>NC_091078.1:102455000-103755000 GCF_032405125.1 Capricornis sumatraensis | reverse complement strand
GTGACTGAGCAGCTACAAGTTGTAGGCACCCTCACTGGGCTTCCCCGGTCCAGTGGTAGAGAAGCTTCCTCCCAGTGCAGGGGACACAGGTTCGATTCCTGGGTCGGAAAGATCCCCTGGAGAAGGAAATGGCAACCCACTCCACTATCCTTGTCTGGGAAATCCCATGGACAGGGGAGCCTGGTGGACTACAGTCTATGGTGTCACAGAGAGTCAGACACGACTGCGCGACTACACTTAGCCTTAACTTAGCCATAGTAGATGACATGACTTTGCCAACAAAGGTCCATCTAGTCAAGGCTATGGTTTTTCCAGTGGTCATGTATGGATGTGAGAGTTGGACCATAAAGAAGGCTGAGCACCAAAGAATTGATGCTTTTGAACTGTGGTGTTGGAGAAGACTCTTGAGAGTCCCTTGGACTGCAAGGAGATCCAACCAGTCCATCCTAAAGGAAATCAATCCTGAATATTCATTGGAAGGACTGATGCTGAAGCTGAAGCTCCAATCCTTTGGCCACCTAATGTGAAGAACTGACTCCTTGGAAAAGACTCCAATGCTGGGAAAGATTGAAGGCAGGAGGAGAAGGGGATGACAGCAGATGAGATGGTTGGATGGCATCACTAACTCAATGGACATGAGTTTGAGTGAACTCCTAGAGATGGCGATGGACAGGGATCCTGGCGTGCTGCAGTCCATGGGGTTGCAGAGTCGGACAGGGCTGAGCACCTGAACAGCATTGTAGACCAGGTGTCCACTGCCCTCTGCCTGACTGTGCGGCAGGCCATTGGCCACCACCCGTGAGACAGTGTTTGGCCCAACATGGGGCCAACTGAGTGTCTCAAAGTACCCAGCCAGTAAGTGTCTCTCAAGTGGAGAGCTTCTGGTCCCAAATCCATGTTTGGCACGTGGCTCAGTGTGAGGAAGTGATCCCCTCACGACTGCCCTTCTGTGTCGGTCAGAGTTGTCTAGAGAAACAGAACCTATCGTGTGTGTGTGTGTGTAGATAAAATAAAGAATTGCTTGCACAGCTCCAGAAGCCCGCAAGTCCTGTGACCTGCCGCCTGCACGCTAGCGGCCCAGGGAAGCTGGTGGGTGGTGCGGTGCGAGTCTGCAGGCCTGAGGGCCCGGCACGTGAGGGGCAGAAGGTCGGCGTCTCACGCTGGCGTCTCCCTTCCTCCGCCGTGCGGTTCTGCTCAGACCCTCAACAGACTGAGGAGGGCAAGCGACTTTCCTGCACCTTCCTGTTCAAATGCTCATTTCCTCCAGAAACACCTTCCCATGTGCACTTGGGAAAAAGATGTTTGGCCAGATATCCAGTCAGGTTGGTACATAAAGTAGCCATCACATCCTCAGACGCCAGCTACGATATCCAAGGACCACAGTCACTTCAGAGCAGCTGCCAGCTCAATCTGTGTTCCCTTCCGGTTCAAGAATTCGCTATAAAGACCCACGGAGCTCAGAAAAGCGCTGTACTTTTACAGCTTTGTTAACAGCAGAGGGATGTGTCTGATGGCTCAGTGGTAAAGCATCTGCCTGCAGTGCAGGAGACGCGTAGATGTGAGTTCGATCCCTGGGGTGGGAAGATCCCCTGGAGAAAGAAATGGCAACCCACTGCAGTGTTCTTACCTGGGAAATCCCATGGACAGAAGAGCCCGGCGGGCGACAGTCCAGGGGGTCGCAAAGCGTCACACACGGCCGAGTGGTCAAGCGTGCACACGCGTGTGCTGGTAGAATCCACGGAACACGATAGCGAAAGGACACAGTGAAAATCAGCCGAGGAAGGAGACACTCAGGGCAGGCGCGGGGGCGTCTGCACACAGGTTCTGGTCACGCCTTCCCTGTGGAGTCCCAGGTGCAGGGTAACCTCCTCCCAGCCTCGATGCGGGAGGGTTGCCCAGCGGGGAAGCCCCCTCCCCGGCCTTGAGTGTCCAGCGTCCAGTGCCAGGCGGTGTGTCTGAGCACCCCTCGTGGGTGGCCCAGGCTTGCTTCGTCACTCAGCTCCCCCAACACGGGGGCCCCTCCCAGCGAGCCAAGGGCCCACGTGCTCTGTGGCATGACTGACACCATCTTTAGAAGAGCTTTGCAGCAACAGGTAAACGTTGAGAGTTTTCACCTGAACTTATAGGTTTTCAGCTTTTCTGGAAACCCCAGGCTTCCTCCTCCCCGTAACTTCCCAAGGTAAAGCTGTTCTTTTAAAATGTTGATTTGGTAACGCCTGTGGCCCCTTATGACCTCATTCAATTCAGTTCAGTCACTCAGCCCTGTCCGGCTCTGTGACCCCATGGACTGCAGCACACCAGGCCTCCCTGTCCATCACCAACTCCTGGAGCTTACTCAAACTCATGTCCATTGAGTTGGTGATGCCATCCAACCATCTCATCCTCTGCCGCCCCCTTCTCCTCCTGCCTTCAATTTTTCCCAGCATCAGGCTCTTTTCCAGTGAGTCAGTTCTTCGCATGAGGTGGCCAAAGTTTTGGAGTTTCAGCTTCAGCATCAGTCCTTTCAATGAACACCCAGGACTGATCTCCTTTAGAATGGACTGGTTGGATCTCCTTGCAATCCAAGGGACTCTCAAGAGTCTTCTCCAACACCACAGTTCAAAAGCATCAACTCTTCAGCACTCAGCGTTCTTTATAGTCCAATTCTCACATCCATACATGACCACTGGAAAAACCATAGCTTTGACTAGACGGACCTTTGTTGGCAAAGTAATGTCTCTGCTTTTTAATCTGCTGTCCAGGTTGGTCATGGCTTTTCCTCCCAGGAGCAAGCGTCTTTCATGGCTGCAGTCACCATCTGCAGTGCTTTTGGAGCCAAGAAAACCAAGTTTCTCACTGTTTGCGCTGGTTCCCCATCTACTTCCCATGAAGTGATGGCTCCTCATCTAACCTCATCTAACCTCATAGCTCCTGCAGAACAGGCCAGAGCAGAGCTGTGACAGCCTGGCTGGAGGTGGTAAGCTCCCCGTCACAGGAGAGGTGCAGGTTGGCCCCAGAAGGTCCGCTGGGCCTGGGATGGGGCCCTGGACGTTCCAGGATTTTGTGAGGCAAGCGTCCTCCCTCCTGCCGCTCTGCAAGCCAGTGGGATGGAGGCGGCTCCTTCCCGCAGGCCGGGCATCGCAGGCGCGTGAGCCGGGCAATGGCGCCCCCTCGTGGTTGCAGCCCAGCCGGCTGCTCTGCCCACAGCCTGTGGAATGAGATGGATTTGGACAACGGGTTGGGGAAGGGGTTTCTGGTGGCATGGGGGTCCATGCTGGCTCATGGGGACACGCGAGAGACCCTGACCACGTGTCCTGAGGCTGGAGGGGAGTGGGTAGTGGTACTGGAGGCTGGAGGTCTGGCGTGGGGGGTCAGATGGGGGGCACCGGATGTGGAGTGAGGGGTGGTCCTCGAGGGACGTGGGCCTGGGTAGCGCCCGGCAGAGTGATCACCCTTCACTTCAACAGCAGGTGTGTCCTGAGCCCGACGCTGAGGTCTCCGGGGGCCTGCTCCTCTACTGTCTCTGTGGGACCAAGAACTCCCCCCACAGGGATCGTCCTGGCAGGCGGATTTGCGCCCTGCCCTGCCATGGATGGGACCACCGTTGACAGCCAGGTGCGTTAATGGTGGAACTGGGCGCAAAGGGCGCCCCCCCCCCCAGAGAACTGACATGCCTGGGCTCCACCAGCATCTACCTGGAGGCACTGCAGGGGTTCAGCCTCTGTGCTTGGGGCTCTGCATTGCTAAGATTGCTTTTCATCCCGCCGTGACCTGTGAGGGAGGGCTGCTGTTCCCATTCCACAGAAGCAAAGACTGAGGCTCAGAGAGAGCGTAGGACTGGCTGAAGGTCACAGATTCCGACCCAGGTGTGCCTGACTGCAAAAGCTCATGGCTCAATAGAACGAGAAGACAAGGGACCAAACACTGGCAAAAGACAGTTCTCTAAAAATACAGAGAACTCAGAAATCAACAGTAAGAAAATGAACAGCCTAACTTAAAAATGGGTGAAAGATTTGAACACACACTTCACCAGAGAAGACGTACAGATGGCAAGGAAGCAGGTGGGAAGATGCCCCGCGTTGTATGTCGTCAGGGGTTATAGATTAAATCCAGGAAGCGTCATCACACACCTGTTAGAATGGCTAAGATATTGAATGCAGGTGACGCCCCATTCTGGTGAGCTTGTGGATGAGCAGGGTTTCTCATTCACTGCTTGTGAGAACACAAAATTGTACAGCTACTCCTCAAGATACCAGGCGGTTTCTTATAAAATTAAAAATACTCTTTAGCATACAAGTCAGCTGTCACCTTCCTTGGTATTTGCCCGCTGAGCTGAAAACTTGTGTGCACACACAAAAATGCAAAGATGGATATTTATAGCAGCTTTATTCATGCTGCAAAACTAGGAAGCAACCAAGATGTCCTCCCGCAGGTGAGGGGTAAATAAACTGTGGTGCCTCCAGACAATGGGGTATTATCCAGCACTGTCAAGAAATGAGCTCTCAAGTCATGAAAAGACAGGCAGGGAGGAACCTTCAGTGCTTACGACTCAGTGAAAGAAGCCAGTCTGAAAAGGCTGCAGACTGTGATTCCCACCCTGTGACATTCTGGGAAAAGCAAAGCTGTGAAGACAGTGAAAAGATGAGCAGCTGCTAAGAGTTAGCAGGGAGGGAGGGGCAAACCGGTGCATTCTGGAGGGTGTTTAAGGGAGTGAAACTGTTCTTTATGATATTATAACGGTGGACACGTGTCATTGTACATTTTTCTAACCCCAGAGGACATGCACCACCAAGAGTACAAACTGGGGACTGTAGTTACCAACAGTGCAGCGAAATGGGCTCATCGACTGTTAACAAACGCGCCACGGTGGTGGGGCGTGCTGATGGTTGGGGAGAGTGCACCTGTGTGGAGGGAGGGCGGATGTGGGCACTCTGCAGTTCCCAGACAATATTGCTGTGAACCTAAAACTGTTATGAAAAAGTAGTCTATTTTAAAAAAATCACTGCATTACCCTAACCAGCTCCTGGAAGCTCCCAGTCTGGTGGGAACTGGACACAGAAATAGGTGCGACCATTCGTACAGTCAGTGCAGTGATGCGGAGGCCGCGGGGGACGAGGGGGCTGTGAACACTCAGAGGAGCCGTAACACCGGCATCAGGGAAGGCTTCCTGGAGGAAGTGTTGGCTTCCTGGAGGAAGCGTCTAGTGAGTTTTGACAGCCCAGCTGGAATAGCAGGGCCGGCCTTAGGGACGGAGGAACCAGCTCGCAGGAAGGCACGGAGGAGCGAAGTGTTGGGGGCACAGCGGAAGTTTGGGGGTGCATAGCGTGTGCGGAGTTGAGTCGCAGGAGGCGCCCCCACCCTGGAGGTGAGGTCTCTGGGTTCGCTCGGGCTTCTCTGGGCCAAGACGTGTGCGCGGCGACACCTGGCGGCGGCGCAGGGAATTGCGGGCGGCCGCGCAGGCGCAGACCGCGGACAGCCTGTGCCGACCTGGACGGGCAGGCCTGGGCAGAGCACCCGGCGCGGTCGTGGAGCAGGAATCAGGGGCATCTGCGAATACAGACGTGCAAAGATGACATGGTTTGTTTTTCACTAACCTCGAGTGGAAGTGGAGCGTTTGCTTTCGGTACGAGCGCAGGCAGGAAACCTCGGTAGCGCTATCTGTGTTCCCCTCTCCTCTAGGTATCTCAGAGTAGCACCGGGCCTCATCAGTGCTTTGACAAACCACCACCTGCCGCCGGATCGTGTTATTCACGGTGCTGGGAAGCAGGCCCTGGAGAAGGACATGGCAGCCCACTCCAGTGTTCTTGCCTGGAAAATCCCAGGGACGGAGGAGCCTGGTGGGCTGCCATCTATGGGGGTCGCACAGAGTCGGACAGGACTGAAGCGCCTTAGCAGCAGCAGCAGCAGCAGGAAGCAGGCCCGCGTTGTGCCGTATGACAGACTTCTTTTTAGTGTTTTGAGAACTATAATTTCAATCTAAATTGGCGTTTTAAAAACCGACAGGCTCCTCCAGGCTGCCAGAGGCGTCTCTGGGACGCCCGTGCACACACAAACGTGCACATGCAGACACGCACAGTGTTTGCGACCCGCTTCCCAGGAGGAAGGGCGACACCAGCAAGGCTGTATACGTGACCGTCTGGATCTGCACTCTTGAGGAAGAACGGAGCAGTGGGTGGGTGCACGGCCTCCCCCTCGCACGGAGGGCTTGAGGGCCGTCAGTGGTTGCGTCTCTAGGTGAGTGAGCTTGAGTGTGGAAGCAGCAGAGAGCATCTGAGGTGGGTGCTGTGTGTGTGTGTCTGTGTGTGTTTCTATGTGTGTGTGTCTGTGTGTGTTTCTATGTGTGTGTGTCTGTGTGTGTTTCTATGTGTGTGTGTCTGTGTGTGTGTCTGTGTGTGTGTGTGCATGTGTGTATCTGTGTGTGTTTCTATGTGTGTGTGTCTCTGTGCGTGTGTGTGTCTGTGTGTATGTGTGTGTATCTGTGTCTGTGTGTGTCTGTGCGTGTGCATGCGTGTGTCTCTCTGTGTGTGTCTGTGTGTGTCTGTGCGTGTGCATGCGTGTGTGTCTCTCTGTGTGTCTGTGCGTGTGCGTGCGTGTGTGTGTGTGTGTAGGGGTCTGACCTGGTACCTGGGCTCTGGCAGCCTCCTGGCCTGCAGCCCTGTGTTCCACTGGTCGTCGTCAGGTGCCCTGCCCGGCCGGCTCCGGGGCAGCGTGTGGGGTCGGGAGGGGGTTCTGCGCCGCCTCCTCTGAGAGACGGATGGGCTGTGTGTCGCCTTCTTGCATCACCAAGCACATCCTTCCTCCCGTGAAAGTGAAAGTCGCTCAGTCGTGTCCGACCCTTTGCGACCCCATGGGCTACATGGGATTCTCCAGGCCAGAATACTGGAGTGGGTAGCCTTTCCCTTCTCCAGGGGATCTTCCCAACCTGGGGATCAAACCCATGTCTCCAGCATCGCAGGTTCACCAGCTGAGCCACAGGGAGGCCCAGGAACACTGGAGTGGGTGGCCTATCCCTTCTCCAGCGGATCTTCACAACCCAGGAATCGAACCCAGGTCTCCTGCAATTGCAGGTGGATTCTTTACCAACTGAGCTATGAGGAAAGCCCCCATTTTACAGATGCAGAAACTGTGATCACCCCCATTTTACAGATGCAGAAACTGAGGTCCAGGGAGGTTGAGTATTTTTGCACAGGCCACACAGAAAGTGCAGCCACAGACAAGGGGCGGGTCTTTCTGAGCCTCCAAGTCCCTGCCTATCACTTCAGGAGAGGGGGGTGTGAGGCTGGGCTGGAAGGGGGTGCTCCGCACCAACCCCTGTCCCGTGTGCACCCCCACCCAGCTCCTTGCCCTGCCCATCCCTGGCTTCACGTCCAAGCTCCACGCCCGCCGTCGCTCTCAGCCCACCCCGGTGCTCCTGCCACTCCAGCCCCAGCCCTCCCTGGCTCCCTTGAGCACCTCCACACCTCCAGGCATGCGCCCCTCTGTCCCCTGTGCCGGGAGTGCCCTGCGGACCCACTCCACCCACTGCACACAGAGGGGTGCGTCCTGCTATTCACCCCGTGGCCTCCACACAGCCCCTCTTAGGAGAAACCCACACAGATACCATCTCTGTTTCCCCAGCTCTCAGCAGCAGGCAGGCACAAAGCAGGCTCTAAAAAATGTTTGCTGAGTGAATAAACACGCATCTTTGCGCGCCCCTACCCAGCCACCTACCCACCCAGGAGAGAAAGGCGGGGTCCTTTCCGTCTGTTCGGGTGGGTGATCAGAGTTTGCCCGACTGTCCACGCTGACTCGGAGCTGCAGGAGGAGCAGGGACCACTGGGGCGGGGTCCCAGGCTGGGGTCTGTCTGCGAGCTTCACGGCTCCCCTAGAACCTGAAACATCAGCTCCAGGTTCCCATCAGCCTGATCTTGAGAGGGGGTCCCCCCCCGAGGGTCCCCCGAGGGCTTGGACCTCAGCAGCTTTCTCAGTCTCAGCCCTAAAAGGTCAGCGCCAGGCCCTGCCTCGTCCGCTCCTCGGTCCATTTATCAGATCGGAAGCTCAAGGCTGGTCCGGTCCAGCTGCGCCCAAGGTTACGTGCTTGTCCTCGGCACTCACCCGCCCTGACCCCGGGGAACTTGGCAGGAAGGGCGGGGGCAGGAAGGGGACAGCGGGTCTCTGCGCCGGCCCCAGGACGCTGTCAGCTGCATCAGGATTTGTGCCTGAGAGCTGGGCAGCGGGCTGATGCCACTGGGCTGACCCTGGGTTGTCCCTGCAGAGAGCCTGGCTGGGCCTGGGCACCGGGACTTGGCCCGGAGGACGCAGCAGCAGCAGAGGGGTTCTGAGACCCCAGGCGCCCAGTATGCTGGGCCCAGAGTGGACGCAGTGTCCCCGTCCCTGCAGTGGCTGGCCCACCCTGGGCCAGCTGAGACCTTGGCCATGACATCCTGCCTCCCAGGGCCTCGGTTTCCTCAGCCGTGGCTGAAGGAGCCCTTCTTGTCCCAGCCCCCCCACCCCATATTCCTCCGGGGGTCTTCACTGACCACCTTCCTGTCCATCCCTCCAGACGAGGGGAGCTGATGTGGAAACCTTGTCAGCAGGGGTCCTCAGACACTGACGGTGGATCAGGTGTTCAAGTAAGGGGAGGGGTTTGGGGGGGTGCTGGCTGCAGAAGTCACAGTATACGGAGGGAAGGGCCCAGTGAGCCGGGGGTGGATCACGGGCTGCACGGGCGGTGGTGCCCCTGGCCCCTGGTGTCTAGTTAGGAATCCGGAGTAGCCAGACTTCTCTGTGAGCCCCAGCATCCGCGCTGTCAGAAAGTCCTGCCGAACCCTCAGAACATTGCAGAACCCCACCTCCTCCTCCTCCGCGGCCCCTCTCGCCGGCCTCCTCCTCCTGAGCCCTCCCCCACCTGTCTGCCCAGCACCTTCTCCTCATTCTAAATAGCATGCCGGTTCTGTGTTCCTTCCATCCCTACCCCCGACCATGGGCTTGCCATCACTCCCAGGACGAACGGCAGTTCCTTAACTGTGGCCTCTAAGACCCTCGGAGTCCTGGCCCCCAACTCCCCAGCTGGTATTACTTCTCTCAGCCTTTTATATTTTCCATCAAACCACATCCACTCATGCTGTTTCACATATTTAGTTGTGTGATCACCGTCCGAGGTCCACACCTGCAGACCCTATGGTGTGATGAGTGCTGCGCGGGGGGCCATGCGGGGTGAGTCGGGGGGAGGCGGAGCAGGCCTCAGTTTCCCCTCTGCGCCCGACGGCCTGGGCCCTCTCTCTGGCGGCGCCGGCTGCCAGGGGGTGGCTGTGGGTAATTCTGAGTCTCTGCTTTGTCCTGGAAGAGGGGTTGCCATGGAAACAGAGGCTGAGGCTCCAGCGGGAGGGAGCCTCTACCACCGTTTGTTAGACTCGGAGCAGGCTGATTTCTGTAGGTGGGGGGCACTGCCTGGTTTCGGGGAAGAATGCCGCCTGAGGTCTGTGCTTGTTGAGGGCCGGGCCAGCCACCCTCCTGACCGACCCTCCTGCCAGTCGCTGGCTCCATCGGGTGGTGACACCCGATGAAAGGGCAGACGTCCCCGGGTGGGCGGAGGATGGGGGACGCGGGGGCCCAGGGCACCTGGGCCCTCCTGTGTGTTTAGGCGAGCCCCCCGCCTTTCTCTGCACCCCCGGCTCGGGCATTTCCATCAGCTGGCTGCACTTACGTTGAAGATGCACCCTGAGCCCTCAGGAAACGCGGGCCTGCCTCCTGGCCGAGCTTGCGTGGCCGGAAGGTCCCTGGCCCTCCCGGGCTGGTCTGGGGTGCGACTGCAGGCCTTCCCCTCCCGCCACCGCCCTGTCCGCGGGGACGGGAAGCAGGTGGCGGGGCCGGCACCCGGAGTCATCCCCTCCCACTGATGCCTGGCGCCCCACCCCTGCTCTGCCCTCGGGGCTCCCTGCTGCCTGGCACCCCGTGCCCCCTGGCCTCTCCCCCGCCCCCTTGTACCTAAGGAAGGTCGGAGCCGATCGGCAAGACGCCGCCAGGGGGCGCTCTCACCCCAGGGTCTGGCCGCTCGTCGCTGCCCGCGGGGAGGGACGGCCGGCGGCTCAGAAGCCCGAGAGACTGGGCGCCGTTTGGAGGAAGCAGCCCCGGGGCTGGGAGGGACCTCCTGGCGTTGTGCCCCGCTTCTCTGAAGGGCACGTGTGCCCTTAACTGAGGTCTCCGGGCGCCGACGTGGTCCCGGAGAGCTGCAGGCTGAGGTGTGAACACCCCACGAAGGAAATCTGTTAAGGGCTTCCCTGCTGGCTAAGCTGGTAAAGAACACTCCTGCAATGCAGGCGACCCTGGTTCGATTCCTGGGTCAGGAAAATCCCCTGGAGGAGGGTAATGAACCCGCTTGCCAATGCAGGAGACGTAGGGGACACAGGTTCGATCCCTGGGTTGGGAAGAGCCCCTGGAGGAGGGAAAGGTTACCCACTCCAGGATTCTAGCCTGGAGAGTCCACAGGCTGTATCGTCTGTGGGGTCGCAGGCATGACCGCGCGGCTTTTTCACTTTCACTTTTAAGAGCCTGGAGCCCGATGTCCCGGGTCCAAACCCCGGCCCTGCCACTAAGCAGCTGTTCGCATCTGAGTCACAGCGTCGTGGGAACATGGCATGGCAGGGGTGTCTTTTTGGCTTCCTGGTGGCTCAGCTGGTAAAAAAAAAATCTGCCTGCATTGCAGGAGACCCGGCTTTGAGCCCTGGATCAGGAAGATTCCCCTGGAGGAGGGCATGGCAACCCACTCCAGTATTCTTGCCTGGGGAATTCCATGGACAGAGGAGTCCGTGGGGTCACCTTAAAGAGTCGGACGAGACTGCGCAACTAACACATACCCAGTGATGGTGGGCAAGCCCTTAACTTCTCGGTGCCTCAGTTTCCCCACCTGGGAAATGGGCGCACACCCACCTCTGTCGAGCAGGGCTTACTGTCACTCATCACGGCGTGCTTGACTCATGGGCTCAGAACCCGAGACACAGTTGGAGGTGCAGAGACGGGGAGTTGAGACAGAGATGTGTGAACACTGATGGCAGGGGCTGTCCACGACACGTTTGGCCCAGACCTTTCCCTTTCTGGGAAGAAAAGGACAGAGAGAGGCCCCAGCAGGTGGAGAGAGAGAGGGTGAAATCTGCGTGGGGCCCAGATCGTGGCCTGGGAGACGCCAGCCAGCTGGGTGCTGTGGCACCTTTGAGGAGACTCGAGCCCGTCTCCCCGCCGGTAAATGGGGTGCAGACAGCTCTCGCGTGGGGCGAAGGAGGTGCATCTGGGGTGTGGTGTAGCCCACAGGAGGGCATCGGTAAATGTGGGTGGCTGCCTGCCCTAACTGTGCCACACCCTTGGGCTGGGGCCCTTGGGAAGATAGGGCCCAGAGCGCTGAGGGAGTGCCCTGATGTTAGTCACAGCTGCCCGGTAATCGGGGTGAGCATGTTGGTTCAAAAGCCATTATTGAGCACCTACTGTACGCCAGGCACTGGCGCTGACATGAATTTGCTGGAGGAGCGCACAGTCGCCAGATAACCAGGATGTGACAAGGATGAAGATGAACCGCAGAGTGGAGTCGGGGCAGAGAGAACGCGGGGGTCTGGGTTACAGGGCGGAGGTGTTACAGGGCCAGACGCCCAGAGGGTGAGAAGGTGCTGCCGTGTGAAAGGCCAGAAGGGTCCTGGGCAGAGGCCCCCACGAGCCGGGGAGTACGAACGTGCTGGTGTGGCTGGGCTGGGGTGGGTGAGGCTCGAGAGAAGGGCTGTGCCCAACGCCCCTGGGTCTGCTTGTCCTCTGCCCAGCCCCACCCCTTCCACGCCCCGGCGGGCTCCGGGACCCCGAAACTGCCTCCAGGAGGCTGCGTTGACTCCTTCGGCCACACGAGGGCAGCAGAGAACAACACTGGGAAAGACCCAGACGGCTGGGCTGCCGCTGAGCGCCCTGCGGGCCCTCGGAACCTGCTTTGGGAACCAGGGCCGGATCCTGGCCTCCCCCTCCCTCCACTTCAGTGCTCCCATCCTGCTAATCTCTTCCCACGCTCCTCCCTTCTGACCTGCAGGACACGTGCTACAGCCGGGCTTCAGCACTCCCGGTACGCGGCAGGGGGTCCCCCTGGAGCCTGGAACCCGCCTCTCTGAGACGGGAACAGAGTCCCACCTCCAGGGGCGCGGCGGTCGCGGTGACGGCCTGTTTGCCGTCACACGTGCCGCGGCCGATGAGCTGGGTGGCCTTGGGCAACCCGCTTACCTTCTTGGAGCCTCAGTTTCCCCGTCTGTGAAATGGGGATGATGGCTGCTGGTGTAATCTTGCGCAGGGAAACTGACAAAATGCGTCACGCACGCCGGGGACTCGGCACACAGCCCAGCTCTCATACATACGCTCCACGGTGATAGTTGGTCATGACCAGGGCATTCATGAAGGGACGGGGGCGGTGGGGGCGGGAAGAGCCCAGAGACCACAGATCAGAAGCTGGAGCTTGTCAAGGAGGGTTTACCCAACGTTACGCACCAGGAGCGAGGCCGAGAGGCCCCAGGACTGCGGGTCGGCCTGTCCAGACCATCCTGGGCCGACCCAGGACTGGAACCCGGGCCGCCTGCTGTGTGGCCTCAGTTTGTCCCGCTCTGTCTGGAAGCCTCTGCTCACAAGGTCCCTGTCCCCAGCCTCTCGCTCAGCCCTGGACACTGCTCCCCACGGTGCCCGTCTGACCCTGCTTGCAAGCCCCCAGAGCTCACCTCCCGCCCTGGCAGCCGGTGCCGGGGTGCTGTAGAGCTCCAGGGAGGCGCTGGCGGGGGAAGGGGTGTTTTTCAGGCTGTGACCCCTGGATTCCTGGTCTCCCCAGCTTCCCCTCTGCCAGACTGTGGGGGCCTAGAGACCGGGAAATCTTGGAATGCCACATTCTTGGAAACCCGGTCCCTTCCAGCCTTAGAATTCTTCAAGCTTCCTCTTAGGGGTGGGGCCCTTCATTTCCCATGGAGCTTGTGGGGGGCCGCTCCTTGATTTTGATGTCATTTGGGGTGAAGGAGGTGTTTCCGGAGGCTGGGCCATTAGAGAGGGGGCAGCTGGAGGTAGGGGTGGGAGTTGGGGCAAGCACAGGAGGGGATGTGGGGAGCACCACGTGGACCCCCGTGGGGTAAACCCTCCTCCCAGGGGGCACACCTCTCCCGGTGGTGCAGAGGTGGGGAGCGGTCTCCCGAGCCCCCTTCTCTCCACCTCCTCGTGAACCACCGCAGCCCTCGCAGAGTAATTCCTCTGAAACCTCGAATACCTGCAGCGTCTCCCAGGGTATTTTTCTTGTGGTTAAGGTGGTATTTACAGTGAAAACAGCTATTGAAGCGAATCGGGAAAATAATGTCAGTGTTTCCACTTTTGACAAAAATGGGAAGGCGGGTGGTTTCTTGTCTGTGATAAGCGCATCTGCTCCTGCAGTAATTACTGTTTGAGATAATTATGAAAAAGAATTTAAACACTTAAGGCATGCACAGGGGCCAGGACAACTCTCTTTCGCCTTATTCATAATTTCTCCTGCAAGTCAGAGTCTTGTCCCGACGCGGGCTGAGGGAGGGGCCCTGGGAGGCTGTAGGCCGGCGCTCAGACCCTCTCCCCCTGCCCCCCGCTGGGGCCTGCTCCAGAGCAAGGGGCAGCTGGGTGCAGGACCCCTGGGTTGCGGCTGGATTTGTCAGGGGAGTGACTGTGGACAGGTTCCTCTGAGCCTCAGCTTCCCTATCTGCGTTAAGTCGCTTCAGTCATGTCCAACTCTTTGCGACCCCGTGGACTGTAGCCTGCAAGGTTCCTCGGTCCATGGGATTCTCCAGGCAAGAATACTGGAGTGGGTTGCCATGCCCTCCTCCAGGGGATCTTCCCGACCCAGGGATCGAACCCGCACCTCCTACGTCTCCTGCATTGGCAGGTGGGCTCTTTACCTCTAGCGCCACCTGGGAAGCCCTTCCTTACCTGTGAACGGGGCTAGTACTCGGGTGCCTTCGAGGATAGTGACGAAGCAGCCCTCTGTATGGCACACAGCAGGCTCCACGTGGGCCGGGTCCCTCCTTGTGTTGCGGGAGGCCTGGGGCCGCTCCTGCAGCTCCCTTGCCCATGGAGGTGGCACCCTGTCCTTGAGAAGCCCTGTTGAGCTGGCGTTGCCTCCCTCCACTGTCCTTCGGGAAGCAGACGCTCAGGAGCTCGGAGGGGAGCAGCCTCAGAGAGTCCTGGTCCCCGTGCCCAGGTGAGCCCAGATGGAGCTCAGCAGGGCTGGCCTGAGCTGGGCTGTCGGGGACGAAGGTTCTCTCTGTCACCTGGGGTGTCCCAGCAGGACCCAAGTGACCATCTGCTGGGGTGGCCAGGGAGGGACAGGGCTTGGGCTGGCGGTCCCCTGATCTTCAGCAGATCCTCTGGTCTTCAGATTTCAGGGCAAACCAGAGCCCAGGGAGACTAGAGAAAGGAGGCGTGGAGGGTAGCGGCCAGGACTGACCAAGCACACAGGAGGCCTTGCCCAGGTTCACACAGGTGCCGTGGCAGAGCCCAGGGTGCCCTGTGCCTCCACTCAGGGCTGCCTCTAGGGACCTTGGGATCACCGTGGGTGAGAGTGAGGCAGGAGGCTGACCTGGGCAACCTTGAGGGGAAAAGCTCTTGGGACCCATTAGAGCAGAAACCGGAAGAGCTGGCTTAGGGCTCATAGGAAGACAAGGCCAGCGCTTCAGTTCATACTGGCCCTGCCCTGACTCACCATCTGGCCTTGCGCAGGTCCATGCTTGACTTTAGTCCACTCGCCCCATCTAGGCAATGAGAGGGTTGGACTGTAAATTAAAATCCCAAAGAGCACTGGCTTAAATAAGAGAGAAGTTCCTGTCTTTCATATTTAAGCCTAGGAGTATGTGATACAGGAGCCAGCCTACTTTTAGCTCCTGGATGCACCAAACCAAGGCAGAAATCTGGTCCTTAAGGTCCAAGAGGGCTGCCAGAATTCCAGCCATCACATCTAACTTCTAAGTAGGAAGAAGGAGGAAAGAAGGAAAAGGGGGCCAAGTGTGAGTATCAGATATCTTTTAAGAAAGGCTCCTGGGAGTTGATGCTGAACACTCTTATATTCCACTGGTGGGAGCCTAGATGTGCAGAGGCTGGGAATGGAATCTTTGTTTTGGGAGCCCTGCTGAAAATCAGAGAGAGAAGGGGAGGTTGGTGCTGGGGGCCACCAGCTGATTCTGCCATAAGGTGATGTGGTGTAGCCGGAGGGGTCTGTGGATCTGGAAATCTGCAATCTGCCAAGACAAGGACATGGACTAAAAATACGTTTTCAGAATTTTGAGACTCCGGCATTTCCAAATGGAGCGGCTGTGTATGTGTGTGTGTGTATGTGTCCGGGCGTGCCGCCCAGGTGCCCAGGAGCAGGGCTCAGGTAGCAGATTTGGACGCTTGGGGCCGGGGCTGGGGGTGCCCCACGGTGGGCAGCCTCTCTGCGCCCAGCAGGCTGCTCCTTGGCTCCTGGAATCCACTCGTGCCGGCCTGTCTGCACACGCGCCTCGTGCGCGCCGGAGGCCCGGGGCAGGGGCGATGGGCGGGGGGCGCCCAGGAATGCCTGCTCTTTTTAAGGCCGAGCTGTCCCCTGCAGACTCCCTCGATCTGGCGCCGTGGCGGGCTCCGGCGCTGGGGGGCGCCCGAGAGCAAGCTCCAGGCGCCGGTGCAGTGGGGGTGGGGTCAGAGGGGGGCTGACTCGGGGGTGCTTTGCAGCTGCTGCAAGTAAGGTTCAGTCTCAAGCACGGAGCGCTCCGCGGAGAAGCTGCCGGCCCCCGGGGAGGAGCTGCAGTACCAGTGAAAGAATGGGAGCCAAACCCACCGAGGGACGGGGAGGGAGGGTTGGTGACCGGAGGGACTGCAGGTTTAGGTCTCGGTGGTCAGGGAAGGGGGGGCGGGGCGGTGGCGACACTTTAGCAAAGACCTGAAATGCAGGAGGGAGTGAGCCCAGCAAGCGTCCAGAAGCGCGCGGGGCAGAAGGCACAGCCTGGGCAAAGGCCCTGAGGTGGGAGCCAGGTCGGGGGCCCTGGGAGCCAAGATAAGGACTTTGGCTCTTGCTGGGCGTGAGGCAGCAGCCATGTGAGGTCTGAGCAGAGGAGGGTCCCCATGCGGCCTAGGTCTTCCTGGGGGGCCCCCTGCTGCCGGGGGAGAATGTCGCTGAGATGCTGGTGGCGGGTTTCCGCAGGCTGTCCCCACGCCCCCCGCAGCTCTGAGCTCCGTCTTCCCATCCTGTCGTCTCCTGAGTCTCCCTCCTCCCGGGCCCCCTGCCTTCTCTGCAGCCACTGTCCCAGCTCAGGCCTCGGCTGCTCTCACCGTGATTCTCTTGCTCCTGCTGCCTCCGTGTGTCACCCCCCTCATGATGGCAAAGTGGCTGCAGAGGCTCCAGGCCTCACAGGTGGGATTTCTAGCAGAGTCGGCAGAGGTTCTGGCCTTAGCAGGGATCGGGCCGCTTCCGTGCCGATTCCCTGGGCAGGAGGATGCCTTGCTCTGGTCGTCCTCTGGGATCTGGGTCAGTTGTTGAGGCGAGTCCCATCCACACTGGCCCTCCTCCTCCTCTACCTTTGTAAAGGACCCCTGTGATTATGTTGTGCCCACTTGGATAACCTGGATCATCTCCCCCTCTCACCATCTGTAACGTAACCATGTTTGCAAAGTCTCTTTTGCTGCGTGCGGTAACACGTACGGGGGCTCCAGGGTTGGGACGTGGACATCTCGGGATGGGGGGCATGATTTGCCTGCTGACGACCGTGTCCTCTCAAGGCCAACGTGTGGCCCCTGCCCACTGCCGGCTGTGGTTCTCAGGGGAGTCTGGGCTGGTGTGAGTGAGGTACATGGTGAGGGGTGTACCCTGAACGGAAGGCACAGGACCCAGGGTGGGAAGGTTGCCTTATCTGCTCCCCCTGCTCACAGCCGAGCATCCAAGCTCCAGTCTGACTTGCTGTGTGACCTTCGGCGTTCCCTTGACCTTCCTGGGCCTTGGGGGGTTTCCCCACCAGTGAACGAGAGAGGGCAGGTGACATGTTCTTTCAGAGGGTCTCCAGCCCAGGTCCTGAAATGCAGTCTTGAGCTTTACGTATATCCCACCCTGAGCGTCCACGGCCCCCCCACCACTCCCTTCACATTGTTGCTGCTCAGAGTGATGACAGACAATGTCCTTGAACTTGCTTTATTAAACTCCAGGCTGAAGCATCACTGACTCCCTGGACGTCGGTTTGAGCAAACTCCAGGAGATAGAGGAGGACAGGGCAACCTGGTGGGCTGCAGTCCACGGAATTGCAGGGAGTCGGACTCAACTTTTGACTGAACAACCACAGGCCAAAGGGAGCGTTTATTGAGCGCTACTATTTGCCAGGTGCCGAGTTGGGCGGTGGAGCCCCACGGCCACTCTGCAAGCTGGATCCATCACCCGCATTGACGTGTGAGACCCTGAGCCCCAAGGAGGCCGTGTGTGTGCTGCCCAGCGGGCAGGAGATGGGGCGGGGTCTGGATTTGCACAGAGACCGCTTCCTCCCACTGGCAGAGAGCGCAGCCCCGGGGGGCGCTGGGCAGGAGAGCCGGTCTGAGCCCCTTGAGGGCCTCCAGTCACCTGCAGCCCGGCTCCGACCCTGACTCCCTGCCTGGGAGTGTGAGGCGGGTGGTGGGTCTATGTGCTGCTGGGGAGGGCCGTCCGGGAGGGGCCGACAGGAAGACACGGGGGCCTTGGGCCCTGCCAAGAGGTATTGATTCCAGGCACCAGGCACTGCGCTGGGGCTGAGCCAAACGATGAGGTCATGAAGGACAGCACGGTGACTCCGGGGGCCGGCGTCCCCGCCGATGACGTGATCGCCGGACGTGAGGGATCTCTCTCTGCCTGGAAGACCAGGCCCGCTCCTTCCTTCTCCTTGACAAGCCCCGGACTCCGGCCTGCAGCGCCGGGGAGGGCCGGCCCGGGGGCCCCGTCTTGCGGCTGTGCTGTGTGCCCTTGGACAAGTCACCTGCCCTCTCTGGGCTTCCTGATGGGACCCAGGGCTCTGCAAGCACCTGCCGTGGACAGTTTGACCAGTTCCCACTCGAGATCCCCAGGCTCTGCAGGGTCAGGCAGGGAGGCTGGGGTGCCCCAGAAGGGGGTGATCAGCGGCTCCCAGCTCCCACCCATGGCTGCCTCTGCTTGCGCGCAAGTCCTCGGGGGACGAGGTGGCTGTCTTCCCAGCGCCCTCTGGCCTGTCCCGGTGCTGGAAGCTGGAGTGTGCCTGGGGGTTGGAGCCCCCGGCCCTGCCTCCTCCGGGCTGTGTGGCCTCTGAGGAGTTGCCTAACGTCTCTGTGCCTCGAGCTCCATCAGGAGGCCGTAAAAGAGCTGAGGGGCATTGAGTGGACACCTGGCTGTAAGCAGACCCTCTTGGCCTGTCACACGTTCTCGCAGCTTGAATTTACATCCTGGCTTTGGTGCTGCTCGGCTGTGAGACCCAGGCTAGGTTGGTGCCTTTCTCAGAACCTCAGTTTCCCCATCTGTAAGGTGGGGACCACAGTATCCCCCAGATTGGGTTGCTGGGGACACAGGGGAAGGCTGTGTGGGGCGAGCTCTGACCCAGGGCACTGCTCCGTGGGTGCTGACCACTGACGTCCTGGCCACCCGGCAGGCCCCGCCCTGCTCGCATCCCTCCCCTCCCCTCAGGTCTGCTGGGGGCTCCCCAAGAGGGCCCTGTTTGAAAACTCACCTGGGGGTCACCGGCCAGGGCTGCGGATGGTGGACTGGGCCGTGGAGGTGACCACCGTGTCGGTGACGTCTCCCAGCTCCCACGGGTGTAGAGCCACGAAGCTCTGCCTTCTTTGCAGCTTGCATCGTAACTCAGGGGAGTTGAAGGGACCCCCGGGGGGAAAACCCCAGATAAACAGAAGGAAGGCAAGAAAACTTGCCTGCAGATTCCTCCCCCAGAGACAGCCGATGGCGCTTCCAGTCTCTTCTGCTGTGCCTGTGTGTATCTGTACTTAGAAAAAAGGGACTCCCCTGTTTTTCCTTTTAATGAAATAGAGTGCCTGTCTTTCTGTGTTGGGAACCATTTCTCCGAAGCATCATTTCACAAAGCCTGGATGCCGTGTCATGATGCACACAGCCAACCCATCCACGGACACAGTGTTTACCAGACCCCTTCCCCTCTGCCCCGGCTGTGATTAAATGCGCCTGATCACTCTTGCAGCTAAAATTGCCTGGTCAGAAGATGTGCACTACTAATGTTTGAACCTTGATACCAGGTCATATTCCCAGCAGCTGCGTGTTCTCTCTTACCCGCACAATGTCCTGGGATCAAAAGCAATTGCCCTCCTTTTGTTTCCTCCTTCAAACATGATCTCCCCTGCTCTGGGAGGACTGAGGCTGCCCAGGAGGCAGACTTCGTTCCTGGGGATCCTCCTGGCCTCACACTCTCTGCCCCTTCTGGTTCCTTCTAGCTGGACTGGCTGCCTTGCTGTTCCTCCAAGCACATGCCTGCCTCAGGCCCTTTGCACCTGGCTTTTTTTTTTCCTTTCTGGATTCCTTTCCTCAGACAGCCATGATCCATCTCTTCCTCAACAACTCAGATTGTATTTTCTGCGAGGCCTTCCTTGGCCGATCTAACTAACAAATACATGCCCGCCCTCATCTCTTCATTTTCCTGTTTTTCCTCGTCAGAGCATGTTCGCTCCTGGACTTTGTCTTTTTTAGGTGGTTGTTTTCCTTGCACAAGGGGTGGTAAAGGAAGGTGGCAGTGGGCTGGCTGGACGTCAGCCCAGGTCTCCCCAAGACAGACGGAGCAGGGCCTCCCTTGTGCCCTTCCCTGGGTCTCCCAGGAGCCCAGTGCCTGGAGTGAGGATGAGGATGACCACGAGCCGGGAGGTGGGTGGGCAGTGCCCCGAGAGTGGACACTCCCGCCTGTTGCTCAGCAGGACACACTGGGCAGTTTGAGGAGTGCAGAGGGCAGCAAGCCTGGCTCTTTTGCCGAGCCTCAGTTTCCCCAGCTGTAAGATGGGAATAATCCTTTCTAACTACCGGTGCTTCACGAGGAAGAAAGGGGACAATGTATGGCAGGTGCCTGGTGCCGGGTCCGGCCCCCAGGGGTGGAAAATGCAGGGCTCTGGGCCGTTTCCACACCTGGGGTGCTGCTCTCTGCACCTGCCATGGGTTACCTTATTTCATCCTCAGAACAACTGGGTAGTACGTGGTTAGTCCTGGAACAAATATCCCCATTTTACAGCCAGGTAGACTGAGCCCAGAGAGGTCACTGGCCAAGGTCATGGAGGCTGGAGCTGGTATCCCACTGTGGGAAGCAGCCCCTTGGTCTGCCTACTACACAGCCCTGCCTGTTCTGTTTTTTATTTTCATTTTATTAATTGTTTTACTTTTATTTATATTTATTTAAAATTTTTATTGACGTATAGTTGATTTGCAACGTTGTGTGAATTTCAGCTGTACAGCAAAGAAATTCAGCATTCATTCTCTGTAAGTGTTCCTTGCCACTGTGGTTTATCAAAGGACATTGAACATATTCCCTGTGCTTCTATACGGCAGGACCTTGTTGTTTATTCATCCTGTGTACAAAAGCTTACATCTGCGAACCCCAGCCCCCCATTCCGTCTCCCCAGCCTGTTTCCCCTTGGTAACCGCAAGTCTGATCTCTATTTCCGTGGTTCTGTTTCCGTTTCACAGGTGGGTTCTTCCGCGTCTTGCCTCAGATTCTGTGTGTAAGTGATATGGTGTCCGTCTTTCTCTTTCCGACTTGCTCCACTCAGTGTGATAATTTCTCGTTGCATCCGTGTTGCTGCCAGTGGTGTTGTTTTGCTCTTTTTCGCTCCTGAGTGGTATTCCATGGCATTTAAGGGCCACGTCCTTTCATCCCTTCATCTGTTGACAGGCCTTTAGGTTGCTTTCTTGTCTCGGCGTTCGTGAACAGTGTCGCTGTTCAGAGGGGTGTGTGGATCTTCTTGAATTATCGTGTTGTCTGGATATACTTCCAGGAGTGGGATTGCCTTTAATAAATCTTATGGTAATTCTGCTGTTAGTGCTTTGCGAAGCCTCCGTGTGCTGTCCATGGTGGCTGGGCCAATTCTCATCCCCAGCAGCACTGAAGGGGGGCTCCCTCTCCTCCATGCCCTCTCCAGCATTTGTCATTTACAGGCTTTCTGGTCGTGGCCATGCTGACTGGTGTGAGATGGCACCATATTGCAGTTCTGATGTGCATTTCTCTGAAAGGTAGCGGTGTCGAGCATCTTTCCACGTGCCTTTGGGCCGTTTGTATGTCTTCCTTGGAGAAATGCCTGTTTAGATCTTCCGCCCTTTTTTGGGGGGGGATTGGATTGTTTGTTTTTCTGTTGTTAGTTGTAGGAGCTGTTTGTATATTTTGGAAACCAGGCCCTCGTCAGTCGTGTCATTTACAGGTATTTTCTCCCGTCCTGTAGATTTTTTGGCTTCTTTGGTGGTTTCCTTTGCCGTGCAAAAAGCCTGTAAGTCTGGTTAGGTCCTGTTTATTTTGTTTTCATGTCTGCAGCCCTGCATGTCCAGCGGTGGGGCCGCCCGCAGAGGCGGTGTCTGGTCTGGCCCTTGACGCTCTAGGAGGCCTTGGGCGAGGAGCGTGTTCTCCCGAGGCCTCAGTGTCCCCGTCCGCCCACATGTGTAACGCTGAGACTTCGGGAAGCTTCTGGGAGATGGGGGCAGGGCGCTGGAGCCCTGAGTGTGAGACAAGGGGAAACAGAGGAGGGGAAAGGAGACGCCTGGGGGGTGTTGAGGGTGGGGTTCCGCTCAGCCCCCCGCCACCAGGACCCTGCCCTGCCCCCTGCTTCCCAGCACTGTGGGCTGTGCCACTTCCCCAGGGGAAATGCCACCGTGCCCTGCCTGTAGCTGAGCCACAGATGGCCCAGAGCCATGGACAGACTCAGGGGTCCGAATGGTCTTGTCACGCTGGGAGGAATGGATGGGGCAGAGTGAATTAAGGAAGAAATGAAAGTCAGTTCCAGCACTTGCATCCCCAGAGCAAGTGGCGTGTGGCTAGGATCGGAGGAGCTGGCTCGGCGCTGTCCATGGTGGTCAGGGCTCAGCCCCGGTGCGGCGCAGACGAGCCCCGGGTCGGAGGACCTAAGGCAGAGAGCCTGGAAGGCGGAAGGTGGTCACTGCCTTCAGCCTGTACTTAGCAGAATTCCTGAAGTGCTGCAGCTGAGATCCTTGAGAAGAGAACAGGTGTAGGCTGGGGGTGTCCAGGGGGCAGTCAACCATCTGTCCGTCATGCATCCATCTGTCCATCTGTCTGTCCATCCACCACCCATCCATTCATCCATCTATCCACACATCCGTCTGTCCTTCTGTCTATCTGACCATTCATCTGTCCACCTACTCACCAATCCATGCATCTGATATTTATCCATCCTCCTTGCAGTAGGCTGGGGTCACAGCAGTGGAAACAGGCTCCCTTTCTGCCCTTGCAAAGCTCACAGTCTGGAGTGAAGACTGAACAGTTGGCAATACCGGGAGGGGTGAGTGTCAGGAGAGTGGGTGCCCTGACCGTGGAGGTGCCAAGGAGGGCGGAGAGGCCATTTGCCAGGGAGAGGGGATTAGCTGTCACACGGGAGGTGGGGCAGGATGACCTCGTGGTCTGTGTGTGGGAAAGGACTTGGTGGTGGAACAGACCACGAGGCTGAGCCGCTGAGGCCATGGAAGCATTGCTTCTAGGGATCTGCGTGGGTCCCTGGCTGTCCCCACTGGGATGCTCGCAGCGGGGAAATGGGAGGCGTGGATGGGTCCCGGGCCTCCCGATTGCCTCCAGCGCAGTGACCCGCCCTTTCTCACACGTTGGGTGTTGAGCACGTGCCTGAGCTATAGTCTGAAGTCGGGGATTTGTGCTTCCCTGAGCTGGGCCCCACGTCTCTCTGGGGTCCTCTGTGGGTGCGGTCTTCCTAGCACCCACATTGCCTTCTTGGGGAAGGTTTACTGTCTTTGGGGGATAATGCGAGTTGATGGGGGAGTGGATTGTCACACTAAGCTTCAGACTTGAGCCTGAGACTCAGGCCTGGCTAATCAGAGAGGAGCTGGTCTTGACCACTCTGACTGGGGCTCAGGGGTGGTCACGTGACATTAGATGCGTGAAGTCACATGGCAGTTCCATCAGTGTAGCGCGGAGATTCTGCCTGGGCGAGGGGTGGCTTCCTGGGACTTGGGGCTGGTGGCCAGCATCTTGCCACTGCAGGGGATACCTGCCTGAGGGCAAGCCACACAGATCAAAACGGTGCTGCCGGCGGCCAAGAGACAGCCTGGAGGACACTTTGGGAAAGTGTCCATCCCTGCCTGAGTCTGAATCCATCACTGAGCTTTTCGTTTACATGTGGCAGCATTCTCCACGTCTGCGTTCCTCGGCGTTCATTCTCCACGTCTGCGTTCCTCGGCATCCATTCTCCACGTCTGCGTTCCTCGGCGTGCATCCTCCACGTCTGCGTTCCTCGGCGTGCATCCTCCACGTCTGCGTTCCTCGGCGTGCATCCTCCACGTCTGCGTTCCTCGGCGTGCATCCTCCACGTCTGCGTTCCTCGGCGTGCATCCTCCACGTCTGCGTTCCTCGGCGTGCATCCTCCACGTCTGCGTTCCTCGGCGTCCATCCTCCACGTCTGCGTTCCTCGGCGTGCATCCTCCACGTCTGCGTTCCTCGGCGTGCATCCTCCACGTCTGCGTTCCTCGGCGTGCATCCTCCACGTCTGCGTTCCTCGGCGTGCATCCTCCACGTCTGCGTTCCTCGGCGTGCATCCTCCACGTCTGCGTTCCTCGGCGTGCATCCTCCACGTCTGCGTTCCTCGGCGTCCATCCTCCACGTCTGCGTTCCTCGGCGTGCATCCTCCACGTCTGCGTTCCTCGGCGTGCATCCTCCACGTCTGCGTTCCTCGGCGTGCATCCTCCACGTCTGCGTTCCTCGGCGTGCATCCTCCACGTCTGCGTTCCTCGGCGTCCATCCTCCACGTCTGCGTTCCTCGGCGTGCATCCTCCACGTCTGCGTTCCTCGGCGTGCATCCTCCACGTCTGCGTTCCTCGGCGTGCATCCTCCACGTCTGCGTTCCTCGGCGTCCATCCTCCACGTCTGCGTTCCTCGGCGTCCATCCTCCACGTCTGCGTTCCTCGGCGTGCATCCTCCACGTCTGCGTTCCTCGGCGTGCATCCTCCACGTCTGCGTTCCTCGGCGTGCATCCTCCACGTCTGCGTTCCTCGGCGTGCATCCTCCACGTCTGCGTTCCTCGGCGTGCATCCTCCACGTCTGCGTTCCTCGGCGTCCATCCTCCACGTCTGCGTTCCTCGGCGTGCATCCTCCACGTCTGCGTTCCTCGGCGTCCATCCTCCACGTCTGCGTTCCTCGGCGTCCATCCTCCACGTCTGCGTTCCTCGGCGTCCATCCTCCACGTCTGCGTTCCTCGGCGTCCATCCTCCACGTCTGCGTTCCTCGGCGTCCATCCTCCACGTCTGCGTTCCTCGGCGTCCATCCTCCACGTCTGCGTTCCTCGGCGTCCATCCTCCACGTCTGCGTTCCTCGGCGTCCATCCTCCACGTCTGCGTTCCTCGGCGTCCATCCTCCACGTCTGCGTTCCTCGGCGTCCATCCTCCACGTCTGCGTTCCTCGGCGTCCATCCTCCACGTCTGCGTTCCTCGGCGTCCATCCTCCACGTCTGCGTTCCTCGGCGTCCATCCTCCACGTCTGCGTTCCTCGGCGTCCATCCTCCACGTCTGCGTTCCTCGGCGTCCATCCTCCACGTCTGCGTTCCTCGGCGTCCATCCTCCACGTCTGCGTTCCTCGGCGTCCATCCTCCACGTCTGCGTTCCTCGGCGTCCATCCTCCACGTCTGCGTTCCTCGGCGTCCATCCTCCACGTCTGCGTTCCTCGGCGTCCATCCTCCACGTCTGCGTTCCTCGGCGTCCATCCTCCACGTCTGCGTTCCTCGGCGTCCATCCTCCACGTCTGCGTTCCTCGGCGTCCATCCTCCACGTCTGCGTTCCTCGGCGTCCATCCTCCACGTCTGCGTTCCTCGGCGTCCATCCTCCACGTCTGCGTTCCTCGGCGTCCATCCTCCACGTCTGCGTTCCTCGGCGTCCATCCTCCACGTCTGCGTTCCTCGGCGTCCATCCTCCACGTCTGCGTTCCTCGGCGTCCATCCTCCACGTCTGCGTTCCTCGGCGTCCATCCTCCACGTCTGCGTTCCTCGGCGTCCATCCTCCACGTCTGCGTTCCTCGGCGTCCATCCTCCACGTCTGCGTTCCTCGGCGTCCATCCTCCACGTCTGCGTTCCTCGGCGTCCATCCTCCACGTCTGCGTTCCTCGGCGTCCATCCTCCACGTCTGCGTTCCTCGGCGTCCATCCTCCACGTCTGCGTTCCTCGGCGTCCATCCTCCACGTCTGCGTTCCTCGGCGTCCATCCTCCACGTCTGCGTTCCTCGGCGTCCATCCTCCACGTCTGCGTTCCTCGGCGTCCATCCTCCACGTCTGCGTTCCTCGGCGTCCATCCTCCACGTCTGCGTTCCTCGGCGTCCATCCTCCACGTCTGCGTTCCTCGGCGTCCATCCTCCACGTCTGCGTTCCTCGGCGTCCATCCTCCACGTCTGCGTTCCTCGGCGTCCATCCTCCACGTCTGCGTTCCTCGGCGTCCATCCTCCACGTCTGCGTTCCTCGGCGTCCATCCTCCACGTCTGCGTTCCTCGGCGTCCATCCTCCACGTCTGCGTTCCTCGGCGTCCATCCTCCACGTCTGCGTTCCTCGGCGTCCATCCTCCACGTCTGCGTTCCTCGGCGTCCATCCTCCACGTCTGCGTTCCTCGGCGTCCATCCTCCACGTCTGCGTTCCTCGGCGTCCATCCTCCACGTCTGCGTTCCTCGGCGTCCATCCTCCACGTCTGCGTTCCTCGGCGTCCATCCTCCACGTCTGCGTTCCTCGGCGTCCATCCTCCACGTCTGCGTTCCTCGGCGTCCATCCTCCACGTCTGCGTTCCTCGGCGTCCATCCTCCACGTCTGCGTTCCTCGGCGTCCATCCTCCACGTCTGCGTTCCTCGGCGTCCATCCTCCACGTCTGCGTTCCTCGGCGTCCATCCTCCACGTCTGCGTTCCTCGGCGTCCATCCTCCACGTCTGCGTTCCTCGGCGTCCATCCTCCACGTCTGCGTTCCTCGGCGTCCATCCTCCACGTCTGCGTTCCTCGGCGTCCATCCTCCACGTCTGCGTTCCTCGGCGTCCATCCTCCACGTCTGCGTTCCTCGGCGTCCATCCTCCACGTCTGCGTTCCTCGGCGTCCATCCTCCACGTCTGCGTTCCTCGGCGTCCATCCTCCACGTCTGCGTTCCTCGGCGTCCATCCTCCACGTCTGCGTTCCTCGGCGTCCATCCTCCACGTCTGCGTTCCTCGGCGTCCATCCTCCACGTCTGCGTTCCTCGGCGTCCATCCTCCACGTCTGCGTTCCTCGGCGTCCATCCTCCACGTCTGCGTTCCTCGGCGTCCATCCTCCACGTCTGCGTTCCTCGGCGTCCATCCTCCACGTCTGCGTTCCTCGGCGTCCATCCTCCACGTCTGCGTTCCTCGGTGTTCATCGCTGCTGCCAGCTCTACTGAGACATATTGACAGATAAAACTGGTGACTTGCTGAGCGTGTGCACGGTGACTTGCTGAGCGTGTGCACCGTGACTTGCTGAGCGTGTGCACGGTGACTTGCTGAGCGTGTGCACGGTGACTTGCTGAGCGTGTGCACGGTGACTTGCTGAGCGTGTGCACGGTGACTTGCTGAGCGTGTGCACGGTGACTTGCTGAGCGTGTGCATCGTGACTTGCTGAGCGTGTATATGGTGACTTGCTGAACGTGTCCATGATGACTGCTGAGCGTGTGCACCATGACTTGCTGAGCGTGTGCACGGTGACTGCTGAGTGTGTGCATGGCTCCGCCCATCTGGTTGATTCACACTCGGTCGCCTCGCGCGTGCATCTTTTCCTTGTGTGTGTGCGGAGAACACTGAAGCGCTTCTGTCTTGGCAGATTTCACTTAGACAACACAGCGCTGTCGGTGCAGGCACCACGCGCTTCACGGATTGACCCTTATTCACCGTATGGCTGGAAGTCTGTGCCCTTGGACCACCCTCTCCCTGATTCCCCCATCCCCAGGCCACTTGTCTGCTTTCTGTTTCTGTGAGTTTGGCTTCTTTTTTTTAAAAAAAAAAGATTCCCCATATGAAAGCGATCACGCAGTATTCGCCTATCTCTGTCTGGTTTATTTCACTTAGTTTAATACCGTCAAGCTCTGTCCATGTTGTTGCAAAAGGTAGGATTCCCTTCTCTATCGTGACTCAAACTCCACTGTATGTATATATGTGTATGTATCTATTAGTTCAGTTCAGTCACTCAGGTGTCGGACTCTTTGTGACCCCATGGACAGCAGCACGCCAGGCCTCCCTGTCCATCACCAACCCCCAGAGCTTGCTCAAACTCATGTCCATCGAGTTAGTGATGCCATCCAACTGCCTCATCGTCTGTCGTCCCCTTCTCCTCCTGCCTTCAGCCTTTCCCAGCATCGGGGTCTTTTCCAGCGAGTCGGCTCTTCACTCGTACGCCACACCTTCTTTATCCGTTCACCCACCGATGGACACTGACATTGCCTGCCTCTCTCGGCTAGCCTCCATAACGCTGCAATGAACATGAGCTGCTAGTATCCCTTTGAGATCCTGTTTCCGTGCCTTTTGGATGAGTACCCATGTCCACAGCCATTTTACAGGTGGAAAAGCAGGCTCCAGGCAGAGTCAGGACCGTGCCAGGGACCTTCAGGGGTGGGGCAGTCCTGGTGGAAGCCTGCCTCGTCCCACAGCCCTGGGCTCCAGGCTTGCTGTGTGACACCTGCCAGGCTCCGTGCCCTCTGTGGGGTCGCGTGGTCTCTAGGAGCTCTCCAGCCTCGTGCTTTGCTTCCCTGGCCGCCTCCCGGGTTCTCCCACCCTCACGGCCACCTTCAGCGAGGCAGGAAGTGATTTTGTCTTTACCGAAAGGACGGATGAATCAGAGGGTTGATCAGCAAGGGGAGAAAGGCAGCACCCCAGCTGGCTTCGTCACTCCTGTGTGCCTGGAATGAAATTCGCCTTCTGTACATGCCTTTCAGAAGGGAAAAAAAAAAAAGAACATAGGGTAAGGAATTCAGAGAGATGAATTGACCCTGATAATATCAAACAGTTAACTTCTGAGCTCATTCCTGTGCTGTCAGGGTCTGGAAGGCTTTCTGCAAGCCATAAATAACGCATTTTAATAACGGGGACTTTGATTCCTCTCTGGGGGCCAAAACCATATTGTGATTCGGGTGGCGGCTTGTCAGGGTGCCTGCCTAGGGTTTCTCCAGGGCTTATTAAGAGATTACATATTTGGAGCATGTTCGGGTCTTCATGGTCTGCTGGAAACCCATCCTGCTGAAAAGCTTTTGACCCGAGGAAAGGGACTTGTGGCGGGAAACATTTTTTTTTCTTTTTTTTTTTCCCCAGCTCTTAAGCTCATTGTTTGCCACTTGCGCCTGATTTTGGTTGAAAGTTATGGTCGGTTATTTTCCCCACTCCCCTGACCTTATAGCAGCTGCAGGGCTCAGAAGTGACTCCAGGCTGCCACCTCACTGGGCCCCATGCATAAGGCTCCTGTGGGTAATGGAATAGCAGTGTCTCGGGGAATGAGAAAGCCTGCCTTGAACAAACTTCATGGCCGAGATCTGTCCAGACCAGGTTCAGTCTGAAATGTGATCTTGAAGAGATCCAGGCTCTAGCCTTTGCCCTGGACTTGCTGTTTGATCCTGAGCAAGTCACTTAGCATCTCTGGGCCATGTCTCCTCCTCCGTGGACTAATGACTGTGTGGTTTGGTGTCTCTGAGCTCTGGAGAAGAGCTGCTTCCTCTGTTGTGAAGTGGGGATAACGCCACCTGCATGCAAGAGGCAGCTGGTTCACCCTCAGGGGACTGAAGACAGAGCTACAGACATAGAGCTTATCGCTACCCTGAAAACCGCGGGCTCTTATGCTCCGTTGCACCCTCTGTGTGCTTCTTAATCCATAAAGGATGAAAGAGAGAAATATGGGTAACCATGACAGATAGCTGCCGCGTCCCTAACCAATATCCATATCCCCCTCCTCTCCATAATAGGACTGTGATTTTGTTCAGAGCTGCCCTGTGTACATGCTAAGTCACTTCAGTCGTGTCCGACTCCTTGCGACCCTATGGACTGCAGCCCGCCAGGCTCCTCTGTCCATGGGATTCTCCAGGCAAGAATACTGGATGCCCTCCTCCAGGGGATCTTCCCGACCCAGGGATCGAGCTTGCGTCTCTTTATGTCTCCTGCATCGGCAGGCGGGGTCTTTAACCACCAGCGCTGCCTGATTTTGTTCAGAGCTGCACTAGGCTTGAAAAGAGCTTCGTTTCTGGGCTTCCCGTGCAGTGAGGAGTGGTCCTAGGAAACCGTCCTAGCCAGTGGGTTTGAGCAGGTGGCGTTGGGAGGGGCTTCTGGGAAACTCATTTGGCTACTCATCCTCTGGCAACTCTTTTCCTATCTGCTTTGGATTTGGATGTGATGGCTGGAACTCTACAGCTACGTTGTGAGCATGAGGACAAAGGGCATACCTGAAGGAAGGTAGGGGATAGTGTGTGCCTGGTCTGTATACCTCCTGGGTTTTAGTAATAAGAGAGAAAAACAAATCAGCATCATGTGTTAAGCCACAGTTATATTTAGATTTTCTATCAAATGCAGCCCCACAAAGAAAAGCAACGACGACCAAGAACTTCCAGGCAAGGCAAAATGAAAACCTTTATGAGATCAAGTCTGGGAAGGCAGTAAGAATGCAGCTACACGGAGCACAGAATTCTATGCAGTTTTAGAGGCTGACCTTAGAATTTGGCTGTGAGCTTCCTAACAGCCAAGCAAAGGAGGGAACACACGCTGATGTGATCCCCATGGTCCCCTGGCAGCCTCTGTGAGTCACCCCTCTCTTGTGTCTTGAACCCCCCGTCTCTCCTCGCTCACTTCTTTCCCTGGCACCTTTCCCCATACTTCCTGAAGGAGTCCTCTATGCCCCCCACTCCACTCTCCACCCTCAGCTTTCTAGATTCCTGGCCGAACTAGAGAGGACCTTAGAAGGCCTCTCACACTTGACCCTCACTCATTCATTCAACAGATTTCCACTGGCCACTCCCTGCAGCCCAGGAGTAACTGCAGTGCAAGGAGCTGACCCTAACTCCCACCCTGCACTGAGCCGGTGGGCACACCAGCCCCTCAAGTCCACGCCTGGGCCTGCTGTCCTGCTCACACCCCGTGGAGGCGGACGACAGCCAGGCTGAGGCTGTGCGGTGCTGCGGGAGGGGCCGGATCATATAGTATACGGTAGCCAGGGAAGACCTCCCCCAAGAAGGGCGGGGAAGCCTCCGGGAAACCTGCTGCCTTAGCGAGCACAAGCGCAGAGGCCCGGAGGTAGAAACGTGTTCGGCTTGTTCGAAAGGCAGCACAGAGGTAGCGTGGCTGAAGCTCGGGAGAGGGCAGTTGAAGGCGAAGCTGGAGAGGGAAGGGGCCGGGGTCTTTGGAGCCTCAAAGGTGCTGTGAGCCTTGGAGGTGTGGAGCGGGGTGGGGGGGCCTGACCTGGCTCAGCCTTCGCCAGGCGCCCACCTGCTCCTGGAACCCTCTTTGCATTTAGCTCCTGCGTTTCCTCTGACCTCTTGCTCTTCCCTCTGGGCTGGTTTCCTTCCCGTCTCATGTGACAGAGTCCGGGGGGCTCTGTCCTTCGTCCTCCTCTGCCCCGGCTCCTTCGCCTCACATCTCCTCAGTCCTTCGATCACCAAAACTGTCTGCTTCTTCCTGCCTCCCTCCTCACCCTCTCACCTCCTGCCACCCTGGCCCTCCCCAGGGCTCACACTCACTCTCAGCTGCCATCCAGCCTCCGCCCTGGCCTCCCTGCCTCCAGTCTCTCCCCACCAGCCCATCCCTACCCACAGTTCACCCTGTAACTCAAAACCAACTGTTCCTTAAAAAAATGCTCCAATGTTCTGCCTCCCACTTCCCCCCACGACCTTCCCACAGGTGGAGACAAAACTCCAGTGCGTGGCCCTGTGTGCCAACCTGACCCTTGCCAGCTCCGGTATCAGCTCGGGCCACTCCTGCCCCAGGAGCCTCTCCCAGTTCCCAGGAGGCAGCATCCTCTCCCACACCTCCGCGCCCACACACGTCCTGTCCTTTCTGCTCGGAATGTCCTTGTGCACCCAGGTGACCTGGAAAGCTCTGACTCACTTGTGAATGAGAGGCACTCAGGGTGATTCTGACTGCAGGAAGGCTGGCCTTCGAGGACACTGATTTTCACCTTACGAGAGTCTGGAGGGGAGGGAGGCAGTGTGTGTCCAAGGGCTTGACCCAGACATCAGAGTTCTAGTTTTCTCCACCCTCCCACGTGGACACCTCTGCATGTTCACTTTCCCTGCAGGGTTGTGACTCACAGCCCCAAAATGGCTGCCATAGCACCAGCGACACACAGTAGATCCAAAGCAGGAAGCGACCAGGATACCAAGATATTTTCTCTTCCTGTGCTAGTCTGTTATCATGAAGGGAACGTTTCCCCAGAAGCCCCCAGCAGACCTCTCCCGATGTCTTATGTCCGCTCCTGGACCAGTCACAGGCAAATAATGATAAGGATGGCAAGATTAGCATGGGGCAATCATCCTTTGTTCTCTGGGTCAATGCATTTTAGCAAAAATGAGAGTCTTGTTATGAAAGAGAGAGAAGGAATGACGGTGAGTGGGACAACCAACCAAATCTGCCACGTGAAGTCGCGTTTAGATGCCCGTCACCTGTCTTTTCCCCACTCTCCCCACCCCACACACCGGGAGTTGGTGAGAACCTAAACTCCAGATCATGTTCCAGGGACTCCTGGCCCTGGAGTCAGTATTTCCTAGGCCCTATCCCATGTGTCTATTTCTCTAAGTCCTATTACCCCCAGTTTACAGAAGAGGAAGTTGGGAAGGACAGGTAGGCGTTGAGGGGAGGAGGGGCTGGCCTCTCGCATCGAGTTCCCGCTGGAAATCGGCTGGCGAGAGGGGCGCTCTGCAGGAATGGAGCTGTTAGAGGTCTGTACTGGCCAGTGTGGTAGCCACAAGCCACACGGCTCTTGAGAGCTTGAATGGCCACGTGGTGCTGGAGCTAGGCCTGGCCTTCAGCACTGCTTCAGACGGGAGCTGGGCCGGCCGCAGACAGACAGATGGCCTCACCACGTGTGCGCTGGAGTGGGCCACATCCTGGCCCCCACTAGGGGCTAGGCGCTGTCCCTAGAAATGCGATTAGTCTTGGAAAGGGGTGGCAGGGCGAGGAAATCATTCACCTGCCCTAATGAGCTCTGGAAATCATTTATAAGGAGAAGCAAGGCCCGAAATTTGTTCTGCTCAGAGCACTTGCCTCTGGAGTCTGGTCCATCCCACAAGTGGCAGGCGATGCGCTCCAGGCTCCCACCTAAGACACCGCATGGTTCATCAGGACCTGAGCTCTGAGCGCTGAGTGGGGGTCTAGAGATGCCATCCAGGCTGCCCCTCATATTCTTGCAAGGGAAACCGAGGCCCAGAGACGGGTGTGCCAGTGATAGAGGAGCTGGTCACTTAGCCAAAGTCTGCCGTGGGGCTGCAGCCTCCTCAGCTCCCATCCCTTCTTTTTCCCACGAACCTGTGGTCATGAGGGGTGAGAGGCCACTGTCTCCACCTTAGCTCTGCCGTGGACACTCCAAGCCAGGAGGCACAATCCCACCACTTTTCTCATAGTGATGAACCAGTAACGAGTGCCTAGGCCAACCAGCGCCTGGGGACAAGTCACCTTGGGGACAAGTCACCTTGGGGACAAGTCACCTTGAGGGCAAAGTCACCTTGGGGACAAGTCACCTTGAGGGCAAAGTCACCTTGGGGACAAGTCACCTTGGGGACAAGTCACCTTGAGGGCAAAGTCACCTTGGGGACAAGTCACCTTGGGGACAAGTCACCTTGAGGGCAAAGTCACCTTGGGGACAAGTCACCTTGGGGACAAGTCACCTTGAGGGCAAAGTCACCTTGGGGACAAGTCACCTTGGGGACAAGTCACCTTGAGGGCAAAGTCACCTTGGGGACAAGTCACCTTGAGGGCAAAGTCAACATCCAAAGGACTGTCCACAAGGAAGAGTCGCAGAGAAACAAAGTTGGAGGCTTGACCAAACCATGCCTGAATTCATCCCTTTTCGGAATTTCCATTATGTGATCCAGCAAATCCCCCTTATAGGTTGAGTTGCTCGGTCACTAAGTCACGTCTGACTCTGCAGCCCCATGGACTGCAGCACCCCAGGCTTCCTTGTCCTTCACTGTCTCCCAGAGCTTGCTCAAACTCGTCCACTGAGTCAGTGGTGCCTTCTAACCATCCCATCCTCTGTTGCCCCCTTCTCCTCCTGCCCTCAGTCTTTCCCAGCATCAGGGTCTTTTTCAGTCAACTGGCTCATTGCATCAGGTGGCCTAAGTATTGAAGCTTCAGCATCAGTCCTTCCAAAGACTATTCAGGGCTGATCTCCTTTAGGATGCACTGGTTGGATCTCCTTGCAGTCCAAGGGACTCTCAAGAGTCTCCTCCGGCACCACAGTTCAGAAGCCTCAATTCTTTGGCGCTCAGCTTTATGGTCCAGCTCTCACATCTGTACATGACTAGTTAAAATTGGGTTTTCAGTTACTTGCCACTGAAAGCATTCTTGCTGACGCCCCTTCTGACATCCCTTGTCATGCACCCCACCAGTTCTCCTGAGGTAGTAGTGATTAACCCCAAACTATACGTGGAGAGTTCTGGAAAGTGACAGGTGCTGGTCCCAGGCTACACAGTCTAGCGGTCAGTGGACCTGAAAGACAGAAGCCGCGCCGTGTCCTGTTCTTTCACTTCCTTCTCGTAACGTGTCTGTGCGTTGGGGGTTGGTGCTGTGTAACAAAACAACCGCAAACCCATCTGCTGCAAACATAAGCTTGCGCTGTTGTTCTCGAGTCTGTGGCTCACCTGGACAGTTCTGAAATTTTCGCACTTTGGAATAATCATATAGCTGTTAGAAAGAACTTGAGCAACAAATGTCAACGTGGATAAATACAGTGTCGCACCTGAGGAGCCTGTACAGAAAGGATACTTATAATGATGCATTTGTGTAAAACGCAAGGACAGTGTTTATAAAAAGGGAGGGGTCCAGAGGACTCTCTGGAGAGCTGGCAGAGGGCGCCCTATGGCCACTTCCTGACCACGTGCCTGCCAGCTCTGCTTTGCTCAGACTTCGTCAGTCAGTGGGGCTTCCCTGGGCAAGAGAGGGGGATGCTGGTGGTGAGAGGGGGACATTCCCTTCTGCCAGGAGGACCCCCATAATGGGAAAGGGGAGGCTCTGGAGGACGTCTGGGGGCATTAGGTGAGAGTGGATGCTGCCCACCCCAAACGAGAGCCCTGCCCTCCCCCACCCCAGGTCCCTTCCCTGCTTGTCTCCATCTTCCCAGAAGCTGTTAACCCTTCTGGCCCAGCGCCTGTCTCTTCTGGGCTTTTCTAGGGTCCTTTCTCCTCTCTTCCTCCCTCAGGGTCCCCAGACGTTCCTGCTGTTGTCTGTGCATCCGATCTGGTATTTCAGGATTTGGAAGGTGGAGGGGCTGAGAGAGATGGGCTGGAAAGGGGGACAGATGGAAGGGGAGGGCAGGAGAGGCTGAAAGGCTGAGACTCCTCGGTCGTCTGTTCTCCGCAGCGCCCCAGTCCAGAGACGGCTGCCTCGTCTTGGGGACTGGCTGGCCATGGAATTTCTTCAGGGAGATGGTGACTGTCCCCTGAGTTTCCTGCCAGTTGCCACTGAATGTCCTTTGACTTAGTGTCTGCTGGCACTCCTGGAGAGTAAATGACCCCTGTCTGTCATCGCTCCTGGGGTGTGTATGGGATGAGCGAAAACGTTCCTGGCACTTGCTTTCTAGCCTCGGGGTGCTGTCTCAGTAGAGGCGTGGCTGTGAGCTGGGGGGCTCACACAGTGGTCAGCAGATGGGTGTCCCCCGTCCAGGGGGACCCGGGCTTGGCACCAGCAGTACCCACAACCTTATGCTGCAGGCTGGGCATCGCATTGCCTAGGGGAGCGTGTGTCATGGGGGCAGGGTTGGGGGGAGACCCAGAAGGGGGCAGCAGTGTGGTCCAGGCGCAAAGAGGTGCTTTGAAGGGTAGTAGTTGCCGTGGCAACTGAGAGCTGGGGCCGGATCACAGAGAGACCATCCCAGAGGGCTCGGCAGTGGTCGGCTGTGGGGCCAGGGGAGGTGGGCAGGACGGGCGCTGGCCAGGGTCCCAGGTTGACTCACAGACAAGCAGGTGAGGGTCCTAGAGGGAGCCTGGCCCCCAACTGCCCCCTTGGCTGGCCGGCCACGTCCAGCTCCACAGGGAGAGCGTTCGCTGAGCCAGACTGAAGCGGCCGGGCAGCGAGGCCTCACTGTGCCTGGGGCGGGGGGTGAGCAGCCCGCCTCCGGGGCACACAGGCGCTGAGGCCCGTCTGGAGCCGTGTGGTCAGGCTCAGGGTCTGAGTCGTGACCGCCCCTCCTGTGCTCGCTCCCACGAGCCCGAGAGCCCCGGGACCCCAGGGCTCAGGAGCCAGGCCCTGCCCTCTGCCCTCAAGGCCGTGGAGGCCCCTGGGCTGAGCCAAGCACGCTGACCAGGCCGCCCCCTCCCCGCAGCCCCGACTCCACCTCCTGAGCTCTGTGTCCAGGAGATGAGCTCAGGGCTATTCCTGCCTGGTGACAGTGCCCGGCCCGGGGCTGTCCCGGGGGCTGAGGACTGCAGCCCTCGGAGGCCCCTGTGTGCGCGCTCAGTCGTATCTGACTCTGTGACCCTGTGGACTGTGCCCGCCAGGCTCCTCTGTCCATGGGGTTCTCCAGGCAAGGACATGGGAGTGGGTTGCCGTGCCCTCCTCCGGGGCATCTTCCCAACCCAGGGATCGAACCTGCATCTCTTTCACCTCCTGCACTGGCAGGCGGGTTCTTTACCACCAGAGCCCCCGGGAAGTGCCCAGATGCCCCCCACCCCTCCCCGTCACACTGCACACTCACACACTCTCATTTCCCTCACACGCTATCACACTCACAGTGCCACACGCACTGTAGGAGCAGACAGCCTCTCAAACCTGTGTTTCCCCCTTGACACACCCTGTGCTCAGGGTCCTGCCCTGCCAGCCACAGTGCACACACTCCACACACAAGCACACACACACACACACACACTCACACATGCACACCTGCCTAGCTGCACACTCTCCCTCTGACCCACACGCCCACGTGCCGAGGGCCACTCCGGGTCACACACACCATGCTTGCTTCTGCCCTCCCACCCACCCACGCGTCCACCCGTGAGTCCTCAGCCCCGAGTCTAAATCTCCACGAGTGCGCTTGTGCCCGAGTTCATGCCTGCAAACCTGTAGGTCTCCCTTGACCCCCCCCATCCCCCGCCGCCAATGGCTCTGAGCCCATGTGAGCCTCCCTCGGGGACTCTGTGGGTCTGTCTCTGCAGGGAGGAGGCAGCCCGTGACCCCGAGTGGGGGCCGGCCCACAGCAGCAGACACAGGTGAGCCCACCCCAAGCCTGTGGCAGGGAGAGTACCGTCTGGGTCGAGCTGCCTGAGTGCGGGAGTGGGCTCCCCGTCACAGGAGGTGTGCAAGCATGGTGGACACCCCCTCAATGGAGAAGAGGTGGGAGGGCCTCAGCCCAGAGACACTGGGAGGCAGAGGGGCCGGGCAGTGGACTGCAGGGCCATGGAGGGGCCGGCTGGGGCAGGAAGGGGGCAGGCAGGACCGGAGGGGCACGCAAGGGCGGGGCCGGCCGGCCCAGAGGGTGCGGGCTGTCTCGCTGTGGCCACCATAACTCAGCCGGAGTGGACAGTTTCCTTTCTCCTGCCTGATTTACTGCCAGCTTCGGAGGGGCGAGGCCCATTCTTTGAACTTCAAAGGGAGCAGGGAGGGAAGCCAGGGCTGCGGTGACAGTCGCTGAGCCCAGGGGCCTGTCCCCAGCTGGCCAGGAGGGCCCCGGGCCCGGGTCTGCCGGCCGCTCGCCCAGCCTTGCCTCCCGGTCCGTGAACGCAGGCCCAGAGAGGAGAGAGAAGGGGCCAGTCCTTCTCGAGTCTTCAGTGCAGAGGGCGTGACACCTGGGGGTCTGTCCTGGGGTCCCAGCCTCGTTAGGGCTGTCCAGGACCGAGGCGGGCCCTGCCCTTCTGAGGTTTTTAGCCCTTTTCTCTTATATCACCTTCACAAAGACAGAGGTGAGAAACAGCGTTCTTATTATTTTTCTTGCCCCATTTTGCAGGTGGGTAAATCAAGGCCCAGAGACATTAGGGGTGCTTGCCAGCCACACAGCGAGGCCTCTGGGCCAGTCCCTGGCGTCTCCCACAAGCCGCCCCAGGGCTCATGCCTGGGTGTGGAGTCAGGCAGCCTTTGTCGGTTGGGTTTTCCGCCTCTCTCACCGAAGGCCTGGCTGCCTGGGCTTGGCCCCAGTGACTGTAACCGCGGGCCCCCGTTTCCACTGCTGGGAATCCCAGGCTTCGTAGCAGTGGCCTCAGTGCCGGGGTCAGACAAGCAGGTGCGTCAGCTCTGCTCTGCCCTGTGTTACGTCAAACGTTCAGAGCAGCTGTGCGCCAACCTTCAAAAATCGGGGTCTCATAAGACGTCTGGGTCCCACCTTCTTTTGTTTTTTTTTTTTTTTTTTTCCATATAAATTTATTTATTTATTTATTTTAATTTTAAAATCTTTAATTCTTACATGTAGTCAGAAAGTTGGATCATCCTGGGGTTGCTCCTGTCTCCTTGCTGCCCCCCGGCCAGCTGGAGCTGACAGGGGCTCCCTCCTCCAGCCGTCCACACGCCCTTCCAGGCAGGGCCCCTGCGGACGTGCTATGCTGGTCCCTGGGATCGAGGAGGGTCTGGACAGGACGGTCTGAAGATGGGGGGAATCGGAAAGAGAGAAGGGGGTGCCTGAGAAACCTGCAGCTCGTCCGGGAGGGTGGGGCTGTTGGGGGACCGGAGGCTGGCAGGGGGCCGGGGACGTGGCCTCAGGTGCCCAGACCCCTCTAGGGAAGCCACATGGTTCCTGGGCAAAGGGGGCACCTGCCTCCCTGACATCAGCTGTGATGAGAACAGATGAACTTGCCCTCACGCCCCTCCTGTGGGGGCAGACACAGACTCTGTCCTCAGGAGTCCTGCCCAGGGCCGTGGAGGGGGCAGGGCAGCTGCAGCCCGGGCCTGGGACCTTGGGCTCAAATCCCCGCCCACCTGCCACTCGGCCCCACCTGGGGCATCGTGTGCTCCCTGAAGACCCGCTGGGGTGAAATGAGCCAGGCCTTTGGGTTCATGTGGTGAGCAAGGGCCACACCCCAGCTCCACCCCGTGTGGCCCTGGCGGGGTTCCTTGACACCTCGAGCCTGGGTTTCCTCCTGCATGTAGCTGCGGAATGAAGCTTCTGGAAGCTCACGGTGCCCTTTCAGTGTCGAGGGGGAGTGTTTTCATAGAGGAGGGGAAGGACAGGTGCCTCCAGCCCTGCGGGCACGCGAGGGGCTCAAGCTGGGGTCCTGCTTGTGGGGCCGGTTGGGGTGGGAGAAGGGGATCCTCGCTCGCGGTCCTTTGGCGTGGCCGCTGGGCAGACACAGAACAAGACGGACGTTTGTCGAGCACTGACTATGTGCAGGGACCTCCCTGGGTCCCGGTCGAGTAGACACTTCGGGCGGACAGGCAGGACCAACGCCCCAGACGCAGCTGTGTGGGGAGAGAGGCAGGTCGTCCTGAGGAAAGCCCTCAGTTGGGAATGTGCGCTGTCTCTCAGGAATGATTTGGGGGCCATAAATTTTCAGTAGCAGGGCAATCTGCGGAGTTTTCATAATGCTGAAGAGTTTAGACTTGTCTCGAGGGGTAACAATTTCACCCGGGTAATACACCAGCTCCAGCTATTTGTTATGGCAAAGGCGGATTTTTTTTCCCCTTAAGGTAGAATCCTCCTCAGATTTCATGCTCTGCTTTAACTTGTTTTATTTCACCCAGGATATGGATAAAAATAGCCCACGAGTTGCAGGGCTGAAGGAGGAAGGAAGGACAGAAGGCATGCTGAGCGTCGGCTCTGGGTCGGGCCTGCCTCCAGCCTCTGCAGCGCCCCCTGAGCCAGGCTCCTTGGTCCTCAGGACAGGGCCCCCCAGACACAGCCCAATCTCGGACCAGGGCAGGGAGCCTCCGGCCGAGCCCCACAAGTGGGCCTCAGGAGCGAGATTCACACTCAGGGCCATGCAACTTGGAAGTGCATTTTGGGAGCAGAGATCTCTTTGGCGGCCAATCGCTTGAAGCCCCGCTTGTCTCCAGTGGCCAGGAGAGGTCTCTGTCTGTGGCTGGAGTGCCAGCGTCGAGTGTGGACGAGATCACAGGGAGGGGATGTTTCGCACGCTTGATTCCCTGCTCCTCGAGCAGCACCCTAGAAGCCCCGTTGCCATGCCGACCGTTGCCATGCCGCCCGCACAGGTGTTTTCATCCACTCACCAGGGCAAGCCCTGAACGCATACCAACGAGGACACTTGGTGCTTAGGAGTGGCTCATTTGCATGTCGTTTGCATATCATTTGCATGTGCGGCGATTTCGGAGATTCTCCCCAGACCGGGGCCAGCTGACCCGGGGAGCGTGTTGTCTCCAGAGCCTGACTTGACAGCATAAAGCAGGTCAGAGTTCTGCTCTGTATTGACGGAGGGGCCGAGGCTGAGCCGGAGGAGGGTGGGCCCAGGGCCCTGTCACGGAGCCCAGGGCTCTGAGGCTTTTCTGCAGGGCAGGGTGGGGGGAACCCAGGAAGGCCGAGTCCTGCCCAGTCAGCTGGAAGCTTCTCTGAGCAGGGCTGTCGAGATGGAATCCTTTGCTTCTGCGTTTATTAGAACCCTGGGTGCTTTACGTACATCAGTGCCGTTCTCTAGGGAGCAGGAGGGTTTATATTCCTCCAGGTTCAGAAAGGGGTTGCCACTTGCTCCATACCCAGCAAGAGAGCCCAGGAGAGACAGGGTGTGTGAACAAGGTGGGCAAGCAGCATCTGGCGAGCTCCGACAGCGCACAGAGGGGCCCCAGGATGGGGACAAAGCTGCGGAGGAGGGTGCATCGGTTAGCTCTGGCTGCGGGACAAGTACTGCATGCTGGGCAGCCTCTCAGATCCGCAGGCTGCAGTCTGGAACAAAGACTCCGCAGGGCTGGCTCTCCTGAGGCCTCCCTGCTACCTCCTCGGGGGCGCGTGGACGGCCGCCTTCCCACTGTGCCCTCACGTGCCAGCCCCTCTGTGTGGCCAGCATCTTCATCTCCTTTAGCACAGACACCAGTCAGGCTAGAGTCGGGCCCTCTGCATGACCCCATGTTGGCTTCATGACCTCTTCAAGAGCCCCGTCTCCAGATCCAGTAGCGTGCCGAGGTCCTGGGCTGTTGCGGACTTCAGCATGTGAATTTGGGGGAACACATCTGACCCCCAAACAGTGACGGTGGTTATGGGGGTGTCTGTAGAGACGCAGGGAGGGAATGAAGGGAAAAGAAGGGGGGATGAGGGGTGAGAGAAGAGTCTGGGGAGCTTGGGGTGCCAGTCTGAGGGGGTGTGTGACAGACGCCTGGCTGCACACCCCAAAGCAGGGGGCTTCAGGCTGCCAAGGACCTTTGGAGCCAGCCAGGCTGTCGGAGGGCCTGAGGGAGTGATGTCCCTTCCGGCACACGGCTCCCTGAGCAGGTCCCCCTGAGCAGGCAGCTTCCTGGGGGCTGATGGCCCTTCCGGCATAAGGAGAGTCGCTTGGTCTCTTAGCCTGGGTTTCCCCCCAAAATAAGAGCCTGAGGCAAGGGTTTAGGGCCCGGTGGTTTATTTTGTGGTGGGATTCCCAGGACCAGGGCTGGGAGACTGGGGTGAGGCAGGGGGCAGGACAGGCTGTCCAAGGGGGCACATGGAGCCAGCCACTGCTCTGGGCTCCAGGGGCCCATCCTGCTGGGGTTGTGCCCCGAGGGCCGAAGAGGGGCTCCGTGGGTGGTCTTTGTCCAAAGGCCAGCCTGGTCCTGGGTTTGTCGTGCCCCGCACGGTAGCTTCAGGAAGCCAGGACAGCTTGTGAGGGGCTCTGGTCACACCTGTGCAGAGCTGGGGGTCAGGCCATGGCCGGAGTGGACATATGGCCAGAGCATGTGAGGTGGGGGTCAGCAGGCAGACAACACCTTCCACGCTGGCAAGAAGCTCAACGGATAGAACCACCTGCTTCAGGGAGCCAGTCCCCGCCGACGTCTGTGTGTTTGACTGAGGCTGACAAGCGCGTCTCCCAGGCAGGGCTGCCTGCTGTCCTCCTGCGGCTGATGGGGGCTTGGGAAACCCCCCCCAGGGGGCTCAGTGAGGAGCGGGGAGAAGTGATGCCTGCCACGTCCAGGTCTGATCCAGAAGAGGCGGTGGTGTCCACGTGGTTCGTGTCTGCTCACGGGCCGGATGAGGCCAGGCCGCCTCCAGGCCACCCAGGTGCTTGTGCCCATGATGGGTCCCCAGGTGACTAGGTGAAGCTGAGCTCCTCGGCCAACCACAAGGGTGAGAAGAGGTCTTTGCCATGATGAGACTTCGGGGCTGTTGGTTACAGCCGTCGACCTTCCCTGGCCGAGGCAGAGACCGCTCTTCAGAAGCGCAGGGTCAAGAAAAGGCCCCGAGGATGGGGCATCGGCTTGGCTGTGGTGACAGAGCGTGGACGCTGACCGGTCTGTGAAATCCGGCGTCCGCGTGATGAAGCGGGGAGCCCTTTTGGAGCAGCAGCGCAGCAGGGTAACTTGGAAGGCCAAGCACGCGGGCGCTGAGCCTGGAGCTCTGGGGGAAGTGGTTGAGAAGAATTAAGGGATTAGCGTGTCTTGGCCACTACTGGCTGTGTTTGGCAAGCGGCTGCAGGGGAAGAGGGGAGATCAGGAGAGGAGCAGCTGGCGTGAAGCAGAAGCAAAAGGGACGCAGGGGAGGTTGTCGGCACTGAGAGAGCCAGCGGCTCGAGGACCTGAAACGGTAGGAAACCAGGCTGAGAAAAAAAAAACCTCAAGCCGCCTGAAGACTAGCTGAAGCATGTGGCGTTGCCACGCGAATGCAGGCCGCAGGATTTGTCAGGATGAAGGCGAGACGGAGGGTCAGGGCGGCACAGAAGCAGGAAATGACCGGGCTCAACGGTCACGTCCAGGAGAGAGCTCGGGCCTGGTCGCGGGCACCCAGAAGTGGCTGGAAGCAGACCGATCGGAAGCCTAGGTTCGGAGAGAAGTGTGCTGCTAAAGGGACGTGGATCCTAGGCTAGACAGAGGCTCCGACTGAAGCTTGAAATTGCCCGTGTGGGCCCAGCCCTCTGGGAGCTCGAGGGAAAGGTGGGCCAGAGAGCAAAGCTGGGTCTGGGTGGCATGACCCCTGCCCCACAAGCCCCCTGCAGCCCCTCCTGCACCCTTCACTCTGCCCAAGCGGAGCTTCCCCTGCTGAGCCTCACGCATGGTGTATGTGTGTGTTGGGGGTGGGGGGGAACAGACACGCTTCCTGTCTAGTTCAGAGGGCACCAGCCTGTGCATGGGACCTGGGGTGTCACCTTGGGGAGAAGGTGAGGTTTCTTCTCTGTAGAAAGGATACTGATGGACGTGTGTTGGCCGGGGGCTGGGGGACTGTGGCAGAGACTAAGTGTGCAGGGACGTCTGTGTCACTTCCTGTCCCCTGGGGGCTCCGTGAGGTCACCCTCCCTATTGTGAGCTGGGGTCACGTGGCAGAGTTATGGCTGAAGGAGTGTGAGCAGAGGGGTGTGCACGTCCTCTGGGCCTGGCCCCCACACCTGCGTTATCCTCTGTGTCCCAGCCCGGCCGGATGAGGCCAGGGTGACCTTGGCGGTGATGTGTTGAAAGCCAGGGGTGCACGGAAGGAAAGGAGCCGGGGTTCCCAGGTGACCACACAGAGCCAAGCCCTGGGCCCCCTGCCCAAGCTGATGCAATGGAGAAGGATGTTACTTGAGGGCTGTTTGTTACGAGGCTGATGCATCCTGACTGATACACACATCCGTGTTGCCTGTCTCCAAACCCGGCTGGTCTACAGAAGCCACACTTCTCCTGCGGAAACCCTGAGGATGGTTCTGTCTCTCCCAGGGGCATCATGACCCCTCATCGCAGCCTCTGGGCCTGCAGGCAGCCTTCCCTCTTTCCCCATGTGCCCCCTTGCTGCCCCTTGCTTTCTGTTTGGGTTAATCTTTTTTAAGGTTTTTTTTTTTTTTTTTTTTTTTTTTTTGATGTGGACCAGTTTTGACTTTTTGGCCACAAAGTGTGTGGGATCTTGGCTTCCCGACCAGGGATCAAACCCACAGTCCCTGCATGGGAAGGTGAAGTCTTAACCACTGGACCGCCGGGGAAGTCCCAGGTGCCACCCTTGCTTTCTCGCAAACACGCTGCGCTGCCTTCCCCCCCAGGCCTTCCTCCAGCGCCTCCTGCCTGCAAAGCCCCAGCCCTGCTTCGGCGTGCTCACACCCCTGCCCATCAGGCGGTGGCCTGATGTCACACCGTCGGGGAAGGGTCCTGGTGCTCGCACGCTGGATTAGGTACCCGCCCCCTCATGTCAGTGGTGAATCTGAGTTAAGATCGCCCCAGGGCCGCCCTGGCTTGGGCAGGGTGAGATGTTCTGGAAGCTGTCCTAATTACATGCGTCCAAGTGCCTCGCGGGCCCCCTGCCTCCCTTCCCAGACTCTCTGGCTGTGGGTCCCAGTTCTGCCCGATGTGCTGTTAGTGGGAGTCTGCGTGGTGGTTTCCTAAAAGGCTGTTGTTTTCCTGAAATTCCCAGCCAGGCCTCCTCCCACCTCCCACCTTCTTCCTGCCTCCTCGGGGATGGTGGGCAGCAGCGGGCGGGAGTCTGTGCCCTGGGCGACTTCTTCCAGCAGCTACCCCAGCCCCGCCTGCCGCCCTTCGGAGGAACACAAACCTGTCTGGGTGGCATGTTAGTCGCTCAGTCATGTCTGATTCTGCGACCCCGTGGACTGTAGCCCACCAGGCTCCTCTGTCCGTGGGATTCTCCAGGCAAGAATACTGCAGCGGGTTCTCACTCCTTTCTCCAGGGGATCTTCCCAACTCAGGGGTGGAACCTGGGTCTCCTGCATTGCAGGCAGATTCTTTACCGTCTAAGCCACCAGTTCAGTTTAGTTCAGTTCAATTCAGTTGCTCAGTTGTGTCCAACTCTTTGCGACCCCATGAATCGCAGCACGCCAGGCCTCCCTGTCCATCACCAACTCCCGGAGTTCACTCAAACTCACATCCATCGAGTCAGTGATGCCACCCAGCCATCTCATCCTCTGTTGCGTCCCCTTCTCCTCCTGCCCCCAATCCCTCCCAGCATCAGAGTCTTTTCCAGTGAGTCAACTCTTCGGATGAGGTGGCCAAAGTACTGGAGTTTCAGCTTTAGCATCCTTCCTTCCAAAGAAATCCCAGGGTTGATCTCCTTCAGAATGGACTGGTTGGATGTCCTCGCAGTCCAAGGGACTCTCAAGAGTCTTCTCCAACACCACAGTTCAAAAGCATCAATTCTTTGGCGCTCAGCCTTCTTCACAGTCCAACTCTCACATCCATACATGACCACAGGAAAAACCATAGCCTTGACTAGATGGACCTTAGTCGGCAAAGTAATGTCTCTGCTTTTGAATATGCTATCTAGATTGGCCATAACTTTCCTTCCAAGGAGTCAGCATGTTCTAATTTCATGGCTGCAGTCACCATCTGCAGTGATTTTGGAGCCCACAAAAATAAAGTCTGACACTGGAAGCCCTAACCCCGTGTGGCCCTGCGTGCTGACGGGACTTTGTCATGCTGCGGGGCACACTCTACCTGTTGCAGGAGGCTTTAGGGGCTCGCCAGGATGGACCGGGAGGCCAGAGAGCCATGCCTGGGACACTCGGTACCCAAGGCCGTGGCGGTGAGAGCACACGGCCTCCATCGCAGCCTCAGGGCCCACGTGGAGGTGCTGCTCCTGGGTCCTGGGATGAATCTGAAGCTCTGTGCCTCTCAGGACACATTTTCTGGGCAGGGCAATACAGTCCTGCCCCTGTCAGGGCAGGGGGAGGGGACGCCTGGGTCCCTGGTTCCTCCAGTGGATGGCCAGGGCCTGACCACCCCCTGGTTCGTTCTCTGCTACCTTGCCGTGTGTCCATCGTGGTGATTGTAAGCCAAATCATGAGGCTGGGGGATGGGCACACACCCCATGAAGGGGTAGAGAAGAAGGCTGAGCAGGGGAAAGCTCCCCGGAGCAGTGAGGCCTGAGTGGGCACACTGTCTTACATACAACTGACATACAACATTATGTTTGTTTCATTACACAGTGTGTGCGTATGTGTGTGTGCGTGTGTGTCTGTGTGTGCATGAGTGTGCATGTGTGCGTGTGCATGTATGTGTGCGCGTGTGTCTGTGTGCATGCGTGTGCATGTATGTGTGCGTGTGCGTGTGTATATGTGTGCACATGCTCAATCGTCAGAACTCTGCAACCCCAGGGACTGTAGCCCTCCAGGCTCCTCTGTCCATGAGACTCTCCAGGCAAGAATATGGAGTGGGTTGCCATGTCTTCCTCCAGGCAATCTTCCCGACCTGGGGATTGAACCTGCATCTCCTGAGTCTCCTCCATTGGCAGGTGGGTTCTTCACCACTGCGCCCCCTGGGAAGCTGCCGTACAAGGTACTCAGTGTTTGTCTGTATTGCAGAATGATCCCTACACTAAGTCTAGGCAGCAAGCATCACCACAGTTACAAAGTCTTTTTTCTTTTGAAATTTAACTCTTATCCTCTGTCAAACGTGCAACGAGCTGCCCCCAGGATGGCGTGCATCACGCCTCCGGGACTTCTTTATCTTATAACTGGCAGTTTGTACCTTTTGATTCCTTCACCCATTTTCCCCACCCACTCCCTCCTCCTCCTGGCAATCACCAGTCTGTTCTCTATTTCTATGAGTTCAGCTGTTTTTTTATTCCATATACAGGAAAGATCATGTGGCAATTGTCTTTCTCCGTCTGACTTATTTCCCTTAGCCGAGTGCTCTCAGGGTCTATCCATGTTGTCATAAATGGCAAGATGCCATTCTTTTTCATGGCTAAGTAATACTCCAGTGTGTGTGTGTGCGCGTGCGTGTGCATGTGTGCGTGCGTGCGTGTGCGCATGCGCGTGCGTGTGTGCGTGCATGTGTGTGCGCGTGCGTGTGTGCACGCGTGTATGTGTGCACGCATGCGCGTGTGTGCGTGTGTGCATGTGTGTGCATGCTGTGCGTGTGCGTGTGCATGCGTGTGTGCGTGCGCGTGTGTGTGTGTGCGTGCGTGTGCGTGTGTGTGTGTGTGTGAGAGAGAGAGAGACAATTTTTCCATCCGCTCATTTGTTGACAGACCCACGGCTGTTTCCACGTCTTGGCTGTCGCAGATGCTGCGGCGATGCACATGGACGTGCCGGAAGCTTTGTGAGTTCGTGCTTTTGTTCCCTGAAGGTGAATGCCCAGAAGTGGAACTGGCGGGTCGCACAGTAGTTCTAGTTTTTGGCTTTTGAGGGACCTCCGTGCTGTTCTCCACACTGATTGCACCAATGTACCTTCCCACCAACAGTGCACGAAGGCTCCCTTTTCTCCACACTCTCTCCTACACGTGCTGTTCGTTTTTTGACGACAGTGGTTCTAACAGGTGTGAGGCGATATCTCACTGGGGTTTTCTTTGCATTCACTGATGATCAGCGACACCGAGCATCTTTTCGTGTGCCTGTTGGTCTTCTTTGGGGGAATACAGCTCCTCTGCCGCTTTTTAATCGGGCTGCTCAGTGTTTTGCTGTTGAGTTGTTGAGTTCTTACATAGTTTGGATATTAGCCCCTTTTCACATATGTGATTTGCAAACATCTCCTCTCATTAGGTGGTTTGCCTTTTTATGTCGTGGACGGTTCCTTCGCTGTGCAGGAGCTTTTGAGTTTGACCTGGGAGCTCACTTTGGATGCCCACCTGCGGCTTGTGCTGCAGCCGTGTTCCTGAGACCACCCCGGGGGACGCTGGTCTCCCTGGAGCTGGCTCTCCTCACTTGCCTGCTGGCCTGCAGACCCCATCAGCCCCATAGGCTTGTCCAACCTCCATACCGAGGTTGAGGCTGTGGGGGGTGCTGGATCTGGAGATGGGTTTGCCTGACCCTCCAGTTCTCAGAAGATGAAGTGGGGAGCCAGAATCCACAGGCAAGGGGCTGGCGGCGGGGTGTGTGGTCCTCCTGGCCGTGGGTCCCGGCCCTGCGGTGGGCCCCATGGAAGCAGCGATGCACATGCTTAGGGAGCCGGAGCTGCCAGCAGCCGCTCTAACCCTCAGTGGGGTTTCCCACTCAGGGAGGCCGGGCCCCCAGCTCTAGGGGGGCTGATGGGCCCTCTAGCGGACGGCACCTGGCCTGCTGCCCCACGGGAGCGGTGGCTGGCAGGGTCTCTGATGCAGGCAGAGGGCTGGCCTGGCAGGGAGCAGGCAAATGCCATGCGGGAGAGCTGCTGGCCGGTGGGGCCTGGAGGTGGGCCGGGCGTCCTCCCAAGACAGCGCCCGATTGAAGCGTGCCCATCTCCAGGCTCTGGGGGGGGGGGGAGGGGGGACGTCCCCACGCTGACCATGGCTCAGTTTCTGTCAGAGGAGACCTTAGAAATGAATTGGAGATATCAGAAAGTCTTTTCAAAAGCGTCTTGAACCTTGAGGTTGTGGAATAAACGTGATTGTCTCGTTGCTGTTTCTTTTAGGTGCAGAGGCAAAACGGGGCTGGGCGTGTGCCCCATGCACGTGTGTACACCCCCGTGTGGGCGCCTCCCTGGTGAGGGTGACTGTGTGGCCTGCACCCAGCCTGGCTGTGCCCAGCCCCCGCCGCCCTCCCCCGCCCCCAGCCCCCAGGACCTGCTTTCTTTCCCACCCTTTCATATTCAAATGCCCGCCTGGCTCCCAGCATCCCGGGATTTATGGGCTGATTGTGTATTGTGAGCAGGGTGACTGGGTGAGCTCATCACTGGCTTGTGATGGTAATTCCTGCCTGAGCCGGAGACTGGGGCCCCCAGCTGCCTCGGAGGGGCCTGCCCACCCCCATTGCCCCCCCCACCCCCGCCAAGCCATGCCCCTCATTGCCTGGGTGCCGAGCCCGCTTATTCAGCCCAGAAACAGGGAACAAAGCCTGAGAGACAACAGCAACAGCAACAGCAGCCACGGCTGTTCCTGGGGCTGACTGAGTGGGTCACGGTTCTCAGCCCTGTTAAGGTTCACCTCGCTGCAGCTCCATCTGAATGGAGGAGAGGAAGACGCCTTCAGGAGGCCTGGCCGGTGTGGGGGTGGAAAGGGCAGGGCCTCAGGAAAGCTGGGGACCCTCCTCCCCGCCCCCCCCAGACCCATTTTCCACCCGGACCCCCTCCCCTTGTCTGCAACATTCTTCTGCCTCAGGTGGCTTCCTCTAGCCCGGTCACCTCTCCGGTGTGCGGGACCCCGGCCCAGCCTCAGTCTGGCCCCTCTGCTCCTGGAGGCGCCCCCATCCTCAGCTCAGCTGCTGGGATGTCCTTCCTAAAAACCCCCTCCGCGGCCAGGCTCCTGCCTTGCATGCCTCGCCTCTGTGCTGGAGCTGAAGCTCAAATTTCTCCTGCCACTCAGAGCCCGCAGGGATCCGGTCCTGCCAGCCAACTTCCATAGGGCTGTTCTGGAGCGGGTGGAGCAGGCCGAGGGCAGGGCTGGGGCCGATACTGAGCTCCCCAGTGGGAGAGGCACGTAAGTGGGGCGGTGGCTGGACGTGGCCCTGACCCAGGTGTCCCCCTGGGGGATGGCCACTCAGGCAGGAGCGAGCAGCTGCCCCCAGCCTCGGCTGTAGGGGGACCGGGCCAGACCTTGCATACCCTGGGCCTCTCTGAGCGCAGATGCCCTCGTCCTAGCCCTGCCTGCAGAGGGAGGAGATAGGCTATCCCTAGGACTTGGCTGTGGGCCACAGAGGAAGCCAGAGGTTCCCAGACGCACGGGGCTAGGTGGCCTCTCACCACGGGGTGGGCGGAAAGTTGGGGTGGGATGGAGCTTTGGAGTCAGAGTCTCCCGGGTTCCTCTGTCTTTTCTGCCAGCTGACAAGTCAGGAAACCTCTTGGCTCCTCAGTTTCCTTATCTGAGAAATGGGACAGATCATTGAAACATGGGGTCACTGCCAACACCAAGGTTTTCACTGGAGAAGGGCTTACATATTGGGGCTATTTCTTAATGGCATTCTTACAGCAGGCAGCTTAATCTGTCCTTTGGGGGGGCCCCCATTTTTCTCAGTGGGATCCTGGGAAGCTGCCACTTTTTGCCAGTGTATCTCAGACTCAGTTTCCCATCCAGGAAAAAGGCATAATGATGGCCCCGGCCTCCTTAAAGGGCTCTGAGCATTACCCAGCCAGTCTCTCCCTCCCCAACCTGGGGAAAACACTGAGGATCCTGTTACTGTCGGGCGGGTCTAGCTCCCAGACAGTGGGAATCACATTAACCTTGGCCAAGGAGATGGCCATCTGTCCAAACAGTGGGGACCAGGCGGCCTGCTGCCCGGGAGTCCGAAGCACCAGGCAGCATCACCCACCCCTCCCAGATTCTGACCTTGCACACTCGCCTGGGCCCCGCCCTCCTGGGGTCCACCGTCCCGGGGTCCATCCTCCCTGGGGCCCACCCTGCCTGAGTTCCATCCTTCCTGGGGTCCATCCTCCCTGGGGTTCACCCTCCCTGGGGTCCACCCTCCTGGGTCCACCCTCCTGGGGTCCATCCTCCCTGGGGTCCATCCTCCCTGGGGTCCACCCTCCTGGGTCCACCCTCCTGGGGTCCATCCTCCCTGGGGTCCACCCTCCCGGGGTCCATCCTCCCTGGAGCCTGCCTTCCTGGGGCCCATCCTCCCTGGGGTCCATCCTCCCTGGGGTCCACCCTCCTGGGTCCACCCTCCTGGGGTCCATCCTCCCTGGGGTCTACCTTTCTGGGGCCCATTCTCCCTGGGGCCCACCCTCCTGGGGCCTATCCTCCCTGGGGTCCATCCTTCCTGGGACCCATCCTACCTGGGGTCTACCCTCCTGGGGCCCATCCTCCCTGGGATCTACCCTCCCGGGGTCCATCCTCCCTGGCCTTGGTCCCCCTATCTGCACAAGGGTCTTGATGGGTTTGTGCCGGTTTGCAGCCCTGAACGGTTCCACCCCAGCCCAACAGCTGGGATTATTTACTTCTCCATTCATGTGGACCCATTTTCTGCCCATCCAGTGCTCTCAGCTGAGGATCCAGGGCCAGACCCCCAGCCTCTAACCAGAAGTGTTCCCCATCTCGTTAGGGAGACAGAAAAGCCCTCACTGGTGGTGTGAGGCAGTGAGGGCTGTGATGAGTGCAAGGACCATAGTTAATAAAATACAACAGTGAGAAGGCACATGTTCGCCATATCTCAGGGTGTTCTAAGCACTTCACACATACCGTCTCGTGTAATTCTCACAACAGCCCTGGAGAGTCTTGTTTTTCTTATTCCCATTTTGCAGATGAGGAAACTGAGGCACAGAGAGGCCAGGAAACTTTCCTTGGGTCAGAAAGGAGGTCAGTGCTGGATCTCAGAGCAGTGAGGGAGCCCAGAGATGGGGTTGACGATATCCTTCAGGAGGCAGGAGAAGGGGCTGCCCCTCCTTAGGAGGGGCCATTTGAGCTGGCCTTTGAAGGGTGTGTAGGAGTCCACCAGGCTGAGAAGCGGTGGGAAACGTGTGCAAGCCTGAGGCAACATGAAGAAGCTGGAGTCAGCCCAAGCAGGGCCATCATTCTGGATCGTTTCCAGAGGTCTGCCTTTTCCACCAGTGCAAGAACCGTGCAAGGGAGGGAATCACAGCCTGAGAGACAGAAACGGAGGGCCACGCAGTGGGCTGAGAACCACTCCTGAAAGTGAGCCCCTGGGCTAAGAGGGAAGTCGTGGTGGCGGGGGTGCAGGGGGGCAGAGGTCAGACATACCCCTCCCGGCCACCCCAGGATCCTGGTCCTCCATGAGGGGCAGCCCGCCCGGGAGAGACACGGAGGCCATGGAGAAGAGCACAGAGGGCGCCCGACTTTGGGAGAGCGTGGCTCTGTTGAGCCACCGAGTCTTTCTTTAACGTCTTGATTGGGCTTCCCTGCTGGCTCAGTTGGTGAAGAATTCACCTGCAGTGCAGGAGACCCGGCTTTGATCCCTGAGTTGGGAAGATCCCCTGGAGAAGGAAATGGCCACCCACTCCAGGATTCTTGCCTGGAGAATCCTGTCGACAGGGTCTGGGGGGCTACGGTCCATGGGGTCACAAAGGATCGGACACAACCGAGCATCTGAGTGTATCGTTCAGATTCTTAGAGGGCGTGTGCAGCTTCCCCTCTAAACTAGGGCAGTCTGAGCCCAAGTGGGACCCTGTGGCTCGTCCCAGGTTGAAGGTGGTCCGTCAGGACGCGTAATCCCACAGCACAGACGCCACCCACCGTGCGCTTCGCCACCCTTAACGCGTCTCCTTCTCCTGACAAACGGCATAAAGGGGTTGCTATTCCCGCCCACACACACTTCATTTTCCAGATGAGGAAGCTGAGGTACGGAAATCAGAGACTCAGCTACATTAGCACCCAGCCTGTCTCAGGCGCTGAGCTAGGCCGTTTCTCAGAAATCTGTGTCACCCTGACGACAGGTAGGTTCCTGATGTTTGGGAAGCCCATTTACAGAGGAGAAGACTGAGGCTCTGTCCAGGAGACCCCCGGTCCAGCCCCTCTCAGTGCCCGGCGGGGGCTCCCTTGCCGCGACCTTCCAGCGCAGGTCCCCTGCCTGCCTCGGCCTTTTCTTTTCCATCCCCCAGCCCCCCCTGCCGGAACTCCCCCTCACCCCGCCCTGCCCCATGCCGTGGATTGTAGCAGGGGCCGAGGTGTGGCGCCAGCAGAAAAATGCTTATGTTCTTTTAGGTGAGACGGGAACAATGGGGTGGAGGGGCCCAGCCGCGTGGGCCGGGGCTCAGGGTGGAGGCGGGAGTGGACACTTCGAAGCAGAGCCGCTGAGCTGGAAATCTGGGCTCGGGCGCGGGGCTGCGTGTGCACACACACACGCATGCACACTCCCCCGCCCCTTTAAAGGAAGCAGGCGCGCAGACAGCACCCATGTGAACGAGCCCGTCTTCTCTACGGAAGCCCATCGCCCAGGGCTGCGTCCTGACCTCCCGTGTGCCCCAGCCCTCGCTGACTCGCTGTGTGGCTTTGGGCCGGGCCCCTCCCTCTCTGGACCTCCTTGTCCCATCTGTACTCCGGGGACTGAGGGTCAAGGCCCTGTGAGAGCCTCGCGCTCTGCAGCTGGCTCCGTAGTGGTTAGGGTCTCTGGATTCAGGGTTCGGTGGCTCAGTGGTGGGCTCTGCCTTTTCAGATGTGTCGGTTACATAACCTCCATCTGTGCTCACCTGGAAAACGGGCTGATGAAGCTGGTGATGCTAGTGATGAGGCTGACGGCGTTGCACTGACTGTGCCGCGGTGCCTGGCACAGGGGAGGGGCAGGGCTGAGTTTGTTGCTACTACCTTCTGGGGTGAGCTTGAGAACAGGGACTCTGAGGGAGGCGGCAGGCTGCCCTGGACTGGATCTCATGTCGAATGGTGACGAATTGCTGCCCAGGGCTTCGGGGCCTGGGGGCCTGGGCGTAGGGATGGCAGGGAGTGCCTGGCCGGGACAGGTGCAGGCTGACTCGGCTCCGGACAGACAGGACATTGTGCGGTGATGGGAGCTCCGCCGGCTGAGGAGCCTCGCCCAGCCCTCCCTGGGGGACCCAGTGCCGGTGAGAGGGGAGGGACACGGGCTGTGTGCCTGGTATTCTGACCCCACCGCTGTGGCCAGAGCTGGAGGGACTGCCGCTCCCAGCCAGCCTCAGCCGTGTGGGCGCCACCGTGGAGATTTTTCCCCTATGAGTGAGCATCACTATAATTTATTTCACGCTTGTCTTAATTTTAAATTTATTTTTTCATTTAATTTTTGGAGAGGGACCTGAGTTACGCTCACATGGTTCAAAAATCAAAAACGTTTCATGAACGCTTTGGGGCGAGTCTGTCTCCGGCTCCCGTCTCCCACCACCCAGCCCTGCCCCGTGGGCTAAGGCTATTTATTATTCCACGTCAGGAAATACAATAGGAAGTGTGTATTTGATGTACTTTCCCTATTTTAAAGACAATCCGAAAGCATGCGATGTACACTATCGTACAGTGTGATTCTTTTTTCTCTTGGATTATTTTTTTAAAATCCACTTTTCTACGTAAGTGAAGTTAAATGAAAAATGCATCCCACCACCTTGTATCAGCAGAAGGCAGCCACGCTACGTGGGGATAGAGCAAGGCTCCTAAGTCCTGGCGCCGTCCTGTTGGTGGGGATGCTGCCCTCGAGACCTACCTGCCTTCTGTCCTGAACAGACCAGCAAATGTTAGAGGGAAGCTGAGACACCTAGCAGCAGTCTGACACTTTTTTTTACGTGCACGAGATCAAAAGAACTGAAAAGGCTTGGATTTCCACCTTGGAATTTGGGGGCCTCTGATGCAGCGTTGTTATCCCATCCGTGGTGTAAGCTCCCACTTTGGGAAAATTTCGTCTGGTCCAGCAATGGTCGTCTGAAACAGGGGTAAACTGAGGCTCAGCAGGTGGGGGGGACTTAACATGACCGAACTCGTTTGTGGCAAAGCCTGGGAGAGACCCGAGGTCTCCAGGGCTCCATCCACACCCCCTGGGATGGGGTGAATGGGGTTTTCTTGGGAAACCTGTGCCCGTTCCCTGCCCCCGCAGCCCCCACCCCCTGCCCACCACACAGCATCATTTAGCCAACCTCTGCTGTTTAAGTCATCTCATTTGCTGGTACACAATGATTCATACTATTCCATTTTATTTCTGTGCGGTTGGTAGGAATGTCCCCTCTTTCATTTCTTTCTTCCTTAGGAACAGGAGTTCTTAACTTCTAAACTATTCATTTATTTGCTCCTGGCCGTGCTGGGTTTCTTTGCCGCACGAAGTCTGTCCCTAGGTGCGGCAAGCGGGGCTCCGCTCTGGGGGTGTGCAGGCGTCTGTTGCCATGGGGCCTCTCGCTGCAGAACGTGGGCTCCGGGGCGCACCGGCTTCGTAGCCACGGCCCCCAGGCTCTGCTCTACGGCGCAGGCCCAGGGGTGGTGGCCCGTGGGCTCAGCTGCTCTGTGCGTGTGGGATCCTGGACCAGGGACCCACCCTGCGTCTGCCGCATCAGCAGGCAGGATTCTTCCTCCCTCGGTCCCCAGGGAAGCGCCCCCTCTGTCATTTCTGACTCTAGTCATTGGATCCGTCTGTTTTTTTCTGGTCCATCAGCCTAGCAGGTTCTCAATTTTGTCGATTTTTTTTTTTCTTTCCAGAGAACCAGCGTTTGGCGTCATGGCTTGTCTCTACTGTGTTTCTGCCCCTACTTCATTGGTCTCGTTTTTAACCTTTATCATTTCCTTCCTTCTGCCTACTCTTGTATCAGCATCTTAAGGTCAGTTAGATTATTGATTTGAGACCGTTCCTCTTCCTAAATCTAGGTATTTACAGCTATGAATTTCCTGTCTTGACTCTAAGTCTATTTAGTGCCATTTTAATATGGCCTCTCTAGCTTTCTGGACGGCTGTCGGTATGGCTGCATGGTGTATATATGTCCATCCTTTTTCTTTCAACTTTTTTCTCCCTTTGCATCTAACATTTTTCTCTTGTCAACAGGTAACAATTGGATCTCACCTTTCTATCCAGTCTGACGATCTCTGTCTGTAGGTTGGGATGTTTAAACCATTCGCATTGAATATGCTCCTCAGTGTAGTCAGATTCCCATTTGCCATTTCCCCGTTTATTTCCTGCGCCCCTTATCTTTCTCGCTTCTCTGTTTTCCTTGGCTGCTGCTGTTTGTGTTAAGTGAATTTTTCTTAGTGCACGGTTCTAATTTTCCTGTGCATTTTCCCTCTGCATTTTTGAGCTTTTTTAATGCTTGCTCTAGGGATTTTAATGTGCATCTTAACTGGAAACCATCTCCTTCAAGTTAATACAGACTTAATACCAGTAAAATGCAGAAGATTTGCTCCAGTTTAACTCTCTTCTCTTCCCTCATCGATATTACGTCTAGATACGTTGTAAACCCAAGAATACAGCATTATTATGTATTTCAAAGGCAGTAAAATATGACATAAGCTATACATGTTAATAGAGCCCTTTATTAAATTACATACTTACTGTTTCCTTTCTTCCTCTGAACTTGAATCACTCTATGGAGTCATTTAGTTTCAGCCTGGAAGACTTCTTTCAGAATTTATGTTAAGATAAGCCAGTCAGCAATGAGTTCTATCAGGCTTTGCTCATCTGGGAATGTCTTAATGTTGCCTTAGTTGTTGAAGGATAGTTTTGCTGGTGACAGTAGATTTTGGCTGACAGCGTTTTCGTCTTGTCACTTGGAACATAGCGTACCACTCACTGCCTCATGCTTTCCGTCATTTCTGGTGAGAACACGGCCGTTCATCTTACCGTTACGCCTCTGTACGTGAGCAGTCCCTTTTCTCTTACTGCTTTTCAGGATTTTTGCTTTTCTCCTTTTCTTTCAGCTTTACTGTGATGAGTCTATGTGTGAATATTTTTGTGTATTTCCAGCTTGGAGTTCGTTGAGCTTCTTGGATGTGTGGGTCAATATTTTCCATTAAATTTGGGACGTTTTGGCCATTGTTATTTCCAAAAAATGTCCCTGCTTCCTTCTCCGCTTCTCCCATTCCACGCGTGTTGGCGTGCTGCATGTTGCCGGTGGGTCTCTGAGACGGACTTTGTTTTTCTTCTTCCTTCTTGCTCTCAGTTCTTCAGACCGGACACTTTCTATGGAGGTATCGTCAAGTTCATCGGATTTTTCTGCCATCTCGAATCCGCTATTGAAGCCTTCCAGGGGATGTTCTTTGTCATTTCAGATATCGTCCTCTCCATCTCCACAGTTCGACTTTGGCTTTTTTTCCTATAATCTATAATCTGTGTCTCCTGATCAGTAACCTTTGTGCTGACTCATTGCCATCATGCTTTCCTCTACTTCTTTAAATTTGGTTTTTCAGTGATTTGAACCTGTCTGTAGTAGTTTCTTTCAAGGATTTTCCTGCTAAATACAACGTCACTTGGCACAGAGTGTCCTGCGGGTGAGCCAGGGTGAAGGGGGCTCCGTCAGTCTGGAGCTGTTGGCGATGCCCGTGCCAGTGGGCAGGAGAAGTGATGCTCTCAAACTGAAGCAGCGGGAAGGGCCCACCACTCTGTCGTCCTGAGCTGTGGCTGTCGTTGGGGTAGACTTATCCCTGTCTGAGACTGTACGTGTAAAGCACAGAATGGACAGGGTCCATGCTAGTCACACACTCCTGCCCGCCTGATTTGAGGACACAGGAAATGGCCCAAGCACAAAGGCCACTCAGCCTTCTACTGTTCTTATCTGAACCTCACAGCGCTTCAAACAGAAGAGCTTCCTGCCTTTGGGGCAGTGATGTGGGGAGGAGAGGCAGGGAAGTAGGTGCCCTTAAAGGCCCACATGATCTGGCCTTCCTGGAGAAGAGACTTCCAGGCGATCAGGCTAGAGGGGCCCTCTGTGCCCCTGAGGACCATGGATACCAGTGGTACCCGCGGGACTAAGCCCACAACCGTGGAAACTGAGGCCCAGGGTGGAGACGAGGATTCTACACAGGACCCAGAACTAGGATGCTGGCTGCTCCCCCAGGCCAGGGGCCGTCTCCATGGCAACTGAGACCCTTGGCGTCCCTGGTCCCTGAGAAGAGCAGGCGCCCCTCCTCCCTGGCACCCGGCACCCCCCTTCAGCGTGGGTGATGCTGCTCCTCCGCTCCTCGGGGTCAGTTCTCTATCTGACCCCACACGTGCTGGGCTGGTCCAGTGCCAGGGCCTCTGCGCCTGCCTTTATCAGCCTGGGCACTCCTGCTGGCCCTCTGCCAGCCTCCCTTCCAAGGTCCTGTGCTCAAGACACCGTCCTGACCTCCTGGCATAAAGTGTGGCCTCCCTGTTCTCTGCCCCAAATCCGGTTTCTCTTCCTTTTGAGTCTCCATCCCCACCTGCAGTTACTGAAGTTATTTACGTGTTTGTTTCTGGTTTGCTTCTCTCTTCATGAAAGGAATGTCCCTCAGCCCGCGGACCTCACACCCAAGTTGCTGGCTCTGGGGCCGGCAAGGATACAAGTCACGCCTGTGGATGTGGGGTGGGTAGGGTGCAGGCTCAGTGGGGAGAGAGCTGCTGAAGGCCGTTATCCCCGGGCACTGCCCTGTGAAACTCCTCTGTGAAGAGTCAGCTGATGTGAGAGGAGGACGGTGGTGGGGCTGAACCCCGCTGAGAACAGGGAGGCAGCTCCGTGTCTGTGTAAACCCAGGCTGTGTTAATTACGCAGGGGAGCTCTGCTCACTGGAGGCCTGTGATATGCCGGGAGTGAACAGCACTGATGCCATTTGCTGGCACTCTGTACACGCAGGATAAATAGCTCCGTTATGTAATATCATTTAATATCTGATGCTGAACTGAACTGAATGATAACCAGTGTTGCTGTTTAGTCACTCAGTTGTGTCCAGGTCTTTGCAACCCCATGGACTGTAGCCCGCCAGGCTCCTCTGTCCTCCACTGTCTCCTGGAGTTTGCTCAAATTCATGTCCGTTCAATCAGTGATGCTATCTAACCCTCTCATCCTCTGCTGCCCACTTCTCCTCCTGCCCTCAGTCTTTCCCAGCATCAGGGTCTTTTCCAATGAGTCGGCTCTTTGCGTCAGGTGGCCAAAGGATTGGAGCTTTAGCTTCAGCACCAGTCCTTCCAATGAGTACTCAGGACTGATCTCCTTTAGGATTGACTGACTTGATCTCCTTGATAACAGCAGTTAGAAATAAAACAGGGAGGTGGAGAAAGTGTTGGGGGGACCAGTTGCAATTTAAGGCAATGTATGCACAGTGAAATACTCTTGAGCCACGAGATACAGGGGAACCCTGCCATTGCGACAGCGTCGACGGGCCTGGAGGGCTTTATGCTAAGTGAGACAAGCCGGACAGAGAAGGACAGACACTGATGTCATTTATGTGTGAAATCTAAAATAGCCTAACTCATAAAAACAGAGAGTAGAGGGGTGGTTACCAGGGGCTGGAGGTGGGGGAAACAGGGAGATGTCGTTTAAGGTACTTGCAGCCAGTGGATGCGTAAGACCTGAGAGCTGATACACAGGGGATCTCCCGACCCAGGGATCGAACCCGGGTCTCCTGCATTGCAGGCAGATTCTATACTGTCTGAGCCACCAGGGAAGCCCGATGCACAGCAGACGGATGGTTTTAGTCAACACTGTGTGTGTGCTGAGTCACTTCAGTCGTGCCCATCTCCTTGTGACCCCACGGACTGTAGCCCACCAGGCTCCTCTGTCCATGAGATTCTCCAGGCAAGAATACTGGGGTGCCCTTCTCCAATGTGTTGTGACAGAGGTGTTGGCAAAGACCACTCCTGTTAAGAGTCATGCTGCAGAATGGAGATGCACCCGGATCAACGCTGGAACATCTCAGACTCACACAGGGTTCATGTCCACTGGATCCCGACTATGAGCCGTGAGTCAGGAACTCCCTCTGCGCTCTCACTGCCGAGGGCCCAGGTTCAGTTCATGGTTGGGGAACTAAGACCCCACAAGCTACATGGTGAGGCAAAACAAAAGCAAAAACAAAAGAAACGCATCAGCTAACACCTCCCTGAGGTTATGACATCCCGGTGTAGTAGTAGATAGCACACCATGTACATGTTTATTCTGTCTGATGTTGTAAAACGCGTTACGTCATGTTTATACATGTTACAACATTGCCTCTAGCATATGACACCAGATGTGTGATCATAATATAGAATTGTATCATATGGTAGAGTATATGGTGATTGCACGTATGTGATTTCCACATGTAACAATATCGGGTATTGTATGTAAAGAGCGGTCAGAATTGCAGAGATGGCACAATCGTGGTGCAGTCCTGTCCCCTCTCACTCCTCACCGGAGTCAAACACCATCATACCTGCTGATCTTATTTCATCCTAAAGTCGAATCTGTGTGTGTGTGTTGCGGGGGGTTAGGAGTCGGGGGGTTACCTGGAATAATTTCAAGGAAAGAAAATCCCAGACTTTACAGATATGAATTTTAAAAAGGAACCACAAAACCATTATTGTGTCTGAAGAATGACAGTAATTCCTCAATATTTTCCGACTCAGAGTGCGTTCACTCATTCCTGCTCATGAGAGGTGCCTTCCTCTCATGTGTGGGAATGTCCCCACACCTCATTTAATCAAACCAGGGTCCATGCAAGACTCGCATGTTCCATCTGGCTTGTAAGTCAGGTCTTTGAATTTGTAACGTATCCGCCCTTTTTATTTCTGTGCCTTTTGTTTCTGAAACAAACCAGGTCGTTTGTCCGGCAGACCAGTACTGCTTTGGAATGAATGAATGAGTTAGTGAACGGTCGCTCACGTCCTCTGAGGCACTTTTGCAAAACCAGTGGGAAAGAACTGATTCAAACTGTGTCTTTGGAGGCTGTGTACACCCCCATGGGCCTTGAATTTACTTATTGAATATTTTCTCCGGAAATCCGTATTTCCTGAAACTTGTCTAAGCAGCGGCCGGCCGACCTCTGGCAGGAAAGGTGGAAACGCAGCGCCTCCCGGAGCCTCTGCAGGTCCGTGGGAGGGGTGGGGGTGCTCCCAGGGGCTGGGCGTTATTTATGGAGCCATCCGAGTGACGGAAGCTTCTGGCCTGGGACTGCCCGTGGTGTCACACCCTTAACCTGCTGACATCGGAACACCCTGGGGGGAGCATTTCTCCAGGAAAGGAGGGCGGCTCAGGAGCCCCCACGGCGTCTTTTCAAAGCGATAATAAAGATATCAGGAGGGCGATCCGTCAGGCACAGACGGCGGGGAGCGCGGCGGCTGAGCAGGTGGTGTGGGGAGAGGGGCCGGGCCTGGAACCAGATGTTCCGTTTCCTGAAAATAGACATGTCAGGTCTCCGGGGCGTCAGGTGCCCGTTCGTTAGCCCATCAGCCGGAGCGGAGCCGCGTTGCGCTGACATCTCACTCAGCCGTGGACCTGGGTGGGGGCGGGGAACCGGAGTCCAGCCTGGGGCCCCGGCCTGGGTTTCAGAGAGGCTGGGAAGGTAGGGCTCCGAGCCTAGCGCCTCCCCGGGGGGAAGCTGGGGCTGAGACCCCAGCAGAAGACACCGCGGGGCCCAGGTTCAGCTCCAGGGACCAGGAGTGGCGACTTGGTGTGACCCGGCGCCCGTGTGGGACAGCTTTCCCAGACTCTCCTGAGTGGTCCTGAGCTGCCCGGCCCCTCCCCATTTTTGCCATATTCTGGAACACTTGTCCTTGGACTGACCTTTCTTTAAGCACACTCACTTTTTTTTTTAACACACTTAAACAAGTGGTAACTTGATTAGACTATCTTAAAACCCCACACAAACCGCTCTGGACTCACGTACTATAAGTGAAAAGTCATGGTAGAAATACGCTGAGTGAGTCCTCCGCGTCGGTGGTCTGTGAGCAAGCAGGTCCTTCTCAGGACGTCCGGCCTGAAGTCTCTCCTCTCTTGGCTTGTGGCTCCCCAAGGAGCCTTCGGGGGACGCCTAAGAGCCGGGTCCCGCCCCCTGTCACCGTCCGCTTGGGAAGCTCCAAGGTCAGCGAGGAGCCCGCCCAAGGCTGCCAGGAAGGTCCCTCTGCTTCCCTGCGACCCGCCAGGCGGCTGGGACTGCCGTGTGACCATGACTCTGGGAAGATGGCCTGCCCTTGCAGGGCCTCGGTTTCCTCTTCCATCCGGTAGGAACAGGAGCCCTCCCTTTTTCAGGTTGGGGGTGAGATGTCATTAAGAGGAAGCCGCTCATTCAGCAGAATCGAACTCAGCATCGTACGTCCGGCACCCAGTAGGCGTTCCATACACAGAACCCCTTCACCCCATGACACAATAGGAGATCCAGGCAGTCCATCCTAAAGGAGATCAGTCCTGAATATTCACTGGAAGGACTGATGCTGAAGCTGAAACTCCAATACTTTGGCCACCTGATGTGAAGAGCTGACTCATTTGAAAAGACCCTGATGCTGGGAAAGATTGAAGGCAGGAGGAGAAGGGGACGACAGAGGATGAGATGGCTGGATGGCATCACCGACTCAATGGACATGAGTTTGGGTAAACTGCGGAAGCTGGTGATGGACAGGGAGGCCTGGCGTGCTGCAGTCCATGGGGTCTCAAAGAGTCGGACACGACTGAGCGACTGAACTGAACCAGCCCTTGCCTTGGGGCGTCCATCACCCACTCTGCACACGACAGGTATCACAAAACCATTTAACGGACAAGGAAGCGGAGAGTACCGCCCGGCACAGAGCAGCACTCTGACCTGGAGAGGTCCAGACCTGAGGCCTGAGCCACTTGCGGCCTTGATGTGAGCATCCACGGTGCCTGCCAGCGACTGCAGAGGCAGGTTCTGAATTTCCAGCCCCTGGAGAAGGAGCAGGCCTGTCTCCAGCCTCTTGGGGGAGAAGATGTGTAATTATTTCGGGCAGATTGAGTGCTTCTGACAGCAGGGAGGAGGGAGTGCTGAGCCCCGCTTTGCAGGCCACTGGTATTTCTCTCGCAGCGAGTGCTGCAGCCCGAGACGCTGTAATTAGGCCTGGTAATAACAGGCTCCGTATCTCCTGCACCCTGTCAGGGAGAAGAATCCATCTTATCGGTAATTGTAGGGTTGGTGGTTTCTGAATGTCTCTTTCCGCTAGGCCGGGCCTTTCCCGGGGGGGCGCTGGCAGGGCTTTCTGAGTGAGCACTTGCCTGGGCTGGGGTGCAGGAAGGTGGCAGGCAGGGGGGCGAGTCCAGAGGAGCCAGCCCGAGAGCTGAAGCGAGGCGCTCGAGGCCACCGCCTGCGTCCTGGCCCTGGCCTCCCCGTGCCCACCCTGCCCCAACCCAGCCTCCACCAGCAGCCAGCAGGCCGCTGCCACTGGGAGTCAGCCCTGCTGTGCTCTCCTTGTCCTTGGCTCCCGTCCTCCCTGGAGGCAGCTGCAGAGCCCCTGGGTGGTCTGCAGGCTGGCCTCATCCGGCCCGGCCCTCCCCGCCCCCGGCTCTCGCTGCCCAAGCCGGCTGGCCTGCCCCCTGGGCTCGTGGGCACGCGGTCTTGCCTCAGGGCCTTTGCACCTGCCATTCCCTCTGCCCACCATGGTTGCCTCCAGAGACTCCCTCCCTGGCCTCCTGCAGGTCCTGGCTTGGATGCTCCCATCTCAGGAACATCTGCTCCCCGGCCTCAGGAACGTCTGCTCCCCGGCCTCCAGCAGCTCCTGCTTCCTATTCTTTCACTCTCTCCATCTCTCCTTACTCTCCGTTTCCCCCACAAGCCTCTCAGCTCCGGGTGGCCAGGGGTTTTGTCTGGCTGGCTCACTGCTGTAGTCCAAGCGGCCGACACAATGCCTGTGAGACAGCAGCTGCCCGGTAAGTGGCTCACAGCTGACTGGGCTTGTGTGTCCTCTGCCTCATGTGAAGCTTCTTTCCACAGTGGATCTCACACAGCCGCTGGGGTCTGTACGTCCCATTTTGGAACAGAATATGCCACGAATGTGTGATGCCACGTGCAAGGGAATGAGTGAATGCCCGTGAGCCACAGCCTTCAAGAGTCGAGGCTCTGGGCTCAGACTGGTTGCCTTCTCCACTTACTAGCTGTGTGTCCTTGGGCAAGTTGCTTAACCTCTCTGAGCCGTAGTTTTCTTATCTAGAAAATGGAGATGGAAGTAGTCTTGGCTTTGCAGGGCTGTGGTGAGGACTGAATGAGACCTGTCTGTATAAAGTGCTTAGAACAGGGCCTGGCTCACTGTTACTCTTGGGAAAATAATTCTTTCCGTAAATAAGATTGAAAAGGCGGCCAGGGCGAGGAAGTCACAGACTGAGGGCCCTGGAGAGAAAGCTTGTCACCACGTCACCTCTGCTCTCGGTCTACACTGACATGAGCTGGAGTTGAAAGCCCTCTTTGCAGCCAGGGTGGGAGGGGAAAGGGTGGAAACCAGGGAAGACCCAACCCCATTTGTAACTCGTGTGTGGCTGGGTCTGGCTCCCATTGGTACAGTGGGTGGATAGCAGGGTGCCACGCCTGAGGCTCTCAGTGGGGAGAATGTACTGGGCTGGAGGGAGATGTACTGGGCTCGGGGAGTGGTCTTTGGCCAAGGGTGTTGCTGTTAGGGTCATAACTCATTTACCCTCTGCCCAAACCGGCAGCCTTGGTTCCTGGCTTCAGCCCACGTGTGGACAGACGTGTCCCTTGCGTCTCCTGCATTGGCAAGCGGGTTCTTTACCACTAGTGCCACCAAAATAATTATGTATAACTGCTATGATAAATTAATTGCTGTTATTAACGCAGCAGAACTGACCCCTCCTCTGTCTTCAGTCCCTTCTAAGAGTGTAACATGCTGTGTGTGGGTACCATTTCCTGCTAACCATTTCATCTTCTTTTCCAGTAAAGATATGGCTATGTCCCTAACAGCTGAAGCTGAAAAACTAATATAGCAGATTCTTTGTTGTTGTTGTTTTTTAATTATTTTAATCGGAGGCTAATTTCTTTACAATATTGTGGGGGGGGTTGCCATACATCGACATGAATCAGCCACGGCACACGTGTCGCCACTCCCAAACCCCCCTCCCACCACCCTCCCCATCCCATCCCCGTGGGTTGTTCCAGAGCACCAGCTTTGAGCGCCCTGCTTCATGCACCTAATTTGTGCCGGGCATCTATTTTACGTATGGTAATATACATGTTTCAAATCATCCCACCCTTGCCTTCTCCCACAGAGTCCAAAAAGTCTGTTCTTTACATCTGTGTCTCTTTTACAGCGGATTCTTAAAACACAGACACTTTTTCAACGCAAACAGCATTTAAAAATATTCACATTAAAATCTTTTCCTTTAGTTAGTTTAAAAGACAGCCATGCTAGGGCTTCCCTGTGGTCCTGGGATGAAAGCGCCACGATTCCTATGCCGGGTGAGGGCTCCATCCTTGGTTGGAGAGCTGAGGTCTGATGTGCTGTGCGTCGTAGCCAGCAACGCTCTGTGGTTCACACAGTGTTGTTAAAAAGCAGTTTAAAAGCCCTCTGCTGAGTATTTAATGAAAACGAATTGACTGAAGGAAGGGTAGCAATGACTCCTTTTGCAGTAACGATAATATTTGGAGGCTAGGTGGAGAAAATATCAGACGAGAGTGTGGACATTTAAAACTGCTTTTTATCCAGCCTTTCTCTTTCTACTACATCTTGTATGTGTTAGAAGATGTATTCGAGATACTCAGCTTCAGTCATACTTCAAATGCCCAAAGGACTTAGGCATCTTTTGACATCCGCAGAGTCATCAGTTGACACGTATAGTAGGAACTCTTAGATGTTTAGGTTTTTGATTGGCTAGAGTCTCTCAGCTGAGGAATCTGGTCTTGTAAAGCTTTTTATAGTCCTCCCTGGCGTGTTATAAATAATGTTTAGTTAGATAAATGGGCATCTTACTGTGGGTACCGTGATGGCCGTTGTTCATGTTAAAATAAGAACTCACTTAAAAACTGGCGCGTATAAGTCAGTATCATTAGAACATGCTAAGCAGACTCAAGGGTGGTTGTGAAGTTTCCCCATCTGAATTTTATATGTTTCATGCAAAGCAGTCATTACCTTTGTAATTATCCTGAGAGTTCATTTGAAAATTTTCTTGTGCTTTCAAAAGCTACTACAATTGGAATACAATTGTAAATCGAATACTTAGCCCTTGAAATCTTGTTCTGATGACTGTATTTACAAAATCAAGGACTCAGTGAAAAAAATGACTTGATAGCCTAGCCTAAGACCAGGGATTTGGCATCTGAGCTTTTCCCCTGGTGAATGCCTGGAATTAGATGATGCAAGACATTTCTGTGGGCATTTTATCTTGAAGGGTGTTTGCTGGTTTCTATAGAGAAAGAGCTACATTTAATACCAGATGAGATTCAGTGTGATCTCAGCTACCCAGGCTGATCAGCGGAGGGCCTAATTTCAAAGAACAACACGGGAAGGATGTCCAGGGAGAACCCGCAGACACTTCATGATTGTTTCTGCTGCTGCAGTTTTGTCGTTCGTGGACTGGTGGCCATTTATGAAAGATGCTGGGAGTCAGAACAGATCTCCACCACCGACTGGAAGAATTATCAGGGTGTGTGATTAAGCAGGATTAAATTGAGCCTTTAGCAATGGAGGAACCAACAGATACCACCTCAGTATGACCTTTTATTAAACCCGAACATCTTTGGGCCCTTTTAAAGTGTCTTGAACATTTAAAAATAGAAATAAATTCTGGCCTTAAAGACTTATATAAAAAAAAAAAAAACCCACCAAATTCCTGTGACATCATCAAGCTTATCAAAATTTTCACCAAGGGAATTGGGGATGTGGGAAACACAAGTTTTAAAAGCTGATTTCCACATCTTTGCAATCCCATGTACTGTAGCCCGCCAGGCTCCTCTGTCCATGGGATTCTCCAGGCAAGAATACTGGCGTGGGTGGCCATTCCCTTCTCCATGGGATCTTCCCGACCCAGGGATTGAACTTGGGTCTCCTTCACTGCAGTCTAATTCTTTACCATCTGAGCCACCAGGGACGCCCATTTCTTAGCAGGGCAACGCTGGTTCTCTTTCGCCGGCCACAGTTTTACCAAGCCTTGTCCATCCCTTTAGCAAAACGTCTGTCGGCTGTCAACATCCGTGGATCATTCTGTCTTTTCAGTTTTTTAAAAGGGTTCTAAATCCTTTAGTCCTTCAGCACACTGGAGAAAATATGCGTCCTAATTCTTTGCATCTTGAGGAAGTACAGGAAGGTTACTCTCTTCCCGAATGATCTTCGGAGGAGCTGGAAGCCTGGACTGAGAAGGATGAACTTGACAGGGGAGCATCCATGGTCATCACCGTCACAGCGTGGTCCTGACACCTCACACCCCCGGAGACGCTGGGCGCGGGAGGCCACTGACCCCACTTCGGGAAGCAGCTCCTTACAGCTCCGGTCTGGTTTCCCTCTGCTGCTGGGTGCGCCACTGACAGCACGATTTATCGCCCTGTGGGTCACTGGAATGAGAGGCGCACAGACGTCCGCGGAATGTCACTGGCGGAGTTTTCATGGAGGCTCATCACTAACGTGGTATCACCGGCACCGGATTTCAGTGAAAGCCCAGGCATCCCGGTCTTGATCGCTGCAGTTCTTAACACATCTGGGTATCTGATAAGGCAGGTCCTCAGCTCTGTTCTTCAGGCGTGTCCTGGCCCTTCTTGGGTTCCACGTAATGGGTGTGCGTGCCGTTTGTCCCTTATTTAAATCGATAGATGGCTCACATACAATAAAATCCGTCATCCTAAAGCGATCAGTTCAGGGGCTTTCTGGTTTGTTTTTAGTCTGTTTACGAGGTTATTCCCTCATCACCCCTCTCTACTTCCAGAATGTACTCAGCCTCCAGGTAAACTCCGAGCCCGGCAGCGGTCGCTTCTCATTGCCCCTACCCCCAGGAAGCCGCAAATCCACTTTCTGAGCCTTAGATTTGCCTGTCCTGATCTTTCATCCAAAAGGAATCACAGGGTATGTGGCCTTCGCGTCTGGCCTCTTTCACTGAGCCTGAAGTTCATTCCCGTTGTACCGGGTGCCAGGCCTTCGTTCCCTTGTTATGGCTGAATAATACTCCGTTGCATGGGCAGACAGCATCTTGCTTACCCATTCGTCAGTATGGGTGTCTGGGTTGTCTCCCCCATCTGACTACCGTGAATAGTGCTGTTGTGTATATCCATGAGCAAGCTTTTGTGTGACTCATGTGTTTGCCATGTATACCCAGGAGTAAAGTTGCTGGGACGTATGATGACTTACGTTTAATGCTGTGAGGCCCCTCCAAACTCAGCACAGCGGCGACACCACCGTACCTTCTCACTAGCAGCGTCTCAGGTCTTCAGTTTCTCCGCATCCTCGCCGGCACTCCTTCTTGTCTGTCTTTTTTTTTTTTTTTATGAGAACTGGCCCAGTGGGTGTGAAGTGGAATCCTCCTGTGGCTTTGGTCTACTCTGCCTCATAACTGAGGATGTTGAGCATCCTTTCACATGCGGTTGGCCCTCTGTGCCTCTTCTTTGGAGTGGGTTCACTGCACTTGTGTCTGGATGTTGAACAAACCTCTCCGCAGCACCGCTTACCCCTTCTCTGCCGAGTGCCCGTCTTCCCCTGTGAGTTCACGCCTCTCTAGCGGTCTCCCTGCCCTGGTGCCATCCACCCTGGCCCCAACCATGGCAAGCGCCAGTCTGTACGTCACTGCCCCGGCCGCAGCGATTGGATCCCGGGTTATCAGAAATAACCTGGCCAATCAGAAATAACCAGACTCTGCCTTCTCTTGCCCTCAAGGACCTAAAGCTGGAAGAGGGGTGTTGACGCCTCTGCACCCTTCTCTTCAGCCCAGCAGGTGACTTGCCTGGGCAAATAGCCTGTGCATAGGTGGCCCCATGGAGGAGGTGAGAGACCCCTGTAGTAAGCTTCACCTGAAAACCAACCTACTCTTTACCTTTCCAGTTAGTGAGGAAACAAGTCCTATTTGTGCTTAAGACAGCTTGGGATCGGCACCTGAAAGGATCCTAAACCGTCGTTACGCCAAGCCTGTGTGACGCGCAAATTGACATATATTTCTGCTTCTGTGTTTAAAAAGAATTGACTCTGCAGATATGAAATACAGTGCACCCAGTGCTGAAATCACAAGATAACTTGGCCTCTGACGGGCTTGTGAATGCCTTTCTCCGCACCTGGCTTCTGAAAACCTCTGGGCTGCCTGCCGTTTAGACACCCTGCACACAGCCTGAGCCGCAACCAAGCTGCCTCGTTCCAACACTGCCGCCCTGTGGCCGAGCACTGTCAGAGCCGGTGTCTTCCTTCACCCTTTTGCTGGGAGGAGTTCCGCCACCTCTCCCCCCTTGTATCTGCTTTTATTAATGACCAACTTGGCTCAATTCAGGCAGCCCCTTCCTGTGCTTCTCCTTGTCCAGTCACTTCTGGAAATCACGCTCCGGAAACCCGTGACCTCTCCTCCCGTTTCTCTATCCCGTTATCCAGTACTTCTCACCGCAGAGACGGCCTGCTCTCCTCCTTGAGGATCGGGGGGCCTTGGAAATGCTAGTGGTCCTGGCAGTGCTGTGGTTTGCTTTAGCAGCTCACCACCCAACCCCCACAGGCCCCAAGCCCCTCCCACACCTGTTCCCTACACAGGAACCGCCCGCGTCCTCCTGCCCTCGGTCTCAGAAGGTCTGACCCAGAGGAGACCCTAGCAGGGTCTGTTGAGGGAATGCCCTGCAAGGCTCTGCCTGAGGTCTGTCCTGAGGCTTCCTCTGGGCCAAGGAGCTGAGACCCACGGCCTTCCCCCACCCCACTCACGAGTATTCTGCAGCGGTTCCACTTCTCTTCTGAAATCAGATTCATAGATAGCATTACCTACTTGCAACCCATAATCTAAGCAAATCAATACAATGCCCCAGTTGTAATATGGAAGGAGAATTACTTGTCAGGGAATGACACGTGTGTCATGACATGAATGCTCAGGCAGGACTGTATATACCAGGAGAGAGGGTCAAGTTCTCCAGTGATTGTACCTTTTAATTATTATGATTATTATTTTGGACGCGTCGGGGCTTTGTTGCTGCACGCGGGCGTTCTCTCGCTGTGCCTAGCCAGGGCTCCTCTTAGTGGCAGCATGCAGCCTTCTCATTGCTGTGGCTTCTCTTGTTGCGGAAGACAGGCTGCAGGGGGCTGGCTCAGTACCTGTGGTGCACGGGCTTAGATGCGTCACGGCATGTGGGATCTTAGTTCCCAGGCCAGGGATCGAACATGTGCCCCCTGCACTGGCAAGCAGATTCTTCACCACCGGGCCACTAGGGAAGTCCCCTTGTTTAAAAAACTTTTTAAAAATGTATGGCATGTGGGATCTTAGTTCCCAGACCGGGGATTGAACCTGGGGGTTGAGCACAGCCTCTCAACCACTGGGACGCCACAGAAGTCCTTGATGTTACCATGACTGCGTTTAGGTCTGAGAGAAATAGGACTCTTTGTAACTGAAAAATGTCAGGGCTAAAACGTACCTTTATGCACATGGGTAGAATGTACTGTGTATACAACAGCTGCAGGTGCAGACTCAGCCAGGTGTGGTTTACGGTAACTGGGGCTGCAGGTGGTGTTATGAAACGGTGAACAGCTCTTGGCAAAGTCCGGGCAGACAGAAAGCATTGCCTTCCTTGATTTTCGCAGTGTTTCCACCCCTGGCAAGCTCATGTGCTTTTAAAAAAATACAAAATAACCTTGCAAAATATAATAAACCCGCCGTGTGTTTAAATGCAAAATAGAATGAGATTCTAGACTCTGGAGATCACAAACAGGGTGCCGACAGGCCTGCCTGGCGGGACGGTCCTGCGTGTTGAGATGTCCAGCTTCTGGGATCCTGTCTGCTGAGTGGGAGTACCCCGCCCTCCCAGCTACCGGAATGAACATAAACATCCCATAAAAGTCCACATGCCCCTGGGGGATAAAACTCCCTTTGAGAAATCAGAAAGGAGTCTGGCAGCTGCAGGGCCAGGCTTGGCTCTGCAGCCTTGGATAAAGGGTTCCCTGAACCTCAGTTTTGTCCTCTATTAAATGGGGCTTTTTGCTGTGAGGTAAGCTGGTGCATTCACGCGTGGCAGGCCACCCTCCCTTCCTCCCCTGCCGCCCTCGGCCAGACCTCGAAGCCCTCACTCTTCCTCCCACTCGAAGAAGCTGGGCTGCCGGCCCGCCTAGACCTGTGTGCTTCCAGAAGCTTCCGTAGGCTGGCCTCGCATTGCATCTGTGATCCCTCACGTTCCTAAAGCCTCTGCCCTCCAGAAGCCTGACCCTCTCTAGGCCTCCGATTCCTCCATGTACTTGTTGCTAGGACACCGGCTTTCTGTGGGCATGGAAACACCCGGGGAGGGTATGAAAGGAGCACAGACTGGGTTGCAGATCTAAGGTGCAGCAGGGAGGGCTTCCTGGAGGAGGGGGTCTCTGAGCAGAGCTCAGCAGGTGGGGAGACTTTGGACATAGAGCTCTGAGGACAAGAGCTTCGTCAGTAGAGTGGGTTGGGGTCAGCATCTAGGGGCTGGGACGTGGGAGATGGTCAGATAGTCACTCTGTTGGTCAGGGCAGAGTTCAGGTCCTCTGTGTGCTGCCTTGCACCCAGCATCTCCGCTCCCGGGCCTCCCGGCCTCCAGCACGCTCCTCTGATCCTTCTGCCAAGGGAAATCTTCCCCAGATTTACCGTTAACCTTGTCCAGCCCTGCTCAGACCCTCCGTGGCTTGCGGCTCCCACAGGACATTCAGGTCTTGACGAGTTGGAATGACCTCTGTACTTGCTCACGCCGTCTGGTTTATTCGTTTCTTCACTCAGCATGTACTGAGCGTGTGCTGTGTACCAGATCCTGCTCTGAGAGTGCTCAGTCGTGTCCGATTCTTTGTGATCCCGTGGACTGTAGCCCACCAGGCTCCTATGTCTGTGGGATTTCCCAGGCAAGGATACTGGCGTGGGTTGCCACGTCCTACTCCAGGGGACTATCCTAGCCCAGGGATCGAACCCGTGTCTCTTGCGTCTCCTGCGTTGCAGGCACATTCTTTACCATCTGAGCCGCCAGGGAAGCCCAGTCCCGCTCTGGAGGCCAGGCAATTAGTAAAACCAAACAGAGAGGTTCCTGGACTCGTGGGGTTGACAATTTGATGAGGAAACAGACAATAAAGGAAAGACAAAAATGTTAAGATGACAGAATTAGCAGCAGGTCGGGCTTCGGTGGCTCAGCGGTAAAGAATCCGCCTGCCAATGCAGGAGAGGCAGGAGACTGCAGGCTCCATCCCTGGGTTGGGAAGATCCCCTGGAGTAGGAAACGGCAACCCGCCCCAGGATTCTTGCCTGGGAAATCTCATGGACGGAGGAGCCTGGTGGGCTGCAGTCCCTGCGGTCGCTAAAAGTCGGACACAACTGAACGGCTTCACTTTCACTTTTCACTTTCGTGCACTGGAGAAGGAAATGGCAACCCACTCCAGTGTTCTTGCCTGGAGAATCCCAGGAACAGGGGGGCCTGGTGGGCTGCCATCTACGGGGCCGCACAGAGTTGGACACGACTGAAGTGACTTAGCAGCAGCAGCTAACGATGAATTCTGATCAGACTTGGTTGATCTTCACTGTCCCACTTCCCTTGGCCAGGGAATCGTTTAGGGGTGGGCACAAGTTCATTTTGGCTGATAGTATTTACAGGAAATTCTGTCGGGGACTTCTGGGAACAATTTTCCTAGAGAGAGATGTGCACAGAGCAAGCCTTTTAGCCGTAGCCTCCCCTCATTTTTGAGTGAGCTGCTATCATGAGGGGATGTGACCTGAAGGCTGTGGCAGCCGTCTTGTGGCCATGAGGGGAGATGGCATGGCAAGCAAAGAATCACAGAGCGGCAACATAGAAAACCTTGTTACTTCAGTGACATCACTGAGCCCCTGGACAAGAGCAGGATCCTTACTTTGGAATTTCTGGTGTGGTCAAAACTGATGTCTCAGGCAACACTTTTTTTTATCTCTGTGTTACTGGTTGTAGCGTGTTGACTTATGACTTCCCTCGGGCCTCAGGCAAGTGGAACAGGCTGAGTGGCTGGAGCCCCAGGCTGGCAGCTTCTGACCTCAACAGCGCCTTCTGTTTCCCCGGCAGCTGACCCACAGTAACATACCTCTGCACACCCCGGAGGGATGGGACAAAGGCCGGGAAGCCTTTCTTGAGGTCTGATGAGTCCAGTCCTCCTGTTGACAACCAAGTCCACCCTCAGGAATCACCCTCTGCCCCAGTCGTTTGGGATTATTCATGGTTCCCCAGACACTCCAGGCCCTGTCTACCTCCACGCTTTTGTACTTGCTGTCCTCTCTGCCTGAATGCCCTTTCTGGCAAACTTCTACTCACCCTTCAAAACCCAGTTTGAGATGAAATGTTGCCTGTGGTGTGGAACTTCTCCGAGCCGCTGCTCCAGTGTCCCTGCTGTGCTTTCTCCGCCCCATCAGTCGCTTCCCTTGGCGGGTGGTCTCTCCTGCTGTGGACTGGGCCTTCCATAAGTCCACGGACTCCGTTTCCTCCGTTCCTAATTCAAGGACTGGAGGCCTCCGCCGAGAAGCTAATGGTATTGGTTGGCGAGAGGGTGAGCAAGAGAGTGTTCTCAGCTGGCAGAGCGAGGGCAGAGGGTAGCGGCACCGTGGTTGTTCCGAGGTGACTCTGCACAAAGGCGGCCAGGGCGGCCTGTGGCTCTCGGGGCAGGTAGAGGCCTGCCCGCTCCCAGCCCGCCCGCCTCCGTCTAATCTCTGCTCTTCTCTGCGTTTCGCTGGGCAGCCTCCCAGGGGCCGGTCCCTCCCTCGTCCTCCCTTAGGCCTCTGCCAGCTCAGTTAGCCTCTCTGCTGTCTCTAGGATTCTGGGAACACCCACCCCACACCCCGTCCTTCACGTGTGCTTGGACATCAGAGCGGGAGACCGGTGACGGTCCTCCCCACTTTGGGGAAAATTAATTACGCTGGGTTCCACGAACCACTTCGAAGGGGGTAAAAAAATAAATAAATAATGCACATGGTAGTCGCTTATCGGAACAGTTATTACCTGGAGGCTTGCCTCTCCCCTCTGCTGGGGCAGGCTGTGTCCCCATTCCACTACATACCTGTTTTTCTAGAAAATCCAACTTCTGAAAGCCAGGCGCTTGGGTGCACAGAGCGAGGGAGGTGAGTTCGGGTTGCCTCTGGGCGGGGCCCGGGCCACTGAGAACCGGTTCCCGGTTGCCCCAGGGATGCTGGGCTTCAGAGAGGAGGTAGGACTCCCAGCCCAGTGACCCGGCGGGGCCTCTGTGTCTCAGCACAGCGCGGGAGGCGCTTCTGGGTCCCTCGGAACCGGGGCACGACAGATCCTAGGAGCACAGAGCGCCCGCCTCTGCTGACTGTCAGGACAGGGCACACGGGGTCCCCACCACCCCCAGGGAGAGGCTGGGTAGAGATCTGGGCTTGCTTCCCCAGGGACCACCCACCCGCTGGCCCGCTATGGGGCAGACTCCAACTCAGAGCTGCAGAGCCAGCTGGCAGCTGCCAGGATGCCAGCTTCGGTTGGAAAGGCCCTGCAGGGCTGCAGGCAGGCAGCACGGTGGACCCTTGGGCGGCCAGAGTTGACTCCCTGAGATGCCTGGCACGTTCCCCTGTCTTGAGCTGGGAGCAGAGGCTCAGAGGGGTCCAGCCCCTGGTTAAAGGACCCCTAGCTGGGCGAGGGGAGGGGGTGGCCGCCGGGCAGGCAGGTGAGGCTTGGCAGAGGGAAGCTCTCTGAGCTTTTATGGGGGTTTCAGAAGTTTGGCGTGGTGCAGCTCGAGGTGGGCAATGCTTCCTTCTTGGGGCAGGGGGAGGACCCCTCCCTGTCTTGGGTCCTGGCGTACCTGCCGGGCAACAGGTGGGCCTCAGAAGCAGCTCACTGATGGCTCCAGGTGGGTGATGGGGGGCCCCCCACTGAGGCCTGCAGGGAGGGACCTCCGGCTCCAGATGAAAGGCCAGAGGTGCCCCCTGTCTCCCCAGCTCCCCACCTGGAGCCCGGGACCCCAGAGCCTTCTGGGAAACCGCAGCGCTTCCCTTTCGCTCTCTGTCCCGCGTGCTGCGTCCTCCCAGCCTCGGAAAGGGCATCCCAGCTGGGCGTGCGGGCACTGTAGGGCCCGACAGGAGGCTGCCATCGGTGGGTGTCCTCCCTCGCCTCTCTGAGCCTCAGTGACCCCGTCTATAAAACAAGGGTGAGAATGAGCGCTCCCCACCCCAGCATCCCGAGAGGGCCTCGGAGGAGAATAAACAAGGTGAGGCACAGCTGAATCGAGGGCTCCCCGGCGCTGGCCCGGCTCGTGCAGACGCTGAGGATGGAGAGAGGGAGCCTGGGGACACCGCGTCCTGAGGGTGGGCGGCAGGACAGGCCTTGCTGCGTCTGCCTTCCTGCCTGCCGACAGACCCTGAGCCCGTGTTCACCCCCCTGAGGAGCCCTCAAAAGTGAGCGTCGAGGGGGACTGAAGTCCGGGAGGACGCCGGCAACGGGGGTGACGGCAGGGACCAGGTGTCTCGAGGGCTCCCTGTGTGCCGGCCCCCCCCACCCCGTCTCAAATGCTTTACGTGTCCTGACTCATCGAAGGCCTGCCCACCCCGTCCAGGGAGGCTCGTGTTTTATGGCCGTTCTCAACCCCAGGGTGAGGAACTGAAGCCCAGGGGGGTGGGGTCACGGCCTGCGGATGTCGCACACAGCCACACAGCACAGCCCGAGGGTCTGAGCGGGCCAAGCTCTGCAGCCACCGCTTCTAAGCCCGGGGTCACGCTGCCGTCCAGAGCACGCGCGCTTGGGATCTTCACGCCACACAGAAGCGTGGGATCAACGTTGCAAAGCGGGAGAAAGGAACCTGGGAGATGCCCGCTGCCCTTCCCAGACTCAGCCTTCGGCTCACGCGCCGTCCATGACTGCCCAGGGCCTGCGGGTCTAGTGCAAGGCCCTGGGTTCCCTGACCCTACGTGCGCCTCACCCTCCACCCCACTCACCTGCCCACCACGCCTTGTCCAGCCTGACCCTCCCGACCCCCTTGCTCCCTGGCACTGTGCCCAGCCGCTCTCCCCCTTTCCCCATGCCCAGCTCAAGGCCACCTCAACTCCCGAGTCACCAATACCCCCACCCCCGCTCAGCTGGGGAGTTCCCGGTCCTGCCAGTGAGACACAGCACTGCGGGAGGCTGACACGTGCTGGGTTTAATAGTGTGACCGTCCAGTAGACGCTGAAGGGTCGTAGAAAGTCTGGAGAGTGGGAAAGCAGAGGCAGCGAAAGGTCTTAGCCGGCTCCCTCCCCGGGAGGTGGGTGCTGCTGTTATACACAGGCTCTGTGCGGCTTCAGAGCGTTTCCTTCAACTTCCACCTTTTCATTTATTTCAGATCTACCCCCAAGGGATCAGTAAGTCCCCCGTCGAGCCTAAGGCAGTGTCACGGGGTTCACGATAGGTCCTGTTCTCCAAAGTAGTGGACCCCCAAGAAGCTGCCGTCTTGGGTTGCAGAGGTCAGCGAGAAAGAGGGTCTTCACTGGATTCTGGTCAGAAGGGTCAGGGGCTGTGGTCACCCCATAAAATGCGGTGTGTGTGTGTGTGTGTGTGTGTGTGTGTGTGGATAGCGATCAGTCATGTCTGACTCTTCGCAACCCCTTGGATTGTAGCCCGTCAGGTTCTTCTGTCCATGGGATTCTCCAGGCAGGAACACTGGAGTGGGGTGCCATTTCCTTCTCCAGGGGATCTTCTCGACCCTGGGATCGAACCCGGGTCTCTTGCATCTCCTGCATCAGCGGGCGATTCTGTAGTGGTGCATCAGTTGGGCAAAAAGTGATGTTTGCAGGTCACTAAGTAACCCTGGCAGCCCAGAGGCCAGGCTCCTAGGAGGCGAGCGCCTCTGCCCGCACCCCATGGGCCGCAGCACAGTTGCTCAGGGCGGGCGCTCCTGCTGGCGAATGAAAGGGGAAGAAGCGCGGTGTGCAGAGGCGGGAAGATGGAGCAGAGCAGGGAGGGGGGGCCTCGCCCACCATCCAGGCTGGAGCCTCGGAGGCTGGGCTGTCCCCCTGGGTCGGAGCCGGGAGAGCCCAGGGCCCAGAGACTGGAGGGGCTCCCTGGCAGCCCTCCAGCCAGCGCCTTGGAGGAAGCAGAGGCTACCAAGTCAGAAGGACTACGAGCAGCCTGGCTTCGGAGCCATTTCTCACCTACAGCAATTCCAAGAATGCGCAGCCAGAGGAGAAGGGAGGGCGCCGGGGGAGGCGCACGGGGTGGGGGGGCCCCGCCTTTCCCCGGGGAGGCAGAGGACCCAGAGCCTCGGCATCTGGAGAGGACTCCGGCCCACAGAGCAGTGGGGACGCTGGCTTGTAGGGGATGCCCACTGCCTGCCAGGCGCTGCCGTGACCCCACAGTCACACCGCTGGGGCCCGGTGGGGCCAGGACTCACACCCGCGCTCACGCGCTGATGGGGAGTGCTCTGCGGGAACCCCTGCGGGCAGGCCTGCTGTCTGTTCAGCTCCCTGCGTGGCTCAGAGGAGCTGCCGAGACCCTCAGAGGGGTCGCTTCAGCCTCTCACTCACTCTCTGTAGCCGCAAACACGTGCTGCCTCAGGGCCTTTGCACTTGCTGACCCCGCTGCTTGGGATTGATGTTTGGTCCCTCAAGTCGTGTCTGACTCTTGGCGACCCCATGGACTGCGGCGCGCCAGGCCTCCCTGTCCATCACCGACTCCTGGAGCTCGCTCACACTCACGTCCATCGAGTCGGTGATGCCATCCGACCATCTCATCCTCTGTCACCCCCTTCTGCCTGGGAGGCTCCTGCTCTATTACCTGCTTGGCTCACTCCGTCTTCCTCCGGAAGAGCCAGTGACTTGGGCAGGAGGTCTGCACGCCTTCTGGGCTGGAGCCAGGGGCCAGGGGGACACACGAGTGGACGTGGCCTTGTCCCCACCCTTGAGAGGAGTCTCGAGAATTCCAGTGAAGTGAGGCAGGGACCAAGGGTGGGCAGAGAGAAGCCATGGGGTTCCAGAGGTGAGCGCGGCCTCGGCCTGGCTCAAACAGAGGGTTCCTGGGGGAAGTGACATTTCCTCCTGGCCGGAAGGCTGACTGGGGCCTGAGGGCAGCTGAGCAAAGGGGTGGAGGGAGCCTGGTTGTCAGGGGCCCGGGGCTCTCAAGGGCACCCAGCCTGTTCCAGGGCTCTGTGGCTGTGGAGGCTGTGCGGCTGCTGCACCGGCTCTGCTCAGAGCCCGACCAGAAGGCGTGGCATCCCTGCTGAGAGGGCGCCTGGAAGTCAGCCCGCCAGAGGTACGTCTTTGGTACCAGACGGAAGCTTTGTCCCATTGCAGCTGACTCACACCCCTCTAGGGTGGCCCGAAGCTGGGAAAACCATCTCCTCTCCTCTCCTTGGATACTTTAGGGGGATCTTAGCAGGAGGGGAGAACACTGAGCTGAGTTACAACTTCCGAGTCTCCTGGTTTTTTAAGAACTGTTCCAAGCCTGGTGTGTTCAGATGTCTTAGAGGATCCTTTGTCTCTACCAACCTGGGACTCCTCCTGGGTCTTTTGCCATTGGCTTTATGTTTTGAGAGCATGCCCGTCAATTTCTTTGTCCGCTGACCTCCAGCGTGAATCTTTGGAAGAAGGTGCGGCGTTATGGGCCAGGGTGCCCCAGACGGTGCTTCTCAGGGCGTTTCACCAGGCGTGTCCCGGGGCCGGGTCACCACCCACCTCGGCTCCGGTTTGCTGTTGCTCAGTTGCTCCGTTGTGTCCGACTCTCTGCGACCCCGTGGACTGCAGCCTGCCCATCTCCCCTGTCCATGGGGTCTCCCAGGCAGGAACACTGGAGGGGGGTTGCCCTTTCCTCCTCCAGGGGAATCTCCCCGACCCGGGGATCGGACCTGGGTCTCCTGCGTTAGCTTCTTTAGCGCTGAGCCGCTGGGAAGCCCCCACTGGGCGGCTGTGGGTCCCTGTGAGCCGCGGGGCATGGATGCAGCCGAAGGCGGCCCTGTGGGTCTGCTGCCTGCACCCCGGAAGCCTCTGTTTTAGGGATTCCAGGCTGCTTTCCCATGCAGTCCCGTGACAGGGACCAGTCAGACCGTGAAGGGTCCAGGGCGGGAGGGTGTGTCAGACAGCAGCACCGTAGACCCCAGCTGTTCCAGGTTTGAGCGCAGCTGCCTCAGGGACTGGGGAGGTGGGCTGGGATCTCCGAGGACTCACTCAGGTCTCTTTCATCCGCCCTGCCCCTGAGCCCCTGCCCGCTGCCGTCCAGGAAGCCAGGCCAGTTCTGGGCCTGGAGTGAGGGGAGTGTAGCCTGGCGGGGCTGCCAGAGACGCTCCATCTCTCAGGGATGTGGAAGGGTGTGCCGTGGAGAACGGGCACAGTTGTGCAGGTGGTGGGGGAGACCCAAGGTGCCCTTTCCCTGCCTGGCGGGGTGGTGGGGACTCGGGGGAGTGCCTCAGGGGTGAAGGGAAGCCAGTTTCCAGGAGACAGCTTCAGGCCCGTGTGGCCTGACATCCCGGGCGGGGGATGCGCCTGCAAGATGCCCACGTGCAGAGCCTGCAGGTCGGGCATCAGGGAGCCGGCCTCTGGGTGCCACGCTGAAGCTCGCGTTCATCTTCCTCTCCGGCTTCGCTGTGGCTCCAACACGCCAGGCACCCCGGACACATGATCGGCTTTGCGGTTGCTGTTCCACTATCCGCTCCAGCTGGACAGGTTTGGGGGATCTGTCTGTTTATCTAATACATTCACTGCCATCACTTCCACCGCTCATGCCCCAGAAGGTGCTCAACAAAGGCGGACAGGATGAACTCGTGCCGTCCGCTTGGAGTAAGGATGTGGGAAGCCGTGTCTGTCCCCGGGGAGACAGGAGACACAGGCATTGGTGACGGCCACCTGGGACGTGCCAGAGCCTCTGACCGAAGCCAGCCCAGGGCTCAGAAGAGCCCAGGGGTCACTTGGTCTGCCGGCTGGCAGGGGCCAGGGCAGCGGAGTCAGGGCAGGAGCACGACGTGGAAATCTGACATTAATCCCGCAGGACCTAATTCATGAAAACATCTAATTACAGGGTGCTGGCGTTTAATTGTAATTTTGGTAATGACCTGCAACTGCATACAAATTATAGGGTAATCAACTCGAAACGTGCTTACAGCTGCCGTAAATGCCGTGTAATCTAACGGGGAGCGCCCCGGCCAGGGTCTGCGGGGCGCGGACCAGGGCACAGTGCTGGGAACGTCCTCCGTCTGGCTTGTGGTGTCCCCGCCGGGGGCACGAATAGCGTGGAGCTGGGCTGCGAAGGCCAGCTACCCTGTACCCCCAGCCCCCAGCCATGAAGGGGGACCTGCATGCAGGCTCCAGTTTAAACTGCAACAGGAGAGGCTGAGGCCAAACCCAGACTGCGCCGGAAGAGATCAGAGCGTGAGCAGGAAGGTTGACCTGCTGGCTGCTCTCGGCAGGTGGGAGTCCCGAGACAAGGGCTTGGCTGTGCAGGCCGCCTCCGTACCTGCAGGATAGCCCAGTTAGAGGCTGGAGTGCCTGCGGGTGCGTTTTATTTGGGCTGCTTCCCAGGTGATACTAGTGGTAAAGAACCCGCCTGCCAACGCAGGCAGATGTAAGACACATGGGTTCAATACCTGGGTGGGGAAGATCCGCTGGAGGAGGGCACGGCAACCCTCTCCAGTGTTCTTGCCTGGAGAATCCCATGGACAGAGGGGCCTGGCAGGGTGCAGTCCGCGGGCTCGCAAAGAGTCAGACACGACCGAGGTGACTTTGCACGCACATTGCTCTGAAGGGGCAGAGCTGAGCGTCTTGGACCGGGCACCCACGCTCTCGTAGCCACATCCCACCTCGGCCCCTGTGGTCGCCCTGCAGGGCCCTGCCTCTCATGCTCACTTGCAGCTTTACCGCCTGGATCTCGGTGGTATTGGCTCGCTTGCACGTGTCCAGAGGAAGTGCCCCTGCTGAGAGGGAGGTGGGCTTCGGGGCCGGACACCCAAGGACTGAACTCTGCCTGCTGCCCCTTGCCGGCTGAGTGGCCTCGGGCGAGCGGTTATGTGCGTGCATAGAACGCTCAGCTTGCAGGCTCAGGCAGCATGTTCTCCAGCTGCAAGGACGGCCTAGCGTCACGGGTAAGAGCAGGGGCTCTGCAGCCAGCCACCTGGCTTCCCATCCCAGCCCTGGCACCTGTGAGCTTCCTGAACTTGCCTCCCCTTGGACAACCCTTGTTTCTCTGTCTGTAAAAGTGGGGATGATTATAAGGACTGCTGCCTAGCTCAGAGGGTCTGTGGAAGGAGTTCATGAATAGAACGGCTTCAATAAAAAGAAATGTCAGCTGTGAGTCTGCACTGTGTGCTGGGAGTGAGCAGTGGGTGAAGCGGGGGACGGGCTAGCCCGCGTTCCTGCACAGGTGCACAAACCCCTCTCCTGGATGACTTTCCCTTGCTGAGCTGCCTGGCGAACTCTTGCTCGTCCCTCGAAACCCAGCTGGTTTCCCCCTCTTCAATCCAGTGTTGGCTGCTCTCCTCCTTCTCAGGAGCATCATCCATCGGGTGCTGCCTGTTCTGATGGCATCACGTTTGCGAGGCCATTGGCCCGTTTCTGTCTCCGAGTGGGAGTGTTTGGGGGCACATTGGTGGCTGACATCGTAACTGCAGTGGGCACGGCCGCTCAGAAGAACTTCCTAGATGTTGGTTGAACTGATCTGATTGAATTAGCGAGCAAGGAGAGGGGGGACTTGGGGGACTCTGTGCCAAGGTAGATGCTTTTGGATTTTTTGTTTAAACAAGGAAACATTCATAAGGGGGAATAGATGTGTGTGTGTGTATAAAGCAGTAAATAACTACATCGGGTAAAAGCAACGTTTTCCTTGTCAACCTCTTGAGGCCTCTAGAGGCAGCCGCTGTGGATAGTATCTGGCTCTTCACTGCACACATTTTCTGTGCTTCTGCACACGATATATATTTCCCTCTACAAATGGACCCTCGAGACACACTTGTCTGCGTCTCCTCTTTTCCTTTGCTAGTGAAAATCCTGCCGCTGCGGAGTTCACAGACCACCCCACTGGTTTTCGGGGCACGTGCTCTTCCGAGGTCCGGGTGCCTCGTGATTTATTTAGCTGCTCCCCACCCTCCCCCCACCCCCCGCCGTGTACAGACGATGGGCCGTTTCTGGTCTTCGCACCCCCGGGCCAGGCTGCGTGAGCACGTCTGTGTGACTCCCCAGCACGTGTGTGTGCTGCTGCGGGGAGGTCCCCCGACCGGGCGGGCCTGCCCCGCACTGCTGGGCCTTCCGCTGCTTTCTATCCTTCGCTCCTTCCGTGGCCCTTTGAGCGGCTGTTCTGCTGTGCTTTAGACAGTCTAGAAGCCTTCGCTATCCCGTGGCCCCCGCCCTACTTCAGGGCTCTGACGGGAAACGCCGGCGACGGTGAGAAGAGGGACCGATGGGCTTGTCCCTGAAGCCTCCACCCGATCGGCGCCGCCAGCCGGGGCCACGCCGCCCCGTCTAGCTTTCGGTGGGTTTCTCCTGCAGATGTGGAGCTTCTCAGCTGCGGAACCACGTCTGAAGGCCCTTCACTCGCCATGTTCTAGATCCAGGGACGCTGAGGTCCAGGCAGAGGGGCGTGGAGGGCAGGGCCTGCCCGGAGCAGGGTGTCGGGGGTGGGACGTTTGGGGGCAGCAGTCGACACTCCCTTTCCCTGGGGCGGGGGCCCCCCACTGGGGGCCTGGAGCCCCGTCCCTCGGCCTAATCCCGTTTTCTGCCCAGCTGAACAGCGGAGAAGGCTTATTTCTTGTCCCATTTTAATGCAAAGAAAGCTGCCAGGCCTGGCTTGTTCTGAGCCCGGTGACAGTGGCCGTGAATGGGGACTCCAGTAACCAGGACAAAAGTGTGACAGGGCCCTCCATCATGGCATTGTCCCACAGCCGGGACGTCACGGCTGCTCCCAGAGCCTCCGGGGGCGGGCCGGGGGCCTCCGGCGGGAATGCTAAGCAGACAGGGGCCACCCGGCCTGGTCTGGTCAGTACTTCCATTGTGTTAGGAGCTCGGACCTGAACAATTCAGACAGCCCCCCAGCTGCTCCCCGCCTTCCGCCCTCCTCCCGACACGAGGCCCGGACGCGCGGGTGTGGGTAGAGGGGCTCTCGGATCCCCAACCTTGGAGAGGCCACTGCTGCTGCTGGGCGCCAGGGCGGGCGCGGGCCCTGCTCTGAGCCCCACGGTGATCTGGGCTGGACCCGGCACTGCCTCCAACTTGAGACAGTCACACCGCAGGCCAAGTCACCAGGCCTTGGGGGGCCCAGGAGGCATGGCGGGGGTCTGCAGGGGGCAAGGAGGGCAGCACTGTCCGGCAGAAACGAGGTGCAGGCCAGGCGTCTCATGATGCGTGTGACTTCCACGCAGTCACAGGAAAAGAAAGGAAAGGGAAACAGGTGAAATGAATTTCAGGAGTACAGTTCATGGGACTTGCCCGAAATCTCACCTGAGCACATTCATAACCTCTGTTGGAAATACTATTAACGAGACGTTGTATTTATGAAACACATTGGGCCTTTGAAATCTGGTGAGTGTCAGACCCCCCCCACCCCGCCCGCCGCCACACGCCTCAGTCCTCTTGTATCTGCTGAGAGTCCACATGTGGCTGGTGGCTGTTGTGCTGGGTGGCGCAGCTCTGCAGGGTGCCAGCAGGCACACCCACCCTCCCCAGTGACCCAGGGCAGCCGCAGCTCCTCTCCCGCCCCTCTGGAGGGCTGGGTGGGGGCGCCGGAGTAGTGCAGGTCGGGGCGGACTAGATGGGTATCTCCCAAGCCAGGCAGCAGCCCCTTTGCTGGACCTGCCCTCGCTGCACCCATTTTACAGATGTGGAAACAGAGGCCCATTCGCACAGAGATGCGGAGGGAGGGCGCAGCCACTCTCTGACCTTCCCCTCGTCGACATTTAGCTAGGAGAGTCCTCCCCACTCCAGTCTGTTCAAAGATCTGTGAAGCTCCTTCACTTACAAAGTGAAAGTGCTATTACTGCCCCCGGGAGGGGGGGAAGCTGGGATGAGGGGCAGCTGGGTGGGGCGGCCTCTGGTACGTGTGTGCTGAGCAGCTGTAGGGAAGTCCCTGCCCTCCTCATACAGCTTCTGGCGGGCACGTCCAGGGTCTCTGCACCCACAGAGGGAAGGCGGACACTTGCAAGCTTTGAAGGGCAGTTCCCAGGCCAAGGGTGGGAGCGCAGAGGGGGCGGGTGTGGACACAGCACCCCTCTCCTCCTGCCCCCACCAGACCCCAGTGATCACAGGAGGCTCCCATCCTCAGAACCACAGGCTCACCTGCTCAGCCAGTGCATCTGTGACTGGACACCTTCCAGGGCCGGAGCAGGCACAGCTGGTAACAGACCGCAGGCTGAGTTAAGCAGCTGCCACACACGGAGGGGCGAGCCCGGAGGAGGTGATGGGGGCTGGGACACGCAGGTGTGGGATGCCCCCGCCCTCCGCCTCCCTGCCCCTCTTCTCCCCGACGCCCCAGCCTCTGAGCCTCCCCCCAGCCCCCGTCCACCACCACTTGGATGGCCCAAGCAGCTCCATTATGCGGAATTGGAGACTGAGGCCCAGAGGAGGGCAGGGGCTTGTCCAGGGTCACAGAATGAGTGGCTCTGGAGTCTGGGACCCTTTCTCCTGGTCCAGAGGTGCCTGGGGACCCTCCCAGCAGCCTGAGCCACATGCTGTTGCCCACCTGCTCCAGCACTTGGGAGGGTCAGCCTCGAGGCTCTCAGATCTGCCCTCTCCCTGGCCTTGGATTTGCTCCGCCTGCTGAAGGAGGCGGGGCACATTGCTTCACCTTTCCGTGCTCCGTGATGCTAGCCCAGCAGCTTCCCGCTGAGTCTGTTTCCTCATCTGTAACCTGGAGAGTGAATTTTACAGCTGGTTTCTGGAGAAGGAAATGGCAACCCCCACTCCAGTATTCTTGCCTGGAAAATCCAGGACAGAGGAGCCTGGCGGGCTAGAGTCCATGGAGTTGCAAGCGTTGGACACGACTGAGCGACTAAACCAGCACAGAGCAGTTGGGGACCATGTGAGAAAGACCCTTCAGGACATGCTTGTCTGACCCTCGACCCTGGGCATCCTAGGTCCTGGCCTGAGCGGGAAGAACTGGGGGACAGTGAGGGATTCCACGCTGGCCCCGTCCAGGGAGACCTTCAAGGACAGGACATGCAGACAGTTGGAGGCCTCACCTGGACACAGACATGGAGAGAGCAGGGAGCATGGGCTCACAGCTGGACCGACTTGAACTTGGGTCCCATTAATCAAGGTCTATACCTAGAAGAAGGGAGGTGAAGTTGTGCCTCGGCTGCCCAGCCCCTCCTGGGTCCTGTGCCTGGAGCAGGGTGAGAGGAGCCAACCAGGTTTGGGAGGTGACTGCACACACCATTCAGTGAGTGAGGCTGGGGAGATGCCCAGCTCTGTCTGAGTCTCTGCCGGCTGCCCCGGGTAGGGGAGGAGGTGGGGCTGTGCGCCCAGAGGGCCAGGCGGGGCTCCGGTGGCCAGAGCACAGAGTCGGGCTCCTGCTTGGCGTGGGGGCGCATGTCCTCCCGGGCAGGCTCGGCAGGATGGGGCGGGCTGACGCATAAAGGGGGAAGCGCCACATTCAGGAAGCCTCATGTGGAGGCTGATGGATGCAAAAGTGGGCTCTGGTGTTGAGTGGGGGTGGGACTCCGGGGTCCACAGGGCCCCTCCTGCTCAGAGAAGCGGGCCTCCAGCGGCGAACAATGTTCCCAGGGAGCAGCGGGAACCACTGCTGATTACAAATTGCTCTGTGATTTTTCTTCCGTTACCATGGCGACAGCAGGCTGAGCATCTTAAGCAGCAGCGGGATGCAGCCGGATCTTTTAAAGCCGTAGATGGTTCCCCTTCGGGCTCCACACATCCTTTCTCCACCTCTCATCCTCCCTTCCCCTTGCACCTCCGGTTCTCCCTAACACTGTTCCCTCCCTTCCTTCCTCTTTCCTTCCCCTCCCTCTCCTTCCCACCAACCCTGCGCTCACATGAGGGGTCATACCTGCTCCCCACTCAACTCTACATGCTGTGCCTCATCCCTGCGGCTCAGAGCTTCTTGCTCTCAGATCCCCCGGGCCTCAGTTTCTACGTCTGTAGAATGGGAAGGGCGCGTGCCTGGGTGATGCCTACCGCATCTTCACAGGGTCACATCAACTCACCCTGCAATTCCTGGGCGAGTGCCCACTTCTGCAGGAAGTCTCTGGAGGGCTCCAGGCTGCAGCGAAACCCTCCTTGATTCATTCATGTTGGCATGTGGGTTCTTTAACCTGTGCCATTTTGTGCAGTAGCCACCGGCCCACATGTGGCTGCTGAGTCCTTAACATGTGGCCGGTACTGTGTTTTAAGACAACACTGGGGATATGTTGGGTTAAACGACGTATATTATTAGGGTTGCTTGCATTGGTTTCTTTTCACTTTTAGAACATTTTAAGCCAGCTGTGTGGTTTGCATGTGCTTCTGCTACAAATGGCATTAAGTTAACAGGGGCAACCACAGAGCAGTGGCGACGTGGCAGCTGCTGCGAACAGAGCTGGGGCTCGTTTCACCCAGATGGAGCCCCGTGACGCCATGTCCGTACTGTCAGTCTGACCACCAGGGAGAAGCAGGCTTGGAGGAGGAAGTTGCTGGTCGACGGCACCCTGCTGGGTGGTTGTGCCAGGCCCCCGTCTAGGTGGGTGTGGGGAGGGGTGTGTGGCCTTAAAACAAAGCCCACAGATGCGGGGCTTTAAGGCAGAGAGAGGGTGGCTTCAGAGCCGATGGGGCTGAGCGGGCGCTGCAGGGTGTTCAGGTCGGTAGCAACGCCAGTGGCCACCCCGCGTTGGGGTGTCAGGGCGTGGTAAGTGCTGAGACGGTCCTCCCTGAGCCTGGAGCCCCTCGCCCGCCTCATCGCCCCAAACTTCTGGCATCATCACTTGGTCCGAGTGGGTCTAACACCCAGGTCCCGCCTGCTGCTGTGTCCTGACTCCCCACGTGTGCGGCCTCAGAGAGGCTTCTGTGACTCCCTCACCTGTGAGCTTGGTATATTCAGGCTTGTATATCTCACACACATATACCTGTGGACGGTAGCCCGGCAGGCTCCTCTGTCCATGGGTGTGTGTGTGTGTGTGTGTGTGTGTGGGTGTGTGTGCGCGCGTGCGCGCGTGCGCGCGGCTCCCCAGGGAGCTCAGTGGAATCGTCCAGGCCGGAATACTGGAGTGGGCTGCCATCTCCTCCTCCAGTGACTCTTCCTGACTCAGGGATCGAACCTGCGTACCCTGGAGCTTCTGCATTGGCAGGCAAATTCTTGACCCCGATCCACCTGGGAAGCCATAGTCACACACACACACACCTATATCCACTGTGTGCACACATGCACACGCGTCCACATGTAAGCACACAGACAGCACCTGCACGTGTATACACACACACATCTGTATGCTTCACAAAGTGGGCATATAGATACGTGTACACATGTACGCATCTATCTATGTAAACTGGTGTGGTCAGGGCATCTTCAGCTTGTAAAAACTGTTAGAAAATGCCAGTTGGATGCCCGGGTGAGGCGGCTTGATGGGGATGGAGGAGGGAGTGCTTTCTGTAGCCTCCAGGGCTCACGTGGGTCACTGTGTGCCCAGCAGGCATATATCAGGGTACCCCAGCCCCCGTGGCAGGAAGACACATTCCGTAAATGGATGAACACGCTTGCGAGACAGGGGCCCTGCACCCAGGACTCTGCATCGTCTCTGTGGCCAGCGCCAGGCCTGAGCGCTGGGCCCGGCTCCTGGCAGCCGTGTGTGGGCAGGCGCGTATGTGCGGGCAGGTCGTGCGCCCCTTGGAGCCCCAGCTTGACCACCGCCCACTCTGGGCAGATGGCTTGGCTGGCCCATCAACATCGTCCCCTGCAGACGGCCTGGTGCTCCAGGCCCTGGGGGCCAGCCCTGGGGCGGCTCCCGCAGCCTCCCAACCCCTGGGCGGAGGGTGAGTGGGGCTCTCTGCCCCTCCAGCAGGCTGGCAGCAGGGCAGGGGGGCATTGCGTCCACCAGGGCCCGTGGCTCCTGCCTGGCCACCCGCTGCACCCCCGGGCACTGGTTCCAGCTTTTCCAAGCCTCAGGCTTCAAAGAGAACGTCTCCCCGCCTCTGCCGGCCCGTCCCCCCCACCCCGCCTTCACCCCCAAATCCTCCTGGCTTCTCTGGCTCGTGCCTCTGAAACCGTGTGAATCACCCCCCAACGGGGCTGCCCGTTCCCTGCCAGGACCCTGTCCGACACACCAGGCAAGTCCTCGGTTTCTGTGAAATGGGCGTGCTCACAGGCGCCACACCCTGCAGAACAGGTTAAGGCAGAGAATCCCAGTGGTGTGGCCAGCCCATCGCCCATGCCTGGCAGATGCCTCTTTTTTAATGGGGCTGCGGGGGGCAGGCGGAGAGGGCTCTGCTGCGGTCAACAGCTTGGACTCTAGAGCTGGACGGTCTGGACTGCGATTGCATCTCGGCCGTGCGGCAGCTGTGTGACCTTGGGCCAGTAACTCAGCCTCTCTGAGCCTCCCCTGTAAATCGGGAGTGGTAGTTACTAGAGTGCCTCACACATGAGGACTCTGCACACTCACCAGCTGGGCTGTCCCTGCCCTTCCCGAGTGGCCACGGATGCCCACGTGTGTGGGGGAGAGGCTGAGCGCCCGTGGTCCATGGGGAGCAGCAGGCACCCCCCACCCCCGCATTTGCAGAGTAGAAGCTGATGACCTGGGCACACGGGGCCTCATCCGCCTCTCCAGTCACCCACCTCGACTTCCTCTGCCATGTGGCTGGCGGGTGGACGTGGCCAAGTGCTCCCGGAGGCTGCGTGTGGGTCCTCTCTTCTCGGACAGAGGGGTGTCGGACCCGGGGGCTCTGTGGCCTCAGGGTACGTCCCCTTCCTTCTGGGGTGTGTGTGGGGGGTCACTCCATCCACCCTTGGGGACTCGCGGGGCCTTCCACCAGGCCAGCAGCATCACGGCCCCTCTCAGGGCGGGCGCCCCCCACCCCAGCCCATCCCACCCCACTCCGGCCGTGTAACCAGAGCCGCAGTGCAGGGAGCCTGGCCCGGGCCGGATCGCACAGGTATCAGCTCACCGCCTGGGTCCCGTTTCCCTTCACACGAGGGCGGCTAACAATGGCCGACAGTCCCCACAGGGGGCCCGGCCCCCCGCCCAGGGAGAGGCCCTGGAGAGCTATCGGGCCACACGATCTCGCCCCTTGGAGAGGCGGCCCTCCCCTGCCGACAGGGCGCACAAACGGGGCCTTCAGCGGCTGCCAGCGCCCGGGGAGCGGCCGGAACCGGCCCCCGTGCCAGCCAGGCCGCGCGGCTGCCTCTTCCCCTCCGTGTGAACCTGCCCCCCCACACCTGGGCCTGGGTTTCACCCCGTGAAAGCCCTTTGTTCCCAGACCTGGACGAAACTGGGCCCTGCCGGGCGAGGGGCTGCCCGCCTCTGCCCACGGAGCCCCCGAGGGCCCTCGGACCTCAGCCGGCGGGCTGGGGCAGCAGGCCCAGGAGGCAGGCGGGCTCAGGGCTGGGGGTACTGCTGGGCGAGGGGGCGAGCCTGCTGTCGCCTCAGGTGGCCTTGATTTTGTTGTCTCTTTCCTGCCCCCCAGACGCCGGGCTCCTTTGCTCTAGAAGTTTCTCAGCAGCGGTGCACAGGAGGCCGGGACTCGTGGTCCAGCCGGGCAGGCCCAGGCCTTCCTGGGGGACCCGGGAGCCTCTCTGACCCTGGCGGAGCCCTCTCGACTCTTCACCTGCGGATCCAGCTGATGGCGGCTGCTGGCCCCGTTGCTGCAGGCTGTGGTTTGCTGCAGGCACGCTGGCAGTTGTGACCTCAGGAAGAACTGTAGCCAGGTGTGAGGGGGTCCCCACGGGGACACGCAGAGGCCAGGCTCCCCTGAGACCTTCCCAGCCACACCTTTCAGGGGCGTGGGGAAGCACCCTGAAGACACCGGTTGCAGGCTGAGACTCAGGGTTCTTTTTGTTTTAATATTTGCTTGTCTGCACGGGTCTTCATTGCGGCACGTGGGGTCTTGGGTCTTGGCTGTGCTATCTTCTAAGTTATGGCTTGCGAACTCTTAGTTGTGGCACGCGGAAGCTAGTTCCCTGAGCGGGGATTGAACTGGGCCCCTCCCCCGCCAGGGGGAGCATGGAATCTTGGCTTCTGAGCCACTAGGAAAGTCCCAGGACTTGGGGCTCTTGAGGGAATTCAGCCCACGCAGTGGCCTGTCCCCCCAAAAGAACAGGCTGTGGGTCTGGGCGGTCCAGGTGCTGGGTGAGCTGGACGGTCCATGCAGTAGCCGCTTGCCCTATACGGCGACTCACATTTGAGAAAGAGGAAATAGTGTTTCCTCCATCGCACTGGCGGTGTTTCACGCGCTCCTGGCCGGTGTGTCCATGGCTGCCACAGTGTTCCACGTGGAATAGTCTCTGGGTGGCGTGGCCATCGAACCTGGGGGCAGTGGGCTAACACACACCTGCTGGGCACCTGCCATGTGCCAGGCCCCACCCTGGCTGTCTGCAAACCGGCAGGTCAGAGGCACCCTCTGAGCCTCGCTGCTCGCTCTCCCCACGTGTGTGTGTGCGGTGTGCACACTGCTGGCACCAGAGAGAGCAAGGCCCCAGCCAAGCTCCCAGCACACGGCAGAGGCACGTGGGGTAACACAGCCCTGGGGGTGATGACCCCCCAAGGGAGGCTCAGGCCAGGTGCTGGGAGCTGGTGTAGAGGAGTCCCCACAACCCTGGACGGGGGCAAGGGATGCTTCTGTTTCTCCGCCCCAAAAAGTGCAGGCTGGGCTGAGTGAGTGCCAGGGTTTCAGGTGTGAGGTGAGCACCCACGACTCTCACCACCAGTGTTCTGTGTGGGCCCGAGATGTGCTCCGTGCACCCGGGGACGGGGCGGCCACTACCTCCTCATTAGCAAGACGCAGCCCAGCCTGTTCATGGCTGTGGCAGGCGGGATAACGGCCCCCCGAATCAGCTGTGTCCTGGTTCCTGGAGCCTGAGTGTGTTAACCTCGAGTGGCAGAAGAGCTTTGAATGCGCGGATAAATCTAGGGTCTCGAGATGGGGGATGAGCCTCAGTTGCACAGATGGCCTGATGTCATCATCATGGCTTCATGAGGAAGGCAGGGGTTGAGGGGCCCCGAAGACGGAGGAAGGGGCCAGGAGCCAAGGAGCGCAGGTGGCAGCCAGAAGCTGAAAAGGGCAAAGGTCCTCCTCTCAGAGGCCCCAGAAGGGGCCAACCCAGCCAGCACCTGCCTCCAGCCCAGGGAAAGTGACTGCTGACTTCTGACCTCCAGACCTGGAAGCGGGTAAGTCCCCACTGTTTTCAGCCACTCAGTTTGTGGTTGTTTGGTACAGCAGCAAGAGGAGTGTGATACACGAGCATAGTGGTCAGCGTCACGGGTTTCAGCCCGGGCGGAAACAGGTGTGAGCGCCTTTTCTAAGTGTGTAATCTTGGGCAAATGGCTCTCTTTCTCTGTGCCTCAGTTTACGTTAGCTGGAAAATGGGTCTCCCAGTGATGCCCACCTAATAGGGTTCAGTGCAAGCAGGTTGTTCAGAAAATGCTCCCTGTTGGCATCGTCAGAATCTCTTGAAAGGCAGCGTGTGGTTTGTGATGGTGTGGTATCCAGAACAGGACCATCTGGGCTGTAGAAGTACTCTGTCTTGCCTCAATGTGTTTATCCGTGAAACTGAAGTAGTGACACGATACTGTGAAGACTGAATGAAATGCTCTGCATACCTCACTAGCGTAGAGGCCGGCCCCTGGTCAGCATTTTGTCGTTCAGTCTCCAAGCCACGTCTGACTCTTTGCAACCCCATGGGCTGCAGCACGCCGGACTCCTCTGTCTTCCACTGTCACCTGGAGTTCACTCAAATTCATGTCCATTGAGTCGGTGAAACGAGCCCCTTCATGGATCAGTGCCTTGTTGTGGTGAAGGGGCCGCTGTAACTCAATGAAGCTAGGAGCCATGCCACGCAGGGGCATCCGGCACGGACGGGTCACAGTGAGCAGTTCTGACCCAGCATGGTCCACTGCGGGAGGAAGTAGCAGCCCTCTCCAGTGCCCTTGACTGGAGAAGCCCGTGAACAGTAGGGAAAGGCAAAAAGACACGACACAGGAAGATGAAGCCCCCCGACCCCCAGCCCAGGTCTCCTCTTGGTAAGTGTTTAATCAATGCTAATTATTTTTATGGGTTTCCCTGGTAGCTTGGTTGGTAAAGAATCTGCCTGCAATGCAGGAGACTCAGGTTCAATTCCTGGGTCAGGAAGATCCCCTGGAGAAGGAAATGGAGAAGAAAATTATTATTATTATTATTGATGTCATTGGACACCCGGCCCCAGCGCCCCATCCTGGGAGCCCTGCAGGCCGGGCTGAGCATGTAACCAGGAAGACTGCCCGAGGTGCCCAGCCCGGGGCGGGGGCAGGGCAGGGCTGTGCTGGCTGGCTGGGCCTGGCTCTCTGCATCTCCACTTGCTCTGCACCCGTGCCCCTCAAGCTGTCCAAACACAGGCCGGGCGCCCCAGGAGGACCCCCAAGCAGCAGCCCTGGGAAAGGCTGGCGTCCGCAGTGTGCGGCTAGAGGAAGAGGAAGCGGCCCTTGTTTGCTCTCTCGCAGCCCCTGGAGCTCCCTTCCCTCTGCGTGTTTGCTTAGCTTCCCAGCAGCTGTCGGCTGTGGAGGGCTGGCCGCCCGGTGGACCCAGGCCCCAGAGCTCAGTCCTCGACTTTAGCTTCCAGACTCATCTCTTGTCCCCCTGCCTATCGAGAGTCATTGAGGAGCGGCCGAAGCCAGCGTTGCCGAGCACCCACTGTGAGCCTGGCCCCTTTCGCCGTGGCCCACGGAGGTCGGTTCCTCAAACCTTCCTTGGGACACTTTGAGCTGGTACCTTCTCTCTCTCCTCATCGACCAGCCAGGAAACTGAGGCACAGAGCCGCCAGGTAGAGCCCCAAGTTCTCACCACTCCTGGGGGTTAGATCTGATCTCCAGGAACCTCAGCCCAAAGCCGCCTGCTCTGTGTGGCCCCCTCTGAAGCTGTCACATAGAATCAGGGGCTCAGAATCATGTGATGGAGCATTTTAAAGCAGAGTTGGATACAGGAAACCGAAGACAGAAATTCTCAATGGCGCTATGAGATCTTAGAGGGAAACCAGAGATCTTTTACTGTCAGGCTCCTTAAGTCTCACTGCCGGGAGCCCCTGAATGTCCTGGGGTCCCCCACCTGTTCAGTCCTTCCTAGGAGGCCGGGAAAGACTGAAGGCAAACAGAGAAGGGGGCAGCAGAGCCCGAGATGGTTGGATGGCATCACCGACGCAACGGACAGGAGTTTGAGCAAGCTCCGGGAGTTGGTGATGGACAGGGAAGCCCGGCGTGCTGCAGTCCCTGGGGTCCCAGAGTCGGACACGACTGACCACTGACCAGCAACAAACACAGTGCATTTCCTCGCCCGGGCCCAGCATGGGGCTCTCTTGCCTCTCTAGCCCGCGCATCCTCCTCCTCAAAGCCCCCTTCCCACTTGTCTGCATAAATTAGCACCCCCGCCTCAGAGCATCTGGTGACAAAGAGTGCAGTGATTCCGCAAGGCGGTGCGGGCTTCCTGTGGATTTCACGGCTGTCCCGGAGTGGGAGGGGGGGCGGTGGGGGGGTGGAGGACTGTCAACCCCAGGCGTGGGCAGCTCGAGTTCCCTCAGCAGACAGCCCCCTCCCCACCTTGGCTGCGAAGGGACCTCATGCAGGTCTCACCTGGGAGGTGGGGGTGGCTTAAAAATCCCTTGAATTCCTCCAACAAAGGGCAGCTCACTTCCTCAGCGGCTCTCCAGGGCTGAGCCAGAGTCATCCTGGGGGAAGACCACCCCCCTTTTGGTGGTCCCATGAGAGTGTAAAAGCCACTACCGTTTGACCCAGAACCCCCACTTTTAGGAGGCAGGAAAGCTATGACCAACCTAGACAGTGTATTAGAAAAGCAGAGACGTCACTTTGCCGGCAAAAGTCCATCTAGTCAAAGCTGTGTCTTTTCTAGTAGTCACGTGCTGGAATGTGAGAGTTGGACCATAAAGAAGGTTGAGCGCCGAAGAATGGGTGCTTTGGAACTCTGGTGCTGGAGAAGACTCTAGAGGGTCCCTTGGACTGCAAGGAGATCACTTCTCTTTTCACAGAGGCTGCCCCCTGCTTCATGCAACTGAGGCCAGCTCCTTGCTTTTCCTGAGTCTGAAGAAGCCTCATGGTGGGGAAGGCGGGGGCAGCCTCTGTGGGCAGGAACCGGCCCAGAGGGAGCGACAGGCCGAGTCCTCAGGGTGGGGATGAGCGTGGCAGGTCAAACCAGCCTGGAAGCCCCAGCTTAGGCAGGCGGCTGGCCGGCCAGGAGAGGTGGGCTGCAGCAGGAGCCCAGCCCGGGGGCCCCTCTGGGCATGGTAAGGAGTTTGAATTTATTCCATTTTGATGACAAACCGTCACAGTGGCTGAAGGAAGGACCCAGAGGAGCAGGCAGGGGTGAGAATGCGGCCCGTCCCAGCAGGGAGAGCCGAGCGCAGCCAACCACCCGAGTCCAGACGCCCCGCGAACGTGGGACCCCTGCCTGCTTCCTAAGGAGACGATGCCTTGGCCCAGGGAGGCTGGTCAGGCCGGGGGCTCGGGAGGGTTTTCTGACCCTGAGGCAGCTGTCGTGTGTCTTGAGCTCCCGACCCAGTTCCCATCACAGGGGCGGATTCTGCACGGACGGTGGCTGAGAAGCGGGCAGGAGGTGGGCGTGCAGGCTACACTCTGTCCGTCATCAGGAGAAGGGGGCAGCAGAGGATGAGATGGTTGGGTGGCATCACCGACACAATGGACATGAGTTCAAGCAAGCTCCGGGAGCTGATGATGGACAGGGAAGCCCAGCGTGCTGCAGTCCATGGGGTCGCAAAGAGTCGGCCACGACTGAGCGAGGGAACAGGATCCCGGCATGAGGCTGGGCTCTGCCACTCAGCAGCCCTACGACTTCAGATCGGCCGCCCTTTTGCTCAGCATCCTCCAGCTTCCCATCTGTGAGATGGGCACTAGGCACCCACCTCAGCGGCCTTAGTGAGGTCTCCTGGGCCAACCCCTGACACAACTCTTTCTTCTCCTCCTCCCCACTCCGGGCACGTGGGAGAACTCTCCCATCACCACTGAAAATTCAATAAGGAAGGCTTCTCAGAGGGGCGGGGGTCATGGAAACTGGTTTTGCAGAATCTGAATCCAGGCCGTCACTCCGGCTGCCACGCCTCCGTTAAGCAGATAGTCCAGCAGAGCCGCAGACTCTCTCTACCTGAGCAATGCTGCCTACCGGGGGCCAGGGCTCCTGGGTGCTCTGGGCGGAAGAGCCGAGGTAGGGGAGAGGCAGGCTCCCCAGGGGGGTGTGGACAAGCCTGCACCCGGACCTGGGGGCACGTTGAGGGGTTCACAGCAACCAGGGGCCCAGCCCTTCTCTGAGCAGCAGAGCCACACCCACGTGACTGCCTGGGCAAAACCCTTAAACCTTAAACCTGGCACCCTAGCTCAGCCTGGACCCAAACCGAGCAGAGAGGCCAGGTGCTGAGCCACCAGCCTTCCTCGGGGTCAAGCTGGCCGCTGGGCTGGGGCGGCTGGAACCTTCTAACCCTCAGAGGCAGGGACCAGGAACCAGTGGGGCCCAGCTCACAGCCTGCCTACCACCCGGGGCTCCCGGGCAAGTGTCCCCCCCGGGGTGCCTGGTCACCAGATTGCTGCGACCGTGCAGCGAGCTGGTCGGGGCATTAGACACACAACGCGGATAAGCCCCTGGCATTGTTATTCCTGCAGATCCTCCGGGGAGCATGAGGGCTGTGGAATCCCATTCGTCAGGACCGTCAAGTCAGGAGAGCCCAAGTTTTGCTGCAGTAACAAAAGCCCCAAATCCCCAGTGGCTTTAGTGCAACAAAAGTGTCCTTTCCACCCATTCAACATGCCCCAAACGGGCTAGCTGTGGCTTTGCTGTGTGCCGTCGAGTCAGGCTGACGGGGCAGCCGGTGTCAGGAACGCTGCCAGTCGCTCTGGCAGAGAGAAGGAAGCAGGGGCTGCTGCCAGCTCCCAGGGTGTCCGCCTGGACACGAGACGCATGACTTCCCCTTCAAACTGGCCACTGCGGGTCACAGGGCCAGCCGCAAGGCAGGAGCGAGGCCGTGGACGCGCCTGAGGGGCGGAGAGGCAGCTCATGTGTGAGCAGTGCCAGTGACCGCCTGCCTGCCCACCCGACCTCCCCTATTCTTGTTCACTCGCTCAGTTGCATCCGACTCTTTGCAGCCCCATGGGCTGCAGCACACCAGGCTCCTCTGTCCTCCACTATCTCCCAGAGTTTGCTCAAACTCATGTCCATTGAGTCGGTGATGCCATCCAACCATCTCATCCTCTGTTGTCCCCTTCTCCTCCTGCCTTCAATCTTGCCCAGCATCAGGGTCTTTTCCAGTGAGTCAGTTCTTTGCATCAGGTGGCCAAAGGATTGGAGCTTCAGCTTCAGCATCAGTCCTTCCAATGAATCTTCAGGACTGATTTCCTTTAGGATGGACTGGTTGGATCTCCTTGCAGTCCAAGGGACTCTCATGAGTCTTCTCCAGCACCACAGTTCAAAAGCATCCATTCTCCAGTGCTCAGCCTTCTTTACAGTCCAACTCTCACATCTGTACATGACTACTGGAAAACCATGGCTTTGACTAGACAGACCTTTGCTGGCAAAGGACTGTTGGCTGTATGACTGACGTCCTTCTAAAAAGAGGAAATTTGGACACAGACATGCGTTGAGGGCAGACAGTGTGGAGAGGATCATATACAAGCTGAGGAGAGAGGCCTGAGCAGACAGTCTGCCACGGCCACAGAAGGAACCTGCCTGCTGATGCCCTGATTTGGGATTTCCAGCCTCCAGAACTGAGAGGTGATAAATCTCTGTAATTTAAGCCACCGAGCCTGTGGTACTCATACCAAGGCTGATAAGAGTCCTGTCTCATATGGAGAGAAGTACATCAGAGGAGATGTGCGCAGTGCTCGGAAAAGGGCCTCACTCCATCATCGATGAGGCCCAGGGAGGCTGAGCAACTTGCCCTGGGTCACACAGCTCCTGGGCGCCTGATCTGGTGACGCTGCTGAGCTCCAGTCTGAGGTCCCCTCCCGAGGGCGCTTTGCTGGGTTCCTGTCACCCTGGGCCCTCTTTGCCCATAGCTGGGGCTCAACCACACCAATCGATCATCCTTTCAGTGGTCAAGGGAAAAAAGCAAACCACCAGAGAAGGGGGCCAGGCTGGCGGAGAAAGGCTCTTCCTCAAGGAAGTAATTAGGCGCTGAGTGGAAAAGTGCCCCAGTGGGCTTAGTGATTCAGCATCGCCGAGTCCCTGGCGGGTGTGCAGCCCCGGCTGCCTTCCACCGGCAAGCGATGCGTCAGCACGTCCACCAGTGGCCGCCTCTCTGCCACCATCCAGGTGTGCTGGCGGGTAGGGGCCAGAAGCAGGTGGACTGAAGGCCACTCCAGGCAGAAGACCTTCCCCTGGGGAGGGGCCTGGCACCAAATCAAGCACTAAGTCACGGGCCCTAAGAGTTAAGCCTCAGTTTCCTTGTCTGTAAAATGGGTATCTCTCTGATGAGGCAGCTCCAGGACCTGTGGCCTTTCAAGAACCTGTTAGCCTGTGGCCCCTCCCCAGCCACGCCCCGCGGGAGATCAGAGAGGGTCAGGGCGAGGCTGCAGAGCACACAGTCCTTCCGGGGCACCCAGGGCGGGGGCAGGGGGGTGCATTTTTAAGGCTGGTGTGAGGATTGCCTGCGATGACCTTCTAAAGCCTTCAGCTGGGGGCTGGGCGCAGGAAGAACTCAACACCTGCTCCCTGTGTGTGGCATTCGCTGAGTCTGGGTGCGCAGAGGAACTGTGATCAATCATTAGCCGCGTGGCTAAGGCAGCAAGTCTCAAACATTGGGGGTCTCAGGGCCCCTTAGCATTTGGAAAATCATTGCAGGCCCAGAGCTGTTGTGTATGTGTGTATTGACATTCACAGCGATGGAAATTAAAGCTGAGAAAAAACAGAGGTCTTTACGCCTTCGTTTCTACATGACAACGAACCCGCTGTGCTTACAGAAATGATGCACTGTTTTTAATGAAAAATAGCTCTGTCTTAAAACCAACAAAGCAGCCCAAAGAGCGCCCTTGTGTTTCACTTTGCAGGTCTCTTGAACGCGAGGTTGACACAAGGCCAGCTGGGTTCTCACACCTGCCACGGCTTTGAACCTCTCGCGAGATCACACCTCACGTAGCCTCTGGAAAACTCCGTGGAACGCCTGCCTGCGAGAAGGTGAGGGTGAAAATGCAAATCTCTTACTATCGTCAAGAAAGTGGTTTTGACCGTTTGTTCTCCGATCCCCTGAGAGGTTCCAGGACCTCGCTTTGAGAATCACTGTCTGGGACTCCTTTGGGGAAGCCGCCCCCCGCCCCGCCGCCCCCTGAGCCTCACCCAGCCGCGATGGCGGTGGGGCTGCCCCAGGCCTGGGAGTCGAGGTGGTGGCCCGGGTGCTGCGCGCTCCGGAGGGCCCTCCCAGCTGCTGCCGGCGCTGAAGGCAACGGGGTGTCCCGCCGGTGTCTGCGTGCATCCCCCCATCTCTCCAGGTAAGAGGGGGGAGCTGTGGTTGGAGGCCTGCGTCCTGGGCTGAGAGCCGGGGCTTGGTAGGGGTGAGGCGGGATGGGGAGCAGGGCTCGGGCCTCAGAGGTGGTCTCTCCTTGCGCCCATACAGACACACACGCACACACCGTGCACACACTCGCTGGGGGCCTGCACAGAGCGAGTTCCTGGGACCGCAGGTGAACGGCCTCCCAGGTGATGCTGGTTGCCTGGTCCGTGTCTGGCCTCTGGGTGGGTGTGCATCTCGTGGGTGGTCCTGGAGTCGGGGGACCTCCTGTGGGGGTCTGTCTGGGTCTGGGTGGGGCCATGTGGGTGTCTGGTCTGTCCCTTGCTGTTAGCCCTCTGGTGTGTGCAGTCCCTGTGGGTGTCTGGCTCATCCCGCGTGTGGCCGCGGGTCTGTGCATGCCTGCCCATGAGCACATGTGTGACACGTCCTTTGCGTCAGAGGCGGCTTGCTGTCCTGGGGGCTGAGCCAGGGTGACTGCAGGCTCTCCCCTTGTCTCCAGCACATCCTTCTGGGGCCAGGAGCGTCGTCCTGGCGACCAGTGGCCACCTTGTCAATGGAGCAGATGGGCCTGTGACCGCGTCCGGGGGCTCCAGCTGTCCCTGCCACCCCCCTGAGCAGCTCCCAGGAGAGGCCACCTCTGTCCCCCAGGCCTGAGCCCCAGAAGCCCACCTGGGCCTGCTGTCCCCCAGCCTCGGCCTGGGTAGGGGCCTGGCCCGTCTGGGAGTGGATGCGCGTCTTCACTCTTCCTTTGTTATTCCTGTTTTTATTTTTATTAAAAATGTGTTTTTCCTGAGACAGTTGGTAGACAATATTATGTAAGTTTCACGTGTACAACATAATGGCTCACGGTTTTTACAGGTTCCACCCCGCTTACAGCTATTATAAAACAGTGGCGGTACTCCCCGCGCTGCGCATGGTGTCTCTGTGGCTCATTTATTTCATACACAGCCCCTGTCTTGCCCTTCCCCACTTCCCTCTCCCACGAGTAGCCAATCGCTTGTTGTCTGTATGTGCGAGTCTGTTCCCTTTTTGTTACACTCACTAGCTGTATTTTTTAGATTCCACGTATGAGTGATATCGTACACTATTTGTCTCTGTCTGGCTCATTTCACTTAGGGTAATGCTCTGCAAGTCCATCCATCTGGCTCCAAATGGCAAACTTTCATTCCTCTTTATGGCTGAGTAGTATTCCTCTGTGTGTGTGTGTGTGTGAGTGTGTGAGTGTGTGTGAGTGTGTGAGTGTGTGTGAGTGTGTGAGTGTGTGTGTGTGTGTGTGCGTGTGCACGCACATAGATGTACCGTCTTCTTTTCTTTTCTTTTTTTTTTTTTAGCGTGTCTTCTTTATCCCTTCATCTACTCATGGACACTTAGGTTGCTCCATATCTTGGCAATTGTAAATAGTGTCGCTACGAACACTGGGGTGCGTGTATCTTTTTTCAATCACTGTTTTCATTTTTTTTTAGATGTGTACCCAGAAGAGGAACTGCTAGGTCATATGGTAGGTCTCTTTTTCGTTTTTTGAGAAACCACCGTATTATTTTGCAGTGTCTGCACCAATTCGCGTTCCCGCCAAGAGTACGCGAGGGCCCCGTTTTCCTGCGTCCTCACCGACGTTTGCTGTTGGCAGTCTTTTTGATGACAGCCGTTCTGACAGATATGAGGTGCTAGCTCATTGTGGTTTTAATTTGCATTTCTCTGGTGATTAATGGTCTTTCGTGTGCCTGATGGCCGTCTGTATATTTTCTTTGGAAGAATGTCTATTCAGGTCTTCTGCCTGGTTTTTTTGTTTTTTTTTTTAATGAGATCAGTTTTTTTTTTTGTCTGTTTCCAGTATAAGCTGTTTATATACTTTGGATATTAACGCCTAATCAGTCATATCTGCGAACATTTTCTCCCATTCGGCAGATTGTATTTTCATGTTGCTGATGGTTTTCTTTGCCATACAAAGGTTTTTACATTTAATTAGGTCCCATTTGTTTGTTTGCTTGCTTTAGGAGACAGATCCAAAAAAAAGGTTGCTGCCATTTATATCAAACAGTGTTCTGCCTGTGTGTTCTTCTAGGAGTTTTATGGGGTTTGGTCTTATATTTCAGTCTTTTAATCCATTTTGAGTTTCTTTCTGTATATGGTGTGAAAAAATGCCGTTTCATTCTTGTACATGTAGCGGTCCAGTTTTCCCAGCACCACGCACTGGAGAGACTTGTCTTTCCTCTGTTGTGTGTTCTTGCCTCCTTGTTGCAGGACAGTTGGCCACCAGTGTGTGGGTTTATTTCTGGGCTGTGTATTCTGTTGTGTTGATCTGCGCCAGGACCAGACAGCGTGGACTACCGTAGCTTTGTAGTATCGTCTGAAGTCAAGAAGCATGATTCCTCCTGTTCTTTCTCAGATTGTTTTGGGTACTTGGTGTCTTCTGCGTTTCCATGCAAATATTAAAATTATTTGTCCTAATTCTGTGAACCATGCCCTTGCTGTTTCGACAGGGATTGCCTTGAATCTGCAGATTGCCTTGAGTAGCGTGGTCACTTTAACACTCTGTGAATATTTTAAATGCTTGACTTTGATTGGAGTCGAGTCGGTTTACAGTGTTGTGCTGTTCTGACTGCGCAGCGCAGCGGCTCTGTTACACATGCTCCTCTCTTTGGGCTTCCCTGGTGGCTGAGCGGTAAAGAGAACCTGCCTGCAATTCAGGAGACTTGCAGGGGAGGCAGGCCTGATCCCTGGGTGGGAAAGATCCCCTGGAGAAGACAGTGGCAACCCACTCCAGTAGTCTTGGCCTGGAGAGCCGCATAGAGCCTGGAGGCCTACAGTCCATGGCGTCGCAGAGTCGGACGCAGCTGAGCAGCTAAGCAACACCTCCGGATACACGTGCTCGTTATTTTCAAGATTCTCTGCACATCTCGGTTGTCACGGAACACTGAGGCGCGTTCCTGGCTGGCTTCCTCTCTTACATGTAGGGGTGTGTGTATGTATATCCCAAGCTCCTGGCTTTTCCCCTCCACCACATTTCCCCTTTGGTAACCATAAGTGTGTCTCCTCTCTCTTGAAGTCTGTTTCTGTTTAATAAACAAGTTCAGTGGTGTCTCTCTTTAAAAAATCGTGTTCCACATATGAGTGATAGCGTGTGGCACTCTAACAATATTAGCCCTTCCAGCCTAAAATGTGCCCTCTTTCGTCTGTGTGTCTCCAGTTTTTTCATCAGGCTCTCACAATCTCCTGAGTACAGGCCTTTTGCCTCCGTGGGTAGGTCTATTGCCCGGGGCTTTAACCTTTTTGATGCAGTGGTAAATGGGATTGTTTCCTTAAATTCTTCCTATAGCTTGTTGTTAGTGTCTAGAAATGCCACCGATTCCTGTGTGTTAACTTTGTATCCTGCAGCTTTGCTGAATTCACTGATTAGCTCTAGTAGTTTTCTGGTGGCGTCTTCAGGATTTTTCTATGTATAGGATCATGTCATCTGCAAACAGTGAACATTTTACTTCTTTCCCAACTTGAATTTCTGTTCTCTTTCTTCTCTGAATGTCATGGCTAGGACCTCCAGAACTATGCTGAGTAAAAGTGGTGGGAGTGGGTGGGCGTGCCCGTCTTGTCTCTGCTCTTAGAGGAGGCTCCTTCGGGTTTTCAACACCGAGAACGCCGTTTGCTGTGGGTCTGTCATATATGGTCTTTATCATGTTGAGGGCGGTGGTGATGGACAGGGAGGCCTGGCGTGCTGCAGTTCATGGGGTTGCAAAGAGTCGGACACGACTGAGCGACTGAACTGAGCTGATGTTATTTCTATACCCGCTTTCTGAAGGGTTTCTTTTTTAATCATAAATGGATGTTGAGCTTTGTCACAGCCTTTTCTGCATGTAGTAAGATGACCACGTGACTAATTCAGTTCGTCGGTGTGCTGTGTCACGCTGATCGGTCTGTGGATCCTGAAAAAGCCTGGCGTCCCTGGGATAAGTCCTGCTTGACCACGGTGTCTGACCCTTCATTGTCCGATCCCGTCTGCCACTCTTTTGTTGAGGATTTTTGCGTCTGTGTTCATCAGTGACATTGGCCTGTAATTTTATTTTTGCGAGATCTTTGTCTGGCTTGGGTGTCAGGGTAAGGCTGGCCTTCGAGAATAAGCTTGGAAGTGTTCCTTCCTCTGTGATTTTTTTTTTTTCAATAGTTTGAGGAGGATAGGTGTTCACTCTTCTCTAAGGGTTTGGTAGAATTCACCTCTGCAGCCATCTAGTCCTGGACTTTTGTCTTTTGGGGAGTTTTAAAATTACTGATTCAATTTCGTTACTGGTAATTTGTATGTTTATACTTTCTGTTTCTTCCTGACTCAGTCTTGGGAGATGGTACATTTTTAGGAATTTGTCCATTTCTCCTAGGTGGTCCATTTTATCAGCATTCTTTCTTAGTTAACAAATATTAACCCTGAGCTCCGTGCTGGGCACTGGAGACCAGTGCCATAAAGACGAAGGCCTGCCCTCAGGAAGTTTGACAGCATGTTAATTAGACCCCCTGCTTCCTCAGTCCTTACGATGCACTAGGCCCTGTGTTTTGCAATTTACATGCATTAGTTCAATCACTGCGATAATTCTGTCACCGCTCCCACTTTATAAACAGAGACAGGCAGGCACAGAGAGGTTATGTCGCTTGCCCTAAGTGAGTGAAGTCGCTCAGTCGTGTCCAACTCTTTGCGACCCCATGGGCTGTAGCCTACCAGGCTCCTCTGCCCATGGGATTTTCCAGGCAATAGTACTGGAGTGGATTGCCATTTCCTTCTCCAGGGGATCTTCCCGGCCCAGGGATTGAACCCAGGTCTCCTGCATTGTAGACAGATGCTTTACTGTCTGAGCCACCAGGGAAGGCCCTAAACCACACAGCAATAAACGGCAGAGGCAGGCTTGAACACAGGGTATCTGCTCCAGAGTCCGTGCTTTTAACCACCACTATACTGCACAGCCTCTAGGAAATGAGAAGTAACGTTTCAGATAGGGTACACGCCATAACGAGACAAAAATGGAGGATGAGGGGTGCTGGAAGCCAGGGTGCTTGGCGCTGTGTCCTTGAAGTGTTGGCATTTGAACTGAGTCTTATGAACCCAAAAGAGCCAGCCACGCGGAAGTCAGAGGGACAAGCATGTGCAAAGGCCCAGAAGCAGAGCAGAGCACGGCCTGCTGGGGATGGACTCGCCTGGCTGTAGCTGGGAGGCTGGCTTGACAGAGCCTGGGTGGAGGCAGAAAGGCCTGGGAGGAGGCTGTGACTTCCTCAGGGGAGAGATGACGGCAGCTCAGTGAAGAGGGTGGGCAGACAGAGGGGCTCCCCAGGGAAGCAGGGCCGGAGCTTGGTGACGTGTCGGAGGCGCCTGCTAAGGTGGCTGGAGGAAGTTCACGGCACTCTGTGCCTGGCGTCAGCGCCCTGACCTGAATCCACTCTCTCTTCCTTGAGCCTCCGTGGAGCCGGTGGAGGCTCGGGACCCCATGTGTGGCTGACGTGGGACAGCCTCGACCAGATCCCTCGTTCATTCTCCTCCTGGTGGGGGGGCTGGTCCTTGAAGCTGTCAATTCTTTTTCCCCTGAGACTGTCTTCCTCTGAACCTGGGGATGAGCAACCTCCTAGGGGCTCAGGGAACATGTCGCGATCTCTTCTGAAGCTGGAGGGCTCGGCTGCAACCCAGGTGGATAAAAGGATTCCCCTGACCCGGGTCTCGCTGAGGGCGTCCCTTGAGTGGGGGGGCAGGGAGTCTACGAGGATTGGGGTCCCTGGGCCTTCTGCTGGGCACAGCCCATTCCCGTGAGGCCTCGGGAAGGCCCAGTTCCTGCCCCGGGGAACCTTAATTGCAGAAGACACGTGAGTGCGTGCACACAGACGTGTGCTCACGTATGTACATCTGGACGACACATGGGAACTTGATCCTCCCAACCCGCGTGCGGATGACCCTGCCGCCTCTGGGGTGCCCTGTGACGGGAAAGGGCTCCCCCAGGAGGTGTGAGTCCTGGCCTTGACGGTCCCTCTGCTGTGTGGTCTGGGGTAGAAGCCCACACCTCTCTGGACCTCAGTCTCTGTCTTGAAAACAGGAGATTTGGTGCACATCCTAGGCCAGGTGCTGCTTGCACGAGTGCCACGCTCAGCTGCAGTCAGGCTTTGCGCCTTCTGCGTGGTGCTTGTCAACATGCAGAAAAAGGAGGAGGCTTTACCCTGAAAACCTGCATACTCAGCCCTTCTAGAAAAACCGCACGGTCTGGCCACAGGGTGGCCCACGTCCCCACGGGGCCGCAGTGGGCCCGTGCTGAGCCGCTCACCTCCTGCAGTTTGTTACACGCGGACCCTCAACACCAAAGTCCTGGACTTCCTAATTCTTGATTTGGCCTCTTAGGATTTGCACCTATTTAAAGTCTGTTTTGTTGAAGAGCCACTTTAGAAATAAACCAAAGAGGGGAAAAATACCTTTGCCCAACACGGAGCCAAATACTGATTATCGTATGCCGTGTTGGAGGAACCTCATCCTTGTGGGGAGAATGTCAGTAACAGTAGCAGTGGGGTTTTTAGATTTTCACTGGAGTGTAGGGGCTTTACAATGCCGTGTTGATCTCTGCCGTACAGCAAAGCGAATCAGCCGTGGGTATCCATGTATCCCGTTTTGGATTTCCTTCCCGTCTAGACCCCCACAGGGCACTGAGTCGAGTCCTCTGTGCCACGCAGCGCGTTCTCCTTAGGACCTGTTTTGTGTGCAGGCGTGCTAATGTGCTAACCCTAAGCTCCGCCCACTGCACCTCCCCGTCCTCCCTTGCTGTCCATGTTTGCTCGCTAACTCCGTGTCTATTTCTGCTTTGCATGTATGTTCATCTGTTCCGCTGTTGTAGATGTAACGTACATATACGTGTGTGTGCGCTGATATACGGTGTTTGTTTCTCTTTCTCACTGAACTTCACTTTGTCTGACAGTGTCTAGGTTCATGCATGGCTCTGAAAGTTGACCAGCTGCGTCCCTTGTTAAGGCTGAGTCATATCCCGTTGTATTAGGTGCCCCATCGTGATTGTCCATTCATCTGCTGATGGGCATTTGCGGTCCTTGCACGTCCTGGCTATCGTAAAGAGCGCTGCATGAACACTGGGCTTCGTGTGTCTTTTTGAATGACGGGTTTCTCAGGGTATAACCATCCAGTAGTGGGATTGCTGAGTCAATGGTAGCTTTATTTTAAATTTTTTCTGGAACCTCCACACTGTTCCCCATAGTGGCTGTCTCAGTTTACATTTCCACCGGCAGGGAAAGAGGGTTCCCTTTTTCTCCAGTAAATCCTCTCCAGCATTTGTTGTTCATAGAATTTTGGGCGATGGCCATTCTGGCTGGGGTGAGGTGGTACCTCATTGTGGTTTTGATTTGCGCGTCTCTAGTAATGAGCAGTGTTGAGCATCTTTTCCTGTATTTGTTGCCCGTCTCTGTGTTTTCTTTAGAGAAATGTCTGTTTAGGTCTTCGGCCCAATTTTTGACTCTGTTGTTTGTTTGTTTGATATTGAGCTGCATGAGCTGTTTGTACTTTCTGGAGATCCAGTTCAGTTCAGTTCAGTCGCTCAGTGGTGTCCGACTCTCCGCGACCCCATGAACCGCAGCATGCCAGGCCTTCCTGTCCATCACCAACTCCTGGAGATGAATCTGTGTCAGTTGCTTCATTTGAAAATATTTTCTCCCATTCTGATGGTTGTCTTTTCATCTCTTTTTTAATATAAAATATATTGATTGCTGTCTTTTAAAAAATAATTTTATCTAGTTACTTTTGGCTGTGCTGGGTCTGCATCACTGCACATGGGCCTTTTCTAGTTGCAGCGAGAGCAGGAGCTAGTCTCCAGTGGCGATGCGTGGACTCCTCGGTGCAGTGGCTCCTGTGGAGCGCGGCTGCGGGGTCCTGTGGAGCGCGGCTGTGGGGTCCTGTGGGGCGCGGCTGTGGGTCCTGTGGAGCGGTGCTGCGGGGTCCCGTGGAGCGCGGCTGTGGGGTCCCGTGGAGTGTGGCTGTGGGGTGCTGTGGGGTCCCGTGGAGCACGGCTGTGGGGGGCTGTGGGTCCCGTGGAGCGGTGCTGCGGGGTCCCGTGGAGCGCGTCTGTGGGGCTCCTGTGGAGTGGTGCTGTGGGGTCCCATGGAGTGTGGCTGCGGGGTCCCGTGGAGCGCGGCTGTGGGGTCCCGTGGAGCACGGATGTGGGGGGCTGTGGGTCCCGTGGAGCGGTGCTGCGGGGTTCCGTGGAGCGCGTCTGTGGGGCTCCTGTGGAGTGGCGCTGTGGGGTCCCATGGAGCGCGGCTGCGGGGTCCCGTGGAGCGCGGCTGCGGGGTCCCGTGGAGCGCGGCTGTGGGGTCCCGTGGAGCACGGATGTGGGGGGCCGTGGGTCCTGTGGAGCGCAGCTGCGGGGTCCCGTGGAGCGCGGCTGCGGGGTCCCATGGAGTGTGGCTGTGGGGTGCTGTGGGTCCCGTGGAGTGTGGCTGTGGGGTGCTGTGGGTCCTGTGGAGTGTGGCTGTGGGGTGCTGTGGGTCCTGTGGAGTGTGGCTGTGGGGTGCTGTGGGTCCCATGGAGCGCGGCTGCAGGGTCCCATGGAGCGCGGCTGCGGGGTCCCGTGGAGCGCGGCTGAGGGGTCCCGTGGAGCACGGATGTGGGGGGCTGTGGGTCCCGTGGAGCGCAGCTGTGGGGTCCTGTGGAGCGCGGCTGCGGGGTCCTGTGGAGTGTGGCTGTGGGGTGCTGTGGGTCCTGTGGAGCGCGGCTGCGGGGTCCTGTGGAGTGTGGCTGTGGGGTGCTGTGGGTCCTGTGGAGCGCGGCTGCGGGGTCCCGTGCAGCGCGGCTGTGGGGTCCCATGGAGCGCTGCTGCGGGGTCCCGTGGAGCGCAGCTGTGGCTCCCGTGGAGCGCGGCTGCGGGCGCACAGGCCTCACTAGTTACGGCTCTAGAGCGCGGGCTCAGTCGTGGCACAGGGGCTTCGTTGCTCTGCGGCGTGTGGGATCTTCCCAGACCAGGGATCGAGCTGGTGTCCCCTGCATTGCAAGGCAGACTCTTCAACTGCTGGACCACTAGGGAAGCCCTATTGCCTTTTACAGTGTCGTGTTCATTTCTGCTGTACAATGTATGAAGCAGCTGCATGAATACATATGTCCCCTCCCTTGGGAGCCTCCCGCCCACCACCTCATCTCCCTCCTCTCAGTCATCACAGAGATGACCTCCCTGTGTTATACAGCAGTTTCCCACTCAGCTCAGTCGTGTCCGACTCTGCGCCCCCATGCGCTGCAGCCCTGTCCATCACCAACTCTCCCGGGGCTTACTCAACTCATGTCCACCGAGTCGGTGATGCCATCCAACCATCTCATCCTCTGTCGCCCCTTTCTCCTCCTGCCTTCAGTCTTTCCCAGCATCAGGGTCTTTTCCAATGAGTCGGTTCTTTGCATCAAGTGGCCAAAGTTTTGGAGTTTCAGCTTTAGCATCAGTCCTTCCAATGAACACCCAGGACTGATCTCCTTTAGGATGGACTGGTCGGATCTCCTTGCAGTCCAAGGGACTCTCAAGAGTCTTCTCCAACACCACAGTTCAAAAGCATCAGTTCTTCAGTGCTCAGCTTTCTTTATAGTGCAAACTCTCACATCCATATGTGACTACTGGAAAAACCATAGCTTTGACTAGATGGACCTTTGTTGGCAAAGTAATGTCTCTGCTTTTCAATATGCTGTCTAGGTTGGCCATAGCTTTTCTTCCAAGGCTGCAGTCGCCATCTGCAGTGATTTTGGAGACCGAAATATAAAGTCTCTCACTGTTTCCATTGTTTCTCCATCTATTTGCCATGAAGTGATGGGACCAGATGTCATGATCTTAGTTTTCTGAATGTTGAGTTCAGAGTGTGAACTCAAAAAGCCAACTTTTTCACTCTCCTCTTTCACTTTCATCAAGAGGCTCTTCAGTTCCTCTTCACTTTCTGCCATAAGAGTGGTGTCATCTGCATATCTGAGGTTATTGCTATTTCTCCCGGCAATCTTGACTCCAGCTTGTACTTTATCCAGCCCAGCGTTTCTCATGATGTATTCTGCATATAAGTTTAATAAGCAGGGTGACAGCATTGACATACTCCTTTCCTCATCTGCGGGCAATGCCAGACACCTGGGTTTGATCCCTGGGTCAGGCAGATCCCCTGGAGGAGGAAATGGCAATCCTCTCACAGTGGATTCACGCATAGTCACCGTGCACTGTGCTCTAGAACGTGACAATGCTTTCCCACCAGCTATCTATTTCACATGTTAGTGTGTGGACCCTAGAAAAATGGTGCTGATGAAGCTATCTGCAGGGCAGGAATAGACACAGATGTAGACAGTGGACTTGAGGACCAGCGGGGAAGGAGAGGGTGGCACGAATCCAGAGACTAGTCCTGGCATGCACGCACTGACGTGTGTGAAGTATGCAAACAATAAGAAAGAGAGCACCCTGACATGAGTGAGGCGGCTAGCGAGACACTGTTGCGCACACAGGGCGTTCATCTCAGCGCTCCGTGAAGACCACAGATGACCCAGTTTGTGCCTTTTATGGCTGCGTAATATTCCACTGTGTACATTCGTCTGTTGATGGACATCCAGGTTGCTTCCGTGTCCTGGCTGTTGTGAATAGTGCTGCAATGAACCCTGGGGTACATGCGTCTTTTTCCGGTTTGCTTTCCTCAGGGTGTGTGCCTAGGAGCGGGGTTGCTGCTCATGCGGTGGTTTTATTTCTAGTTTTTTCAGGAACCTCCAGACTGTTCTCCATAGAGCTTATATCAGTTTACACTGCCGCCATCAGTGAGAGAGGTGCTCGTTTTCTCCAATAAGTGCTCGCCAGCATTTATTGTTTGTAGATTTCCAGATGACGGCCATTCTGACCAGTGTGAGGTAATATACCTCTCCATAGTTTTGATTTGTGTTCCTCTAATAATTAAGGCTGCTGCTAAGTCGCTTCAGTCATGTCCGACTCTGTGCAACCCCATAGGCGGCAGCCCACCAGGCTCCCCCGTCCCTGGGATTCTCCAGGCAAGAACACTGGAGTGGGTTGCCATTTCCTTCTCCAACGCGTGAAAGTGAAAAGTGAAAGTGAAGTCGCTCAGCCGTGTCCGACTCTTAGTGACCCATGGACTGCAGCCCACCAGGCTCCTCTGCCCATGTTTTTTTCCAGGCAAGAGTACTGGAGTGGGGTGCCATTGCCTTCTCCAAATAATACTTAAGGATGTTGAGCGTCCTTTCATCTGGCCATCTGTATGTCTTCTTTAGAGAAGAAGTTTAGGCCTTCCGCCCATTTTTCAATAGGGCTGATGGTTTTGTTTTGATACTGAGCTGCATGAACTGTCTGTGCATTTTGGAGGCTGATTCCTGTCTGTCGCTCCGTTTGCCAGTCTTTTCTCCTTTTCAGAGGAGCATGTGTCGTTCATCGTCATGGCTTTCTTTGCTGTGAGAAAGCTTTTAAGTCCCGTTTGTTTATTTTTGTCTTTATTTTCGTTACTCTGAGAGGTGGGTCAGGAAGATTTTGCTGTGATTTATGTCCAAAAGTGTTCTGTCTGTGTTTTCCTCTAAGAGTTTTATAGCGTCCAGTCTTGCATTCAGGTCTTCAGCCCACTTTCGTGTATGGTGTTAGGAGGCGTTCTTATTTCAGCCTTTTACATGTAGCTGTCGAACTTTCCCAGCACCACTTACTGAAGCGACTGTCTTTGGTCCAGTGTATATTCTAGCCTCCTTTGTCAGATTAGGTGATTAGAGCTATGTGGGCTTATCTCTGGGGTTTCTGTCCTGTTGGATTGACCTGTGTGTGAGTTTCTGTGTCACTACCAGACAGTGTTGATGACGGCAGCTTTGTAGTCTTGTCTGAAGTCAGGGAGCCTGACTCCTCCAGCTCTGCTTTTCTTTCTCAAGATTGCTTTGACTATTTGGCATCTTTTGTGTTTCCATACAAAGCGTAAATTTTAAAAATCTAATCCTGTGAAAAATGCCATTAGCAATTTCAGAGGGATTACCCTGAATCTGTAGATTGCTTTGGGTAGTATGGTCATTTTTGCAATATGGAGTCTTCCAATCCAGCAACATGGTATATCTTCCCATCTGTTTGCGTCTTCAGCAGAAGCTTATAGTTTTCCAAGTACAGGTCTTTTGCCTCCTTAGGTAGGTTTATTCCTAGGTATTTTTTTTTTTTTTTTGCAATGGTAAATGGAATTGTTTCCTTAATTCCTCTTTCTGATCTTTCATCGTTAGTGCATAGGAAAGCAGGAGATTTCTGTGCATTAATTCTGTATCCAGCAACTGTACCAGATTCATTCATTAGCATCGGTAGTTTTCTGGTAGCATCTTTAGGATTTTCTATGTAAAGTATCATGTCATCTGCAAACAGTGACAGTTTTCCTTTCCAATTTGGATTTCCTTTATTTCTTTTTCTTCTCTGATTGCCATGGCTGGCCTTCCAAAGTGATAGTGAATAATAGCGGTGAGAGTGAGCATCCTTGTCTTGTTCCTGACCTTAGAGGAAATGCTTTCAGTTTTTCACCATTGAGAGTGATGTTTGCCGTGGGCTTGTTGTATTTGGTCTTTATTATGTTGAGGTACAGGAGACAAGGATCAAGACCATCCGCAAGAAAAAGAAATGCAAAAAAGCAAAACGGCTGTCTGAGGAGGCCTTACAAATAGCTGTGGAAAGAAGAGAAGTGAAAGCAAAGGAGAAAAGGAAAGATATACCCATTTGAAGGCAGAGTTCCAAAGAATAACAAGAAGAGATAAGAAAGCCTTCCTCAGTGATCAGTGCAAAGAAATACAGGAAAAATCAATAGAAAGATCTCTTCAAGAAAATTAGAGCTACCAAGGGAATATTTCATGCAAAGATGGGTTCAATAAAGGACAGAAATGGTATGGACCTAACAGAAGCGGAAGATTTCAAGAAGAGAAGATACACAGAAGAGCTGTACAAAAAAGATCTTCATGACCCAGATAATCACGATAGTGTGATCACTCAGCTAGAACCAGACGTTCTGGAAAGTGAAGTCAACTGGGCCTTAGGAAGCATGACTAAGAACAAAGCTAGTGGAGGTGATGGAATTCCAGTGGAGCTATTTCAAATCCTAGAAGATGATGCTGTGAAAGTGCTGCACTCAATATGCCAGCAAATTTGGAAAACTCAGCAGTGGCCACAGGACTGGAAAAAGTCAGTATTCATTCCAATCCCAAAGAAAGGCAATGCCAAAGAATGCTCAAACTACTGCACAATTGCACTCATCTCACACACTAGTAGAGTAACGCTCAAAATTCTCCAAGCCAGGCTTCAGCAATATGTGAACCGTGAACTTCCAGATGTTCAAGCTGGTTTTAGAAAAGGCAGAGGAACCAGAGATCAAATTCCCAATATCCGCTGGATCATGGAAAATGGAAGAGATTTCCAGAAAAACATCTATTTCTGCTTTATTGACTGTGCCAAAGCCTTTGACTGTGTGGATCACAATAAACTGGAAAATTCTGAAAGAGATGGGAATCCCAGACCATCTGACCTGCCTTTTGAGAAATCTGTATGCAGGTCAGAAAGCAACAGTTAGAACTGGACATGGAACAACAGACTGGTTCCAAAGGAAAAGGAGTACGTCAAGGCTGTACATTGTCACCCTGCTTATTTAACTTCTATGCAGAGTACATCATGAGAAACGTTGGGCTGGAAGAAGCACATGCTGGAATCAAGATTGCTGGGAGAAATATCAATAACCTCAGATGTGCAAATGACAGCGCCCTTATGGCAGAAAGTGAAAAAGAACTAAAGAGCCTCTTGATGAAAGTGAAAGAGGAGAGTGAAAAAGTTGGCTGAAAGCTCAACATTCAGAAAACTAAGACCATGGCATCTGGTCCCATCACTTCATGGCAAATAGATGGGGAAACAGTGGCTGACTTTATTTTGGGGGGCTCCAAAATCACTGCAGATGGTGACTGCAGCCATAAAATTAAAAGACGCTTACTCCTTGGAAGGAAAGTTATGACCAACCTAGACAGCATATTCAAAAGCAGAGACATTACTTTGTCAACAAAGGTCTGTCTAGTCAAGGCTATGGTTTTTCCAGTAGTCATGTATGGATGTGAGAGTTGAACTGTGAAGAAAGCTGAGCACCAAAGAATTGATGCTTTTGAACTGTGGTGTTGGAGAAGACTCTTGAGAGTCCCTTGGACTGCAAGGAGATCCAACCAGTCCATCCTAAAGGAGACCAGTCCTGGGTATTCATTGGAGGGACTGATGTTGAAGCTGAAACTCCAATACTTTGGCCACCTGATACAAAGAGCTCATTGGAAAAGACTGTGATGCTGGGAAAGATTGAGGGCAGGAGGAGAAGGGGACGACAGAGGATGAGATGGTTGGACGGTATCACCGACTCAATGGAGATGAGTTTGGGTAGGCTCTGGGAGTTGGTAATGGACAGGGAGGCCTGGGCGTGCTGCAGTTCATGGGGTCGCAAAGAGTCGGACACGACTGAGCGACTGAACTGAACTGAACCGAATGTTGCTACTGCAGGTTCCCTCTGATTTCTGTTTGCGTGGGGTATCTTTTTTAGCCCCTCACTTTCAGTCTCTGTGTGCCCCCAGGTCTGAAGTGGGCGTCTTGTATGGGTCTTATTCTTGTATCCATTCAGCCAGTCCATGTGTTTTGGTTGGAGCATTTAATCCATTTCCATTTAAGGTAATTATTGATATGTATGTTCCTCTTACTTTTTCCTTAATTGTTTTGGGTTTGCCTTTGTAGGTCTTTTTTTTCCTTCACTTGTGGTTCCCACTTGAAGAAGTTCTTTTAGCATTTGTTGTAAAGCCAGTTTGGTGGTGCTGACTCTTTTTTAGCTTTTGCTTGTCGGTAAAGCTTTTGATTTCTCCACCAGATCTGAATGATATCCTTGCTGGGTAGAGTAACCTTTGGTTTGTCGGTTTCTCCCTTTCATCGATTTAAATATATCTGGCCACTCCCTTCTGGCCTGCAGAGTTTCTGCTGAAGAAATCAGCTGATAAACTTTGGGGGATTCCATTGTATACTATGTGTTGCTTTTCCCTTGCTACTTTTAATACTTTTTGCTTTGAATTTAGTTTTTTTAGTTTGATTAATATGTGACTCGGCGAGTTTCTCCCTGGGTTTGTCCTGTATGGGACTCACTGTGTCTCCCAGACCTGTGTGACTGCAGTGGGCCTGTGCTGAGTGACTCACTTCCCTCAGTGTTGTTACACCTGGGCCCCGACATCTGAGCATTCAACACCACAGTCCTGGATTTTCAAAGTTTTGATTCAGGTTCTTATGATTTTGGCCTTTTTAGAATCAGTTTTATTGAAAAGCCACTTTAGAAATAAACTCAAGTGGGAAAAAATACCTTTGCCCAACACAGAGCCAAATATTTATTGCTCTACACTGTATTTGAAGAGTCTCACCCTTATGGGGAGAATAGCAGTTACAGCAATAATTAATAATGCTAATATTTAGCATTGACCCATTGCTCTGCTCCTGAAATGGCCACTGTAGTTGTTACTGGGAGAGAGGACCTTCACAACAGCCCTGTGAAGTAGGGATTGTTCCCCACTTTTCAGGTGAAGAAGCTGGGGCTCAGCACAGCTGAGCTGGGCATCTTGTAGAGAAGGCAGGCCCCAGGGCTTGGGAATTAATATTATTCTAAGGTGCCACAACTATGGTGTTGGAGAAGTCTCTTGAGTGTCCCTTGCACTGCAAGGAGATCCAACCAGTCCACCCTAAAGGAGATCAGTCCTGGGTGTTCATTGGAAGGGCTGATGCTGAAGCTGAAACTCCAATACTTTGGCCACCTGATGTGAAGAGCTGACTCATTTGAAAAGACCCTGATGCTGGGAAAGACTGAAGGCAGGAAGAGAAGGGGACGACAGAGAATGAGATTGTTGGATGGCATCACCAACTCAATGGCCATGAGTTTGAGTAAACTCCAGGAGTTGGTGATGGACGGGGAGGCCTGGCGTGCTGGCCTGACCCCCTGGCATGGGGTCTCAGAGTCGGACACGACTGAGCGAGCGGACTAAACTGAACTGAAGGTGCCACATGAAGGCTGGCCTTGTTCTCAAAGGCCTGGCTGCCCTCACGCCAGGCCCATTCCTTACCTGGAGAGATGGAAGTCACGGGGTGACTTCTGATATCATGCTGTGTGATTAACATTAAGTGGTCTGGGGAGTGCGGTCAGAGCCTCCCCTTTCTCAGGCACTGTGAGACCAGGAGCAGAAGAACCACAGGACTGGGGTGCCTCTGCTCATGGTAGATGCTGTAGGTTTTCCAAGGCAGAGAGAAAACTGTGACCTGGGGTGAGGTGCAAGAAACTACCATATGTTTCCTCTCCCCAATCCCACCTATCCACCCATTCATCGATCCATCCACCTACCCTCCCACCCATCAGCTCATTCATCCACCCACACTCATTCACCCAACCATCTACCTATCCATCCATCCACACATCCATCTACCAACCCAGCCTCTTACCCCTCCATCCATTATCCAACCATCCATCCATCCACCCACCCACCCATCCATTATCCAACCATCCATCCATCCACCCACCCACCCATCCATTATCCAACCATCTATCCATCCACCCATCCACCCATCCATTATCCAACCATCTATCCATCCACCCATCCACCCATCCATTATCCATCCATCCATCCACCCACCCACCCATCCATTATCCAACCATCTATCCATCCACCCATCCATTATCCAACCATCTATCCATCCATCCATCCACCCATCCATTATCCATCCATCCATCCACCCACCCACCTACCCACCCACCCATTAACATCCATCCGTCCATCCAGTTGGGCTTCCCAGGCAGCTCAGTGGTGAAGAACACACCTGCCAAGCAGGAGGCATGGGTTCCATCCCTGGGTCCAGAAGGTCCCCTGGAGAAGGAAATGGCAACCCACTCCAGGATTCTTGGCTGGAAAATTCCATGCACAGAGGAGCCTGACAGGCTTCAGTCCACGGAGTCACAAGTTGGACATGACTTAGTGACTAGCAGCAGCAGAAGCTATTTACTTATCCAACCCCCATCTACTGACCCCTTTATCTGCCCATCCATTAGCCATCTATCTATTTGCCCATTCACTCACTCATCCATCCGTCTGCCTATCCACCCATCCATCCACCCATTCACTGACCCACCCATCCATTATCCACCCACCAATCCAGTTTACTCATCCATCCATCCATCCACACATCCACCCATCCACTTATCCATCTGCCCACCAACCCATTCACTCACCCACCCGTTATCTATCCATCTGTTCATCCACTGATCCATCCATCTACCCACCTACTTACCTGTCCATCCATTATCCATCCACTTACCCATCTTCCATCCACCCACTCATCCCTCCATCCACCTACCATTCTAGTGACCCTCCCACTTACCCACCTATCCATTAACCATCCATCTGTCCATCCACCTATCCACTCTCATCCATCCATCCATCTCCCCATCCACTCACCCACCAACTTACCCACCTATCCATTATTTATCCATCTACCCATATACCCATCTACTCACTCATCCATCCATTCATCTTTCTACCCACCCACCAACCCACTCACTTATCCAACCACCTAGCTACTAATCCATTCATTCATCTATCCACCCACTTACCTAATCATCCATTATCCATCCACTTATCCATCCACCATTCATTCACTCATCCATCCACCCATCTGTCTTCCCATGCACCCCCTACCCACTTACCCACCCACCCATTATCCATCCACCTATCCATCTACCCACTCATCCACCCATCTAGCCATCCACTGACTCACCCACCTACCCACCCATCCATCAACTTACTCATCCATCCATCCAGCTATCCATCTACCCATCCACCTACCCACCATCCTTTATCCATCCACCTACTTACCCATCCCCACCCTTCAGCTCACTCTTTGTCTACCTATTCACTCACTCATCCATCCATCCATCTACCCATCCACCAACCCACCCACTTACCCATCTGTCCATTATCCAACCATCTAATTATCCATTTATCCATCCACTCACTCATCCCTCCACCCACCCATCAATTAACATCCGTCTCTCCATCCAATTGGGCTTCCCAGGTGGCTCAGTAATAAAGAATCCACCTGCCAAGCAGGAGATGCAGGTTCAGTCCCTGGGTCTGGAAGGGTCCCTGGAGAAGGAAATGGCAGCCCCCTCCAGGATCCTTGCCTGGAGAATTCCATGCACAGAGGAGCCTGACAGGCTTCAGTCCATGGAGTCAGAGTCAGACGTGACTTGGTAACTAAAAAGCAGCAGCTTCCATCCATCCACTCATACGCCTGGTCATCAGCTCACTCACCCATCCGCCCATCTACCCACCCACCTCGTACCCACCCAGTATCCATCTATCTGTCCATCCACTCATACGCCTGGTCATCAGCTCACTCACTCATCTACCCACCTACCCATCCACCCACCCATCTCGTACCCACCCATTATCCATCTATTTGTCCATCCACTTGCCCATCTTCCATCCACTCACTCATCCATCCATATATCCATCTACCCATCCAGTGACCCACCCACGTACCTACCTATCCATTATCCATCCACTCACTCATCCATTTCCCACCCAGCCACCCACTTACCCACTTATCTATTATTTATCCATCTATCCATTCACCCCTCTACTCACTCATCCATCCATTCATCCATTTACCCATCCACCAACCCACTCACTTACCCACTCATTATCCATCCATCCATCCACTTATCCATCCTACTAGCCAATCATACATCCATCTATCCACCCACTCACTTACCTATCCATCCATTATCTATCCACTTACCCATCTTCCATCCACTCACTCATCCCTCCATCTACCTATCCATTCATCCACCTATCTATCCACCCATCCCTCTCCCCATCGAGTGGCCCACCCATGTGCCCACCTATCCATTATCTGTGCATCCACCTACCTACCCACACACTCATCCATGTACCCATCCACCTACCAACCCACCTTTTATCCATCTGTCCATCTACCCATCTCCTCACTCACCCATCCATCCGTCTACCTACCCACTTACCTACCCATCCATTATCCATCCATCTTTCTATCCACTCATCCACTCACTCATTCATCCATTCACCTATCCACCTAGTGACCCACTCACCCCCCTGCCCATTACTCACCCATCTATGCATCCACCTATCCGCTCACTCGTCCAACCCCACCCACTTACTCACCCATCCATTACCACCCACTTATTCATCTACCCACTCACCCATCCATCTAACCATTCACTGACCCACTCATCCATTACCCATCCGTCTTTCTATCCACCCATCCACTCACTCATTCATCCATTCACCTATCCACCTAGTGACCCACTCACCCCCCTACCCATTACTCACCCATCTATGCATCCACCTATCCACTCACTCGTCCAACCCCACCCACTTACTCATCTACCCACTCACCCATCCGTCTAACCATTCACTGACCCACCCACCTACCCACTCATCTATTATCCATTTATTCTTCCTTACCCACCCATCTACCTATTCACCCATCCACCTCTTCATTCACGGATCCATCCACCTACCACTGACCTCCCACCTACCCATCCATCCACTATCCATCCGTCTATCCATCCATTCACCCATCCATCTAGCTATCCATCTACCCATCCACTTACCCACTCATCCATTATCCATCCATCTTTCTATCCACCCATCCACTCACTCATTCATCCATTCACCTAGCCACCTAGTGACCCACTCACCCCCTACCCATTACTCGCCCATCTATGCATCCACCTATCCACTCACTCGTCCACCACCCACCCACTTACCCACCTATCCATTCAGTTCAGTTCAGTTCAGTTCAGTCGCTCAGTTGTGTCCAACTCTTTGTGACCCCATGAATTGCAGCACGCCAGGCCTCCCTGTCCATCACCCATCCATTACCATCCACTTATTCATCCACTCACTCAGCCATCCATCTAACCATTCACTGACCCACTCATCCATTACCCATCCGTCTCTCTATCCACCCATCCACTCACTCATCCGTCCATCCACGCATCTCTTTTCGTGCCTACACACCCAGACACCCATGTAAAGACGACAAAAAAGGTCCAAGGGAAGAAGTCAACTGTCCAGTCATTTTATTTGTCCACGCTGTGACCCAGGCCCAGCGCTAACACTGGGGGGTCTGACACCGCCTATAGACACTGAGGGGCTCCCAGTGTGTGGGGCTAGGGGACTCAGAAGTATCTGAGCTTCAACAGTGTCTGTGGGCACAGAGTTCACAGGGGCCATCTCTTCTTGGTGGCGCAACACAATCGCCAAAGATCCCAGCAACCGGCACCACACCACAAGCTCTCACCCGCAAGCAGATACCCCCGGGACCAGGTCAACAGGCACACAGCACCCTGAATCTCCCAGGCACGCGGAGAGAGAGACACAGAAAGCCATGTACACGCGGGAGCACACAAGACATATACGTCGGCACCCGGAAGGTGCTCGGAGGGGCGGTCACACGACAGTGCTGAGCATCCCTAGTGTGTGTGTGTGTGTGTGTGTGTGTGTCTCTCTCTCACACACACACACACACAGGGAAATGCAAACAGACACATTAGAACACCCACAGCCTCCTGGAGGAGAGACTTCCAGGTTGAGAGGCACTGGATGTTGGCGGACCCAGGGCAGAGGCCTCATCCACATCTTTCTGCGCCCTGGGACTATGCCACCCAGGAAGCCTTGCTGCTCGGGGGAGCCCCTCGCCTGGCTCTGCTGCCCCGTAACCGAGGACGCCCAGCAGTGGCAGGGCATCCTGAGGAGGAGCGGGCTCCCTTGGCTGACTTCTGCCAGGCAGTTATGTGTCCCTGTGACAGTCACGTGGGGCCCAGGACACGAGCCTGTGCTCCACACGTCTTTGCTCAAGGCCACCACTCAGGGGCCCTGCTCAACAGGCCAGGGCCAGGGACCTGCCTCCTTCTCGGGGAAACTGATGATAGCACAGCCCAGGCGTCTGGGGCAGCTCCTGCCCACTTGGCCAACAGGGCTGGAGAACCCAGCCGTGCAAGTCAGGGTCTCCGTGGGGCCTGACCCCACGCCCAGGCCCGGCCCCTCCTTACCCCAAAGGGAGTACCGGGATTAAGAAGAAGCACAGGCCGTGGAATGATACAGGCAGACTCAATATAAATAAAATATTCATATAAAAATAGTCTCTTAGAAAATATTCTCTCTTATCCAGTGGCTCACTTTCTAGAAGGTGGGAACTGCTGGGGGGGTTAGCATTACCTTTCCCCCCTCTCTCTCTGTTCCAAACTGGACTTTTCTAACGGGGAGGTTTGAGCTGGGGAGGACTGCAGGCTGGGAACCGTATTCTAGAAAACGTCTCCCAATTCCAGACCAGCTCAAATCTCTGGAGAATTAGCAGCAAACAGCAAAAAAAAAAATTGTGTGTGTGTGTGTGTGTGTGTGTCTATATACGTAGAAAGGATGTCTGCCCTTGCACTTGGGCATCTAGTGCGGCAAGGGGTCCTCGCGAAATCAGCTAGGAGAAAGGTCTGCCTGAAGAATCACCACGCACAGTTCTACTCCGCTCCCTGTCCTGGCGACAGAACATCCCACAGGGAGAGCCAGCGGTCCACGTTGATTGCAGAAAACGGATCCCGACGAGGTGGAAGGGTTCTTGTTTAATTAAATTAATTAATATTATTTTTTTTAATATCAGAATAAATTGTTAAATATTGCTATTACTGTTGAGGCCCCCGGGGTCCAGTGTTTCAGGCTCTGCTCCGGCCGAGGGCGGCATCTGGGTGCGGCGTGGATGATGACTTGGGGTCCGGCAGGGCCCCCCGCCTCCACCAGCCCAGCAGACAAGACGAGCTCAGCAGCGGCTACGGAGGTTGGGGCGGGGCCCGCGGCGGGGAACGCGCTGGCCCTCCGCCGCCCCGCCCCGCCCTGCGCGTAGCCCGGGGGGTCGCCGCCCCGCGCTCACTTGCACGTGTAGACCTCGGTGCGCTCGCTGCACGTGTTGCACTTGACGTAGCAGCACCAGTGGAACTCGCAGCTGCACTGCCACACGCGGGCGTACTGGTGGGTGTTGTAGCCGCGGCCGCAGCACATGAGGTCGCAGCCGCTGGCCTGGGGCGCCGTCTTGTTGCAGGCGCGGCCCTGCGTGCCCGCGCTGCCCGTCACCGGGTCCTCCTCGCAGTAGTTGGGCGACTTCTCGATGTACACCAGGTCGGTGTCCATGGGCTTGCGGTAGGACAGCGGCTTCTTGATCTTGAGGAAGGTGGGCCGCTTGTTGCGGCTGGCCCGCACGGGCTCCACGTGGACCGCCTCGTTGTACTTGTCCTTGAGCACGTAGCCCAGCTCGCGGAACTGCGGCAGCGTGGTCCAGCAGGTCTTGGTGGTGCAGGAGCCCGACACGCCGTGGCACTTGCACTCCAGCTTCATGTTCTCCTCCAGGATCTGCGGGGGCGGCGGGGAGAGCACAGCTTGTCACACAGGGCCAGGCGGGGCACCCCCGGGGCCACCCCCCACCCGCCCCGCTGCCCCGCCTGGCTGGGTCTGGCCTCTGCTTTTCTTTCTGGGGGGCTGCCCTGCTGGCTCAGCTGGTAAAGAATCCGCCCACAATGCGGGAGACCTGGGGTTGGGAAGATCCCCTGGAGATGGGCAAGGCTACCCACTCCAGTGTTCTGGCCCGGAGAATTCCATGGACTGTATAGTCCATGGGGTTGCAAAGAGGCGGACACGACTGAGCCACTTTCACTCGCTGTCCTTCTGGGGCCGGAACCTCAGACCTGGATGCAAAGCCTCCCCGGGACTCGCCTGCCCTCCCTGCTCCCGACCCCGAGGGGGCCTCACACCGCTGCTTAGATCCATGCAGGCCCATCTTGACCACACGTGGGTTCTCTCAGGGCTGCGCCGGCTTAAAATCACTTCGGAACCAACATGTGAAAGCCAGGAGGAGACTTTCAAAGACAGGCTGCCTGGTGTCCTGCCAGGCCAACAGAACAGGTACCCGGCAACTCCGAAGTGATGCTCGAAATTATTTCATAACCAGAGCAGCTGGGCGCTGACCTGCTGGCGTGGGAGCTGGCCACAGAGGCCAGCACGGCAGTCCAGCGGCGTCTGGCTCACCTTGGCCAGCTCGGCCACCCGGGCAGTGATACCTGGAACTCTGCCAGCCTCCGCCTCCCTCCCGGGCCAGCAGCCCTCAGCTCGCCCCAGTCCTTACTGCTCCCTGGAGCTGCAAGGACCGGTTTCAGTCCCAGATCTAGCATGAACCTGCTGAGCGCCCTCAGGCAGCTTGCCTGTTTCCTCGTGTGCAGAACCAGGGTGATGGCTGTACTTCATTATAACCCTCCAGTGAGATGCTGGTCAGAAAGGAGAGAGGGTGGACTTCTGAGACACACAGGAAGCTCAGCTGTCTAAGACACAATGTGGCGCGGAAGAAGCCGGGTGCAGAGAGGATCTGCCACGTGAAGGCAGCGACAGGAAGCTCCAGGACGGGCAAAGCTAACGGCTGGGCTCCGCGCCATCTCTTTCTACAGAGACAGGCTGAGACGGCCCGTGGCCTGGATGTTGCTGGCCCCTGCTGCGGACATGGCTGACTCTCTGCGACCCCACGGACTGCAGCGCACCAGGCCTCCCTGTCCTTCCCCATCTCCCGGAGATTGTTCAGACTCACGTCCATCGAGTCGGTGATGGCATCCCCCCATCTCATCCTCCGTCGCCTCCTTCCCCTCCTGCCCTCAGTCTTTCCCAGCATCAGGGCCTCTTCCAATGAGGCAGCCCAACAATTGAAGAAGACAACGTTTACCAGTAAGCCCCCCACAGGACAGGATATTTATATTGCTATCTAGGTTGGGTTTTTTTTCCCCCCAGTTTTTATCTCCTTCCCTCCCTCATTTCTGTCTGTTGTTCATTGGTTTAAACTCTGTGTGTGAAAAGGCATCTTTGGAGTTAAAGTGTCTCCTCCTTCCAGGCCATCTTCAGCCTGATGTCATCCTAACAGGCCCTTGCAGCTGTGCGCCAGGCAGGGGATGGGCATGTGCTGGTGGGCACCGTTTCTGGGTCATCACGTGTGAGCACGTTTGTGGTCCTTCATCCACACTGCCTGGCTGCCTTTGCCTGCTACGGTGCCAGACTAAGGGAGGGAGGCAGGCAGTGGCCTGGGCACACTCTGGGTCCACGCGCTTATGTTGTTTCGTTGCTAAGTCGTGTCCGACTCTTTGCAACCCCACAGACTGCAGCCCACCAGGCTCCTCTGTCCATGATTCTCCAGGCAGGAAGACTGGAGTGGGTCGCCATTCCCTTCTCCAGGGGATCTTCCCGACCCAGGGGTCAAACCTGCGTCTCCTGCACTGGCAGGTGGATTCTTTACCACTGAGCCACCAGGGACGCCTGTGCACTGGCGTCTTATTTAACTCTGTGGGGTTAGTAGGATTCCACTTAGCGAGGCAAAAACCAAGGCTCGGCTGACTCCCAGAGTGGGTCTGTGAGGTGTTTGGAGGCCAGGGTCTTGTTGTCGAGGTCGCGAGTCACGTGCTTGGTGGCTGAATACTTGCCGTGTGACCTTGGGGTTGTCATTCCCCCTCTCTGAGCCTCAGCTGCCTTCAGTGAACCTGGAGTGACGGGACCATCTTCTCAGACAAGAGTTAAGGGGGCTGGGATAGAATCTGATGTTCCCAAAGTAGCCATTAGTTCTGCCTCTGGGTTGGGCCTGTGGGGGGACACAGAGGCGACCAGGTCAGATCCCTGTCTCCAAGGACAGGCCTGTGTCCAGGGTCCTCTCGGCTCCAGACGCTCCGAGTCCAAGAGGTGATTGGTCACGATATTCAACAGAAGGGAAGCCCACGGTGTCTGCACTCAAACATGCCAGCGAGGCCGGGGCAGCAGTGTTCTGGGGCGCAGCTGAATGCCTGCTTCCAGGACACTGGCCGTGTGACCCCCACATGGTGCAGCTGGTGGGGGGCAGCCCCCAAGTCACACAGACGCCCCTGTGCTCATCAGTGAGCCGACGGTCCCCAGGTGGCACCCTTCCGTGTTGGCCTAAAAAGCAGAGGTGTCGTGTGCGTTGGGGGCAGAGTTCAGCAGGCGTTTCTGGGGCCTGATGCCCTGGCTGGTGGATCTTAGAGCATCAGAGCCTCCCACACAGATGCCTGGGGTGAGGGGCACTCAGAACAGGTTCTGACGCTGAGCAGGGGTGAGGACGCGGAGCGCCTGGCTTGGAAGTGGCCCCCTTCGAGGGGCTTGCCCTGGAAGTCGCATGCTCCCAAACAGGTTCAGGGATGTTCCTGCCAGCAGCATTCATGATGGCTTTGTGGGCACGATCTGATGTCCGTCCATGGTAAGACGGATAAACGGAGGTGAGTGGGCTCAACGGGGCCCTCGAGGGCAGGGGCCTTGAACAGCCACAGCGGCAGAGGTCAACCTCGGAACACGAGGGGGAGGGAAAGGGGCAGTCGTGGGAGCTCTGCACGGAATGACTGCGTGTGTATCAAGTCCAACGGCGGCAGAGCTCGACTGGAGAGAAAGGGTCACAGATATACCAAGACAGTGGTTGTCCCTGGGGCAGGAGGCAAGGGACTGGGGCTGGCTAGGGTCACCAGGGGGCTCCTGGGGTCCTGGCAGCTTTCTGTTCCTTGATGTGGGCGCTTTCTCTTTATTCCTTTAAACCCTCGTGGATGAGCTGAGAGCTTTTTCTTGTACGTGAGCTGCGCTTGCGATTTATAAAAATGCAGCGGGCGCAGGAGCCCGCAAGCACATGGAGAGAGAACGCACGTCAGCAGCTCTGGGGAAGCACAGGATCAGCGCCGCGGTGAGACAGCACGCACCACCCACCGGGGCGGGCGAGAGGAACGGGAGGCCTGCTGCTGCAGCCCGGTGTGCAGAAGTGGGGCCTTCACATGCTGCTGGAAGACGTGAGCGGGCGAGCCCCCGGAGACAGCCTGGCAGCTCCTCCGTGGTAAACACATGGCTACCGAGTGACCTGGGACCATGCTCCCCACACCTCATCTCACAGGCTGAAATCCTAGCCCCCGAAGGGAGGGTAGTGGGGGTCCTTTGGGAGGGTCTTCAGTCACAAGTGAAGCCCTCATGAATGCTACTGGTGCCTCGTGAAGGAAGCTCCAGAGAGCCCCTTCCAGCCCAGGAGGACAGAGAGAAGGTCCCGGCCGAGAGCCAGGACGTGGGCCCTCGCCAGGGCACAAGCCGCACCTCGGGCTCCCCACTCCCAGAACGGGGAGAAGCACGTTTCTGCTGTCTTGCTCCCATGCCGCCCAGCTGGGGCGCTCTGCTGGAGGTGCCCAGGCACCCTGAGACACCCAGCAGTTCTCCCTAGGTGTTGGGTTGGCCACAGAGGTCATTTCAGTTTTTCCGTAAGATGTTAGAGCAAGGACAATGAGACATCTGTTCATCACCTGTGCACACCTGGGTCCATGCTTTTATAGGGGGTGTCTTACTTGACTCCACGATTCCACTTCACAAAAGGCAAAATCTAAGGGTCAGCTAACTCCTAGAGCTGGTCTGTGCGGTATTTGGAGGCCACGGTCTTACTGCCGAGGGGTGCGAGTTGAGTGGTTGGTGGCTGCTTATTTGCTGTGTGACCTTGGGCTTGTCACTCCCCCTCTGAGCCTCAGCTGCCTTCAGTAAACATGGAGTGAAGGCAATTCGATCTTTTGTGCCAAAAGTTGCAGGGAGGGTGCGTGGCAGGGTGGCTGGGAGAGAATCAGATATTCCAAAAGTTGCCATTAGTTCTCTCTCTGGGCTGGGCTTCCGTGGGTGCTGGGGCCGGAGAGGTGACCAGGTCAGATCCCCATCTCCAGGGATGGGCCCGTGTCCAGGGTCCTCTTGACCCCAGATGCTCGGCCTTCAGGAGGAGGTAACCCCGGCGAGTCAACATACTCAACAGAAGGGAAGCCCCCCCACACACATCCACATAAAAAAAACGCATTTAACAGTGTGTACAGCAGCATCCTTCACAACAGCCGCAAAGTGGAAACGACCCAGACGAGCCCTGACGGGCGAAGAGAGAAAACGTGGGCTGCCCGCACAGCAGAGTGTCACCCGTGAAAAGGGACGGGGCGCCGACCCCGCCGCAATGCACCCTGGTCACGTGGCACTCAGTGACCGACGCCAGACCCACGGGACCAGGTCCGGTCTCATTGCGTTTACCGGCGACGTCCGGGAGAGGCAGCGCTGTGCAGACAGGAGGCAGGCCAGAGAGGTGGGGGGCGAGTGCTGGAGGGCGCAGGGCTCTTCTGGAGGTAAGCTGACTGCGGGGATGGCTGTGCACACATGTGACGGTACCAAACAGTGCTGAACTTGCCCTTCAGGTGAGGGCCACGCCACGGTGTGCGCAGTAGACTGTAACTAAGCTGGCTTTAAAAAAAACAAGTTCTTGGCTGGTTGTGAGGAGGCACTGGGTGACACCCAGTGTGTCCCTGGTGGTGGCCCCCCGGGCGGCGAGCCCCAGTGCCAGGGCCAGACGCCCAGGCGACCGCCGCCAGCTCACCGCCTCCCTCCTCCTCTGGGGCCACCACGGCCTGCGGCCCTGGCAGAACTTACATGGGCCCCTGATCGCATGACACGCAGCCCGTTAATTAACCCTGCAGAGTCTGCATTTTGAGAGCTCGGGGATCGCATTAAGTCTGCATTAAGCTGGGCGGAATCACAGCCGTGCGGGCCAGGACTGGTCACTCGGACGGGCACCGAGCCCTCTCCCCCAGGCCAGGGGGAGTGAGCAGAGGAAACGCCTGTGGGACAAAGCCAGGCTCAGCTGCCAGCGTCTGAGCCACCGGGGCGGGGGCCCTCTGGGGCCCTCCCGCTTGGGGCCTGGGCTGCAGATCTGGGTCAGGCAGTCACGGGTCTGTGCGCCTTCCCCGCGGCCTGACCCATGGCTGGCGCGCTCAGGAGACGGCCAGAGAGAAGCCAGCAGCAGGTGCCTTCACACCCTGGCACAGCTGGTATTCCGGGCTCGAGCACCCAGCCCGAGCGTCTGGGGTCCTGGGGGCCCTGCATCGCCAGATGGAGGGAAGGGGAGGGGCAGTGGGGGGCCTGGAGCCGCCCGAGTGGACCGCTGTCAGTATTTCTGCCCGTGGCTGCACGTCTGGGTCCTTCCTGGCTTAACGACCGGGCCCATGAGACTGCCCGGGCGATGCCGCATTGGCATCCTTGAGGCAGAGACCTCTCGGGACGAAAGGAAAGGCCACTGAGGAAGCAGATCGTGAGGCCCTCGAGCTCTCCTCCTGCCCCTCGCCCCGCCTGTCACTGCCGGTCAGGCAGGGCAGGGACTGGCCTTCATGGAAGTGGCTCGGGTGAAGAGCGGGGCCTCACCTGGTGAGTAACGTTGAGCCACAGAAGCTGTGCCCTTGCAAAGAGCACGTGGGGAAGCAGGGCGCAGGCAGCCGCCTCAAATGAGAGAGTAAGCGAGACGAAGACGGTGGAGCTGGGCCAGGGGTGCGGAGTGCGGGGACGGGGGGCAGGTGGCTGCGCGACACCACCAGGCTGGACATCCTCTCGGAAGGAGGGTCGCTCCAGCAGAGGCAGAGGCCCAGGGCAGGCCAGGGCGGGGCAGCACAGGCCCCTGAAGGACAGACACTGCGGCCAGTGGCCGGAGGGCCCGAGGCTTCCACCGAACAGGGCCAGGGCCGTGCGGAGCCCAGGAGGAGGGCCTCCCGCAGGCTCTGCTGACCACGCCAAGGAGCTGTGGCTTGGTTTTTCTGTTTTTAGTGGAATATGATGTGTGTTCCTGGTGTACAGCACCATCCATCAGCCATACGTACCGAGTGATGTGGGTGGACCTGGAGCCTGTCGCAGAGTGCAGGCCGTCAGAAAAACACACGTTTACGCACATGTGTGGAGTCTAGAAAAATGGCGCTGAAGCCCTGCGGGAGGGCAGGAGTAGAGACGCCCCTGGAAGGAACGGGCTTGTGCACGCGGTGGGGTAGAGACAGGGTGGGACGCACTTCGAGAGCAGCAATGGTGTGCACACACTGCCGTGTGCAAAGCGGGTGCCGCACAGCATGAGCGCTCTGCTCAGCACCCTGCGATGACCTAGAGGGCTGGCATGCGAGTGGGTGGGAGGGAGAGAGAGAAGCTCCAAGAAGTCCCACATTCACTGGGGAAATTTGAGAATAGTGAGGATGGCCCCAGTGCATCCTTCACCCCATTTTGCCCATGGCTAACACCTCACCTCAGTGTTCTTGCCTGGAGAATCCCAGGGACGGGGGAGCCTGGTGGGCTGCCGTCTATGGGGTCGCACAGAGTCGGACACGACTGAAGCGAGTTAGCAGCAGCAGCAGCAACACCTCACCTCAGCATGATGTACACTTATTAGCATGGTAAATTAATGAATGAGCTAAGGGTGTCCCTGGTGGCTCAGCTGGTGAAGAATCCACCTGCAATGTGGGAGACCTGGGTTCAATCCCCTGGGTTGGGAAGATCCCCTGGAGAAGGGAACAGCTACCCACTCCACTATTCTGGCCTGGAGAAATCCGTGGGACTGTATGGTCCATGAGGTTGCAAAGAGTCAGACACGACTGAGCCACTTTCTTCTTATAATGTTCGCTTATTCAGTGAAGTCCGTACTTCATTCAGATGCCCTGGGTTGGTACCTTCTGTCCCCTTCCTGTTCCAGGAGCCCATCCAGATCACCCCGTGGCCTTCAGTCCGCCTGTCTCCCTGGGCCGCGAGATGGGGTTTTGAGGACAGGACAGCCAGTGGCGGCCAGGAGCAGGATTTATGATTTGTAAAAGTCTGCTCACTGGCTATAACAAAGGCACCACTCGCTCCGGTCCCGGGCGACTGTGAGAGAGAGAGAGAGTCCAGGGGTGTCTGGGAAAGTTCTGCACCTTCTGCTCAGTTTCACTGTGAACCTAAAACTTGTCTGAAACATAGTCTTTAAAAAATCCCAGGCGAGAGGCTGTACGCAGGGAGAGTCCCTGGAGTCCGGACTCGGTTGATTCTGCTGCTGACGGGCTGGGGGACCTCCCTGGACCTGGGTTTCCCCATTTCAAAGTCAAGAGTTTGAAGTAAATGATTTCCAAGGCTGCTTCTGACCCTAAGAATCCTGACCTTGTACCAACACTGCTCTTCAACCCAAAGTGTTTTGAGGGGTCTGACGCCTGCTGAGAGATGGACACTTCCATCCCATTTCACAGGTGAGGAAACTGAGGCTCAGAGAAGGAAAGGGACTCAAGACCACAGCGCAGGCTGCATCGCCTCCATACGTCTGTCCAGAGCACTCCCCACCCTCTGCCTCCCACCCCGCCCCCCAGGAGACTGGCCCGGAAGGCTACACCCCTGAGCTGGCTCTCGCTCCTAGGGGTGAATGGTCTGGCCCCAAGCACAGCTGCCTCAGGATGAATGCAGGGGGCTCTGGCCAGTGGAGGCCCCGGAGGGAGCCCCGGGGGCAGAGCCAAGTCCTGGTTCTCATTCCTCCCGCCCCTCCCCGCCGGCCCCGTGGGGTGGCCGCGTCCCCCTAGCCAAGGTCACAGGTCGCAGCTCCCACGTGCTCTGTGCACCCACTGGGTTCCAGCAGCCCGACCCCCTGGCCCACCCGGCCTGAGGAGTAACGGCCCCCCTGCCGCCAGCCCCAGGGGCTGCACCCTCCCTCTGGGCTCCCTTGCCTGCGTCCTCTCTTCTATTCGCCTCTCACTTCCCCGCAGTGTAATGCACAAGCCACACAATCCACCTCCTAAACGTGCACACGTCAGTGGCTTCAGTACACGCAGAGCGTGCAGCCGTTACTGCTAAGCGCAGAGCGCCCCATCACCCGAGAGCGAGCCCATGCTGCGCAGCAGTAGTCACCCCAACTTCTCCCTCCTCTCGGGCCCTGGCAAGCGCTCAGCTGCTTTCCCTCTCTGTGGATTCTGTTTGCCTGTCCTGGACATTTTGTGTAAATGGGCTCATACAGCGTGTGGCCTTGTGTGTGTCTAGCTCCCTGCACTCAGCACAATCCCTTCAAGTTCAGCCCCGGTGCAGCAGCTGTCAGCACCGCATTCCTTTTCACGGCTGGATAATATTCCCTTGCAGGGCCGTGCGGCACTCGGTCCGCCCAGTCACCGGCCGTTGGTCTGCAGGCCCTCTGGTTAACGCTGTCCTGGATTTCCTAGTCAGAGCGTGCCGGCCGCCCGGCCTTGACCTGGTGCTACACCCTGGCTCCTCGTGGCAGGCCTGGGCACCTGCCGCCCCTCGACTCCCAGCCCACGCGCTCTCCCCTCCGTCCACCTCTGGGCCCTGCACCTGCCAGCCCTCATCTGGAAGGCCAATCTTTACTGCCTTTATGGAGGCTCGACCCAACAAGTCCACCGCAGAATATGTACCCTCCGGGGTAGGCGCATGCATGTGTAAAATGACAGCCTCAGAGAGGTGTTATCTGCGATATCAAAAGGCCGAAAGGCTCTCGGATCCACCAATGGGACCGGTTCTGCGAATCACGGAGCTCTGATGAACTGGAATGTCCTGAACTGCCAGAGAGGACAAGGTGGCCCTGTGCTTCCCAGAGATGCACCGGTGGAGACAGCAGGGGTGTGCAAAGCATGCGGGCACGCGCTGTTTGTGCGAGATAGACTGTGTGTGCCGGAGAGCACAGAGCGCGCGCCCCGAGGAGCAGGAGACGCTGGGAGGAGGAGCTGCCTCCGGAGAGGACACCCAGTACCCTCCTTGCCATAGGATTGTTCTTGGCGCCATCTGAATATTCTACCAGGTTGGAAAAACGTCACCTCCTCCACAGAGCCTTCCCTGATTGCCAGGACAGTCACGAACTCCCCCATGGTTTCCATCCCTGTCCTGGGTTGTTGGGTAATTTTCACTTGTCCCTCTGGTGACTGTGTGCCAGTTATTAAATAGCCTCTGGCGTCAGACCAGCAGCTCCCTGCGGTGGACACGGAGCTGTGCCACCCAGACTCCCTGCCTGTAGCGGTGTGCTGGTAAACCGGCTCCCAAGAGAAGAAGAAGCCCAGTGTGGGATAAATGCTCCCACACGGCCAATTTGAAGCTACTAGTGGTTTAGCAGTCAGCTTGCATATCTCCAATATTTAATTCGGGCGGGGTCTTGTAAGTGCCAGGAGCCAGTTCCAGCACACCACGGGACTGGGCAGCCTCCAGCTGTGAGACCCTGCAGGGTCCGTCCCAGCCCCACATACCTGCCGCCTTCCCCACAGCCGGGGACAGAGAAAGGCGGGGGTCCCACGGTCTGGCCGCTCTGGCGCTCCCACCGAGGCGCTGCAGGCACACTCGTGCCCCACCCTGTTCCTCTCCACCCCCTCTGTGTGCACGCGCTCACTTATGTCTGACTTTTCATGACCCCACGGACTGTAGCCCGCCAGGCTCCTCTGTCCATGGGATTCTCCAGGCAAGGATACTGGAGCGGGTTGCCATTTCCTCCTCCAGGGGATCTTCCCGACCCAGGGATCGAACCCGCGTCTCCTGCGTTGGCAGGCAGATTCTTTACCACTGAGCCACCTGGGACCCCCCCTTCACTGATTCCTCATGAACAGCTTGGACCAAACTCCATCTCAGCCTCTGCTCCTGGGGCTGCGAGAACGAGGAGACCCTTCCCCCAACAAGCTGTGACACTCCTAGGGGGGCTGGGGCCAGGACACGCCCCTCCACCCCCAGCCTCGGGCAGAGAGCCTGGCGCGGCGTAGGTGTCGGCGGCCGCGAGGGGAGAGGAGGACCCGCTGAGCGTCTGCTTCCGTGTGCATTCCTCATTCGTCGTGCACCGAGCACAGGCTCTCCTCTGCTGCGGAGGCCCCGGGGGTTCCGTGAGACAGACACGGGCCGTCCTGCCTTCCCTGAGCCTGAGGACCCAGACGGAGCAGCCCCGGAATTAATACCGCCCCCAGATCAAAGTCAGAGAGTGCTGTGAGGAGGGAGACAGAGAGCAAACAAGACTCGACCCGGGAGGAGCTGCTCTGTGTACAGCAAGGACCTGAAACTAAGCAGGACACGCGAGAATCCGGCCAACTCAAGGCGACACAGAGGAGGAGACACAGTCCCCCCAGCAACGTGGGACAAATGACACAGAGGAGGAGACACAGTCCCCCCAGCAATGTGGGACAAATGACACAGAGGAGGAGACACAGTCCCCCAGCGCGAGGCTCCGGGAGGACAGCAACGTGGGAAAAATGAACGCAGAACACTCTCTAACACCATGCTCTAAAGCAAACCCAAAATGGATTAAAGATCTAAACGACAGACTGGATACTATAAAAGCCTTAGAGGAAGACATGCGGAGAGCACTCTTTGACGTAAATCGCAGCCGTATCTTTCTGGATCCATCTCCTAGAGTAACAGAAATAAAACAAATGAGACCAGGCTAAACTCAAAAGCTCTTGCACAGCAAAGCAAATCACGAACAAAATGAAAAGACACAGGAAATGCAAATGAAAACTACGAGGAGGTATTACCTCGCATGGGTCAGAATGGCCATGATCCAAAACTCTACAGGAATTCCTGGAGAGGGTGTGGAGAAAAGAGAACCCTCCTGCACTGCTGCTAGGAATGTGAATGAGTGCGTCCACCATGGAGAACAGCATGGAGGTTCCTCAACAAACGGAAAATAGAACTTGCCCTATGACCCAGCAGTGCCACTGCTGGGCATATGGCCAGAGAAAACCCTAACTCCAAGAGACACACGCCCCCCAGTCTTCACTGCAGCCCTGCGTAGCTCAGGCAGGACACGGAAGCAACCCAGACGTCCATCGACAAGGACTGGATAAAGGAGGTGCAGCACGTATACACAATGGAATGTTACTCGGCCGTAAAAAGGAACAAAATCGTGCTGTTTGCAAAGACAGGGATGGACCTAGGGACTGTCGTGCAGAGTGAAGAAAAACATCGCATAGTGTCACCTATAGGTGGACAGGGAGGCCCGGCGTGCTGCGATTCATGGGGTCGCAGAGTCGGACACGACTGAGCAACTGAACTGAACTGAACTGAACTGATAGGTGGAATGTAGGAAACTGGTTCGCATGAACCTATTTGCAAAGCAGAGATAAAGACGCAGGTGCAGAGCGAATGAATGCGTACCACGCGTGCAAGATGGGGAGGGACGGACTGGGAGGTTGGAATTCACGAATACACACTGCTGCGTGTAACGTGGATGACTGATGCGAACCTGCTGTGCGGCCCAGGGAACTCCAGTCCGTGCCCTGTGGCGACCTAAACGGGAAGGAGGTCCAGAGCAGGAAGGGTCTGTGTACGTGTGGAACTGATTCACCTTGGTGTGTGCGGTAGAAATTAACACAACCCTGGAAACCAGCTATACTCCAATGAAAATTTTTTTTTTTAAACATAAGGACAATCTGCAGAATGGGAGAAAATACTTGCAAACAGTGCAGCTGACAAGGGGTCCATTTCCAGAATTTACAAACAGCGCGGGGGCTTCAATCTTAAATAAAACAACCAACGATCCCATCCAAAACTGGGCAGAGAAACCTAAATAGACCTTTCTCCACGGAAAACACACAGATGGCCAAGAGGCACATGAAAAGATGCTCAACACAGATGATTACTAAGAGAAATGCCAATCAAAACTACCCTGTGATATCACCTCACAGCAGTCAGAATGACCATCATCAAATAGTTTACAGACAGTAAATGCTGGAGAGGGTGTGGAGAGAAGGGCGCCCTCCCACACCGCCGGTGGGAGTGCACATCAGTACATCCACTGTGGAAAAAATATGGGGGTTCCTTGAGCAGCTAAAATCAGAGCTGCCCTGAGACACAGCGTCCCACTACTGGGAGTGAATCTGGATGGAGAAAACCGTAATTCCAGAAGACGTGCACCCCAGTGTGCACTGCAGCACTATTTACAGGACACGGAAGCAGCCCAGACGTCCCCCAACAGATGAATGGATAAAATAGATGGGGTACCTATACACAGCGGAATACTTCACTCGCTCAGTCGGGTCCAGCTCTTTGCGACCCCGTGGACCGCAGCACCCCAGGCCTCCCCGTCCATCACCAGCTCCCGGAGTTCACTCAGACTCTGTCCATCGAGTCGGTCATGCCATCCAACCATCTCACCCTCTGTCATCCCCTTCTCCTCCTGCCCTCAATCTTTCCCAGCATCAGAGTCTTTTCAAATGAGTCAGCTTTTCGCATCAGGTGGCCAAAGTATTGGGGTTTCACCTCCAACATCAGTCCTTCCAGTGAATATTCAGGGCTGATTTCCTTTAGGGATACTACTCGGCCATAAAAAATGAAATAATGCTATTTGCAGCAACATGGACCTGGAGATTATCGTGCTGAGTGAAGACCCACAGAGAAAGACAGAGACATACGATACTGCGTATGTGTGGAGTCTCAAATATGGCACAAATGAGCTTGTTTACAAAACAGAAGCAGAGTGGACTGATGGACACCAATGAGGGAGGGTGGGGGAGAGGCAGCCTGGGAGTCTGGGCTGGGTGTGGACACCCTGCTGTATTTAAAATAGATAACCAGCAAGGACCTGCTATATAGCACAGGGAACTCTGCTCAGTGTTCTGTAAGAACCCAAATGGGGAAAGAATCTGAAAAAAGAACGAATGTACATATACCTGAATCACTCTGCTCCACCCCCGAAGCTAACAACAGCATTGTTAATCAGCTGTACTCCAGTATAAAAAAATTTTAAAGAAAATTCACGCTTGGAATAATGTGAAAAAGTTTCTGTGGCACCTGAGAGAACGTGAAAATGCAAAGGAAAAGAAACTAAAATCTTCTCTAAATAAGTGTGTTAGTTGCTCAGACATACCGACCCTCTGCGGCCCCCTGGACTGCAGCCCGCCAGGCTCCTCTGTCCATGGGATTCTCCAGGCAAGAATCCTGGAGCGGGTTCCCATGCCCTCCTCCAGAGGATCTTCCCGACCCAGGGATCGAACCCAGGACGCCCCCCACTGCAGGCGGATTCTTTCTTTACCACCGGAATCACAAGACAAGCCCTGACATAAAAAAATAAAACTATCAAGGACTGCCCTGCAGAGCGGGGAACTCTGCTCACTATGCTCTAATAACTTAAATGGGAAAAGAATTTGAAACATAGAAACATGCCTATGTGTAGGTGGGTGATTCTGCTATATACCTGAAACTAACCCAACACTGTGAAGCAACAATATTTCAATAAAAAGTTTAAAAAAGTTGAACTTAGGGAGATGGAAGAACTGCAGTGGAAGCCAGGGAACGGCCATGCCAAGGCCCGGAGGTGGGCGGCATGCAGACAGCCCCCAGCAGGAGCGGGAGGAGACCGGGCTGTATGGTCAGGGCAGGGGCGCTCCTGATGACCTGCGGGCCCAGGGGTTCCCGGAAGGGGCCTTTCTGCAGGGAGGGATGAGGTCTGGCTGACCCCCTGAGAGACAACCCCAGAGAGGGTGGAAATGAGATCAGAGAGGCAGAGTGGAGGGCGGGGAGGCCGTCCCCATCACCCAGGCCGGAGACGCTAGAGGCCCGGACGGAGGCGGTGGCAGTGGGGGGAAGGGGAGGTGACACCCGGTGGGGGGGGGGGGCGCAGGGCCCCGGGGAGACTCACGGGCCCCTGATGGACATGGAGGCCGTGCACTGAAACCAGGGGCCAGGCCAGGAGCCGGGCTCGGGGAAGGGCACGTGTCGAGGGCGTGATGGGGACATTTCAGACTCAGTGAGTGGTCAGGAAGAGGGGCCTCTCCGGGAGCAGAAATCTGAAATCTGGCCCCGGTCAGCTTGAGCGACCACAGCGGACGATCCTGGTCAGGATCCAGTCACTTCCAAAGACTTGATAAAACGTCGATGAAAACAGCCAGAAGTAGGACACCCACCTCTATCCTTTCGAGTGTTAAAAAAGAGATTACAGAAGCAGAAGAAGCGAGAGACTGAGAAAGACGACCGCCAGCTATGAATTAAGAGGCTGCTAAAAGGGCAGCCACCCGAAGCCATATTAACAGAGGTCCAACGTTCATAACATAGGAGGAGACAGTCTGGCTGTGTGACGTTCAGAACTGGGCTATGCCCCCACCAAGGACAGACCCAGAGAGCACGCGTACATGAGGGGGCTGGAGAGTCCAGGCTGACAAGAGCTGGAACTGCCCCCCACCCCGAGAAGGCAGATTCTGGGGCCCTGGGCACTGCCCCCTACACTCTGCTGGCCTGTCCTGGGGCGGGGTGAATGGGAGGGGCTGTGTGTCCAGGGCTCAGAACCCGGAGCCCAGCTGCAAGGGGGTCGCAGGCAACAGATCCCAGCTCCGTGTGGGGCCAGGCGACCCCACCGCGCTAGCCAGCACTGGAGGGGCCACGAGAGGTGGGGACCTCTTGTCTTGGGAGGTGGGGGGGGCGGCAGCTGGGGTCTGTAGGGGGCATTCCTGAACCAGGTGGGGCGGGGCCGCTTTTAACCTGCTCTTCTGTCCCCCAGCCCAGCAACCAAACCTGTCTGGAGTAGTAGGAAGGATTTTCTGCACCGCTGGAGGGAGAGAAATCAATCTCTCCCTGACAGGTCCCCCGGGAAGTGCCAACAATGTACCAGGTGCTGCCCAGAGCCCGGAATTACCAGGGCAGGGCTCCCAGGCCTGGGAGGGGCCTCGGGAGAAACTCGCTCCAGAAAAAATTCCTGATTCATGACACCCAACAGATACTCTCGAGGCTGGCCTCCTGGGCCGGCCCAGACTTCGGGGCTGCCTGGATGATCGGGGGGTGGACTTCCTGGAGGAGGAAGGGGTGCTCCGGGGAGGGGGGGCAGGCAGTGACCGGGGGCCTCTGTCAGCCTCCACAGCATTGAGAGAGGCAGCTGAGCACTGAAACCAAAAGCTCTTGGCCAGTGTTGGGCTCCACTGCCCCCTCCACATTGCAGCCCTCGCCCAGGGAAATTCGCGGCCCAGGACGATTTCCCCACCTCGTGGTGACCGGCCCTCCTCCAGGAATGCACCTCCATTCATCCCTACGTGGCCCTGCCCAGCCCAGCCCTCCTGGGGCCTCTGCAAATGCCACCTCCTCCTCCTCCTGGGAGCGCCCTGCCCTTGCCCCACCCAGCCCAGGAGGACTCCTCCAGCACGGACCTCTCCCACTCCTGACACCCTTCTCTTTGTGCCCTTGTTTACCGCCAACCTGCGTGGCCTCCAAGCTCTGCAGACGTGGATTCCGCAGTGAGGCTTCCTCCAGCCACGGAAACTAAAGGGGCCCCAGCCAGTCCTCACTGCCACTTGCCACCAGCCATCCCTCCAGTTCCCACTGGTCACTGCTAAGTCCGGGCTTGTGACTCAGGCAGGCTGGGACCAATCAGAGGGAGTCCTCGGGGTTCAGCGAGAGACTGAGAAAGATCGACCGCTTTAGATGACCCCCAGCTCACTGTGAACTAAGAGGCTGCTGAAACGCAACCATCTGAAGCCATGTTAACACTGGTCTAACCCTCGTAACGCAGGAGGAGATGGCCTGGCCGTGTGGCTTTCAGAACAAGAGCTGTAATTTCCCACCAGAGGAGCAGGAGAGGCTACAGAGGGCAGAGCCACGGACGAGCATCTCGCAGCCACGTGGTCTAACCGGGAATGCAGAGCTGAGAAACAGAGAGAGGAGGCGGGGTGTGTGGACACGGTTCCTGGGAGTATCATTTGTACCCTGCATCAAGCTGGCCCTGAACCCGCTACCCCGGGACCAGTTGCTTCCGTGAACTAATGAGTTCCCTTTTTGTTTTTAAGCTGGCTTGAGTTGGATTTCTGTCCTTGTGGATTAAAATGTTGTACCTGGCCGAGAGGGCCTTTTGCCTGTGCAGCGCGATGCTTCACGTAAACCCCAAAGCCAGTCCCTGGTTGGCTGAAGTCACAGCAGGAAGCAGAGCTGAGAGGCTCGAACATCTCCAGCTTCAGTCCATCTGAGCCCCGCCTCGCCTGTTGGCCCACCTGGCGGCTCTGCAGGGAAAGCTCGGTTCTGGACTGTCTGTGCCCCAGCTGGTAAGCAGTGACCCAGGCAATCAGACTCAGTCTCAGCACAGCAGTACGCTGTGACGAGAGCAGCCTGAAGCAGGGAAGCAGGCGCCAGAGCGAGGCAGCCCAAGAACCTGCTGCAAATCCCACCTCCGGCCACCACACGCTGGTGGTGGCAGAAATGGCCAGACACAGGGCACGCTGCCTGCCTGTCCAGCCCCCTGACCACAGCGGGGAGAACGCTGGACCCCACCTGATAAAGAGAGACCCAAGAACGCAACTGCTGTTTTCTATCTTTGGATGCTGTGGTGTGAAAGTGTGATTGCAGGAGCTTAGGCAGCCACATTGTGACCCAAAGGCGAGAGAACCAGAGGCCAACAAGGTAACAAGGGCAGATGGAAAGATGGAAACAGCTTGGGCCTCGCAGAGTCTGCAGAGCCTCTGAAAGAAACTATCCAGACTTTCCTTTTGCAGGAAAAAGCCAACTCCTGTCTTCGAAGCCACACCTAATACGGTATTCTGGTACTTGGCACCTCACACCTTCAGCGATCTGCTCCTTGCACCTTCAGAGATCGGCTCCTTGCACCTTCAGAGATCGGCTCCTGGCACCTTCAGAGATCGGCTCCTTGCACCTTCAGAGATCGGCTCCTGGCACCTTCAGAGATCGGCTCCTTGCACCTTCAGAGATCTGCTCCTTGTCACCAAGCAGGAGCAAGTCTCTCCTCAGAGGAAAAGGTGGAGATTAAGGAGAGAAGGGCGGGGCTTCCCTGGTGGCTCCCAAGGCTGGGGGCCCTGGGTTCGATCCCTTGTGGGGGAAGTAGATCCCACAGGCAGCAACCAAGAGTTCACACGCCACAGCTGAAGATCCCTCACGCCACAGAGAAGATCAGAGATCCTGAGTGCAGCCAAATAAATATTTTTTTAAAAAACCTCTTTGAGTTTTCTTTGTTCGGCACAATGAATGCTGGGGTGAGCTGGCACGGGGTGGGGGTGGGGGGGGCAGGGTCGTGGGGTGGAGGGAGCAGGCAGGCCCAAGTCCTGGTTCTGCCCCTGCATTGCTATGTGGCTGCTGGCAAGTCCCTGTCCTTCTCTGGGCCCAGACCCCGGGCTCCTCTGCCTCCAGGACGAAGGCCCCAGAGGGAACTTCCCAAGAGAGGAGACAGGGACACAGGGACAAGACGGGCTCGTTCTCCCAGGTGTCGCTGGGGCGGGAGGCAAGCTCTGGCTGGTGCAGGAGCAGAGACAGGAGTGAGGGGGCGAACATCCCCCCCAAGGTGGGGGACACTGTGAGTGCCCACTGCGGACCGGCCCCTCCCTCCCGCACCCGGACACCTCCCCTGTCGGAACCCCACACCCAGCTCCTGCCGCCTGCCCGGGTGCATCCCACAATCGCAGCCTCCTCCCCGCGCGCCGTCTGCTCTGGCCCCTGCCTCAACCTTGCCTGTCCGTGTGGACACTGCCCTGGCCCCTGCCGCATCCTTGCCCATCATCCATGTGGACACTGCCTCCTCCCATGCTCAGACCCCAGCCACTCCCTCCCGGCAGATGACCTGGCTTTGGAACCTTCTCCAAGCCCCGCCACGGCGGCCAACCACCTGGGAGAGGCCACACCAGTCGGGGGGAGCAGAGAGCAGGGGGCAGGGGGCGGAGCTGCTGGGTGTGGAGGCCTCCTCTCCCAGGGCCGGGCTGGACCAAGGGAGGGGACGTGGGCAGGGGGATGGTCCCTGGACCCCGGCTGCCCGTCTCCAGGCAGCGTGTGACCCACACGGCCTGCTGCAGGGAGGCCAGCGCAGGCCCCTCCGCCTCTGCGTGTCACCCAAGGTGTCCCTCACTGCGCGTGCTAGGGCCACACCCTGTGCCGGGCACCCCGTGCCTACTTCCTAAGGAGCCCGACAAGGTGGGGGCCCCCGCTGGAGTCAAGGCCGAGGGCCTGGGTAGGCCGGGCACCTCTGTGCCCTCTTTATATCCCCTGAGGCCGACCTGTGTACGCTGCACCCACAGACGCCCTGTGCCCAGCCTGGGGCCAGGCCCAGTCGGGGTAACCCTAGTTGCCATCCCGGGTGCTGAGGCGCCTTGGTGCCCCCTGCGCCTGTAAGTAGCCCCTTCATTCAGTTCCCCAGTGCTTCCCCAACTGTGCTGACCACCAGGCCCCACCTCGGCTGAGACCCAGGGTGAGCCGCCCCCGCCACAGGCTTCAGTTCTGTCTCCGTGTTCGAGGGGACATGGCCCGTGGTGGCTGCGTCAGGACCGGTGACCCACGGCGGGGTGCCGGGTCCAAGGAGCCCTAGGAAGGGCAGCCGTGTGAAGGGCACCGGTCACAGGGCTGGACGGCGCAGTGGGTGCCACAGCGCCCACCCAGGCCCTGATCCAGGACCGAGCACTCACCACCAGCTGCTCAGGGTGTCAGCCTGTGAGGCCACAGCCTCCTGGAACCATCCTCCAGGAAGACCCCTGGAGGGGGGCGTGGCCACCCACTCCAGATTTGTGCCTGGAGAATCGCCTGGACGGACGAGCCTGGTGGGCTGCGGTCCACGCGGTCGCGAAGAGTCCGACACGACTGATGGGAGTCAGCACACGCAGGAGCCCCCACGCCCGAGCCCACGGCCCCTCGTCAGGGCGGCCATGGCCAGTGCCTGGTTGATGCTGGGTCCCCTGCCTCCCGCTGGGGACAACGCTAAAGGGACGCTCGGAGCCCAGAGCCACTCCCAGGACCCACTGGGGCCTCTGCAGCCATGGCATCCGTGCCTGGCTTCTCTCCCGCTTCCAGGGAAACGTGCGGCGGGTGAGGGTCCACGTCGGGGGCCCCTTCCAAGGACCCTGATCTAGGGCACTGTGGAGCCTAGGGGCAGGACGCCACCCCCCAGACACAGGAGGTGCCACGGGTGTGAGCGCCACCCTGGGAGGGGGCTGCCGGCGCCCCCGTCTCCTGCCCCCCGCCCCCCCACTCCCACTCCTTTCTCCACTGCCCCTCCTCCCCACACGTCGATCCATCATGAGCAGAAAAGCTTCACTTCACTCAGCCGCAGCTGTGTTCCTCTGGGCGACTCAGATGAAAGAGGGGGAAAGACAGCTTTTTTTTGGTAAACACGTGGAGTATTTTCTCCTTGGTCACATTCTTTGAGTCACTCTGGATGCGCTGACTCCAAGCAAGGATTCCTGCATGCCTCCGGTGGGGACGGCTGGGGAGGCCGCGTTCCACAGAGCAGGGCTGCTGGAATGCGGCCGGGTCGGCCTGGGGAGGGGCGCGGACTCCGGCCGGGGCCTCGGAACGAGCAGCGTCAGCTCTGTCCGCGAGGGAGACGCTCCCGGGTCTGGACTGGAACCTGCTGAAGTGAGTGTTGGCCGGGTGACGGCCGCTCAGACGCCACCCCTGGCTCCCTGTCGTCCTGGGGCTGAAGCCTGGGGCCTGCCAGCCTCTGCCCACGGAGGGGTCTGGGACGAACTGCTTCTCGGGGACAGACGGCCCTCATCGCAGACTCATCTCTTTCTTGACTCTCGCACACTCAGAGCACACGCGCCACCACCTCCCGTGCAAGCTTGGTGCCCTGGGGCGTGGACTGTGGCCCCAAGTGAGGCAGTCAGGTACCCCCAAGTATAGGGTGAGGGGCAAGGAGGCTGATGGGAGTGAGTGGAGCCACAGAAGCGCGCTCCTCCCGACGTCTGACACCACTGGACTGGCCTCGGCATTCATTCATTCCTTCACCCGTTGTTTAGTTGCTGAGTTGTTGTCCAACTCTTTGCGACCCCATGGATGGCACCCCGCCAGGCTCCTCTGTCCATGGGATTTTCCAGGGAAGAAGGCTGGAGTGCGTTGCCACGCCCTCCTTCAGGGATCTTCCTGACCCAGGGATGGAACCCGCATCTCCTGCAGTGCAGGCAGATTCTTTACCGCTGAGCCACCACGGAGGCCCGTCCATTCGCTCACTCACTCGCTAATTTCAACTTTCTAGCACGTGTTCATTGAATCGCTGCCCCAGGCAGGCCTGAGGTCAGTGACCGGGTGGCAGAAAGAGCCCAGGCCCCGCTCACCAGAAGCTGACGTCCTGGGCGGGGAGGTGGCCGTGCACCCGACTGTCACGTGGGCACGAGGCTGACACCGCCCTCCCCCGCTGGCAGCTCTGAAGAGGAGTGCCTGCTGGCCCCTCCTGTGCTCACGGACCCCCAGCAGCGGCCCCGGCACCCCCACGGCCCGACTGGAAAGTGCTTCCAAGAAGCTCCTGCTTCCGCGGGAGCAGCCGAGTCAGGTGGGGTGTCATGCTGTATGGAGGGGCTGTTCCGGCTGCTCCGGGTTTGGAGGGGCTTGGGGAGGACCTTGGAACAATGACGATGGCTGCTGGCCGAGTGCTGGCTCCGTGGGTTGCCGCTCCCCCTCCTGCACCCCCGCGGTCGCTGCTGCCTCTTTGGCCTCATCCGCAGCTCCTCTGTCCACCCTGATCGCCCTAGGTTCCTTGCGGCTCCTCCCGCACCCCCGGCATGCTCCTGCCTCAGGGCCTTTGCACGGCCCGCTCTCCCCGCGGCTCCCACCCCCGCTTCTTGGGGGCCTTAGGCTCAGATCTCACCTTTGCCAGGACTGTCCCTGACCCCTGCCCTGGCTCGCCTTGCTCCCCGCGGACATCGGTATCTGACATAGCACACATTGCAGGCCTCGGCTTCTCTTGTTTACCACGGGAGCGCCGCCTGCCCAAGGGCAGGGACCCAATCTGTGCACTCCTGCCGTGGCCCCGGCACCCAGCCTGCCATCCAGAGCAGGCCCGGTGCTCAGTAACTGAGTGAATGGCTGAGAGCAGGCCCGGCTGGAGTCAGGGGGTGGTGAAGAAGCGATCCCTGCGCTGACACAGGACGAGGAGGGCCAGGCTGGGCGCAGAGGACGAAAGGGCAGGCCAGGCGGAGAGAACAGCATGGGAGAAGGGAGCCGGGGAGCCCCAAGCTGGGGAGGAAGCCGGTGGTCCAGCTGCACGGCCGCCCGCCTCCCACGGGACGGGGACTTGGCATTGCAGCAGCTCCCTGAGGACACCACGTGGAGGACAGAGCCGAGCAGATAAGGGGAGGAGGAGGAGGATGCGGCTCAGCCAGGGGCAACTGCAGAGGGAAGCCAGGAAGCAGAGATGCTGGAGAACCGCTCGCCTCCCTCCAGGGGCAGCCCCCACGGACTCAGCCTGCGTCACAGCACCTGCTGGGCTGCGTGGCCCCGGCCAGCCCTGCAAAGAGGCAGGGCCAGACCACCCAGGGTGCAGGTCCTGCCTGCGTCCATCCAGACCCTCCTTCTGTCTTGACCCAGAGACCTGGGCTCCTTCAGGGATGGCTCCGAAGAGGATGGACTTCAAGGACGTGTGGTACCTGGACACAAGGACGGTGCAACACTCAGACCAGAGACGTGCGTCCTCACAAAACCTGTCCACGCGTGTTCACAGCAGCACTGCACCAGCAGCCAGAAGGTAAAACAACCCAAACGGCCAGCATCGGACAAACAGATAAACAAGACGTGGTCTGGATGGCAGGGGAGTATTACACAGCCCTAAAAAGGGACGGAGTGGAGACCTCCCTGGTGGTCCAGAGGCTGAGACTCTGAGCTCCCAAGGCAGGGGGCCTGGGTTCGATCCCTGGTCAGGGAACTAGATTTCACATGCTGCAACTAAAAGGATCCCACACGCCACAGTGAAGATCGAAGATCCGCGTGCCACCCCTAAAACCCAGCGCGGCCAAAAGAACTTAAGAACAGCTTTTCTAAAGGGGTGACGCGCCGACACCGGCTACAACATGGATGGGCCTTGACAACGTGATGCTTGGTGACAGAACCCAGGCCCCCAAGGGCACAGACTGCAACGATTCCATCTGCTCAGAAGGTCCTAAATAGGGGAATCCATAGAGACAGGAAGCAGACTGCTGGCTGCCTGGGGCTGGGGTCAGGGAGCCACCACGGACAGGCGTGGGGGCTCCTTTCGAGGCAGGAGAGAGTTCCAGAATGGACTGTGATGATGGCTGTGTGGCTCCAGGAAGCCCTCTGTGCACACTTTGCACCAGGCCGCTCTGAACCACTCCAACCCTCGGGGCTTCAGCACCTGCACTCCCCACGGCCTGCAGCACCCTTCCTCGGTTCCTCGTCTGTCCTGTTCAGGAGGCATCCAGAGGGGGCCGAGGTGTTCAGCAAGCATTTGCAGAGTGAATGAATGAATGCGCGAGTGAATGAATGCATGAGTGAATGAATGAGTGCACCAGTGAATGAATGAGTGCGTGAATGAGTGAATTAATGCATGAGTGAATGAATGAGTGCGTGAATGAGTGAATCAATGAGTGAATGAGTGAGTGCATGAATGAATGAAGGCACCCTGGCTCGGGAGCCCGGATGGCCTTTTCCTTCATGGTGGGGTCTAACAGGCCCCCGACTTGGTCCACAGAAGACCAAGCTGAAGCCCCAGGGAGCAGACTTCCCAGAGTACTGAGACAGCACCCAGGTCCTGTCTGGGACCTGGTACCCTCTGTGCCCTTGGCCACCCCCAGATGAAGGGCCTGGGCCCCTACGAGGTCCTGCCCGGGTGGCCAGGCATGGCTGAAGGCCTGTGAGTGTCCCCGTCCAACAGCGGAAGCGCCCTCTGCATCAGCATCCAGGCGAGGGTGGGCCCGGCTGCAGCCCCTGCTGCCCGGCTGCAGCCCCTGGAGCCACGGCGCAGGGACACCTCCCCTGAGATCGCCTCTTTCCTGTCCCCGCTGGAGGCAGGTTTTTTCCAGGCTGATGAGGGAAAAACACCCCGGGTTATCTCTGTTCTGGGGCAGTTTCCAGCAGCGGTGGGGGGGCTCTCCCCATGCCAGGGGCCAGGCGTGGTGCGGGGAGAGCCGGCTCCTTACTGCTCTGTGGCGCCGGGTGACCAGGCATGACTGAAGCCCCCTGAACGCCCCCGCCCCAGAGCAGAAGCTCCCTTTGTGCTGGTGTCCAGGAGGGCTGTCGGCGCAGGTGGGCGGCCCTGTGTGCCTGCTGGAGCTTGGGAGGACCAGGAGGTCCACTGAAACCATATCACACTGAGGCCCTGGTGCTCTTATAGCAGAGAGGAGAGGCATCAGTGTCCTGACTTGGAGCCCAGCTCTGCCGCATCCTGGCCGGGTGATCGGGGGACATTTAAAATCCCTGGGGGGCCTGGTTCAACGAGAAGGAACAGCAGAAGAGACCACAGCTGGGGCAGGGCCCCGAGGGGCTCACCGCAGCGGGGAGCTGGAGGAGGGGACCTCCGCACGTTTGCAGGACTATTTATTTCCTGCAGAGGATGCCAACCAGCCCGGGGATGCAGGCAGTGATGCTGGGTTCTTCCCGGTTGGCCTGGGGACAACTCCCAACTAAGAGTCTGTGGGGATGGAGTGAACGTCCAGGAGGGAGTGAGCGCCCTGTCACCAGAGGTATTCAAGCCAGACTGAGATTGTGCAGTCCAAGAGAGGAGCCCTCTGCCACACACGCCTCTGAACTGGGGCTAGTCTGACGAGATGTGCTCTGGGTGTAAAGTGATGGCCAGATTTCAAAGGCCCGTTATGGGAGGAGAGCAGGAAGGAGAGATGAGTCAGCCCTCCCCGCGTTTTCGTACTGCATGCGTGCTCAGCCACTTCAGTCATGCCTGACTCTGTGTGACCCTCTGGACTGTAGCCCGCCAGGCTCCTCTGTCCATGGCATTCTCCAGGCCAGGATGCTGGAGTGGGTTGCCATTCCCTCCTCCAGGACATCTTCCCGACCCAGGGATGGAACCCGCGTCGTCTCCTATGTGTCGAGCATTCACTGGCAGGCGAGTTCTTTACTCCTAACGCCACCTGGGAAGCCCACTTTCATATTGATTGCATGTTAAATAAATGACAGTATTTTGCACATATTAAAAATATGATAAACTTTAATGTCACCTCCTCTCACCTTTTTGATGGCGCTGCTAGAAAATTGAAATTACCTATGTGGTTCATATAAGTTTCTCTCGGACAGCACTGGTCAGAATCCCTGAGCAGTACCTTCGCACATCCCTCAGGTGATGTGTGTGCGAATGAAAATCTGAGACGCCCTGCAGGCGCCTTGACCCAGGGTCTGGGGGACTTGGCTGTGGGGGTCTGAGAACGAACAGCCTGAACTCCAGCCATGTTCCGTGGAACAGTCAATAATCGATCCCTCGGCCCCCAAGTCACACGTTTGGTCTGTAGTGTCCTTTCTGCCAGCTGGCTCTCACCAAGAACAAACACAAACTTTCAAGAGAAAGAGGCAGTTAAGCAGGGACTGGGCTCTCCTCGAAACGAACCACGTCCCAAATCCACCGTTTGCTGGCATCCTGTAACTCGGTGAAAAACTCACTCAGTCACGTCCAACTCTTTGTGACCCCGTGGAGTATACAGTCCGTGCAATTCTCCAGGTCAGGATACTGGAGTGGGTACCCTTTCCCTTCTCCAGGGGATCTTCCCAACCCGGGGATGGAACTCAGGTCTCCTGCATTGCAGGTGGATTCTTTACCAACCGAACCACAAGGAAGCCCAAGAATACTGGAGTGGGTAGCCTGTTCCTTCTCCAGCGGATCTTCCCGGCCCAGGAATCCAGCCAGGGTCTCCTGCATTGAGGTGGACTCTTTACCACCTGAGCTCTCAGGGACGCCCTGTAACTCAGTAAAGCCTGGGAAATAATCTCAGAAAACAACTGAAAAATGGATCTGCATGTTTAAGCTGTAAATAAATAAAACACGTAACCAACTCTCCCTAAATTCCTCCTCCTTTTTCTCTCTGAAAACTTGGCCCCGAGGTGTTCAACGGCACTAAATATACAACTGGTGAGCAAGTGAGCCACTCGAGGTGCCGGGGCCCAGGGCTGCTTCACGCTGGAGCTGTAAACCACGGGGAGCTGGGCGCTGGAATCAAAATGCCGACGGGCCTCCCGACGGTGAACAGGCCGAGGGAGGAGCAGGGCTGGGACCTGCCAGGGGAGTGGGCAGGGCGGGGCCTCTCTGCACGCAAAGCAGCCCAGGCTCAGAGTCTGCCCTTGGTTTTCCGCGACAGAAGCCGAGCCACACACACTCCTTCCAGGGTCCAGGAGGTGATCTGCCCGTCGTGCCCACCCCAGACCCCAAACACGCCGTCTGGGACCTCACCTCCTGTCTCCCTCAGTCAGTGAGCAACACTGGCCTCTTGGCCTCGAGCTCTTACACTTGCTGTTCCCTCTGGCTGGGGTGCTGTTCCCCGCGCGGCTCGCTTCCTGACCTCCCATTCAGCAGAGGCCTCCCCTGACTCCCTAGTAGAAAATGCTCCCCCGCCTCCGGTCATCTCTGCCCGCTCACCCTGCTCTCCCTGCTCATCACACCACTCACTTCACTGACAGTAGAGTCTATATATATGTGATTATTTGCTTATCCCCTGCTTTCCCTCTGGAATGTCAGCTCCATAAAGGCAAGTACCATTTAATCCCAGAGCTTAACACAGTACCAGACACAGAAATAGGTGCTTGATAAACATTTGTTGAAAGAGTGAATGCATGGATTTCCATCCCTTTCTTTCAGCTGGCCTCGTGATCTCACTGGGATAATATCCAACTTGCCAGCGGTGAGCTCAGCTTTTCATGCGTCCATTGAACACAGCCTCCTTCCAAATATCTATCCATCCATCCATCCAACTGTCTATCCATATAACTGTTCATCCAAACATCCTTCCAAATACTTCCTATCTATCCTTCCTTCCCTGATGGCTCAGTGGTAAAGAACCCGCCTGCAGTGCAGGAGACCCCGGTTCAATCCCTGGGTCAGGAAGATCCCCTGGAGAAGGAAATGGCAACCCGCTGCAGTATTCTTGCCTGGAGAATCCCATGGACAGAGGGGCCTGGTGGGCTACACGGGGTGGCAGTCAGACATGATTGAGTGACAATGACAACATTCTACCCTTCCAAACATCTATCCATCCATCCACGTATCCATTCACCTAACCATTTTCTAATATCTATCCGTCTAATCATAAATATAGAACTGGGGAAGAAGTGAACCACCCCGGGGTGCCGAGGTTATTATTCATCCATGTCTATATCCATGCCGTGCCCATATTATTCATCCATCCAACCAACCATTCAGCCATCCACCTAACCATCTCTTAATATCTGTCCATCTAATCACACATCTGTGTACCCATATAACCATTCATCTGCCCATCCTTCCAAATACAACCTATCGTCTATTTATCCACCCAACTATCCACATATAGAATTGATGCTCTTGAACTTCTGTGTTGAGTGTCCCTTGGACTGCAAGGAGATCCAACCAGTCCATCCTAAAGGAGGTCAGTCCTAAATATTCATTGGAAGGACTGATGCTGAAGCTGAAACTCCAATACTTTGGCCACCTGATGCAAAGAACTGACTCACTGGAAAAGACCCTGATGGTGGGAAAGACTGAAGGTGGGAGGAGAAGGGGATGACAGAGAATCAGTTGGTTGGATGGCATCACCGACTCGATGGACATGAGTTTGAGTTGGTAAGCTTGAGTTTGAGCTCCGGGAGTTGGTGATGGACAGGGAGGCCTGGCGTGCTGCAGTCCATCGGGTCGCAGAGAGTCAGACACAACTGAGCGACTGACCTGAACTGATCCACATAATCCACCTGCCCAACGGCTCAGTCTCCCACCCCCCCCCGCCCCCACCAAACCAGCTCCCAGACGCTGGGGCCTCCCACTGCCAGGCCCCACCGTCTCCCGCCCTCCTTCACCGAGTTCAGCTCACGCTGCCGTGACCCCACGTGGTAATTCACTCTTTCCCTGTGCTGTTAGAACATCGGCAGCTCGGAAGCACTGGCTTGAGCAGAGGGCTGGCACGTAGGAGACGCCAGTGAACGTTCGCTGAATGAGCATATCTTTCTTTTCTCCGTATTTATTTGTTTTGCATTTCCTACTCGACTGTGAGCTCCCTGATGGCCAAGACCATTTTCTAGTCATCTGCTGCTAAAATCTCGCACCTGACTCACAGAAGGTGTGTTATCCGTACCGAGTGAATGAGTCAGTGATGTACCCGAGAGAAAGACTCTGGCAAGAGGAAAGATTCTGGAGCCATACTGCCTGCAGGCAGATCCTGGCTCTCTGTTTATTTCCTTTTTAAGCGGTATGACCTTGGGTGAGTTAACGAACCTCTCTGTGTCTCAGTGTCCTCGCTTGTAAAAGGGAGGTCACAGTACTTCCTTCCTAAGTCAGACGGAGAGAGACAAACACCGCATGACATCACCTATACGTGCGATCTAAAGTAGGACACACGTGAACAGGTCCACGACACGGAGGCGGACTCGCAGGCAAAGAACGGCCGTGGCTGCCAAGGGTCGGAGGAGGGAAGGATCGGGAGTTTGGAATGAACAGACACAGATTGAAAGGCCCTACTGTGCAACCCAGGGACCTATGTCAATGTCCTGTGATAAACCACAGTGGAAAAGAATACGAAGACGACTGTGTATATGCAAGCTAATGACTCTGCTATGCAGCAGAAATTAACACAACATTGTAAACCAACCACAGTAGTTTTAAAAATAGTGCTTCACTCGGCTCTTAGGAGATTCTTATGACTTAATATACATCGAGTACTTAGAGCAGAGCCTGGAGTAAGACAAGGGTGGGCTTCCCAGGTGGCGCTAGTGGTAAAGAACCCACCTGCCAAGGCAGAGATGCAGGAGACGAGGGTTTGATCCCTGGGCTGGGAAGATCCCCTGGAGGACGGCATGGCAGTCTGGTCCAGGATTCTTGCCCGGAGACTCCCATGGACAGAGGAGCCTGGCGGGCAACAGTTCACAGGGTCGCAAAGAGGCAGACACGACTGAAGTGACTTAGCAGACACAAGCACTCACACAGGCGGAACAGAGTGAGCAAAGGGAAGGAGGAGATGAGGTCAGAGGGTCCCTGGGGTCCGGGTCGCGAACAGCCTCACTGGCGCTTGTGAAGACCAGCTTCTGCTCTGAGCGAGCTGGGGGCTGATGTAAGGCTGGGAGTGGAGAGTAGATAAGGTAGCTTCCCTGTGACGGGCTTCACGCATGGTCCAGTGGTTTAAGAGTGCGCCTCGCAACGCCAAGAGCACTGGTTCGATCCCTAGTCTGAGAAGACTGCACACGCCTTGGAGCAACCGAACCCGTGCGCCACAACTGCTGAGCGCTCCCTCCGGAGCCCGCGAGCCCCGGGACGGGGGCCCACGTGCGCCTGGAGCCCACGTGCGCCTGGAGCCCACGCCCTGAAGCCTGCGCACCCCAAATGGAGAGCGGCCCCCGCTGGCTGCAACTGGAGGAAGGCCACGCACAGCTACGGAGACCCAGCACAGCCCCAAATAAATCAACAAACATTAAAACACCACCACCACCTTCCATTTGAAGAGGCTGCCGGGGCATGCTGGCAGCAGGGAGACGCGTTAGGAGGCTGCTGTACTACACCAGGGAGGAGGCGATGAGGTGTGGACAGTGAGCGCCATGCGAGAAGGCAGAGCCCGACGTGCCAGACGTAGGGAGTGACAGGGGTCGGGACCAAGCCCAGGTCTAGGGCCCGGATGGTGGGGAGGATGGGGCTGCTCCCCCAAAATGGGTGGGCAGATGGAGGCAGGGGCGTGTCTGTGGGAGAAGCAGCCACAGTGAGGGCTGGGGCGGGTGGGCTCCGGGCCAGCAGACCCCTGGAGCGGGGCGGGGGCAGCTGAGGCTCGAGTCTGGACAGACGTCTGGGCAGGAGACCGGGTTCCACAGACAGTTCTGCAGCTCCTGGATTGTGGCGGCGCCTGGGTACCTCTGGGGGGGCTGGGAAGGGCCGGGACACAGCTCTCTCCTGGGGGCGCTGCTCTGACACCCCCAAGACCCAGGGGGACCTCACCTGTCATGGAGCAGGGAGGACCCGTGCAGCGGGCTCTGCCCCTAGCGACCCCCTCGCCTCTGTCCAGTGAAGTGACCAGTCTCCTCGAGTTCCTGCACACCTCCTCCCCAGGTCCCCAGCAGGCCACGCAAATGGTCCATGGGAAACACGGAGCTTCAGAGCTAGAAAGAGCCTAAGGAATTTTGAATATAGGAATTACAACCCAACTGGGGCTTTAAAATGACCACGGCAGCTACCACCACTGACCACGGGAAAAAGCATGTTCACGACAGCAGCCGCTGTCCTCCAAGCGCCCGTCACAGGAGAGCCCGGGCCGCATCTTCACTCTGCACGATGGCTCTGGGGTGCAGGTTATCACTGCCTCTCTCCTGGGGAGGAAACCAAGGCTGAGGCGGGCAGCCCACCCAAGGTCACATGGCGAACCACAAAGTCAGGATTCTTCTGACCTCTTTCCTCAGCCTGTGATTCCCACCTCCCAGTGCAGAACAGAAGCCCAGCGTCCCCTCTTGGGTCAAGAGCTCGGTGTGGCGAGGAGACTTTGATCTGCCCCCGACCCAGGACTCGACGCCCTGCAGAACCAGCCAGCCCCACAGGCCAGAGCCTCTAGTAGGTCACCTGCAAAATGGGCACAGTTACCCCCGCTCGCCTGGAGGAAAACCATGAGGCTTGACCAAGGAACCGTGTTAGAAAGTGAGGTCGCTCAGTCGTGCCCAACTCTTTGCGACCCCATAGACTGCAGCCCGCCAGGCTCCTCTGTCCATGGGATTCTCTAGGCAAGAATACTGGAGTGGGTTGCCATTCCCTTCTTCCAGGGGATTTCCCCAACCCAAGGATCAAACTGGGGTCTCCTGCACTGCAGGGGGATTCTTTACTGCCTGAACCACTACGCGGCTTTGCAAATTATAAAGTGTCTTACAAACACTGTTAGAGTCATTATTTCAAAATAGCACCAATCCTTAGGTCTAAAATACACACACACAAAGAGACACACACACAGACGCAGAGACACACAGACACACACACAGACACACAAATAGACACACACATACACACACACACATACACACACACACAGACACACACACACACAGACAGACAGACAGACAGACAGACACGAGACACAGAGGCTGGGCAGAGCGCGGGCTGGGAGGCAGGTAGCTGAGAGGGGAGCTTGCTGCCATGTTTTCTGCCTGGGTGACCTCAGTCCACCCCTTAACCACCTGTGCCTCCACTTTCCCCATCTGTAAAATGGGAGCAACAGCGCCTTCCCCGGGGGCCGGGGCTCATTTCTGGAGACCAGTGGCACTAGGCCAACACACAGTGCGACAGATCTTGCAAGGGGCGCGCTGAGCAGCGGAGGCTGGGCTGGCCCTGTCCGCCCGCAGCGGGCCCTGCAACGTCCCGGGGTGGCCCTGAGGTCAGGTGAGCCCCCGACCTGCAGCAGCCCTCGAGCCGGGGCCTTGGCTGCCCGTCTGCAAAACGGAGCTCACAAGGACCACCCCCCGCAAGGTGGTCAGGCCGGTGAAACAGACGCCCTCGTGCAGACAGAGCACAGGGCCCGAGTCTTGAAGGCGCGCTGCAGGGCAGGGCTTGAAGAAGCCCGTTGTCAGCCCAGGGGTCCTTCTGGGGGACACAACAGCACCTCGATTGCTCCTCAAAGGACACATGAGTGTCAGGATCAGGGCAAGTGACACTGCCGCCCGGGTGCCAAGCCCCCCACCACCCCCGACTCCGCTCCCCCTCCCCGGCCTGGGCAGATTTGATAACACCCGGAGTCTCACTCCCCCCGCAGGGCACAAAGGTGGCAATTGTCCCTGGTGGGCGCCTTTTGACTTGGTCTCGCCGCGCTGAAATCGAGCCCCTTCTGCTGCGCCCCACCTGGGAGGCCTCACAGGGCCTCGCCAGACCGGCCCCTCCCACTTTGGCCGGTTTCAAATGTGTGTCCTCCCTACCCCGCCCCTGGAGGGCCCGTAGCCACGCTGGGGACGACTTCCAAGGGGACTGCCACCCTCGGCCCCTCTACAAGGCCCTCTCCTCGGCTGGCCAGGGCCCAGAGAGGTGGCAGGGTTGCGCCCCTTGCTGCCAGACCTTTCCGGGTCCCCCGAGAAGTGACACGGAGGTGTGAGCCCAGTGCCCACCACCCCAAGCCAGCCTGTCCACCGGGCCTTCCTGCCCGAGTCACAGGCCACGTGGCCGCCTAGCCTGGGAAACACAGACTGAGGGGCATGCTTCGTCTTACTCATTGGCAATGAATTCAAACTTCAGTGGCCACGCAGGACCCGCGGCGGCCACGCGGGACCCGCGGCGGCCACACGGGACAGCAGCGCTAGAACACTTTCAATGCCTTTGCTCTTCCAGCCCTCATGATACGAAGCGATCGTCATCACCGTTCTGCAGAGGGAGACGCTGCGGTACAGAGAGGCGTGTTCAGACGCCCAAGGTCACACAGCCCGGAAACAGGAAAGCTGAGCACCATCTCCAGAGCCCACTCCCCACAGCAGGCCAAGCCAGGCTCAGCCCAGCCCCTCTGCTCCACAGCTGTGCGCAGGAAGGCAGGGGACAGGCCCTTGCAACCCCCGAGCCCCCCAGGACCCCTTCTGGACAGCGGGCATTGCACTGAGGCCGCCCCACCTTGCTGAGCGCACCCACTGGGCGCCAGCCTCCAGGGTGGGCTCCTGGAGGTGCTGAGGTGGTTCTCACGCCAGCTCAGAGGGACGGGAGGAGTCAGCAGAGGTACAGGATAAGGGTCCCCAGCCAGCTTCCCTAGGCTAAGCCAGCCCAGAGGTCCCACGATGGCAGGAGGCGTGCCAAGTCCCTGCACGGGCCTGGGTACCCCTGGCACCTCCTTGTCCAGCTCCTGCACGCCCAGGACGGTCCAGACCCCTCTCCTGCTGGCGACAGACAATGGGCGCAACTTCCTCTCCACAGGGCCCTGCTCCCTCCTGACCCAGGAGAGTCCTCTCCCAGGACGAAGGCAGGGCTGCCCCAGCGCTGCAGCGGCCAGGACAGGAGAGGACAGGGGGTGCCCAAATGACCTACGATCCCCAAACGTCAGACACTGGGGCCTTCTGGGGGGCGGGGGACCCCAGAGCATCCGAGGTGCCCCGAACAGGGGACTGGAGAATCTCAGGACAAGGTCTTGGAACCACGGGACGGAAGAACCAGGGAGAAACGCGTCTAGGTCCAACAGGCCCTGGGGCAGGAGAAGCTGTCAGAGGTTAAGAGCCAGACCCAGAGCTAAGGGAGCCCTGCCTGCTGTGTGGCCTGGGTTGTGTCTTGACCTCTGGGCCCCTGTTTCCCCATTTGTAAGATGGAGATGGCAACGGACAATGAGAGCCTCACGGGACCCGTGGGGATGAAGCCGGTGAGAACGCAGAACCGGCCCCCCACCTTCTCCCAGCAACCAGGCACCTGCCCTCTGGCTCATCCCATCACCAGAGCTGCAACCGGCAGCCTCTTCCCAGCCTCCTCTGCCCTGTGGTCCTGCCTCCTGGCCTACCCACGCCCCCACCCCAGGCCCCTCGCTGACCGGGGGGACAGTGACAGCCTCCCAGAGGTCACCGGCCTCAGGCTGAGGTCCTAAGCTCCTCCCAATACCTCTGGGCCTGCCTGTCCCCACCCAGACTGGGCTGGGAGGGGGTCTCAGCAACCCAGGGCTAAGCGGGGTGCTGAGGACCAGGCCCCGCGGAGCTGGGGGCCCGGAGACGTCTCCGTTCTCCGGGGAAGGGCTGGCGCTGCCCCCGCCCCCCATCACCTCCCTGCCCTTCCCACTGCTATCGCCGCAGCAGCATCAGCCACCGGACCTGGCTGTGCCCTGCCCCCACTGCGTCACCACAGAGAACTGGAAAACAGCCCTCAGGCCTCCCGGGCATCCACCCCCGGGCCCCCCCGAGCTCCGCTCCAGCCCCTCCTCGCAGCTTCCGCTCTGGACCTGCCTGACTCCTTCCTCTGGGCCTGCACATCCCAGCCTGGCCATCCCAGCGGGCTGTCCCCGAGGACCTCTCAGCCCACAGCAGCACCCCGTCCAGCCCACCCCCTACTTTGGCCGGTCACAGGGTGGGGAGGGGTTGACACAGCAAGGGGGGACCGAGCTGGGAGCTGGGCCTGGGCGCAGGGTCGCTGTGATGGGAACCACCTCCCATCTATTAAGTGGGCAAAGTTCTCAGCGCCGTCTGGAGACCAGGGCAGTAGAGGCTGGGGACCAGAGTAGGGGCTTCGGTTTTTGAGTTTTACTTCGTAACAGACACGTTAGAAAGATATTTAAAGCTATGTGTGTATGTTAAGTTGCTCAGTCGTGCCCAACTCTCTGCGACCCCATGGACTGTAGCCCGCCAGGCTCCTCTGTCCGTGGGATTTCCCAGGATAGAAACCTGGAGAGGGTAGTCATTCCCTTCTCCAGGGGGTCTTCCCGACCCAGGGACCGAACCCGGGTCTCCTGTGCTGCAAGGCAGATTCCCCACCATCTGAGCCCCCAGGGAAGGCCCCCCAAAAGGCACATTCAAATGTAAAACTACAAAGCTTTTAGAGAAAAAAAACACAGGGTAAAATTTTCGGGACCGAGGGCTCAGCAGAGAGTTCACCGCAAAAGCACTATTCGTAAAAGGGAGAACTGATCAATTAGACCTTATTAACATTAACAACTTCTGCTCTGCCAAAGAATCTACGAAAAGGAGCAAAGGACAGGCATAAACCAGAGCAGGGGGCACCGCAAACCGTGTGTCTGACAGAAGATTAGCGTCCAGAACATACAAGCAGTTCTCAAAACTCAGCAGCAAAAAACCTAATCGAATCAGAAAACGGGCCCAAGGCACGAAGAGACATTCCCTGGGAGAGGATGTTCATTCATCAAATACACACGTGGAAAGATGGTCCACGTCACTAGCGACGAGGGAAACAGTCGTTAAAACCACAGTGAGGAACCGCACACACCTCTCAAACAGCAAAACCGAAAGCCAGTGGTAACCCCCAGTGCCGGAGAGAATGCAGTGAAACGGGCTCCCTGGCACAGCGCTGGCAGCCACCTAGGACCACAAAGCCGCTCTTCGAGAGTGTAGCCCTTCCTCACAAAGCTCCACACACCACTGCGGCCCTGACCCCCAGAGGCCTGGAGCTGTGCGTTCTCACCAGCACCTGTCCACCAGTGCTCACAGCTGCCTTGTGCACCATAGCCCCCGCCCGGACACTACCAGACAGCCTTTAATGGGGGCAGGGTTCCAGACCGTGAAACCACACTCCGTCATAGAAAGGAGCAAACTCTCCATCGACGCAACAAGTTGAATGGATCATGAGGTGATTATGCTGAGCGAAAAAAGCCAATCCCAACTGGTTACCTACCGTGCAACTCCATTCATATAACAACCTTGAAATGATGAAAGGGAAATGGACAAGAGATTAGTGGCTGCCAGGGGCTCAGAAAGCCATAAAGACGGCTGAGCGCCGAAGAATTGATGCTTTCAAACTGCGGTGCTGGAGAAGACTCTTGAGAGTCCCTTGGGCTGCAAGGAGATCCAACCAGTCCATCCTAAAGGAGATCAGTCCTGGGTGTTCATTGGAAGAACTGATGCTGAAGCTGAAACTCCAATACTTTGGCCAGCTGATGCAAAGAGCTGACTCACTGGAAAAGACCCTGATGCTGGGAAAGATTGAAGGCAGGAGGAGGAGGGAGACAGAGGATGAGACGGTTAGATGGCGTCATAGACTCCATGGACATGAGCTTGAGCAAACTCCGGAAGACAGTGGAGGACAGCGGAGGCTGGTGTGCTGCAGTCCACTCTTTGTCTGTGGCAAAGACAGGGACATGACTGAACAACAAGGTCTGAGGAGGGAACAGGCAGGGTGGGAAGCAGCTCCGGCTGCCGGAGGGAAGCGCAGGGCCACGCAACGTTCCGTGTCCTGACTGTGCTGACCCACACCCGGCTGGGATGCCGTGTTAACTTTACGAGCTGCCGGGGAACACCGAGCAAAGGGCACGCGGGAGCCTTCTGAATTCTTACAACCGCACGTGGGTTGACATCTCAACATAAATATATTAACGTAAAAACACAAGAAATCCATTGAAGTTTTACTGTGAGGTACGCAATGAATACATGTTTGCTCTAAGTATGCCCCACACAACATTGGAGACACATTTGTACTAAAAAACCCTTCATTATCTCCCGTTGGACTGGGAGGCCTGTTCTTTATCTGGGGACTCCCCCCGGGTGAGAGGAGATGCCTGGCACATCACTCGTCAGTCCGCACATACTGCCTGAGCGCTTACCGTGTGCCAGGCCCCGTTCTAGGCACGGAGGAGACAGCTGCACACTCAGGCCGCCCCAGCCCTTGCGGTGCTGATGTCGTAGTGGGAGGAGACGGGGGACAGAAACACCAAGTGTGTGCTTAGTCACTCAGTCGTGTCCGACTCTTTGCACACCTCTGGACCATAGCCCGCCAGGTTCCTCTGTCCAGAGGATTTTTCAGGCAAGAATACTGGCGTGGGTTGCCATTTCCTCCTCCGGGGGATCTTCCTGTCCCAGGGGATCGAACCCACATCTCCTGTGTCTCCTGCACCGCAGGCAGCTTCTTCACCCGCTGAGCCATTCAGGGAAGCCCCGAGCAGAGACGTAAAGAGCTGTGTGAATAAGATGACTTCACACGGCAGTAAGTGTGACACAGAAAGCAGGACAGTGAACAGAGCAGAGGTGGTCAGACAGGTGGAAAGTCAGGGAGGGACTCCCTGGGAAGGGGACCTCTGAGCAGAGCCCAGCAGGAATTAGCTATGCAGACTTTTGAGGGAAGGGCATTCCAGACCGGGGAAACAGCACGTGCAAAGGCCCTGCGGCAGGAACACAAGCTTGGTGGACTCCCGGAGCATACGGCTGGGGACACAGCTGGTGTCCAGTCGGTCCTAAGCACCTTGTACTCTTCCCATCGCCTCACGTCAGAACTAGAAGACCCTTCTGACACTCAAGGTCCCGCCATGGAGGACACAGAAGGCCTGGAGGGTCGGGGTTTGCCCACAGCCACCCTTGGTCCACCTCCCTCAAGTTCCAGCTGGAAGCTGTCATATCTGGAAACGGAAGAACCCACACGGGCACCAGACCCGGAGCCGGGAAGGACACGGAGGCCCTCGGAGGCCTCCCCAGAGCCCAGCCTGGGCGGCCGGCCGGACCCAGGGCAGGTGGGACCTGGCTGGGCTCAGGCCCTCGGCGTGCCACCTGACCACTCCATCCGATCAAATATGCAAGTGGCCCTCAGGACAGCAGAGAGGAGCATAGCTGAGCAGCCTTATCTGGGCCCCGCCCCAGCCACCCGAGGCCAGCGCCCTGCCGTCCTGACTCCCGGGCCTCAGGGCAGGGTGGGAAGCCCGCTCCTGGGAGCACCCAGACCAGACGGGGCAGGGCAGGAAGGGACAAGACCAGCACCCTCGGCGGGCAGGGGCTGGGCAGGGACCGGGAGGTGACTCCCGTCCGGGTGGAATTCCATCTCCCTGAGCTCACCTCCCTTGGAGCGAGCAGCACATTCCAGCGGGGCCAGCCCCGTCCCGGCCGGGCCCCCATCCCCAGGGCTGCCTTCTCGGGGCTCAGGCACCACCTGCCCAGGAAGGGCCCCCAGAGCTCCCCTGCACGCGTGGCACTTAGTGTCTAGCGAGGCCTCGAAGGCACACCTGGCCCAGTGCAGGAGCGTCACGGAGGTGCAGAGACTGACCCCCAGGCCCCCAGCAGAAAGCCGGCTCCAAGCGCAGCAATGAGGGGCCATCCACAAGGCCAACCTCCCCATCTTCCGCAGCCCATACATTCCTGCCCCAGTGCCCGTTTCCCCAGGGCTGAGCCGGGCTCTGGGCCCTCCCAGCATAATCTTCAGGCTAGCTGTCCTGCTAAAACCCCAGAGTGTCAGCTCTCACCTCCAGTTGGTGGCTCCCAGAAGTGGCTCCAACCAGGACCTCCCAAGCCCAAGTGCACCCCCATAACCATCACCCCTCATGTCCAGTCTCCCCCCGCCCCAGAGCCTGACTGCAAGGAGGTGGGCTCCTGCTCATCCACCCCAGATGCAACCCAAGCTGGGTTCCCGCCCTTCCCAGCCCCTAAACAGCAGTGCTCCCCTACCCACCCATGGGCCCTGCAGGGCTGGGGCACCTGCTGCCACCCCACCCCCCTGCACTCTGCTCCCCACCTGGTCCCAGAGACCTGCCCCCGGCACCCCTCCTGCAAAGCCTCTGCAAGAACCGCTGCCCAAGGGGGACGCTTTCTCCTGGGCCTGCACTTGACCCCAGCCCCCTCTGCAGCCCCATCACCCACGGGCACCTGTCCCCACGTATATGTAGTCTGCCCCAAGGGCCCATACTTTTGGAGGACTTCACACCCCTGTAGAGTTTTCCTGGCGGCTGAAATGGTAAAGAATCTGCCTGCAACTCAGAAGACCTGGGTTCAATCCCTGGGTCAGGAAGATCCCCGGAGGAGGGCATGGCAACCCATTCCAGTATTCTTGCCTGGAGAATCCCACGGACAGGAGAGCCTGGGGGGCTACAGTCCAGGGGGTCACACAGAGTCAGACACGCCTGAGTGACCAACACCATGCTTTTACAGCGGCCGTGACTTCTCCCTGAACTGCCTCCCTCCCGCCTGCCTTGTCCACGTAGAGGACTCCTACGTATCCTTCAAAGCCCTGCTCGTGGGTCCCTCCTTTTTGCCCCAGAGGTGTCCGGACTTCTCCAAGAAGAAACTGCTCCCGCCTCTGAGCCCTTACGAGCCTCCTGAACAACTGCGTGCCTCCTGCACCATTCAGTCCCGAATCATCACTTTTGCTCCTCTGCCCACCTCTCTCACCAGACTGAGCACCTTGAGGGCAAAAGGAACGGTGAGCTCATCCCCTCACTGCCCCAAAGGTGGGAAAGAGATGACGCAAAGCCACAAAGATCCCAACACCATCCAGAGATTCCAACCCACTGCTTCGGATGCCTCTCTCCCTCCCAAAGACCTTGATTTCAAACCCAAAGTGTGAGAGTGTAAACATTCTACAGCCCCAACCTCAACAAGTCTGTGATTTCAACCCCAAAATACAGTGACCCTAAAATTCCAAAATATGTGTCCTGGTGCTGGGAAAAATTGAAGGCAAGAGAGGGGGACGACAGAGGATGAGATGGTTGGATGGCATCACCAACTCAATGGACATGAGTTTGAGTGAACTCCGGGAGATGGTGAAGGGCAGGGAAGCCTGGCGGGCTGCAGTCCATGGGGTCACAGAGGTTGGGACATGACTTGGCAACTGAACAACGATGACAAAATTCCAGCAGCGACTCTGCTTGGAGCATCGCATCCCCAGAGGATCTGCTGGCTCTGTCTTCTCACCTGACCCCTCTGACTCACACTGCTGACCACACGACTGCTCGAGACAGCAGGTCACGGGCTGCAGGGGTGCCCACCCCCCACCCAGCACAGCCCCTCGGACACATCTGCAGGTGAAAGCCTGGCTCAGCGTCCCCCAGAGCAAACTGGAGACTCGGTGATCCCTGCGTGTTATTCATCATCAGTCAGCTGGGGCGGGGGCGCCCCTGCAGCCCCAGGGCCACCCCTCGTGGGGTCTGCCACTGCCCCGGCCCCCGGGACGCACACCGCGTCCCCCTCCCCCCGTTCTCTTGCCCCGGCTGCCAGCAAGCCCAGAGCCCCGTGGTCAGGTTGAGTCTTGTCTCCTCTCAGCAGGGGGAGGGAGCCGGCGATAAACACATCTGCGCCTCCTTCCAAGATGCTCACCAAGACCTCCAGCTCCACCGTACCTGCGGCCCACGGAAGCCTGGGGTGGGCAGAGTCTCTGGCGCGGGGTCCCATACCTGCAGGCTGCAGGGTCCTGGGGGTCCTCCAACTGCACCCCCGCCAGGCCCCAGAATAAACGGAGGCTCATCATGCTGTGTGACAGATGAGGACACCGAGGCCCGCAGAGGGCTGGGCTCCAGGCTGAGCCTCGGCTTCCCGGGGCGAGGCCCTGGTCCTGGCCGCTGGGATCTGGGTCCGGGCACTTGGGGTGCCTCGGTTCCGGGACTGAGGTGCCAGGCAGGGAGACCCCCTTCCTGCCGTGCTCCGGCCGAGTGGCGTGGGCACTGCCCCGGGGAGCTGAAGGCTAATCAGGACGCGCTCCAGGCCTCAGCTTGCACCCCCAAACCACAAAGCAGCTGCACTGGTGGCTGATCGTGTGTGCTGGGGAGCCCCAGATTCTACCTCTTTGCTCTGGAAAATACAGCGTCTGGCTGAACGGCCATCCAGGAAGTCACCCTCAAGTGTCCTCTCAAACCAGGGTGGAGCTGGGTGGCGGCGGAGGGGGTGCTGTGGGGGTGCCGGGGGCACCCCTGAGCTCAGAAGCGTCAAGTCAGCCCCAACCCGCACTCTGCCAAGATGCCCAGATCCCACTCCTGACCCTAGCCACGGCCTCCGTCTCTGTGATTCCGCCCTCCCCCGCTCCAGAACCATCAGGGGCTCCCCAGGGGCCGTTGAGGACCCACCCCGTCAGGCCATGTGGACACAGAGCGCCTCTGTCCACCAGGCCCTGGGGTGTAGCTGAGAATGTGACATATGAGGTCTCTGTCCTCATCAAGCCTGGGCTCTGGGAGGGGGAGAGGCCCCAGAACGAGGCACCATCCGGGAAACGGCTAGGAAGGGGCTGAAAGGGGGCACAGCGGAGCTGTGCAGTGAGGGCGGAGCAGCTCCGGGAGGAAACTCACTGCTCTCACCTCCCAGGCCTGCAAAGCGACCACACACCCTCCCGGCCGCTGTTACCCCCTCAGGGACCCACCAACCAGCCAGACTGGGCCCCTGAGCTGACCCCAAGCCCCCTCCTCTGGGCCTTTGACCATGACCTCTCCCCACGAGACCTGGCTAGCCTCCATCTCTCTTCTCCACGGAGCCCAACCTCACTCACTTCCTGGGGTCCACCTACTCCAGGAAGCCCCCTGAGGTTGATCTCACGATGTCGGACAGCTCCCGTCTGCTGCCTCATCCCGGAGCTGCTCTGAAGAGCACGCACGGCCTTCTCGCCTGCTGGAGCTGGCAGCTCAGGGAACCGCCTCCCGCCTGATGTGCATGGCCCTGCCAGGTGCTCTCTCCTTTTGCCCTCACCGTGGCCGGACCAGGCAGCCACATGGGAGGAAACACGGAGTGGAGGGAAGCCACTTTGCCTTCTGCTGTCCACCCCTAGGGATGGGAGCTTCAAGGTTAGGAGGGAGCCAGTGACCTGTGACTTCAGCCCTAAGAAGTGCTCCGACCGTAGCAAGTGGGAGGGACAGACTGCCCTGGGCAGGCACTCCGGCACAGGGCTGGACCAGCAGGGCCTTCAGGCCAAACCCCCACCCCGCCATCATCACCGGGTACAGACCAGCCGAGCACCTGCCTGGTGACTCACCATGGCCAGCCGGAAGGCTCTGACACAGTGGGAGGGACAGACAGCTGCTGGGGCCTCTTCCTTGTGCACCTGCAGGGAGCCCGGCTCCCCTCTGAGACGGGTGGGCCACCCCCAACATCGGTACCAGACGGCTCCCTCCTACGCCACACGTACGCACCGTCTGCAGTCACACCCACCCTGTGCTGAGGGCCAGCCCTGTGCCAGGCGCTGGGAAGGGCTCCCCTGCCGCCTCCCCGTCCCTCTTCTCCCTGGACTGAGGACACTCCCGCCAGCCCTGCTTCCTTCCCGGGAGGAAGAGAGCGGCGAGAGCCCTGCTCAGAACCCTGGGGGCCCACTGCCAGCCCACACAGTGCAGAGGACGCCAGCCCGCCAGCCAGACTCCAGGCTTCACATTCTGGCTCTGACCCTGAATAGCACGTCAGTCAACCCCTCTGCGCCTCAGTCTCTTCATCTGCAAAATGGGGTGGCAGTGCTACCGTTCACGGGGATGCCATGAGGACGAAGGGAGAAGACCACCGGCCCCCAGACACGCTCGAGCAAAGCAAGGCGCCCTGGCAGCCAAAAGGGCCGTGCCAGGCCCCCTCGCCAGGACACGTGTTTGAGCCCCTGGAGTAACCTTCTTTCTCTTCTCCCTCCTGCACATTTTTCAAGAGTCACTGGTGACGACCAGTTTTGAAAACAAACAGCGAAAAAAGAAGTGCTTGTGCATGAAAATCTGGGTCTAAAGCAGAGGCGGCGGCCACTCTGGGACACCCCAGACCGCCTTCCAAGCTGAGCCCAGACTCTCGGAGGGCGTGAGGAGACAGTGAAGAGGGGGTGGCCCCCTCCATCCTTCTGAGCTCCCGACCTTGGTTAAGCTGACCAAGGACGTGTTACCAGCCCTGGCATGCACCCCAGAGGGATGGCTTCTACTGAACTCACCTCCACTCCCGAGGCCCCCGAGGCCCACAGTCGGAGTTTTCACAGCTGCTTTTGTGGATCCCAGGACTAGAGTTCATATCCACCCCTCATCCCATCTTGCTGAGTTACAGTGTTCTAACAGGGACACAATTACTCATCCTTGTCGGTAACTGACAAGTGTCATTCCACACAGGACCCCCAACCAGCAGCGAATCAACCACGGACTCCAGCTGAACCAGGCTAAGGGCAGAGCCCTGCGCCCCATCGCCAGCCGCTAACGAAGAAGCCGTGTTGCGGCCTCTGCCCTGCGCCCCATCGCCAGCTGCTAACGAAGAAGCCGTGTTGCGGCCTCTGCCCTGCGCCCCATCGCCAGCCGCTAACGAAGAAGCCGTGTTGCGGCCTCTGCGCCAGCGCCGCCCGGCTCCCCGCCCTGGCTGCCCACCTTCCGGCCTGCCTCGTTATTGTGTAAGTTCATGAGAGTCCGGGCGTTCTGCTTGATCTCCCGGGCGTCCACAAAGACCTTGGCGAAGCCGATGCCATAGCGGATGTCGGCAGAGCAGCCACCCCACTTCCAGCCCTCGTCCCGGTGGTACTGGCCCTGCTTCTCCTTGTCGCAGCCGCAGTCGCTCAGGTTGCCCTGGGTGCAGGCTGCCGTGATGGCATGGGCCACGCCCGCGGCGATGATGGCGTAGGTGAAGGCGGCCTCCCGGCTCCCTGCGGGGATAAGAGCGGAAACACTGGGCTCAGGTCCAGGCGTCCGGGGTGAGGAGGCAGGCCGAGCTCTGCTGGGGTCCACCAGGACCAACCCAGCACCCGTCCCTGGCCCCCAGAGCCCACCCCTCACGTGCACCCCCATTCGATCCCCAGTCACTGAATGCCCGGGGGAGTGGACAGGGGCAGCAGAGGAGGGGGGCACCTAGTTGCCTGGCCCCTGTGACGTCAGAGGAGGGACCCCCAGCATACCGATTACCACCCCACTCTCCACGCTGATGTGGCTGTGTGCACGCGTGCACACACACACACAGAGGCCCTGGCGACCGTCAAGCAGCACTTTGAACACCCGCAGTGTGCAAAGGCTCTGGAGCCACAGGCCTGGGCCGCAACCCCAGAACATCAGTCTCTCAGCTGCCGCCACCCCTTCCCTGGGTCTCGGCCTCCCCTCATAAAGTGGGGACCCCAGGGAATAAGAGATCAGAGTTTATTACCGGTGTCTGATGGCGGAGAACACCTGCTATGAAACTGAGTCAAGCCTGTGAACGTGAACGGAGAGTGACGGCTCTTTGCCACTTTGAGCCTTCAGGTAACTGATAAAAGGACCTTTTGCAAAATGCAGTGTGCAAATTTATCCTTACACTTTAATATATATTTTATTGTTGTTTTTTGAATAGTAACGTTTAAATACAACTACTTAATAACTCTACCAAATACAATAAAAGCAAAATTTTCAGTCAATAAATAAGTAAGGATTAAAAAGAGAGATTAGAGTCTGTCCGCAGCTCTGGGCGCCCACCTGGCCCACGGCACCTGCCTGAGCAGCAGCTCCTGTCTTGCTCCTGCTGTGCCCGGGTCACCTGCAGTCCAGAGGTCCAGCCCACGAGACTGTGAGCATGTGCAGACAAGGCTGGGACCTGCTCCTCAGCCTCCGTCTGACACGGACATCAGGGCTGGGGGTGGTGGGGGGAAGGGTCCGCCCGCTGGGACGGGAGGACAGGCTGGCATCAGGGAGCGGGGTCCTAGGGACCCCACTCAAAGTGGCATCGAGTCCTCACTCTCCATTCACTCTCACAGGCTTGAATCAATCGTATAGCCCGTGGGCTCTACCATCAGACACTGGTCTAAACTCTGACCTCTTATTCCCTGGGATCCCCACAAGAAAGGCACTGTGGCGGGGTCCCCACCTTACAGGGGGGAGGCCAAGACCCAGCGCTGAGGGGTTGCTTCCCCAAACGCTTCCCCAGCTACGTGGAGACAGGGCCTGGCCTGGAGGGCGGCTGGAGGCCCCATGGAAGGAGGTACATGGGCCCAGCAGGAGGGTGCTGGGGTGGTCAGCGGGGCGCAAGGGTGCTGCATAGCTGGGGGCCAGGAGACAGACCCAGCGGGGGGAGTCACTCGGGCTGGTGACTCAGCCTCCCGGCCCCTCTGGGTCTGAGAGCAGTACTGACTGCCTGGGAAGGAGAGGAACCCAGGCCCGACGTGTGGTGTGGCCGCTCAGAGCCAGGATGGGTGGGGGTCAGGGAAGCCCCTGGAGGAAGAGGCCCTGGGGGCAGAGAAGCATTTCAGGATCTGGGATGGGGTGGTGGCTGAAGTAGGGGCTGGGGAGGTGGCGGAGGCAGCAACCCCCAAGATGCTTCAAGCCCCGGGTCACTGTCACCTGACTCAGGCAGGCCTTTTCTCACACGCCCCCCCCCCCCCACCTTCACTGCACAGCCCTCCACCCAGGCTGCCAGGCCACGAGCACCCTAACCCCCAGCCACCTTCCCCCGCCGGCCCCACTCCACCAACCCTGCAGACACGGAGACCTATCCACCTGCCGGATCCACTGCCTCTCCGTGCCACGGCCAGACCCTGGCGTTCCACGACAGCCCTGCTCACACAGGGGCTCCGGAGCCCTAGCACTCGAGTCCAAACCCCAGCTCAGCCACGGAGTGACCGCAACGCAGACAAGTTCCTCCTCGTCCTGAGGCTCCAGCTCCAGCTCACGCTACCGAGCACCAGACCCACAAGGAAACGACACACGGGAGGGGGCAGGCGACAGCGAGGTCAGAGCTTCCCAGACAGCAAAGAATCTCCAGGGGGAGGGAACAGAGACGTAAGACGGGGAGGAGAGCCCTGTTCCGCCACTTTCTGGCTGTGAGACCTCAGCCGGGTCACCTAACTGCTCTGTGCTCCAGAGCCTCCGCTACGAAATAGGAGAACGACCACCCACTTTGTCAGGGAGGTTGAGAGGACTTGGCAGAATTAACAAAGAATTTAGCAGAGAGCCTGGCATGAGAAAGAAAGTAGTTTGACCCCATGGACTGCAGCCCGCCAGGTTCCTCTGCAAGAACACGACAGTGCGTTGCCATTTCCTTCTCCAGGGGGTCTTCCCAACCCAGGGTTCAAACCCAGCTCTCATGCACTGCAGGCAGACCCTTTACCAGCTGAGCCCCCAGGGCAGCCCCGCGTGAGAAAGTGACCCCGGGGATCAAACTGATTACAATTCCTACTGGTGATGTTAGTTAACAGTCCCTTAGGAGGAAGCTGTGAGGTAAGGAGGAGGAGTCTTCATTTGTTGAAGAAACCGGGGCCAAGAGAAAAGTCTGGCTCGTTCAGGCCACCCAACCGGTGTGGCGGCAGTGCGGAGCTGTGCAGACCAGGTGCTGTCCCCGGTGACCAAATGCCCGCAAAGTGCGGAGGCCCGGCTGGCGGCCTCGGCAGGTGAACGGACACTGCGTCTCCTTTATCTGCCCCAGAGCAGAGCAGCAAATTGAGGAGGAGTGGGGCGCTGGCCTGCCACTTGAGACTTGCCCTGCTCCCCAGGTTCATCCCTGGGGCGGAGTAGGGCTGGGGACAGTGGGCGGGGCTCTCCCACTCAGTGGGCGGGGCTGGAGACAGGAGGCAGGGCTCTCCCACTCAGGGTCCCAGGCCTCTGAGGCTCCTGTGCAACACGTGGCAACCCAGACGCTCAGGGAGGACACTTACCCAAACCCAACAGCGATGCTGATGGCTTCTGTTCCCACCAGGATGCCCCCAGCACATCCCGGATGGGTGGGAAGGGCGGCTACCCCTGCACACGCACAGCTCCCCTGAGTTCAAGGTCACCGCCTGACCAGGGTGAAGTCTATCATGGGCCATGGCCTCCTCTCTCCCCCCACCCCCAAGCTGGCCCTCACCTCTGCACCCATGGCCCCTGGGAAATAAAGGGACCATTACTCTTAGCTTCCGAGCTCCCAGGACCCAGGAACCGGCTGCTCAGGTCCAGATGCGGAAGGGCCGCTGCTGACTCCTGCCATCGACCTTGACCTAGGCCTTGCCCCCAGTGTGAGACTAGGACTGCCCAGCCCCCCTACTTCCCCTTCCTCACTGACCACCAGGGAAGCTGCCCTGGGCAGGGGGCTGGCCGTGTAACTCTTGCCAAGCCTGTTCACCTCTCGAGGCTTCTATTGCTGCGTCTGTGAAATGGGTGTAAGAGCATCTGTGAGTCATGGGCTGGCAGGAGGCTGACTCACTGTACCTGGCATGGAGTGACTGTTCCGTACACAGTTGATACCACCGCTGTGACTGTTATTAAAGATCTTTCTTTAAAGAATATACGTATTTGGCTGTGCTGGCTTTCAGCTGAAGCACACGGAAACTTTAGCTGTGGCATGCGAACTCTTAGTTGCGGTGGGCTCTTAGTTCTCTGACCAGGGATTGAACCCGGGCCTCCTGCATTGGGAGGGCAGAGTCTTAGCCACTGGGCCACTGAAGGACACGGCCGCCTCATGCAGAGGCCGGTGTGTGGGAATGACCCAGCGTCCAGCTGCCCGGCCAGACTTGGGGTTCCCGGCCTGTTTGGCTCCCACTGTTGACAGCCCCCATGACAGCGTCTGAGGGAGGGCTGAATGAAGGAGCAACTCCACCCTGCCAGAAGCTGGGCGACCCTGGGCAAGTCACTGAGCCGCTCTGAACCTCCGTTTCCGTATCTGTGAGTCTCAGCCACCTGGCCCGTGGCTGGTGCATGAATAAACGGGGGCGAGTGTTATGATGATTGTAACAGATGGAATCCCAGGCCTCCCAGGAGGAACGGAGTGAAACTCCCCCCGTCAGCATTCTCCATCGCCCTCCTGCCATGTCAGACTTGTCTGCTGGCTGTTGCTCACGCCACACCGACCACTCCCGCTGCCTCTGAGCTTCACCCCCTACAAGGCAGCGCCGCGTCGTGTCCCGAGGGCCTGCCGCAGAGCGGGCGTTCAGTACATCATCTGTTTAGTGAATGAATGAAGCCAGGCTCCCAACAGTGGCCAAAAGCCGAGGGCGCTTCGTTGAGCACGTATTACCAGCTCGGCACTTTGGGGAAGAGCTCTGCTCAGCTGTGCATGGGGAACCCAGCTGATTGGGGTCCAGAGAGGCTCTGACCCGGCAGGTGCAGGGCAAGGACGGGCCGTGCCTGTTTGGCACGACCTCCCCGTCCCCCAACTTGGGGCATCGGCACAGAGTCTGCCCGAGGCCTGGGGTTTGGGGGCTTTGGGGATGCAGGGAGAGACTAGAAGCGAAGGGACCTTGGTGAAGCACCTGCTGTGCTCCAGACCCACACTTGAGGCTGGTTCCCAACGGCCCTGTGGGCGGCCACCATCCTCCATTACCAAGGAGCAGGACACCGAGGCTCTGAGAAGCAAACCAGCCCGGACTGGGATTCCGGGCCCCGGTCGGTCAGCAGGGTCCTTCCTCAGTCCCGGCTCCCTCCTCCCTTCCTGGCTCCTCACTGCACGGGAAAGCCCAGGGTTGAGAGAGATTCCTTTGGCATAAGGCATCGACCCCAATCAAAATGCCTTTATTTCTGCCGTTCAATGGTTATCGGTTAAAGCATCAATAAATCACTTATGAGACCCATTTAAACGGGATGGGCTGCTGAGAACAGAGCTGACGGCAGAAAGAAGGCAGATGAGGATCCCCGAATCGTAAACCCTCAGACTCTCCGCGTGAGAGGCCACCTCACACGCTGCCCGCCCACGCCCCCTCCGCCCGCCCAGGCGCACAGCAGTTCCTGACTGTGTCTGTGGGAAACGGGGGCTCGGGGAGCGGACTTGCCCAGGGGCAGCCAGGATGCCAACACGGAGGTCACAGGCCACCTCGAAGGACTCCCCCAGCCCCGACCACGTGCATGCTCCTGGGACGACCCCTCTTGGCCTGGGGAAGGTCCTCCAGTGGGGCGGTTTCCCAAAGCTGTGTGTGTGAGTCTCCCTGGACACACGTGCACACGTGTCCTCAGGGGCCTGCTCTTTACTGCTGCAGAAACGGGATGAGGTGGCAACCCACTGGCACCCGCATCATAAGAAGAAAAGCAAAGTCATGAAATGCTTCCTGTCTGCCAGGCTCTTTCCTAAATGCTCAGTGCAGATCGACTCACCTCATTCTGGGCCCCCATGAGGTGTGCAGTGTCGTTACCTTCATTTTACAGATGTGAACACTGAGGCCCAGAGAGACGGTGTGCTCTGACGAGGACCCAAACCCAGTCACGCTGGCCCCAGAGTCTGACCCTCTCTCCTGCCTTGATGGCAGGACACCCACTCCAGTCCCTGGCCAGGCCCTTCCCAGATTCTTCCTCGTGGGGCCAGTAGGCTTGGCCACCACTGACCGTCCCCTCCAAGGGCAGACTCAGCCCCTCTCGCCTTGACCACCCCCCCGCTCTGGCCCCTGAGCAGAGGAAGAGCCTCCATCCGCCTTGCCTCTCCTTGCCCCCCGACCAAGTCAGTGCCCTGTTCCTTCACTCCACAGCTATTTCCTGAGCACCTCCTGGGTGGGGGTTACTATGCTAGGGGCTGAGGAACCTGAGGGCGGGATCAGGTGAGGCCTTGCCTTCTGGGGGGACAGACAGCAAGACCGCCTCGCCCAGGCAGCCCAGGGCTCTGCAGAGTGTAGGACAGGGAGATGATGGGGCAGGGCGCTCTGGGGCGGGGCTTCTGCACAGGCAGAGAGGGCTCCCGGGCCACCAGCGTCAGGCAGCCCTGCCCCAGCGCGGGCAGTGGTGGGAGCAGGCATGGGAGGAGATCCTGCCAGGCCCACCGCCCGGCCTGGGCAGAGGGCCCTCTGTCTTCAGAACCAGAGAAAAGTACCTGGCGCCACAGACATAAAGCCCAAGGTACCTCCTGGACCCAGAGCTTCACAGAGGCTGGGAGACTTGCCCAGGGTCACCAGTGACTCAGCGAGACCTGAGGGTTAGGACCAGGGTCTCCTGGCTACCAGCAGGAGTCCTGCCCTTGCTGCCGCCTCTGGCTCCTCCACGAGGCCACCAGCATCTGCAGGTGATTTTCCAGCCAGAAGCCCAGGTGGCCTCAGCTCTGAACTTGGCTATGATGGAGCCTCTTCGTCCCTCCCATCTGCTCCCTACTCAGCGGGGTGACCCTCAGCAAGGACTCCGGCTCCCCAGCCTCAGCTTCCCCGCCTGGGAAGTGAGAACCGCCCGGAGGACATGACCCAGCTGGCCTGAAGATGAAACGAAACCTCTGTGTTCAGAGAAGCCCAGTTCCCTGGGAGGTTCTTCGTAAAGACTGGAGTTATCAGGGAGATGAACCCGGGGAGCCCGGCTGACGCCCTCCCGCATTCCAGCTCCGTAATGATCCCGGCGGGGACAGAGGAAGTGAACTGGTGTCCAAGCCTGCCCAAAAGATTCCATTCCACCGCCCTGCGCAGCCGCTGCAAATGGTTTGCACCGGAATATTATCTGGGTGTATTTACGGTATCTTACTGGAAACCACAAAGTGCACTGTATTTTTTTTTTTCTCTTTTGCTATTTAAAGCTGATGGGTCAGAGAGTGAGCAATCTGCAGTGACACCGGCCGAAATATATGAAGATTTGGAAAACATACAGATGGAAAAAGGTGGCCTCTGCCAGCCCCGTGGCACGGTGCTCACAGCCCTCTCTGGGCTCAGAATGCCACACCTGGCTGTCTCCGAGCGGAGGAACTGGGAGACCCCTGGATGAACGGAAGAGTGGGGGCTTCAGGGGCACGTGTCTTGGCTGAGCCCAGCTGACAGGTCGGGCCCACAGAGCTGATCTCCAGTCCCCAGCCTCCGCCCTTCTCTCCTGCCTCCACTGCAACCAAGCATCTCCTCCCAGTGAACAAGGCTGGAGCGCACTGCTGCTGCTCGCCAAGGCCCGACAACAAACCTGCAGAAGATCATTCAAACACCTGAGGTTTTTGTTTTTTTTTAATACTCATACAGTGCAGTAAATTGGCCCATAGGTGTATCAGAATCTAATTCAAAATAGCCATACAATTGACGGATACTCGCTCAGATGGTAAAGAATCTGTCTGGAATGCAGGAATTCCTGGGTTGGGAAGATCCCCTGGAGAAGGAATTGGCAACCCACTCCAGTATTCTTGCCTGGAGAATCCTATGGACAGAAGAGCCTGGTGGGCTACAGTCCGTGGGGTCGCACAGAGTCGGATATGACACAGCAGTTAACACACACGGGCACTATATCTCCCTATGGTTTAATTACACATACATTTACGAACAAAGAAGAAATGCTCAAGGCATTCCTTCCTTCCTCCAAGCCTTTCTGCCTTCAGTTTGCAAATACCCTTCCTCTCCCACTGACCTGGTGACAGGCCACGTTGCCCAGTGGTCGCAGAGCAGGGCCCGGGACAAGGGAGTGCCGATCCAGCTGGGTTGACATGCCAGCTCCACTTCCCGGGGGTGGGGCCTGGGGTGAGCTGTCTGACCTCTGAAGGCCTCAGTTTCCTCCTCTGTGAAATGGGAATAATAAAGCACCTGCCTCCTAAGGGTGTCAGGAAAATGAAACAAGCCCAGGCACCAGCCACCAAACCAAGAGCACGCCTGGAAGGGGTGGGTAAGCAGTGGCTCCTCCTAGGAGGGTTTGTGGTTATCGTCTCCCTCGAGGCGCAGCTCGGGGTCCCCTCCGAGGGGCCTTCCTGACATCCTCTCCGTGGCTTGTGGCTCAGCACCTTCACCATCCTTATTCTGTGTTGAATTCAAAGATGAGTTCAACACAGAGGACCCAGATTACTCATCTGTGACGCCTCAGCAGTTGAATGAATGAACATGCGTGTAAAGGCGTGCGAGAGTGTGAGAGTGTGAGGAAAGCTGGCAAGAGAACGTTTTAACAAAAGAGTCATCTCAAAGAATAGCGTCAGGAGAGCTAAAACCCAGGATGAACTGAGGCTTGCAAAAAAAAAAAAATGCACATGAGACAAAAAGTCCTTTGTCAGCTGCGTTCTGAACAAGAATAGGGAAAGAATAGGTCTTTTGCTCTGCCAAGATGGCGTATTGTTAAGAAATGGCAGAGAGAAAGTGGAGCTGGCCCGCCCCTTGCTTCTGTGTGTCTCTCTGGAAAGGTCTTCAAATCACCCCTCCAAGTGGTCATCCGCTCACCAGACATGGGCTCCGTCCACCCGCCCAGCCCAAGATGGGGGAAAGATAGAGCCATTGTGCAAGGCATGCAGATTCCCAGACCTGGGCACCCCGGGGAGAGGGCCGAGCTGCTCTAGACCACTCGGGAGGAGAAGCAGTGAAATGGGACGGGAGCAGAAGCCCAGAAACACATCCATGTTGCCTGGCTGGTAGGCAGAGGAGGGTGGCCCCCAGCGCCTGAGTCCTAGGTCACCAGTGCCCTTCCCTGGAAAAATTCCACAGGGGCGTACCAAACAGGAGGTCGTGAGTATTTGAAAAAGAATGCAGCCGTCCCCAGGAGCGCATGTCAGGAAATCACCGTTTCTCTGTTGACGATAATGCTGGACTCCTAGCAGATTTCTATATGTGCTAAGAATCTGATCGTTCCCACATCCTGTCTTTTCCCCAGACACAGGGGAGAGAGGGTCTTCAGAGAGCTCTCCCCACCCCTATCCCCTGGCAGACCCTGCAGGAAGGATCCTTCCCCACCCCTGTCTCCAGCCCCTTTCTGCCCCTGCCGTCCCCCAGCATCCAGCCGGTGCCCAGGTCACTCTGCCCACCCCTGTCCCCCAGTGTCCAGCCGGTGCCCAGGTCACTCTGCCGGGGCCACACCTGCAGGCCTCCTGTGACTGCCCCTCCCCACCACACCCTTCCTCTCCCGGGTTGCGGTGGCCCATTCTAGGTGACCCAGCGGGCAGCCTTCCACTCTCCAGCCCAGTGCCATCGGCCCGGTGCCCAGCCCTCTTCTAGCAGACTTCCAGGGCACACTTCAGCCCTGACTTTGCTGTCTGTCCCCAGCAGATGGTGGGCACCCCAAGGGCAGGCCCGATGGCTGATTCATCAGCCACTTATCACACGGAAGATTCCAGTAAATATCTGTGGGGCCAATGAATGAAAGAGTGGGTGGACACACGGGGCGGGGGAGTCCCACGAGCACTTAAGTCACATGAATTCAACCAAATGCACCTGAAGCAGAAGTAAACTTAACATACCGTACGGACGGGGCTGCAACCTGGTGTAAGAGTGTGGAGAGCCCTCGGAAAACTAAAAACACCACTTCCTGGTGGTCCAGCAGCTAAGACACAGTGCTCCCAAGACAAAGGGCCCGGGTTCCACCCCTGGTCAGGGAACCGGATCCACGGGACGCAACTAAGCGTTCACACGCCACAGCTAGAGACCCTGCATCACGCTGTAACTGAGGCCTGGCACAGCCAAACAAACAAATAAATGTGTTTAAAAAAAATTAAAAATAGAACTAGCATATAGCAATTCTACTTCTGAGTATGTAGCCAAAGAAAATGAAAGTGCTAACTCAAAAATATTTGCACCCTCAAGTTCATCACAGCACTATTTACACTAGCCAAGACATGCAAATACCCTGAGAATCTACTGAGAGACGAACGGATAGGGAAGTGTATGTACATACAGGGGTGTGCGTGTATGCACGTGTGTGCACGTGTGTGTGCGTGTGTGTGTGTGTGTGCGTATGTGTACATGAAAAGAAGCGAAGGTATTAGTCACTTAGTCGTGTCTGACTCTTTTGCGACGCTATGGACCTAGCCCACCAGGCTCCTCTGTCCATGAAATTCAGGAAAGAATACTGAAGTGGGTTGCCGTTCTCTTCTCTATGGGATCTTCCAACCCAGGGATCAAACCCGAGTCTCCTGCACTGCAGGCAGATTCTTGACTATCTGAGCCACCAGGGAAGCCCAGATATAAATACATATATAAATATATAAATACACACACACGTATATACATACAGCAGGATATTACTCAGCCACAAAAAAAAGAAAGGGCTCCCGCCATCTGCAACATTCTGGATGGACCAGGAGGGCAGAGAAAGACAAATACTACGTGATCTCACTTATATGTGGAATCTTAAAAAATTATGAAAAAAATACTGTGCGAATCCTTTGCACACAGCACACGCTCACTCTGTCTGCCGTACATATGCACACAGGAACGTTTCCTGTACTTGTATAGAGAACCAGGTATTCCGAATGTTGTGGCTGATTTAAGGGACTTTGGAGAGTGGCACTGGCTGGAACGGATCTCACGGTCCACATCAGACACGGGGACGCGGCCCTGCTGTGCCCTTGGGGGAGGATGCTGGGCTTGGGGGTGGGTGAGTACACTTTCGTGGATAGTCCAAAAGCCCTGGGACGAGCATGGCCCATCTATGGGGTCCCCAGAGCACTGTTTCCTGGGGTGGCTGCCTCGGAAGAGCAGTTCCAGCAGACTGTCAATGAGCCTGAGGTCTGGGGAGACGGGAGCCCCAGGGAAGCCTACTCAAGGTGCTCTCTTGTCTGCAGGACTTCTCAGAGCCTCTATTGCAGGGAGAACAGCATGCTGAGGTCCCAAACTGATCATCCGGGGGCCCTCCTTTTCGCCCCAGAGCAGCAGGTGGGGGTGGGGAGGGCTAGAGACCTGCGTTCCCCAGAACAGACAGAGGAACAGGTCCTCTTGAGTCGCGCCTTGGTGGGAGGGCGGTCTCCCCTAGGCAGTGACCTAGACGACACTCATTCTACCTGAAGCAATGCAAACGTGGGAAGAGAGCTAACAGAAAGCTGGGCTAAGACGGGTCAGAACAACCGCAGGCAGGACTGAACCATCAGGGCTGCATTTCGGGTCAGAAACAGAAAGCATTCACTCAAAGAGGACAGAGCGCGTCCCCCGTGCATGGTGCGCCCAGACCTGGGCCAGAAGATGAGCAAGACCCTGGAGGGCTCAGAGCGGCTGGGGGCGGAGGGCAGAGTGGAGCGGCCCTGCCCGGGAAGCAAGCCTGTCTCCACGTGTTTCCTGAGCACCTACTGTGCGCCGGGCCCTGGGGTCACACAGAGAAGACGGTTGACAGGCCCATGCTCCGTGGACTGATGGCAGACACACACGGCAGTCACTTCTGAAAGCAGTAAGTGCTGTAAAGACAGCAGCACAGAGTGACCTGCGGGGAGGCTGTCACAGCCAGGTGGTCAAAGGCGGCCTCCTGGAGGAGGTGGCATCTGGGTGGAGGCCTGCACAGTGCTGGGCTGTGCAAGGTCCCCACCACTGCTCAGCAGCTTGGCCCTGTCGCCCTTCTGCCCTGACCCGTGTTCCAGAAGGGCCTGGGGTGGGGGTCTGCACCGTTCCTCGGGGCTGCACGAGCAAGCAAATAGAGAACGTGCCCTGGCGTAGCAAGTGATGCAAAGAAAACCACAGGGCAGGGCAATGAGGGGCGGGCAGTCTGCACCGCGCAGCAGGCCCTGGCGAGCGGTGGGCACGCGAGCCGAGGGTGGAAGCAGCAGAGGGCATCCAGGTTGGGGACCAGCTGGGGCAAAGGCTCCGAGCTGGGAAGGACTTGTCACACGTGAGGGTAGGGGGGGAGATGGGGTCAGGATGCAGGTCATGGAGGTCAGCAAAGGACCGGGGGACTGTTGGCATCTTGTTCTCAGAGCAACAGGGAGGGTTTTACAAACGGAGATGCCATGGTCTAAGCAACCGAGAGGACAGACTTTGCTGGGGGCCGTGTGGCTGGCGGGTGGGGGTGTAGGGCAGTGTATTAGGGGCTGATGGAGTCGGGCGACAGCTCTCTGAAGATGGAGATTCCAACCAGGAGGTGATGGTGGAGGTGGGGAGAAGTGGACAGACTCGGCGATGCGCTCCGCAGAATCAAAACGGGCAGCTCAGGTTAGAAATGGGAGCAGCAGCCTCTCCCCTTTCTATCCCACAGCTTCTTGTCCTGGAATAACCAGGAGTAAAGTCCAGAACCCCCAGTTCCTTGACTTTGTCTTCATAGCAGAGAGGCACGGGGGCCTCCTGGGAGGGTGAAGGGACGCCCCCGAAGGCCCACACCCTCCAGGTGCCAGGGCCTTACGTCCAGGGGGTGCTGCTGCCTGCCTCCTAGCAAGGTGGGCCGTGGGAAGTGGAGACTGGTGCTCGCTTGGACGCCCCACGGCCCACTGCCACCACCAGCCTGTTGGATACATAGCGGCCTCAGGAGTCGTATGTCTGTTAGGACCACACAAGCAAGAACCTCTGCAGCCACAGGAAACTTGCCAGTACAGTCTGCTGCTGCTGCTGCTAAGTCACTTCAGGCGTGTCTGACTCTGTGCGACCCCAGAGACAGCAGCCCACCAGGCTCCCCCGTCCCTGGGATTCTCCAGGCAAGAACACTGGAGTGGGTTGCCATTTCCTTCTCCAGTGCATGAAAGGGAAAAGTGAAAGGGAAGTCGCTCAGCCGTGTCCGTCCGTCTGTTAGGAGCACACAAACAAGAGCCTCTGCAGCCACAGGAGACTCGCCACCCATCTCGATCTCTCCACAAAACCTCCATGTGACATGGTCAGCCTCCCCCTGGTGCTGAGCTGAGATGCAGGTGCGAGAAACCAACAAGGTGATGGGTGAGGAAGGGCCGCCTTGACTCTGCCCACTGCCCCCCACCCCCTCATCAAGGCTCAATAAGATGAAAGATGGGGCTGAAGTCCTTGGGGCCCTGCCCAGGGACTGCGATGCAGCCCTCCCCTCCTACCCACGACGCGACCACGTACAACCTGATGGGAAATGGGCGACAAGAATGAATGGGCAACTTACCCAGTATTAAACCTGCTCGGCCCGCAAATACAGGAGCAGATTGCAACCCCTTGACTTCAAGGATATGCAAGTCATGGTGAGAAAACATTTCACATTGCCCCGCAGGCAGCGAGGAAGACCTCTGGGCGATCCCTAGAGTGGCTGCAGGTCAACGCTGCGGGCTGGGGGAGCGGCACGTGCGCAGTCACCGGGGCAAGCAGCTCTGTCCCCACCTGCGGTCACCAGCAATTCCGTGGCTCACTATAGACGCCAGAGACACACTCAGAGGCCCCGGGACGTGCACACAGGAAGGCCTGCGGGGGCCCTGTTAGCAACAGCCCAGACACCCCTCAGCCAGTGTGTGGGCACACAGATGGGGTCCACTCACCACGACTGATATGAATCAACCACGGCCACAAGGGGGACTTCCCTGGCGGCCCAGCGGTTAAGAATCCGCCTGGCAGTGCAGGGGACGCAGGTTCAAACCCTGGTGGGGGGAACTAAGATCCCAGCTGAGCCTGCGCACCACAGCTACTGAGCCCTAGCACTGTGCAGCCCAAGCACCGCAAACAGACGGTCACGTATGGCAACGAAAGATCCCGATGCCGCACCTGAGACCCGACGCAGCCAAATAAAACATATGTTTTTTAAAAAAACAGCTACAAGGAACGATACATATGAGCTCTGACAGTGGCGATGGGAGAAAAAGTAAATTCCAAAAGACCGCATATTACGTGATGCCTTTCCTCTGTAAAATTAAACACAACTCAAAACAATGTGCTTCCAGGGAATCTATCAGTAGGAGATAAATCAGACATCAAGACTCAGGAGAGATAAAGCGTGGCTTGGGAGGTGGCAACAGAAGTCGCCTGAGAAATGCTCACAAGGGTATAAACCAAACTTGCTCTCCTTGTCATCTTGGTGGATTCGAGGGGGAGTTCATCATTTTAATTAAGCAGAGGAAAAGCCTGGAGTGGGGGCTGCATGCTTTCCTGGGTCCCCCAGGGCCACACTGCTGATAAACCTGATGAAGGGTCACAGAATGCCTGGCGTGTAAGGCCCTTGATAGCTGGCCTGTGGTCTCACCTGAGGCTCCTGATCCCTGAGGCCGAAGACCCCTGCTGCCCCTCCCCTTAGCAATCACACATCCATGTCTTTTCCCCGAGGTTCCCTCGGCCTGGGATCCCATTCACTGGCCAGTGAAATTCCTCCCACCCTCCAGGACCCAGAGCAAAGCCATCTCCACTGTCCCGTCCGCTCCCTCCACCTGGGCGTCTCACCTCTGAGCACCCAGCACTCCTCATATGCTTTTCCCTAAAGTGCAGACCATCCTGCTGTCTGGTTGCTTGTTAAGGGCTCAGCTGTGTCCCCCAAACTTCATATGCTCAGCGCTAACCCCCAGGACCTCAGAACGTGTCTGTATTTGGAGGCATGGCCTGTAAAGAGGGGGTTAAGTTACAATGAGGCCACTAGGCTAAGCCATCTTCCAACCTGACCAGTGTCCTTAGAAGAGGAGATTAGGGCAGAGACATCAGGGCACCTGCAAAGACCAAGTGAGCACACAGGAAGACGGAGACCATCTACATGCCAAGCACAGGGTGGGGCCTCAGAAGAAGCTGACCCTGCCTGGGCCCTGATTGCAGACCCCATCCCCAGGACTGTGTGTGGGAGCTGCCCAGCCTGCGGCCCTTGCAGCCCTGTTGCCCGCGGTCCCTGTGATGGTTTGGGATGGACGGACGCTCCTGAGTCAGGCCCCAGATTCAATCAGAGTGAGTCCCAGGTCGCTTGCAGGCCTGTCGCTCTAAAACTGCAATCCCAGGGGTTTTCTTGGAGCCTCTGTTTGCTTAAAACCCCCGAGGCCACCTCTCCAACTGGAGCCTCCTCTGCAAGAATGCTCCTTGCCCCAGGCCTCCGCTCCTGCTGGGAATATACTGGTAGTATAAATGAGAAGTGCAGACTGGTGGTATCTGCCCCACCCCCGACCTCAGCCTGCAACAGACCCCTCAATTTCGCAGCTCTGGGCAGCTGGGGAGCTGCTGGCCAGCAAGGCCTCCTTCATCCTGGGACTCCCTACGCTGGAGCCCCACTATCGCACCACGCCTGGCACTACCACAATGCCACCAACGGGCTAGCTATTCCAAGACTGCCAGTGAGACTGGGATCAGCCCAGCCCCCAGGAGGCCATGCCACTCGCTGTTGCTGACCTTGGGCAAGTCCCCCGAGCCTCAGTTTCCCCATACGTAACACCTCACTTGTTAACAAAGATCCAGCTAAAATGCCAGAGCCCAGGCCTGGGTCCCAGAAACAGGGGGAAGGGGGGTGGGCAGGAAAAGGCGAGAAAAGCATGAGGGACCACGAGCGAGGGCTCAGAAGACGGCGGGAGAGGAGATGAGGCGCAAGGGATGCATGGTACCTCGGTACCTCGGTGTCGCGTGCTTGGGGAACAGGGTGAGGCTGGGTGGGTGGGAGGATGAGAAGGTGGGAATAGGTGAGGACCGGGGGCCGCGGTAGATGGATAAGCAGGTGGGGTTTCATCCTGAGGCCGGGAGAGCCTCCCAAGGAGGCTAAGCGGGAGACGACAGATTCCAGTTTCCATTTACAAGGGACACGAGGTCTTCGGGGCGGCCGGTGGCAGGTAGGAGGCTGGGGGTGCCCAGGGAGCCCCGAGGCGCTTCTGAAGGCTGGGGTGAGGACACGGGGCAGTGGGCAGATCCGGCCGGATCTTTCCAACATGAACTCAGTTTGCTGCTGTCAGGGCCGTGGGAGATGGAGAACCCAGGGATGCTCCTGGAGCAGTCGAGAGGGCTGGGGTGAACCACTGTGGCCCAGGGACCCCAAGCTGACCTCACTTCCAGAGAAGTGCCCCGCTCCTCGGCTCAGCAGTGGGCTTGCAGGGTTCCCGGCCCCACCCAGGTCCAGACGCACAGAAATGAGAAGATACACAACGCGGCCTTCCCCACCCAGTGCATGCCTCCCGGCCACCAACACCGCTGCGATGCCCTTTCCACCAGGCTTCCCTCACGATCACCTTGGAGGCCGGACGCGCGGCCCGGCGCTGTGTGTGTCTGTGTGTGTTTAACCGCACAAGGCACTACTCCCATAAGACAGGGGCTGGAGACCCGAATGCCCACAGAGGCCAGGCAGCTCGTATCAGGGCCGCGGGCGGGCATGCGTAGGGGCGGGCCCTGGGGGGTGACTGGGCTGCCCAGGCTCCATCAACAGGGTGCTGTGTTCTCAGCTGCAGCCCATCATGAGCTCAGGGGACACACGTATAAGCTATCAGTAGCTCTTCCGAGTTTTGCAACAGCAGCCAGAAGTTCATGTGTTTTTGGTGAAACGGATAACTTGAAGATCTGGGCGTCAACTTGCAGACCAGTATCAGTGCTGTATCAGCCAGTTCGCCTTTGGGCCCCTGGTCTGCAGCTCCGCCGTGAACAGATGGTGGCATGGGTGCAAACCAGAGAGCTGACCCCCCTCACGGGCTCTGAATTCTGCACCTGTGGGGTCCCATAGCTGGGGCGTTCCACCCTGGGGCAGGGGATCCTGGAGCAGTTCCGAGGCCTCCTGGTCTCCCCACGGCCTGTCAGACCCCGCTCGGGGCGCCCAGGTAGCACATACCCACTTTGAGCTCCTTGCCGAAGACGGTGCGCTCCCCCAGTGCCGAGCAGTTCCAGCGGCCGTTGCGGAATTGAAACTGACACTCGTCCAGGCCCATTTGCGAGCCTTCTCCTATGACGATGATGGCGTCGGGCCGGCTCTGGCAGATCGCCCGCTGTCTGGGGGCCAGGCCTGGGATCTTGTTACAGATGATGCTTGCGCCCAGAGCTACCACCGAGGAGAAGCCGCTGGAGCAGGGGACACAGAGAGACGGAGCGTTAGGCCAGCAAGGTGCAGGGGCGGGGCACAGCCTGCAGACCCTGCCTGGGTGTCCAGCCCTGCCTCCCCCCACCGCTCCCATCCCAGGCCTCTCAGCTTCTGACACTGCACGCCCAGCCCACGTTCGCGCGTTCGTCATTCCCATCAGCACTTGTGTATATTCAATATTAGGCGTAATTTCCTTTTTAGACACAAAGAAAGATGATGCTGGTCACAAACATACTTCCACACGAACTCGGCCAGTTGCCTTTGCATCTTTGGGAGGATTCAGTTGAGACGAAGTTTAGAATCATGCAAAATGGAACTGATAACTGTTTAGGGACCATCTCTGTGTGATGAAACTGCAAAGGTAACCCCTCAGTTTCAGGAAGCAGTTGCCTCTAATAGGGCAGCGGGTGCACAGATATTAAAGAAAAAAACATTTAGACGTGTTATGTATGTATTATGGATGTACGTGTTTCATTATACGTGTTATGTATGTATATGGATGTACGTCTTTCATTATAAACACAGCTTTAAAAAGTAACTCTAAAGAGAAAATGAAAAAGACAGAAAAAGAAACAAGAAAAAAAACAAAAAATTTTAATGGGAAAAGTAGAAAAAATAAAATAAAAATAAAAAGCAATTGTGAATAAAAGTTGCAGTCTTTCCTTCCTGCAGGCCCATGGAGTATGTGGATCCCACTCCAGACACGAGTGGCCTAGAGCACGCTCACGACCTTGGCAGAGAGGTTCCTGTCCTGCTCACTCACTCGCTGCACGGGTCCATACCAGACACCTGTCAGGGCACCAGGCTCGGACAGGCGAGGCCCTGCCCTCGAGGGGCCACCAAAGCCCACAACGCATGCACCAGATAAACACAACAGGCCCTACAGCGATGCCCACTACTGAGAAAATAGTGAAGACGCTGTGACAGCAAGTAGGGGTGGGCTTGGGAGGGGAGGGGCCGCTTCAGCTGGAGTGGTCAAGGAGGGCCTCCCTGAGGAGGTGGCAGTGCAGTAGAGCCCTGAAGGGTTGGGAACCAGCCGTGGGAAGGTCTGAGGCAGAGTATTCCGGGGGGCATCGGGGGTGGGGTGTGGCGGGAACAGAAGATGCAAAGTCCCGAGAGGGGGACAAGCTTGGGATCGCCAAGGAACAGAAAGAAGCCACAGAAGCCAGCTGGGAACCAGGGCTCAGGGAAGGGAAGAGCCTGGAGAGAGGTGATGGCTGGCGGCGGGAACTTTCTCCATGCGCCACGAGGCACGGGAGGGCTGGAAGCCGGTCCCTGGCAGGGTCCCCCCACCTCCAGCCCTGGGCGGGAGAGCACTGCGGGACTCCAGGACGAGGCAGGGAGCGTGGGCAGGCCAGAGGTGGCGGTGGCTTGGCCTTGGTGGCAGTGGTGTAGGGTGGCTGCAGATGAAGCGACCCAGCGCTGTGGAGGGCTTGGGCAAGGGCACAGAAAAGAGGCGACCGTATGAGTCACGGGCGTCTGGCCTGAGTGTGGGGCCGCTTCCTAGCATCCAGGTAACCCCAGAGAGGCTCCGATGGCAGCGCAGACCAAGGAGCCAGCCCTCCCCTTACACAAAGATGGCCCACTTGTCTGGAGCTCCCATTGTGTGTAATTCTCGAAAGGCCATCAAGCATCCTCTGGATGAGAAGACCTCACTCGGGTTGTAGTAATGAGCTCCTGTTGACACAGCCAAGGTCAGTACCCCGCCAGCCGAGCGCCTCATCCTTCCTGCCCAGCCTGGGATTTGCCAAGGGGAGGGGCCCCCACTGTTCTCCAAGCGTTCTCCACCTCTGCCCTCTTTCCTGCCGCCCCTGCCACACACCAGCCCTCCTCCTCCTGCCTTGGGTCCTTGATCCTCGCCGGTTCCTCTCCCGAGAAGCTTTTGCCCCCTGAGCTTCACGTGCTTGGCCTCTTGCCATCAGCCACGTGACCTTGAGGGTCCCCTCTCTGACCATCCCGCCTAAGGGAACCTGCCTCCCCACGCCATCCCTCCTAACTTTCCATCCGAATCATGAGCCTCAGAAACGTCTCTCAGGCTGCGTGCCTGCCACGTAGAGGCACCCCCAGCCTTGGATGCATCTGTGAGCTTTGCAGGATGCCTACTATACGCAAAGGCAGCGTGGCCTGGCCACCACTCACACTGGACCACGTGGTCTCTCTGAACAGCCCTCCTGGGCAGGGACCGTCACCTTCATTTCACGTGTCCACTCTGCACAGCTGAAAGCCGAGGCTCACAGAGAGTGAGACCTGGACACTGACAAGTGCTCTCAGTCACTCGTCTCAGCCACTACAACACAGAGCTAGAAGGCCTGCAGCATTTGAGGAAGAGGCACAGCATAAAAAGAGCAGGTCAAGCAGAGACGCTCTGGCCCCAAGACAGCAGATGCCTCTGAACACCTAGCTGACCACTGGGAAACCCCCTCCATCAGCAGAGAGTGAAATTATATATTTGGGGAAAAAAAATTCACAGGCACAAATAGTCTCAAAGCTAAGCGTTCAGGCCTAGGGTGCCACCGAAGCTTCCTTCACCTAGGAGCTGTGTGACCTTGGGCAAATTACATCTCCTCTCCGCGCTCGGTTTCCCCATTACTAAAATGAGGGTATTAACTAGGCCTCATCTCAAAGGGAGGCTGAAAAATTAAACATGGGAAGTGCTCCCAAGGTGTCAGGCACACAGTGAGCACTCAATAAATGAGCTGCTGTAGTAGTTACGGTTACTGGGTCTGATTGTTCCAAAAGGCTGGTGCCTGAGTCACCGGAACTATCCAGATAAGAATACACAGGTGCCTTGCCATCCCTCGGAACCAGAAGGCCTCTCACGAGAGAGCTGTGAAGCTTCACCTTTCGTGCCCATTTTACAGATGGATAAGCCGAGGTGCAGAGAGCAGCAGGGCCTGGCCCCAAGCCACCCTGCCACTCCCCGCCTGACCTGGCCCTCTCTCCCCACCCCAAAGGGCGGCCGCGGGACGGAAGGCTGGCGCCCTCCGTGGCTCCAGTGCTCTCTCCCTCCGTCCCTCTGGGCAGCTGGGTCCCTGCGGGGACTGTGAGGTCTCGGCGCCGGCGGCGGGAGGGCAGGCGGGCGGGGCGGCCAGGGGAGGTTATTTTCTGTTGTTTTCCCTTTCTCTCTCCGCTCCCGGGTCCCTCCGCCCCGTTTCTAATTAAAAAGGAGATAAAGCCGCACGCGGCCAGCGCCAATCAGCCCCACCGGCTTCCTGGATGCGCGCGGGGCGGTGGGGCGCGGGCCAAGATGAAGATTAAAGCAGGGGGAAAAAAAAAAAAGCAAAGCCACCCAGACGCGGGCGAATCAATAACACTTAAAACAGCCGCAGGCAGGCAGCGCGCGAGCCCCGCAGCCGCCTCCCGGCCCGCGGTCACGGCTGGCAGCCGCCTGGTCCGCTCCGTGCGCACCTGCTGGCCGCCGCGGCCGGTCAACTTGCGAGATCGCCGGAGCCGCGGGGCGGGGAGGCGGGGGAAGCGAGTGACAAAACACAAAGGATCCATCACACACACACACACACACACACACACACACACACACATACCCCGCCGCAGACCCTGCAGTCCGTCCCCTCCCCAAGCGGAGCTGGGGGCGCCGCTCTCGTGAAACCTGCCGAGGTGGCCCCGGCGCGCCGGAACCCCCCATCCATCCCTGGAGCCCCCACCCTCACGCTTCACGCGCACTATCTCCGAAATACAAAGGGTGACTGGCCCTGCAAACGCAGCTCCAAGTCGCGTCCCGGGCCGCCCCCTCCCACCTTCCAGCCCGAGCGCCGTACCCGGCCCACCTCCCAGAAACGCCAGGGTGAGGCGGGGAGGGCCGCTCGGCGGACGCGCCGGCCGCCTCGGGTGCCCAGCTTTAGGGGGCGGGCTGTCCCGCCTCTCGCCGGCGCTGGCTCGCGAGCTTGCGTCCCTGGGTGTCTCGGTCCATCTCCAGCTCTACCCTTGTGTGCGTCTGCTCGGGTGGCTGGCGCTGTCCCCTCGGCCCCGGGGGTCTGAGGGTTCCTGGAAACGCGTGGTGCCCAGGCTTCTGCTTTGGCCCAGCGAATCGTGCCTCCCTGCGGGTACCTGTTCCCTGCTCGCAGACCCGCCCCGCCTGCCACCCGGGGACTGCCCTGCACTAGGAGCGGCTGTGCCCGCCCCTCTGTGGACACTTTCTCTTGGGCTCTGGGGGCTGAGCTCCCTGGGAGCTGCTGTGGTCCTGGCTGGTGGTCCCATGACCCGGTCCGAGTGTCCCTGGGAGGCGCTGACCCTTTGCTGCAGGGGACCCTCTTCAGAGTCCCCCGCGCTGGAGCGTCCCTGCGGGTTGTCCTTGGCTTGGGGTCGGGGGAGGGGGCTTCCTCCCTCGGGCATTCCGAGGACGGCCGTGTCTCTGGAGCTGTGCGCGCCCCTGGGGCTCGCGCCGGCGGGGGCCCTCTGTGCGCCCACCATTCCCGCACCTCACCCACCTCCGCCTATCTGCGGAGCCAACGAAGTTGGCGGCCGGCGGCGGCTCGCGAGCGGCTCAACCCCTCCCCGAGACACGCCAACTTTGCCGGGACGCGCGTGCAGGGGGTGCGAGCGGCCCTTACCCGATCCGGAGGTAGACCATGCCCAGGCTGAGAAAGAAGTGGCCCAGGCAGCGCCGCGCTTTCCGGTTCATAGTCCCCGCTGGCCGCCGGGGCCGCGGGCCGGGCCGGGCTGATCCCGCGGGCCGGCCTTGGCGGGGCAATCCACATAGCCCGCCCTGGAGGCGCGGGCCGAGGCTTCCCGAGGCCGTCTGTCGTGCGCCCGTCCGCGCGCTCGGCGCCGGAGCCTCGCCGGGAGCGCGGGAGCCACCGAGCCCCGGGGAGGAGGGAGGAGCGAGCGCGGCGCGGGGCGACGCCGGGCTGCGCGCGAGCGGCCCGGGCGAATGTGCGAGGCGCGGGGCGTGCGGGGGCGCTGCAGCCGCCCGCCCCCGCCCCTCCCACCGTCCCCCGCCCCCGCCCCGCCCGCCTCCCCGGAGCGCCCGCCCCGCGCCCCCGCGCCCGCGGGACAGGGCCGCCTGCTCCGAGCGCGCTCGCGCTTGCCCCACGCGCTCCCGCGGCGCCCCCTCCCGGCTCCGGGGCGCCCAGCCGGGTGGGGGGCAACGGGAGTCCGCACGAGCCGCCCCTCCGGCGCCAACTCGCCGACTGCGGGGCGAACGGACGCGCAGGGACGGCCCTCCGGTTGGGGGGAATCGGGGCTCGGCCGAGAGCCCTCACTCGCGCCCGGGCCTGCCTCCCGGTCCCTCCGAGTGCTCGGAGCTGGGGGGCGGGGGGTCGTGGAGAGCTCACTCCCCTCTCCCCAGCTTCGGGGGAGGGCGCCCCCTTCCGCAGGGCTAGTGGCAGAGGAGGATGACTTGGCTCAGCGGATCCCTCCTCACCCCCGTCCATTCGAGGCGGGGCGGCAGGTGGGTGCCCAGGTGAGACAGCCTCCGCTGGAACCCCGCTCCTGGAGGACAGTCGGAGCCGGGCGGAGGCCTGGACTCCCCGCTCGCAGCCCGGACGCGGGGCGCGCGAGCCGCCCGAGGGCTCCGGGCGCAGCCGGCGGCTCAGCGCGCGCTCGCGGCGACACCTGGCGGGCGGTGCAGGTAGGCCTGGCTCGCTCGCGGGGACAGCGTCCAAGCTGACCAGAGGTCCTGACCCCTTCCCATGATACGCAGCCCAGTCCAGTGAGCTAGGGGCTTTGGGACTCAGATTGCAACGAAAGAAATCGAGGCTCAGGGCAGCGAAGGTGTTTTCCCAAAGACACCAGCTGGAGGAGTGGCCGAGCCAGATTGCAAACAAGGCGTGCGTGACTCTAGTGAACAACTCCCGGCTCCTCAGGGTTATCACTTCTGAACCGCTTTGCTAAATCACACAAGGTCAATGAAAACCACGATTCTAGCGTCCATTCCCATTGCACAGATGTCTGCGCCACGCCCCAGCGTGGGTGCGGCGGGTATTTTAAGGAATAAGTACAATATCCTTCTCTCCGAGCTGGTGGGGGAGGCAGACCCGAAGTAAACAAGTGCATAATTGGAGACGTCAGAGGGGCAGGTGCAGATGATAAGACAGAGTGATGGTGAGAGACAGCTCTGGGGCTGGAGGGTTGATTTTAGACGTGAGACCTGAAGGGCAGGGAGGAGAGGGTCCAGCAGTACAGGAAGCAGAAGGCAGGACAGAGGCTCACAGGTGGGCAGGAGCCGCAGGAGGGGATGAGGGCTGTGCTCCAGAGAGAAGGAAGGCCAGCGAGGCTGGAGCAGGGAGATGGGGTGCGGATCCCGTGGAGCTCCATGGGCAGGCGAGCAGCCATCCTCTGCCTGTGTTTCTCCCAGCCCTGAGCAGCCTGCCTCCAGAAGGCCCTCAAATGTGCTCTTTCTTCTCTACACACACTGTCATTCTTAGACCAAAGACACACCCAGGTCACAAATAGTAGGGGACATTCAGAACCAGGGACTGGGTCACAACCAGGACGTTGGGGCAGGTGGATCAAATAAACAATTCAGCGTCTGCCCTCCAGAGGCAAGTAGTTTGAGGACCAGTTTAATCATCACATAGGTAGTACGTGCTGCATGCCAGGTGCTGTCATCAAGAACATCAGCATATTAACTCATTTAGTCCTCTCACGATACTATGAGATCAGTGTTACTCTTCTTGCCAATATGAACGGAATGCTGGAGGGAGTGGGGTAGGAGGGCTGCAAAAGGTGAGGCCCAAGAGGAGGTCTAGGGATAAGTTCAGGGTACAAGCTTCAGGAGATGGTGAGGGACAGGGAAGCCCGGGGTGCTGCAGTCCGTGGGGTTTGAAAGAGTCAGAACGGCTCAGCGACTGCACAACAAGGAAAGTGAATAAGTGTGGGCCTTCTCTGAAAGAGAAGTGGGGCTGTGGCAGGCTCCGGTTCGTGCTTCAGGAGGCACATGGCAGCTGTTACAGGACCAGTAGAGGGAGGCAGGACATGGGGTGGGAGGTTGTTGGGAGAGAGGGCTCAGGGTGGCAAGACTCAAGGAGACCAGTGGAGGCAGACAGTCTGAAAGCAGGGAGATGGGGTGAAGAGGCCCCAGGATGGCCTTCTGCCCTGGGAGGCACGGTGGTTGATGAGGACAACACGGAGCCGGGCAGGAGAAGCTGGTCTGAGGCCCATGAACTTGGCTTTGGAGGTACCGAGTTTGATGTGCCTGTAGGTCACTGATCGGACAGGTGAACGTGTGTGCCGGGAGAGAGGGTGTGGGCTTCCGAGGGTGACTGAGGTCTCCGCAGCCAGCAGCCGGTTAAGCCAAGGCAGGGATGGAATACTGCCTTGAGGCAGAGAGGCTGAAAGTGAACGTGTAAGTCTGACTCTTTGCCACCTGGTGGACTGCAGCCTGCCAGGCTCCTCTGTCCATGGGATTCTCCAGGCAGGAATACTGGAGTGGGTTGCCATTCCCTGCTCCAGGGTCCCGACCCAGGGATTGAACTCGGGTCTCCTGCATTGCAGGCAGATTCCTTACCATCTGAGCCACAGGGGAAGCCCCCAAAGAGAGGCTGAGTATGCTGGAGAGAACCAGCTAGGGGCAGGAGCAGCAGGAGCGGCTTGGGAGTCACTGAGAGAGCCGGGAAGGAGCAAGGAGCCTGCAGGGCCGGAGCCTGCAGGGTCAGATCCTGCCAGGGAGGTGAGGGCATTTGGCATTTAGAGACACCCCCTCTTGAGCCGCCTGCAGCTGGCCTGGGGCAGGGGGCTTTGGCGCCCCCTGCTGGAGTCAGAGAGAGGCTGCTTGGTTCCCAAGGGCTGCAGTAATGGGTCCTAACACATCCGGTGGGGTGCTTGCCAGACCAGCTCTTAAGTGTGGGCTTTTAGAGGGAGTCAAAGCCTGGCTCCACGTTTGTCTCTGTGACCTTGGGGCAGGTCCTCGCAGCTCTCCTTGGCACTCCTGTAAACTGGGGGTGGTAACAGTTTCTACCTCCGAGCATCGTGAGGTTTAAGACACTCACGGAAAGTGCTCAGAAGGTGGCCTGGAGCACAGTAACGGCCGTGGACGCATTTGGGATGTTAAATCAATGGGGGTGGCCACAGATGCCACTCGGTGACACCACTGATCAGGAAAGGACATTGTGTGTAAGACAGTCTCTGCCTTCATTTGTGCTTACGAGAAAAATGTCAGCAACGCAAACCAGAGGCAAAGCTTTCATCACTAAAGTATTTGGAGGGCGTGGAGATTCCCAGGAGCCAGGCTCCCAGTGACCTGCTGCCTGGGGCAGCCTGTGGTGAAAGTCAGGGCCTTTCCAGCAGGAGGAACGCAGAGCCGTGGGGCATGGGACAGGGCGCTCGTGTGGGAGCCAGAGAGTGACATTCTCCTTGGTCACCACTCTGTGTGGCTCCGAAGAAGTCACTGCATGTCACCTCCTCTGTAAACCGGGGTGAGGATGATAACGCTCCCTCGGGAATTATATGCACTCGTGTATGTGAGCATTTAGCAGAGCGTCTTGTAGACATCAGGCACTCAGCATGTGATAGCTCTTTGATGCTGATGAAGATGATTTCGGTGATAATACTGTATATTGGGACCCAGCCCTTTAGGACCTTCAGGAATCTTAAAGGTCATCTAGATCAGTGTTTTTCAAACTTCCAGGTGCAACAGAATGACTTGCTTACAGAAAAAAAAAAGGGGGGGGCCAGGTCCTCTCCTGGATTTCCTGGTGGAGGTGGGCATCGCTTCTCTGCTCATAACCAGCTCCCAAGGTGCCAGCCAAGTCTGGCTTGATTGGAGTCCAGGCCTCACGCAGAGCCCACCCCTCTCTGGACCCGTCCTGGCTGAGTGGTGGGCACTGTGCCCAGAGCTCTCACCAGGAGGCAGCTCACTTCGACTCAGGTAGGGGAAGAGCAGGTCTCCACCCTTTCTGGGCCTTGATGTCTCCAGCTCAGACACGGCTGCCCTGTGTCTGCATCTCCCCCAAAGGAACTTCTGCAGACACTTAGTTTTCCAGAGACAAGCTCAAGGGTGCAAGAGTGAGACTTTTTAAATTGTCTTATTTCAGTGCAATAGAACATCCACAGATCTTGGACGAATCGGGATGACAGCTTTCTGACTGAAGGCCACCCTCCGCTGACTGCCCTGCTTGAGTTTATCTCTGTGTTGACTGCCATTGACTATATTTAATCTGTAACTTGCTGACTTTAGAAGAGCCTAGACTTAGTTTTATGATAGTATATACTAAACAATGTAATACAGGCAGACCTCTGAGTTATCGTGGGTTTGGTTTCAGACCACCAGTGATCCAGACAGTAATGCAAATATCTCAATAAAGCAAGTCACAAGAATTTTTTGGTTTCCCAGTGCATATAAAGCTATGTTTATACTGTACTATACGATAGTCCGTTACGTGTGTGATAGCATTATGTCCAAAAAAAGTACACACTTTAAAAATACTCTGTTGCTAAAAAATGCTAACCATCATCTGACCCTTCAGTGAGCTGTGGCCTTTTTGCAACAGTAATGTAATGGCCACCCATCAGAGATCACCTTAACAAATAGAATAATGTTGAAAAAGTGGAAATATTTCGAGAATTACCAGAATGTAGCACAGAGACCCAAAGCGAGCAAATGCCATTGGAAAAATGGGTGTTGATAGATTTACTGAACAGAGGGTTGCCACAAACCTTCAATTTGTAAAAAAATAAAAATAAATCTTTGAACCACACTACAGCGAGGCATGCCCGTAGCAAACATTGGTCAAGTGGACATTTGGTGGAGGGGAGAAGCACACAGCCAGCCTTCTCAAGCTCAAGAAACGCTCCCGGATTGTTTCTGAGGACTGCCATGGCTTGTGAGCCCATAGGTGGAGCCTCACATGGGATTTTCCACTGACCTTGGGGGTAAAGGCATTGCAAGGCCGTTGCACACTCCAGGGTGTGGGAGGGGATGGGGAGCTTGGAGCTTGGTGGTACCGGAATCCCGCTTGTCCCTTCTGGACTCCATCCTTCCCGTCTGTGTGCTGAGCAGTTTGGGCAAGCCTAGCGCATCTTGCAGAGGCTCGTATAAGACCTGACGCCTGCTTTGCCATGAGGAGTCTGCAGCCAGTGGTTTTATCTGTGAGACTTCATGTCCAGGCCAGAGTGCCAGGAACAGGAGGAGCTGGTGGCAACAGATGAAGAAGCCCCCTTCAGAGCCCATTTCTGCCCGCGTGACCTCGAACGAGCGACTAATCCCCAAGGCTCTGTTTTCTCCTCTTCCTGCCACAGGCGCTCATCCTTCTGCCGTCAGGTCCCTGAGAAGCCCCTTCTGGAAAGTACCTGGAGCTATTCTTACACACATCTGAGTGCTCCAGCCACACGGGCCTCACGGGCTGCTGGCAGCTCACGTGGGCTTCTGGTCACCTTGGGAGGAAGGTGCTTATCACAATTCCGCCCCCAAGGTCTTCCTCAGGATAATCTGTCCCTGGTGATTCATCTCATGGGCTGGGTCCTTCCTCTCGGGCCTGAAATATCTCCCTCCCTCCACCATTCCTGGGTCAGGCCTGTGACCCCCACCCCCCTACCATGTGACTTCCTCCGGGGACTGGCCGTGGGCCCCTGCCCGCCAGCCAGTCCTCCAGTGCCTGGCTGCAGACCCATTTTGGGCCTGACATATCAGGCACAGTTCAGTTGGGGCGGAGGAAACCCACAGCGTGTTGTGCTGGGGAAAAAGTGCATTCCTATGTCCGGCCCCCACCCTGGTCCAGCCGCGCCTCTGCCTTCAGTGGGCTGGGCTTCCGCTGCACATCCTGGCCCAGCCTGGCCCTTTATCACCCAGCTGCCACGTGGTGCCCTAACCCTCGGGCACATACATCTCCAGGGAGGCTTCCGGCCTGGCTGGGGCAGAGGGCTTGGCCAGTGTGGAAGCTTCTCCCCAAGTCTGTGGAAGTGATCTTTTTCTGGAGCCAAGGACAGCTCTTTGGAGAAGGTCAGGAGATGGGCACACACCTCCCAGCTCCACGGAGAACTTGCTCTGTGACTTTGGGCAAGCGAGTCTACCTCTCCGGATCTTAGCTTCCCCAATTTTAAATAGAAAATACCATCTCCAGTTGCTGTGAGACTAAAGAAAGTAATACAGGTACACTGATGCCCAGGTTCTACCTCCAAGCAGTAAATCAGCATTTCTAAGGAGTAGGTCCCAGGCATTGTACACGGTGAAGGATGGAAAAAATGGTGAATAGCCAAAGCTTTAAAGCAGACCAACATGGGTTTGAATTCTGGCTGTTATATAATGATGGCGCCTGGAATAGATCCTTAGCCTCTCAGAGCCTCCGCTGACTCGTCCATCACATGGGAAAACAGTACTCACTTCCCAGTGAAGTCATCAAGAACTTCCCTGGTGGCTCAGGCGGTAAAGCGTCTGCCTACAATGCGGGAGACCCAGGTTCGACCCCTGGGTTGGGAAGATCCTCTGAAGAAGGAAATGGCAAACCACTCCAGTACTCTTGCCTGGAAAATCCCATGGACGGAGGAGCATTGTAGGCTACAGTCCATGGGGTTGCAAAGAGTCAGACACAACTGAGTGACTTCACTTTCTTTCCCGGTGCTGGTAGGAGAGTTAAAGGGAGTGATTGCTACCAGCTGCTTGGCACTTTGGGAAGCACTCAAGTGACCCTGTGTGGATGGACCCTTATCCAGTCCCCGCTAAACAACCAACAAGTCTGTGCCTGACCCACAGCTGGCATTTCAAACATCTGTGAGTGAATGATGAGGCTGTTGTGACTACAGATTAAAAAGTGATAAAGAAACACAAGTTACCATTGAAGATGAAGCTTCTGTCTTTTGACTAAAAAGCTACATTTCCCAGCATCGTCCACAGAACTCTGTTCTGGCCAGGGAGACACGGGTGCAAGTCTCCAGGCTCCTGGTTCCTTGGATTCCCCTTTCTTTGCTGACCTCTGGCCACCATCTTGAGAAGGGTGGCAGACTGGAAAACAAGAAGGATCAGGGGACGTGGTCGAGCTGCCATTCCAGCGCAGGCTGCCCAACTCTGGGGTTTATTATTTTCCCCCAAGTGAAAGAAACTTGGCATAGACCCCTGGTTGGGAACTTCTGTTTCTACAATAGGAAAGGAGATGCTTTGAGCTTCCTCATTGTCCTACTTTCTGTCCACAGCTCTCAGCCTCCAGGTAAATCTAGGACAAGACTAGCAGCCTGTGTCACTCATTCCTTCCTCAGACCTCTGGGGCTGGGTTAGGGGCACCACAGGGAATCTGCCCAGCTCTGACACTGAGCCTTGGGGAAGAATTCGCCGTATGTCTTGTCCAGCCCCTTCTGGCTTCCCCAGAAGGTTCAAGGAGAGACAGTGACTCTCCCCTTCCCCAGATGCCAACCTCGTACCAAAAGCTCCTGTCTCCTGGGTAGTCTTTGGAGTCAGGAAAATCTAACTCAGAATCTTGACTCCTCCACTGATCTGCCATAGGCAACGTGTCTTTGAACAAAGCTCAAGGTTCACATTCGTCAGTTGAGACTGTGCCCACCAAGAGATAAAACTAAACATGGAAGTCAGAGGGGGAAAAGCCAAGGTAACAAGGCTAGAGGTGAGTAATTCTCCCAAATAACCCAGAACTGGCACTAAATATCCAAGGGAAGGGGAGGTGGCAGAGTAAATGTAATATTAAAGACCTGGGCATTATGGAAACAATAGCTCAACAGCAGAATGTTGGGTGTGGACATGAGCAAAGTGTGAGGAACTTACGTTTTTAATCCTTCATATTAGGGAAAAGGGCTTCCCTGGTCGCTCAGGGGGTAAAGCGTCTGCCTGCAATGTGGGAGACTTGGGTTCGATCCCTGGGTCGGAAAGATCCCCTGGAGAAGGAAATGGCAACCCATTCCAGTACTTTTGCCTGGAAAATGCCATGGATGGAGGAGCCTGGTAGAGTACAGTCAATGGGATCACAGAGTTGTACATGACTGAGCAACTTCACTTTCATAGTAGGGAAAAATTGAGCCAAGAGCAAAACGTGTAACTTAAAGAGAATGACCCCCAACTTCCCAATGTTCTTCATAATCTTGGGGTGGGGGGGAATCTTGGAGGAAATATCTGTTATGGTAGCAAACAATCAAATTAGCAACTGCTTCTATTTAAATTATTTTGTTAAATTCAAGTATAATAAGCTTAATATATTTTAAAATTTAGCAAATAGTGGGATCCCCCTTCACATAATTCTTTCTGATTCCTTTTGCCCTCCCTCCCTTCCATCCAATCTCCCTCCAGTTTTTTCTCCTCCTTGCCTCCTGCCATATATAGGCCTACAAAGATATCTGTGATGATGTTGCTAATATTAATCTTGGACATTTGGGGTACTAGAATTTGCTATGACTACCCCTACCCCCACCCCCAATTTCTGCAGCATTTTGCTACCTAGCTTGAATTCTTTAGAAAGGCATTTAGCAATTTTATGAAGATAAAATCATTTCCCCCCAAAATTAACGGCACCTAGTTAGTAGGGTTTGTGAGCACTGAATAAGATGACCCAGGGGAGCACCTGGCATAGCGTGGCCCCCAGATCCCTGTCCAGTCACATCATGTCCTGTCCCCCTGCTCCTCTTATGTGGAAGCCCCATTCTTCTCCCTTTGACAAACTTCTATTCATCCTTCAAAGCCGACTCCAATGTGAAGAATTTCCTGACACCTACGTCCCATTAATCAGATCCTCTACTTTGGACACAGTCCAAGCAGTGACAGCTCAGCGTCCCGGGGTTAATGTTCAGAGGTCTTGGGTACTGACTTCTACTGTTTTTTTGGTCTTCAGGCCTCCCTTAATTCCCCAACCTTTCAGTATATCCTTTCAAACAACTGTTTTCATTTGAATTCCTAAATCCAGTTTCTGCAGCTTGCAATTCAAGTACCCACCTGTTGCCCTGCCTCGCCAGCTTTGAGTTCCAGGCTAGGAAAGGTTTGTGGCTGAAACTCAGTGGAGGCTATGGACTATCCTTCCCTCAACCCAACCTTCTCAAGGACACGGACTGGGACTGACAGCTGTGCAAGCTCATTCTTCCAGGTCCCGGGCAGGGGCGCCCACAGGGAGTTCTTGCTTGTAAAGGAACTGGTCTTTTCCTGAGGACACTGGCGACTTGCTGGAAGACACACAGCTCTGGACGCCAGGCAGCGGGCCGGGCCTCCGCGCGTGTCTCCGCCCTCAGGGCCCGGGCTCTGGCTGTCCTGTCCCCGGCTCTCCCCTGCGTCCACCCTCCGCCCAGCTCACAGAGCAACACGCGCTCCCCGGCTCCCCAGCCCCGCCGCGAGCCCCGGGACCACGCGCCCATCAGCGGCTCCAGTCCGCAGACGCAGAGACCGAGACTCGGCGGGGAGGGGTCGGCCCCAAGGTCCTCCGGCGGCGATGTGGGGGCCTGGACGCGAGCCGAGGCCGCGACGGCCCGAAACCCGGGGGCTGCCCCTCAGCCCGCGCGGCCTCTGCGGCGTGGTGTACGGCCGGCTCCCTCAGAGCGGCCCGGCCGCTGACGGGTGGGCAGGGGCAGGGGGCTCCTCGGGTGGCCGGAGAAGGCGACGAGGCTGCGGGTGGAGACGGCGGTGCGGGACACGAGCCGAAGGGGGGCCAAAGAGGGCCGAGCCGGACCGTAGCGCCCAGCCAGGGAAGCGCGCGGGTCGCGATTGGTCCACGGGTCGATGGCCGCAGAGCCCGTGGGCCGAGCGGAGCCGAGCAGGCGGACAGAGCCTGTCGGGCAGAGCCGAGCGGGGCCGAGCGGGGCCGAGAGGGGCTGAGGAGAGCCGAGCGGAGCCGAGGAGAGCCGAGCAGGTGGACAGAGCCCGTCGGGTAGAGCCGAGCGGGGCCGAGTGGGGCCGAGCGGAGCCGAGCAGGTGGATAGAGCCCGTCGGGTAGAGCCGAGCGGAGCCAAGCGGGGCTGAGGAGAGCCGAGCGGAGCCGAGAAGGTGGACAGAGCCCGTCGGGTAGAGCCGAGCGGGGCCGAGTGGGGCCGAGCGGAGCCGAGCGGAGCCGAGGAGGTGGACAGAGCCCGTCGGGTAGAGCCGAGCGGGGCCGAGTGGGGCCGAGCGGAGCCGAGCAGGTGGACAGAGCCTGTCGGGTAGAGCCGAGTGGGGCCGAGCGGAGCCGAGCAGGTGGACAGAGCCTGTCGGGTAGAGCCGAGCGGAGCCGAGCAGGTGGACAGAGCCTGTCGGGTAGAGCCGAGTGGGGCCGGGCGGGGCCGAGGGGAGCCGAGCGGAGCTGAGGAGAGCCGAGCGGGGCCGAGCGGAGCCGAGCAGGTGGACAGAGCCTGTCGGGTAGAGCCGAGCGGGGCCGGGCGGGGCCGAGCGAAGCCGAGCGGGGCCGGGCGGGGCCGAGCGGAGCAGGGGAGCCGAGCGGAGCCGAGCGGGGCCGAGCGGGGCCGAGCTAGTCCCCGGGAGCGAAGCGGGTGACCGCAAGGGCGACTGAGTGGGTCCCGCCTAATGGAGGCGGTGGCGGGACTTGTTAGGGGTGAAGCTGCTCTGGCAGTCCTGCGGTCCTTCGCGTTTAGACCTCACCTTTTCAGGCTAAACAGGGGAAGCGGGGCGCTTCGTTCGCCAGGCCCGTGAGTCTTTCCCGGTTTGCACAGCTCGGGCTCTGGACGGCGGGGACCTTGTGCCCTGTCTGCCGGGACTGGGTGTCACCTCTCTGGGCGGGGCCCTCGGGTCCGGTTACCCTGGGAGGGGTTCTGGGGGACAGGTCCCCTGGGGCTGAAATTGCCCGTCGGGCCGTCCGGAGAAGCTCGTCCCCGCCCGGTCGTCGGGTGGATGTGTCCCCGGTCCGGGGCGGGGGTGGCACGGACAGCCGACCCCAGCCGAGCCTGGGCTGCGCCGGCGTTTGGACCTGAGGCGGGAGGCGCTCCCTGGGCTCCGGGCGGTGAAGGAGTCGGAGTCGGAGGACGGCCTTGGCCCGGGCGGGGGGAGACCTCACTGAGCCCGGTTGTCACCTGTGAGATGGGTGGACACGCCCTCCTGTCGGCACGTTCAGAAAGAGGCTTGGGGGATGCTCGGGGTAAGGACTTCGGCAGTATTATCCTGTGGTCTGTATGTGGTAAGATGTCACCCCTTTTAATTCCTAATAAAAAGTGTTACGTGCCAGGCACTGTTTAAGCCGGGGTGGGGTGGGGGGCATAGACACGAACGTAGAAGCCAGTAATCCCTGCTTGTGTTCTGGTGGGAGGCAGCTATTCCTGTGATCTGGCCCCAAAATTGAGGCAGAAGCACAGCTTGGACCAGCTGTCCACGTGGCATCTGATCCTTTCTCACAGTCCGTGCCTGTATTCCTAGGATGGTTTGTTCTAAAACACACATGTGATCGTGTCACTTCGGTGCTAAGAGCCCTTCAGTGCCAATGAGATAAAGGCCTGGCTCAGAGCTGGCCCAGCCTGCCTTTCCAGGCGCGTCTCCTTTCCCTCCCCGGATTTTCAGGAACGCTTGGCCACATCCCTCTTTGCCTTTTTTTACCCCCTCTTGTTTAGAATATTTAAAAGTGCTCGGCTCAGTGTTGACACGAGATGGCGCCAGAACTGTGCGCAAGGCTTTCTCTAGCGCCCGCTGAACATGGAAACTGGCTTGGTGGTTGGGCCTTTTAGAAAGCCACTTAAAACTTGTTTTATTAGCAGCTTGTATCTTTTTAGCACACCTCTCAATGAATTTTATGTATCTAATTAATTTTCCAGATATGAACATAAATGGGCTTCCCAGGTGGCGCTAGTGGTAAGGAACCTGCCTGCCAATGCAGAAGACTTAAAAGAGATGCGGGTTCGATTCCTGGATCAGGAAGATCCCCTGGAGGAGAAAATGTCAACCCACTCCAGTATTCTTGCTTGGAGAATCCCATGGGCAGAGGAGCCTGGAGGGCTACAGTCCATGAGGTCACAAAGAGTCACACACGAATGAATGGAGGTAGTGTGCCTGCACCCACAGGCTTGAACACATAATAGCTTTTTCTCTCACAGCTCAGCAAAGAAACCTAAAGCTGAAAAACAGGTGTAGTTGAAGTTAGTTCCTCATGAAGGCTCTGAGGGGTCTGTCCCATGCCTCTTTCCCAGCCTTCCAGATCTCCAGTAACCTTCGACATCCTTCCTTGGTGCTGTTCTTCCTGAATGTCTCTGTGTGTCCTCTTGCTTCTTATAAGGAAACCAGTCAGTGGAGTTAGGACCCACCCTGGTCTAGTATGACCTTGTCCTAAATAACTGTATCTTCAAAGACTTCATTTCCAAATAGGATAACCTTCTGAAGTTCTGGGTGAATTTTGGAGGTTATGGTTTAACCGATTATAAAACTTCTATATTTGAAGGGGACACCATTCAATCCATTAAACTCCCATGAATGTAGTAAATGTGGGAAATCCTTCAGCTATAGCTCAACTCTTTTTCAGCGGTTGTAAGAACTCTGTTGGGTGCAGACAGTGTAGGAAAGTCTTCAACTCTAAATGATCCTCGTTAGGAATTGGAGAATTCATCCTGGAGAGAAGTCATCTATGCTGCTGCTGCTACTGCTGCTAAGTCGCTTCAGTCGTGTCTGACTCTGTGCAACCCCATAGACGGCAGCCCACCAGGCTCCTCCGTCCCTGGGATTCTCCAGGCAAGAACACTGGAGTGGGTTGCCATTGCCTTCTCCAGTGCATGAAAGTAAAAAGTGAAAGTGAAGTCGCTCAGTCATCTCCAACCCTCAGCGATCCTGTGGACTGCAGCCTTCCAGGTTCCTCCATCCATGGGATTTTCCAGGCAAGAGTACTGGAGTGGGATGCCATTGAATGGCGAAAAACTTTTCAAAATAACCTCTCTCTTATTCAGTAAGAAAAATTCATAATGTATATAAATCTTCTGAATGTAATCAATATTTATAAGCTTTCAGATGCTTCATTAACCACAGAGACTGCACACTGGACAGAAATCCCAAAAGTATAATGTCAACAAAACTAGCTGGGAAGTAGAGCTCATTTACCTCAAAGATTTCATACTTATTAATATATTTTTATGTTGATACTAAGGTAAAATTGGCATATAATGTTATATTACTTTCAGGTGTACAACGTAATGACCTGTTATCGGTATATATTGCAAAATAAGTTTAGGTAACATCTGTTGCCATACATAGTTACAAATGCTTTGTTTTCTTGTGATAAGGATTTTTAAGGTTTACTCTCTTATTGCAAATCAAAACCACAATGAGGTGCCATTTCATGCCAGTCAGAATGGCTGCTATCCAAAAGTCTACAAGCAATAAATGCTGGAGAGGGTGTGGAGAAAAGGGAACCCTCTTACACTGTTGGTGGGAATGCAAACTAGTACAGCCACTATGGAGAAAAGTGTGGAGATTTCTTAAAAAACTGGAAATAGAACCGCCATATGACCCAGCAACCCCACTGCTGGGCATGCACACTGAGGAAACCAGAATTGAAAGAGACACACGTACCCCAATGTTCATTGCAGCACTGTTTATAAGAGCCAGGACATGGAAGCAACCTAGATGTCCATCAGCAGACGAATGGATAAGAAACCTGTGGTACATATACACAATGGAATATTACTCGGCCATTAAAAAGAATACATTTGAATCAGTTCTAATGAGGTGGCTGAAACTGGAGCCTATTATACAGAGTGAAGTAAGCCAGAAAGAAAAACACCAATACAGTATACTAATGCGTATATATGGAATTTAGAAAGATGGTAATGATAACCCTGTATGCAAGACAGCAAAAGAGACACAGATGTATAGAACAGTCTTTTGGACTCTGTGGGAGAGGGAGAGGGTGGGGTGATATGGGAGAATGGCATTTAAACATGTAGATTATCCCATGTGAAACGAACCACCAGTCCAGTTTTGATGCATGAGACGGGGTGCTCGGGGCTGGTGCACTGGGATGACCCAGAGGGAGGTGGGAGGGGGAGTTCAGGATGGGGAACACATGTACACCTGTGGCGGATTCTTGTCAATGTGTGGCAAAACCAATACAGTATTGTAAAGTAAGATAAATAAAACTGAAAAACAATTAAGAAAAAAAAAGACTTACTCTCTTAACAGCAGTCAAATTGCAATATAGCATTATTAACTATAGTCACCATGCTCTACATTATATCCCCAGGACTTACTTGTTTTATAACTGTAAGTTTATGCCCTTTGACCCCCTTCACCCATTTTGTCCCCCTTCACCCATTTTGTCCCCCAACCCTCACTTCTAGTAATCACGTCTGTTCTCTGTAGAGAGCTGAGGTGTGGGGTTTTTTTTTCTTTCTTTCTTCTTTTTGTTTTTTTTAGATTCCACATAAAGTGGAACTACATAGCATTTGTACAATCCTTCTCTGACTTATTTTACTTAGCATAATGCCATCAATGTCCATCTATGGCACAAAGACAAGATTTCATTCTTATTATGACTGGATAATATTTCATTATATATATCTCATATATATATCACATTTAAAGCATCTATTCATCCATAGATGGATACAGGTTTTTTCCCCTTATCTTGGCTACTGTAAATAATGCTGCAGTGGACATAGATGGACAGATATCTTTTCAAATTAGTGTTTTTGTTTTCTTCGAGTGAATACCCAGAAGTGGAATTGCTGGATCATATGGTGGTTCTATTTTTAATTTTCTGAGGATCCTCCTTAGTGTTTTCCATAATGGCTGAATTTTTTTTACCACTTGAGCCACCTGGGAAGCCACACTACCCTTCCTAATGCACTAAATTTATCAGAATGTGTGCACGCCCCTAAGTCCCTTCCCATGCACGAACTCATGCATGTGAATAAAAATCAGGTGAGATACGTGTAGGTGGGAAAATCATCTGGAAGTCACTAAATTTCTGTTGTGTTCAAACCTAATTATTTTATTAATTTGGAAAATGTGAAACTCACATAAACATTCAAAAGTTGATATTGTTTGATAGTGGTCATGTATGGATGTGAAAGTTGATCTGTGAAGAAGAATTGATGCTTTTGAGCTGTGGTGTTGGAGAAGACTCTTGAGAGTCCTTGGACTGCAAGGAGATCCAACCCATCCATTCTGAAGGAGATCAGCCCTGGGATTTCTTTGGAAGGAATGATGCTAAAGCTGAAACTCCAGTACTTTGGGCACCTCATGCAAAGAGCTGACTCATTGGAAAAGACTCTGATGCTGGGAGGGATTGGGGGCAGGAGGAGAAGGGGACGACAGAGGATGAGATGGCTGGATGGCATCACCGACTCAATGGACGTGAGTCTGAGTGAACTCTGGGAGTTGGTGATGGACAGGGAGGCCTGATATGCTGCGATTCATAGGGTTGCAAGGAGTCGGACATGACTGAGCAACTGAACTGAACTGAACTAATACCAAACTAAAGATAAAAATTTATAAGACCATCAGCCTTCAGGATAAAGTTTATAATTTTTTCCATATTAAATAATTCAGGTAACAGAGTAAAAATTCCATATATTCGAATGGAATAGGAATATACTAGAATATGGCACCCCACTCCAGTACTCTTGCCTGGAAAATCCCATGAACGGAGGAGCCTGGGAGGCTGCAGTCCATGGGGTTGCTAAGAGTCGAACATGACTGAGCGACTTCACTTTCATTTTTCACTTTCCTGCGTTGGAGAAGGAAATGGCAACCCACTCCAGTGTTCTTGCCTGGAGAATCCCAGGGATGAGGCAGCCTGGTGGGCTGCCGTCTCTGCGGTCACACAGAGTCGGATACGACTGAAGTGACTTAGCAGCAGCAGCAAGCTATAACTTCAGTTATATTCTTCAGTTATAACTGGAAGTTATAACTTTCAGTATCTTCACTTTTAAACAACAAATTTAAAAAGATGTATTTTTATGAGGGTCATATACCACATATTATCAAACTAGAATTGTTACATATTTTAAGTAACATTATTTTACTTATCACTAAGACTTTTTTAAAAAATTTCCCAATCAAGCTGTGTCAGTTCAATGATTATAATATCCAGCATGAATCAGAGATGTTGAGATGTGGGTCGTAAGTGAGTCGTAGAGCTGTTCATCTACATGGTAATTCGGTAATATTTCCTTACGTATAGAGAGAAAGAGCATTGAATTTGAGCCCTAATTCACAAAATGAAGTCTTTCTCATTTTACCAAAAATCTGAAATAGTGATGAAATATGAATTGGACCTCTTTCTGTAATTTTGTGCTTCTCATTAAATCCATTTTTGAAGTCTGATCTTCTGATGTAACAAATGTCTAATATTTTCAGCATCTGTGCGGTGAAGGTGTGGCATCCATTGATCATGTTTACCCCTTAAACTTGGTCACATTATCCTGATTCTTTGTATAGTGAATAACTTTAAATTATATTTAGACATTTTGAATGTTGTATTGCATTTCAGTCCTGTTCTCTCCCTTTTGAGATGTTTTGCTGTAGAAGGCAGTTAGCCTGGTATGGTGCAGCCTGCGTGTCCAGGTCCGCTTCTGTGTGTTGGATCCACGAGCTCTTGTGGGTGTAAGCTGTGTGTGTTCGGGGTTAGGCTGACACACATGTAGGCACACACATGGAATTAGGACCCCTCTGTAGGTCTTCCCCTCTGGAATTCCCTCCCACACTCTCTGGCCCTCAAAGGTGTCTCTTCTGTATCCTCCGGCCAGATGGTGGTGGTTCCTATTACTACTGTCAGGCCAATTCATGGGTGAAAAAAAATCCGTGAGAGAGAAGAAATAGGAACCTTTTTTATTTTTATGTATTTTTAAAGTCTTTTGACCTCTGCTCATGTTTTAATTCCCATACTTACTTCTTTAATGTTTTTCATGCTTATGTTACATATGTGATCGTTACAGGATCTGTACTTTTAGAGATACATAGTTCTTTCCTCTTTAATTTCAACAGATACTTGATTTTTCAGTGTACTGAAAATTTAGTGTTTTCCCCTCATATATGGCTCATCTTCCTCTGGAGAATGTTCTATGATTGAATTGATATTTGCTTCTTTCTTGCTCTGGAGGACTAACAACTGGAGAATATATGTTCTTTATCACATATGTTTGTTAATCTGAAGTCAAAATTAACATGAAGGAAATTCATAATTTCATAATTCTAGAAATTAAATGAAAAGGTAAAAAACTGAAGTGAAAATGCAGTGCAAATGTTTCAGTTGGGCTATGGTGAAACCCATTGCTCTTGCTAATTGCAGATAAACTCTCTGGACAAAGTATAAAAGACAACTCTGAAGATCTCTGAAAAGTAAACAAAAACTGGGTCAGTTATGGAGGGAGCATTTTGGAGATGCGCACTGCATGAGGGTGTTTCCCATTTCTTTTCTCAGAAACCATGTTGTTCTGACAAAGAGCAAACAGGAGGAGGGGCCTCTGAGAGTCGGAAGGAAATTGTGATTCCTGCTGCAGTGAGAATGAGCCTTGAGGACACTGCTGAGTGACACACTGCTGCTGCTGCTGCTAAGGCGCATCAGGCGTGTCTGACCCTGTGCGACCCGAGAGACGGCAGCCCACCAGGCTCCCCCGTCCCTGGGATTCTCCAGGCAGGAACACTGGAGTGGGGTGCCATTTCCTTCTCCAATGCATGAAAGTGAAAAGTGAAAGTGAAGTCGCTCAGTCGTCTCCGACTCTTTGCGACCCCATGGACTGCAGGCCACCAGTGACATAAGCCAGACACAAAAGGACAAATACTGACTGATTCCACTTTCATGAGGACTTAGAATAGTGAGTGTCACAGAGGCAGGAAGTACTGATAGGGTGGTGGGTGCCAGGAGCTGGGGAAGTGGATGGGAAGTTGTGTGTAATGGGGACAGAGCTTCAGTTATTCAAAGTGCAAAGAGTCCTTTAGATGGGTGGTGTGTGCTTGCACAGCAGTGTGTCTAGTGTGTCTGTACTTAATGCCTCCATACTATACATTTAAACATGGTGAACATGTTACATTTTTTGTTTTGTGTATTTTATCCCAGCTTTTCAAAAGTAAATGCATTGACCCTATGTTTATTTTACCTGACATTAAAAAGAAACTTCTGCTCAGTCTTTATGTGGCGTCTGTCTCACTCTGTATTAAAGTGTTCCTGTCTTAGGACACAGCTAATGTGGACTTCCAAAAATCATTCTCCATCTTTGCGTTTATTTGGATGCTTTCGATGACTTTAACATTTTGGGATCTATCGTGTTTTACGTGTTTTCTATTTTTCTCCTCTGTTTATTTTTCTCTCCCCTTTGCTTTCTTTTAAATTATTTGAATAATATATGCTTTTAATTTTTATTTTTTTTGGCTGCACCGTGTGCATGTGGCATCTTAGTTCCCTGACCAGGAACCAAACCTCTGCCCCTTGCGTTAAAAGCACAGAGTCTTAACCACTGGATCGCCAGGGAGTCCCAGTTGAAATAATATTCTGTTAACAAGTGATATTTTGGCAATATGTCTTTGAACATTTTTATTTGCTGCAGCCCAGGGTATTACAATATACATATTTAATTTTTCCAATTAGTTTAGAATTAACACAGTAGCACTTCATGTAATTTCTCACAACCTCAGTACCCTATAGGTTTATCACAGCACCATTGCTGTTACATTTATTACATATAATGAAACTCCTGCTAGTCAATGTTATACATTTTGCTTTAAACTGTTTTGTGTATTTGAATGAAAATCTGAGAAGAGATAAAAGTAACCTTTCCTAGGCACCCAGGTGTTTACCATTTCTGGGCTCTCCTTTAATTTCTGAGGTACCGTGTTTCCCTTTGGCATGAAGTTCTTCAGCATTCCTCCAGGAGCCGATTGGTTGGCAAATCCTCTCAGTTGTACATTGAGAATTAATTCATTTTACTGTTTTTCCTGAAACATATTGTTTCTGGGTATAAAACAGGGTTTTTCGTCTTCTCTTTTTCCCTTGTGGCTCTTAAAAATATCTTCTACTGTCTTTTGATGTCTGTTACTGCTGAGAGAAGTCTATGGTCATTTGAATCATTGTTTCCCAATATGTATCTACGATTTTTATCTTTAGTTGAATCATGATCTGCCCAGGGATGGTTTTCTTTTAATTCTTCCTGTTTGAAGTTTGCTGAAATACATGTTTGTAATCACAGTTGGGTAGTTTTATGACGATCATCTATTTATTTTTTAAAATATAGTAAGTCATTTGTTATGTTTACTCTTTACATTTTGGAAGTCTTCCAACATCTTATCTTTCGGTTTTATTGAGATATAATCGACACACAGCACTGTAAAAATTTAAGGTGTACAGCAAATGATTTCAGTTACATACATCACGAAATGATGACCACAGTAAGTTTAGTGAACATCCATCATTTCATACAGTACAAAGTTAAAGAAATGGAAAAAATGTTTCCCTTGTGATGGGAACTCTTTTTAGTCTCTTAACAACTTTCCTATGTAACATACAGCAGCATTAATTATATTATCATGTTGTATATCTCAAGTACTGACCTATCTTATAATTGAAATTTTATACCTTTTAAGTACCTTCATCCCATTCACACTTCCTGTCCTCCTGCTCACCTCTGGTAACCACAGATCTCCTGTCTTGTTCCATGAGTTTGTTTGTTCAGTTTTGAAGTACAGTTGGCCTGCAGCACTATATTAGTTCCAGATGCACAACCCAGTGACTTGATATTTCCACACATTTCAAGATGATCATCACAGTAATCTAGTTACCATCTGTCAACATACCAAGATATTATGTAATTATGACTACAATCTCTACACTGTGCATTTCATCCCTATGCCTCATTTATTTTGTGACTGCAAGCTGGTACCTCTTATTTCCCTCACTTATTTCTCTCTTTCCCCCCCTTCCCCTCTGACAAGCACCTCTTTCCCCCCTTCCCCCCTGGCAAGCACCTGTTTCCCCCCCTTCCCCCCTGGCAAGCACCTCTTTGCCCCCCTTCCCCCCTGGCAAGCACCTATTTGCCCCCCTTCCCCTCTGGCAAGCACCTGTTTCCCCCCCTTCCCCTCTGGCAAGCATCTCTTTCCCTTCCTTCCCCTCTGACAAGCACCTGTTTGCTCCCCGTGTCTATGGCTCTGCTTCTGTTTCGTCAGATTTGTTCGTCTGTTCTGCTTTTTAGGTTCCACATATAACTAAAATCGTGCAGTATTTGATTTTCTCTGCTGATTTATTTCACCTATAGCCTCTTGGTACAGCCATGCCTTGTAAATGGCAAGACTTCATTCTTTTCTTATGGCTGAGTAAGACGCTATTGTGTATATATAAACCACATGGACACTTCCGTATCTTGGTTATTATAAAAATAACGCTGCAATGAACATAAAGTGCGTGTATCTTTTCCAATCAGTTTCTGTGTCTTCTTTGGATAAATATCTCGGAGCAGAATTGCTGGGTTGTGTGGAAGTTGTCTTTTTTTTAGTTTTTTGAGGAGCCTCTATACCGTTTTCCACAGTGGCTGCAGCAATTTGCATTCCCACCATGAGGGTTCCCTTTTCTGCACATCGTCACCAACACTTGTTATCTTTTCTGTGTTTAACAATAGCCAGGTGTGAGATGATATCTTATGGTTTAGATTCACCTTTGCCTGACATTGAGGATGTTGAGCATCTTTCATTGTGCCTGTCGGCCATCTGCCTGTCGGCCATCTGCCTGTCGGCCATCTGCCTGTCTTCCTTCGGAAAATGTCTATTCGGTCCCTCTGCCCGTTTTCTAACTGGGTTGCTTATTTTTTGATGCTGAGTGGTATGAGTTCTTTGTATATTTTGGATATTAACCTCTTATCTGATACGGCACCGGCAAATACTTTATCCTGTTCAATAAATGGTCTTTCTGGTTTTTTGCACAGGGTATTTTTAGTTTGCAGTCCTATTTCTTTACTTTTGCTTTAGTTTCCCTTACCTGAGGAGAAATATAAATTTTTTTTTTTTTTTGCTAAGGCCAATATCAAAGAATATACTGCTTGTGCTTTCTTCTAGAAGTTTTGTGATTTCACGTTTTATAATTAACTCTATAATCCATTTTGAGTTTACTTTTGTATATGTTGTGAGAAAATGTTCCAATTTCATTCTTTTACATGTAGCTGTCCAGTTTCCCCAGCACCATTTATTGAAGAGACTGTCTCTTCCCCATTGAGTATTTTTGCCTCCTTGTCCTAGACTCATTGACTATAGGCGTATGGGTTTGTTTCTGAGCTCTCCACCATCTGTATGTCTGGTTTTGTACTTGTACCAGGAAGTTTTGATTACTACAGCTTTGTAGTATGGTCTGAAGTCAGGGAGCATGATATCTCCAGCTTTCTTTTTTTTCCCCAAGTTTCCTTTGGCTATGCAGGGTCTTTTGTGGTTCAGTATACATTAAAATCCTAAAGGCTTACTTGTTTTAATTCTTCAAAAAATATCATGAGTATTTCGATAAGAATGGTATTAAATCTGTAGATTCTTTTGGGTGGTATGGACATTTTAACAATATTATTTCTTCCAATTCGTTAAGACAGAATATCTTTCCACTTCTTTGTACCATCTTCAGTTTCCTTCATCCGTGTTTCACAGTTGCCAAACTATAGGTGTTTCACCTCCTTGGTTAAGTTTTTTCCTAGGTATTTTTTTCTTTTTGATGTGATTTTGAACAGCATTGTTTTCTTGCTTTCCCTTCCTATAGTTCATTATTGTTATAGAAAAATAACAGATCTCTGTATGTCAATCTTGTGTCCTGCAACTTTACCAATTCATTCATTGGTTCTAATAGTTTTTTGATGGAAACTCTACTGTGTTCTCTAGATAGTATCATGTCATCAGAAAATAGTGGCTTTTTTACTTCTTCCCTTCTAATCTGAGGGCTTTTTATTTCTTGTCTGATTGCTGTGGTTAGGACTTCTAATACTATGTTAAATACAAGTGGCAGGTGTGGGCATCCTTGTCTTGTTTCTAATTTTAGAGAAAAAGATTTCAGCTTTTCACCATTGAGTATGCTGTTAGCTGTGGGTTTGTCATAACCTTTATTTTATTGAGGTTTGTTCCCTCTATACCCAGTTGGATAGGAGAGTTTATTATGAACGGATGTTGACCTTTGTCTAATGATTTTTCTGCATCTATTGAGATGATTGTGTGATTTTTTTTTCCTGTCCTTTTGTTAATGTGGTGTCCTACATTGACTGATTTCTGGAATATCGAACCATCCTTACATCCCTGGGGAAAAAATCCTACTTGACCATGGTGTGTGATTTTTTTTTAATGTAATGTTGAAGTTGCTTTGCTAATATTTTGTTGAGGACTTTTACATCTATATTTATCAGAGATATTGGTCTATAATCTTTTTTTTTTTGTAATCCCTTTGTCTGCTTTTGGTAACAAGGTAATGATGGTGGCCTCATAGAATGAATTTGGCAGTGTTCCCTCCTCCCACATACTTTCGAATCATTTGAAAAGAATAGGCGGTAGCTCCTCATCAGAGTTCGGTGGAAGTTCCCTGTGAGGCATCCTGGTCTCGGACATTGTTAGTGTTTTGACTACTATAATTACGGTATAGTAGCAATCAGTCTTTTCAGATCGTCTGTTTGTCCTGATTCAGTGTTGGAAGATCATCTGTTTCTAGGAATCTATTTCTCTTTGGTGGCCCAACTTATTGTCACATGACTGTTCATAGAGTTCTCTTATGACTCTTTCTGTTTCTGTGATATTAGTTATAACTTTCCCTTCATGTATTATTCCATTTATTTGGGTCCTCCCTCTTTTTTTTAAATGAAGGTGTCTAAAAGCTTACCAATCCCAAACAACAGCAATGCCAAAGAATGTTCAGACTACCACACAATTGCATTCATTTCACATGCTAGTAAAGTAATGCTCAAAAATTTCCAAGCCAGCCTTCAACAGAACGTGAACCGTGAACTTCCAGATGTTCAAGCTGGTTTTCGAAAAGGCAGAGGAACCAGAGATAATTGCCAACATCCGTTGGATCATCGAAAAAGCAAGAGAGTTCCAGAAAAACATCTGCTTCTGCTTTATTGATTATACAAAAGCATTTGACTGTGTAGATCATAACTATTGATTATACAAAAGCATTTGACTGTGTAGATCATAACAAACTGTGGAAAATTCTGAAAGAGATGGTAATACCAGACCACCTTACCTGCCTCCTGAGAAATCTGTATGCAGGTCAAGAAGCAACAGGAAGAACTAGACATGGAACAACAGACTGGCTCCAAATCGGGAAAGGAAAACATCAAGGCTGTATATTGTCACCCTGCTTATTTAACTTATACGCACAGTACATCATGTGAAATGCTGGGCTGAATGAAGCACAAGCTGGAATCAAGGTTGCTGGGAGAAATACCAGTAACCTCAGATACACAGATGACGCCATCTTTATGGCAGAAAGTGAAGAGGAACTAAAGAGCCTCTTGATGAAAGTGAAAGAAGAGAGGGAAGAAGCTGCCTTAAAACTCAACATTCCAAAAACAAAGATCATGGCATCCGGTCCTATCACTCCATGGCAAATAGATTGAAAGACAATGGAAACAGTGACAGAGTTTATTTTGGGGGGGCTCCAAAATCACTGCAGATGGTGACTGCAGCCATGAAATTTAAAGACGCTTGCTCCTTGTAAGAAGAGCTATGACCAACCTAGACAGCATATTAAAAAGCAGAGACATTACTTTGCCAACAAAGGTCAATCTAGTCAAAGCTATGGTTTTTCCAGTAGTCATGTATGGATGTGAGAGTCTGACTATAAAGAAAGCTGAGCACCAAAGAATTGATGCTGTGGTGTTGGAGAAGACTCTTGAGAATCCCTTGGGCTGCAAGGAGATCCAACCAGTCCATCCTAAAGAAAATCAGTCCTGAATATTCATTGGAAGGACTGATGCTGAAGCTGACTCTCCAATATTTGGCGACCTGATATGAAGAACTGATTCATTAGAAAAGACCCTGATGCTGGGAAAGACTGAGGGCAGGAGAAGGGGACAGTAGAGGATGAGATGGCTGGATGGCATCACCGACTCAATGGACTTGAGTTTGAGCAAGCTCTGGGAGTTGGTGATGAACAGGGAGGCCTGGTGTGCTGCAGTGCATGGGATCACAAAGAGTCAGACATGACTGAGCGACTGAACTGAACTTAAAAGCGTACCAATTTCATCTTTTAAAAAAAGGCTTTTGGTTTCATTGATCTTTTCTCTCCTTTTTTTTCTGTCTCTGTTTCTGCCTGATCTTTATGACTTCCTTCCTGGTGCTGTCTTTGGTCTTTGCTCTTCTTTAACTTTGTTGTTCGACACCTTGTTTGATTTACCTGATATATAGTAGACTGTATGAATTTGAAGCATACCAATGGATTCTATGGATGTGAGAGTTGGACTGTGAAGAAAGCTGAGCGCCGAAGAATTGGTGCTTTTGAACTGTGGTGTTGGAGAACACTCTTGAGAGTGCCTTGGACTGCAAGGAGATCCAACCAGTCCATCCTAAAGGAGATCAGTCCTGGGTGTTCATTGGAAGGACTGATGCTGAAGCTGAAACTCCAATACTTTGGCCACCTCATACGAAGAGTTGACTCATTGGAAAAGACCCTGATGCTGGAAGGGATTGGAGGCAGGAGGAGAAGGGGACGACAGAGGATGGCTGGATGGCACCACCGACTCAATGCACATGAGTTCGGGTGAACTCCGGGAGTTGGTGCTGGACAGGGAGGCCTGGCGTGGTGCGATTCGCAAGAAGTCGGACACGACTGAGCGACTGAACTGAACTGAATGAATTCTTTTCAGTGTGTATTAAACATGTAAAACAACTGTCACAATCCCCCAAATCTTCTTCACGCCATTTGTAAATCTTACTCTGCTTTCCTTTTTGCCCCCATGCATTCCCAGACAGTCATTATATCCTTTCTATCACTTTACAGTTCGTTACTGGGTAAGGGGTTTAGTTCTTAAGACTGGGATTTGAGTGAAACTCATGAATTATCTCAAGGAGATATGCTGTTAAATGACCTGCCATGTATTTGTGAGCTACATGTGTCAAAGTGAAGAGACTTAACAGACAAAGCCTAAGTCCACATATCTCAGCTAACACAGAGAGCACAGGCTGTACACTGTGATGAATAATTTTGAAGTCAGCACCTTAAATCCTCTTTTAAATGGCTCATTCATTGCAGAATGGGCTTCCCAGGAGGCGCCGGTGGTAAAGAATCTGCCTTCAATGCAGGAGATCCATGTTCGATCCCTTGGTCAGGAAGATCCTCTGGCGAAGGAAATGGGTTCCACTCTAGTATTCTTGTCCGGAGAATCACATGGACAGAGGAGCCTGGTGGGCTGTAGTCCATGGGGTCGTAACAAGTTGGACGTGACTTAGCAACTTTCACTTCCATTGCAGAATAATTACATATTTAATGCCATCTCACCCATATGTATTTTAAGACCTTGATTATTCGCTTTTCAGTACTGATTAGCACCAAAGGACTGATGCTGGCATAGCCATTTCCCACAAGCATCTGGACACACATACGCACAGAGTCGATATCCCACAACATTCTTGAGAACCAAGAGACAGTTATGTCCAAAAAGTACATGACCACAAAGAGACTCATGAGGAATAGAATGGTCTGGGTGGCCTTTTCTTCTGGGGATGCTTTTGGAGAAAGCTTGGTGCTCTGAAGATGCTGGGTCTGCCTCTTATGCCTGTACAAGAGAGTCACCATGTATCCACTTGAGAGGGCCATGAGCCCCAACAAGCAGATGTCTTGAATGGTCCTCAGTACAAACTGTACATACCTAAGGAAGTGAATCACGGGGCGAAGTGAGCAGGATTCAGTGACACGTAGAAGATGGGCTGAGGTCACGTTGGGGGTGGCAATAGTGGACAGTAAGAAGAAACCATTGATGAACATGTTGAAGACCCACAAGAAGAGAGTGCAATACAGATTGTGATGGGATGGGTGAAGTTTGAGCTTGGCCAGACGGGAGTTTCTGGGGCTGAGGGTGATGGCCCAGAGGACACTCAGCAGGCAGGTGGCACAAATGGAGAGGCCCCTCATCGAACTGTACAGGTAGACAACCAACTTACATTGGATGTCATCCCAGGTTTTCTGAGACCCGAAAGTGTCTGCAGCCATAAATGCCACGGTTAGTAGCATGACTGTGTGGATTAGGGCCAAGTGACCAATGGTCAGGTCAGTGGACTTGGGTCTGTGCTCAAGAAGGAAGTTGTGGGCATGGAAGAGAAGAAGGATGGTGTTGGCCAAGATCCCAATGGCAACTTCAGAGAAAAAGGCGTTTCTTATGTCAATGAAACTGGAAAGTCTATTTTTTTTCATCTTTGTGGAGGAAAATAAGCATGTAGTAAATACCTGTGGAGAAACTCAAGGAAAATGCTTTATCACAAATATGACCAATATCAACCACCTCAGCTGGCACTGTTGCCACCATCTGAATAGGTGGGTTGGGCTCCCCTGGTGATCCATTGGCTAAGACTCTGAGCTCCCAAGGCAGGGGGCCCGCATTCTATCCCTGGTCAGGGAACTAGATCCCACATGCCTCAACTAAGACCAGGTGCAGCTACATAAATGAATGGATATTAAAAATGAACAGGTGGGTTGATCCCAGTTTATGCTGCTGCTGCTAAGTCACGTCAATCGTGTCTGACTCTGTGCGACCCCATAGACAGAAGCCCACCAGGCTCCCCCGTCCCTGGGATTCTCCAGGCAAGAACACGAAGTGGGTTGCCATTGCCTTCTCCAACGCATGAAAGTGAAAAGTGAAAGTGAAGACGCTCAGTCGTGTCCGACTCTTCGCGACCCCATGGACCGCAGCCTTCCAGGCTCCTCCGTCCATGGGATTTTCCAGGCAAGAGTACTGGAGTGGGGCGCCACTGCCTTCTAGAGCTACACTATTACAATCGTTGATCATACATCACACTATACATTTGATCAACTGCTTCAAGTCTAGTCATCATTCCCGGTGAAGGCTCAGGCATATACTTGGTAATACAAGAAATAATAATCTTGTGGAACAAGCAAAATACAAGTGGTTTAGTTAATAACATTAGTGGGATTAAAAGTAAATATTTTAGCCATGAGCCTCCCACACCAGTTTTTTTTTAAAGATTGTCAAGACTGGGGAATGGGTCACCGAGAGCAGAAATCTGATTTTTCATGTGGTTCAAATGTGTTACATTAAAGGATTTATCAGGTACAAAAATGCAGCATTCAGTTTGAATTAGAGCACAGATATCTCCCTGAGATGCTCTAAGGTGTCGAGGGTCTTGCAGTTGAGTAGCACTGCCTTTCTCATCATAGAGATCTCAGAATTCAACAGGCTAACAGCCCGGTTACTATCATTTGAAGCTTATGAAAGTTGTCAAGGCTTAGATATGGTCAATTACATCCTCCAACCCCATTGAAGGCGCACACACATGTACACAAGCTGCTAAATGGTCATACCAGTAGAATACAGATCTTTGACCCATTGGGATCATACCAATGGTAGATAGGTTGGGGTTACCTGTAATTTGTTAACATGTATGACCTTAAATTCATGGGAATCCCAGGCTACACCTTGTATCGTCCCTGTAGATGTCAAGGCCATAAATTAGTGCCACAACTAAGACCAGGTGCAGCTACATAAATGAATGGATATTAAAAATGAACAGGTGCCTTGATCCCAGTTTATACTTTACCACGATTCGTGCACAAGACTGCTTTACCTATCCCCTGCCCAGACACCATCCCCAAGATTCCTCTGGTCTCACTACTTCCCAGGATTCACTGGCTTGTGTATCTCATTGCTGTACTTGCATAGTACCTGAGATTTCCTCTATAGTGAGAAATAGTTTGCCTTTTATCTGCAGAAACGTGATATAAGGCTACATATATAAAAAGAGCTCTATCGTTTTTGTTGAATTAGAATGAGGAGAAATGCCTACAGGTGGACCTCAGTTCCTCTTAAACAAAGGGTGTCAGCTGGATCGCCATGCACAGAGCTGTTTTATCTCGGTTCTGTCTTTCCTCTAGCTTATTGATTGTCAGACCAAATATACAAAGACTAATGTTGACAGGCACAGTCCCTGAAGAGGCAGCTTGAAATTAAATGTGTGATTGGACATTGAGTGCAAGTGTGGCTCCAAGCAGCCACTTTACGTCTGAGCCTCAGTTGTTTATCTCTTGTGTAGAACACAGTAAACCACATTACCTCTATGCTAAAGATATTATGAGAATAAACAGATTAAGCGTGCCAAATGGAGAAGAGTGTATGGTGCATAAAAGTCTCTATGGAAATGTTAGATACTGTTTTTAGTATTATCTAGTTCCTCATACATATGACTTGGGAGAGTTGGTGCAGTTCTCTTAATAATTCCTTAGCCCTGCTCCTGCCTCAGGGGAGAGGGGAAATCACTACCAAAACTGTGGACCATTTAAAAAATCTCTGTACAGAGTGCCCTGATGGAGTGTTGCTCTTTTTTTGGAATCCTCCAAGGTAACTTCACATCCTACATATATTTCATTATCTAACCTGAAAACACTACTTTACGACTCTTTGAGTTGTCAGTCATTAGCAGGAACAGATTTCTTTTCTCTCCGCCCTTTGACATGTGGTACCAGGGTGGTAAATATAACAGCAGTTTAAATAGATTCTAGATTGTTTTCTTTGTAGGTTTTAATTAGAAAACTGGTGTTCACCCCACCCTGAAGGAGGTTTCTTTCATAGGGCTTCAGTACAGGAGTTCAAGCCTACAGGTGTCCTTCAACCAAGCACTGCTATCTCGCTAGTCAGGAAGACCAAGCATACAGTTTATACTCAAGAGTTTGGTGATAGCCTATTGGGATATTTTATCTGTGTGATGCACATATTTACCTTAAGTCAAGCCTTATAAATATGAGGTACATAGCATCATAAAAAGGCTTTAGACATTTTCACAGGTCTGTTATCTGTAAATTAAGAGTATAGGGCTATAATATTTTCACAGGTACTTAGCAAGAAGTTCTAGTATGTTTAGTTGCACTGAACATGCTGGGCTGTGTTTAGTTGCTCAGTCATGTCCAACTCTTTGCGACCCTGTGGACTGTAATCCACTAGACTCCACTGTCCATGGGATTCTCCAGGCAAGAACACTGGAGTGGGTGTCATTCCTTTCTCCAGGGGATCTTCCCGATGCAGGGATCGAACCCAGGTATCCCATGTTGCAGGCAGATTCTTTACCAGCTGAGCCACCAGGGAAGCCATGAATACTGGCATGGGTAGCCTATCCTTTCCCCTGAAATTGAACTGGAGTCTCCTGCATGGCAGGAAAATTCTTTACCAGCAGAGCTACCAGGGAAGCCCCAGATTATCTCTAGGTTACTTATAATACTTAATGTAAATGCTGTGAATCTAGTTGCCAGCATGTGGCAAATTCAAGTGTTGCTTTTTGGAATTTTCTGGAATTACAGAAAATATATTCCACCCTAGTTGGTTGCATCTGTGGATATGAAACCCACACATACAGAGAACTGACTGCATTATGAAGATATGTAGCCATTTCTGTGCTAACATAGTGTTTTTATTAGAAAACATCCTGGAGGATTTGAATATTTCATAGTCACTAAAAGAAGAGAAGAAAGGACGTGTGCACTTTTTCATCTGCAACAGGATCATAACAGTGCACACTTCTTAGTGTGGAGATGATGCGTAAGTAATACGTTTAATGCCAGCACGTAGGAATTAAGAGCATGTATATTGGTTTATCATTATCTTGTAGGTCAGCTTCATCTTTGTTGTTACATTTCTCATCCATAAATCAAGTTAAAATGGTCCAAAGGTGTTTATAAGACGGAGTTGATCACGTACCACTCTAGTGGGTTTGGGGCTGCGGGTATATTGGGTATATTCTCTACCTTGAGGGTATATTCCCTACCTTGAAGCACAACTTGTTGCTGGAAAACTGCGAAGAGAACTGTAGGGAAGCATCTAGCACTCTCAGGAAAGCCCAAGCATCAGCTAGATGTCAGTGCAGTGTGCAGAGCATCTGTGACGTGCGTAAACCCCAGAAGAATACGGAAGAAAAACCTGGAGAGTACGTGAGTTGATGGATGGCAGCTATTTCCCAGAAAACATGGGTGAGAATTATCTATTGATTTTCCTAAGTGAAAGGACTGTGAAGTCCAATCTCAGGTGCTCACTTGAACCACAGTATTTATAATGTAAATATTTTTTACCTATAATGAGAAGAGTAATTATTTTCTCCAATTAAAGGAATATTACAACCCCAGAGGCGCTACATGTCACAAATATTAAGTTGTCAAACCTCAAGAGTGCAAAAGAGTCCTGTGTAAGGGTTGGTTTCCCTAATCAACCAGTGGCAAAATAAGAGCAGAAAGGCTTTCTTGCTAAACTGCTTTCACTTTCATTTATCATCACAGTCTTGGTATTTTAGTTACAAGAAGGGAGATTGGTTCACATTCATCTGTTTATTACTATAAATGCATGGTAAGATACAGTTTGAAAAGTAAAATGTAGTTCTCACCACAGGAAAAAAACATTCTGTAAATATTTATGGTGATGCATGTCAACTAGATTTATTGTGGTGATCATTTTACAACATACAAATATCAAATCATATTGTACACCTAAAAATACTAATATAATGTGTGTCAATATGCCTCAACTGAGAAATCACAAAGAAAAGAAAAAGAAAATGTAAGACCCAAGCATAGAGATGAGGGTTATAATTTTCTTCCTAATGAAATTTGTTCTGGCATATCCATACCAATGGAAATCTTTTAATGAATATGAAATAATATATGGATTAAAGATAAACAAATGAACCCAGTCTTTCTCCTCACAGATTTCTGGGAGATAATATCCTTAGACAAGCATAGGAAATCTCTATCATCATCATCACTTTATTTTCTTAATTTTTAATGTAATTGCAGCCTCATTTGCACTGTTCTGTGATTTGAGGTTTGGTAGCTGCTAAAATGTAGGTTTAAGTGCTGACACCATTAAAATTTGTGGTATTAACACAAGACAAAAAAGGGTTTCATGAAAAAATACTGTAGATATTTTACAGTTATGCAAGGGTAAAGTCTCTTTATGAAACAGTTTTTTGAACAAAGAACCTAATTTCCTCACAAGGAATCTAAATTTTAAAAATCATACGAACTACAGAAGACGCAATAAATATGATAGTTTCAGTTGCTTTGTGGAGAGAATTAAAATTGAGTATATTTAATTAAAAGCCAGAGCTAAAACCTACCCTTTCATGACAAGTACACATATGAATTAGTAAAATTTCAGTCTAAAATGAGTGGATAATGTAATCATATGTAACTTGAGAACTGATACAGTTAATAAATGAAAGTCATTTTATTCAGAGAAATTGAATGGGTACCTAAAATTAATTGACTACTCATTTGAGAATCAAATAATTTTTATGAGTCGTGCAATTAAGTGATAAGCGTATTTCGAATGCTCATATTGTGCTATAGAGAAAGCAGGCCTCTGAGCTGTGGTAGCTGGCTTAGCCGGATGCCTAATCTGAGGCTACCAGAAAGCCTCACTGTAGACCTGATTTCCTCCTTCCATGCCCCGTCTAGATCCTACCCACGCCCCGATTCTAAGTGTGTGGAATAAAGAGGCGCTTACCCAGATGGACGTGTAGGGCGATCTGTGTATGTGAGAAGGACCCGCACGGTTTTAAGGCAAGGAGGTCATTAGCTCATCTCTCTGCAGGCCTGTAATTTTAGTGTCTGTAGAAATGTGACAGGACCTGTCTGGGGACAACAGAACCATCCTGTCCCCAGTGGAATGTTTTACTTATCCCCTGACTTTATTTTCTCTTGGAAAATAACAAGCTGGGAAGATCTGAGCTCAAAACTTTTCCACCCATTCCCTTGCCACAGGTGTGTGGAGGGGCGAAAGGTCCCAGTAGCAAGTGCTCTCATTTTCGCGCTGAGATCACATTGGTGTTATCTCACTGCGGACTCTGTCATGTCGCCCTCGGGGTGAGAGGTTTCTGGAGCCTCACATGCGTTCACAGCGGCTCTGTGTGTGCCGCACAGCGTGTGATGGGCACCTTCTTCCCAGGGCTGATTTTCAGGAGAGCACGTGCTTTCTGGGTGTTATTGTCCTTCTATTCCATGATTCCTATTCTATCAGTTTCAGACTGAGTCAGTTGCTAAGTTGTGTCCAAGTCTTGTGACCCCCATGGACTGTGGTCCACCAGGGTCCTCTGTCCATGGAATTCTCCAGGCAAGAATACAGAGTGGGTAGCTGTTTCCTTTTCCAGGGGATCTTCCCAACCCAGGTATCAGACTTGGGTCTCCTGCCTTGCAGGCAATTCTTTACCAGCTGAGCCAGCAGGGAAGCCCAGTTTTGGATGAAATAAGGTATTAAAGTATCCCTATGGCCATAGGTGAAGACAGCAGAAACCCTTTGGAGCCAATTTCTTTTCATTTTCCACAATTTCCTAAAGTAGTCCCCAAATGTGATATAAAGACCCATCCTCTATATGGTAATGGCCCTTTCTGAGATGGAATACACATTCTGAAAAGATCTGGGAACCTTTTGTGTTCTGTGACTGAGGCACTGGGAAGCCCAGCTCCTAATTCTTCTGGGGCAACAAGCAAGAACTCTATTGCTATGGCCCAGTGTGGGGCTGTCGGTAGATTCTGGCAGTAGAAGTACCTCAGAATTCAGGGACATAGTTTGTGAAAGTGAAAATCCCACACAGTTGGATCTTGAGTGATTCTTAGCTTTTCTTTTTCAATTCATTAGGAAGGGAACCAGAAAAAAAGACCAGTTTCTGCCCATTCAAAGCAGTTAAAAAAGAAAATTAAAAAGCTCAGGAAAACAATTACTATGTACCTACAGACAGTAGAGTCTGCCTGCAGTGCGGGAGACCCGGGTTCTGTCCCTGAGTCAGGTAGTTCCCCTGAAGAAAGAAATGGCACCCCACTCCAGTACTCTTGCCTGGAAAGTCCCATGGATGGAGGAGCCTGGCAGGCTACAGTCCATCGAATTGCAAAGAGTTGGACACGACTGAGTGACTTCACTTTCACTTTACCTAGACTAAGTACATACCACTGATATTTGATAAACTGAGTCTTCATAAAAAAAGGACCATAAATCATCCCATGTCTTTCAGTGCTGTGGGCTAACCCAGACCATGACATGTGAGGTCCACCATGTAGGTCTGCACTTGCTGTCTCCATTCAGAAGTGTGGAAGCTTTATCTGTGGTTGCTAATCAGACATACTGAACAACAAGGGAAACCATGAAAGGGAGTGGGGGTGGTAACCACACAGGCAAAAACAGGGAACTTCTCTCCCCCCACCGTGTCAACCAGACACCACCTGCAGACGTGCCAGTCAGCTACGCTTGACTTTTTCTTGTGCACTGTCCGTTAGTTAGTTAGTTCAGTTGCTCAGTCGTGTCCGACTCTGCAACCCCATGAATCGCAGCATGCCCGGGCGCCCTGTCCATCACCAACTCCCAGAGTTCACTCATACTCACATCCATTGAGTCAGTGAAGCCATCCAGCCATCTCATCCTCTGTCATCCCCTTCTCCTCCTGCCCCCAATCCCTCCTAGCATCAGAGTCTTTTCCAATGAGTCAGCTCTTCGCATCAGGTGGCCAAAGTACTGGAGTTTCAGCTTCAGCATCATTCCCTCCAAAGAACACCCAGGGCTGATCTCCTTTAGGATGGACTGGTTGGATCTCCTTGCAGTCCAAGGGACTCTCAAGAGTCTTCTCCAACACCACAGTTCAAAAGCATCAATTCTTCAGCGCTCAGCTTTCTTCACAGTCCAACTCTCACTTCCATACATGACCACTGGAAAAACCATAGCCTTGACTAGACGGACCTTTGTTGGCAAATAATGTCTCTGCTTTTGAATATGCTATCTAGGTTGGTCATAACTTTCCTTCCAAGGAGTAAGCGTCTTTTAATTTCATGGCTGCAGTCACCATCCGCAGTGATTTTGGAGCCCAAAAAATAAAGTCTGACACTGTTTCCACTGTTTCCCCATCTATTTGCCATGAAGTGATGGGACCAAATGCCATGATCTTCGTTTTCTGAATGTTGAGCTTTAAGCCAACTTTTTCACTCTCCTCTTTCACTTTCATCAAGAGGCTTTTTAGTTCCTCTTCACTTTCTGCCATAAGGGTGGTGTCATCTGCCTATCTGAGGTTATTGATATTTCTCCTGGCAATCTTGATTCCAGCTTGTGCTTCTTCCAGCCCAGTGTTTCTCATGCTATACTCTGCATATAAGTTAAATAAGCAGGGTGACAGTATACAGCCTTGACGCACTCCTTTTCCTATTTGAAACCAGTCTGTTGTTCTGCCGGGAGCCAGCACGGGAGATCCCACCCATGGCAAAGGTCATGCGGAAGAGGCCTGACGGGCAAGGTGGATCAAGACTCCAGGGGTCCCCTAGATCTGCTCGAGCATCTACCCCGGAAACCAAAGTCTGTCTATTATACTACACTCTTCTGACATTAACAGGGGCTATCCCCGACCACCTTTCTCTGGAAAATTAACTTAGAGCTCCAGTTAATAGTCTCTTGCATATAAAAGGAGTGTCTCAGCTCAACCCTCTCTGCTGGCAGTCTAGCTTGTGTGACAGGTTTATACACACTCTTGCTGCTACGCACATGATTGTTTATAACTTCTCAACCATAAACAGCACAGAGAGTTTGGAGTATTTTGAAAGTCTTAGTTAGCATAGGGTTTTTCTAAAGATAAAAATCATGTTGGTGAAGGGTTTCATTGCTGAGTTAATGATTGCCTCCATATCCTTAGGCACCTGGGAGTATGTTAATCAATGTAATTGGAATGTAGAAAAAGAAATATAGTAGTTTTGATGTTAGCAATACTAGACTTTTGAGTTAATGAATTTTCTCTTTGTTATAAATCACTGTACTCCTCTTTCTTTGCTATAAATCGTTGTATCCTTGCTATGTAAGAATGTAACTTTATCACCATCTTAGGACTAAGTAGATCTTAAGGGAAAACAAGTTTTCTGATTGACTAAGCTTTATCAATAGAAAGAAAGATGTGGCCATAAAATGTTAATCGGTCTTCAGACCAGAAGATATTGTAAACTAACATAAGACCCTTGTAAGAACAAAGATATGCAAAGAACACTGTCTTTAGATAAGGGTCAGAGCAGCTGACCCTGCGTGACTCTGCTTCTTACATTTATCTCTGTGTACAACTTAAAGTATAAAAATAAAGAGACGGACCAGGACCAGGACCAGTTCCACGAAAGCCTGGTTTCCCCGTGTCGTCTTTTCTTTCTTACTCTCCTTTTCAGGCTAATTCCCCTCTGGAGCACAGAGGTCTGGCGTGTTTACTTATTTGCCTGGGCTTTTAAGACCTGAACAGGAAGGCGCCCTGCCTCTTCACTCCTCCGGGAGACCAGGAGGGCGCCTGCAGCCTACGTAAACGGTGCAAGTCTCTTGTCTCGAGATTTTATTGACTTTCTGTGTAAACAAAGGAATATAAGCCTCTTTCTCTCCTCTATTCTCTTAACTGCAAATTCTTTCCTTATCTCTCTCTAAATTTATATATCTCCCTCTCCTCGCCATCCACGCTTTGGATACCCTGGACCCAACCGGGGTTGGACCCTGGTAGTTCCATGTCCAGTTCTAACTGTTGCTTCCTGACCTGCATATAGGTTTCTCAAGAGGCAGGTCAGGTGGTCTGATATTCCCATCTCTTTCAGAATTTTCCACAGTTTATTGTGACCCACAAAGTCAAAAGCTTTGGCATAGTCAATAAAGCAGAAATAGATGTTTTTCTGGAACTCTCTTGCTTTTTCCATGACCCAGCGGATGTTGGCAATTTGATCTCTGGTTCCTCTGCCTTTTTGAAAACCAGCTTGAACATCTGGGAGTTCACGGTTCACGTATTGCTGAAGCCTGGCTTAGAGAATTTTGAGCATTACTTTACTAGCGTGTGAGATGAGTGCAATTGTGCGGTAGTTTGAGCATTCTTTGACATTGCCTTTCTTTGGGATTGGAATGAAAACTGACCTTTTCCAGTCCTGTGGCCACTGCTGAGTTTTCCAAATTTGCTGGCATATTGAGTGCAGCACTTTCACAGCATCATCTTTCAGGATTTGAAATAGCTCAACTGGAATTCAGCTGTGAAAAGAAGAGAAGTGAAAAGCAAAGGAGAAAAGGAAAGATATAAGCATCTGAATGCAGAGTTCCAAAGAATAGCAGGAAGAGATAAGAAAGCCTTCCTCAGCTATCAGTGCAAAGAAATCGAGGAAAACAACGGAATGGGAAAGACTAGAGATCTCTTCAAGAAAATTAGAGACACCAAGGGAACATTTCATGCAAAGGTGGGCTCGATAAAGGACAGAAATTGTATGGACCTAACAGAAGCAGAAGATATTAAGAAGAGGTGGCAAGAATACACAGAAGAACTGTACCAAAAAGATCTTCACGACCCAGATAATCACGATGGTGTGATCACTCACCTAGAGCCAGACATCCTGGAAAGTGAAGTCAAGTGGGCCTTAGAAAGCATCACTATGAACAAAGCTAGTGGAGGTGATGGCATTCCAGTTGATTATAAGTTACAGAGCCCCATTTTGTCACATGTTTTATAGTTGTTTATATAATTTTGTGTAAACTACATTTGAGACTGAAGCATAATTTGATATTGTTTATTTCAGAGGAAATGCAGACTCTTGGCTGCCTCTGTTAGGAAGAGGGCCGGGTCATTCAGGTTCCTCGCGCAGTAGAGTTGAGGTGGGCGACACCGCAGCTTTCATCATGTCCAATACGCCTGCCATTACCTCAGCTCTCGACCTCGAGCTCTTTATTTTTTCCTATTTTTTCTTTTATTTCCTTTCAGTTCACTTTTAATATTGACTCACAGCTTGGAACATAAACGAAGATTTTGAAATCACAAACTATGTGAGTACTAATACTCAGAATCTGGTAGTACATGCTCCACCTGAGAACTGACCTAAGGGTGTGGGTGTCCGTCAGATACTGGAGGTGGAGGACACACAGAGCCCCCTGGAACTCGCCGGAGGGACCAGGAGTCTCTCACCCCAGAGGACATTACCAAGTTGAAAAGAGATTATTTTAATTTGATCTTAGGATCAAAATGAGAGCACTAGTATTTTCTACCATGACTGTTGCCCTTCTGATCCTTCCACTCAGATGTGGCAAGGGAATTCACAGAAAAGTTTTGAGTACAGACCTCCCCGGATATTTATTTTCCTGGAGAGAATGAATTAAAATTAATAGACAAGTAAAATGTTCCACTGGGGACAGCGTGGTTCTTCTGTCCCCAGCTGGATCTTGTCACCTTTCTAGACACTAAAATTACAGGCCTGCAGAGAGATGAGCTGATGACCTCCTTGCCTTGAAATTGTCCCAGTCCATCTCGCATACACAGATCACCCCACACGTCCATCTGGGTAAGTGCCTCTTTGTTCCACACACTGAGAAGCAGTGCATGGATGCGCTTGTAGGCAGGCTGGAGAAAGAGGCAAATTTGGTCTAATAGTGATGTTTTTTTCAGATGAGCCATTCTACTCTAACCATCTCCCAGGTCAGAGGATGGTTTTCTCTTTAATGGAGTGGGGAAATGTTCTTGTTAGTGTAGGTCATCCTTTAAGTTGGTGACTCATAAAAATAATGGGTCTTTTCATGTGAAATACTAAATTATTTAATTGCTGATATGTGTTTTTTCCCTGAATAAAATTACTTTTATTTACTTGCTATTTCAGTTCTCAAGGAAGAGATTATACTGTTAGAGTATTACTAATATAATAATATTTTCCTTAAAGGAAAAAATTTTTAGCTCTGATTGCGTTTTCATTAAATATGCTCAGTTTCATTTCTCTCATTTTCATAAATCAATTAGAGCTTTTAAAAATAAGTGCCCTCTGGGGTTTGGGTTATTTAAAAAAAAGAAAAGCTAAGCATTTAGAAGAAAACCAGATTCTTTGTTTGAAACATCACTTTGTAAAGAGAGTTTAACCTCACATTCCTCCAAAATATTTGCCACTTTTTTCTCATGAAGATCTTTCTTGTCCCAGTTTCACTTTCATAAGTTTCAAATTACTGTAGATAGGACTGTGCTCTAGCAGTTAGGGAATTTCAAATCAGGGGACAGTGAAAATGATTCTGGGATTCCATGAAAAATAAAGAGAGCACAGTGCTGATGGTAGGCGTGTCCCCGGCTTGTCTGCTGAAGGCCTAACGCAGAATCAACAGTGTTTGGTGAGGAAAAAGATTTTGTGTCTTCTCTTTTCTTCATAGGTTATTCATTTTAAAAATATCTGTTCCCTTTCATTTCGGGTATGCCAGAACCCATTTCATTAGAAGGAAAGTTTGGAACAAAAAACATTTTCATCTGCCCTGACCTTTATGCTTGAGTTTTAGATTTTTTTTTCCAAACTATGTCTTGTGAATTTATTATGAGAGAAGTGTGAACTGATCTTTTTTTATTACTGAAATACAAAGAAGAGGATGATTAAGTAAAAACTCTGAAGCAAGAAAACCAGACCCATTCTTACGTAGGACTTTCTGGGTTTGTGATAAAGCACCTCTGGGGTTTTCCTTTGTGTTTGGAATAATGATTACTCTTGTTTTGCCTTTTCACAGAATAGATGTAAAAATATCCATGCTGTAAATACCCAAACAGCCATGGGCAGGCAACCACCCTGAGCTATACTTTGCAATCCTTGAAATCTGTAAAAACAGTAGGTAATTCTCACCCATGTGTTTTAGGAAACTGCTGCTGTTAACATATTCGACCGTACCTCAGGCTTCTCTTTTTCATCCTCCTGAAGTTCATATGTTTTCAGATCTGTACCATCACTGACACCTGGATGGTGGTGATTTTGCTTCCTTGACCTTTCAGGCTCTTTCTCCATTGTTCTCTTCCCGGTTCTCCAGCTAGGAGTCGCCACAAGGTGGAACGTGTCTTCTAGCACACCCGCAGTCCAAACCCACACACATGGCATGTTGTCACTCTCTCCTCCCAGAGCCTTTCTGCTCATCCCTACTTTGTAACAGAGGATAGCAGCGTTGGAAGTGAAGGTGCTGCGCCATTCAGCGGTGAACCGAGATGTGCTCTTTCACATGTCTGCGGCACACTGCACACTGCTGAACGTAAAGGGGGTTTATGCCTTATCTGCATCCCAAGGAGTTACTCTGCTTGTATAGCGCGAGCACAGATGCTCTCTCCTCTCCTTCACCCTGCCATCTGTCCACAAGGGCACCACACCCACGTTTACCTCGGGCTCTGGTGCGGGGTGTCCTCTTTCCACGCACACTCATCGCTTCTCTGACCCCTGGCTCGAGTGAAATGACCTTAACATTCTTCAGTAGTGTGTGGCCCATTTTGACGGCACTGTGCATCACATGAGTATCCGTGTTCACATAATTGCACAATGATACAGTGTCTGAAGTGATTGCTTCCTTGATTGGGTGTTTGAAAGGAGCCTCAGCGGTGAGCCTCAGCCTGCGCCATCAGCTACAGCAGCTCCTGGTGGTGATTTTCCCAAATGAATGCCTGTGTTTCTCATTGACATGTATCGCTCCACTTACGCGTTGCTTTGTTTTCCTTGTTTTATCTGTTGTTTTGTTTCCTAATTTTCCCAAATAACTTTTCTTTCCTCTTTCTCAGCGTAGCAGCCTCTTAGAATGTGACCTGTTTCAGAATTTTCGTTTATGTTATTGTGCCTGTGACTTAGATCATTATGATCAAGCCCCTTTGAGGGCATCTCAGGTGTATAAATGAGATTGTTTGTGCTTGGTACGTTAGGCGAGCCTGATACCCTCTGAACATCAGTCACTGCTGAGAGGCTTATTTGAAGAGGGTCTCATAGATTACGCTGTTGACGGGAAAAGTTTCTGCTCTGTCACTACTCTCCTGAACAGTGGTGAGCAGTTCAAGCAGTAAGTGTGATGAAGCATGGATGTGCGAGGACACACCATAGGATTTATTTTAGCTTGTTTTAATGAAAGATTCATATTTTCCGGAATATGTTTGCTATTGAAGCACAGAAATAGATATATATCTTTCTTTTCTAAAAACATGTTTATTTATTTGTCTGCGCTGGGTCTTAGTTGTGGCACTGGGGATCTTTATCATATTCATGTAACAATAAACAGATAAATAAATATTTGCAGTGTGTTTCTGACTAATAGAGTTGTCTGTGAACCTTGAAGTCTGGATGTAGTTGGATGATTAGAGGCATGATTCCTTTTGTCTCTCCTGCACTGCGTGCCAGCTAATGTAAAGGGGTGCTTTTGATTGTGTTAATCTTTGTCATCTTCCTGGATCAATATTTTGGAGAAAGGAGATCAACTTTTCTGCTTCTACTATGGAATTTTCCTACAGAGAAAGAAGATTTGCCCGTGGTTTTAATAATGACTAGTGACTGTGAAAAGTAAAAAGTAAGGTAAAAATGAGCAACTGACTTCTATAAAGCATGACACTTAATTGTAGCGGTGCCGCTGGAGCCCGGCCCAGTAATGGGATACATTATCCACCGTGGGTGGGTTGCGCAGGGGTGGGCTGGGGGAGAGAAGCCTAATGACATCCAGGTAGGCGCGAAGGCAGACTTGAGCATCAAGTCCTTGGATGCATGAACCTGAAAACGGGTGCATTCGGATCAATCCACATGTCTTGATGATGGTAATAGTGCTGGTGGAAAATGGTGAAGGTAATATTTGTGGTAAAGAGAATTTTTCTTGCTTTTCTCTTCAGACGTTTACTATAAATAGATGTCCCCATAGAGATGGATAAAGATAAACCCTCCCGTTCTGTTGCTGTAAGAAATGCATTCTTCTGAGAGGTTGTTATTGGGATCTCAGCCAACACTATCCTTCTCTTCCACGTCCACACCTTCCTTCTCGAGCACAGACCCAAGCCCACTGACCTGATGATTAGTCACTTGGCCCTAATCCACACAGTCATGCTAGTAGCCGTGGGGTTTGTCGGTACAGACGTCTTTGGGTCTCAGAACGCTTGGGATGACATCAAATGTAAATCAGTTTTCTACTTAAACAGGCTGACAAGGGGCCTCTCCATTTGTACCACCTGCCTGCTGAGCATCTTCCAGGCCATTGAAAGGTCGGGCAAGGTCGGGCGTGTTGAGGCATGCCTGGGCATGCCCGGGCATGTCGGGACATGTCCCGGCAGAGTGCCGCAGACAAGCCCCGGAGGCGGGCTGACAACCAAAGCCGTCCAATCAGGTGCCGACACGGAGCCCTTGGACACCAGTCACTGCTGAGCCCGCGCTTTCTTCCTTATATGGGAGCCCGGCCCGGGCTATAAAACCCTTCCCCACCCCTCATACCTCGCAGACTCCCTTTGCTTCGCAGACCCCCTTCGCTTCCTCGCTTACCCGCCCCCGGGAGATCTGCCCGAGAGTGACCGCCCAATAAAGGCCCTGATCAACGGTCCATAGGGGTGGCTCTTTCTTCCCGCAGTGTTTCTTGCAGCCATCACCCTCAACGTCAGAAACTCCTGTTTGGCAACATTCAAACTTAAATCGTCAAATCACAACCTAATGTTGCTTTCTCCTCCTCTGGGTCTTTAACATGTCCATTAGTAGTCGCTATTTAGTCTCAACCATTGCCACACCCAATGTGACCTCGGACCGTTTTCTGGTTATCACTGAATCCTGCTCACTTTGGACCTTGAGTTACTTTCTCAGGTACATATATTTCTCCCTAGCGACCTTCTGGGATGTCTCTCTCCTAGGGCTCATGGCCGTCTCAAGTGGATACATGGTGACTCTCTTGTACAGGCATAAGAGGCAGACCCAACACCTTCACAGCACCAAGCTTTCTCCAAAAGCATCCCCGGAAGAAAGGGCCGCTGAGACCGTCCTGCTGCTCATGAGTTTCTTTGTGGTCTAATACTTTCTGGACTGCATGATCACTTCCTTCTCAGGAATGTTGAGGAAGAGTGACCCAGGTCTTCTTTTTGTCCAGATGCTGGTGGGCAATGGCTATGCCACCATCAGTCCTTCTGTGCTAATCCGTACTAATAAACAAAGGATCAAGTTCTTAAAATTCATAAAGGGGAAGGACAGTAAATGTCTAATTATTCAGTGATAGCTTCTCTTAAGTGAATCAATTCACTAGTTTTGGAATGACTAATGGTGGTATAGAGGATTTGCTGTCTTGAATAATTTAAATATATGGACTTATGCTTTTTCTCCTAAATGTATTTACTTTGTATTTGTGGCTGGCAAGTACCTAGTAGATAATGTAACTCTCCAACTATCTAAGAAGACACAAACTTCTAATCAGTCTCCTAAGAGACAGAGCTCTTAACACAGTTTCGAACTCTAAAGTGAGATGAAATAGAACAACCACTATCTGGATGCACAAAGGGCCAAGAAGAAACAAAAAGAAAATACAGCAAAGGGGCACACGGAAAATTCGGGGCTGATTGTGGCTGTAGAGACAGGAATAACCACCAGTCTAATATAGACGTGACGCCTGTTAAAGACATGCAAAGGACTCATAAAAATTCTAGACATGAAATGTTGAGAAATTGAAATTTAAAAATACTGTCCAGTTCTAGACCAGTGGAACCCATTCCTCTTGTTAATTGTGGATGATATATTTGGACAAAATATTTTTTCAAAACTACCTGAGAACTCCGATAAGTGCACAAAAACAAGCTAATTGTGGAAGAAGTCGTATCTGGGAGATGACAACTGCACAGGTGTCAGTTGTCCACTTCTTTTCTCACATGGACTTCTAAAGATCTCAAGAACTGACGACAATGATAACAGAAGTAATATACTTCTGGCCAGAAGAAACAGGCTAAAGGGCCTGTGAGGCCCAGAGACTGTTGGAGGGAAGCCCACAGGAAAGACCACCAGAGAAGTGCCTTTCTAACTCTATGTGTTCTTCAAGAGATGGGAATACCAGACCACCTGACCTGTCTCCTGAGAAATCTGTATGCAGGTCAAAAGCAACAGTTAGAGCTGGACATGGAACAACAGACTGGTTCCAAGTCGGGAAAGGAGTACATCAAGGCTGTATATTGTCACCCTTTCTATTTAACTTCTATGCAGAGTACATCATGCGAAACGCTGGGCTGGATGAAGCACAAGCTGGCATCAAGATTGCCGTGAGAAATACCAATAACCTCAGATATGCAGATGACACCACCCTTATGGCAAAAAGCAAAGATGAACTAGAGACTCTTGATAAAAATGGAAGAGGAGAGTGATACAGCTGGCTTAAAACTCAACATTCGAAAAATGAAGATCATGGCATCAGCTCCCATCACTTCATAGCAAATAGATGGGGAAACAATGGAAAAAGTGAGAGACTTTATTTTTGGGGGTTCCCAAATCACTGCAGATAGTGACTGCAGCCATGAAATTAAAAGACAGTTGCTCCTTGAAGAAAAGCTATGACAAACCTAGACAGTGTATTAAAAAGCAGAGACATGACTTTGCTGACAAAGGTCCATCTAGTCAAAGCTATGGTTTTTCCAGTAGTCACGTATGGATGTGAAATTTGGATCATAAAGAAAGCTGGGCACCAAAGAATTGATGCTTTTGAATTGTGGTGTTGGAGAAGACTCCTGAGAGACCCTTGGACTGCAAGGAGATCCAACCAGTCCATCCTAAAGGAAATCAGTCCTGAATATTCACTGGAAGGACAGATGTGGAAGCTGAAGCTCCAACACTTTGGCCACCTGATGCAAAAAACTGACTCATTAGAAAAGACGCTGATGCTGGGGAAGATTGAAGGCAGGAGAAGAAGGGGACGAGAGAGGATGGGATGGTTGGACGGCATCACCGACTCAATGTATGTGAGTTTGAGTAAGCTCCGGGAGCTGGTGAAGGACAGGGAAGCCTGGCGTGCTGCAGTCCATGGGGTCGCAAAGAGCGGGACACAACTGAGTGACTGAACTGAACTGAATTCTGTGTACGCCCCTCACAAGTCTCGGTACAACCGGGTACACACACCGGACAGACCTGAACCAACACAGCTGAGACCGGAACAGACCGAAGAGAAGATGAATCAGAACTTTCAGTTTTCCTCTAAAACAAAAGCATAAACGTTCCCCAGAGGACTATAACAGGACTGAAAACAGTACAATATTCAGAAGTCCAAAATACAGTTCAAAATTACTCAACATATAAAGAAACAGGAAAATGTAACCAATATACTAAGGCACAATAAACACATAGATGCCAAACCCAAGATAGCACAGATATTGAAGTTATAGACTCAAAGAAGCTCTCAGGAGCTATAAGTAAAATAACACAATTTGTCCATGCATCCACTTCTTAAAGGACACTGTAATTTGAATATCGTCTCCTCTACGCAAAACGCATCGTTTTCCCCTGATAGACTTAAAAATATTTCCTCTGCCTTTAGTTTTAAGCAGTTTGTTTGTTAAGTATTTGTCCTGTACGGGATCCACTGAGCTTTCTAAGCTGGCGCTTGCAAAGGCGAGGGTGTGGGTGGGCAAAATGGGTGAAGGGGATCAAAAGATACAGATTTCCAGTTAGAAAGCAGACGCAGGAGATGTGGTGTAGCGTATGGTGACTATAGCTAAGACTACTGTATTACGTATTTGATGACAGTTGCTGAGAGCAGATCTTAAAACTTAACATCACAAGAAAAAAATGCGTAACAATTATGGATATGAGTGTTAACTTACTGCGGTGATTGTTCCACAATATACGCGTGTATCAAATTATTGTGTTGCACACCTGAAACTAACATAATGTTGCACGTAAGCATGCTCAGTCGCTCAGTCGTGTCCAGCTCTTTGCGACCCCATGGACTGTAGCCCAGCAGGCTCCTCTCTCCATGGGACTCTTCAGGCAACAATACTGGAGTGGGTTGCCATGCCCTCCTCCAGGGGATCTTCCTGACCCAGGGATCGAACCTGTGTCTCCTGGGACTCCTTCACTGCAGGCATATTGTTTACCACTGAACCACCGGGGAAGCCCAACCTAATGTTATCTGTCAACTATATCTCAATAAAAAATAATGTACGTTAAATATAGCAGATTTAGGAGAATTCCCGGCTTGGCCACACACGACGTGAGGACCAGCTCTTGCCCGGTGAACACAGGAGACTGTACAGAGCCTTGATGGCCTGCACAAACTCCGCCTTCCTTTTAGTTTCCCTTTGAGGTCTCGCTGGCCCTTTCCAATCATCAGGTCAACCAAGTCCATGTTTAAAGTTTACACTCCAGTTTTAGTAAGTAGTGCCTGTCTCTTTGCAGCCCCATGGACTGTAGCTTGCTAGAATCCTCTGTCCATGGGATTTCCCAGGCAAGAATGCTGGAGTGGGTTGCCATTTCTTCCTCCAGGGAATCTTCCTGATCAAGGAATCGAACCCGAGTCTCTGCATTGGCAGGAGGGCTCTTTACCACTGCACTACCTGGGAAGCTGGGCTAGCCATTAGCTTCCCTTACTTTTTTTTTTGCCAGTGTTAACAGGTAAGTCAAAGTTGCTCAGTCATGGACTATACAGTCCATGGAATTCTCCAGGCCAGAATACTGGACTGGGTAGCCTTTCCCTTCTCCAGGAAATCTTCCCAACCCAGGGATCAAACCCAGGTCTCCTGCACTGCAGGTGGATTCTTTCCCAGCTGAGCCACCAGGGAAGTAGAGACGCTGTCTTATGCCGTGATATGCTGGTAGGGAGGGTCTCGGGTGACTGGCATCCAGTGTTGGCACACCCCCTCTGGGGTAATTTGGAGTCTCCAGGAGCTGGTGAATTTCTTTCAAAGAGCAAAGTTGGCCGATGTAGTTTCTGTCATGGTTTTTCTCTTTAATAATGAGAATATATCAGCTAATTACTGTAATCAACCTCCTCTATCTTCTGAAAGAAGATAAAACAATTAAAGCCCTAGCTAAAGCCTTAATTGGATCAAGTTAAACCCTTTCAGCAATAACGCTTCGTGGAGGCTGTACCTCCATGGGAATCCACCTGGGGTCTGGGGCTGGGGTTGCTCTGCGGGGTGGCAGCAGCCAGAGCTGCCCACTCCCTCTGCAGCTGTCCATGCACCTTGCGACGCCCGAGGGCCTAAAATCACTCACTGGAGAATATTCCATGATTGGCACCTGATAAAAACCCAGATTCGTATGGCCTCGGAAACTGAGAACTATACACAAAAAAGTTTTCATCCACATGTTACTTCTTCATCATTTTCTGAGGATGAAAGAAGTCTTTTACTTTGGGGACTCCCTCTTTCCCTGTGACATGACAGGTACTGTCAGACTTTTGATGCAACAGCAAGATTACTGGTCTGTGGAGAGATGAGCTAAAGCCATCTTTCCATATGAGCACATCCGGCAGCCTCAACACAGAGAAATCCAGCTGAGTCTCTCTTGATTTTTCAGATTTGGAAAATCTAAGTGGAAGAGGAAGCAGAGGAGGCATCCTGAATTCTGACTTTCACTGAATCAGAACCTGGACATAGGTATTTATCTCTAAATGCACCACAGAATGTCTTTGAACTTTGATAGCATTAGTATTTAGTGAAGCTTGTCTTAGCTGAGTGACTCTTCTTGAATAAAGGCTTATGTAAGTAAAACCATTTCAAAAAGCCAGGAACTCCTAGGCTTACATTCATTTCTACGACTTAAAACTTTTCATATCCGGTTTTGGTAATTCACAAGTTCAGAGAGAAACCTGAATACTAAAAATGCTATTAATGTCATCTAATTTTCTGTATAGAATGTGTTTCCATGAAACTGACCTTGCATTCTCATAAAATGTTTTTTGCTACTCTGTATTAGAATGATTTCATCTTTCTTTTCAGTGGTTTAGTTGCTAAGTCGTGTCCAACTCTTTGCAACCCCTTGGACTGTAGCCCACTATGCTTTTCTGTCCATGAGATTTTCCAGGCAAGAATACTAGAGTGGGTTGCCATTTCCTTCTCCAGGGGATCTTCCTGACCATGAAATCAAACCTGGGTCTCCGGCACTGCAGGCAGATTCTTTACCGATTGAGTTACTGGGGAAGGCTTTTCACTACCACGTAGATATTTTTTTAAACTTAGGCCAGGTGCTTATTATGCTTTTTTGTAAACATTCCAGGATGTACTGCTGCTGCTGCTGCTGCTGCTGCTGCTGCTGCTGCTGCTGCTAAGCCGCTTCAGTCGTGTCCGACTCTGTGCGACCCCATAGACGGCAGCCCACCAGGCTCCCCCATCCCTGGGATTCTCCAGGCAAGAGCACTGGAATGGGTTGCCATTTCCTTCTCCAATGCGTGAAAGTGAAGTCGCTCCGTCGTGTCCGACCCTCAGCGACCCCATGGACTGCAGCCCACCAGGCTCCTCTGTCCATGGGATTTTCCAGACAAGAGTACTGGAGTGGGGTGCCATCGCCTTCTCCATCCAGGATGTAAGGAGATGCTAAAATGGTAGATTAAGTTTAAATTTGTGGGTAAATTTGTTTTACCCACAAGGTAAAAGTGGTGCATGGTGTTTAAAAGGTGCATGGTGTTTTTCATGTTTCAGCATAGGGATATTACCATAGATAAGCACAGGGGTCCATTTATCTAACTACATTTTATATGTCCTTGGGGAGAAAAGGGGAAATTTTTCTTTGCTATCTGGGGCTTCCCAGGTGGTGCTAGTGGTAAAAATTCCTCCTGCCAATGCAGGAGATGCAAGAGAGTCAGGTTCAATCCCTGGGTTGGGAAGATTCCCTGGAGAAGGGAATGGCACCCCACTCCAGTATTCTTGCCTGTAAAACCCCATGGACAGAGGAGCCTGGTGGGCTACCGTCCATGGGGTTGCAAAGAGTCGGACACGACCGGGCGACTGAGTATACACACATACAGCGTCATCTCTGAGCTGATCTGTTAACCTTGTTCTTTACTAACGCATGATCATGGAGGGGAGGACATGGAGTTCAACTCCAGATACTATTTTAAAAGATTTCATTGCATTAAATGTATTAAAGCCTCTAGAAATAAGACACTTCTGTGTTGTGGTCTCACTGACTTTTCTGTAATAAATAAGGAAATGTATCATAGTTCAGACAAGCTTATTTTATCTGTTGCTCAATAATAGTTTATCTTCTAAAGGATTTTTCACTGTTCCTTCCTCCCAAATTTTAAGTGATGATGTTCTCATTGAGAACTTTCTTCCCAAAATATTGGTTAAGCAGAATTTTAATCCAGTCATTGAATTATCACAGATTTCAAATTTGGGGTATATAAATCAGGCAAATTAAGCATATTTTCCATTAAGTGATTTTGAAGGAGAAGAAAATGACTCAGGAGTACCAGTCTGAAGTGGGTGGGGAAAGATGTATGCCAAGGCCCCCAGTGGATGCCTCAAACCATGAATGGTACTGTTCCCTAACCTATACTATGCTTTTTCCTATGCAACATAACTATGAAGATGTTAAATTTATCAATTAGACATCAGTTCAGTTCAGTTCAGTTCAGTTCAGTCGCTCAGTCGTGTCCAACTCTCTGCGACCCCATGAATCACAGCACGCCAGGCCTCCCTGTCCATCACCAACTCCCGGAGTTCACTCAGAGTCCCATCCATCGAGTCAGTGATGTCATCCAGCTATCTCATCCTCTGTCGTCCCCTTCTCCTCCTGCCCCCAATCCCTCCCAGCATCAGAGTCTTTTCCAATGAGTCAACTCTTCACATGAGGTGGCCAAAGTCCTGGAGTTTCAGCTTCAGCATCATTCCTTCCAAAGAAATCCCAGGGTTGATCTCCTTCAGAATGGACTGGTTGGATCTCCTTGCAGTCCAAGGGACTCTCAAGAGTCCTCTCCAACACCACAGTTCAAAAGCATCAATTCTTCGGCGCTCAGCCTTCTTCACAGTCCAACTCTCACATCCATACATGACCACTGGAAAAACCATAGCCTTGACTAGATGGACCTTTGTTGGCAAAGTAATGTCTCTGCTTTTGAATATGCTACCTAGGTTGGTCATAACTTTTCTTCCAAGGTAGTAAGAGAATATCCAATTTGCCAGAGTATCAGTACTCTTGCACTTTGGGGACATTGTTAAGTATTATAGAAGGGTTGCTGCTGCTGCTGCTAAGTCGCTTCAGTCGTGTCCAACTCTGTGACCCCATAGACGGCAGCCCACCAGGCTCCCCCATCCCTGGGATTCTCCACGCAAGAACACTGGAGTGGGTTGCCATTTCTTTCTCCAATGCGTGAAAGTGAAAAGTGAAAGTGAAGTCACTCAGTCATGTCCGACTCTTCTCGACCCCACGGACTGCAGCCCACCAGGCTCCTCCATCCATGGGATTTTCCAGGCAGGAGTCCTGGAGTGGGGCGCCATTGCCTTCTCTGATATAAGGGTTACTTAAACACGAACACTGTGATACCATAGATCTGATAATGGAGACTGCTAGGTAACCAGCATGGATGTGCTGGACAAAAGAGTGATTCACATCCTGGGCAGAAGGGAACGGGATGGTGCAAAGTTTCATCATGCTATTCCGAACTGTGCGCAGTTTAAAACTTATGAATGAGTTTTTTATTTCTGGAATTTTTTAACTTAATATTTTTGGACTGAGATTGGCAGTGGTAACTAAAACAAAAAGTGCAATTTCAGATGAGGGGGGGTCGCTATAATGGTGTCATCATAATGGAGACTCCTCCCTTCTTGGTTCCAAGTACGTGACCATACAAATTGGCAGAGCGACTTTATAGGGAAATTCAGAAAATCAAATAAGATGGGAATGTGTCCATTCTACAGCTGAGTAGTTCTGTCTCTGGAGAGGCATCTGTGCACAGAGAGCCTGTACCAAGGTGTCCTCACCAGCATGAACTTCAGTAGGTCAGAAATAAGTCAGAAAGCATCTAAAGCCATCGAGAGAATAAAGGCATAAAAGTTTAAGAGATATATTAAAATTTTAATAAGATATACTTACCTCATGTTGTAAGAATGCCATCAAAAGTCAGAGTGTTAGTCACTCAGTCATGTTCGACTCTCTACGGCCCCATGGGCTGTAGCCCACCAGGCTACTCTATCCATGGGATTTCCCAGGCCAGAATCCTGGAGTGGGTTGCCACATCCTTCCCAGGGGATCTTCCCGACCCTGGAATTAAACCCAGGTCTCCTGCACTGCAGGCAGACTCGTTACCGCCTGAGCCACAGAGAAGACCCGAAGAATGCCGTGAAGAATGCCGTATGTTCCTCAGAATGACCCAGGAGTGCACAGACTTTAGAAACAGTGTGAATGACAAAAGTCGGCTATAAGACACTGATTGTGTCTAGTGTGTTGGTGCCAAATGTTTAAAAATTTAGTATTGGTGACAGATGTGTTAAAAATAGATTGGAAGGCGTGCAGCCATGTCACAGCAGCACTATTCACAGAAGCCAAAAGGCGGGAACCACCCAAGTGTCCATGTGACAACATGGATGAGCCTGGAGGACATCATGCCCAGTGCGATAAGCCAGTCACAGGAAGACAGACGTTACGTGACCCCACTCATGTGAGGTCCCTGGAGGAGTCAAAGGCATAGTCACAGGCAGTGCGAGGGGCTGGTGTTTCATGGGGACAGGGTTTCCGTTTGGGAAAATGAAACAGTCCCGGAGATGAACAGTGGCGTTGGCTACACAATGTGAATGGATTTAATGCCACAGAGTTGAAAAAGGTTAAAATGACAAACTTTATGTTACGTTTCTTTTTCCACCGTTTCTTAAAAAGCAGAAGAATAGGGACTTTCCTGGTGCTCCAGTGGTTAAGAGCTGCTTGCCAATCGATCCCTGGTCTGGGAAGATCCCGCATACCACGGAGCAGCTAAGCCCGTGTGCCACAGCCACTGAGCCGGCTCCCCAGAGCCCAGGCCCCGCAGACCGCGGAGCGCAGGCGCCGCACCTGCGGAAGCCGGCGCGCCTTGAGCCTGTGGTCGCCGGCGCGCCTTGAGCCTGCGCTCCACAACCAGAGAAGCCTCCGCGGTGAGAAGCCCTCGCACCGCAGCGAGGAGTAGCCCCCGCTTGCTGCAGCTAGAGAAAGCCCATGTGCAGCAATGAAGACCCAGCACAGCCAAAAAAAATTCTAAAAATATCATAAAAATGTAGATTGGAAAGAGAGCCTAAACTATAAGTTACATCTGAAGACGCAGAGGACAGGAATGGGGGCTAAAGGGATGTCAACCTGTTCAGTGTCTTTTTAAACGACTTTTCCCATCAGCCTTGATTTGAAGCTTGGAGTGTTAATTATAGCTGAGGTCAGGCAGCCACCATGTGGGGCAGAGCGATGTGGCCCTGAATCTCCCCCCAGCATGGATCAACAGTGTTGCTTAGCCTGTGCCTTTTTAACTTTTTCCATGGAAAGTTTCAGACATGTAGGAAAGTAGAATGATTCAAGTACCAGCACCTGGGGGCCCTGGCTCTGTTTTCTTCCTGCCCTGTTTGGATGAACTAAGTGTCCCCTTTCTCTGCTTTTCAGGTGAGCAAAGGAGGAAGTCTGTCTGCTTATCCCCCTGTCAGCTGTCTTCCAGAAGCTCTTCAGACCCAGCGGATCCTGAAAGTTATTGGTGAAACCATCCAGGCACACATGACTTTTCTTTGGTGCTTCCAGGTGAGTGAGGAACCTTTTATTTTACATGAGGCCTATAGTTTCTAATCATTTGAGATAATACGGGTTACTAAAATATTACTAAGTTAAAATGTATGCAGTCACATAACTTCCTGAGGACTTAAAATCCAGGGTCCTGCTAAAAAGCCTGCCTGGTGCACTTGCCTACGTCACAAAATAAAACTGGCACAAACCACTGGGCAACCGGCACTTTCAAGTCAGCTGGTCTTGAGCTGCCGCTCTCCAGAAACCAGTTGTTGTGCAGCTGGTTTGGTGTTGCTGAGTTCTCGTCGCTTTTGCTTTTCTGTATAAACTTTTGATTTCTCTATCAAATCTGAACAGGAGCCTTGTTGGGTAGAGAATTCTTGGTTGTAGGTTTTTCCCTTTCATCACTTTAAATATATTATGCCACTCCCTTCTATCGAGTTTCCCTGGTGGCTCAGTGGGAAGGAGGAGAAGGCAGTGGCGCCCCGCTCCAGTCCTCTTGCCTAGAGAATCCCATGGACGGAGGAGCCTGGTGGGCTGCAGTCCATGGGGTCGCTGAGGGTTGGACACGACTGAGCGACTTTACTTTCACTTTTCACTTTCATGCATTGGAGAAGGAAATGGCAACCCACTCCAGTGCTCTTGCCTGGAGTATCCCATGGACAGAGGAGCCTGGCGGGCTGCCGTCTATGGGGTCACACAGAATTGGACACAACTGAGCAAGTAAACACCACCCCCTTCTAGCCTGAGTTTCTGCTGAAAAACCAGTTGTTAACCTTATAGGCATTGTCTTGTATGTTCTTTTTCCTTTGTTGCTTTTAATATTTTTCTCTTTGTCATTAATTTTTATTAACAGCAATTGATGTCTATGTGTCTTGGAGTGTTCCTTCTTGGGTTTATCCTGCCTGGGATTATCTGTACTTCCTGGACTTGGGTGACTATTTCCTTTCCCAGTTAGGGAAGTTTCTAGCTATTATCTGTTTTGAGTATTTTCTCAGGTTCTTTCTCTCTCTCTTCTCCTTCTGGGACCCCTATAATGTGAACGCTGGTACGTGTAATGTTGTCCCAGAGGGCTCTCAAACGGTCCTCGTTTCATTTTTCTGTTCTGCTCCACAGCAGTGATTCCCGCTCACGTGTCCATCCTGCCGCCTCATTTACTCCAGTGACCCCTTCCGCTGCATTTTTCATTGCAGTTATCGTTCAGTTCTGTTAGCTCTTTAAGTCTCCTAGCTCACCGTTAGCCGTTTCCTGTATCTTCTTAGTCTGTGCTCCCATTCTTTTTGTGAGAGCTTAGATCGCCTTTGCTGTCACCACTCTGAATTCTCTCTCAGGTAGATTGCCTGTCTGCACTTGATTCAGCCGTTCTGGGATTTTACCTTGTTCTATCGTCTGTCACGTATTCCTCTGCCGTCTTATTTGCGGTCTCCATTCTGCAGCCTGCAAGACAGCAGTCCCTCTTGCTTGTGTCTGCCCTCTGGTGGGTGAGGCTAGTCAGAGAGGCTTGTGCAGGCTTCCTGGTGGGACGGACTGGTGCTTGCCCACGGGTGGGTAGAGCTGGGTCTTGACCCCCCTGGTGGACAGGGTCATGTCAAGGATTGTTTAGAGGTGGCTGAGGGCTCAGGAAGACTTTAAGCAGTCTGTCTGCTGACAGCTGGGGCTGTGATCCCATCTGCTGGTTGTTTGGCCTGAGGCACCCCAGCACTTGAGCCTAAGGGCTGATGGGTGGGGTTAGGTCAGTGCCTACTGGTGATCTCCAGGGCGGCTCAGACCAGTGAGCGCTCCCCAGTACCTGTGTCACTAGCGTCCTTGTCCCTGCAGCGGACCACCCCACCTCCCACCTCCCAGAAGACCCTCCGGGACCAGCTGGTAGGTCTGGCCCAGGCGCCTAGGAAGTCAGCTTTTTCCCCAGGTCCCGGTGTGCATGAGACTTGTGTGCCCTCTGAGCGGCATTTGCTACCTCCAGTCCCATGGGGTTCCTGTGGTCAAGCCCTGCTGCTGCTGCTAAGTCACTTCAGTCGTGTCCGACTCTGTGTGACCCCATAGACGGCAGCCCACCAGGCTCCCCTGTCCCTGGGATTCTCCAGGCGAGAGCACTGGAGTGGGTTGCCATTTCCTTCTCCAATGCATGAAAGTGAAAAGTGAAAGTGAAGCCGCTCAGTCGTGTCTGACTCTTCACGACCCCATGGACTGCAGCCCACCAGGCTCCGCCGTCCATGGGATTTTTGGCCCTCAAAGCCAAATGTCCTTGGGGCTCCTCCTCCCACTGCCAGGCCCCCAGGCTCTCAGAACTCTGACTCCTGTGGGAGAACCTCTGTGATATATTCTTTTCGTTTGTAGGTCACCTGCTCAGTGGGTGTGATACTTGGTTATATTGTGAATGCACCCCTCCCTACCATCTTGTAGTGGCTTCATTTTCTTTGGACATAGACTATCCTTTCTCGTCAAAGGTTGTTCAGCAGTTATTTGTGATTTTGGTGTTTTCATGAGAAGGTGAGCTCAGGTCCTTCTACTTGGCCATTTTTTCCTAGCCCCTGGGATCTGCCTTTCTCCCTGCTTTTCTGCTTTTAAGTAAATGCCGACTCCTGGCTGGACTGTATCTTCATGCAGTTGGGGACAAGACGGGTCACCTCCTCACGTCCCTAGGACATGCACCGCAGAGATTCCCTGAATGCATGGGATGCGTGGGGTCCAAGACACGGGCACAGATCACTGACGCCTTGGTCAAAATGTTTCCGGAAGAGGTATGTCTGTTAAACGTGCAAGGCTCTGCCTGCAGTTCAAAGTCCCAGGGCTTCTAGGTGTCAAGGCTTCCAAACCTGGCCACTGCAGCTTCCGGCCCCCATGCCCTCGCTCTGAGCTGGGCCTGCAGGCTTACTCTCTGGTGTCGGAGGCAGCCTCCTGTGCCGTCTCCATGTCCCTTGGGCACTGTGGGCTGTGACTCGGTTCTGATAAATACAACAGAAACATCGACAGCAACGCCCGTGTGCGAGCATCTGCTCACAGACAGATCACCTGAGCTTTGTCTGAATGCGACACGGAAAACCTGACTCAACTGATCTACCTACCGGCGTCTTCAGAGAATTTCAGTTGGGTTTTTCACAACTCCTATTTCCTTGTATCAGAAATACTTTTAATTAGTAAACACAGAGGACACACTCACAATCAGGTAAAAACCATGTTTTCCTTTTAATTGACAGTTTGCTCTCTTGCCTCCCACTCTGGTAATGATTAGGTCCCCACCTCTCAGGAGCGCTGCATCTGGACAGGCTGAGACAGAACCAGTGTGAACACGGTCCCAGAGCAGAGCTTTGGGAATAATAAGAACATCAACAATCAGCCCTTCTTTTCACTTACACAGGGATTCACTCAGAGGGTCCAAAGCTCTGCTTTCTAACCGCAGAAAACCTGGAGCTCAAGGCAAAACTGGAAACCAGAAGGAACCGGAAATGAAGCACAGTGCCTCCTCAAATACTCGAGGCCTGATCATCTCACCTCTGCTTACAAGGAATGGCCCCACCCCAGCATTTGTAAGGGAAAACGTTTTGTTTCTATTTCACTTTCCAACTGGGTATAAAATCTACTAAAAGGAACACAAAGAATCAAAACAAATCAGCTCACTCACAAGAGTCCCTCCCAGATAGTGATTTGCGGTTGCTGAGATGATTCAGCACGTCATTTCCAGGTGGCAAAGTTCAGGACAATCTGAGAACTCAAAAAAGTGGCAGCTGTATTCACCAACAGGTTCATGTGAGACACACATACACACAACCCCATTTTTCAGTGTAAATGCGGCAAGGGGCCAAGACCCCCGATCAGCACAATAACTTATTTTATACATTACAGTGCACGGAACAACGGAGGGAAAGACACTTTCTTGGAGAGGTTCGTCTGGGCTCTGAAGGCGGCTGGAGCCCAGTGCCCCGGCCATCGTTAGCTCGACGCCGCCGCCTCTTTGGTTGCGCTGGCCTCGGAGGCAGCTGCTTCCTGTGAGGGATCTGCTGGCTCCTCCCCCTCCTCCTCCCCCTCCTCCTGGGGGTAGAGGTCTGGGTACTTCTGCATGCACTCCTGCATGGCCCGGAACTGGCCCACACAGTCCGACCCCTTGACATCCTCCTTGCTGTAGTGGAAGCAGGAAAAGGCCGCCTTGAACTGTTCCCCGCATGGGCCACTGGCCATCCCCCCAAGGCACGGGCAGTTCCAGTTGATGTCTCCGTTTGGCAGGATCAGTCCTGGGGAGGGAAGATGGGCAAGGAAGCGAGACAGGTTTCATAAAAAGCAAACCCAAGCCCGGGCCTCACAGGAATAATTGTAAGACGAACTGCTGCCTGGCTGGCACTGGCCGGTGGCCCTGCTTCCCCCACGGGATGGGGTTTACACTCCCGGCAGAAACCCACCGAGCGTTCTCGGCTCAGCTGAAGAGAAGTCACCGAGGGCGACTTTCTCCAGTTGCAGCTCTGCCGGTGTGCTAAGCCGGCCCCCAGGGCTGTGCTCAGGGCTGTGGCCATGCCTGTGCTCAGGACTACACAGGGGAAACTGTTTAGTCCAAAGGCTTGGAGGAGGAGTCCTGGTCTCCCCCTTCCACATGGATGGTCAGGACCCCCCACGCCCTCCTCCAAGCCCCTCCTGCTCCTCGGCTGCTCTCAGCACAGCGTGAGGACTGGAAAGTGAGGCTGGACGGTGTCCAAGGGGCGCTGGGCGTGTCAGAGCACTGAGGCTCCTCCATTTTGTCAAAGTGGAAAACTGTTCACAACTCAGAAGCAACTCCTAGGTTTGGCCTGATGGCCCGGTCAGTGCAAGGCCCCTCCCGCCTGAGGGAGACGCACTCGTGTCCTGGGAGCAGTGCTGGCCGAGGCGGACACCCAGCTGTCCAGGAACACGGGGCTGCCGCCCGCCGACCCCGGCCCTCTCGCTCACCATGCTCCTCGTATGGGTCGTCGGGGTCGTCGGCCACCAGCTCTGCGTTGCTTGGAGTCTCGTGGTCCTCTTTGGTCACAAATATGATTCTATCCTTCCCTAGAGTTTGGAGAACAGAGGGAGCCACGTTTCACCAGCTGTGACGCATCCTGAACCCAAGCAGCCACGGAAGCCTGTCCCATCTGAAACCTTGATGCGCTCCCCCAGGGGACCCACTCACTGCCGACCTGGGGGGCAGTCTAGCAGCACCAGCGCACCACGTGCCTGTGGCTGGAGTGGGGAGGCGGGAGACGCACGTCTCGGTGCCACCGTGCGTCCTCGGCGGGGAGACGAGACGCCCCGAGCCCTCAAGTGCAGCTGCCCTCAGCCCCCAAGCTGCTGGCGTCTCACAGGCCGGTCCTGCCCGGCTCAGAACTCCCACGGCTCCACAGCTTTGCTCCTTCCCGTGGCCTAGAGCACCTCGTCCAGGCCCCGAGGGCCCTGCCAGCGGGCTCCCCCGGCAGAGGCTTGGGAAGAGCGCCAGGGTGACCGTGTGGAGCTGAGAGGCGTGCGGGAGAGGGCGGTGCGGGGAGAGGGGAGATGCGGGGCGGTACACCCTCCCCGCTGTCTCCCGGGCGGTTGACAGCGGTGACGTCTGACACTCCGCACACACAGGCCCACGCCCGCTCCAGCACCCCACACTGGACCTCAGAGAAGGCGGCTTGTCCCACACGGCCTGGGGCAGGACTGGGCCAGGCAGCTAGGGCGTGCTGAAGAACCTAAAGACCTCGGGGACTCCGGCCAGAGTTCAGAACACTCGAGAGCAGTCCACAGAAGTGCTGTGCTAAGCAGAGGACAGAAGCTGACACGACCGCTCAGCTCCGCTCTGACAGTTTTGTTCACCAAGATCTCAGCCAGGCCCAGCCAGTGCGGAGGCTGGTGTCAGGCCCAGAGTCAAGGGGTCCAGGCCTGGGCAGTGACTTATCTTGTATCTCTAGCCCTGGTGCTCGATGGCTATGCTGGTTTAACAGACCAGCTGACAGTCAGGGCTTGACACGGTCTGCAGGAAGAGGGCACGCGCGGCCCTGCGCGAGGGGGGGGCCGGCTTGGGAGGCGCTGGCTCCCGGGGCCATCAGCGTGCCAGAGGCTCAGGACGGGGGTTCAGACTGGGGCTCAAGCACACAACAGCTGCTGAGCGCACGCCTACCTCGGGGACCTGCCAGGCCGTGCTGTCGTCCAGGAGCGCATTCCAGACACTCACAGCCACCTCTCCCTGACTTCAGACCTCCCGCTCAGATGGCACCTCCCTTCATCCCTCCCCATTGCCTCTAACCCGCCTTCTCTCACCCACAATTACGTATCTGTTTACCACCCATCCCCCCGACTGACGTGTCAGCTCCTCGGGGGCAAGGGTGCATCTGCTCCAGTCACGGCAGTAGCTCAGAGCCTAGAACGGTGCCCGCGACACAGTGAGCAGTCAGTGTTCGCTGGAAAAGTGAGCGGGGACATGAGCTCTGAGTTGCCTAGAAAGTGCCCGCGACACAGTGAGCAGTCAGTATTCGCTGGAAAAGTGAGCGGGGACATGAGCTCTGAGTTGCCTAGAAAGTGCCCGCGACACAGTGAGCAGTCAGTATTCGCTGGAAAAGTGAGCGGGGACATGAGCTCTGAGTTGCCTAGAACGGTGCCCGCGACACAGTGAGCAGTCAGTGTTCGCTGGAAAAGTGAGCGGGGACATGAGCTCTGAGCTCAGACAATTAGATCCCAGGCCCCGCTGAGTATGGAGGAGAGATGGCTATCACCATGAAGCAGGTCACAGGGACAAAAATAAAACCTTGCTCGGGTGGTCTCATTTCCCCTAGAACACATCACCGCCTGCCACACCCAGCCTGCCCCCTCCACTGCCTCCACCGTGCCACGGGGCAGACTACCCACCTGTGCCAACTGCCTCTGCCATGTGGTCAGGGCTGGCACATCACAGGTGCTCAGTCACTGTTTACTGACAGAGCAGGAAAGAGCAAGACCAGCACTGGAAAAGGAGGACAAAGACAGGAGCAGTGCGGCCCTGGGCCAGGGAGCCGGCCTGAGTCCCTGCTGCCTAACACCTTGAATGACCCCAAGGCTGGGGGGCGGACCCCTGAAGTCAGGTGCATGGGCAAGTGATTCCCTCAGAAGAGAGGGCAGCCGTGTGTACCGGTTCACTGGGTGACGCTGCGGGGAATGTGGCCCATCTAATGCCCTCAGCCTGCTGCAACACAGACAAGCCCAAAGAGGACAAAAGTACACCAGGTAATTTCCGAGAGTTTAGGATGTGGAAGACACGAAGGCAGGGAAGACCTCACTGAGGAGGTGGCATCTGCACTGAACCCTAAAGGATGAGGAAACAGCCGTGAGAAGAGCTGGGGGGGGATGCACCAGGCCAAGGGAATAGCCAGAGGCCAGCCTGGCTGCACAATGACAGGTGCGTAGAGACCAGCAGGAGCCAGGTCAGGCCTCGATCAGGAAGGAGCTGGGGTCAGTTCTCTAAGTCCCATGGGAAGCATAAGGAATCCATGGATAGAAAAACAAGAAGTGCGGGACTGAGGGGACAGTGGCGTGGATAGATAAAAACCAGGCAAGGCCTAAAGTGAGTGCTTTTAATTCTTATCCCCAAAGAAAGAAAGAGATCTTTGATCCAGGAAAAGATATGTGTCTGAACACTTACCTCTGCTTCCCAGATAACATGTGACTCCTAGAAACCCACAAGAATGAGGATTATAGCCTCATTATACTCACAAGACTAAAAAAAATCTGCTACATAAAGGAGTAAATTAGACTCAGGACGATGAAATAAAAAACTAGAGACCTACTCTCTAACAAACTGGTGAGGGCAGAGGACTTCTGCTCATGGCAGAGTTCAATATCAATCAATGGGAACTGCTTCTCAGAGACATCACTGAGTGTCATGGCTTTGCGGCCCAGGGAAGGAGGGTTCCAGAGGCAGAATGGGGTACTGGGAAATTGGTCACTCAGTCGTGTCCAGCTCTTTGCAGCCCCATGGACTGTTGCTCTGTCCATGGGATTTTTCAGGCGAGAGCGCTGGAGTGGGTTGCCCTTTATCAGAATTCCATGGACTGTATAGTCCATGGGGTCACAAAGAGTCGGACAGGACGGAGCCACTTTCACTTTCCTCCTCCAGGGGATCTTCCCCACCCTGTGACTGAACTCGTCTCCTGCATTGGCATCTGAGCCACCAGAGGAGGCCACTGGCAGAAAGGCTTAGCATTTTAAATTGAGCCGTGAGCTGAAGCTTGACACACTTCTAATTGAAGCATGACCTTGGGGAGGTCACCTCCATCTCTGGGCTCAGGATTTCCTGTAATAACTGAGGGAGCTGGAGTATTCACTAGAGAATTTCCTGGGACTTCCACTTCTCTCTGGAGCTTCAGTCTCAGATAGCCACCCTCCCCCTCACCTGGCATGGAGAAGGTACTTCATGAATATCTGCGGAATGAATGAAGACTAACTTCTCATTTTACAAGACTGGACATCTGGGCCTGGAGGGTTTGGGTGTCAGCTCAGGGACAGTTCGCGGTTGCGCGGGGAGGCCCGCGGACCGCGGCCTGGAGACTTCCTTGGTGGGGGACCAACTTTTGTTTTTTTCTGCGGGATGTCTTCCCAGCGGAGGGCTCGCTGGAGTCCACTGGGCACCAGACGGCGAAGCTCTGGAATCAGACCGCGGGCTCCAACCCCAGCTCCGCGAGTAGCCGGCCGCGTGGCTCAGCCAAGTCTCCTCTGGGGTCTTGGTTTACTCTTGGGATAAGAGCAGGGCCTGATTTAGCAAAGTCGCTGCGAGACAGGCCACTCAAGGCTCCTGGCGCAGGGCCTGACCCGTGCCTGTCGGCGGTACTCCCACCGCCAGCGTCGCGCCCACCGAGGGGCGACCTTCCGGGTCAGTTAGAGGCGGTGCAAACGGGACACGTGGTGTGTGGCGAGCGGCGTAGCAACATAATTAGTAATCAGCACGTTTCCCGTTACCAGCCTCAGGCCCCGCGCTCGCGCCGCTCTAACCCCCGGGCCCAGTTTACGAGTCTCCCCACGTGCCGTTCCCTCCGAGGTCCAGGTTCGAGTCTCTCGGAGACCCGGGACAGCCTTACTGCTCCGCGGGCCTCGGTTTTCTCATCCGAATAGTGGGGCTGGCGACCCCGCCGCCAACCCGCACCCTCCTCCCGAGAACTTGTGCCCCGCGCCCTCAGTGGGGGCGCTGCATGGACCGCGTGTCCCCTGCAGGGCCTCGGAGGCCGTCTCCACGCAGCCCGCCCTCCTACCTTCCTGCCGGCAGTAGGCCATGATGCAGCCCGGCGCTCCGACCTCGCGGCGACCGCCTCACGCCGTGACCTCTCCGCGGCTGGGCGGGCGGCTCGGAGGCCCGCACGGACCCGCCCCCCAGGCCTGCCCGCCGCGCGCCTGCCTCGGCGCTTCCAGCTCGGCGCGCTCACCGGTGACTACATTTCCCGGCAGGCTGCGCGCCTCGCGGCCACGCCCCAGGCAGTGGGAACTACATTTCCCAGGATGGCTTGCAGTGCGCGGGCTCGTCTGTGAGGGGTCAGTGGGTTGCAACTTTCGGAAAGCCCCCGACTACGTTTCCCAGGAGGCAGTGCGGCACGGCGAGCGAGAGCCGAGCAAGCCCGGGCTCCCTGGGCGGTCGCTCGGTGGCGCGTCCCGGGCTCTGGGCTTGCGCCGCTGTCTGCCGCTCTCGGGCGGGCGAGAGGTCGCGGACTCAGTGCTGCGGCGTAAACCCTACTCCGCGCTGAGCCGAGCGAGGCGGGCGGCGACCGGGCCCCACCATGGCCGCGAACGTGAGTGTCTCCTGGCCCGCCGGCCACACCCAGGCCTCCCGGTCCTCCGGCCCCCTCTTCCCGCGGGCCTGTCGCGGCCCCCTGCCGGGTGGCCCCCTCCGTCCACTCGCCCGCCTCCCTCCCACACCCGTGTCCGCGCCTTCCGGCAGCTGTGCCGTCTGTCTTGCTCAGCCCTGCCCGACTCCTTGGGCCCCGCGGTGTTGGGGACCGGGCCTCTGGCCCGTGGCTCCGGCTCGGGGTCCTCTGGTGCGGGGCGCCTCCCCGTAGCCCTTCCCTTCGTTCCCGGTTCCCTCCTGGACCTTCAGGGTTGTCACGTGTGCGGACTTGGAGGGCCGGACGGGGCCGCAGAGAGGTGGCCAGTCCACGGGGGCGGTGGGGAAGCCGATCCGCCCTGGTGGAGCTGTCCAGCGACGTGCTCTACGGGGCGGGCGGTGAGCTCCGTGCCCAGCGGGGTATGTAAGACCGGGGCTGTTATGATACAGGAGCGCAGGCCAGGTGGGGAGCGGAGACTTCAGGGCGGCGGGCAGAGGGGGGCATTTCCCTACGGCCGGGCGCTCGTCCTCCTAGCAGGGGTTTAGTTGCAGAGCCCCTCGCTGAAGGTGGTGCCCCTGGAAAGGCTGCTGGCCTCCTGCCAGGAGCCAGCCTTTCTCAGGAACCTTTCTATTTAAGCCAAACATTCATTCAACAAACCGAGGGGCACCTCCCACCAGGGTGTTGGGAGAAGGAGCTGGTGACTCAGGCTCCGCTCCTCTGTGAAAGTGTCTGGAGCCAGCTCGGAGCCCTGCCAGCCGGGGCACTCCCTCCCTCTTGCTTTGGTTGAGCGTCCTAGCCACTCTCCTCTGCTCTGTTACACCCTTCCAGGCTCCTCCTCTGTCCCCAAGCGTCCTCTCTGCCTCCCACACCCCCTGAGAAGCCAGGGCTTTCGTCACCCACAGCCCCAGTACACCCTGCCTGGTGTAGAGTTGTTTGGGAGGCCGAGAAGCCTTAAGCGGTGCACCTAGAGGTGGTGCCCCAGATGCAGGGTCTGCCCGGGGAGGCCTGGGCTGTGTCAGGAGACAGGCGTGCCCCCAGACCACCGCCACGAAACCTTACAGATGAGGGCTTCCCAGCAGGGGCACGTGCTTGCCCAGGGCCCCACAGCCAGCTCGGCGGGTCATGGGAAGGTGTGACAGGCTTTGGAGTCAGGCCCACCTGGGGAAAGATCCAGATTCTTCCTCAGTAGCTATGTGACCTTAATTTCTTGGGATTTTTGTTTCCTCATGGGCTCGGTTACAGTGAAGTTTAAGGAAGACTCTGCTTTTAGCACAGTGCCTGGTGCACCGTAGGTCCTTAATATATTAAAAAGCATTTATCTTCAGTCCTGATGGGCAGAGAATCTTGGATACATAGGGTCCTGATCTTTGCCAAAGAGTGTAGATGAATTTGGGTATCCTCTGGCACCAAACCTTCGTTGATTGACCCAGTACTGGGGTGCACATTTACAGGGACCAGAAGGCCCGGTGCCGAAGAAAGATCAGAAGATTGTGGGCTGGAGCAGGAAGGACACAGGATTCTTAATCACTCTAACCTCCATCCAGTAATGGAGTTACTGTTGACATCTGTGCTTTATAAATGAGTAAACAGGGTCAGAGGGGTAAAGCAGCTGACCCTGGGTTACACAGAAAGTGATTTTCAGGAGCTGTAGGTCAGCCCCTATCCCGCCATGTACTGCTCATCGCTTCTAAGCCTGGAGTAGGGGAGCGGGCAGAGGGGAAATCTCCACCATCCTTGTTTACTGGGAATTTGGTCTAGAATGTGGGCCGGGTGTGTCATGCCAGCCTGAGGATCACCTTCTTTCTTCTCTTCAAGGCCATCTTTGAGCCGCTTATCTTGATGTTGGCTGTTAGGGGTGGCTGGGGGGAGGCCCAGGAGGAAGCCAGGCCTTCCAGGACCCAAGTTGGGGACTGGCTTCTTTTCCTGTCCTACGTGCCTACCTCGGGCTCCCCGTGTTCAGCTCCTGTTGTGGCCCCAGGCGTGAGGAAGGCAGTCTGGAGTGGAGTGGCAGAGAGTGGCCCCCAGTTGCCCAGATAGGAATCCTGCGTCCGCCTCTTAGAGGCTGTGTGGTGTGAACTGGTGCTGTGACGGCTGACCACTGTGTCCCCATCTGTGACGTGCGGTCGTGACGGTGCCCACCTCCTCCGGCTTGTGCAGGACTGGCGTCTGATAGACTGGCGTGCTTGCCGTTGCCATCATCATAATGGCTGATGCTCACGTATCTGCCTGCAGCGAATTGCTCCACTCACGTTTCCAAATGGCCTGGGAAGTCAAGACCGTCGGTGATGCTTGTGTTAGAGGAAGCTGGGTGTAGAAACGGGTCGAAGTCCATTCAGGTGGAGGAGCCTTTTCAAAATGAGAGACTTGAATCCATGAATGAATGTTCACTTTGACTGAGCAGAGATAAGTTAACAACGGATAAAGCACTTGCTCTCTGTCGTGGTTGCAAAGAATCATTTATTTGATGTCCTTTTCAATAGACAAAATTTCTGTTATAATCCATGATCTGTAGGGTTTTCTGGAAGCTATAAAAAAAACTTGTTACCAACTTTTTTTTTTAAAGCGTCTCAATAAGACCCTGACAGTAATGTAAAGTGTCCCTTGAGCCACCATGGGGGAAAGTTTTCAAAAATACTTCTTTCCCCCATGAGCCATTTTCTCGGGTGCACAGTTAAAGGAGATACGTGCTAGAGTAACGGCGGGTGTGCTCCAGGCGTGAGCCTCATGAGCTGTTTGGTTTTTAAATTAGGTCTAAACCGGATTTGGGTGGTGGGGTCAAAGTCCCCCTTTTTGTGGCCGTGTCTGTCAGTTTTTTGAGCCTGTGAAGGAACGCTTCCGCTGGGTTAGGAGCGTTCCCTGAGAGCAGCAGGCATTCTGGAGGCTGGACAGCGTGAGGATTTAAATCACGGCCTCAGCGCGCTGATTGCTTCTGGCTTCCATAGCGTTGACATTCGAACGCCCAGTGTTTTCAGCAGTTAACTGTTTTGGCAGTTGTATAACGATAACTCTTCCATTTTTTTTTTTTTATTAGGTTGTCCTGAAGAGGTTAGTCACCTCAGTGTTTCCATAGCATTCCAGAGTCGTGTGTCACCCCAGAGGCACGGGGTGTCAGTGTGAATATGTATCTCCGGGTCCTTAGCTAGAGTTGGGGCAGTTCGTTCAGCTTGTGCTTGTTTCCAGTAAATAAAAGCTTCTATGATGCCCACTGTGGGCGTTGCTGCATACCCATCTTGGTAACGTCCCTGCTCCTCCCTTAGACAGGACCATCTGTAAGTTAAATTAGATCAGCATTATCGATACGGGCTTCCTGGGAACAAGAAGACGATCTAACCGGCTCACAAAATGCAGTCGTGGCTGTTTTCTGACTGGCGCTGGCAGCAGAGCTGCAGGTCAGGGCTATCCCGTGGAAGCCAGGCAGCGCCAGGCAGCCACCCTCACGGGGAGCTGGGCAGCTCACCGAGCAGCGCTGCGGTTGGCGAGAGTGCAAAGGAAACGCAGCTGGGTGCAAGACCGAGAAGGCAGCCTGTTGCCGTTTCCTCAGGGCCTTCCCCTCAGGGCCTTCCGGAGAGCTGTGGCCGAAATGGCCCTCGAAGGGGAGGGAGTCCCTTGGCTGCTGAGTCTAGTTTAGTTTGAGAGCCTAAAGCAAGTCATGAAACAGTTTTGTAAAAGCGTCAGTTACTGGATAGACATAACTGTGTATAAATGACAGAAGACTTAAAATCTTGGTGAAAGACCTGGTTACAATACAGTTGTCAAGGAAACTGGCTATTTCTGTAGCATACAACATTTTAAGAGAGTAGCCAGAATCATGACTGACACATACCAGGAGATTTCAAATTTTAGGAACTTCCTGCAATTTCTAGAATGTTTATATTAATATATTTATCCACACAATATGACCTAAGAATTTATCATTACTCAGTGTTTCCCATGTAATGTAACATACCAAATGAGCCCAATTAGCTTAATATTTCTCTTTGAGATGTTTAGGGGTTTTCTGAAGCATCCCAGAGTTAGCTGGAGGTCGAAAGAGCTTCATTAAGAATTTGATTCGAGGAAGTTTGGGAAAGATATCAAAAAGTTTTAAATGTTTGACTAAGTAGGATCATAAATCACTGTGAAACAATATATTAAAATTCATTCATTTAATTAAATTTAGTCTGATCTTAGTCAGTCCTGGCCATGTACAAAAACTTTTCTCAGGGTTCCCTTTTTAAAATTGATTTTTAAAAATATATGTTACTTTATAGTTCAGTCTTTGAGTAAAGCGCAGAGTGTATTTATTAATAGTCTCAAACACATTTAGTCTCTGTGTGTGTGTCGCTCAGTCGTGTCCGACTCTGCGACCCCACGGACTGTAGCCCGCCAGTCTCCTCCATCCATGGGGTTTTCCAGGCAAGAACACTGGAGTGGGTTGTCATAAAAGTGAGTACTTACAGACTTATTTAGCAGCTAATCTTTCAGTATTTTCTTATTAAGAAAATGATCTAGACATTCAGTGAATTCCATCATTTGACTTCATTTAGCAGAACTCTAAATACAATTTCAAATCCCCCCAAATTGGGAGAAACTGTTTTTAGGCATGAAAGTGAAAGTCACTTGGTTGTGTCTGACTCTTTGCGACCCCATGGACTATATGTTCCATGGAATTCTCCAGGCCAGAATACTGGAGTGGGTAGCCTTTGCCTTCTCCAGGGGATCTTCCCAACCCAGGAATCAAACCAGGGTCTCCTGCATTGCAGGTGGATTCTTTACCAACTGAGCTATCAAGGAAGCCCTGTTTTTAGGTACATATACCCTAAAACAAAATTATTCTTAAAAGAATTCACCCCAAATCTTATTCATTATTTATGAAAATATTACCATACCAAGTTAATTTTCTTGTTGACACATTTTATAACCACAATAACATGAGCATATTACCTTTCAGGAAACCTGGGTACAGCTAAAATATTACACTGAATGGTGACTGTAAAGCCATGTCTGTATTAATTAGACCATCAATTTTAACTTGTTTTCTTCCATTAAAGATTAATCCTAGATTATGTGATCCTTTGACATTTTGGTCTAGTTTAAGTGAAATATTTGATTTGTAAACATTTACTTTTAAATCCATTAAGTAGAACTCTTTTACATTAATGTTGATAGTAAGCTCTGAAGTTAGAGATGGATCATACTTGTGTATACAGACATACACACAGATGTATACATCCAGATACACAAAGAAATAGCTGTCCTGCTTGAATTTTACAAAGATCTGTTTTCACACACAGATACACCCCCCCCTTTTTTTTTTGCTTTTGAGTCTACTAATTAAGCCAAATAGACTCTAAAACTGGAAAGAAGAAAAAAGGTCAGTCTTCATCCCAGTTCCCAAGAAGAAAAGTACTAGAGAATGTTGAGACTATCAGATGATTGCTCTCACTTCCCTTGCTAGTAAGGTTATGCTCAAAATCCTTTAAGCCAGGCTTCAGCAGTACTTGAATTGAGAACTTCCAGATGTACCAGCTTAGAAAAGGCAGAAGAACCAGAGATCAAATTGCCAACATTCATTGGGTCATAGAGAAAGCAAGGGAATTCCAGAAAACCATCTACTTATGTTTCTACATTAAAGCCTTTGACTGTGTGGATCATAACAAACGGTGATAAACTCTGGGAAAAATGGGAATAACAGGCCATCTTACTCGTCTATTGAGGAACTTGTGTGCAGGCCAAGAAGCAATAGTTAGAACCTTATATGGAACAACTGACTGGTTCAAAATTGAGAAAGGAATATGACAAGGCTGTTTACTGTTACCATGCTTATTTAACTTATGTACAGGGTACACCACACGAAATGCTGGGCTGCATGAGTTACAAGCCGGAATCAAGATTGCCAGGAGAAATATCAACAACCTCAGATACACAGATGATACCACTCTAATGTCAGAAAGCAAAGAGGAACTAAAGAGCCTCTTGATGAGGGTGAAAAAGCTGGCTTAATACTCTGGCCACCTGATACGAAGAGCTGACTCATTGTAAAAGACCCTGATGCTGGGAAAGATTGAAGACGGGAGGAGAAGGGGACGACAGAGGATGAGATGGCTGGATGGCGTCACTGACTCAATGGACGTGAGTTTGAGTGAACTCCGGGAGTTGGTGATGGGCAGGGAGGCCTGGCGTGCTGCGGTTCATGGGGTCGCAAAGAGTCGGACACGACTGAGCGACTGAACTGACTGAAAGCTCAGTATTAAAGAAACTAAGGTCATGGCATCCGTCTCGTCACTTCATGGCAAACGGAGGGGTAGGAAAGGTGGGAGCCATGACCGACGTCCTCTTCTCGGGCTCTGCAGTCACTGCGGATGGTGACTGCAGCATGAGATTGGAAGACAGCTGCTTCTTGGGAGGAAAGCTGTGACAGACCTGGAGAGTGTTTTAAAAAGCAAAGACGTCACTTTGCTGACAAAGGTCCATATAGTCAAAGCTATGGTCTTTCTAGTAGTTACGTACGGATGTGAGAGTTGGAGCATACAGAAGGCAGAGTGCCAAGGAATTGATGCCTTCGAAATGTGGTGCTGGAGAAAACTCTTGGGAGTCCCTTGGACTGCAAGGAGATCAGACCAGTCAATCTGAGAGGAAATCAACCCTGAATACTCATTGGAAGGACTGATGTTGAAACTGAAACTCCAGTACTTTGGCCCCCTGATGTGAAGAACTGACTCACTGGAAAAGACCCTGATGCTGGGAAAGATTGAAGGCGGGAGGAGAAGAGGGCAATAGAGGATGAGATGTCTGGATGGCATCACCGACTCAATAGACATGAACTTAGGCAAACTCCAGGAGATGGTGCAGAACAGAGAGGCCTGGCGTGCTTTAGCCCATGGGGTTGCAAGGAGTTGGACATGACTTGGCAACTGAACCACAACAGTTAAGCCAACACTATAGACTCAAGGCAGTGTGGGCTGTGTTCACATTTCAGGAACATGATAAGGGGTGTAACTTCAGGCTTTCTCCTAGGAATGCTTCTGTTCCTCAAGGTCTGAATTTGGAAGATGTTTTATCAAGCCAGCTTTCTCTACGGGGCTGGAACATGTAAGGCGCTCCCTCCCGGCCGTTCACGAGTTAAGTGTTGGCAGGCGTTGGTTCTGTCAAGAAGCCAGCCAGGAGGCCTTCCGGCCTTTGAGGGGTGGTTTCCCGTTACCACTTTGGCGCCCAATTATAGGGTCTCGACAGCTTTCTGAGGCCCAGTGACGGGACGTACCTGGCTTCCTGAGGGTTCCCCTGGGGCTGGCGTGGCTCTCCTGTGTCTTGGCTTCTCTCTGCAACAGCTGAGCCTGCTGCAGGTGCTGGGAGTGCCAGGTGGCCAGCTGCCATGGTGCCCCCCAGCAAGCAGAACTTACTTAGTGGCTGTAGTGGGCCCTGTGGGGCCGCTGCGCGGCACGTCCGCTAGGTCCTCTGCCGCCTGGGGGCTGCTCCTGGCTGAGGGAGCAAGCGTCCCTTTACCGTGGAGCTGCGCAGGCTCAGTCTCTCATTCCACTGGCGGTTTGTTCACACCACATATACAGTAGTCTTTCCAATTTAAGTCAATCTGTTAAGAAAGACCAGTGAGCAGAGATCCCAGGTCTCTGCCTAGGAGACGGTCCAGTAACCCCTTTAAGACTCCAAGTCCCAAGAGGAGCAGCTTGAGTAAAACTCAGAGTGGGATTTAAAGCGATGATGTCCAGGCGTCAGGAGAACTCAGGAAAACTCTCGAAAGCACCGAAGGAACACAGAGAAGCGGGTGGTGCCCCGGGGCCCGTGCTGGCACCAGGCCCTGGTTTGGGCTGGACTCCAGCTGTCCGCTGGTGGATGCGTCTGACAGCCCCCCAACTACACCAGTCAAATGTGGATGAAAATTTAGTTAACAATCAAATCAAGAAGAAACAAGGGCATTTTATTTGAGCCAAACAGGATTATAGCCCTGGAGACAGCCTCCTGGAGGCTCTGAGAACGTTGCCCTGCTGGAAGTTGAAGACACAGCTGTGTGCATTTCTGGGACAGAGGGTCACACAGGAGAGGGGCACACTGGTGGCTCACACACGGTTCACCAGGGAGGCCCGTGGACAACGCGAGCAGCGAGTCGCCCTGGCCCCCTGCGGAGCTGCGGAAGAACGCTGCTCCTTTAAGGAGTTTCGCTGCTGACATCGGAAGAGAGGGGAGGAGGTCCTCACGGCTGAGCAGGTGCTCCCGTCGCAGAGAGGACTGCGTGCTGGGAGCGGGGAGGCCCACACGGCACAGAGTTCTCTGTTCAAACTTTCATGTCCTGCCCTCAGACAGAAATTACATTTCACCAGCTTGTAAATGAGTGTTCCTAGAAGCACTGTTCCTAATCGCTAGGAGCTGGAAATATCCCAGGCATCCATCGACTGGTGAGTAAGTTGACAGACGTGGAATTCTGCTCGGCCATAAGAAGGAGCAGACTCCTGATACCGTGACCGAGATGGCCCCAGGCGCTACGCCGAGTCCGAGAATCCGGACAGGAGCTCGTGCTGCGTCACGGCCCGTTCGCACCACGTTCAGGAGGAGGAGGACGAATCGCAGTGAGGCAGATTCAGGTCACTGTCACCTCTGGGCGGTGGGGAGACGGATATTGGCAGGGAGGGGCACAGGGAGCTTCCGGGCGAGAGACGTGTTCCGTGTGTTGACGAACATGGCTCTGCACTTGTCAAAACCGAACACTCAGTCTGTGCATGTAACTGAGTGTAAAGGCAGTTTGGTTTTTAAAAACTAGCTTCCTTTTTTGTGTTTTTCAGTATTCTAGTACGAGTAACAAGAAAGATCACGTCAGAATCACCAACAAGTCCCAGCCGGGCTTCTTGGAGCGGCTGAGCGAGACCTCGGGTGGGATGTTTGTGGGGCTCACGACCTTCCTGGTCTCCTTCTACTTAATCTTCACCAATGAGGTACGATGTTTGGGGTCCCTCTGTGCAGAGGGAGGGTCCCTGCAGGGCCTTAATGCAGAGGCTGGATATGGTAGTAAGGTCCAGATTTCATGGGGATGAGGGTCGGATCAGTCGGCTCGTTCTGTTGTGCCCCGCTTCATGACTAACAGAAGCAGGAGGGGAGATGGATCAATTCACACACCTGAAATGGGGTGAAAGGAAAGGTGGAAAGTGACAGGCGCTCAGTCGCGTTTGACTCTTTGCCGCCCCGTGGACTGTACAGTCCATGGAATTCTGGCCGGAATACTGGAGTGGGTAGCCTGTCCCTTCTTGAGCAGACCTTCCCAACCTGGGAATTGAACCAGGGTCTCCTGCTTTGCAGGCGGATTCTTTACCAACTGAGCTGTTCACACTCTGAAATGGGGACAGCCTCGGCCGCAGGCGTGGCTGGATCCAGGCCTTCACGCTGGGCCACCAGCAGCCTCCGTCTCTCCATCTGCTGCCCGTTTTCCTCTGTTGTTCCGCGGGCTCTTCCCCTGTGGCGGCAGAGGTGGTCCGGCAACAAGCCCAGAGAAAAGAGGCCGCGTCTCTGTTCCTAAGTCAGTTTAGCCAGAGGCGCAGGGAGATCTCTGAGTGTCCTCAGTCTGCTCTGAAGCACTCCTGGGGGCCAGTGGACACAGGATGCGGTTGGCGAGGCCTGGGTCACACTGAACGGCTGTGCCATCAGCCCTAGTGAAGCACATGGATGGAGGGGAGGGGTGCAGGGCAGAGGCAGCCGCTGTTCTTCCTGGTGTGGCTGGTGCTGCGTGGGTGCGGGGAGGCCTGGAGAGCGGGCATCCTGGGTCCTCCTCGCCCCAGGCAGCAGGCGTCCAACAGTTGAAATCCTCACTCTCCGGCGTGCACAGGGCCGCGCGTTGAAGACGGCGACCTCGCTGGCCGAGGGGCTCTCGCTGGTAGTGTCTCCCAGCAGCATCCACAGCGTGGCTCCGGAGAATGAGGGGAGGCTGGTGCACATCATCGGGGCCCTGCGGACGTCCAAGGTAGGCTGGTGGTGCCCGCTGACCACAGGGGCTCGGGCCCCTCTTGGGTGTCATCTGGAGGCCTAGGCCTCGGAAACATACTTCTGGTGTGAGTCGGGCTGCACCGCTTGGCGGCAGGGGACCCGTCTCTCCAGGGCCTCAGAGGCTTCCTCTGTCAGATGGGGAGAAGCCTTGTAACAGCCCGAGTGGGCTCTGCAGATCAGCCAGATTCAGGAGCTCCCGTCCTGGCACAGTGGCCCTTGGCCGGAGCCTCACACAGAGGTGCTTTAACAGTGATGACGGGCCTTCGTGCCTGGGGCGGCGTCTCCTGTCTGAACACCCTTCATGCCGCTGGGCCCTGCAGCCCTGGGCTCGCAGCCTGAGCCGTGCGTGCAGCTTGGGTCACAGGCTCAGCTCTTGGGGCGGCGGCTCTGCTTGGCACCCATATGAGCAGCGCAGAGTTCCCTGGGCTGTCCTGCCCCCTGGACCTGTTTTTCCCCAGCCTAGCTTCCCCTGAGCTGAGTATTCTTGTCCTTCGTTTTCCTGGTCTGTTTCTCTGTGAAGCTCCTGTCTGATCCTAACTACGGGGTCCACCTCCCGGCCGTGAAGCTGCGGCGGCACGTGGAGATGTATCAGTGGGTGGAGAGAGAGGAGTCCAGGTGAGAGGCTGGCGGGGGCTGCGGGGGGCTGGCGGGGGCTGCGGGGGGCGCGGGGTCGGGGGGGCGCGGGGTCGGGAGGCACGGGGTCAGGGGGAGGCACGGGGGCTGCGGGAGGCGCGGGGTCGGGGGAGGCGCGGGGTCGGGGAGGCGCGGGGTCAGGGGCTGGCTGGGGCTGCGGGGGGCGCGGGGTCAGGGAAGGCGCAGGGTCGGGGGAGGAACGGGGTCGGGGGAGGCACGGGGGCTGCGGGAGGCACGGGGTCAGGGACTGGCTGGGGCTGCGGGAGGCGCGGGGTCGGGGGAGGCGTGGGGTCAGGGGCTGGCTGCGGCTGCGGGGGGCGCGGGGTCAGGGGAGGCACGGGGTCGGGGGAGGCGCGGGGGCTGCGGGAGGCGCGGGGGCTGCGGGAGGCGCGGGGGCTGCGGGAGGCGCGGGGTCGGGGGAGGCGCGGGGTCAGGGGAGGCACGGGGTCGGGGGAGGCGCGGGGTCAGGGGGAGGCGCTGGGGCTGCGGGGGGCGCGGGGTCAGGGGAGGCGCGGGGTCAGGGGGAGGCGCTGGGGCTGCGGGGGGCGCGGGGTCAGGGGAGGCGCGGGGTCGGGGGAGGCACGGGGTCAGGGACTGACTGGGGCTGCGGGAGGCGCGGGGTCGGGGGAGGCGCGGGGTCGGGAGAGGCGCGGCCGGCCTTCACCGCGGCACTGCTGGAGGCCACCGTGGGAAGTCTTCCTTGCGGAGGAATGTCAGATTGTCCCAGAGGGACTGGCCCGTGGTCTCGATTGGAGGCGGCAGGGGTCTTCTGCGGAGTGCCTGGGGGAAGAAAGTGGCTGGGCTAGTTCCCGGGGATCGCCGCGTGTCTGGGCTGCTGTGGACCAAGCCTGCGCCATGTGGGGAGAATCTGGCCTGGGAGCCCCGAGGCCACTTCAGGCTGGAGATGCCTGGAGGTGGGGCCGCCTCGGGGATGGCGGGCTGACTCGGGCGCCTGTTTCCCCCGCAGGGAGTACACGGAGGACGGGCAGGTGAAGATGGAGAGGAAGTACTCCTACAGTGAGTCGGGGGCCCCGCCCTGCTCTCTGCAGCCTGTGTCCTTCCTCAGCCAGCATCAGGCCCCCGGAGTGCTGGTCCCGGAGCCCTGCTCCCCCGTCTGTCCAGCGAGGCTCCAGGAGCTGCCCCTTTGGCCCGCGGGTGGTCCCAGGCTTGGATAAGAGGACGGGGGGCCGGCGGGCCTCAAACCTGAGGCTTACCATGGTTTCCCCATGTTCCTTCTGCTCAAAACAGACACAGAATGGAGGTCGGAGGTTGTCAACAGCAGAAACTTTGACAGAGAGATTGGCCACAAAAACCCCAGGTAAGAACCAGCCCCTGGCAGGTTCCTAGCCCCGCCTCCTCATCTGAGTAATGGGGCTGAGTTACTTCTGTCTCGCGGGCTGATGAAATGTGGGCCAGGGTTCGGAGGCCCACTCCGGCACCGTGAGCAGAGGCGGGGCCTGACGCCCCTCGCCCTAGGGCCTGGGTATGAGGCTGGGCCGAGTGCCCAGAGGGGTGGTCAGTGGTGGGTGTGGGGAGACCGTCCACAGGGCTTTCAAGAGCGGCCGCATTTGACGCCCCCGTTCAGGGTCCGGCAGAGGATGGTTAGCTCAGGGGCAGGGGTGAGGATGTTGAGACGGGTGTGACGCTGGACAGGGCCCGTGTGGGCTGTGTGCTGTGATGACCTGGGCAAGGCCAGAAAGGGCCTTGAACATGCCCAGTGAGGCTTGGATGCTGGCAGGAAGGGTCTGGAGGGGAGGGTGTGAAGTCCATGGCAGGGCCGTCTGACGGCCGGGCACCAGGGTGGGACAGGCTGGCAGGGGTCCAGGCAAGATCGTAAGAAGCTCTGGGCGACGGGAAGCCAGCGGAAGCTGCTCTTCCTCGGCAGGGGATGGGGTCAGGGGAAGACAAGACTGCGGGGCCGGGCTGGGCTGGGCTGGCAGGAGCCCCCGGGTGTGGACCCTGCCTAGCACCTCCCCTGGGACGCGGGCAGCTCCTCTGGTGCCCCACATCGCCGACAGCTCCCCCTCTCCCCAGCGCGATGGCCGTGGAGTCGTTCACCGCAACAGCCCCCTTCGTCCAGATCGGCAGGTTTTTCCTCTCGGCAGGTGAGTCTCAGGCCGTTGGGTGAGCCACCGTGGACCCAGAACCCTGCACTTCCACCCGGTTGCCTCCCAGGAGCCGGGGCCCTGACTCAGTCCTTGGGTGGTTGAAGGGGTCTCCCGCGGCCCTGGGCAGGGGCCAGCCAGCACTTCTCCAGCGTCATACTTTTGGGCTGGGGCCAGAGGGCAGGTGTGTCCCCAGGAAGGGGGCCCTGTGTGGAACCCCCCGAAACCTGTTCAGGGAGCAGCTGCCAGGTGTGGGTCCTTGCCAGGCTGAGCAGGCGGGGCTGAGAGCCCCTCCTCAGGCAGCCCTGGAGGGCAGCGCACATAAAGCCCCGGGCTGCACTCCTGAGCCCTGCGGGCCCCTGGCCCTGAGCCAGACCCCGGAGGGCCTCCCACAGAGAGGGGCTTGCAGGGGACAGCGTGGCTGTGAGACTGCCATCGAAACTCCTGGGGCTTGTCCCTGGCCAGACCTGACGAGGGAGAGAGGACACCTAGGGTCAGCGCGTCGAGGGGCAGGGAAGAGACTGTGTGAGCAGGGCCTGGCTTGTCGGCCGTGTGCTCTGGCCCTCAGTTGGTGCCAGCTATGCCGGGCAGCCCGGCCTCGTGCGGGGCAGCAGGGAGCCAGGCCGGGACGCAGGTGACTGGCCTGGGGAGCAGTGGCCACAGGGCTGAGGCCCTCCCGGGCTGCGGTCACTGCCTGACGGGGTTGGCTTCCTGGAGGCGCTGGAGGCTTACGGGGCTGGCCCTGTGGATGGATGGAGCTTGGAGCAGGGCCTCCGGGTGGGAGAGCGGGTGTGCAGAGGCCCCGGGGGATGCGCCGGCAGGCGGCCCCGCAGCCGGGCTTGTGGGGCCGGCTGGGAAGGCGTCAGGCTGCGGGTTTGCAGGCGGGGGTGCAGCAGACACGCACTGTTCCTGACCACCCGCCTCCCAGGGCTCATCGACAAAGTGGACAACTTCAAGACGCTGAGCCTGTCTAAGCTGGAGGACCCCCATGTGGACATCATTCGCCGGGGGGACTATTTCTACCACAGTGAAAACCCCAAGTACCCCGAGGTACCCAGCGGGTTCGGGCGCTCGATGGCAGAGGTCGGGGCCCCTGAGTCCCACCCCCGACAGCGCGCAAGAGTCCGAGCCGCAGCCGGCAAGGGTGGAGGGAGCGGCTGTCTGCGCAGTGGGGCTGCCTGGGCGTGGGTGGGGGTGGTGTGACCCCCTTGTGGGCGGGTAGGCGCCCTGGGCCCCAGGTCGGACTCCCACCTCCCTCACGTGCCTCTCTTCCACCCCAGGTTGGGGATCTGCGCGTCTCCTTCTCCTACGCAGGGCTGAGCAGCGACGACCCCGACCTGGGCCCAGCTCACGTGGTAAGCGGCTCCCCAGGCGGACAAGGGGGGGGCCTCCCGGGTGCAGACACCTGGGCCCAGGTGTGTGCTTAGGGCATACCCCTTCCCATCGTGTGTGCGCACGTCCAGGGGTCCCAGGCGGGCGAGTGGCCCTGGAGGGTCTCAGTGCGGTGCCTGGAGAGGGTCTTCCAGCCCTGTGCAGGCGCTCTCCCTGGGCGCTGACCTCTGCTCTGTAAATGCTTGGTCCTGCGCCCCAGACCCTGTCACCCCCGCCCCGCCCCCACCGGGTCCTCCCCGGGGCTGTGGAGGGAGCAGCCCAGCAGGAGCGCCTCCCCCAGGCCCACATGGCGGCAGGGGCTGGGGCGGCCTGGGGCTCCCTGCTGCCTTGGTGCACAGTGAGGAGGGCAATGGCCCCGCGGGCAGATGGCCCTGCAGCTCTGAGCTAGAGGTCTCTGACCAGGTCACCGTGATTGCCCGGCAGCGAGGCGACCAGCTGGTCCCCTACACCACCAAGTCGGGGGACACCCTGCTTCTCCTGCACCACGGGGACTTCTCGGCAGAGGTGAGTGGTCGCGGCGTGCCGCGTGGCGCACTGGTGCAGCTCCAGTGCTCTGGTCACCAGCTGCCCCCACGGAGGCAGATCCAGGGCCGCAAGGCAAGAGAAGGCAATAGAGGGGTGAGGTGTCCAGAGAGAGGGAGCGGTGAGCAAAGCAGAGAATCCCCGGACCCCCCGGATGCCCAGAGGTGGCAGACGTGGTAACAGGAGCCTCCTTTGGCAGCGGGTGGCGAGCAACATCTTTGCTGACTCCCAAGTGAAGAGCTGGGTGGGTCAGTCTTGTCGCAGCCCAGGGCCCCCGTTGCCAGGGCCAGGGCGCTATGTGGCCCTGAGCACAGAGGGGCAGGCAGAGGCCCCTTCGAGCTGAGTGTGAGCTGGGGCGAAAGAGTGAGTTTTGCAGGACCAGGTGAGTGAGGGCAGGCGCCCCCAGGGAGACCTGCATACCCCCATCCATAACATAGGGCCAGGCCTCACCCACACCACGAGCACAGGGTGCAGAGAGGGGCCTCTAGTCCAGCGCCTGCTGGCGGGGCGGCATGAGACCCCTTGGTGGGCTGTGGCCACCTCCCCTCCCTGCTTGTCCTGCAGGAGGTGTTTCGTCGGGAACAGAAGAGCAACTCGCTGAAGACGTGGGGCCTGCGGGCGGCCGGCTGGGTGGCCATGTTCATGGGCCTCAACCTCATGACACGGATCCTCTACACGCTGGGTAGGTGGGCAGACGGGCACCGCCCACTGGGTGCGCTCAGCCACTGCTGTGACCTCAGGGCCTTGGGATGGGTGAGCTGGGGGTGGATGCTGACCCCCGAGGCTGTGGTCTCCCTGCCCTGCCCACCACCATCCCCTCAGCCTTCACCCCTTCACCCACAGCTGAGGTGCTGTGCTGGGGGGCTGGCCTGCCGGGAGATCTCCAGGTTCCCTTCCTGCCCCAGCCTCAGTTTCCTCACACCTAACTTGCTGAGTTTTGTGAAGAGCTTGGCAAATAGGAAACACTCAAGAGCTGTCATCCTTCACACCCCACCCCCCAAACCCTGAACTAGACTTGGGACAGCCCTAGCAGCTCTGGAACGCAGGGGAGGCTGTGCCGGGCTGCTCACGGGCCCCAGGTTGGCCTGCTTGAGCCCAGACGCTCGGCTCCGGAACCAACCCCAGGGTGGGTGACTGGCGCTGGGCCTGGCTGCTGTGCAGGAGGATGGGGCTTCTCGGGGGACTGAGCCCTGTCCAGTCAGGTGATTATGGTTCCCGGAAACCCCTCCTCCGCTTAGCCTTTCCAGCTGGGAGTCTGGCTACAGCCCCCAGACGATCAGCCCATTTTACAGGTGGGAAGACTGAGGAGCAGTGGGGGTGGGGGAGGCTGCTGCCCCCAGAGGGCGGAACCGCACCCAGGAACGCAGCCCGCATGGCCACGAGGCCCATCGTGGCCACGACCTCGGGTAGGCCCTTTCCTCTCGGGGCCCGGTCCCCCTCGTCAGGTCTGTCTTGGGGGCTGCCCTCTGACTGGTTCACTCCATGGCGGAGGCTGAGCCTCTAGGGTCAGGACAGAGTGAGCACACAGAGGGACTCGGTGCGGGGGAGGGACGCGGGAAGCTGCCGGCGGGGCACCCGTCCACGCCACTCCGCCCTCCGTTCCTGTGACAAGCACCTTCTGAGAGCCTGCTGCGTGAGCATGGGCTGTGGGCCCTGGAGGCCGAGCCGCCAGCAGGACAGGCAGGGGCCCCGTCCTGGAGGCCGTGCCACGAGGACGGGCAGGGTCCTGGTCCTCTGAGCTTAGTGTGGTGGCTAAGAGCGGAGGCTCTGCACTCAGACAGCCTGGATTTAAATTGTGGTTCTGGCACCTTCTGTCTGTAACTTAAGTGCCAGGCCTCGGTGATCTTGTGGGTGAACCGAGGTTAGGAACAGCACCAGCCTACAGGAGGGCGGGGTTGGATGAAATGCGTGGTCCCCCAGCCAGCGCCCACACACGAGCCCTGCTTGTTGCGGGGGCTGTTGGGCCTACGTGGGGCTGGCCCCAGATGCGCCCCAGGCGGCCTATGGGCCGCTGCACCTCGCGGGCCTCTTGGGAACTGAGTGCAGGCCGGCCAGCTGGTACATGCCGGCCACGGAAGGCCTGCCTCAGTGGTCCGCAGGTGAGGACAGGGCAACTGCAGAAGGGCTGATGGAGCCCACGTTGGGTGGCAGCCTGCAGGGGTCTCCGGGTGGGTGGCTCCTCCGGTCCATCGAGCTCTCACAGGTCCTCCCTGGAGCTGGCACACAGGTGACTGGTCACAGCTTGGGTGAGCGACAGGCTCCTCCAGGAAGGGCTGGGCGGCCCAAACAGGCCTGCGGGGGGTTCAGCCCTGCTGCCTTGTCGGGTAGCAGAGAGGTGCTTGCCAGCATCTCCCATCTGCCCCCGGGGCCTGCCCGGGCTGGGCTGGGCTGAGCCGGGCGTGCGCGGGGCTCTTCCTCGTGTGTCCCGGCCGCTGCTTCTCCCTCCACACCTGGTCCAGAGACAGGTGGGCTGCCGGCAGGGGGAGCTCAGGAGCCGAGCTGGGGGCCCGGGAACCCTGACCGCACTCTCTCTCCACAGTGGACTGGTTCCCCATCTTCCGAGACCTGGTCAACATCGGCCTGAAGGCCTTCGCCTTCTGCGTGGCCACCTCACTGACCTTGCTGACCGTGGCCGCCGGCTGGCTCTTCTACCGGCCCCTGTGGGCGCTCGGCATCGCTGGCCTGGCCCTGGTGCCCATCATCGTTGCTCGGACTCGGGTGCCGGCCAAGAAGCTGGAGTGAGCGGGTGCAGCGCCCGCAGACACCCCCGCGCCTCAGACCCAGGCCGCCCTCCCCTGAGCCGCCTGGGTCTTGGATTCCACACGCGCCCCACCCCGGCCGCACACACGGGCGGCGGGTTGGTGTCCGTCAGTTAGCCCTTCACGCCGCTTCTTGCCGCGGGCAGCTTTGCTGGCAGGAGGCAGCTCCCGTCTGGCAGCGTGACCTCCGGCCTCCGCTTGCCTCGTTTTCCTCTCTGGGCACCGCGTGGCCGCCTGTGTCTCTTAGCTGATGTCTGTAGAGGTGGTGACGCTCAGACCAGAGACGGTGCCAGGACCCACCACAGCCACCGCCACACCAGGGTCCAGGACAGGGTGGCCTGGGCACCACAAACCTGCTCTGCGTGACTCAGCTCGGTGCCCCGAGGGCCACGGGGTGTCTCGATGAGTGTGGTCTGTCCGGCTTCGCACGCGTGCTGCAGTTTGGCAGAGTCCTTTCGGTGTGCAGGACCTTCCGAAGGTCTGGCTACTTAATGTTTCTTATCGCTTCGTGTCTCTGCATGAAACTCCCTGACAAGGGGATTGTTTGGGGGGTTGTTAAGTGGGGGTTGTTTGAAATAAGACTTAAAAAACAAAACCCCTCCTGAATGATTCATATCTCAGACTGTTACACGAAAGCCCTCTGTGATCTGTCTGTTGAAGTCAGTTCAGAGCATGGAAGGTGTGACTAACCTGGTTGAGGAAGTTACCTGTCCGTATTCTGGGCCCCTGGGAAGGTTTTCAAAGCTTCAGTTGCTTTGAAACCAGTGTTAGCAGAAGGCTTGTTTTCCCTCAGAGAGGAGACGGGTGTCTCTGCATCTGAGAGAAAGGCATTTCCTTTCTTCTCTGGCATCAAAATGCACTGTTTTCTTGAAGGTGACTTTGCATTATTCAGCCATCCCAAGTGTGTTCCTTCATGGTGACCCCCTTGCACGCGCGCACACACACAGATCGACCACAGTCGGGCATCAGAGGCTGCGTGTTGGGAAGCTCTCACCCAGCTCTGCTCACCACACGCTTTGCCGTTAGCACCCGGCCCCAAGTGGCTGCTCCGGGGGCCTTATGCGCTCAGTGACCACAGCTTCATTCCTAACTCAAATCCACCCACACTTAGTTCACAGTTTCTAAGTTTCCTAACTGCTTTCACACCCTTCGAAAGATAAGTATGTCGATGTTTTAAGAGATGGTACGTCCTTTGACTATTGGAACTTGCTATGCCTTGCTGGGGAGAAGGCGGTGGCACCCCACTCCAGTACTCTTGCCTGGAAAATCCCATGGATGGAGGAGCCTGGTAGGCTGCAGTCCATGGGGTCGCTAAGAGTCGGACATGACTGAGCGACTTCATTTTTCACTTTCATGCATTGGAGAAGGAAATGGCAACCCACTCCAGTGTTCTTGCCTGGAGAATCCCAGGGACGGGGGAGCCTGGTGGGCTGCTGTCTGTGGGGTCGCACAGAGTCGGACACGACTGAAGCGCCTTAGCAGCAGCAGCAGCAGCAGCAGCATGCCTTGCTGGGGTGGCTGCTTTAGTGAGTAATCTCTCTCTGTCCTGGCGGACTTGTGGTGTAAACTGAGCTTTTTCATGTACAAAACAGCCAGCCCCAGGGATGTTATCTGGGTTTGACTGAAATCGTGTTCACTACTGCTTGTTAAATCAGTGGTTTCTTTTATCAACTCCTAAAGGTGCATCTGGAAAGCACAGCGACAGCATGATGGCCAGATACAAAATCCTTGACATTCGCCTAACTTTTTTCTAGTACAGACTTTAAATTACTGCCAATTTCAAGTGTTCTTAAAGAACAAAAGAATGGTAATAAATATTTCAAGCATTTGGAAAATCATAATGAAACTTGTATTACCTTTGTATTTTTGAGAAAAATTCAAAATAAACTTCTAAATATCTTTTGATATAGAACTCGCCATATTCCCCTTTTTGCATTCTTTCTGAAATTTCTATCTCTTAAGAATTCAGCCATAGAGTTTCTTTAGAACCTATGAACTTTGCAACTTATGTATTGCTTTTAGTAGTTAAACTTGGTTTAAGTTTTTTAAAACGGCACCTGGATATTCGCCACACTTGAAAACCTACCTTGTTCTGCGTGGACTGAGTGGCTCCCGAGGCCCCATCTGTAGGTGGTTCTCGGAGGTGGGAGGGAGTGAGTGGGGCCCAGCGCAGAAGGCGTCCCCGCCTTGGCAGATGAGCTGTGTGGCGCCTGCTATGACAGTGGCCTGAGCCTCAGCTTCCTCACCTGTGACGCGGGGGGTGTCTCTACCCCACGGGTGGTGGCGGGCACGGAACGAGAGGAAGCCCACGAGCCCCTGTTCTGAAGCAGCGGACGGCCGCCAAGCGTCCATCCTGCCGTTTGAACTTCTTTTCCCCTTATTACAGGATTCGAGGCAGGTGAGTGCTAACTTGTCAGAACCCGAGGTTGGGCTCCATTTCCACGATGTGTCCCCAGGAGCTGCCTGCCGTCTGCCTGAAGAACAGGTTATTCCTGCAGAAAGCGGCAGTGCTCGACTCCACTCCCAGAAAACAGGGCGCTCACCTGCAGGAGGGTGAGACCGAGCTCTGACTCAGAAAGTGCTGGAGCCAGTGGTTTCCACGGCAACCCCCCGTGTTTCTCAACAAGAGCCTTCCTGCCAGTTCCTGCCACATGAGTCACACTCCAGAGGGTTTTGTCTGTTTCCCTTGGATAAAACAGACTGATTTTTCATGGCTACTGTCAAGACTAAGTAATGCCTCCTCAACTAAACAGAAAAGTATTCCTCTGTAACGCTGAGCTCTCAGCCTGCGGGAAAACAAACTCCGGTCTTTAATGTGGTCCTGAGCTGTGTGCCCGCTCCACGGACCAGACTTGTGGAGCCGTGAGCCATGCCAGTCAGTCCTAAAGGAAATCAACCCTGACTGTTCACTAGAAGGACTGATGCTGAAGCTCCAAGACTCTGGCCACCTGACGCGAAGTGCCAGCTCACTGGATAAGACCCTGATGCTGGGAAAGATTGAAGGCAAAAGAAGGGGGCAACGGAGGATGAGATGGTGAGATGGCATCACCGACTCAATGGACAAGAGTTTGAGCAAGCTCTGGGAGACAGTGAAGGACAGGGGAGCCTGGCGTGCTGCAGTCCGTGGGGTCACAGAGAGTCAGGCGGCTGAGCGACCGAACAGAGACAACGTGTGTGCACATCACTGTCACCCAGGTGTCCTCAGCTGATGTAAAATCTGAAAGAAGATGTGGAGCCAAGCCTTTTTAGATAAATGCTTTATTTTTTTCTCAAAATGTTATAAAAGTTATTTCTCCTAAATATCTGCAGTGTTTAGGGTTTATACATGTATCCAATAATGAGTAGAATCGAGTTAAACACTGATCCATTCTTCCCAACTTTTAAGTCACGCCCTCCTCCGGGGATGTTCTTGACCTGAGGATCAAACACTGTCTCTTTCGTCTCTGCGCTGGCAGGCAGGTTCTCTGCCACCAGTGCCACCTGGGAAGCCTCTTGGTGACGTGGAGTCTCGCTGTCTTTCCTCACTGTAGCTCTTGGTTCTAGTCCTCTGCTGCCCTGAAGTGTTCCTGGCAAAGCGGAGGCAGCAGGATCGCCTGAGGGGGCCCGCGCTGACCCGCTCTGCCTGCACGCAGCGGCAGGGAGCTGCCTGGGAACCACAGGGGCCCCGAGGCCAGGCCTGAGCCGTCTGCAGCGGCTCGAGTGCGGACGCGGGCGGGACTCTGCCCGGGAGCAGGGTCTGGGGCAGAGCCGAGCCGCCCAGGAGGTGACTGCCCGCGTCACAGCTTCTCAAACGGGAACAGCTGGGCAGCCGCTTCCTTCTTCTCCCTCCTGGTCTTCCTGGGGCACTTTGGCTTCTCGGCCTCTCGGTTTTGGGGCCAGGAGGCCGCCAGGATCCTGGCCGCTTCCGCTTGAGAGCTGGTCCCCTCCTCCTCGTCTGATGAGAGCCCGCCTCCCGCATCCGTGTGGGGAGCGGCCGCCTCACTCTGGGGGGGGCGGGGGGAGACAGAAGCGGCGGCGTCAGGAAGCCCGCGAGTCCCGGAGCATGGCCGTGGGACGCAGGGGCCAAGGTCAAGGGACTGCCCACAGGGAGCTGAGCCTCACCCAGCAGGCGACTGCCAGGGGCACCCTGCACGCACTTACTGGGTTTTGAACCAAAAAAGTGCCCAAATGCTTAGCCCTAACACTCAGTGTCGGATGCTCCGAGGAAGCAGCCCTGGAGGTCTCGAGTCTGGGGAGGAAGGGGCAGAAAGCTCGGGTGGGAGGAAGGAGCCCGTGGGAACATGGAGCTGGGAGAGGGGGCATCAGGGATCTGAGGGGGCAGATGCAGGTGGGGGGGTGGTCAGATGCTGCCAGAGCACGTCTCCACATCCGTGACCCAGCACTGACGGACCACTCCATGTGACTGTGCCCCCGACGGGAGCCCTCGGGCCACAGTACTGCAGAAGGGCCTGAATGAGCACCCGGGGTGGGCAGGCCTGGGGTGGGTAGCAGCCCCAGGGGCAGTACGAGGCCAGGAGGTGCAGACACCTGTCCGCCCGAGTGGGCTCAGCACCGGGTCCAGCCCACGGTGGACACCCTTGTGTAGACAGGGCAGGGCCCACGGCCTGACTCCGGGACACCTTTCTCAACACGGACAGAGCACAGGCCCAGGAGACACAGGTCTGCGGCAGCGGGACAGAGCGGCCCGCGGTCCCCGAGCCCTCCCCCGGGCGCGCCGTCATGCGGGGGCCACACTGACCTGGGCCCCGTAGCGAAGCTTCAGCCGCTCCCGGATCAGCAGCCCTTTGACGAGCAGCTTCCAGTTCCCCAGAGCCCGCTTCTCCCTCTTCTGCAGAGGCGGACAGACAACGGGAGGCCATTCAGGAAGATACAGGGGACACGGTGGGTCGGCAGAGTCGCTCGGCCTGACTCATGAAGCGATACGCAGGAGAGGCACCAAAACCAAACCCCTCTCCTTAACCGGCACCCGCTCTGAGGTGTTTTGGGAGGATGCGGGGGCGTGCCCTGGCCCACGGCAGATGCCTTCAGGAGGCAGGTCGCTGCTCAGCGCCCCCGGGGAGGCAGTCAGCCGGAGAGCGTGCTGGGCCCGGCTTGCCATCCTCGCGGCCGTGGTGCAGGCGGCCTGGGGGGAGCAGCCCCGCCCTGTGTGCCCACGCCCGCCCGCTCACCTCCTTCTCCTTCTTCTCTATGAGCGCCTGCTCGTTCTCCCAGGCGGTCAGGAGCACGTCTCTGTACTCCTCGCAGACCACGTAGCCGTCGGTTCTGCGGGGTCAGCACACGTGGTCCTTGAGCCCGCGCCTGCTCTGGCCTCTCTGCTCCCCGCCGCGGGGACAGCCAGCCGCCCCTAAGCACTCGGGCCCTGAAGGACTTCCTGGCCGGTGGTCCACCGTCCTGGCCAGGGCTGCCGGCAGACACCACCCGGGCGGAAGGCGGGGCGGTGGACCCTCCCCTCTCCTCCTCCACCGCGGGAGTGGGCAGAGGCCACCCGCCAGGAGGCATGCTGCTCGGTCGCCCTGAACGCCCCCAGAACAGTGTTTAACCCGGCACCTCAGGGTGCTGGTTTCACTGGCTTTACAGCCTCTGGATGGAAGCCCCAGAGGGAAAGTGTGAAAAGGTCAAGGATCGAGGCTGACCCTGCGAATCCAGAGGAAAACCCTGAAAGTAAGAGCCGGGGGCCTCGCCCCCACGCCAGCCTGCCGCGCCGCCTTCACGCCTCGGCGGAACGCCCCTCACGCACATGGGATGGCAGTAGCCTTTGTGGAAGTCGAAGCCGGTGACAGCCTGCGCACAGTCAATGTTCAGCTTGCGGGCCACGCGGTGCAGGTTGGGCAGGTTCAGCTGGACGCAGCCAACGGGCATCATGCTGGGCAGGAAGAGGTACACGTTCCCAAACTCGTTCCGGGGCACCTGCGGAGGGAGGCGCCCAGGTCCAGCCAGCCACAGAGGGAGGCGGCCTGGTCCCGGCCCCCGCGGACGCGGCCCTCCTTGCCTTCCCGTCCACGGCCACCGGCGGCTGGTACTCCTCGGTCTGCCATCTGCCAAACAGGCCCAGGTCGTTGTAGTCATGCAGCTGTGGCTCGGCCTGGCGGGCTCTCCGGGCACGGTTGGAGTAGCCTTTCACCATCTACGCCAGAGGGAGTGGCCACCGCTCACACCACCACTCCCGGCATGCTGGGCACTGAGCTCAATGCAGCCTTTCCAGCAGACCCAGAGGTTGGGGTGCGTCATTAGCAAAACCTCCGTATTAACAGGTGAGCAATCTAGGAGGCATCAGCAGTTCACCCCCCATCACGGCCTTAAACTGTGTCCTGTGTCCATCACTGAAGGGCAAAGTGGCCTCGAGATGTTTCTGTGGCTGGTGAGCGACAGGCCTGCTTTGGGCCATGACCAGCTCCCTGCGCCTCAATCCCTTCCCATGAACCAGAGGCCCACTACCCAGCCCAGCTCCCCAGGTCTCAACAACCCAAAGGGCTCCTCCCAGGGATCTCTCAGAAGCGCCCGTGGCTCACGACTGCCCACTGTCCTCTGCTGGCTGAACTGGGCCCCGCATCCTGTCCCAGCCTTGCAGTCTGTGCTGAATTCACGTGTCTCTGGGCAGCCAGCCGACCCAGTGTAGCACCGAGGCCGGGGCAGGGCCCTGGGGCCGCTGTCTCACTAGCTCAGGCCTCAGACAAGCTGCCCTTTCTCAGCTCCTGCTTTCCTGTCAAATTCATGCGTGATGCCAGCTCCAAGACTCAGCAGAGACCGCAGAGCTGGTGTGGGCGTGTCCACACTAGGCAGGGCTTGTGGCCTCTCTGAACATGCAGGGGACACTGATCTGACCCCAGGGCCTCAGGCACACACCAGGGGTCAGAGGGCTGCTTTCCGGCCCGGCTCTCCTGCGTGCCCACCTCTTACGAAGTCCTCGGTGCAGACGGACAGCGTGCCCACGCTCTTCCCCCCTGACCCCCAGGGCGTGCAGCCGCCTTCCGTCCCGCAGCTCTCACCTTGTATGGCACTTCCCCAAGCCGCACCACACGCGCTTGTTTCAGCCACGTGTCCCTGGAGTGCAGGGTGTGAACGCAGTCCCTAAGGAGCGGACGGGAGACAGAGGGCTGCTCACACCCGCTGGAGCCCCAAGCGCCCCGCTGCCTCGCCCAGGGCACTGGGGAGGCCCCCGTCAGGCCCACGGCCTGCCGTCTTGTGGGGGACGCGTCCACTCAGACCCCAACCCCAACGGCCGCACACGGCACCTCCTTCCACGGGAGGGCGCCTCCTTCCACGGGGAGGTCCCGGCAGCCGGGTCAGGGGGCGGAGCACCCCAGCAGTGCAGGTGAGGTGCGTACCCCCTGCCTTAGGGTTTGGTTGGCTGCTCAACACCAGATAAAGAAAGAGAGGGACAGCATGTAGGTGGCGGCTGGGGCCCCTGACCAGGCAGCGGACAGGGAGCTCCCACACAGACCCTAACCCCGGGGGGTTCACCCACAGGAAGTAGCTCCCAGGCAGGGGCCTTGAACCACGTACTCCTGTGCATTTTCTGAAGCTTCCTTTTCTGCCTTTCTTTTCCCATTTACCAAGAACATCCTCTGTTTTTGGGGCTGGTGGGTTACTGTTTTTAAAAAGTCACTTATTTCCTATTACCATTTCTTAAATTTCTTCTGGTTGTTAAGTTTTACTCATGTTATGAAAACTTTGTTCAGTTTTAACTGCATATATTTTGTGTTCATTTCCCATGTTTATTTCTCCTTGCTCCTTGGCAATTTCTCTTTACTGCAGAAAAGATACACGAGATAGAATTCACCACCTGAGTCATTTTCAGGTCTGTGGCTCAGCGGCACTGTTACGTAACCATCACCACCATCGTCTCCTGAATCTCTCATCTTCCTAGGCTGAAACCCTAAACCCTTTAAAATATCCAGTCATTTTGATTTTCACTATCAAATCCTTTATTCCTTCCTTTTATGTGTGTGTTTGACTTCAGTTTTGCGTTTTTTTATTGCCCATATAAACCTTACCTGCCCTACTTATTTGTCCTCCTATAAAATCGGCCTGCCCCCGATCTTTTAATCCCTGTGGTTTTAACTTTCAGGCTTTAAGCTCAGTTACACACTCCCCCACGCCCCACCCCTGCCGCTGCACACGGCACGCATGCGCAGTCAAGCTCGTCTCCCAGCCCTCGGAAGGCCGCAAGCCCCGCCGGGCAGCTCCGCACCTGGAGTAGACGGCCTCCCCACGGCAGTACCCGAGGATAGCGGCCGTCTCAGGGTAGATGGCCTCGAACTTGAGGAGGTGCCTCTTAAGGGCGTAGAGAGGGTGGTTCTTATACGTGCCGATGACGGTGGGCAGAGGCTGGTCCAGGTGCTTCGCCTGAAACTGCAAAGGCCAGAGAGACAGTGCCGGGTGTGCTACACGCGTGCTGACTCTGTGCAACCCCACGGACTATAGCCCGCCAGGGTCCTCTGTCCATGGGATTCTCCAGGCAAGAAGACAGGAGTGGGTTGCCATTTCCTTCTCCAGGGGATCTTCCCGACCCAGAGATCAAACCCACGCCTTCTATATTGCAGGCCAATTCTTTACCACTGAGCACTGGGGAAGGCCCAGGTTTGGCAGGGGCAACCCTCAAACAACTTGCTCGGGTAGCAGATGGTGGCAGGGCTTTCAGGGCCCCAGGCTGCTGCCCTGGGCTGTAACCCGGCACTCTGGTCTGCAGACGCCGATGTGTCGAAAGCGCTGCACAGTCTGGCGGCTTTGCAGCTCCTGGCGCTAGAAAAGTCACCCCTGCCCTTCGACACTGTGGCTGGCCCGAGCAGAGCCTTCCTCGGGAGAAGGCTGCACCATAAGTGACACCATGATTCTGTGATGCGGGTTCCAGGGCCCGGCTCCCATAGAGACCAAGATAGCACCCACAGCTTCTCCATCCGCTTCGATCCACGCCTGTCCCCTCCAGTGTCCAGGGCCTGGCTCCTCACAGGCAACCGCACTGCTCCCACCCTCATCCCTCTCCCCCGCTCTCCTGCGCTTGCCCTCAGCGTCTCTTCAAATCCCCGACAGACGAGGAGGACCAGCACGTGGGGAGGCGGGAGCAAGCCCGCGCGGCCAGCTTGAGCAAGCCCATGAACTAGGTGAGTCACAGCAGGCTCGGCACGGACGCGCGACCCGTCACCTCGGAGCCACTCCCTGGGCGAGCTCCCAGCGCGCCCCGCAACCAAGGCGCCTCCTCAGCCCTCCGCGCTCCTCCCCGGGGCTGAGTCCGGGGTCACGGCAGGGATGCTGGTTTGCACACCTGTGCGCGGGCGCATGCTGAGTGTTCGCTCGGGACGACTTACCTGACTTACATCAAGCTCCACATTTCTAACCGGGCAATAACTGCAAGGTCACAGGCTTTGGAGCCAGAGCAACCTGGGTTCCAATACCAAGTAAGCTCATCTCTCAGAGCCTCAATGTGTAGCTGGTGAGATCAAGGCTGCAATACCCCAGCTTGATTTTAATAACCAGAGCGCCCCGGCCGCTCTGACCGTTAACTGAGGCAGCACTCCAAACCCCCCGGCGCGGGCCCAGCGCTGCCCCCGTCCTCACCTCCTGGTCCTCCTGCTGCTCCCTGTCCACCAGCGGGCTCCGGTAGGGGCGCAGGGTCTCTGCCCACCAGGCAGCGTCCACGCGGCTCCTGCGAGTCGCCGTCAGCCAGGCGGGGTCGTACCTCTGCGTGACGTCGCGCACGCAGCCGGTGCCGTCGATGCCCACGACGTAGGTCACGGGCTTGGTGGCGTACTGGTAGCAGGTCAGGGGCTGGCCCACCACGCCGTGCACACAGTCCACACACACCCACTTCTCCTCGCGCTCCAAGAACACCTCCAGCCACTGGTCCACGCCGGGCGCTTCCTGTCTGCTGCCTGCCTTCCCACCGGCCCCCGACGGTTTCTTGCCCCTCTCCAGCTTACTGCCCGCAGCGCTGGCCGATGCTTCTGCGAAGCCAGGGGGTGGATGGCGGCTTCCGTGCTGGGACTTGGACCTGCTCTTGGACCCCGCCTTCGTTCTCTGAGGGGCGGGGGCCCTCCGCCGCCTGGGCAAGCCGGGCTCGGAATCCTCATCGGACGGGCGGCAGCTGTCCTCGCTGGAAGGCTCAAAGTCAGAGCCGCTGCTGGCTGCATCACTCCCGCTCTCCTCCTTGTAAGACACCCTGGCAGCCGCCCGCCGCCTCCGGGACTGCGCTCGCCTCTGGGTCCCCCGTCTCTGCCCCCGAGCCTGGCCCGCGTCCTCCCCACTGGACGGGGACTCCCCCCGTGGCCTCCTGCCTGCGGCCGCCTTGCCCCCCTTCCCTCTGGCACGGGCCCCACCAGCGCCCCCAGAAGATGCGACGTCTCCTCGGCTTCCTTCGCTGGGCTTTCCCGGAGCGTGGCTGGAGGCTTCTGAGGAGCCCCCAGGCGCCTCTGTGGATCTTTCCTTGGAAGGTTTCTTTCCCTTAAACAGAACAGGAAATTTCTGCTTTTTATCTTTAGCTAATGATACGATAAAGATTCTGCCATCTAACAGGCCTAAGTCCTGCTGGAGCGCCAGCGTACACCAGACGTCCCCAGCTCAGTGATGGGGTGGCTGCCCTCCAGCGGGGGGTGAGAAAGCGCTCACTAAATTCTACAGCACCCGAGAGGAGCCCACAGTCTGATTCTTCCCACTGTCAAGTGAGCACAGGATGTGGGACCAGACAAACCCGGGTTCAAATCCACTTCTGCATCTTAGTTTTCTGTGACGTGGATAAATCATGTCAGCGCTGAGTCTCAGTTTCCTCAGCAGGAGTACCCATCTTACACATAAGGCACTTTGCAAGCAAAATCGCATTATTAAGAATTCAGAAATTATTAAAACTTGACTTCTGGACCAAATTTCAGACAGTGCCCACACCCCCAAGGAGCACTGTTCATCCCCCTTCCTGGATGACGGCAGAGTCCAGAGGCTCCCCATCCTCAGCCCACACCGCGGAAGAGGACGAGCAGCTCTTTATCGCACCATCCACAGAGCAGAAACGAGAGCGCCAAGGAGCCCGGCCCACAGGCCCCTCTGCACACGCAGAGCCCAGGCTGCTAGATACCGCCCTGCACACAGCTTCCCTGCACAGCGCCCGAGCCAGGCCCACTCAGAGGAAGCCTGCTCTGCAAAGACTGCCTTTAAAGGCAGCCTCGCGAGCAGGTCTGGTTAGACCTCAGGTAATGTCTCACTCCTCCCTGGCCACCCACCCTTTCCTCTGGGAGGCCCGGGAACGTCACCTTCGCTGCTGATAACTTCAGAGGAATTGGCTGCAGAGACAGTACGAGGCGGGTAGGGAGATGCAGGGCCCGGAGAAGCAGCAAAAATATCTAGAATGAGAAAGAACAACATGCTTATCCTCGGGAAAGAAGTAAGGATTGGCATGATCCCGTGTGGTGAATGAGCCCTGAAGACACGGCAAGTCAAAGGAGCCGGACACGGAAGGCCACACGGAGCTGCCCCTCGGCTACTGCGAGGACCGCCCCCAGGACCCGCTTGGGTTCCAGAGCCTGGGATGCCGCCCCACAGCCGGGTACAGCAGCCAGCCCTCTGTACCCTCGGGTCCCGCCTCTGCGGGCTCAGCCCCTGTAGGGAGACGTCTGATGGGCAGTCAGTGAGTCTGTGAACGCACAGGTGGGAGACAATGAGCACTGAAGTATCCAAGCTGTGTAAACCCACAGACAGAACACGGGCCGGTGGCCGCCAGCCCCCGGGGAGGTGGGTGGCTGTGTGGTGGGCACGGGGCTCCCTTCTGGGGCAGCAGCCGGGATTTGGGACCAGGCGGTGGCTGGACAGCACTGTGAACAGAAATACTCACTTCTTTTCTTAAAAAAACAAAAAACGATTGTTTTGCTTAATAAAACTGCAGGAAGAAAACGTGCACACGGATACACAGGAACACAGGCTGGGAGGATGCTGCTGAAACACCACCGTCCTCCTCTGGCTGGTGGGTAAACAGCACAGTTCCTGGCCAGATCCTCAGACGTCTTCATGCCAAACCAGAAGAGAAAGTAACGATGCCGATCATACGGTCTCTAAAGATACAAAACGTCTGTCTCTCTCCCTAAACAGAATCCGAGGCTCGGACACAAGTGCATATGCGCTGACAGGAATCTTCGAGGATAAGACCACGTTTCTACCTGTTTCACTGAGACGAAGCTCTACCTGAGTGGATTTTGAGCGTGTGACGAACCCTGCGTGCACAGAAGCTCTTCGCTACGGCTCCTGGACAGAACCCTCCTTGCCGCACAGCCGTCTGCCAGGTCACTGCCCAATGTGGACGGTACGGAAACACCCTCTGCGGGATTTCTGCAGCCAACATTAGGCCTTTTTTTTTTAAATGTTTGTTTTTTATGGCTGCACTGGGTCTTACTTGTGGCATCTGGGATCTAGTTCCCAGACCAGGGTTCGAACCCAGGCCCCCTTCACTGGGAGCATGCAGTCTTAGCCGCTGGACCACCAGGGAAGTCCCTCCTTGGGACTTCTGAACACCACTTTTGAACACTGTAAACAACTGTAGGGCACCTGACCACGAGCTAAGTGCTTTACTCCAGGACGCCAAGTGGAGACGGGAGAGGGCCAGCTCTCAGCGCTCAGGCTGGCCCCAGGCCTGACTCCAGTGCTTAGACTGGCCCTAAGGAAGTCATTCCGCTTCTCTGAGCTCCGGTACCTGCTTTTATCTTATGAGAACTGAGCGAGGAAGCGTCTGTACAACAGTCTGAACGGTGCACGGCACATAACTGACACTGTCGCCGGCTCACAGACCTACAGAGCAGTGCTGCCAGGGCGGCACTCACGTGGACCAGCTCCTCGTTGTCTCTTGCCGAGTAAATGGCAAACCTCCGCTCCAGCGTCGTCTGCAGGCCGTCCTGGTCGTTGGTCGAGAGCTCCGCATTCACTGTGAATGTCCCGATGAACCTGGAGAGAAACCAGGTACTTCTCTGTGTGAGAGGCCAGGACAAAGAGAAGCCTTGTCCTCCTACGGCCAGAATTCATAGCGGGGAGCCTCGAGAGGGGCTCAGGAGCCCCCCTCCCCGTGTTCTTCTTTGCAGCCTGGCCAACTCCTGAAGACCCAGCTCAGACTTTCCCCTCGAGGAGGGTCTGTGGGACTGACCTGCACCCAGTCCGAGACCCAAATCGTGCCCTACGCTCTGTAGGACAGCCCGCAGGGCCCTACCATTTCACCAGGTTGGACAGGTAGGAGACATCCACGTCTCGGGGTGGCACTTTGGTGAAGCGTGTTGGGATGATGGAGAGGCCAATGGCTTGCAGGTCTGGCTGGTTGCAGATGCTGTTTCGGTAGAAGCCGTTTGCCAGCAGACACAGCAGGTGAACCTGAGAAGAGGGAAACGGGAAGCCTGAAAACCAGACGGAGTGTGGCTGCCAGATTCGGAGACGTTTTGAGGACAGGAAATACCTGCCATCATCTCCATATACAAAAACACAGAGCTCCTAGCACAGCCAGTCCCTGCTCTTTCACCCTCCTCTTCCCTCTAGATGCTCCTTCCCTCAGAGAAACAGTCAAATCTCGAAGCTGCAAAGTACAAACTTCTTTTCTCTAAGAGGTCTTGCTGTTGGAGGTGCATCCTGAAGGATCTGCGGATGCAACGTCAGGAAGCCTGGGGTCTAAAGGACCGTCGGTGCGGCCTCTCCCCGCTCCGGCCTCCCCTGACCCGCCCCAACCCCTCTCCTAAACGAGGCCTTCCTCAGCTGCTGGGGCCCGCACTCATCTCCCCTCGTCCTGCGTCCTGAGTCTCCCTGTTCTGAGGTCTCTCCCATTCCACCTGTGAGACAGAAGGTCCTGAACGGCAGGAGACGAGCTTCGCCCAAGTCTCTGCCCACAGCGCCAGGCTCCTCGCAAGGCCTGTGTGTGTCCAGCAAGTGCCAGCTGGAGTCAGGAGCCGCCACGCCTTCAGCTGAGGCCGGACCCAGCGTTACCGATCGGCCGAGCGAGGGGAGGGGAGGGGAGTGCGGAGCTGACGCCTCATGCGCCCTCCTGGGCAGATGCCACTGTCAGCCCCTTATCACCCCACTCGCTTCAGGAGAGCCAGAGGCGTGGCCGACGGAGCGCCAGCGCCCCACACACCGCCCCCTCGTCAGAGCTGCCGCCCCGTCCGCCCCGTCCGCCCCGTCCGCCAGCCCATCGTCCGTCAGTCGTCCGCCCGACCGCCATCCGCCCGTCCACCCCTCCGCCCGTCTGCCCCTCCTTACCTTGTGCGTGTCCTCGTGAACCTCCTTACTGAAACGTTTCATCATCCTCCGAAGATACGTCTCAAACTCCATTTTGATCTTTTCACTGCAACGCACATTGAACAATCCCAAAGTGGAGGGGGAAGCCTGACCCCACTCGCCCGTCCCCGCTGATGCGTTTCGGGGACAATGACTCAGGCCGTGCTACCCAGCAGACCTGCCGCTGGCCGGTCCTACGCCTCCTCGCCCGCAAACCCCGGCCCAGGTCATTCCCTCCCCTGACCCACACCTGCCAGGCCCCCCTTCTGACCGCCCCCTGACTGCCCCACCTCCTGGGGCCCACTGCCTTGGCGTTAAGTCAGCACACGTCGCTTGTTTGTGCAACGCTGTCCTGCCGTAAGATCCCTCTCGTCTCTGTCCCAAGCCCCTTTAAGAAAACCTCCTGGACGACTTCTTTTATCTCCCTCCTTGATCAAGTGCCTATCACGTGGGAGACTCAAGACCAGTTAACTACCAGGAGATGCGCTGCGTACAGCCAGGCCACCAGGGGCTGCAGAGGGACCGGAGACCCCTGGAAGGAGCCGGGGAGGCCCCCAACCACGGGGGGCACTGCCGCAGGCCCTGCAGCGATGCCGCGGGACACAAGCTGGGCTGTCCAGTCAGCCGGACAGACACAGATCGGGGCTCCTCCACTCGCAGCTGAAACGTTCCTTAGCCTCTGAGTCTCCGGGCCCTCAGCCACACGCTGTCCTGAACAGTCAATACGGTAACAGGCGCCCTGCACGGCCCTTGGCATGTCTGCACTCGCCTGGACACAAAGGTTTCGCCTTCAAGTCCTGAAGGTGCGCCCAGGGCTCTCTCGCCTAAGGCTCCTGACCACCTGGACACTCAGCCCGCGAATCCTATGTGCTTTTCAAAACCTTTCCTGGGGAGCAGCTGCCGATGGTGAGACGTGACGGAAATCTGGAAGCAAGTGCTTGATCGTACCTTCTTTCTCTGGCCTTCACCTGCTCCGGTGTCTCAATCTCTATCTCCACTGGCTTCACGGGCAGAGCAGATGCAGAGAAGGCTGCGCTTTCCCCCACGGCACCCGGCACGGGCTCACTAACTTCTAACAACAGTAATTTTTTAGATCAATGATAACAATTATTGTTATAAGAGGCAGTGTACTGAACAACAATAAGGTTCTGCTGGGGTGGAGGAAGTGAGGCAGGAAACCGTCGAGACCCCTGCTCTGAGTTCCTAGGAGAGGCCCTGAGCACGCACGTCTAGGTGTCTCACTAACCTGCGTGAGCGCCCGGAACAACAGCCCTGAGGGAAGATCCTCAGACACACGGATGGGGGTGAGTCAGACACAGACCCTGGGGCCGTGGAGCCGGGGGGCGGGAGCACTGTTCTCCCAACTGCTACAGTAAAGCCCCCCGCGGCTCACTGTGTAGAGGCATGGCTTCAGACTAGCCTGTAAACGCACACACGGCGAGGCGTGCACCTTTCTCATCTCCTTCTCCACTACGCTGCTTGTAAACACTGCTGCTGCTGCTGCTGCGAAGGCGCGTCAGGCGTGTCCGACTCTGTGCGACCCCACAGACGGCAGCCCACCAGGCTCCCCCGTCCCTGGGATTCTCCAGGCAAGAATACTGGAGTGGGTTGCCATTTCCTTCTCCAGTGCAGGAAAGTGAAAAGTGAAAGTGAAGTCGCTCAGTTGTGTCTGACTCCCAGCAACCCCATGGACTGCAGCCCACCAAGCTTCTCCGTCCGTGGGATTCTCCAGGCAAGAGGACTGGAGCGGGGCGCGGGCCAAAATTAACTTTGCTGAACTGAACGTGACAGTGAACTTCATTAGCTGAGCTCCTCTCAAAGCGGCTCTGGACCTAGAAGCAACGACCACACCCGGTGTTGAGACCCCGGCTTCTGTGTGCCAGCTCCTCTAAAATGGACGGGGCCGATTCCAGCTCTGCCACAGGGAGACCCTGGAACACCCACATGCTCACTGTGCCAAAGAACAAACCCATTCTCAGAAACTACCGAGGCCACATCAGACAGCACAGCGCATCTGCTTAAAGGGGCTCCTGCTCGCCAAATGTGGGGGCAGTCTGAAGGTCAAAAGGCTAAAGAGGATAGTTGCTGGCAGAGTTAAATTTTTACGTCCACGGTGATGGCCGAAAGAAATGACCAAATAAACACGGGCCTTAAGAGGGAGACCTCTGCTTTACGGATCAGTCAGCTAATAATTATACGTGAAACGACAATCAAAATAGTGCCACTTTGTAATGCTCACTAAAATGATCTCTGATTCAGTCAAGATCACACCGACACCATTAAGTAGAAGGGACTGGTGCACAGGGTCTTCACAGAGACTCAGAAGGAAAATGAGCCTTTCCACTGGCACAGCCAGGCAGGGCCACAGACACAGTCGAGCTTAGCATTGCCAGCAGGACCACCCGACGCCAGGCACCTCTTACTGGATGCGCTAGGAAGCACAGAGCTCAGTGATAATATGGAGTGTTATCACTGGCAGTATTCCTGCCAAAGAATGTTTACTCTAAAGGCAACCAAGTCTTTGGACTCACGGTTCATAGGACATGCAGGAGGGCATTCAAACAAGCTAACCACCATTATAAACCAGAACATGAGACATTCTACAGAACAAGAGGCCAGGACTCTGCCAAAATTTAAAAAAATAATAGTGCTATGAATTGGAGCAAACTCCAGGAGATACTCGAGGACAGGAGATGCTGGCGAGCTGCTGTCCGTGGGGCCACAAAGAGTCAGACATGGCTTAATGACTGAAAAACAATGGAAAGCGAAACAGTGAGGCGGGGGGCGGGCCGCTTCCCTGGTGGCCCAGTGGTTAGAGCTCCTCACTCCCATGCAGGGGGCACAGGTTCAGTCCCTGGGCAGGGGACTAAAATCCTGCGCCCTGTGCAGTAGGTGGTGGGTGGAGTCTCTGCTCGAGATCAGAGAGACTGAATACCTTGATTAGATCCTGCACTTGGGGGTGGGGGGGAGAGACAGGAAAAAAAGGCAGCTATAATGGACCATCTCACAGTAATCAGGGCCTTAATTACGTGATGACAGCGTTTCATCAGGGAGGACAATGCCCTACTCTCAGGAGAGAAAGGCTGAAGTATTTACGCGTGAAGAGTCAGGGTGTCTGTGACTGACTTCCGCGTAGTCCCACCAGCAGAGTTACAGAAAGAGAGACACGGCCCCTACGGCACAACAGTCAAGTCAAGGCATCCAGGCAGACAGAGCCTGGACTCCAGGCTCCATTTCTTTGTAGGTCTGAACACTTTCAAAAGGAAAAGCTAGGAAAACCCTGCCAGGCAGCAGGGCTCAAGGACGGTGACCCTGGCTGCTGCTTACTCCGAGTACAGGATGTGCCAGGCCCGTCACGCTCTCCCACAACCACCCGGCTCGCAGGGATGTGCAGTGTTTACCGACCGTCCTGGAAAACAAGCTCAGCTAGCACCGCTGGACACACTCACGCACACGGCTGCACGAGGGGCAGAGCTGGACCCGAGGCACGTGTGAGCACACGTGTCTCTCTCACTGAGTGCCTCCAGAGGAAGAGGAGGCACAACCCTCGGGGGCGACCTGGCCGTGAACTGCCCCTTACATCCAAAGCAACTTCCTGCTGCGACCTTATCTTCGCCTCCCTTGTTTTCCAAGAAAAGGACAGGGCTGCCGTGACAGGACCCGGAACAGAGCCAAGCAGGCAAACAGGACGACGGTTCCGGGGGCAGAGGGGCCACCTCACCTTCCACCTCTTCCCAGTCCTCCTCGCTGTCTTCCTCGTCGTCCCCCTTGCAGCTGCCTTTGTCCGCAGCGGCCTCTCGCTCCGGGGGCTGGCCCTTCCTGCGGGCGCTCGGCAAGTCCCTGTGCGGAGACCACAGAGGAAGGTGAAGAAAGCGCACACGTCCCGGTGCCACGGGGAAGCTAAGCTCCCCTCTCAAGGCTCCTTCTGTTTACTGTGAATCTGCTGCCGTTAGTTGAAGATGGTTTGGGAGCTCTGAGTCTCACACCCTGCATGTTCCTGGGCCTCGGGTTCGCACCAGGATGGGCTCTGATCAGGGGTCTAATACTAGACGCGTCTTCGGAAACAGGAGGAGCGTGAACCTGCACCCTGAGGCTGTGTGAAGGGAGACAGGTGTCTGCAAACAGATGGGGAAGGGAGACGAGACCATGAAGAGAATGCAGGTCCCAGAAGGAGAAGCCACGATGCCTGCGCGCACACGTGCAGCCAGACGCCAGCAAGAAAGAGGGAAGGGTTCGCACTCGCTGCCCCTCGCCGCCTCTGAGAGGTGAGATGAAAGGCGACTGAGGCTGGGAGAATTGAACTCCTAGGTGCGTGGGGGTGCGTCATGAGGAACACGGACGGCTGGAGCGGAGGCACAGAACTCTGCAGATGGGCAGCTGGCTACACACTGGCTCAGGACTCAGGGCTTGCTTACACGCAATGTACTAACGTTTCTGCAAATTCACACGTAAAACATCTTTAGAGCCCCGAGTTACTTTTAGCTTTTGTTAAGATTTGACACATGGTGTCCAGTGAGAATATTACCCAAGATTTTAGCACAAACACTTAACTTAACAAGCTTCAGACTTCAGCTCTAAAAAGACAAGACACTCCCTTTTTAGTCTGCCGCTTCCTTTCAAAAGCACAGAAACAAAAATATCCCCTTAAGAGTAAATGTGGGAGAAATGTCACTTCCCAGCCTAGAGGCAAAAAGGGGAGCCGGGCTTTCCCTGGCAGCGTCCTGGCTGATCTGTATGTGGGCTTCTCTGCAGAAAGAATCCGGCAGGTGGGAGCGGGAAGCGGGAAGCTCAGTGGCGCTGCGAGGAAGAGTCTTAGGGAAGAGGAGGCGAATGACGGTGGTGAGTCCACGCGCCCGCCGTGCTCCTTCCCACAGCTGCCCTGTCCTGGGCTACCTCCCAGCCAGCACTGGGGTATGCCAGGAGAGCTGACACTGAGAGAGGCCTTATCTCTGACGTAAAGCAGCAACTGCGGCCTCTCTGTTGGTCCTCTCCCCTGCACCCCCCCACCCCCTCCCGCAACATTCCCCGGAGGCAGATGATCAAGTGATCACGAGGTTTACAGGCATGGTTCACCAAATTGTCAATACGCTCAGTCACTGTGAGAGGCCCTGCCCTAGATGCCACGGGGCATACAGAGGTGAGCCGGCGTGGTTCCAGCCGTCTGAGAGCTCACAGGGGTGTGTGGCTTGGACACAACTAAGTGTAACAGCCGTCTGTGCACTCACAGGAGGGTATGATGGAAACACAAGTAAGTGTAACGGCCGACTGAGAGCTCACGGGGTGTGTGGCTTGGACACAAGCAAGCATAACACAAGGAGGTGAGTTACACTCTTCAGAGATGCGGCAAGAAGCCAGAGGAGGAGACGGGGCCGAGGGGCGGGTGAATTCTGTTCTGCATCGTCAAGGTGGCAGGACGCAGGCAGATGGTGAGCACGTGTCGAGTGAAGGGGGGCGTCCAGCTGGGCAGGAGCAGCGCGAACGCGAGGGGAGCAGGACAGGACGCGGCTGGGACGCCGGGGAAACGCCTCATGTACCTAACGTCTGTGGGGTAGAAACAGCACTGAGCCAGGAGCTGAAGCCCTGCGTCTCATCCTGGCTACTGCCACGAGTAACTCACTCTCTGCAAGCGGTGGTCCTCATCTGCAGAGGCTGGGCGGTGACCTACGGTCACCACGACACTTCCAGTCTTACAGTGGCCCGACCGCTACCTGCTGCTGCTGCTGCTGCTGCTAAGCCGCTTCAGTCGTGTCCGACTCTGTGCGACCCCAGAGACAGCAGCCCATCAGGCTCCCCCGTCCTTGGGATTCTCCAGGCGAGAACACTGGAGTGGGTTGCCATTTCCTTCTCCAATGCATGAAAGTGAAAAGTGAAAGTGTAGCCGCTCAGTCGTGTCCGACTCTTCGTGACCCCATGGACTGCAGCCTATCAGGCTCCTCCGTCCATGGGATTTTCCAGGCAAGAGTAGTGGAGTGGGGTGCCAGTGCCTTCTCCGCGAGCGCTACCTAGATCTGTTTAAAGATCCCACTTTTCCCACAGACCCCAGAGGCGAGCAACAGGAGCAGGTTTCCTTAGTCATACTTCCCTGATGGACCCGGTCAAGACGTTTTCCGCCGTCTCACCTGAAATCTTCCCCTTCGCTGAGGGCTTCTTCCTTTACAGCCTGGGGCTCTTCAGATTTCACTGAAACCTTGGCCGCCTTCCTTGTCACTGGACCGTCTGCTGAGCTCCCAGCATCACCGCAGCCTCTCTTCCTCTTTCCTCGGGAAACTTTTGTGGGAGGGCTCTTCTTTCGTGGTTTCTCATCTTTGACGACGTCTGGATGACCACACGGAACACGAGAGGAGGGACACAGGAAAAGCGGAGACATTGCAGGTTCGTGGGCAGGGTCACAGAAGTCCTCCCTGGTAACCTCTCTCCAGACGCCCATCAACATCCCACGTTTGGTCAAAAAGAGCGTTCAGCCCCTTCCACCTCCCACCTCCAGCTGGTCTGCAGACTACACGCTTCCTTCATCAGTTACTCTGTTCTACCTCCGAAGGCTATAGAGACACCAGCACACGACCCATAAAACCTAAACTGCAAACCTTAAATTTTACCTAATGTCCAGCAAAGAAAACGCATCAATCCATTAACTAACACCTTGCTTGTTACTACCTGCTGAGACTAATTATTTTAGGGATAATCCACCCCTACTAAGTGAAAAGCTTCAAGTTTATAAACATGTCTGAGTGCGAAGGACAAGGAAGCCTGGCATGCTGCAGTCCATGGGGTCGCAAAGAGTCAGACACGACTGAGCAACTGAACAACAATGATTTCCCCTAATCTAAGCTTCTGCTGTCTTTTAAAACCAAACGCTGCTCAAAACACACACTTTATGAAATCTATCCAGTCTAACCCAAATGCCACTCATACGAGCTTGTGTGTACGCTAAGTCATTTCAGTCGTGTCCAACTCTGTGCAACCCCATGGACTATAGCTTGCCAGGCTCCTCTGTCCATGGCATTTTCCAAGCAAGAATACTGGAGTAGGTCGCCATGCCCTCCTCCAGGGGAGCTTCCTGAACCAGAAATTGAACCTGTGTCTCTTATGTCTCCTGCACTGGCAGGCGGGCTCTTTACCACCAGCGGCCCCCTGGGAAGCCCCTCAGCAAGCTTGAGGTTGGAATAAGTTAGCAGTAATTGAAAAACAACTTTATTTTAATAACTAACCATTATTAATAATTAATAAATAAAATAATAAAATTTTCTTAAAAGGAAATATAAAAAATCCATACACTATTCATTTTAGTTCAACTAGGGTATCTAAAAGCATGGTCTCTTAACACATAACTATATTACATATGTTATAATATATTAATACAACAGGGGAAAATGTTTTTCTATTATAAATATAGCCAGGCAAATAATCTTAAATCTGAAATAAATCATCTTTTTTCCTCTGCACAACTCTGCTTCAGTTAATATTGCAAAACAAAAATACTCTAACCTTTTTTGAGGTTCCAGAAGGAGCTGTGATAGTAAAACCTAAAGTATCAAATTAATTCATTGCTTTCATTTATGGTTTGAACTGCTGACACCCTGGATATGCATTTTTAGTCCCCAAGAATACAATTTTGCATGGAAGAAAGAGACTCTTCCTTTAGAGCTAAAAAACAACAACAACTAAATTTTAACAGATTTCACCTTTTAGCAGCGTTTGTTTCAATGCTGGCTAAAATCACTGATTGGGTTCTGTTTCTTCAGATTTCTTATTTCAAGGCCAAAAGTTTATTTACGACCTGACAATTTGGTAGGGCATACTGAAAACCAGGATTTCTAGATCCTACAATGGTTTTTAGCCCTCTGTTAATAAGATGCTCAATACTTTACTAGTCTAAACATGCAGGTGGGCAGTTGCTTCAGAAGTCCTGTTTCTTCCTCTCTAAACTTACTTGGTTGGTTGAAAGGCAGAGGTGTGCATTTCTGTGCTTTGAATAGAGAAATAGAGAAGTTAAAAGTGAGAACAAGGGAAATGAACTGTGACTCTAAAAAACGTTTATAGTATCATTATTCAAAGTATCCAAAATTTTAAAAGTCTGACTGCCCATCCAGTAAATGGACATTGATTAAATCGTTAATTATGGTGCAGTCACACAATGATATATGATGTCATCATCTCTTAAGACAAAGGAAGAAGATGTGATAAAACGCTGAGAATGCAAAGCTGTCGGCATAGTTTCTACTACACAAAAAGACGCAGACTAGAAGGAAACATAGTATTATTTGGTGGTGGTGGTTTCTGGATGGGAGATGTATGGTAACATTTTTCCCCTAAATTATTTGTGTGTGCCCCAGGGCATCAAAGAGGCTATCATCTAGATATTCCAAGCAAACGGAAGCTAAAATATAGCTCAGACAGCAATAATCGTATCAGGCAAGATAGACCATAAAATAAAGTCTATAATAATAGACAAAGACATTATATAATGATAAAGGGGTCAATATAAGAAAATGATAACACTGATAAACATATATGCATCGAATGCAGGAGCATCGGAATATATGCAAAAAATATTAACGAAAACAAGGGGAGAAGTTGACAGTAATACAGTAACTGCAGGCAACTTCAACACCCGAGTTACGTCAACGGACAGATCATTCCGAAAGAAAAATCAATAAGGTAACGGTGACCTTAAATGACACTTTGGACCACATGAACTTAATAGATAACTTCAAGACACTGTGTCCAAAACAGCAGAATACACAGTCTTTTCAAGTGCGCATGGAACATTTTCCAGGATCGATCGACCGCATGCTAGCCACAAAACGAGTCCCAACAAATTCGAGACTGAAAAGGTATTAAGTGTCTTTTCCAATGACAACAGCAGGAAACCAGAAATCAATTACAGGGGAAAACGAAACACAACTCGAAGACTAAACAGGACCCTACAAAAAGCAGACAGCCAGTGGCAGCTCACGACGCCGCAGAGAGAACCAGAAAATACCGTAGGACAGCGAAGATGAAAACACAGCTTTACAAAATCCACAGGGCACAGCGAAAGCAGTTTCAAGAGGGAAGCTTAGAGCACTACAGGCCCACCTCCAGAAACAGGAAAAGTCTCAAACAACCTAAGCTACCATCTAAAGGAATCAGAAGTATCAGTCCTAAAAAAAGAAATCTTGCCATTCGCAACAGGGAGGATATTATGCTTGGTGAAATAGAGAAAGACAAACACCATGTTTCCCCTTATACACAGAATCTAAAAAACAAATGAACAAATTAAATAAAAACAGACTCACAGAGAACAAACCAGTGGCCACCAGTGGGGAAAGGGGTAGGAGGACAGGCAAGACAGGGGAAGAGGATGAAGAGGCACCAAGTCAGTAAGTTACACGGATGTAACGTACAGCACGGGGATGTGGTCAATACCTTGGAATAACTTTATACGGAGTATTCAGTGTGAAAGTGCTAGTCGCTCAGTCATGTGCGATTTGTGACCCCGTGGACTGTAGCCCGTCAGGCTTCTCTGTCCATAGAATTCCCCAGGCAAGAATACTGGAGTGGGTGGCCATTGCATTCTCCAGGGGATCTTCCTGACCCAGGGACTGAACCCAGGTCTCCTGCATTGCAGGCAGACTCTTTACTGTTTGAGCCGCCAGGGGAGCCCTTATCTGGAATATAATCCAATACCCAATATCCAATCCTTGTTGTCCATCTGGACTAATGCTATAGTAAGTCAACCAGAATTTTAAAAGAGGCCATTTTCCAAGACTCTCCAGGATCTAGAGCTGTCTGCTAGAGTCACCCCTCCGTTCTGGATGCCCTGGTTCCAAATCTGTGGATTTAACTAACCTCGGATTGAACTTTGCTTGAATCCACAGATGTGCAACCTGTGGAAGGCTGACTGTACTACACTGTTATATAACCTGGGTCTTTCAGCAGGGCAGGAATTAACCACTGGGTTTGCTCGGCCAGCTACCAATTTAACAACCACCAAAAAACCCCACCTGCTTAGAACTGCCGGCAGCGCCTCACAGCACCAAGAATAAAACACAAACTCCTTAGTCTGGTCTCCAGCCTAAGGTTCCCAGTTATTTCTCTCACCTCAATTCTAAAACATTCCTAAGAGCTTTAAACTTACTGATTCCTCTGCCCACATCCTACAAAAGGCCCCTCGTTACGGTCAGTAGTTGGCTGGAAGCACCAGGTCCTCGGACGGGACTTCGAGGCCACCGATTCTGACTCTGCTGCGTCTTCCCTGTGCCCGTGCCAGGTTTGTGACAGAGACCTCTCTGCCTCCTTCCTGGCTCCTGTCACCGTGGGAATTTGTTTTTTAACTTGTTTGTCCGACCTCCCCTTCCCCAAAGATTACAAGCATCGTGAGAGCAGAACCTTGCCTGTCCTGTTGACTGCTACCCTTCCAGTGCCAATAACTGGGCCTGAACACAGCCAGGCGCTCAGTAAGTATCTGCTGAAGGAGCTAATGATGGAGCAAATCCGCGGAGCGATGTTGAGATCCGACGGGTAGAAACTAGAGGGGCCCTAATAGAAACAAAGATGTGATGGGAAGCCAAATAGTAGGCTGTTGGAAGCAGCCAAGTGTCTCCATTATTTGCACGCATGGTGGTGCTGTTGCACGCTACACTGACGAGTCACCAAATCAACGTCAGCTGCAGCCGAAACCACAGCCAAACTGTTCCTCCACCAACCACAGCAAAGACAACAGCTCTTCCCGGAAGCTGCCTTGGAAACGTACTGCAGCTCCACTGGCTCACAGAGTGCAAATGAGGCTTGAGTGCAGTTAGCCCATGTGGTCACCTCACCCAGACCAGGCCCGGAGCCTTACGTGCCATCTCACTGAAAACTCACACCTACCCTGCAGAATCACAGAATTACTCAATCTAGTGTCACAGGGGGCCTCACTAGTGATCTGGTCCGATCGTCTACTCCGTTATGTGAGGGACCCCGGAAGTTCCTTCTACCGCCTGCATCGTGCAGTTATTTATACTGTTTATTGAGCACTTATTATATGCAGGGAAGTGGAGAGGACAAGATGAGATACAGCGAAAAGTAAGACATGTTTTCATAAGCTCATCTGGCTAAGACAGGTCAAAAAGGAAGCAAATAAATTACCAAGATCCTCTGTGATGAGGTGTGCCTGGGAAAGACCACCTTAGGCAAGACACTCAAGGAGTGCCTGGGTTGAGACCTGCAGGAAGAAGAAGGCAGCCGTGGCAAAAGCTATGACGAGCATTCAAGGGAGAAGGAACATCAGGGGCAAAGGCTCAGGTGAGAGATAACGCGGGGTGCCTGAGGAACCGAAAGGAGGCCACAGAAGGGGTTATCTGGGAAAGGAGAGAGCAGCGCGGAATCATGCAGCGTCTTGAAGGCCATGTGAGGGAGCTAGATTTTATGCCAAGAGCAATGGCAGCCAGAGCGTCTGAAGTAGGAGCGTGGCAAGACCTCATTTATTTTTTTCTTAAGATCACTTGCTGCCGCATGGAGAACTCTTGCGAGTAGATGAAAGGGAAGTACAGACAGGTAAACAGACGACCGCAGTCGTTCAGCTGAAAAGTGAAGGTGGCCTGGGCAGGGGGTGTGGCCAGGAAGATAAAGAGAAGCGGAGAGATTTGAGGCAGGGTTCTGAGGGGGAACTGACAGAGCTTGCTGAAGGATTGGAGGGGTTTGTTCTAACAAGTGATGAAGGGATCAGTGAGATGGGGATAAGTGGGGAAGGGGCAGGTTTAGTTTGCCCGGGACAAATATAAGAAACTTATTCGATATGCACGTGGAGAAGTCGGCTGGGATCCGAAATCTGGGGCTCTAGGGTGGGATTTAGCTGAAGGTACCGTTAAGGAAGCCTGGCGTGCTGCAGGCCACGGGGTCGCAAAGTGTCGGGCACGACGCAGCGACGGAACAACTACTATTCAGGAGATCAGCACACTCCCGCACGCTTAAGTACGGGTCCGCTGGTCTCGTGGGGGCACAAAACAAGTGCCTTTTGCCTATTCGCCCTCAGCATCTGCCAGGAGACCGGACTTGACCCTGCGGGCGGCAGGGCGCAGGAAGAGACCGCGCAGGGGAGCTCGTGGTCCGGCCAGGATCGGCGGAACCGCTCAGTGCGCATCCGGCACGGAGGGCAAAGGCGCAGCGACGTCGGGGTGGCCCGGGGCGGGCGCACGCCGCCTGCCTCCCGCGGTCACCGGGACGCGGTCTCCTCCGCGCGGGTGGGCGCAGGATTGCCTACCCGCACCCGCGGGAGGCCGGCCTCGCCCTGCCCGCGCCCGGCCCGCCTCCTGCCCTCCTCCAGCCTCTCCCCGCCAAGCCCGGCTCGGCCTCGCTCTCACCCGCCTCCTCCTCCTTGCGCCGGGCTTTGGTTTCGCCCTTGGCCGTCTGTCCGCGGGGGTCCCGGCCAGCCGCGCGTTTCCGAGCCATCTCTGCCCGGGCAAGACTCGCCTGGCACGGGACGCACTGCGCCGGCGCTGGACGCTGCCCGCGAGCTGGCTCCGCCCCCTCGCATAGGCCACACCCCCACCCCGCGCCCCCGGTGAAGCTCCGCCCCAGCCCCGAAGTACCAATGCCAGTCGCCGGAAGCGAGAAGCCGCAAGACCGATTTCTTTCTACTTCCGGTGCGTTGCGTTCTCGCGTTTCCCGAGACCCGAGGCGGGGGTGGGGTTCTCGTGCTATCGCGAGAGGCGGGAAAGAGCGAAGGGTTTGAAAGATGGCGGACGACGTGGACCAGGTGAGTGTCTTCTGAAGCGCCAGCTCCGAAGCAGCTTACTTATTCCCGGGCCTGGTTCTGCCCGGCTTTGCCTGCCAGGGTTGCTTTTTCCAGTCTCACAGGAAGGTGGCCAGTTGTGCCGCCTCTTTCTGGGTCTTAACGGCCTCAAATCTGCCTTTTGGCTAACCGCGCCCCCTCCGAATATTACGCCAGGCCTTGACATCTTTTACTGTTCGAAACCCGCTGAAAACTAATTATTCCTCACTCTCGTCACTTCCTTTCTCTTGAGTATATTTCTGTTTGCCAGATACTGTTTAAAATACATCAAGTTTAATACACGAGCCCTTTTTTATTCCTCGCAATAATCATGAAGGGAGAATGGTGGTAAGTCGTGTCCGACTCCTGCGACCCGTGGACTGCAGCCCGCCAGGCTCTTGTCCATGGGGTTTCTCAGGCAAGAATACTGGAGTGGGTTTCCATTTCCTCCTCCGAGGGATTCTTCCCGACCCCGGGATCGAATCCGCGTCTCCTGAATTGCCAAGCGGATTCTTTACCAGTCATTTGTAAACAGGGAAACTGAGAATTAGAGATGGCACGATTTTAAATCCCAGTTTATAAGTGTCAGAATCACGAGTTGAGCCCACACTCCCAGAGTCACAGGCAGCGCTTTCACGGGTTATTCTATACTGGATGCTAAATACTGATATATTCATCTTACTGGCCAAATGGCTCGCTAAACTCAGCCTGCCCTGCACTGAATTCATAATCCGCCTTCAAACATTGATCTCTACTTAGCATTCTCTCGTATGTGGAAGTCATTAAGTGTATGGTCTTCAGGCTACTAAATGATACTTGAATTAAAGGAGAAGTCCCTGAGAGAGTGACTCCCTCCACCCTGAAATGGGGTCAGACACTGGGGATTTTGAGGGGACAGAGTCATGATTGTTTTGTCCTCTCTGTCTTCATACATTTCAGCCCCCGCTCATCCAGCACTTAGTGTCAGGTGCTGTTCTGCACCGTCATATACGGTCCCTTAAGCCTCACGACAGCAGTGTTAGGCAGGCACGGTTGGTGCCCGCGTTTTACAGACTAGGAGGCTGAGGCAACAGAGGGGTTGCGTGGCTCGCCTGCTGCCACGCGGCGCGGGGGGCTCCGTTCCTTCACCCTAGTCCTGTAGCATCACTCAGCCTGTTTCTTTCATCAGCAACAAACCACCAACACTGTGGAGGAGCCCTTGGATCTCATCCGGCTCAGCCTGGACGAGCGCATCTACGTGAAGATGAGAAACGACAGAGAACTTCGAGGCCGGTTACACGTGAGTGGCTATCTCCTTGAGGTTGTTTCCCTCTCCCTCCTCTGAAAGGTGGAAACCGTCTGCTCTGGAAGAGAGTGTTGACTGTTGACCAGAAGCGGGTGGAAAGTCACCCATATTTCTAAAGGCCAAATGCGATGGTATTTTATTCATATTTTTCACATTTTTTTCCTCTTAATGGAAATGGTGTATTTATTAAAGAACACTTTCATTTATTTTTTCCTTTCTGTTTTTTTGTGAATAACATTTACTTGTTCTCCATTCTCATTAAAGTGTTCGTTAAACTACTGACATATATACCTATATAAACTTGTGATTAGTTGTGAAAAATTTGAGATAGCACAGACACACGTAGAGTAAAAGTAGAACGCTGTTGCTTCTACCGGTAGCCATTCCTTCTGTCGGGTCTATGGTCTTTCAGGTCTTTTCTCTATATTTACGTACATGAATATGTGTCTGTGTGCACATATTTGCACTGTATACACTACTTCTAAAAAAATAAATGACACCTTTCTATACCTTTTGGGAGAACCGTTCTTTTCCACTTAATCTTTCCTGGAAGTTATTGGTCATGAGTACATGTTAAAGCTTCTTTATTATTATTTTTTAATGACTTTGCAGAATGCTTTACGTGGTAGTAGTGATACCAACGGAGAAGGCAGTGGCACCCCACTCCAGTGTCCTTACCTGGAGAATCCCAGGGACGTGGGAGCCTGGTGGGCTGCCATCTGTGGGGTCGCACGGAGTCGGACACAACTGAAGTGACTTAGCAGCAGCAGCAATGATACCAAAATCGTCTTCCATTTCTTGCTGCTGAAAGTAATGCTGCAATAAGCATTTTTATACGTAGACCTTTGTTTATATCTGCAAATATAAATATTTCTATAGGATTGGTCCTTTGAGGTGGTTCCATTTATTCATAAAGAGAGTATATTAAAGGTTTTGTCTCTTCTTGGTAACTTATTTCTTTGCTGAGTGTGTTCTTTTCATTATTGCCATTCTACCCTAAGTGATTAAACATAGCTAGTTTTTATCCCAGGGATGGGGGAGCCTGGTGGGCTGCCGTCTCTGGGATCACACAGAGTCGGACACGACTGAAGCGACTTAGCAGCAGCAGCAGCAGCAGCAGTTTTTATCCAACACTAAACCAGGTGCTGTTACTCTAAGTGCTTTGCCTGTAATATCTCGTTTATCTCTATAACAACTCTGTGAGTGCAGATACTCATTATCCCCATTTTGCACTTGAAGAAGCTCACGCTCAGAAAGGTAAAGTTGCTTGATTAAGGTGACAGAGCCAGTGGAAAGCAGGGCCAGACTAGAAGCCTAAGCTGCCTGACTACCAGTCTCTTCAGGACCATGATTCTACCTAATGTGAAACCTAAAGGCAAAGAACCTCCTGTGCTTGGAAAGAAGGTGGAGACCTAAATCTTAAATTGCAGAAAGGAAGATGACCCCAGGACATGGAATAGTGGCGACTTTGCAGAGAAAAATAGAACTGAGCTTTTTTACCTGGGCCAGTGGCACATAGACAGGCCCTCCCGGACAGACACGTTGCCTTAACTCTTGGAGGCCTCTTCAGTTCTCTGTGTGGACTCACCTCCCTCTGCGCTGAATGACCCCTCCACCCCCGCAACCGTCTGGGGATCCTTGCTCTTGTTCGTGTGCTTTGCTTGGCATTTCCCTGTGTTGCTAATTGGCTGCTTTTATTTTGATGTGAGCTGGTGAACCATTTAACACTTGACTAGAAGTAACTCAGGTGGGTTCTAAACAAGACCCTCTGCCCCTGGCTCTGGAGGTTCACCGTTCGGTCAAATGCATGAGCTTTGGAGGTTAGATTGAGGACATCCCTGAATATCTGAGTTGCACTATTTGTTGGTTGTGCTGAGCAGTTAATTCTGGCAAGGCTGTACAATGTGCAGGTGCTGCTCTACTCGAGTCTACTTTGTGGTGTTTCGTCTGGGACAGGGAGGTTTGAGTGACAGTGTCTTGTGCCTTCGGGAAGCTAGTGCTGTCATCTTAGCAGTTAAAGAATTTGTTTTCCTTTCCTATGAAGTGAAGTGAAGTGAAGTCGCTCAGTCGTGTCTGATTCTTTGCGACCCCATGGACGGTAACTGACCAGGCTCCGCGGTCCGTGGGATTTTCGAGGCAAGAATACTGGAGTGGGCTGCCATTTCCTTCTCCGGGGGATCTTCCCAACGCAGGGATCGAACCCCAGTCTCGGCATTGCAGACGCTTTACCGTCTGAGCCACTAGGGAGTGCCTCCTTCACTATATGTAACTTCAGATTATTTTGAGTAAATTCATCTTTGACCATAAACAGTTTTATATTTGTGTTACATCAATTAAGTAATCATGGGAGATGATCTGCAAAGAAACAGTGTATTAGTACAGCAGGGTTATTTTTTATTTGCATGTAAATTTTGTGGTGTAAGTATTGATGGTATATGTTACTTGTAATTGAGCCATTTGCATATTGTAAGCCCTGTTTATTTTTTCCTAATTTGCTTATTAAATTTCTTGGTCCCCCACCTTCCCACTTCAGGCTTATGATCAACATTTAAATATGATATTGGGAGATGTGGAAGAAACTGTGACAACTATAGAAATTGATGAAGAAACATATGAAGAAATATATAAAGTAAGTCATGCAGTTCTAGTCAGCACTTTCAAAATGTCGATTCTCAGAATACAACAACTTAATACTTATTTATGGAAAGCCTTTCATGTTTTGATACCTATGCATGGGGCTCAATAGAATGTAACAATTAAAAGCAAAGGCTTTGGAGTTGGACAGACCTGGGTTTCTAGTGTTGGTTTGGCCACTTCCTACCTGGGATATGTTGGGCAGGAAGTACCTTTGCAGATGTAACTTCCTCACTGGTGGGCAGGTATACTGGTCACCTCTGTTTAGCTTGCCAGGATACATTGAGATATGCCTGTGTAAGAGGCCGCTGTGTGCTGTGTGTAACGGTAATACAGGACAATGTTTTGTTTGATGTGAATTTATCTATCAGTACTTGTTGGAAACTAAAACTGAGAAATTTAAAAAATATTAACTCATTAAAAACAAATCTATTGCACGCTGACATACGTAACATGAATACTAACTGTATTTTCTGAAACAAAACATTTAGTGAGGAGTGTCTTTGTTTCATGTTTTGCAAATGCTTGACTTAATAGACAACATTAATTCCATCTTCACTTCTGCGTTTAATCTGTCGTGCTGCGTTGTGGTTGAACATCACACAGATAGGTTAACTGGAATTGAGAGAGTGTTTTTGTGGATACTTGCCTGTGATGCTGCCTCCAAACTGAACAAGCAGTGGTTTCTTAAAGATCAGTTGTAGTGCGGACTCTGAAACTGCATTGGTGAGCTCTCTGTACTCTTGGTGTGTGTGACGTCATTGGTACCTCGCGCTTGGAGTGGACCTTGTATACATGCACGATTTTGTTACATCAGACTCTGGTCATTTGGGAAATACTAGCTCACTGAATCATGCAGGTCTTCCGTATATCGGCGCACTTTATTCTTCAGTCTTTTAAGGACTGAGAAGCCAGTCTCTGACCCTCCTCTAGCAGAGTGCTTTGCTGTGGAGGCTCAGACCACAGGGCCGCCTGTCGCCTGGATTCATGTCTTGACTGTTGCTTGCCAGCTCTATAATTTTATCAGTTACCCAACTTGTCTGTGACTGAGTTTCTGTGCCTGTAAAATAGGGATGGTAGTACCAACCCATTTAATACTACCGTTGAGGATTCATTGAGAGATTCCATGACTAGCCCTCAGACGGTGACAGGCACATAGTAAGTGTTCTGATGTTAGCCTTTGTTGGTTTTTGTGCTTCTGCTTTATCCTGGCTCTCCTCTTTTCAGGCACTCTTGACTCCTTGGCTAGTTTTCTTTTTCCTTCTGAACGTGGATTTTTCTTTGTTTTACTATGCATTTTTCCCTCTCGCGTGTTAATTGGTAGTCACTGTTAGTTACAAGCCATCAGTCTCTAATGACAGTGCAGCATAAAAGCTTGAGCTCTGGGTGAACAGATGTTTGTTCACATCCTGGCTGCTGCTGATTAGTTTTGTAACCTTGGGCAAATTCTAGAAATTTTGTAAGCCTCGAGGATCTCCTCAGTAAAATGCCAGTGCACTGGATTTGGTGCTTGCAAAGCTGGCGGCAGGTGATGGTTGCTGGCCATTATGATTGTGGATAAATCTGTATCTTTTCTGAGCATCACTCTTTTCTAATATTCTTACTGCATAAATACCCACTTTGGATGTTATCTCAAACTCAAAACCAGACTCCTGGTGTTCTTCAAAATGAGGTCATTCTCAATTCCTTGTTTCTGGTCATGACTTTCTTAGTTATCTGGACCCTTTATCTCAGAATTTTAACAAGTCAACCCAAACCTTAGTGTCTTAAAAGCACACCCACTTACCAGCTCACAGTTTCTGGGGGTCAGGTGTCCAAACTCAGCTGGGTCTTCTGTGTTAGGGTCTCTCACGAGGCTGCACAGGGTTTGGGGTCTCATCTGGAGACTACAGTTGGGAAGGTTCCGCTGCTAAGCTCACTTTGATGGTTGTTGGGAGGATTAATTTCCTCTAGGGTTTTGAAATATGGGCAGACCCAGAGCTTGTTAGAAATGCAGGTTCACAGGCTCCACCTTGGCCTATGGAGTGAGGATCTCTGGGCATGGAGCCAGAAAACAGCCTTAAAAGCTGTTAAACAGGTGATCTTATGCATAGTAAAACTTGAGAACGCTGAGATATACAAAGAGTTAGATACATTTCATGGCTGACAGGTATACTCAATTTAACATACTAAATTTATAGGTATTATTTGAATTTACTGTTCAGGGTTCTCTTTTTATGTTCCAGTACCTAAGAAGCTCATAAAACATAGTTTTTACATGTTAAAAAAACGTTCTGGAAACCTAGCTATTACCAGTACTTTCTGCCTGGCACAGAAACAGTTCTCTGTCAGAGCTACACGTGGTCAGTTGTACAGATTCCTGTAAGCGAAGAAGGATGGATTGTCGCCGTCCCTCCCGCCTGCACTGTAGCAGAGCCAGGGACAGGATATCCACAGCCGTAAACGTTCCCTTTCAGAAAAGGGAAGGACCCCGAGCAGTCACTGGTCCTTCTGTGACAGATCCCCTGGGAGGTGTGAATAGTAAAAGAAACCTTGCTTAGGTCAAGTATGACCTGTGCCATATTTGGGACACACTTATACTAAAAAAACCTTATTCTTTCTTTGTATAGAACTCTTCATTGGTTACCTGTATTTTTATTGTTAAATATGGGAGCTGCAGAGTGTTGACAGAAACACTCGAGTATGCTGGGATATTCAGTTTGTCAAAGGCTTTTGTTAGCCAGTCACTGGATCCTTTGTGAGAGCCATTTCTTTAAAACTTATGACTTGTTGTGTTTCCCGTCTGTTTACTTCCAACCAGTTCTTTGGGCCAGTAACCTCAAAATCCTTCTCTAGATGAAACTTGCATATGCCTTTGTTTCTTTAGTTACCCACCTCTAACATGGTTCCTCTTGTACAAAGTAATGTTGGCTACCCTGGGTCACTTGCTAATGTGAACTTGAATGGGAAGGCCACACCCTTAATCTCATCTTCCCCTCAGGGCTGAGTTTGTTTAACTGAGAACATTGACAGGGCTGCTTTGTGCCTCAGAGCTGTTTTTCTTGTTTTTGTCCACAGTTTGGAGTCTAAAAACAGTTGGCTTTCTGACCTTAGGAATGCTGTTTCTTATCATCGCTGCTTGAAAACCTGTTAGTTATCGCCTAAGCTCATCTCTTCCTTACACTGCCCTGCCCAGCGCATCAGATTAACAGCAACACTACCGATGTTTGGCTTTTTCGAACCTTTTCCCCAGAACCTAGGTTTGGGCCGTCTTCATGCTACTCTTTAGCCACTTTCTAGGCAACAGTTTTGGGACTTCCCTGGTGACTCAGACGGTAAAGCGTCTGCCTACAGTGCGGGAGACCTGGGTTCGATCCCTGGGTCGTGAAGATCCTCTGGAGAAGGAAATAGCAACCCACTCCAGTACTCTTGCCTGGAAAATCCCATGGACAGAGAAGCGTAGTAGGCTACAGTCCATGGGGTCGCAGAGTCGGACACGACTGAGCGACTTGGCTCCACTTCACTTCAGGCAACAGTTTTACTGAGGCCCGAGACGGTTTCAGGCCTCCCTTGTCTGTTTCCTTACTGCCTAAGGCTCGTCCCCTGGCTCACACAGAAGGTAGCCATACGTGAGTGGATTAGTGCCACAGTGAAGCAGATGGGAGGGCTTTATTGGTGCCCACGCGACAGTCTCTAGCGAGGTTTCAGCTCAGCGCACCAGCTCTCCTCGTGCTCAGTCAGGGATCCCGGCTTACTGGCTCTGCCGTCCCCAGGGTTCTCCGTAGTCTGAGTCCATGTGGTGGGGGAGACCCCAGAGGGGCCTTTGTGGGAGGCTTAGGGTCAGCCGTCCCTCCTGCTCACTTCTCGTGGGTTAGAACCCCGTCCGTGACGCCACGTGGTTGGCAGGGAGTGCGAGGAGTATCTAGCCGTGTGCCGGGAAGAGGGGGGACGGCTGCGTGGATGGCTGCAGCCCCTCCCCTGGCTGTGTTCCAGGAAAAGAAACACTCAGGAGATGGTTCCTTGTGTCACAAAGGTAAGTGACCAGGGTTTTAAAGCCATTTGTTTGTGTTATGATGAATCTGGGTTTTTCTTTTCAAATTTCTATCTCCAAAAATGAATACTACTACTACAAATTTGTACAAGTGGGTTCTGTGTATTGTTTTTTTCCCTCTTCCAGTCAACAAAACGGAATATTCCGATGCTCTTTGTACGGGGAGATGGCGTTGTGCTGGTTGCCCCGCCGTTGAGAGTTGGCTGAAACGAGAATTCATCACGTGTGGAAGATGGGCTGTACTGTGTGATTGCCTCTTTGAATGTGGAAGATGTTCAAAAGAGAGACCGATGTGCATCTTGATGCTAAGAAATAACCAAGAATTCTTCCACTCCTGAAATAAGTTGATTTGTAGATAACTCACAAATTCTTCAGCTAAACGGCATTTTAATTTTTCTCCAACCCTTCCAATAAATGTGATCGCCGCGATACAGAGCTTTTTCAGGAATTGATTTGCTCCACTGTTTTTTTTGGACAATTTCTGGGTTTCTTCCTTTAAATTAAATGTGTCGTTTCCTTTCTTGGTTTTTAACGTGGTCTCCTGTCTTGTGAATTCTTTGAAATAAGCACGTCTTCCATCCCCTTGCCCACTTGTCTTGCGTCTGCTGTGTTTGCAGCACGAAGTTGAGTCCTGGGAACTGCAGCTTTGGGTTTGCGTCCCTCCCTGGACCCTTCTGGGAAGGCACTTGTTGAGGCGCAGTGACTGCAAGGCAGGGAGGGCCGTGCTGATGGTGGCGTACGTGTACGGGATGCCGTGAGCACGCAGGGGCCAGCGCCCAAGCCAGAAGCACCTGGCTGGGCGGGTATGGTGCTGATGATGGGGTCTCAGCGGAAACAGCGCTGCAGGGGCCGGCGAAGCCCAGTGCGCTTCCCTCTGTCTGGCCTGGTTTCCTAAGGTCGGGCTTCATTGTCTAGCACACTGTGCTAACAGGCAGTGTTTTAAGCCATGTGCAAGAAAGATGCTTTCGTTAGACATTTTATGAAGTGGTTTCATTTTCTTTATTATGCCTATTCCTACAAGTTAACGGAGATGAGGAAAGCAAGTGTGGGCAAACCGACAGAGGCTTCATCTGCGTCAGAGCTCGGACGGAGCTCTTCTGCCGCCCACACACTTGTCCTGGCTTCAGGGAGTTCCAAGAGCGGACCTGCTTACAGCAGCCTCTTCACCGTTGAAGAAGTGGGACTGTGTTTCTGATGGTGGCCAGTGGTTGATCCTTGGGCTCACTCTTCCGGGACAGAACACTTGTTTCGGAGCCGCTGTGGCTGGTCCGCGTGATAATCGCCATCTCCTGTCAGAGTGCACCGGGCAGAGGCACTTGGTGCCCGTCTGCTGTGCCATCCGTGTGGCAGCTCTGCAGGATATTACGAGAAGCTGAAGCTCCGTGAGCTCTCAGTTCTGGCCTGTGGGTCCCAGGCAGTTCCCGGGGGAGCATGCGGGCAGCCCTGGCTCCTGATGTCCACCATGGGCTGCTGTGATGGCCACGCCGATTCTCTCCCTGTGGCATCCAAGATCTGTGCTTAATTCTTGAATATTTCTCCTAGAATTGATAGGTTACATAGAACTATTTTTGGGTGTGAGGACTATTGTCTACACAACTATGTTTCTAAAAACCATGAACCTTACCATCTGACCCAGTTGCCATTGTGTGCACATAAAACCCAGCTGCTCTATACAAACGTCTGCTTAGTCCTGGCTGCTAAGATAACAGGGGATAGGGACTTCCTGGTGGTCCAGTGGCTGGAACTCTGCGATCTCAATACAGGGTGTGTGAGTTGGATCCCTGATAGGGAGCTAGGTCCCACATCCCACAACTAAAGATCCTGCACGCCACAGCGAAGATCGAACATCTGAGTATTCAACCAAGACTTGGCACAGCCAAGTAAGTATTAGAAAAAGTGTACCTGCAGGATAATCCTCTGCATGTCCCCAGACGGGGGTTTTGTGAGCCCTCACGGAGCTCAGGCTGCCTGCCTGGAGGGTTGGAGCTGGGGCCCAACCTACAGTAGGGGCCATTCAAGCAGCGTCCCGCTACAGTCCCCCTGCCAGCCTGCTTCTCCAGGCCGCCAGGGGTGCTGCCCTCTGAAGGTGCAGTCAGAGGGCCCCGGAGGCGTGCCTTGGATTTCGAGGGCTGCACGACACCCTGAGCTCCAGCCAGCTGGACGGCCCGATGTCACCGGAGCTGGGGACTGGTAGTTTCTGCGATGTGGTATCACATCACTCAAGGGGGAGCCTCTCAGGCAAATGCCATAGTTGGATCCCTGTGTTGGTGGCTTATGGTCCCGACTCGTGGTTTCCCACGAACAAGGATGGACAGACAAAATGTGCGGCTATATACTCAGCATTGAGATGACACGTGCCCCAGCTGAAACCTGAGTAACTTGAGCTTCCCGAGTAAGACTAAAAGCATCAGCTGCAAATAGGCACTTTTCATACATTTCAAATAGTGGTTTTTAAAGATCTGCCCAAACTAGGCTGGTTCACACATCCTTGTGTGACAGATGCAGGCACGTTGTAGAGCTGTTGCAGGTTTGGTTCCAGACCCCACAGTAAAGCGAGCATCACTGATCACAGATCACCATAACAGTGGAAAAGCTTGAAACAGTGCAGGAATTATCGAAACGTGACACAGAGACATGAAGTGAGCAAATGCTGTTGGAAAAAACGCTCCAGGAAACTTAATGCAGGGTTGCGCAAACATTCAATTTGTTAAAATAAGAGCAATAAAGTGAAACACAATCAACGAGGAATGCCTGCAATACATACCTACATTTCAGCCTGCAGGCAGAGGGGAGGAATGTTCCACTGGGTGAGCGGTTGCCAGCTGTGAGCAATGCTCACCTGCACTGGATGGAAAGTCACTGAAAACTCCGGGAGTCGCCCTGGCAGGCCCCGGAGGCTCAATGACGTTTGTGTCCCTCGGCTCTGGTGAGCTTCGTGGATTCCATTCTGGGGTAGCCCCTGCCCAGTAGCAGGTCCGGGATTACAGCCTACCTGCTTGCCAGCTGCCCTGCTTTCATTCTCGACTGGCTCACGTGCTGGTCCCTGCCTAGCCCTCGTGGCGAGGAGAGCCCAATAGACGTTAGGGTCAGAAGAGCAATGGCCCCTGAATCGCTCGCTCAACTGTTACGTGAGCTCACCGTTACAAGTGTTTTGCAAAGAGCAGGGGAAAGAGCATATGTAGAGGGCTTCCCCGGCGCTCAGCGGCGGAGAATCCGCCTGCAGCGCAGGAGCCACGGGAGACGGGCTCAGCCCCTGGGTCGGGAAGATCCCCTGGAGGAGGGCGTGGAGACCCGCTCCGGTATTCTGCTTAGAGAATCCCATGGGCAGGGGAGCCTGGGGGCCGCAGGCCAGAAGGTCAGAGTCGGACCCAGCCGCAGTGACTCGGCACGCGTGCACCGTACGTAGAGGCCTTTATGCCATTGCAGCCGGTGAGAGGGAATCAGAGGACTACCACCGTTCAGCGCAGAGATCTGAGGGGAAACCCAGCGGGGCGGCTGGACCAAACTTAAGGTTCCTGAGGGGAAACCAAAGGGCCATCAGAGTTTCTAGAAATGATTTACAGGTTTACAGGTGCTACACAGATAGAGAGCCTGAGGCCCCTGAGAATGTAAGGATGACAAATATGACCTTCATCAGGCAAAGTGCCCCAGAGGTTACAAAATTATAGAAGTTAGATGGTGTATGTGAAATGGACCCTTCTCAATTAGTAGACGTCGTTTTTAAAGTGTTCAACAACAGGGAACAAGGGCTGAAGCAAGGAGATGAGAGGCAGAATGCAGCTCTTCTGGCAGCAGCGCTGAAAGCGAGGAACCTGGAGGACGGCCTCCCAGGGGACTCCGTGGCAGAGAATCTCCCCGCCAGGGTAGGAGATGCGGCTTCGGTCCCAAAGTCGGGAAGATGCCCTGGAGAAGGAGGTGGCAGCCCACTCCAGTGTTCTTGTCTGGAAAGTCCCGTGGATGGAGGAGCCTGGCGGGCCACAGTCTGTGGGATGCCAAGGAGTCGGACACGACTGAGTGACTGACCACACTGATGGGCTGGGCCTGAGCCACATGCCCATCATGGAACTAAGGGTCAGATTATCCACCTAGGGATAATCTGGTCTGAGTGAGGAGAGGGGTACTTCTCTCAAAGGAACCAGGGGAAAGTGGGTGGGAGCTGGAGACAGAGTGCCTGTTAGGTAAGAATAACTTGCCATCTCCCCTGACTTACACAAAAATAAACCCTTTGACTATTAATGGATCATTAGTGGCAAAGTTTTTGGAACACACTTCATAGCAGAGATGTTATGATTTGAAGTCACTGCTCTGGAATCTAGTAAGAGGCCCTTGAGTACCCTGGGGGGCGGGGGAGTCAGTGTGGATGGAGCTCAGATGTGTTTCATGACTGGGCCTGACAGTAGCTGGAGCCCTGTTGGGGGGCTGAGCTGGGGGGCCTGCAACATAAGTGTATGGGGCTGAAAGTAAGTACTGGGGGCCTTGGAGCTCTGAGGAAGGCGAGTTATTTGCACGATGTGAGTGAGAACGAGTCCCACCCAACAAGTGGCTTCTTGTTAGCAGGTACCATCGTCTCAACCCCTGGGCCCAGGGCCTGGCCAAGAGCATGTCCCCAGGAAATGCTGAATGACTGAGCAATTAAACTGTAAGAAAGCCAATGACAACCCTACTGTTGGAAAGAGTAAATGGTACTTTTTTTTTCCGCCTTATTGAAGCGAAATTGATACAATTGTGAGGTATTTCTCGTGGGCATTGTAATGATTTGACGTATGTATACGTCAAGGTGGGGAGGGGATTCCCACATTCTGGTTATGAATGCGTCCATCACCTCCTGTCCAGCTGTGTGTGCGTGTGTGGTGAGAGCTTTCTACTTTCTCAGCCGATTTCAGTGTGGTCAGCTTAGCCACTGCGGTTCACACTCAGTCGTCAGGTTTTACTCAGACCTGAAAGTCTGTACTTTTCTACCGTCTGTGTTTCCCCCATCCTCCAAACCTAGAAACCATTTTTCTAAGAGTTTGACCTTTTCTTTTTTTTTTAGGTTTCACATATGGTACATGCAGTGTTTGGCTTATTCCACTTAGCATAATGCCCTCAAGGTCTGTCTGTGTTGTTGCAAATGGCAGAATTTCTTCTTTCCTCAGGGCTGAATAACAGGGCATCATATACATACAGGCATATATCTCTACTTCTTTATCCATTCAGAGCAAACGGTTCTTTCACAGGCGAACTTTCATACTGCTTTCCAGACACTTGTGATGTCCTGCCCACAAGTGGACACTTGCCCTTCTGGCCACCTTGTCCCATTACCATTTACCTGAGCACCACAGTAGGCACCTCACTAGTTAGCAGATGGCCAGCAGTAGACCCCTCACTCAGCTCAGCTCAGTCGCTCAGTCGTGTCCGACTCTCTGCGACCCCATGAATCGCAGCACACCAGGCCTCCCTGTCCATCACCAACTCCCGGAGTTCACTCAGACTCACGTCCATCGAGTCGGTGATGCCATCCAGCCATCTCATCCTCTGTCGTCCGCTTCTCCTCCTGCCCCCAATCCCTCCCAGCATCAGAGTCTTTTCCAATGAGTCAACTCTTTGCATGAGGTGCCCAAAGTACTGGAGTTTCAGCTTCAGCATCATTCCCTCCAAAGAAATCCCAGAGCTGATCTTTAGAATGGACTGGTTGGGTCTCCTTGCAGTCCAAGGGACTCTCAAGAGTCTTCTCCAACACCACAGTTCAAAAGCATCAATTCGTCGGCGCTCAGCTTTCTTCACAGTCCAACTCTCGCATCCGTACATGACCACAGGAAAAACCATAGCCTTGACTAGAGATACCTCACTAGTTACCAATTTACACAGAAAACTAACACCAAGAAATTAAAGCACCCTAGTGTTTTAAATTCATTTTAGATCCATCGCCCAATTTTTGTACCTGGAACATGTAGATTCTTGTTTTCTTGACTGCTTCTAGAAGCCTCCTGGATGTGGCAGTAGCAGGCCCCACTGTAGCTTCTGACATTGATTATTGTTGTTGAGCCCCCAAGTCACGTCCGAATCTTTGTGACCCCATGGACTGTAGACCGCCAGGCTCCTCTGTCCATGGGATTTCCCAAGCAAGAATACTGGAGTGGGTTGCCACTTCCTTCTCCAGGGGATCTTCCCACCCCAGGGAGTGAGCCTACGGCTCCTGCGCTAATAGGCAGACTCTTTACCACTGAGCCGCCAGGGAGGCCCCACATCAGATAAGCCCGCTTCACATCCCAGCTGGGCCAGTTACTCACAGCCTAACGTCAGCCTGTAAGGGCTGGGAAGCGTTTCTGTAAGAAGCCCGGACAGATCCCAGAGCGTCACTGACACATCGCGGACCTTGGGTTTGGATGTCATGAAGGGGAGGCGGTCCTGGGAGGCCCATTCAGTTTGCTCAGGTCACTCACTGTATTCCAACTATCCCCACTTTTTTTTTCTCCCCAGATAGGTTTCAGAAGGACCACGAATGTGAAAAAATTTAACTCAATTAAAATTTATTCTCAAATGAGCTCTCAGTGCCAGGCTCTGTCAGTGGGGCACTGACCACAAACTGCCCAGCGCCGGTGCTGTGCAGGACGCGGCGGGCGAGGTGTGGGGCTGAGCCGATGGTGGCGGAAGCGGGTCCGGTCTGAGCTGCCCTCTGAGCAGCAGCAAGGGGCGTGAGTCCAGGGCCCTGGGAGCCCCGCCGAGCTCCGAGGCGGGAGCCGTTTTCGCCCGGTCAGGGGTCTGCAGGAAGGCCAGTCAGTGACGAGAAGGAGCGAGGCCGCACACGGGCCCTGGCGTTAGTGACGTGGAGTCTGCACGGCCCCTCCTGGTCGCACGCCGACTTTTTCCTCCCTGCCTCCTTTCCTCTCCCCTTTCTCGGGTGCTCAGCACGTGTTTGTCGGTGGCTCCCCACGCATCCTGGCTCAGCGTGGTTTCGGTGCTCCGTAAGCCCGGCTTTCCCGCCGTGGCCTGGTGAGGACAGGGGAGCGGCCAACGTGCAAAACCGGCGCGTGCGCGGCCCCAGTGCGTGACTGCACGGAGATCCGGGGCACTCTGGGCATCTCACACCCGCGGGTGAGGCAGGCCCCGGGGCTGTGCCCCCGGCGCTGCCACCGCAGAGCGCCCACCCGCCTCAGAGGCCGGGGGTCTCCCCTGGGGCGGGGTCGGCTGCGAGGAGCAGCGTCTGCAACCAGCTCTCGCGTCCGCGTCGTGCGAGTTCCGGCGAAAGGGCCCCGGCGTCCCGCTTCCGGCCTCAGCGCCGCGCCTGCAGGTAGGGCCGAGGAGGGCCGCACCCCGGCTCGCGCTCCGCCCGGCTTCCGGCCCCGGGCTCGCCTCACGGCCGCCTCCGCTGGCGGCAGCAGGTGGCGCTGCGCTCCGTGCCTTTCTGCCGCCGCGGTCCTCGGTTCGCACCCAGCGTCTTTTGGAATTGGCCAGCCACGGCTGCCATTTATTTCCTTAAACCCGGACAGCGTGTGGAGCTCCAGCCTAACAGTATCTGTCGCTACCAGGAGCAAAGAAGGAAAGAAAATCGCGAGCTGTTCGGGCCCCAGGGAGCAAGTCGTCGGGTAAAACGCTCTGCGTGCCCACATACTGCTGAGTTAAAACGAGACCCATCGCCGGCCCGGCCAGATCCCAGACAAGATGCCTCGAGTCAGCACTGTCCTGTGCGCGCCTGTAGTCGGCGGGCGGTGGAGCGCCCTCGTCGGGGTTTGAGTCAGGACCTCGCGGCCTCGGGGCCTTCAGCTGTGCACTGTCCTTTCAGCTTAAGCTCTGTGTGTTGCCGGAAGGCCTGCGGTCATTTTGTTACTGATTAGCAGAGCCTCCGCTTGGAGTTCTTGAAAAAACTCCTGGTGATGGTATTTGCAAGCCAGCAGTGTGTGCTCCACGAAGAGGAGAGATTTGGAGCCCAGAGGCCTTGTGTTTGTTTGCCAGCGCGACTGCTTAGCAGCCCAGCCTCTGAGCCTCAGTTTGCTCCTTCCTGACCTGAGGGTGGTAGCTGCGCTCAGGAGGCTGAGCTTTCAGCGACGTTCGCGCAGGATCTGGCTCAGGGCGGGCGGGCGTGCACTGGAGTTCAGAGTATCTCTTGTTTTCCTAATTAAACCAGTGGTTCCATGCCATGTGCTCCCTGACTCCTGACTGTCAGGCCTCTGTATTCGTCCAGAGTACAAAAGACCACTTGTGAACACTCCTCTGTCTTGTAATAAGGATCAGAGCTCTTCTTTATGAGGTCATAGTTTCTACCTGGCTGACTCTACTATAACAGTATTTAAAAAGTAATCATCACATTGATATCTGCCGTGGTTTTTCCTTTGAGACTTTCCCAGGCTGAGGACTGCTAGCAAGTGGGCTGGATAAAAGTGAATCGATGCGGATTTGGAAGTCAGATGAAGGGCAGGGGGCTTCCCCTGTGCAGAGTTTCGACCCCCCTCCCTCCTTGCTTCAAGGCGGTGTTTTTCTCATACAGCTTTAGGATCCAGGGGAAACGAGTGGAACTAGCTCTTTGAACAAGGTCACCCAACAGCATCATGAGGTGATGATGTCACTGTCAGCTCTTGCCCAGGAAAAACCTAGGGCTCAAATAACAAGGAGAGGACAGGTCATCTCCCTGGCAGGTTGGCAGAGCTGGTTGCAGGCCACCATCAAACATCAGGCCCGGAGTGTTGTTAAAATGACCCGGGGCCACGCCTGCCTCTGCTCAGTCTGCCCTAGGTGGCCTTGCTGCCCTTGCTTCCTCAGGACAGCTGAATATCACCAACGGGTGGCTTTTTTGGTTGTTCTATTTCCTAGAAGAAAGGTTACCAAGTGCCAGAATCAAAATAGAATGTGGATGGTGTCCCAGGAATCCTGTGCAATCCAAGCACACTCATATTGTCCCCTCCGGCCTGGAGGGGACGGAGCAGATAAGCGAAATCGCAAAGTTATTATCTCTCTGTTGGAAGTGACATCACGGAAGGCCTCTGGTCAGCCTCTCTCTCCCAGCTGGTCATGTTTCCGCCAGGCTGTGTGTCAAAGTGAATCCTAGTTTTAGCGCCCTAGAGGGACACTGGTGCAAAATCCCTTACCTAAGGAATCCTTTTGTTAAAATGAGCGATTATGCCCAACTGTATCCATTTCCCAATTCATCATTTAGGCTTTTCTTTTTCTCCTTGGCTTAAATTTTTTATTATTATTAACGGTATAATAGCGTTTTCCAAATGGTAGTGAAATACCCATGATAGCTTGCCTGAAGAACAAAAAACAAAAATTAAATTGAAGAATTCAGAGCTTTGCAGACTTGTCTTTCGCACATGTGGTGGATGTTATCTCTTTTTTAATTGTAAAAACCCAGTGTGAAGTTTCCTGACTGTAACCACTTCTAAGTGCACGGCTCAGCAGTGTTAGGTATGCTCACGTTGTGCCACACACATTGCGTTTCTTAAAGCGGAGCAGTCCTGGGCGTCTTTCTCAACAATTAGAGACATCCCCTATCTGTAGCGTTTTCCTCCCCTGACATAATAATTTATTGCTGTGCCTAAACTTACTTTCCCAGGATTTCAAAGCCTCAAAAACTAGCTCTAAGCAAAGTCCATAGGCAGTACTTCAAGTGTGGGAGCACTAAGAGAAGGCTGTGGGGCTCCATCCTCGACTCACCGCCATCCAGACGCGCTTGGGTAGAAAGCCTCTGGACCTGCATAAGGAGAGCTGCCTCGGGACTGGCTAGTGAGGCTCATGGTCAAAGCATCCAGGTCACAGCATCCTTGCCTAAAGCCTCCCGCGGCTTCCCATCTCACCAGAGTAACCTTGCGCGCCCAACCTGTCTCCTCCCCTCCCCATCCCACCCTGGCCCACCTCTCTGATCTCATTTCCTTCTGGCCTCCTCACTGGCCTCCTCGCTGGCCCTCGAAAATGGCAAGCTCACTCCCTTTCAAAGGCCTTTTTATTTACTCCTACCTCTTTCTAGAATAATCTTCTCAACTTGTGCTGAGCAATAGGAACCCTTATGAAACTCACAGCATTCTCAGTGCCCAAGCCACATTCTTTACCAATTAAATCATCATCTCTGGGGTGTAAAAAATAAAAATTCCGCAAGAATTCCAATATAACCACGTTCCAACAGCAGCGTCCTGGTTCAGTGGTTCTAAATCAGAAATAGTAGCATCACCTGGGAAGCCCAACCCTAAACTTACTGAATTGGAAACTTTAAAAGTAGACCCTGGGAGTATGTATTTGAACAAAGCCTCCAGGCCCCGGTGCCTGCCGAAGCTTGAGAACCATTGTCCCACGTGCCAGTGCTCGAGAGGTGGCCTGTGGGCCAGCAGCGTCAGCATCCCTTGGAGGCTTGTTCAGTTCAGAAAAGCAAAATCTGACACCAGCTGGTGAACCCAACCCGCTGAGCCAGAAGCTGCTCTTAGCATCCCAGCGCCTCCTGCACGTTCCCGTTTGAGAAGCTGTCTAGCTCTGTGCCCCAGGAGACCCAAAGAGCAGTAACTCCCTGGGAGCAGGAGCCCCCAGCACCTAGAGCTCAAGTTCTGAAGTGAACACCCAAAGGCTTGGAGGAAAGGCTGCTTCTGGCAGTAGTGGGTTGTAACCTGCTGGATAAAATCAAAGCTGATGAATTCGTTGTACTGTAAGGAATGACAGGGTAAGATGGTTGGATGGCATCATGACTCAATGGACGTGAGTTTGACAAACACCAAGAGTTAGTGAAGGACAGGGAGGCTTGGCATGCTGCAGTTCGTGGGGTCGCAGAGTCAGATAGGACTGAGTGACTGTACAACGAAGGAAATACACGATTGTATAAATATGAAAGAGAAGGGAAACTCCTCCTTGTAGTAAAATGCCAGCTAATAAGCATGGAAGGGAAGATGGAGCAAGAAAACCACCCACAAATGCTAAAGCTGATGGTGAAAATTTGAGGAACAGGATGTTTCTCTTCCAAAAGTGCCTCCCCGCACATGATTTATTAATTGCAAAGTGGACAATAATAACTTTTTAGTGGAGAAACCTGGCAGCGACCCCCTTCACCCAGCAATCTTAGCATCGTCCACCCTGGGACAGCCCGGCACCACCCGCCTCCTGCTGCGAGGGGCTGAGGAGGGTGCAGTGTCCCTCCCGTGGCATTCTGTCCTCAGGAAGCATCAGGAAATCCAAATAAAGTAACAGGTCACAGAGTAACCAGCCTGCATGCTTAAAAAATGCCAAGGTCAAGACCGACAAAGGATGGCCAGGGAACTGTTCCAGATTGAAGGAAACTAAAGACCCGTCAGGAACCCATGCAGTATGAGATCCCAGACCTGGAAAAATATATGTTGTTTTAAAAGAAGCAACTGACAAAATTTAAATATGGACTGTGGCTGTGTAAGCGAATGTTTTTATCTTAGAAATTATAGGGTAATGGGGCAGGATGTTTGCAGTATTTACTCTCAAATGGTCTGGAAAAAAAGTGTGTGCATGAGTGAGTGTGCATATGTGTGTAATGCGTGCTATATATGCAGAGAGAGAGAAGAGGGCAAAACAGTAACAGCCGGTGGTGAATTAGAAGACGGGAGTTGCTTGTACTGTTCCAGAACTTTTCTGTGTGTTTAAAACTATATCAGAATAAGAGTCATGTCCCCTCCCCTCAGGAAAAGACCCGTGAGGACAAACGGAATAGCGCGAGGACGCAGCAGTGACCGGAGCGCCCGGGCTTCCGAGTCCAGCCTGCCGGCCTCCGGGTTGTTCAGGCCTCCTCCATGGATCGCTCTGGCCAGTGCAGCCCAGCCACCACTCTGCCAGTCAGACCCTCCCTCCCTGTTGTCTCACCGGCACTCCTCCCCTCACAGCACTGCGCTGGCACGTAGAGTTATCCTTGTCCATACACCTGTCTACTCGCTTACTGTCTCTTTCCCCTCGGATGTGAGCTGTGTCAGCACAGAGACTGTATCTGCCTTGATATACCCTCAGCACAGAGCCTAACAGCTCAGAGGCACCTCCTGTGTGTGTCGAGTGAATGAGCAGACATCGGACCTCAGTCCCCTCGACCTGAGGATGAGCGAGGCGCTGCTCTGCGACGCAACAGCAGACCCTTGCCCGGCCCTGAGGCTGGCAGGAGTCTGACAACGTGTGAGCTGCTGTTTAAAGAGCATCTGAACTCTCCCAGGCTTTTAGCTCCATGCCGTGTGTGCTAAGTCACATCAGTCGTGTCCGACTCTCTGCGACCCCATGGACTGTAGCCCGCCAGGCTCCTCTGTCCGTGGGATTTTCCAGGCAAGAATACTGGAGCAGGTTGCTATGCCCTCCTCCAGGGGATCTTCCCAACCCAGGGATCAAACCCGTGTCTCTTAACGTCTCCTGCCTTGGCTGACAGGTTCTTTTCCACTAGCGCCACCTGGGAAGCCCTGTTATTTACAATCTCTCGTCTAATCTTCACAGTGACCCTTTTCCGTTCACCTGTTTAGCAGACAACATATCGACTGCCTGTTCCTCAGTGGGCACTAAGGAAACACTGATTATGACAGGCGCAGCCCTTACCCCCAGGGAGCTAGCCGGATTAGCCAGAGCTGGCTGAGAAGGCCAGGACTCAGAGAGGTTGCCCAGCTTGCTTACAGCAGGCTCAGGGCGGAGCTGGGAAGGTAACCAGCATCTCACCCCAAAGCCCTTGCTGCTCTGCAGCGCTGGGACTTGGCCGCCCCCCAGGAGCTCCTGCTGCTGCCAGCTGGCCCACTCCTCGGACTCCCCCAGGGCGCCCCCAGCCCCCCGTCTCCCGTGACCTCGACTCTCACCCTCACGGTGCCCCTTTCCTCGGAAAGACATAGAACGTGCTGTATCTCAGCCATTCTGATTGTGCTCTTGATTGCTCCTCGGCTTCTTGGTGCCGTTTGCTTCAGATAAGCTAGAGCCTGTTCTGCCTCACTGGGCAAAGGTTAAGTTCAGTGTAACCTAAGAAATAATCTAAGCAGGAGATAGAATCAAACAGCCTTACCAGAAAAAAATAACTGAAGAAAAAGCAAAAACCAAGAAACAAAATAAAAGCCCACTTCAGAAATGTTTAATGAAGAGACCAAGCATGAGGAATTAAAACAATGTAAGAGAGTGGGGAAACTTCCTAAAAGATGTTTGATTTTTCTTCAACCCATTGATCTTTCCCCTCCTTGAAAGCGTTCTCCACCAATTAATCACTCAACTTATTACCCGGCCCTGTTTCCCTGTTTATAATTTTGAGCCTCAGGAATCCCTGTGAAAAGACCACAATAAATCTCGCTGGTCAGCAAGACAAACATTTATCTTAAAGGATCAATTACTGCGCCGGGAGGTCTCGGATTCCTGGGGCTTAGTGCATGCCTCCACCCTTGATTTGTTGGGTGGCCTTCGCCTCTCTGTAACTGGGTTTCTGAAGCTGCACAAGGAAACTGCTACCCCCCTGAGTTGTGTTCTGAAGTTTCCCTGGGTCCCCTGTTGGAAAGTAGAAGAGGGTATTTGGCCAAGGACATGATTTATCTATGCCCATGAATGCCTCTCCGCCTCCTCCTGGAAGCCAGCTAATTGTGTTCAGAGTTGGAATGCATTCTCCGTGGGCACCTAAAGTAGATTCCTTGAGGGAATGTCTGGCGAGTGGGTGCCTAGAAGAGACACATTAACAGAGGCTTGTCATTCTAGAGAAGAATGTCCGATCTCCTTTGCAGTGGCCACAAAGCTCAGAGTTAGGGAGGGGGGTGGACAGGAAAACAGTGTTATTCTTTGGAACCACGATTTTACAGATGAATTACCCACGAGAAGCTTTTTGTCGCCATGGGGTGACACTGTTATCTTTTTCAAGCAAGCCAGGCAGCTAACTGGCAACCAAGTGGGTGATGAGACGATCACCTCTGTGTTTAGTGAGCTCTCCATCACTGGAGGTAACTAAGGGTAGGTCCAAAGGAGCCCTCCGCAGAGGGTGGAGCAGAGAAAGCTCAAGCACCAGAAGAGAGTTTCAGCTCAATGCCATTCATCCCCTCCAACCCTGAGATTTGGGAATTCTAGTCCCTTTCCTGTCCTGTGCTCTTCTGAACGGACAGTCTGAGCTCCGCAGCTGCATGTGGGACAAAGGGTGGTTCGGGTAAGATCATAGGAAAATTTGAGATTCAAGTCTCACAAAGAAAGATGACTTTAAATCTGCTACAAAGCATGAGCCAGAATTAGAATTCCAGATGGAGAGGGTGAGTAGGGCATTGTGTGTTTGAGGACATACCTTTCAGTAGAAAGTGTTTCCTGGACCATGGACAGTCCAGCCTAAAAGGAATTCGAGGCAGCCTCTGGGATACCTCTGGATGTAGCTTTCAGCCATAGAAGCCTCATCTCTGATTACAGACAGAAGGCACCCCAGCCTCTGAGACCCAGAGACGGTGAGCACGGTGGTGGAGATTGGGGATGGTGTCAGCTTTTAATCAGGCACTTATTTTAGGGTAAATAACAGCCACAATAATAATGGGAGCTGCCAGTTCTCTGCATCTCCCCTGATCCTCTGCTCTGTGCAGGTATGATGCGTGATCTGCCCCACTCACCTCTACAGTGCTTCGAGGTAGATGCCATATGCCTATTTCATAGACGAAGAAACACAGGCTTCCAGAGAGCGGAAGTGACTTGTCTTGCAAACAGTGATGCCAGTGTTCACACTCAAGTCCGTCCGACTCAGCATTCATGTTCTCGCCACTGGGTCAACAGTCTTGATTGAAGAGTAGGGATCATTAACCCCAATTTTGCAGATACGAAAACTGAGCTCTGAAAGTGGAAGTATCAGGGAAAGCTGAGTTTTGACTAATTCCCAATCTCTGCCAGATGTCCTGTGAGAAGAACCTTGTAGAGCCTCAGAGGCGGGCAGCGCATGCAGGGCAATTGGGATGATCCCTTCAATCTGCAGAGGAGAACCCGGCTCGGGGTGGGGTGGAGGTGAGCAACTTGAGGGCATGAGGCAGGATGGTGGCTGGCCAGGCAGGACGTGTGGGTGAATGCCTTCCGGTGGACTGGGATGGGCCTGTGCTGACCACGTCCCAGGTGCCTTTGGGCTAGCAGGGATGCCTGGCTCTGAGGCTGCGGGAGGTCTGTCTGTGACCTTGAAGAACATCCATGGGGCGGGGGCCCCAGGGGCTGAACTTCTGGCAGGAAAGCTGCCTCCCTGTGTGAGGACGTGGGCCGGCAGACTAAGCCCCAGGTCAAAGTGTCACCAGCCCAGTACCTGTCCCTGTCGCACACCTGGGGAAAGGCAGGGACCATGAGTGGGGCTTTCTCTGAGGAGGCGGGTCTTTATTCCCAGGTGCCGCAGCTGATTCTGCACCTTCTTCAGAGGCTCTGGGGGTAATGTGAGGATTCCCCGCATCCACCTGAGCGCCTTTCTTCCCCTCTGGCTGCAAGGGCCATGATCCTGACTGCCCTCTTTAGAAGCCATTCAGGTGCCAGGCCCTAGGCTTGCTACTCCACATGCAAAATCTGACATAGAGCTTTCCCAGCAATCCTGTGGCCCTCCCTAGTGAGCTACGGCTCAGAGACAGTGAGTGACTTGGCCAAGCTCACACAGCTGACGTCACAGGGCCAGGATGGCAGCTCTGTCGGGATAGGGATTTCCGACTCTTGACTCACTGCTGTATCCCTGGTGCGTGGCACAGAGCGGCCATCCGATGCGTATTCCTGAGACAGTGTCTGACTCCAGGGCGGCTCCTGTCGCGCCACACCTCGCTGCCTCTCGAAAACACCATGATGAGAGAATTCAGTTTTGAGTGAAAGTAGATTTAAAGGATGTCATTCAAGAATGAATCCATGAAGTCCTTTCCTTTGTGTATTTTTTATACTCAGTAAAATATGACAGTGAAGAAAGCTCCCTGGATAGAATGTAAGTTGCGTTGTGTGTTTTTATAATTAGTAATCAGGGCTGCTGAAGAATTAATTTCCTCCCCAAGAAGGTTCAGCAAGATGCTTGTTGGTTCAGTTTGCTTTCTTGCTTCCCTGCAGACAATATGCGCGCGAACAGGCAGTTGCTTTTCCTCTCTGAAATGGTTCAAGGTCCTTTGATTTTACAGCTCAGAGTCTCTAAGTCACTTTCTTCAAACCACAAATTTGTGACTTTATATATTCCCAGACTCTGGTAGTGCAGAAAGGGTAGCCTGCATATTCTCAAATTTCCAAAGAGGAAACTTGTAGCAAGGTCGGCTTACAATATCATTCCTTCTTGACTGGCATGGTCCAAGTTCACTGAATGTTTTGTTTACTGGATCATAACCCTCCATTCACTCTTGGGCTCTCTCATTTTCAGCAACTGGAATTCTATAAATTACAACTGAGCGCCACCTAAACTTTGCCGACTATTAATTATTTCTCTCCTTTCATGCTTCAGCATGTATTTAGCATATCACAGAGCCCGATGCCGAAACAGTGAATCTTGAGTGAAAACCTCTCAGAGTTGAAAGGGATCCTGCACATCCCCTAATCTAATTTTTCCCAAATTCTGTTTCACAAAGCAACTTCCCCATAAGATAGTGTAGTCAGAAACATTTCCTCTGTCAAGTAAGGTTGGCAGCTGCTGCGTCCTCTGCCCCCCTGTCCGAGAGTCATCATGTGTAGGAGCAGCTGAAGCTCCCAAGAAGTCCAGCAGCACATTGCTGGACACGTTGCTGTTTGACTTTGTCCCGCCCGGCGTCCCCAGAATTACTGGACTGGGCCGGGGGGGAGGCTAGGGGGATTTTTTTTTTTTAACTTCTGAAAACTGCGTACTAGAAAACTCCTTGGGAAATGTCGGAGTCTAGTTAGACTACACACATACACACACACACCTGCCAATGTTACAGATGTGGGAAGTGAGGTTCAGAAGGGGAAGGAAGTGGCCTGAAGCTGTGCACGGTTGATGGCAGAGCTGGGCCTGGAACCCACATGTCTTAACTCCCAGGTTCATAGTTCATATCACCTATAATGCCCAGGTGAGATTGGTGGAACAGAGATAGCCAGGTAATAAAGTATGGATTGGCCCAGCTTTTATTGTACTTCAATAAGCAAGTTTTTTAAATTTTGTTGAAGTATAGTTGACTTGCAATATTGTGTTAGTTTCAGGTATACAGCAATGCGATGGAGCTGTGTTACACATACACACATATTCGGGTTTCCCAGGCAGCGCTAGTGGTAAAGAATCTACTTGCTAGCGCAGGAGACGTAAGAGACGCGGGTTCCATCCCTGGGTCAGGAAGATCCCCTGGAGGTGGGCATGGCACCCCACTCCAATACTCTTGCCTGAAGAATCCCATGGACAGAGGAGCCTGGTGGGCTGCAGTCCACGGGGCTGCAGAGAGTCGGACACGACTGAAGTGACTGAGCGCGCACACACACACAGAGGTTCGTTCTTTTCCAGATTCTCCCCTCATGCAGGCTATCGCAGAGTATGAGTAGAGGCCCCTGTGCTATGCAGTAGGCCCTTGCTCGCCGTCTCTCTCCTGAATCCCAAATTCCCAGTTTACCCCTCGCCCCTGCCTCTCCCCTTTGGTAACCACAGGTTTTTGATATCTGTAAGTCTATTTCTATTTTGTAATTAAGCTCATTTGTATAATTTTTTAAACGTTAGATTACACACATGAGTAACACTGTATGCATCTTTCTCTGACTTACTTCCCTCAGTACGATAATCTCTCGGTCCATCCATGTTGCTGGAAATGGCATCACTTCCTTCTTTTTATGGCTGAGTAATATTCCATTGTGTATATACATATATATATACACACCACATCTTTATCCATCCACTCTCAATGAACATTGCACTTGCTTCTGGGTCTCAGCTGTTAGAAATAGTGCTGCTCTGAGCATTGGGGTGCATGTGTCTTTTTGAATCATGGTTTTCTCTGAATACATGCCCAGATAAACTGGCTTTCTGAAGCTTATCATATTGAAAAAGATAGCTGTGGAACAAGGAAACTTTGTGTCCACCCCAGGTGACTTTCTCCCTTCTGGGTCCTCACATGGCTACTTTACCTCTTATCCAGCAGTAGATTACTTCTCATAAAGCAAACTGGAGTAGTGGGAAGATGGAGCGGGGCCAGGAACCAGGCCATCGCGTGGCAGCGCCCGATTGTCATTGTTAGTAACAAGCGTCACAGCCACCTACTGACTGGGGACAGGACGCTTCAGCGTGAACTGAGCTCGGGAGCCACACACCCTAGGTATGAGTCTTGGCCCCATCATGAAATAACTGTGTGATCTTGGGCAGGAAATTTAATCTCCCAGACCCCTGTTCCCCATGCGAAAACGCGGATAATAATAGCGCCTGGATTTTCCTGGCGCTGCGGCCTCAGAGGATTTTGTGTCGCGGTTCCTTCACTGGGAACATTGAGTAACGAACACAGTAGTTCCTGTCTTAGAAGAAGGAGGTTTTCCGAAAGACACACAGAGGCTCACGAGGCAGCTGTGTCGTAAAGCTGGCGGCGCTGAGCAGGGAGCCCAGGAAGGGCCTGTAGGTTGGCGTGCAGCTGTCACAGGAAGGCAGGGGTAGTGAGCCGGGCAAAGACGAGAGGAGAGACGCTCCATCCACGCAGGAGATAAAGGCATATTTTCTAGCGATAACTGAGGCAAAGAACAGCTTTCGAAGACAAATAGGCCATCTTAACCAGGATGTTTTCATTGACGGTTGACATAAACAGCTCCAGCTGGCGTAGGAAACGGGAGCAGGAGCGCTGACCAGACACGGCTGGTCCAGGGGCCAGAGCCGTGTCAGCAGGAACCTGTCTCGCTCCATCCTTTGGCTCTGCGTCGCTTCTGCTGACTCAGCTCTCAGCCCGGCCTGCCCTTCATGCTGGCTGGACGGCCACAGCAGCCCCAAGGGGACATTCCATGGCCTAGCCGTCCTGCCTCCTTCCCAAATTTTCACACAGAGTCCCAGGATTCGTTATGCTGGGCCTGGCCCAGGGCACATGCCCCTCTCAGTTGCTGGGTCTCATTGCCCGAGTCACTTGTTTCCTCCTGGAAGTGAAGCAGATGTGGGGCTGGGACCCTCACCTTCTCCCTTTGTTTCCTCCCATTTCTTTCAGTTTCCTGACCCTTGTCTGTGTCTTCAGTTGACCGACTGCTTCCCAGGCTTCATGACCACAGCTCATCTGGCCCCAGAAGGAGGTGGCCACCCTCCTAGAGGAGTCTTCTGGATTGAGTTGGGCCTTCCTGTTGGGGGATGCCAAGATCATGGCATCTGGTCCCATCACTTCATGGGAAATAGATGGGGAAACAGTGGAAACAGTGTCAGATTTTTTTGGGCTCCAAAATCACTGCAGATGGTGACTTCAGCCATGAAATTAAATTTATTTTAATTTAATTTAATTTCCTTCCTTACTCCTTGGAAGGAAAGTTATGACCAACCTAAATAGCATATTCAAAAGCAGAGACATTACTTTGCCAACAAAGGTCCGTCTAGTCAAGGCTATGGTTTTTCCAGTGGTCATGTATGGATTTGAAAGTTGGACTGTGAAGAAAGCTGAGCACCAATGAATTGATGCTTTTGAACTGTGGTGTTGGAGAAGACTCTTGGGAGTCCCTTGGACAGCAAGGAGATCCAACCAGTCCATTCTAAAGGAGATCAGCCCTGGGATTTCTTTGGAAGGAATGATGCTAAAGCTGAAACTCCAGTACTTTGGCCACCTGATGCAAAGAGTTGACTCATTGGAAAAGAGTCAATGGGAGGGATTGGGGGTAGGAGGAGAAGGGGACGACAGAGGATGAGATGGCTGGATGGCATCACGGACTCGATGGACGTGAGTCTGAGTGAACTCTGGGAGTTGGTGATGGACAGGGAGGCCTGGTGTGCTGCAATTCATGGGGTCGCAAAGAGTCGGATACGACTGAGCGACTGAGCTGAACTGAACCGAACTGAATTCAGATAAACAGAGGCAGTGTGGTGTGTGATGCTAGCATAGCAGAGGAGTTTTCCTCCTAAGTGCCAACTGTGATTTAGAGTGGCTGCCTCGCAGAGGATGGTAAAGCTGAGCGCAGACTCAGAGGGAAAGGAGGCCGTGACTGATTAACAGTGTCTGCCAGGAGCACTGGGGTGGGTGCCGGTGGCAGACCTGCCGAGTGTTCCCCAAGCCTCGTTAAAGAAACAGCGCGGATCACGGGGTGTAACAGCCCTGTTCGCGGTTGCCGCCTCCTCTCGGTCTTGTGATCGCAGGGCAATGACTCAGCCTTACAGGCGACAGTTCCCTGACTTGCACAGTGAGGACGTTCACCCTCAAGAGCATCTGAAAGGATCCATGGAGAGTGTGCACAGGCACTAACCGTGTTACACCATGAATGGAGCTTTGTTTTTTGATAGAAATGGAAAGATATCTTGTTTTTCCAGGGGTCCCCTTCCCGAAGCGCTAGCATCGCCTTGCCTAGGATACCTCAGGTAGGAAGATTTTCACGGGTTAGAACTTCTCCTTTGAAAAATGCACTGTTGGTTTCTCACCCTCATCCCATCAGACCCTCACAGCACATTGAATCCAGAGCCAGCTTCCGGCAGGGCGGCCAGCGCCTGCTTCTCATCCCCTCTCCTGCCCGCGGTGCCGCAGCCAGCACCACCATCTGAGCACTCACAGAGGGTCTGCCTGATCTCCGTAAGATCCCACATCACCAAAGAGAGTGCAAGTGTTCGTCTCGCAGTCGTGTCTGACTCCTTGCGACCCCGTGGACTGCAGCCCGCCAGGCTCCTCTGTCCATGGAATTCTCCAGGCAAGAATACCGGAGTGGGTTGCCATTTCCTTATCCAGGGGATCTTTCTGACTCAGGGGTCGAACCCATCTCCAGCATTGCAGGCAGATTCTTTACCCCTGAGCCACCGGGGCAGTCCCGCCTCACTCAGGGACCCCCTTAATGACAAAGGGTGTGTGACAATGGGCACATGATCCAGGACCCACTGATCTCCACAGGAAGGCATCACCAGAAGCTGCCGTGGGCCCTCTAGAATGTTGGAAGAGCCTCCTAGAGGCAAAGTGAAGATGCCAGCCTAGGGGTGATAGACCTACAAGGTTGGAGTGCAACCTAACCGAAGTGCTCTTCTATCATTACACAATGTCTTTATCTCTTGTTATAATTTATGTCTTGAAGTTTATTTTGTCTGCTTCAGTATCTGGCTTAGTCACATGCAAGAGTCGTGTCTGACTCTTGCAACCCCATGGGCTCGTCCGTCCATGAGGTTCTCCAGGCAAGAATGCTGGAGTGGGTTGCCATTCCCTTCCCCAGGGGATCCTCCTGACCCAGGAATCGAACCTGAGTCTCCTGCATTGCAGGCAGATTCTTTACCAACTGAGCTACGAGGGAAGCCCATATCAGGATAGCCACGCCAGTTCTTTAAGTTACCGTTTATGTGGAATATCTTTTTCCATCCTTTCACTTTCAACCCATTTGTGTCTTTGGAGCCAAAGTAGGTGTCTGTAGACAGCATATCAATATTGTTATTGTCACAAATTACATCTTTATACACTGTGTGCCCGTTAATATATTTAAAATTGTTGTTTTATGTAGTTGCACTTTAAATAATACAGGGAAAAAAGAGGAGCTGCAGACCACAAATGCTTTAAAGTTGGCTTTTACGTTTACTGATGAGATTACTTTTACTGCTGTTTTCTCTTCTGCAGATTCAAGTCACCGTTTAGTGTTCTTCCACTTAGCCTGACGGGTCTCCTTGAACATTTCTCGTAGGGAAGGTCTGCAGGCAATTAACTCTCTGTCTATTTATCTGAAAGTCTTAGTTTCTCTTTCATTTTCGAAGGATACTTCCCGTGGGTATAGAAATCTTGGTTGACCATTTTATTCTTTCAGCACTTTGAATACATCTTCCCACTACCTTCTGGCCTTCATGATTCCTGAAGTGAAATTAGCAATTAATCTTATTTAGAATTTTGTGCATGTTGACTCATCTCTTGCTGCTGCCTTTAAGATTCTGCCCTTGGCTTTCAACAGTTTGGTTACAGTGCATCTCAGTGAGGATCTTGAGATTCATTGAGATTCTTGGATGTTTATGAAACATAAATTGGATGTATGTGAAACATGTATTCGTATGTTTCATCAAATCTGCAGCATTTGGGGCCATTATTATTTCAGATATTCTTTCTGCTCCTTTCTCTCTCTGCTCTCCTTCTGGGATTTAAATACATATCTTTGTATGCTTAATGCTGTACTATAAGTCTCTTAGGCTCTCTTCATTTTAATTTTTTTTCTCTGCTGCTCAGACTACGTAATCTCAATCAATCACCCTCTACCTTTAAGTCTGCTGAGTCTTGCTTCTGCCTGCTCCAACATGCTGTTTACCCCTCTAATAAAAACTTCATTGCAGTTTTTGTACTTTTCAACTTCAGAATTTCTCTCTAGTTTCTCATATAGCTTCTGTCTCTGAACTGATAGCTTCTATTTATTGACACATTATTCTCAGTGCTTCCTTTAGTTTTCTTGAACATATTTTTAAATAGTTGACTTACAGTCTTTTTTTAAGTGAGTTCAATGTCTTGGCTTCCTCACGGAACATCTCTACTCATTTCTTTGTTCCTGTGTACGAAGCATACTTTCTTGTGTCTTTGCATGGCACCTGATTTTTTGTTGAAAACTGGACATTTTTAACGATCGGTTGACTCGTCTATGGCTGCGCTGGGTCCTGGTTGTGTGTGAGGGCCTTCTCTGCTTGCCGTGAGCAGGGGCTGGGCCCTAGCTGTGACGCGCAGGCTCCTTGCAGTGGCTTCTCTGGTTTCGGAGCGTGGGCTCTGTGGCGTGCAGGCTTCAGCGGTTGTGGCACACGGGCTTAGCTGTCCCGTGGCATGTGGGATCTTCCTGGACCAGGAATCAAACCCACGTCCCCTGCATTAGCAGGTGAATTCACCACCACTGAGCCACCAGGGAAGTCCCGGAAACCGGACATTCTTGCTATAAAATTCCCATAACGGGGCAGCCCTGGAAGCCGCATTCTCCTCCCTCTCCAGCGTTTCCTGTTGCTGCTGTCGTTGCTGTCTGTGTGCTTGGCTCTCTTCTCTGAGCTGAGTTTGTAAAGTCTATGTTCCTTGTCGTATACAGCCATGAAGTCTCTGCTCTGTGAGACAATGGTCAGCTAATAATTTGACAAATCTCAATAGCCTTACATGACAAAAAATATGTTTGTATTCTTTGCTTATAACAACAACAAAATCTCCCAGTTTATGCAAACAGGCTTCATGTATGTGTTGGGCCATTCCTTCAGATCTCAGCCAGGTATTTCACAGTTAGGCCTTAATCTTTGCCTCCTGCTTGTGGAGAGCTTCAAGGTCAGCCAGAGGTGAGGGTGAAAGAGGAGAATGAAAAAGCTGAGTTAAAACTCAGCATTCAAATAGCTAAGATCATGGCATCTGGTCCCATTCCTTCATGGCAAATAGATGGGGGAAAAGTGGAAACAGTGACAGATTTTATATTCTTGGGCTGCAAAATCACTACAGACAATGACTACAGCCATGAAAATAAAAGATGCTTGCTCCTTGGAAGAAAAGCTTATGACAAACCTTGACAGCGTAGTAAAAAGCAGAGACATCACTTTTCCAACAAAGGTCAGTATAGTGAGAGCTATGGTTTTCTCACTAGTCATGTATGGATGTGGGAGTTGGACCATAAAGAAGGCTGAGCACTGAAGAAGTGATGCTTTTGAAATGTGGTGCTGAAGAAGATGCTTGAGAGTCCCTTGGACAGCAAGGAGATCCAACCAGTCAATCCTAAAGGAAATCAACCCTGACTATTCATTGGAAGGACTGATGCTGAAGCTCCAATAATTTGGCCACCTGATGTGAAGAGCCAAATCATTGGAAAAGAGCTTGATGCTGGGAAAGATTGAGGGCAGGAGGAGAAGGGTGACAGAGGATGAGATGGTTGGATGGCATGATCGACTCAATGACCATGAGTTTGAGCAAACTCCGGAAGATAGAGAAAGACAGGGAAGCCTGCTGTGCTACAGTCTGTGAGGTGACAAAGAGGTGGACCTGACTTGTGACTGAGCAGCAGCGACAGGCGTTTCCTGAGCTTGCATCCATTCCTGGGCATGCCGGTGACCTTCTTGATTCCCAGCTTTTAAAACCCTTCCCTAAAATGTCTCCGTCTGTAGCCTTTCCTCCTAAGCTTTTTTATTTGTCTATAGTTTGTCCCAAGTATAATCCTTTGCCTAAAGTGGCAGCAGTTAATACATTTACCTTTAAATGTTTTTGACAAATGCCCTGTGGATAACAGTTGCCTCAGTCCTTGGAGAGCTTACTGGTAGCTGGAATAAAGAATTGGTCCTTTAGGGAGCCACAAGATAGGTCAAAGCAAACAACCACAATTTTTTGGGAATTAGATTTATTTTGTTCCATTATATGCTAGACACTACACCAGGAATGTAGGTGGTTGTTTTCAAGGCTGCTGCTGAATCGGGATAAGTCAGAACACCATGAGGCTCTGTTATCGAGACTCTGGCGGGTTTTTCCTTGATTAAGCATTCTCCGGGTTGCTGTGAATTTTTCATTAGTTTCTCAAGTCCCAATACATTTGGTTCTCTTGCCAATTTATTTGCTCCTTTTGTGGATTAATGAAATTTTATAGTTCCCTACTCCGCCATTTTCACTCTGGAGTGCTGTCTTTTAAGATGCAGTGTGAAAAAAAAAAAAAAAGATTCAGTGTGCACTTTGAAGCAGTGGCCATTATATGAGAACCAAGTATTAGGAGAAGAGGCCCTGTCTGTCCCCATTTCTTCAAGGAAGCTTCATGTCTTGCTTCTGACTGTATTCCTTTCTTTTCAAGCATAAAATAAGTGAGTGCTTTGATGGACATAATGGTTTGCTCATTGAGTGGCTGCCCATTGTACTTGGAATGAAAAATAAAACCCAGCGCCTTCTCTAACAGTCTGCAGGACCCTGCAAAACCTGACCGCAGCCTCCCTCCAGCCTCCCAGAGGCCCCGCCCTCCCAGTCTCCCGCCAGCCTTGCAGCTCTCAGTGCCGCATCTCACCTCGGAGCCTTTGCGCGTGCGCTTCCACTGCGGCGGTCTCCCCATCGTTTGTTGCATGCTGGATTCTTCCCTATGTTTTAGCTTTAAAGCCACTTCCTGAGAAAGGCTTTCTCCAAGACTTCTAATATAACCATTTTCCTCCATTATTCTCTTTCAGAGTACACTTTGTCCATTTTGTGCTTCCAGTAAGTTGTCTTGGTACCTTTGTTGTGTATTATACATATGATTAATATCTCTCTCTTGACAACCACACAGCAATGTTGCGATGGGCCCTGACTGTCTCCAGAGCAGATGGGTGGCAGTGGGGAGGCTCTGAGGGTTGGGTGGGAGTGAGGAGGCCTTGCTAGGAGCACTCCGAGCTGGAGCCTGGCTTCTCTCCTGGCCATGGGGATGTGGGATCCGGGGGGCGGGCGGATGGGGGGGGGGGACCGTATTTCTAGTAACGTTGAGAGCTGTCTCCTGTCTTGACCCTGTACCCTAGTGCTAACCCTAGATAGCAAGAGTCTATCCTGTCTCCAGGTGGTGAGGACCTCCTCTCGTCCTGACCTCAGAGCCAGGCCTCTGTACCTGTTTCTTCACTGAGACCATCCACCAGGGCCAGCAGGGGCGCCAGTGGTCCCTGCTCTTTCTTTCCTGGCCACTCCACAGCAGCGGACAGGGCTTTGAGGCACCCTCCTTGAGGCACTCTCTTCCCCAGCTCCTCTGCTCCGGCCACACTCACTCGCTTGGTCATTTCATCATCTCTCCTTTTAGAAGGTTTTGTTATATCTCGTAGATGGTTTTGAAGGCCTCCTGTAGGTCAGCAGCCCCCAGATCAACATTGTCAGCTTGGGCCTCCTCTGCACGATGTATTCAAGCTCACTCCTGCCTCAGGCCCTTTGCAGGGTTTCTGTCCTGCCTGCACAACTCCCCACAGTGCCCCCGAAGCTTGCTCCTTTATTTCTTCAGATTTCTGCTCAAACGTCAGCCTCTCTGCAGTACCTCCCTTGGCCACCCTGTGTCAACAACAACTCACGTCCTCCGAACTTTCTGTGCCTTTAATCTGCGTTATTTTTTTTTCAAACCACCTATCATCATCCGAAATTCTGTTTTCTCTACATTCTCTGCTCTTATGTGCTTATTACCCGCCACCCCCGTGAGTTCTGTGAGAGCGGGCCCGTCTGGTTCACCTCCACAGCCCCTCTGCCCGGAGCAGGGCTGCTGCAGGAATGGGTGGGTGCGCTCAGCATGCAGTTATAGATGGACCAGTGGGCATGGATAGGTGTCTTCCTTCCTTATGGGTCTCACGGATACACATTTGAGCAACTCATCTAGTCATCAGAGGTGTGACCTGGGAATTCTTTGTTTTTGTTTTCACCTTTTATCATGAAAATACTCTAACATAGTTACTCTAAGTATGGGGCTATACAAACCTTCATATAGTTAATATTGCAGCTTATTTGGAGACAAGTATGAAGTCTGTGTATGCTGCTGCTGCCAAGTCGCTTCAGTCGTGTCCGACTGTGTGCAACCCTATAGACGGCAGCCCACCAGGCTCCCCCGTCCCTGGGATTCTCCAGGCAAGAACACTGGAGTGGGTTGCCATTTCCTTCTCCAATGCGTGAAAGTGAAAAGTGAAAGTGAAGTCACTCAGTCATGTCCGTAGCGATCCCACGGACTGCAGCCCACCAGGCTCCTCCGTCCATGGAAGTTTCCAGGCAAGAGTACTGGAGTGGGGTGCCAGTGCCTTTTCCGATCATGATTATATATACCAATAAAATTTTTACACGTGTTACCACCTCAGAAACAGACGACATTTTTTCTCTAGAGCTGCACTTTAAATTTACAGTAGCCTTCACAATACTGTCACGCATATCGCCTTTGGCTGAATGAACGTCAGTGAATTGGATGGGATTATTTAAAAAACGAACATCAGAGGAATTAAGCAGTTTTCCGTCTGATCCGTGCGGTGCCACTGATATAAAAACGACCATCTCTTAGCAGTTCTCAGTGTACTTCTCATGTCATTTTATTTTTATATGTACACAAGAAAATCTGAAAACGAGTGCAGTTATTATTTTTTAAATGTGAAACCTGCGTCTGTCTGTTCATTCGTCTTTGGCTGCACCGGGTCTCCGCTGTGGAGTGGGCTCCTCCCTCGTTGCTGAGCGTCCAGGCCGCTCCCCGTTGCGGCGCCCAGGCTTTCGTTCCGGTGGCTTCTCTTGTGCGGAGCATGGGCCCCAGAGCGCAAGCGCCAGTGGTTGTGGCACGCGGGCTTGGTTGCTCCAAGGCGTGTGGGATCTTCCCGGACTGGTGGTCAAAGCCCTGTCCCCTGCACTGGCAGGTGGGTTCTTTTACCCCTGGACCACCAGGGAAGTCCTGAGTGGAATTTTTTAAATACAGACACTTGATGGGAATGAAAAGTCCTGCTTCGAGTGGGGTTCTAAAGAAGCAGCTTGCTCCTGACTTCCTGCTGACCTGCAGAAAAGCAAGGCATTCACACCCTCAAACCTCCTGCTCCTCCTTGGAAGCCTGACGCTGCTTGCAGAGGGCAGCGGGGCTCTTCTTCTGTGGACCCAAGTCTCTGACCTGACCTCTCTGCAGAACCCCGGACAAGACCTGTCCTCACACTGGGTCTCCTTCCTCCCTCCGTGAAGCCTCCCTGGGCATCCGGCTCTGGCCTTCTGTGGTCTGTTTCCATCAGGGGAGATGGCGTGGCGCTGGTGTCTGACCTCACTGGGAAAGCACGCCAGATAAGCAGGCCGGCTGTCTCCACAGCCCTCATCTGCACCTCTCCTCCTCCACATGAGCCACGCCAGAGCTCCCGGCACAGCGGCCCCCATTGATAAAGTGTCCTGAAACTTCTCAATGAGCCCACACACTGTAACCGCAGTGATAACAGGCTATATCTGGCTCGCTCGGAACCCTGCCCGTGTTCCACACGGGGCCGTGGCCGCGGTTATCTGCTGAGCATGAATGGCCTGCGGCAGAACAAGCACAGGGGCCTGTGCGGCGAGAAGGGGGAGTGATGGACTTCTGTGGCAGGCTCCAGCGCTGGTCTCAGCAGGTGAGAGGCCGAGTGGATGTTGACAGCCGCCTCGGAGCTCGCACCCGGCGTCAGCACCCTGCAGGAAACAGATGGCTTCAGGGCCGCTCTCAAGCCTTTCAACAGCTCGTGTTCTCTGAGAGTGTTGTCCGAGAGCGACAAGGACAGGCCCAGGAAGTCAGCGTTTCCTGGCCGTGGGGTGCTCTGGCCGAGGAGGGTGATGGAGGGAGGCACTTGTGGGAGAGGTGCAGGCACCCGGGGTGGGGAGGCCGCATCTGTCCCATCAGCGCTGCCCGCCACCTCCCCCCTGCTCCGGGGGCTCGGGGCCCGGCTTACCCACCAGCAGTGACGGGTGAGCAAGCGAGGCCAAGCCCGAGAAGGAGAGCCAGGACCCCAGAGTCAGGACGGGCCAGATCTGGAGACCGTCAGAAAGGGGGAGCTGCTCGGGGCAGGAGGTAAGAATTCACGATAGGGCAGGAGAGGTCAAGTGAAAGCAAGTGGGAACCAAATAGGCGTGGTGGTCAGAGACGGAAGTAGTCGCTCATGAGCCTGCCGGGTGACACCCCGTACAGCGGCCCGGCTTTAAAACGCCCCAGAGTGGGCGCTCTGCTGACACTGCCTGGTGAGCATCAGTTCAGAGGAGCAGACTCTTCAGGGTCGTCCCCAGCGCAGCCTGACACGGGAGCGCCTTTGTTGTCTTCTCACCTCGAGCACCTGTGTCATGCAGCGTCCGAGAGCCAGCCGGTGCTACGTTCAGCCACGTTGCTGTTACTCTCCAGGCCGATTGGAGAAGAAGCGCTAAACCGGCAGCTTTCTAGTCTCTCCCCCCAGTGCAGCCAAGCCATAAGCTATACCCAACCCGCGAGGGCCGCCCACCCGGCCTCGTCTCTGCGCTCCAGTGTCGTTGAGTGCAGCAGCAGAGGACGCGGTGAGGTCAGCACAGTGAGGTCAACACGGTGAGGTCAGCACAGTGAGGTCAGCACAGTGAGGTCTATGCAGTGAGGTCAGCACAGTGAGGTCTATGCAGTGAGGTCGACACAGCACCATCTACACGGTGCCGTCTACACAGTGAGGTCAACACGGTGCCGTCTACACAGTGAGGTCAGCACAGTGAGGTCAGCAAGGTGCCGTCTACACAGTGAGGTCAGCACAGTGCCGTCTACACGGTGCGGTCAACACAATGCCGTCTACAAGGTGCAGTCAACATGGTGCCGTCTACACGGTGCCGTCTACATGGTTCGGTCAACACGGTGCCATCTACATGGTGTGGTCAACACGGTGCCGTCTACACGGTGCAGTCAGCACAGTGAGGTCTATGCAGTGAGGTCAACACAGCACCATCTACACAGTGCCGTCTACACGGTGCAGTCGACACGGTGCCGTCTACACAGTGAGGTCAGCACAGTGAGGTCTATGCAGTGAGGTCAGCACAGTGCCATCTACACAGTGAGGTCAACACAGTGAGGTCAGCACGGTGCCATCTACACAGTGAGGTCAGCACAGTGAGGTCTATGCAGTGAGGTCAACACAGCGCCATCTACACGGTGCCGTCTACACAGTGCAGTCGACACGGTGCCGTCTACACAGTGAGGTCAGCACGGTGAGGTCTATGCAGTGAGGTCAGCACAGTGAGGTCTATGCAGTGAGGTCAGCACAGTGAGGTCTATGCAGTGAGGTCAGCACAGTGCCATCTACACAGTGAGGTCAGCACAGTGAGGTCTATGCAGTGAGGTCAGCACAGTGCCATCTACACAGTGAGGTCAGCACAGTGAGGTCAGCACAGTGAGGTCTATGCAGTGAGGTCAGCACAGCACCATCTACACGGTGCCGTCTACACAGTGAGGTCAACACGGTGCCGTCTACACAGTGAGGTCAGCACAGTGAGGTCAGCAAGGTGCCGTCTACACAGTGAGGTCAGCACAGTGCCGTCTACACGGTGCGGTCAACACAATGCCGTCTACACGGTGCAGTCAACATGGTGCCGTCTACACGGTGCAGTCAGCACAGTGAGGTCTATGCAGTGAGGTCAACACAGCACCATCTACACAGTGCCGTCTACACAGTGAGGTCAGCACGGTGCCATCTACACAGTGAGGTCAACACAGTGAGGTCTATGCAGTGAGGTCAACACAGCGCCATCTACACGGTGCCGTCTACACAGTGAGGTCAGCACAGTGCCGTCTACACAGTGAGGTCAGCACAGTGAGGTCTATGCAGTGAGGTCAGCACAGTGCCATCTACACAGTGAGGTCAGCACAGTGAGGTCTATGCAGTGAGGTCTGTGCAGTGAGGTCAGCACAGCACCATCTACACGGTGCCGTCTACACAGTGAGGTCAACACGGTGCCATCTACACAGTGAGGTCAGCACAGTGAGGTCAGCACAGTGAGGTCTACGCAGTGAGGTCACCACAGTGAGGTCTATGCAGTGAGGTCAGCACAGCACCATCTACACGGTGCCGTCTACACAGTGAGGTCAACACGGTGCCGTCTACACAGTGAGGTCAGCACAGTGAGGTCAGCACGGTGCCATCTACACAGTGAGGTCAGCACAGTGCTGTCTACACCGTGCGGTCAACACAATGCCGTCTACACGGTGCAGTCAACATGGTGCCGTCTACACGGTGCCATCTACATGGTGTGGTCAACACGGTGCCGTCTACACGGTGCGGTCAGCACAGTGAGGTCTACATGGTGTGGTCAACACAGTGAGATCCACACAGTGCGGTCCACATGGTAAGGTCTACACGGTGCGGTCCACACAGCGTGGCTACACTGTGTCCTCTGCTCTGTGTCCTCTGCACTGTGCCCTCTGCACAGCCACACAGGTGCTCACAGCGCCAGGCTGCCGCTCTGCGTCCCGATTCCCCCGACAGTCAGGCCAGAACGAGCCCTGAAAGCAGTGTGTCCCACACCCCACCCGCCTCCACTGCCAGCCCCGCCGGGCTTTGGCGTCAGTCTGAAGAGATCACATTCTCTCTTTCTGCCCAGAGTGCGTCACTGCGAGAGCCTGATCTGGGCCGGGTGACTGGAGGAAACTGGATGGGTTCCCGGCCTCTCATGAATCAGGTGTTCACAGCCTCATCCTTTTGTTCAGAATGAATTCCTGGAACATAACCTGCTTTCTGATCAGGCAGAAACGCCTCCACCGACACATGGTGTCCTTTGGGATCACATCCGTGGACCCTCAGGGCAGCCTGTCTTCAGAAGGAGAGTCAGGCGGGGAGAGGCAGGCAGCTGTCCACTTGGGCAGGGCCTCTGGCAGCAGAGGAGCTTGGACTTTGAACAATGGGAGTCACTAGAGGGTTTCAGGCAGTGGCAGGGAGTGATAAGATAGTCACTGTGAAAGACAGCTCTGTCAGCAGAGGGCTGTGGGATCCTGGGAATGGGAGGATGGGGGAAGCGGCCTGGGAGGCTACTGGGTTGCCTGTCCATCCACTCATTTCTTCGTTCTCTACAGATCACTGCCCTCCAACCCTGTGTGCAGACGCGCTGGACCTCAGGTTCCCTCCCCTCCCCCAGCTTATGGGAGAAGGACTCCGGGAAGGTGAATGAAGGGAAGCGATCATTCCGGAGTGCCCGGATGGCCCAGTGGTCCAGGGCCTGAGCTCAGCCACAGCCTGAGCTCTGTCTTTGGTCAGGGAACATCCTGCAAGCCATGAAGTGCAGCCAAAAAATTTAATAAACAGATAAATAAAACTAATTAATTAATTTAAAACAGAGAAGAGATTCATGCAGATGGTGGCGCCTGCTAAGCAGAAAATAAGACAAGGCGTTCCGACAAAGAGCTAGCAGGGGGCTTCCGTGCTGGCTCAGTGGTAAAGAATCTGCCTGGGCATGCAGGAGACACAGTTTCGATCCCCGGTCCGGGAAGATCCCATGTGCCACCGAGCAGCTCAGCCCATGCGGCACAACCACCGAGCTTGTGCTGCAGAACCCGGGAGCCACGGCTGTTGAGGCCCTGCTCCGCAACAAGAGAAGCCTGCTCAGTGAGGAGCCAGGCGCTGCGGCCAGAGAAAAGCCCCCAGAGCAGCGAAGACCCAGGGCGGCCGACAGTGAACACACTGTACATTTTAAAGAGTGAGCAGGGAGGGAGCTGACGGTCACTTCGGAGGGCTGAAAGAATGGTCTTTGTGAGACCTCAATAATGGGAATGGTGAGTCATGTAACAGTGAGAAGTTGGCCCCTGAGTGCCCTAGGCAGAGGAAGTGGCCAGCGCGAAGGCCTTGAGGCCGGAAGGCGCTTCTTGGGGCACTGGGGGGCCCACCTGCCCTGCAGCTCCTGGCCGCCCACATCAGGAGCTGGGTTTGACTCTGCGGGGATGCGGAACCATCACAGGGTTTTGAACAGAGGGACCGATGAGCTGCCGACCACAGCCTGAGGTCAAGCTTGCCACCTCTTTTTTGAAAATAAAGTTTTATTGGAACCCAGTCTCGCCCGTTCATTTCCATGGCGTCTGTGGCCGCTCGCAGGCTGCATCAGCAGAGCCGCATGGTGCTTGGGACAGAGGCCGCCTGGCCTCCGAGCCTTCGGGTGTTTCTCATACTTCCTCTCTGGCCCTTTAAGGGTAACGTTCCTTCTGCTGGTGCAGTTGATGCAGGCGGAGGCTGTTCTGGCCCCGGGCGGGCGGTGTCTTGGGGAAGAGCTACAAGCTGCCGCAGGGCCGAGGACAGTGAGGCCTTCCCCCAGCCCCTGCGGGTGCACGCAGCTCTAGCACGGAGACCGTGTGTGCGGGGCAAGCTGCCTGGCGCACGGCAGCCAGCCGAGCCGGCCCTGCCTCGCCGGGGGAGCTCGGCCGCTTGGGGGGCCCTCCGCCCAAACCGCAGCTGCCTGTCTCTTGTCTGCAGCCCTCGTCACCGATCTGGGGCTTCGAGCCGCGTGCAGGCCAAGCAGCTGCTCCCCATTCCCTGCTCGTCCCCTTTCAGCAGCCCGTGGCGACTGCCGAGTTTGCCCACCCCACTCCCAACAGACAGAAGAGACTCTGTGGGAACGGATCTCATTTCCAGACTTCAGGGCAGATTGGTTTTGTTCGGTTTCTGGAGAAAAACATCAACTAAGGAAAATAGTTGAATATCGTGTTAGAAACCTAAACAGCAGGGGTTGTTCATACCATGGGATCTTATTTTCATTCCTTTGGTTGTAACTGATAAATATTCACAGAATAATTGAGTTAGTACTTTTTTCAGAAGAAAAATCTTTTGTGTACAGAAAGTGATGCTGCGGGCAGGGACGAGACGAGAACACTTGAGGTGACGGGTCAGCTGTCCCCAGGCAGCTGTCCGTTGTGGGGGCTGGGGGGGGGGTCAGAATGTGCTTCAGATTTATCTGAGCAAGCATTTATCGAGGCGGCACTAGTGGTAAAGAACCCACCTGACAATGCAGATGTAGGAGACGTGGGTTCGATCCCTGGGTCAGGAAGGTCCCCTGGAGGGGGGCAGGGCAACCCGCTCCAGTGTTCTTGGCCGGAGAATCCCCACAGATAGAGGAGCCTGGTGGTCTGTGGTCCATGGGGTTGCAGAGAGTCAGATATGACTGAGGTGCCTGGGCACACAGGCCCACTGTGTACTGGGGAACCTGAGGTCCCTGCTGTCAAAGGCACCGTGACGACGTGGCAGGCTGGCAGGAGTCGTGCACCGGCAGGAGCCCAAGCGTGCCCACAGTGCCCTCCTGCATGGTTCTATTTCCCGTTTTCATCAAGATTTGACAAGTAAAGTCAGCTCTGGGTTATGAAACCAGATCCGCTTGCCCTCAGAGCCTTCTGCCACCCCTCGGACTGGCAAGGCTGAACCAGTCAGTGAACGCTGCAGCAAGGCTTTGTTTCAGCTTAAGAACAACAGGGGCTACTCGGGGACGTAAGAGCTGCGTGTCGCGGGCAGGGCAAACAGGCGCTTACAGAGCCTTAGAGGAAACGTCAGTAACCAGTCTCTCTCTGTGCCTTGGCTCCACTTCCCTCGGGCGTGGCTTCCCTGACAGGGGGGTCCCTCCCCGTGGGGGCCAAGGTGCCCCCAAGGCTCCAGGCTAGTGTCCTGTCTGCCTGGTAACCTCAACAGCAAGAGGGCCCACTGGCAGCAGCCCAGGATTAGCTCTGACCAGCCGGGCATGGCCGAGCCAGTCCCTGGGCGTGGGTGTGGGCTTGCACTGAGTCAGCTGCCGCGGCCCGGAGGGCGGGACGGCCGGCCCCGGTCCCCATCTCCTGAGCACCCCAGTGCCGCCCCTCCCATTGACGCAAAGGCGCAGGTTCCTGGAGGTGTGTGGACGGAAGGTCACGGTGGCCAGCAGAGCGGGAGGAGGGTGGAACCAGGGCTCAGCCACCCGGGTCGGTCACGCACGTGAGCGCACACGCCCCCCCGTCTGAGCCCCATCGGTAAACTGGGGGCTCACAGCCTCTCCCTTGCTGGCCACAAGCGGGATGAAACTGGTGCGTTCACAGTGCCTGGCCCAGGAAACGAAGCCCCCCTTTCCCCAGGGAGGGATTTATGTGAGAGGGGGTCGGGGAAAGCCAGGGCTAGTCTCAGGACCAGGATGCAGGATGAGGAAGGTGTAGGGGGGTGGCCAGGCTGACAGCCACAAGGCCACATCCGGCTGCACAACGGACACGGGGTCTCCACAGGCTCTGGGATGGGGCTGCTCAGATGGCTGCTCGTAAAGGCCCAGCCAAGCCTGTTTCCCTCTCTAGCTTCTCAAGCTCCAGCCAGATCACCAGCAAGCACCGTTCCCAGAACCAACTGGCTGAGCTGCTTGCAGAAATGCCTCCAGGAAAGGACAGTCAGCTCCGGGCCCTGGGCTTTGGTAAGGGTCTGCATTAGACCCAGCTGACTGGGAGGAAACGCAGTCAGGGTCTTCTCTACAGTGCCATCAGAAGGAAGGCCTGGCTGCCTGCAGGTGAGCCCAGCTGTTCCCACCGCCAGCCACCTGACCAGAGGCAGGACGGCCCTTTCGCATCTGCGGAGCGGGGCGCCGGTGGTGAATACGGCGTCTGCCTCAAAGGTCGGCAGTAAGGATCACGTGGGTCCTTTTTATCTCCGGCCGGTGTTGGTCAGCAGCTGGTCACTCAGCAATTTCACCCGGTGCAGGCTGAAGGTCTTGTTACCGAGCAGGTGGCCACGACGGGCACGTGCCTTCTGTGGCCATCACGACAGTCCTGTGGGGAGGGCACCGCTGCCCCTGTGTGGTGGGCCGGCAGGGAGCTGGGAGCCTGTGGCCCCTGAGACAGGAGGGCGCTGCAGACGCGGCCCGCACCTGAGACCCCGCCTGACCGCTCTTCTTGGCTCACGCGTGGCTGGCCTCCACGGCAGGATTGAAGACGTGGTCCTTTGTTCTAATCGGAGTCCTTATCTGAGGATCCAGGTGATCAATTTCTCTTAGAAGTCCAGGCCGGGGGGTGGGGGGGGTAAAAAAAAAAAAATCTGTCTCTGCTAATAAACTGGTGCAGGTCCTTTCATCAGAGAAAGCCAGGGGGTCGGAGCAAACACCTGGGCTGGATTTCCAGAGACGGTGACTTTTTCTTATTCTCTTTACCGTATCTACCACTGTTGTGTGAGTCGCTCAGTCGTGTCCGACTCTTTGTGACCCCATGGACCATAGCCCTCCAGGCTTCTCTGTCCACAGGACTCTCCAGGCAAGAATACTGGAGTGGGTGGCCATTTCTTTCTCCAGGGGAATCTTCCCAACCCAGGGATAGAACCCAGGCCTCCGGCATTGCAGGCAGATTCTTTACCACCTGAGCCACCGTGGAGCCGGTGGAAGATTAATTATGAGCAAGCCGTTGCGTTGGGGGCACCGCATGAACGATCCTGGCTACCCAAAGTGTGGTCATTGGACCAGCAGCAACGGCATCAGCTGGGAGCCTGCCGGAAATAAAGCGGCTCGGCTCCTCCCGAGACCTGCTAAGTCCAAACCTGCATTTCAACAAGATGGCCATGGGTCTCGTAGGTACAGTGACTGGGGCATCCTGCACCGTGGCGCAGTCCCCGCCCCATCCGGGAGGTACAGATAACGGTCCGCAGAGTGAGCTGAAGCCCCTGACTCAAATCACATCACTGGGATTCTGCCTAACCCAGGGTTTGCATCTTCGCTGCTGCCCAGCCCTTCAAAAGTCGGAGGAAACACTGTGAGCAAAGCTGCAAAGGTGGGCAGGACTGAGAACCTTGGGATGGCCAGATGGTCGAGGGTGTTTCTGGGCCAACTCAACACTCTGGGCAGCTTTCCCAGAGGTTCAAGGAACTCAGAGCTGGCAGGACTCCTAGGTGCTCACGGCCAGGTGACAGTTGGCAGCCCTGGAACCAAACCCTAGTGTAGAGGGGAAGAAGCTTAGGAGTCAAATCAAAACCCACTGCTGAGCATCCTCAGGCCTGTTGATATAACCTTGCTGAGCCTTGGTTTCCTCACTTACAAATGGGGTCGAGTGTATCTGCTGTTTTCTTTAGTTTCATATTTTGAATAATTTCAAACTAACCAAAAGTTGCAAGAATAATTCATAGAACTCCCATAAACCTTTCACCCAGGCCCATCAGTGGTCACGTTTTGCCCCGTTTCCTTCCCTTTGCTTCCTTCCTTCGTTTCTCTGTCTTTCTCCCTTCCTTCCTTTCTATATAGCACGTATTATATATTTAACATATATCACTTTATATTTTATATGTTATTATTTACAAATTGCCACGTAGAACTTTGTGTCTTCTTAACTGTTTGAGAGTAAATCACAGACCTGATGCTCTTTACCCCCAAATACTTCACTGTTTCTAAGACTAAGAACATTCATTTACATAACTACAGTACAATCAACATCGAGACGATAATGTTATCTAATCTGCAAATGTTCAAATATCACCAGTTGTCCCAATAATATTTGTTTAGCAATTTTTTTTTTTTGGCCCAGAATCCAATCTGGGATCGTGTACTCTGTTTAGTTTTCATGTCTCTTTACTTTCCTTTGATCCTGAACAGTTTCTCAGCCTCTATTTGTCTTTCTTTTGTAAAAACCAGTTTTGTGAGCGACTGAACTGAACTGAACTGACTCATCTTTGGCCGCGCTTCTCTCGGCGGTGGCTTCTTTTGTTGCGGAGCGCAGGCTCTCAGTTGCGGGGACAGGCTCGGTTGCTCCGCGGCACATGGGATCTCCCCAGACCAGGGATTGTGCCCGCGCCTTCTGCGTTGGCAGGCGGCGGACTCTCTGCCACGGAGCTGCCAGGGAGGCCCCTATCTGTCTTTCCTGAGAGGAGTCCGGGCCAATATTTCACAAAGCGTCCCCCAGTTTGTCTGGTGTTTCCTCCTGACTGACTCAGATAATGCCTTCTAACAAAAATTCCTCTGCAGTGGAGTTGTGTCTTTCAAGATGTGAATTTGCCCCATTATTGGTGATGTTCACTTCTATCTCTTGGCTAGAATGGCGTCCAGGTTTCTCCATGTAAAGTTACGATTTTCCCCCTTTGTAATCAGTAAATAATTTGTACGGTGAGACTGCTCTCCCATCATGCAAATATCGTCTGCCTCATCAAATGTCCCCCCACGAGGTTTAGCATGCTTTGATGATTCTTCCTCAAATCGATCATTCCTGCCATGGTTGCAAAGGGTATCTCCTCACTCCAGTCCTCCACTCTACATTTATTAGTTGGCGTTCTGTTGAAAGGATGTGGTTTCTTCTTGTGGGCCCTTTTCACTTAGAAGGTAGTAATACCTATTTCAACATCTCAGTGTAGGGCCGGCACTAACCACCTAGAGACTCCACCAGTAAAGGGCACAGCTGTCAGCGAGACTGCCTTACTTCGGAGGCCAGCTGCACTAGGTCACCAGTGAACTAGGGGTTCACTAGGTCACCATTCTAACCAACTGTTGCTAAGTCGCTTCAGTCGTGTCCAACTCTGCGAGACCCCATAGACGGCCTCCCACCAAGCTCTCCCGTCCCTGGGATTCTCCAGGCAAGAACACTGGAGTGGGTTGCCATTTCCTTCTGACCAACTAACTCGCTGCAAACTGGGGAGGCTCTCACAGTCCCCTTGGCTTGATAACTTGCTCGGATGACCCCTGTCCCTCAGGAGCATGTCCTCCTTGTGATCACAGTCGGGTATAGAGCGTCTCAAGCAGGGCCAGCCCCACGGAGTGACATCTGGGAGCATCTTCTCCCGACAGGTCTCCAGGGGCGTCTGCTTGCTGCCAGGTCCCATGCCGAGTGGGGAGAGACCTGTGGCCTGCCCATGAGAGGCAGGGCAGACCCCCCAGGCAGAGTGATCGGCCTTGCGGAGATGCAGTGTCTCGAACGATGTGGTGGGTCCCCAGCAGGATCCGAACCCCCCGGGCACAGGGTTGTGGAGAGGGAGGCTACCCTGCTGGGCTGTGCCCCTAAGTGTGCACCTCGTTCTCTGGGCCGTGCGGGAGCAGAGCCTGGGGCGGGGAATGAGCAGAGGCTTCTGCACGTGGTGGGGGTGGGTCACAGGGAGAGGCTGGAGACTGCAGGAGCAGGAGGCTTTCAGAGAAGAGGCAGGAGGCGGAGGTAGCCGCTGAGGTGGGAGCTGTGGGCGTGGGGAGCAGGCGCGGATGGGTGGGAGCAGAGAGGTTGCGGGGGGGTGGGCGTCAGGGACCCCCATGAGGGCTCTGAGCACCCGCTCTCACTCCGGGTCCCACCAGTGAGGAGCCCGGTCATCAGCATCAGTCTGAGAGGTCAGGGTGCCTCCTCTTCCTGCCCTACCTGGTTGCCAGTCTCCCCAAGACAGGGGAAGCCTAAAGAAATTCATACAAAGTCACGTCGTAATTAAACTGCTGAAAACGAAAAACAAAGAAAAATTCTGAAACTAGGTCAGATGCAGTGTAGCTGATTTACAGAGTTAATAATAACTCCACTGTGCACACACCCTTCATTAACATGCTGTTTTTGCCAGGTTTTGGGTATCAGAATCATGCTGGGTGCATAAAAGGAATTTGGAAGCTTTCCTTATTACTCTACCCGTTGAAATGTTTTAAATAACATTGGTGCTATCATATCTCTATGGTTTTGGTTGGACCTGGTGATTTTTTTCATTTCTTTTTTCCCCTCCCTTTTTAATAGCACCTTTATTAAGCTGTTCCTCTGAAACCATCAGCACAAGCAACATGACAGACAGCCCCGTGCCCCCCAAAAGTTTCCTTGTGCCCCTTTGCAGTCCATCTTTCCCCCAACCCTGCCCCCAGGCAACCCTGACCTGCTTTCTGCTAGTCTAAATTAGTTTGCATGAGTTTGAATGAACTCCGGGAGTTGGTGAAGGACAAGGAGGCCTGGAGAGCTGCACCCCATGGGGTCACAGAGTCGGACACAACTGAGTGATGGAACAACAAGACATTCAGGTCCAAGTCTGAGGTTGGGTCATACGTGTTATTTAACGTTTTAAGAAACTGCCAGACTGTTTTCCAAAGGGGCCGTTTCACGTTGCATCCGCATCAGCAGCATGCAGGCGTTCCCGGGGCTCCACGCCGTCTCCAGCGTTACGTGCGGCCGGTCCTCCTCCGACTCTGAGTGGTTGCGGTTTGACCGCTTGCTGCTTCTTCTCCTGTCTTAGGCTGGGGTGCCTCACTTGGGTGCTGCTGTTTCCCTGCAGGGTCGGGCGGGGAGTACGGACAGGGAAACCGGGAGAGAAGCAGGACGGAGCGAAAGCAAACGCAAGGTGCGCTGCTGAGCTGCTCGCAGCTGCGAGAGAGCCGGGGTCAGCGAGCCGCGGGAAGCCCCCAGGGCAGCTGACGGGAGCCACAGCACCTGGGAGGCCAGAGCGTGCGAGAGATGACGGCAGAGGAACTGGTCCCGGAGCCTCCTCCACCGCCTGTCGCGCACGGGTCCAGATTTACCCCCCGCAGCCAGAACTCCCCTGAAAGTGCGTGCCCCCTTCGGACGACTGCTGGGGAGGCCAGAAGCATCACCCCAGGGCCCAGCGCTTCCTCTGAGTCTGTAAGCTAGAGCCTCCGTGCATCCAGTCGGGCTGGACCAGGGCGTGTGGTTCCCCCTTAAGTAATGGAACCGTGACGATAATGGTGGTGGTCCAAGCTTGGACCACTGCTGGGAACACAAGAAAAGGCGGTTACCCAGACCCCTGCCCTACAGGAGCTCATGGCGCGACCCCGCCCAAGGGAGAAGAGAGACAATTAACCACTGCTCCGATGGCCTCCGGAGAAGGACATGGCCCCCGCTGCAGTGCCCTGGCCTGGAAAGTCCCACGGACAGAGGAGCCTGGTAGGCAACAGTCCACGGGGTCGCAAAGAGTCGGACACGGCTGAGCGACTTCCCTCGCTCAGTCTACCACGAAGGGCCCTTAGCAGGTTCTAAGCGGGGCATAATGGGAGTAGGGAAGACCCTGCGGGGAGCGGGAGGGCCAGAGGGTGGCACCGCGAGGCAGGGACGCAGAGCGACACGTCCGGCCCTCCTCACCTCCCAGCACTGCTGAGGCTCCACAGGGCTGGCGTGGCTGCCCTGTGCCCGCCGAGTCTCCCGCCCGGCTCTCACGCTGTGGGGTTCTCGTGGTTCCTCGGATGCGCCCTGACCCACCTGTCTCCCCATCGCACACACTGCCCTCTCGCTTGCCCTCCCTCCCCACGCCACGCGTGCTCATCCTTCCGATCTCTGTACCCCAGCTGTCGCTGACCCCAGGTCACCCCGATCACCTGGCCAACGACCCCGCGCTTCTGTCCCGCGGCAGATGCTTGGTCCGTCCCGACGCCTGTAATGCACGAGCGGTGGCCTGGGGGCGCCCATCTCCTCCACCAGACTGTGAGCTCCACTGGGTCTGGCAGGTTCATCACTGTGCCCCAGAGCATGGCCCAAGTGCCTGGTGAGTACCAGGCCTGGACAGGAGAGTTGGAAAATGAACAGACGCCCGAGAGAAAACACTCTCTGGGGCAGAATATCCAAAACCTCTCCATCCTGAAGTGGCAGGGAGGAGAGAGAGGTCACCATCTTCCTTAGAACTCTTCCCTCGGGGACAAACTGGTCCCGCCCCGGAAGCCCCCAGGACTCTAGCCTGAGGACACATTTAGTTCAACTGACAGATAATCCATCCCACCAGCCCTGGCTGAGCGGAAGGTTCGTAAGGAGAGACCAACACTGACGTGGAACACTGAGTTCCCAACCTTAGAGGACACGGAGTTCTACTGCAGGGTTTTCATCATCCATGTGAACAAGGAATGCTTTTCACAAGGCTTGCTTCATAAACAAGTCTGTGATCAGAGGCAAACAGCCCCTGTGTGGACATCTGACATCTGGAAGGCCTCATCTGGGCAGCCCCAGGAAGACTGCGCAGAGAAGCAACAGGAGCTGGAAGCAACCAACACCCTGGCGGCCTTATTTTGCTGCCCCGAATAGGGCAGTCACTGGCATCCCTCTCCTCCCTCTCCCGGAAGCCCTCCTCTCACGCGGAGCTGTCTGTGGGCTCCTGTGTCCGTCTGTCTCTCACTCCTGCTACTCACAAGTTCAGTGAGGGCGAGGGCAGAGCTTGCTCACCCACTGTGTTCCCCTGGAGCTCAGAGCTTGGCACAGAGTTGGCTCCATCGGTGTCTGCTGATTGGATAAGCAAAGGTGAAAGATCGCGCTCTAAGCACGAATGGAGAGGGCAGAGAGGCTGCGAACGGGCTCTTGTACCAGAAGGGTAAAGCTGAAAGCCTAGCAGAGAGACGGAGTGGAGGCTGGTGGGATTGTGAGCCTCTGGATCAAGCCATACCTGAAGCCTTTGTCATCACTGGGGTTTTCAGCCATTTGTATCAGAATATTTCCTTTGTCCTTTAACCCAGGTCCACACTAAGACTTTTACATAAACGTTCATAGCATCTTTATTCATAATAACTAAAAACTGGAAATAACCCAAGTGTCCATCAACAGGTGAGTGAATAAACCAATGGAGACATACCCACGCAACAACTTTATCTGATAGAGTACTGCTCGGCAACTCAGGAACAGCAGGAGCAAACTACGGATACGCGCAACGGTACTGAAGAATTGCGTAAACACCGTGCTGGGCTTGAGAAGCCGGATTCACAGGGTTACATGTTGTGTGATTTCACTTAAAGGAATCTGTAGAATGGCTTAACAAAACTGTGATGAAAGGACTCAGATCAGGGGTTGCTTTGGTGAAGGTGGGAGTTGACTGGAAAAGGACATGAAGGAACTTTCTGAGGAGCTGGAAATGTATTATATCTTCATCTGGTTGGCAGTTACATGCATGTACATATATGTAAGAGCCAGGAAGCTGTGTATTGAAAATATATTCATTTTACTGTGTGTAAATTATACCTTAAATTTTCTTATGAAGATTGGATTAGATTCTCTCTGAAATCTTTCTAATTCTCTTGAGTTTAGGGATTTCGGGGCAGAGTACAGCTAATTACTTATTTCTCTGGGCTGCTTTGGAGGCAGGGGTCTGTAGCTAGAAAGACAGAGACTCAGAGAGACAGGGACAGAGACGCAGAGAGACAGAGACAGACAGAGACCCAGAGAAACAAAGGCAGAGACCCAGAGACAGAGATAGAGACCCAGAGAAACAGACGAGGGGGCACAGGTCGCGGCCTGCTGTGCCCCCGCTGGGCGCTGGGCTCCCTGTAAGGGTCGCCTGGGCACCGCACTTGTCCCTGGCCCTCCCCAGCCTCCCGCTGCACCCGCCCTCTGCAGGTGGCCCTCCTGCACAGCCCAGAAGGGGCCCCGTGCTGTGTGCTCACTCCTTCCACGCCTGTCGGCCGCCCCCAAGCACCGGGAGCGTCCGGAGGCCAGCACCTCATCACCAGGCTAGTCCTCCAGACGCCACACTTGGCCCTGGCGGGCCTGAGTCAGTTGGTTGGGTGCATTTGTTAGTTCATTTTTCCTGCCAGGAAGCATCTGAGGCAGCCCCATCCTCTGGCTGTGCCTGGGACGATGACCCCAGCCTGGGCCCCCCTGGCAGTTAGCTCCTGCTTATGGGGCTGGGGGACACCAGTGTGGGTGCCATCTGCACCTCCGGGCACTGTGCCATCACACAGGAAAGGCGCAGCACTGAAGCCAGGAAGCCCAGGTCGAAAACTGAAGGAGGGGAACCCTGAGTGCCAACCAAAGCATGTGGGCCCCACACAGGAAAAGCAGTCTGCCGTGGACCCCGAGGCCTCCGGAGACCAGAGTTCACAGGGTTCAGACTGAACCGAGCCAAGGTGTGGGAGGACCAGGGCCTGGAGTGCCAGAGAGACCGGGCGTGGGCCTGGTATGTGTGTTACACAATTTTCCAGGGGCGTTGAACTTGGGCCAAGTGACCAAAACCAAGATCCTCTCGCCTCCGCCTTCCCTGCAGGCGTGCGGATGGCCCAGGGTCCCAGCCGCGCGGGTTAAGCCCTAAGTCATCACAGAAGAAGTGGCCCGCCAGCCTCAGGGACGGCAGCAAGTCTGGGCTTTGCTAGGCCTTCTCCCATCGCCTGCCAAGCCAGCTTCTCTCGAGGAGAGCCCTAACCACAGGCTGGCCGTGCCTCGGGTCAGCGTCTGCGGTGGCGAAGCCCACGGCCTCTCCAGGGGCCCTGAGATCGGGGCCTTTTCCACCGCTGAGTTCCCAGACACCCAGCCTGAAGCCCTCGACCTTCAGGACTGTGTTTTGCCTGGGTCCCGGGGGTGGGGCTCCCGAGGTCTGAGTGCCCTTCCGCTCCCTCAGGATGGGATGTGGTCCTGAGTGTGGGTGGAGGAATTCGCCAGCTTATCTGCATGTCTGTCCAGCCTCAGGCAAGAAGGCAGGCCGGGCCTCAGCGTCCTTTCAACAGGAGCTGCGCTGGGGGTCTCTGTCTGCAGGGAGGGGCTTCTCTGGAGAAGCGGGGAGGAAACAGGGCTGTTTTCACTTTTCCTCCCGCCTGCCTGTGTTTTCCAGGCCTCTGCGTGAACAGCTGTCTTGGGGGTAGATAAAATCTTATTTCTGGGTGGGTCTGGTCCACCATCACTGTGTGACTGAGCCACCTCTTGCCAACTTGGAGCCTCTCTCAGCTTGGTGCCTGAGGGACCTCTGAGCCCCAAACCCACCAGTCCTGTGAAGGAAATCACAGCTCTCCCCACTTTTCAAAAACAAAGGACAGGAATGGACTGCATGGTTTCTCAGGGGCTGAGGGTAACCGGTGTGACGATCCCCCCTCTCCCTAGGCTGTAGAGGGCGAAATCCGAGTTCACACCGGGACCTGCCCAAACCTGCCCAGGTTCCAGGCCTGCATCCTCGCCGCCGTTTGGCCCCGGCACCCTCTGCCCCTCAGGCGCGTCCTCCCCCTGCAGCGCCGGCTCCCCGCCTCCCTGGCCCCGTCCTCACGGTGGGGTGAGCCTGGTTCCCGAGGGCACCTGCGGGGAGTCCCCCGGCCTGCGCCGTCCGGGGTCTGGCGTCTTCAGGGCAGCGTATACCACCAGTGAAATTCGTCCCCGTGGTGTTGAGAACAGCTTTTCCCTGTCGAGGTGCGGCCAGGTGTTGCCACCACGGATTCATCCCTTCTCTCGCGGGGGGCCATTTGGAGCGTCGCCAGTCTGGGCCGCCAAGGAATAAAGCTTCTGTGAACAAGGCTTTTGCGGACAGAGCGCTGGTTCCAGAGGGACGTCCACCCGGGGAGAGTTTGCCGGCTGCAGGCTGTTTCTGCACCCGTCGCTCTCAGCAGACGCCGTCAGACCGTGCTCCGAAGGGGCAGTAAATTCCGAGCCAGACGGCACTCCCTGAGCCTTCCGGCTGCTCTGAGTCCCGTCCTCCACAGGCCGGTGCTGTGATGGAGTCTGGGCTGCCAGGCGTCTGTGAGGAGAAGGGGAGAGGGGTCGAACGGGCCAGAGGGAGAAGCTGGTGGGCAACGCAGGCCGACAAGGCCCCATCAGCCGGCGGGGAGCCCTGGGGCGACCCTCCCGTCCCAGCAGCTGCTGCAGCGGAAACAGCGGGCCTCGCTGCAGCCCCGGGCGCGGGCCGCTCTGCGAGGACCGTGGCCTCAGACGGGGCGGCTCTCTGGAGCCGAGGCAGACGGCGGCGGGGCGCTTCCCGGAAGGGAGGCCTCTCGGGTCCACCACACGCACCGGCCAGTGGGGGTGCCGGCGGGGCCCGGGGGATGGTGCCCTACTGAGACTTAGCCAGCCTGTCCATGACGGCCCGTGGCGCGTCTCTGCTTCCTGGTCGTTCGAGTGTCTCCTTCCTTGCGGTGGCTGTGAAGGTTTTACTCATTTTTGAAGCTGGGGTGTTCTCCAGTTTCTTACTAATTTATAAAAGTTCTTTATGTATTCTAGATGTGAGCTCTTATTCGCAGATATGCTGCAAACATCTCTCAACCTGTTTTAAGGAATTTTTGCATACCTCAGGGTCATGAAGATATTCTTTTTTTTTTCTGGGAGAATTATCATTTTACTGTAGATCTAAGGCTAAATTAGTATTTGTGTGTGGCATGAGGAAGGTTCATTCTTTTTCCCCATGTGGTTATATCCAATTGAGCTAATACTATTTACTAAAAAGACCCTGAGCTTCCCTGGTGGCTCAGAGGGTAAAGAATCTGCCTGCAAGGCAGCAGACCTGGGTTCTATCCCTGGGTGGGAAAGAACCCCTGGAGAATGGAATAGCTACCCACTCCAGTATTCTTGCCTGGAGAATCCCATGGACATATAGCCTCATGGGTACACTCCATGGGATCGCAAGGACTTGGACACAACTGAATGACTGACACTGCTACACTACCTAGTTTTGAGCTTCCCTGGTGGCTCAGAGGGTACAGTGTCTGCCTGGAATGCGGGAGACCCGGGTTGGATCCCTGGGTCGGGAAGAGCCCCCTGGAGAAGGAAATGGCAACCCACTCCAGTACTCTTGCCTGGAGAATCCCATGGAGGGAGGAGCCTGGTTGGCTCCATGGGGTAGCAGAAAGTTGGACACGACTAAGCGACGCACCTGACCTGCCTCTTGAGAAACCTATATGCAGGTCAGGAAGCAACAGTTAGAACTGGACATGGAACAACAGACTGGTTCCAAATAGGAAAAGGAGTACATCAAGGCTGTGTATTGTCACCCTGCTTATTTAACTTACATGCAGAGTACATCATGAGAAACACTGGGCTGGAAGAAACACAAGCTGGAATCAAGATTGCCGGGAGAAATATCAATAACCTCAGCTATGCAGATGACACCACCCTATGGCAGAAAGTGAAGAGGAACTAAAAAGCCTCTTGATGAAAGTGAAAGAGGAGAGTGAAAAAGTTGGCTTAAAGCTCAACATTCAGAAAACTAAGATCATGGCATCTGGTCCCATCACTTCATGGCAAATAGATGGGGAAACAATGGAAACAGTGTCAGTCTTTATTTTGGGGGCTCCAAAATCACTGCAGATGGTGACTGCAGTCATGAAATTAAAAGACGCTTTTCCCTTGGAAAGAAAGTTATGACCAACCTAGACAGCGTATTGAAAAGCAGAGACATTACTTTGCCGACTAAGGTCTGTCTAGTCAAGGCTATGGTTTTTCCTGTGGTCATGTATGGATGTGAGAGTTGGACTGTGAAGAAAGCTGAGCACCGAAGAATTGATGCTTTTGAACTGTGGTGTTGGAGAAGACTCTTGAGAGTCCCTTGGACTGCAAGGAAATCCAACCAGTCCATTCTGAAGAAGATCAGCCTTGGGATTTCTTTGGAAGGAATGATGCTAAAACTGAAACTCCAGTACTTTGGCCACCTTGCAAAGAGTTGACTCACTGGAAAAGACTTTGATGCTGGGAGGGATTGGGGGCAGGAGGAAGAGGGGACGACAGAGGATGAGATGGCTGGATGGCATCACTGACTCGATGGACATGAGTTTGAGTGAACTCCAGGGATGGTGATGGACAGGGAGGCCTGGTGGGCTACAGTCCGTGGGGTCCCAAAGAGTCGGACACACCTGAGCGACTGAACTGAACTGAACCTACTGAATGGCATCATGTAGCCTAGCCTACCGTACACATGCCCAGAACACTTACATTAGCCTGCAGTTGGGCAAAGTCATCACACAAAGCCTATTTCGTGATAATATTTCGTGTGATTTCTTGAATACTACACTGAAAGCGAGGAACGCAACGGTGCTGAGTGTATGGGTTGTTTGCCCTCCTGACCGCGGGGCTCACCAGGAGCTGTAGCTGCCGCTGCCCAGCATCGCGAGAGAGGATCGTAACCAGGTCAGGCTAGCCTGCAAAGAGATCACAATTCAGGTTTCTACTGAATGTGTAATGCTTTCACAGCGTTGTAAAACTCAGCATTAAAACACTGAGATCGTGGCATTTGGCCCAATCACTTCATGGAAAATAGAAGGGGGCAAAAGGGGAAGCAGTGACAGATTTTATTTTCTTGGGCTCCAAGATCACTGTGGACGGTGGCTGCAGCCAAGAGGTTAGAAGGTGCTCGCGCCTTGAAAGGGAAGCATGACAAACCTAGACAGCGTATTCAAAAGCAGAGACGCCACTTTGCTGACAAAGGTCCGTACAGTCAAAGCTGTGATTTTTCCAGGAGTCGTGCATGGATGTGAGAGTTGGACCGTAACGAAGGCTGAGCGCCGAAGAACTGATGTTTTCCAGCTGTGTTGGAGAAGACTCTTGAGAGTCCCTTGGACTGGAAGGAGACGAAACCAGCCCATCCTAAAGGAAATCAGTCCTGAATGTTCATTGGAAGGACTGATGTTGAGGCTGAAGCTACAATACTTTGGCCAGCTGATGTGAAGAGACAACTCATTGGAAAAGACCCTGATGTTTAGAAAGATTAAAGGCAGGAGGAGAAGGGGGTGACAGAAGATGAGACGGATATAGCATCACTGACTCAACGGACATGAATCTGAGCAAACTGTGGGAGACAGTGAAGGACAGCCTGGCGTGCTGCGGTACATCGGGTCATAAAGAGTCAGACAAGACTTACTGACTGAACAACAAAGTCAAAAAAACCCTCAGTCAGGACCGTCTGTATACAAGTCTATCTGGGGAGAATTGCCATCTTAATAATATTAAGTCGACCAGTTAGTGAACACAGCATTGCCCTCAATTTATTTAGGTGTTCTCTAGTTTCTCTGGGCTTCTCCAGTGACTCAGGTGGTAAAGAATCCGCCTGCAACGCAGGAGACCTGGGTTCAATCCCTGGGTTCGGAAGATCCCCCTGGAGAAGAAAACGATAGCTACTCCAGTATTCTGGCCTGGAGAACTCCATGGACAGAGGAGTCTGGCAGGCTGCAGCCCATGGGGTGGCAAAGAGTCAGAAGTGACTGAGCAGTTTCTCTGCAGTGTGTATTAGTTTTTAGCGTTGGGTCTTGCACGTCTTTAATTAGATTTATTCATAAGATTTGATGATTCTTGATATTATTATAAATGACTTAAAATTTTTTCATTTTCTAGATGTTGCTAGTTTATAAGAATTCAATTAATTTTTGTACGTTGATTCTATTCATAAGATTTGATGATTCTTGATATTATTATAAATGACTTAAAATTTTTTCATTTTCTAGATGTTGCTAGTTTATAAGAATTCAATTAATTTTTGTACGTTGATTCTATCCAGCAACCTTGTTAAATTTGCTCATTCATTCTAGTATTTTTAGATTATTTTGGATTTTTCCATGCCCAGTTTCCTCATCTGAAATAATGACAGTTTGTATATTTCCATTCCAATCCTTGTTTGTTTTATTTTTATCTCTTGCCTTATTGAGATGACTGGGTCCTGCCATACAGTCTGGAGTAGAACTGTCAGTGATGGACATGCTTTTCTTGATCCTAGCAGAGTCTTAGGAGTAAAGTGCTCAGTATTTCACCAGCAATGATGTTAGCTCTGTGTGTGCACGTGTGTGTGCGTGTGTCTGTCTGTCAGTATGTGTCTCTGTGTTTGTCAGGTACCCTTTATCAGATTAAGGCACTTCTCTTTGATACTATTTTTTCCTTAGAGTTTTTATCATGAGTAGGTATCAACTTTTCACAAATATCTTCCTCTCTGTTGATCTCTGCTCACTTGCAGCTACAGCTCTGGAAGCTGGGAAGTGGTCTGTGTCTGGTCCCCGGCCGGAGGTTTCAGAGGCGGTGGTGCCCTCGCGGGGGCCGGGTGAGATGGCTGTCGGGGTGGGGGGCCGTGTGGAGCCCTGCAGGGCCACGGCAGGGACACGCGTGCTCGCCCACCTCAGTCGTTGTGAGCTCCTACCCTGCTCACTCCCAGCAAGGCCTTGGGCTCTGTTTTCTGAGAGAAAGTTAATCCCTTTTGCACGGCCCTGTACCAGGCACTCTTGTTGGTTGTCGTGGGGGACACACGACCCTGGTGCTAACCGTCTGGGGCCCGCAGGGTTCGCGCAGCTCCCAGGAGCCTGATGTAGGCCAGAAGCAGGGGCCGGCCCGCGTCTCTCTCTTCCGCCCCCACAGCATCCCCCTCCCTGACCAGAGGCCCTCGGGGGCAGTCAGACGATGCCCGAGCGGGCAGAGAGCCGTGGAAAATGCTCCAGCTGATCCCACCCTCAGCATTTCATCCCCTGCCCAGTTGTCTTGTGGAGTCTTGGCCTTCCCAGTGCGGTCTGGGAAGACTCAGAAGGCTCCCTTCCAGAGCCCCAAGAAGCCAGGAACGGGAGCTGCCCCAGGCCATTCCCGTCTCTGGGTGTCCTTTCAAAGGATTTCTGCATGGATGAGAGAGACTGTGGCCTGTGGGCAGTCAGGGGAGAGGGCATTTCTTAGTTTCAGATTTCTGGGTTGGCTCGTCTGTTCAGACTCTGCAGCTCCCACACTAGATGCTTCGATCCGCTGGGAGTAAGAGTCTCGCCTGCAGGAAACGGCCACCACATTCGCTGCTCTGCTCAGGCCCCCTCCCTGCATCCATGGCAAGTCTCTGCCTCCATCCCCTGCGCCCCCGCCCAACTCCAGACTAGCGCGGAGTCAGAAACCTGGAGCTCACAAGCGTTGGGAACAAATGGCAGGCTCGCCCAGTCCTGAAAAGAGGGGACATTTATTGGCTCACAGATCTGCGACCTCGAGAAGGAAATGACTTCAGGTGTGGCCGGATCCAGACGCTCCGACACGGCCCTCCTGACTGTGACCCCCTCTGTCTTCCACTCCGGTTTCCCCTGCGCAGGTTCACTCTCAGGCTTTCCCTTTGCTCTGGCAAGGGAGGTCTGGCTCCAGTAGAAAGGCAACAGCCTCTTCAACAGAGGAGGCAAAAAAGGGCAAAAATCCCAGGAGAGGCTCTCATTGGCTCAGACCGATTCATAACGCCCGTATTGCGAATCGGCCTCACTGAGAACACGGAGAATGTGGAAAGGGTGAATCCTGAGAGGGAGAGAGCATTTGTTACCAGAATTAAATGTACCACGTCTGTGCTCCCACGTTTTCCTTTCTGGAATGTTGTGCTCTTTCCCATGATTAATGTGTCCATCCTTCTGATCCTCACCTATCTGGAAACCCAAACTTCCAGACGCACCGGCCTCTCCCTTCTTTAAATGCACCATGTGCCAGTAATTACACTTGACTTTGTTTTAAAATGTTTATAATTTGACTTTCTTCTCATTATATCACAATACCACTTGTTCCCCCCAAATAAATCAGAAAATGCAAAGATGAAGTTCCATTACCTCTGGGGAGGGGACACTGTGCCCAGGCCTGGACTTTGAGGCGACGTTTCAGACAGGAGAGGGGCAGAGCCAGGCGTGTTTGAGGGCCGGGGACCAGCACACGCGAAGACACAGGGGCTGGAGGAAGTGACAGCACCTCGGAAGGCGGGGGTGGAGTGCGAGGGCCGGGGCTCTGAGAGCAGGCCGGCAGAGGGGGGCAGGAACCTGCTGGGGGATTTTATGGGAGGCGGCGTGCTCTGGCTGGCATTCGGCATCGCTCTCTTGGCTGAGGTGAAGGCAGAGGTGATGCTGGCTCTGCCCAAGGTGGTAGCCGTGGAGACGGAGAGGAGCAAGGCAATTGGAGCCGGGGGAGCGGTGGGGCAGAGGCCTGAGTGAGTGCTGGGTTCTGGCTCAAGCCGCGGTGTGGGTGGGGAAGATGTGCCAGCCATTCTCTCCTGGAGGGACCCGAGGTGGGTTTGCACTCCTGTCTGCATAAGCTGCGTGGGGTTGCTTTGATGGGGGCTCCTTCCCCTCTCAACTGAGCATCCCTCCGTATCCATAGCACATCTTCATGGCATCCTTGGCAGCGCCCGCACGGTGAGTTTTTAACCAGTGCTCCATGGATGGATACTGAAGTTGTTTCTGTCCTGCCCATTTAGTATCTGACCAGCGGCCAGCTTGCTCTGCGTCTCCATTATCTGCCCCTGTGTCTCATCTTCAGTTCTCTCAAGTCAAGCAGCTGACCCCTCCTGGCTCTTCTCCTCAGTGGCTTGCATTTTGGCCACTAGACGGCGCGATTGCATAGCATTCCCGGGAGGCTCCAGCCCCAACTCCAGTCTCAGGGCTGAGAGCTCAGAAGGGCACCCAACCTCCCAGCTCTGACCTCCACCCGCAGCAGGATTGCCCGGCCTTGCGCCGAGACCCCTGTATGGGTGGACCTCATGTTCTCAGTGCCCACAGAATTGCCCTAGGGGGCAGCGATCTGCTGCCCGCTTGCAAGTGGGTGTTTCCACGCTTCCTTCCCTGCTGGAATGAGGGGCTGGCACTTTGCACAGCGGCTTCTGAAATGTGGTATCCAAATTGCCAGTGGTGCCTGGGGTGGTTTGAGGGGGTGCCAGGATCTACATTACCAAAGCTTCTTTGGTATGTTTTTAGAAAAGTAGCAGTTCGTACATCAAATCCACGATTTCACAGAAACCATCATTATTTAGAATGAGGTGAAATTAAAAGAAAGAAAAAGGTTTGAATTTTAGTTTTATTTAGGTTTAAAGAAAAATCACAGTATGGGTAGCATACAAATAAGTCACTGACTTCACTGCATTTACGAGGTTCCAGCTATGGGTCTAGATGAGAAAGGACATGGGGCACATAAAATCTTATGAGGACTGGGTGTAAAAGCTTAGACCCTGGAGGACGAGTCTTAAACCCTTGGAGCCTAGAAGTGGAATCTTTGAACCACAGTATCTTTGCGTGATTTTCAAAAATACCATGGAAAGACAATATTTAGTAAAGAATCCTTAGAATTCTTGGACTCCATGAGAATCCTGGGAGATTAGACTTAGGGGATTCTGAACGCCCAGGACCCTTGTGTGAAGGGGCTGCCTCGGGAAATGGCAGAGTCAAAAGGGACCCTCGGGGACATGCAGGGAGCCTGCTGAATGGCAGCGGTGGAGGCTTGAAGCCCACCTGAGCCTCACCCTCCCTGGTCCCTCGGTCCCCCTGTACCCCGCGGCGCTCAGGGCTTCCAACAGGTTTCTTCAGGAAGATCCCCTGCAGGAGGGCGTGGCAACCCACTCCAGAGGAGCCTGGCGGGCTACAGTCCATGGGGTCACGGAGTCAGACACGACTGAGCATGTCTCATATTCAGAGGCAAACGAGCAATCTGTGTAAACACATGTCCCCCCTGCCCCTCCCGCGACGAGTCACGTGTGCTTCCCGCAGAATGCTGCAGTCTCCAGGGCGTGCTGATGGTGGGATCTGAGGCAGTGTGGCCCGTTGGTGAGGACAGTGTCTGGAGGGCCCAGCGTCTTTGGATGTCCTTCAAATCCCTGCCTACTTAGAGCCCCGATTTTGCTCTTTGTTCTCACCTGGAAATGAGGTACCTGGATTGGGGATGGCAGAGATTGGGAACCCAGGGAAGGCACCTTGCTGTTGTGTCCTTCCTGATCTCAGTGTTCAGATATATCCACCTGGAGATGAAACTCAGTACCTTCTAGAGTCCTGGACATTTCCAAATCTGTCCTGTCTTTCAAGACTCAACTCAGGGTCACCTCCTCTGAGAAGCCTTCCAGGATTACCACCTCCCCCCACCTCCACGGAGCTGAAGTTCTCCCAAGGGCTTCATCGAGGTGCCACCCCTCATGCGCCTCCCGGCTGCACACTCCTCTTCAGACAGTCCCAGTGGAGTGATCATTCCCCAGTCTCTTTTGATGTCTTAAAATTAGTGACCCAGACTTTGCCAGCTCAAGGGCCCACAGGGGCCAGCTCCAAACGTGGGGGACCACAGGGAACCAGAGGATTTACCAGAGTGGCTGTTCCTCACCCCGCCCAGTGACCGCATCCAGGAACAAGGGTTACCAGTGTTACCAAATCTTACAGGTTTCCTAGAAATCTGGATTTTTTTAAAGTAAAACCTACCATTCAAGAAATGTTGGTAATTTTTTTTTTTTTACATGAAAATCTCTCTGTTCAGGCTAAATCAAACACTTCAGCAGAGTAAGCCCCTGAACAAACACTCAGGGGCTTCCGCCTCAGGCCCTTGTGGACTGGGGTTGGTGTCGTCTCAGACGACAAGGAGGTTTTCAGCCACCGTGATGGCCACCTGTTAGAGCATCTCAAACCCCATATTCTCTAAGACTTGTCCCAGAGGTTAAGGATGTCAGTCTGGAGACACGACTCCCGGGTTCTTTGTCAGCCCTTCCATCAGACCCTTGGTGTGACGTGGACCCTCCTTCCCCTTGAACCTGGGCTCTTCTGCGTGTCCAGCAGAGTCTGGCAGAAGGGACACTGGGCTGGATTCTGGGACTCCGGCTCTGGGAACCCAGCCTCTGCTCCCTGAGGAAGCCCCCACAGCCCTTGAGGCGGAGATAGGGGGAACCCAGGACCCTGCCTGCCCCTCCCGCTTAGCTCCCCTGCAGCGGTGGGCACACACCCACCGTCTTGGAAATGCTTCTTCCAGGCCCCCACTTCAGCGGAGCCAGCCGACACCACCCGGAGCAGGGACCGCCCTTCCCCAGCACAACCCTCTGGCAGAGGAGCAGCGTGAAGGTCAGCGAGGCCCCGTGGCTCGCGCCGGGAAATGCAAGGGGGGCCACGCGGAGCTGGGGTTCTGGGGAGAAGGGGGCGGCCTTGGCGTCGGACCCTGCCAAGACCGCCGTCCCGTCTCCCCAGACCCCGTTCCTCCCGCCCAGCCCCCGGGCTCTGGGTCCCTGCTGCGGCCAGGGTTCTTCTCCAGGAGGGTTTGGGCTGCACAGGGCTCAGGCCAGATGGACTTGGGCTGAAGGGGCAGGGGGTCAGGGAGCCAGGCCTGGGGAGGCGGGGTGCAGTCAGTGGAAGCCCCGAGACCCCACAGGTCTGCTCATGGTCCCTGGGATGCTGCGAATGCCAGGGGTGTGGGCCTCACACAGACCACCCTCCACGCCACCCCCGGTTTCCTTCCCCGACACGTGACAAAGGACCAGCTCACATTTGCCGGGAGCCAGCACCCCATGAGAATCTTACGCCTGTTAATGGATTCATCCTCTCGGCAGTCCTGACCCGGTCTGTCCTGGAGTTACCCCCATTTTTTAGATGAGCACACTGAGGCCTAGGAAGGGTAGGTCACTCCCCCAGGCCACACAGGGAACTGCAGAGCCAGAATTTCACCCCCGGAATCCTGGCCTGGAGTCCACACCCGGAAGGACACTATGCAGCCCTGGCTCCACAGCGGCGTGGCCTGGAGGCAGGGCTCCGTTCACCCCGCGGTACAGATCAAGAGACTGAGGCTGGGCAGTTCTGCCGGAGGCTCCAGGTTCACGGTGGCGTCTGGACCTGAATCTAGCTGCTGGCGGGGAGTGGGGCTGGAGGAGCTACAGGGCAGAGAGGCTGGCCCAGAAGGAGGGGTCTAATCCTCCCAGGAGGAGAGCTCCCCACCCCTTCAGCACAGCATCAGGGGAGCCCAGAGGAGGCGGTGTGCCTGGGAAGGCACTGAGAAATCTGCTTGGTGAGACCGCCGCTCCCAGGGGGGGTCCTGCTTTACCCCCAGCTCTGGCCTGAAAGCAGAAGGGTGCAGAGGAGAAGGAACGCAGATCCTCCTACCTTGGGCTGGGAGGAGAAGTCTGTGGCCCTCGCGGAGCCACAAGAGCTCTGATCCCTTCACCGCCGTGAGCCGGCCCACCTGACCTCCGACCCTCCGCAGCCCTGCAGACGCGGCCACTGCTTCCATGCCCTCGCTGGGGGAGGAGGCCCAGGCTCGGCGGGCCCCGGTCTCAGGCCCCCACTTCCGATCCAGTTAGAGGCCAGTCCATGTTCCTTTCACTGGCTTGCTTGATTTTGTTGTAGTTCAGTCGCTCCGTCGTGTCCGACTCTTTGCGACTCCACGGGCTGCAGCACGCCAGGCCTCCTTGTCCTTCACCATCTCCCAGAGTTTGCTCAAACTCACGTCCATCAAGCCTGTGATACCATCCCGCCATCTCATCCTCTGCCGTCCCCTCCTCCTCCTGCCCTCAGTCTGACTGTGGGAAAACAGATACAACGTGAACTTTATCATTTTAACCGTTTTGTGTGTCCGGTTCAGTGGCGTTAGGTACACTCACACTATGGTGCAGCCGGCAGCACCAGCATCTCCAGAGCTTTCTCATCTTCCCAGACTGAGTCTCTGCCCCGTTAACCACTGATGCCCCCTCCGCCCGCCCCTTCAGCCCCCTGGGAACCACCATTGACTCCCTGTCTGTGGATTCGACTGCTCTAAGGACTTCATATCGCAGGACCATGCAGTATCGGTCCTCTTGTGACCCGCTGGTTTCCCCGAGCACCGTGTGTCCTTGGGGCTCACTGATGTTGTAAGCACGTGTCAGAGTTTCCTCCCTTTAAAGGCTGGATAATATTCCATTGTACGGGGAGACCACATTCTGCTCGTGCACCCTTGGGTTGCTTCCGCTTTTTGGCTGTGAGTAATGTTGCTCTGAACAAGGGTGTACAAATATCTCCTCAAGACTCTGCTGTCAGTTCTTTTGGATATACGTCCAGAAGTGGAACGGCTGGATCACATGAGAGTTCTGTTTTTAGTGTTTTGAGGAACTGCCATCCCGTTTTCCATTCCCCCCAGGGCTGCGCAAATAAATGTTCCAGTTTCTCCACGTGCTCCCGACGACGGTTTCTCTCTGGTGCTTCTTCTTCTTTGGTCCTGGCATTTCAGTCGCCGTCCTGATGGCTCGGACATGGACCTCACTGATTTGCATTTTGCTAACAGTCCGTCCGGCTGAGCATGTCTCCAAGTACTCTTTGGCCATCTGAGTATCTTCTTTGGAGAGTTGTCTACTCAACTCAACTCCTGTGACCATTTTTAAAGTCTGGTTTTTGCTCTTCGTTGTTGTTGAGTTGCAAGAGTTCTTTACGTATGCTGGATATTAACCCCTTATCATACAGGTGATTTGCAAATACTTTCTCCCATTCTCGAGGTGGCCTTCCTTCCTTCCTTTTTTTTTTTTTAAAGAAACCTCTGTTTCATAACCTTTCGTCTCACATGCATAAAGAAGAGGGCATGGAACACAAATGCCTGAGGCGTTGAAGATGCGCACACCCATGTGACTGCCGCTGGCTCCTCCTCCCCCCTGCCCCCAGCCCCTTCCCCTCCCCTCTTCCCGAGAGGTGCCATGATGCTGACTTCTCCCCGCTTAGGTTAGCTTTGCCTCCTTTCTGGCTCTGGACGGGGAACAGCCCAGCGTTTGTTCCTTTCTCTTCGAGGCTCTCTCTTCCCTCTTGGCCACTTATCCCCGCACGGAGGCCCAGCTTGGTCTCCCTCACTGCTCTGGGAGGTCCCATGGATGTCTCATCCCCAGTCCCCGTCCGCCTGGTGACGGACATGAGACCCGGACGGCTTCCTGGAGCCGCAGTCAGCCCGGGGCCCACTGTCCGAGCCTGTGGGGGCCATTCATCTCAAATGCTGTCTGCCCTAAGCTTCCCCAGCAGGCTCACGAGACAGTACGGAGGCGGGCACTGCCCGCCGTCTCCACCCCAGCCCTGTCTCTCTCCACCAGCCCAGGAGGCCTCCCCATTCTCACCCTGGGGCCCGGCTCAGCGTCTGCCCCGTGGATTCTGGCCGCGAGAACCCAGGGCAAGTCCGTCTGGTTAGGGCAGGAGGTCCCGGGTGTGTAGGGCTGCAAACTCCATGGGGACCCTGAGCAGGAGCTCCCAGCTTCAAGAGGGTGCTGCTGCGTGGGGACGGGGACTCGTCGTGCCTGAGAAGCAAGCACTCCGCTGAGTGGCCTGGCAAGCATCTGCTGTCGTGGGGGCCGCGTGTGTCCACTCCACTCCTGGTTGTCATGGACACGAGGGTGGCATCGCTTCCCAGCCCCGCCAGCAGGAGCGGGTGCCCTCCCTGCCCCGTCAGTTCCGCCTCTGTGTTCCCAGCCTCCCGTGAACTCAGTGGAATAGCCACCTTGCTGCTAAAGTCTTGGTCCCCAGGACACTGCCGCTCTCCCTCCTGGGCTGTCCTTGGAGCCTCCTGGAGGCAGGCAGGCAGCTCCTCTCCCCCAGGGCCTCAGATCCCACTCTCAGGTTTCAAAAAACGACCTGAAACGTCGTAAAGGGTGAGAGACAGCCACAGCACGAAAGGCGGGCGCTTCCAGAGGAAAACTGAACGGGCAGGTCTCCCCCGCACCCCGCACCCCCAACGCCCAGCTGCCCTCCGCGCGGCCCCAGCATTCCCAGTCCCTGTGTCTGTTTCCAGAAATACCGCGTTCTGTCACCGACAGGAATCCTGCATTTACATCACACAGATGGGCCTCGCTCCACACACATTCTTTACCTTGTTATTTTTTTTTTCTTTCAGCAAAAATAGCAAATTGAGCCAAGTAGCCCCCAAACAATACTACTTAATTTTTTTTTTTTCCATTTTGAGATACTTTAAGACTCACGAGAGGTTGCAAAAATAGTACAGCGAGTTCCCATGGACCTTTCCCCTGCTTCCCCAGCTCCCCACTGTGATAACATCTTACATAATCACGGCGCATTGTCAAAACCAGGAAACTGACATTGGTGCAGTATTATTAACTCAAAATCAGACCTTATTTGGATTTCACCAGTTTTTACATGTAGTAATTGTTTTGTTTTCTGGTACATAGTTCTGTGAAATTTTATCACATGGATAGATGTTGTAACCATCAGGATACAGAACTGTTCCAATCCCCACAAAGAAATTCTCGCACACTAAACGCTTTGTAATCACATCCTTTCCCAGCCCCGAGCCCTAGCAACTACTGATCTGTTATCTGTGATTATATCACTCTGACAGTGTTATAGATGGAATCATACAGTACGTAACTTTCTGAGGTCGGCATTTTTTTTTTTTTGCTCAGAACAGTGCCTTTGAGACCCATTTAACTGGTTGCGTATCACTAACTCATCCCTGTTGATTGTTCCGCAGTATTCCATTCAATGGCGCACCCAGGGTATTTATTCAGTCACCTGTTGAAGGACAGTTGGGTGGTTTCCAGATTCTGGTTCTTACAAATCAAGCTGATGTGTATGTTCGCATACAGATTTTCGTATGAGCCTAAAGTCTTGGCTTTCCTAGGAGAAATACCCAGAAGTGCAATTGCTGGGTTGTATGTATGTAAGCCTGAGTTTAATGGCTGAGAAACTGCCCCACTCTTTTCCAGATTGCTGTACCTTCTTACCCACCGGTGTGTGTGAGAGTTCTGGTTGCTTTGTGCCCTTGTCAGCCCTGGATACTGTTACTTTTTGTTTCTTTCTTTTTTTTTTTTTAAGCCTTTTCGGTAGGTTTCTAGCACTATCTAATCAGAGCCCCATTTTGCGTTTCCCCAGTGGATAGCAATGTGGAACATCTTTTCTCGTCCTTATTTGCCATCCGGCTTTGGAGAACTCTGTGTTGAGAATCTCTGCCCACTTCCCAGCTGAGCTGTTAGGTTTCTCGCTGTCGGCCTTAGAGTGTTCTCTGAGTACTCTGGATACAAGTTCTCCTAGAGACGGGGTTGGAAGTCCTTTCTCCCGGCTGGAGGCTTGTCTTTTCATCCTGGAGGCAGAGTCTCTTGCGGAGCACACATCGTTCATTTTGCTGAGGTCCAGTTTATCCCTTTTTTCTTCTTAAGGAACGTGCCTTTGGTGTCGTGTCCAGCAGATGGCTCAGTGGTAAAGAACCCGCCTGCCAGTGCAGGAGACTCGGGTTCAACGCCTGGGTTGGGATCAACCTCCTGAGAAGGGCATGGCAGCCCACTCCAGCATTCTTGCCTGGGGAATCCCACGGACAGAGGAGCCTGGCGGGCTGCAGTCCACGGGGTCTGAAAGAGTCCGGCGCGGCTGAGCGCGCGCACGCTAGACGCCTTGCGTTTTCCTCATCGCACCTTGGGGATCAAACAGGTGTCTCCCTGCCCTGGAAGTGGTTATCCTGCCCGGCTGGACTCTTCCCAGCAGGCTGTCTGCAGACAACCGCAGGCGGTTCCACGTTGCCATGGGAACCTCTGTGAAGGCCGCGTCCTGATACTGGCTGTACAAGCCTTCCAACTGCCCCCTTCCGAGGGAGACCCCACTGGACATTGCCCGGTTCTGTGCTGCAGGAAAGCCTGTCTGAAGCTTGACCGAGGACACGGTGGAGATGGGGAAGCGTGCGGTCAGAGCCCGCGAGAGGAACTGCGTGGCCGGGGCCCCAGAGACCCTGGGTGAGCGGCATTGCCTGGGTGGCCTGCACTCTTCCTGCTGGCCCTGGCCTGCTTCTCCATGGCCTCCTGCGCCTCTCGCCACCCCGCCCCCCCCTGAGATGAGGGAAGGGGCCCCAGAGAGGACCGGCCCAGGAGGCCGCCCAGCGTCACCACCAGGAACACGGGCCCGGGCACCTTGATTTGAACCTTGGCTCTTGGCTGTGTGACCTTGAGAGAGTCCCTTAACCTGTGTGAACCTGTTTCCCCATCTGTAACGAGGATGGACGGAAGCTTGTGCTTCTTATAGCAGATGGGACGGAGCCGGTGAAGCGCCTCTCCTGGCAGGGAGGTTGCCCGCACAGGGGCCGTGGTGGTGCTGGTTGCTGGTGATGGGGAGGCCTTTGTGCCTACAGCGCCCTCTACCTGGAGCCGCTTTCTGCTCCCTCCATCTGGCCAGCCCTTCCCACAGGCGGCGGCCAGACCATAGCGGGCACACAGCCTTTTCCCCGAGTGGTCCCGTTGGGCCAAGAGATTCCCAAACGGCCCTCACGGGAGCCTGGAAATAGAACAGCTCTTTCTGGCACCAGCCCCTGCTCTGCTTGCGGAAGGGTGTCAGCGGGAACACCCAGGCCTCGCTAGCTCAGGAGGCATGAGCCTCGTTCCATTTGCCGGAAATTCCTGCCCGCCCCTTCCCCAAGTGGTTGATGTCACGGGAAGCTATTACAGTGGCCCCTTCATCACGGTGAACCTTCATCCCCAGGACCCAAGCGTCTGAGAAGTCCGTCCTGGGGTCCTTCTTGCCAGGCAATGAGAGGTGTGGGCTCACGTCCCAGCTTCTCTGCTACACAGTTGAATCTCCTGCCATTTGCTGCCTGTGACGGAAGACCAGGCTCAAGCGTAGGGGCCCTTGTTGATTCCTGTAACTGGCAAGCGCTGGGGTTTCAGGCGTGGCTGGAGTCAGATGCGCAGATGTTGTTTGATACTGACAGAGGAAGCAAGGGAGGCATGCACTTGGCCTGAGGGCACAGAGCAAGGCATTCCTGTCTGTTGGCTCTGATCTCCTCTGCCGCTTCATTCTCGGGCAGCCTCACCTGAGCTGATGGGAAGGAAGCCACCAGCAGCTCCAGGCTTCACTGGACCAGCCCAGAGAACACCGATGTCCCCCAGCATTTCAACATAAGTGCCACCAAGGGCTGTCACTGACCACACTTGGGACACCTGCCCATTCCTGCATGAGGATTGTGCCGGGGGTCTGGGCTGGGAATGGTCTCTCCTGGGGCACCCACTCCCCTCTGATGCAAAGGCAAAGAGCTGCCCTGCGTGGGTTGCCCAGATGGCTACACTGGAGTCAGTGTCAGAACCACAGTGGCGGCGTCCCTGGGAACTGGTGTCCTTGGGCTGGCTGTGCAGGACAGCAGAGGCCACGGGCGACCGGGGAGGAAGGGGACTCTGCTGGCCCCGTGGCTGGCTTGGGCAGAGGCAGGTGGGGCAAGGGGGTCGTTCCTGCCAGCCCCGCACCACCTTCTCACACAGGCTCACCAACCCAGCACCCCTGAGCGAGCTTTAGACTCATTGCCGCTGGGTCTCTGGAGAGACCTTGAGAGACTTTCGCTGAAAATGTTTCCCCTGATATCTGCCTGTTTTGTAGATGATGGGACCAGTCAGTTGCTGTTGTTATCATTGTTCAGTTACTCAGTTGTGTCCAACTCTTTGTTACCCCAGGACTGCAGCACGCCAGGCCTCCCTGTCTGTCACCAACTCCTGGAGCTTGCTCAAACTCATGTCCGTCAATCAGTGATCCCATCCAGCCATCTCATCCTCTGTCATCCCCTTCTCCTCCTGCCCTCAACCTTTCTCAGCATCAGGGTCTTTTCCAGTGAGTCAGCTCTTCACATCAGGTGGCCCAAGTATTGAAGCTTCAGCTTCAGCATCAGTCCCTCCAGTGAATATTCAGGGTTGATTTCCTTTAGGATGGACTCGTTGGATCTCCTTGCTGTCCAAGGGACTCTCAAGAGTCTTCTCCAACACCACAATTCAAAAGCATCAGTTCTTCGGCGCTCAGCCTTCTTAATCGTCCAACTCCCATATCCATACATATCATAGCCTTGACGAGACGGACCTTTGTTGGCAAAGTGATGTCTCTGCTTTTTAAAACACCATCTGGGTTTGACATAGCTACTCTTCCAAAGAGCAAGTGTCTTTCAGTTTTGCGGCTGTGGTCACCGTCCACATTGATTTTGCAGCCAAAGGAAATGAAGTCTGTCACTGTTTCCGCAGTTTCCCCATCTGTTTGCCATGAAGTGATGGGACCAGATGCCATGATCTTCGTTTTCTGAATGTTGAGTTTTAAGCCGGCTTTTTCACTCTCCTCTTTCACCTTCATGAAAGTGAACCTGTCGGAAACCTGTCAGTGCTCATGGTAAGATACCGAAACAGTTCAGGAAGATCTCAAGTGGTTAGTAAGACTCTCCTGCCTGCCTGGCCCCCACAGCCCACACAGAGGTGCCCGGCCAGGTACCGCTCGCTGGTTCTGGGCCCTCCCCTGGGGCGGGTCGTGCGGAAGCGAGGCTGGAGAAGCGTGCGCTTGCTTAGTCTGCAAGGGGCCCTGGTCTACGTGCGGATTCCTGCCCGGGGCCTGAGCCAGAGGTGTGGTTCCTAGAGGGGGGTGCGGGGTCAGGGGGGACTGGGAATCTGCCTCGTAGTTCGGGGAATTCCCGCGGAACCACTGGCCTGGGAGCGTCTGGGAGTTTTTCCGGACCCTGAAGTTCTGGGAAAAGCATCCATGCCCGGAGGCCAGGATCAGCCACAATTCCCCAAGAGCTGCTGGGTCCTCCCCTTAAGGCAGCGATGCGGGAGGCACCGGGGCCAGGCTGGCATGAGCCTGGGAGGACCCTGAGGGGCGAGGGGAAGGGCCTGGGCGGGTGGTTGGGGGAGGCTGGGCTCCTGTAACCCTGAGTTAGCCACTGGGGAGGGATGGGGGGCTGCTCGGGTGCCCCCCACAGGGATCATGGGACTAGCCCTGCCTTCCGGGGACCGCAGGTCACGCAAACAGTTAGGACCACCGATGCCTATACCCAGCGTGGCTAACGGTGCACTTGCCGGCACCCTGACAAGCCACTGCAGGATCGGCTGTGGTCCAGGGGCCTGATCCCTGCCCTCTGACCACAGCTGGACTCTGGGGCCCTGGGGCCAGGAGGCCAAGCGCAGGGGGCACCCAGCCGCAGCTCATGGGGCCGCCCAGCTCGGGACCAGCCCCCTGGCCGTGAGGGCAGCTGCGCAGCAGGGAGCAGGGCTCTGGCCAGCGCTGCTGCCTGGGCTCGGCCTCCGAGCCTCGATACCCAGCGCCCAGCAGCCTCCTCCAGGCCCTGGACGCGGGCTCCCGAGACAGGAACCGCGCCCAGGCCTGTGTGCCATCTGAGACGACCGCCCCCAGACGTCTTCCCGGGGGCAGAGTCTACCGCGGCTCTGGATGTTAGGGATCTCTCTCTGCCCACTTTCACCTCCACTTGACTCCCTCCCCCGCCCGCCTCGGACCTGGGGCCAGGCACGGAGGTCTCCGGCATCCTTGAGGAAGACATGCATGTCTTGCCCCGACCCCAGGTCGCAGCTCAGGGCGTGTGGGCGGTGCATCAGGCCGGGCCGGGGGGCCCCCACACGGCAGCAGGAAGGGAGGTGGAGAGGCGCTGGGTGTGGCCCCGGTCACGAGCATCAGTGCCCAGCGCCTCGCCTCCGTGTCCCCTTGGATAACAACGGCCTCTGCACAAACCCCTTGGAACTGGGCGCAGAACTGGGTGGGCTTGTGCCCTGGGGCTAGGGGTGGGGCTCTAAGACCTTGGTTTTTAAAATCAGATTCTTAAAACTGTGTGTGATTCTCAAAGAAACAGAGGTGCTAATTTGCTTTCTCCTGTGTGCCATGAGCCAAGCATTTCATGTGCTTTGATATGGGGTGGGGGGTTAGTGTGCCTCATGGGGTCAGCCCGCTGGGTTCAAATCCTGACTCAGGAATGTGTTTACTGTGTGACCTGGAGCAAATAGTGTCACCTGAAAGCCGTTCATAAGTGTTGGCTGTTGTTATGGTCTCATTTCTTCGAAAGAGCCCCACACCGGAGGTACCGTAGTGCCAGAGAAAGTGCTTTGACTGCAAATAACGGAGCACCATGGGGCTTCCCTGGTGGCCCAACGGTAATGAACCCGCCTGCCAATGCGGGAGGCACGGTTCCCACCCTGAGTCAGGAAGGTCCCCTGGAGGAGGAAATGGCGGCCCACTCCAGTATTCTTGCCTGGAGAATCCCGTGGACAGAGGGGCCTGGCGGGCCGCAGTCCAGCAGGTTGCAAAGAGTCAGACACGACTGAGCGCCTGAACGACACCACCAGGGCGACGCTCAGGGTGGTTTCTGTGGCGAGAGACGAGGGCCACTTCAGAGCCGGTTCCGCATCTAAAGGCGTCGCTCTCCTGTTTGCTCTGGCGTCTCCTTAGCAGGTCGATGGACACACTGACGGGAGGGCCCCAGGGCTACGCTGCAGCCGGGCAGCCTGGACAGGCTTCCTCGGTGCTCACGGCTGGCAGTGCTGCAGCAAGGGGGACCCCTTCCAGGGCCCCAGAGTGGGCTCGTCTCAGAAATGAATGGGCTGAGGAGACACGCATGCCAGCGAAGCATGAGGCTTGTTTATTGGGAAGGGGTGCCTGGGCGGAGAGCAGGCGGGTAGAGAGCCCGAGAGGACTGCTCGGCCACGTGGCTCGCAGTCTCGGGTCTTACTGAAAGGGGTAGTTTCCAGGTCGTCTTTAGTTAACCTTTCTGACCCAGGGTCCTTGCTGGGGTGGGGTGCACTTCGCTCAGGCGAGATGGATTCCAGCGAGAAGGAATCTGGGAAGACAGACGGACAGGCATCTCCTCTCTCCTTCGGACCTTTCCCGAATTCCTCCTGTTGATGGTGGCTTGTTAGTTCCTTGTCCCTTACCAGGACGTCCTGTTGCAAGATAACAACACACGCCCGTGGTTACTCCCGGGCAGTTTTGGTCAGTGGTTCCCCTGGCAGCAGAAGCATCGGGAAGGGAGGCAGGACCTCTTGACGGAAGGGGTCGTTGATGCTACTCCGTCAGCACCCCCGTGTGGACTGAAGGACACGTCCAGGATGAGGCGTGGTCTCCTGCCCTTGACTTCGGCCAGTGGAATGGAACGGAGGCGAAAACGTGCCAGCTCCAGACCTGACGTTCAGGGGCCTCGTGTGCCCGCCCTCGCCAGCTTGTGCCTCCGCCACCGCCACGAGAAGAGCAATCGCAGCCAGCACACTGGCCCACGGAAGGCGAGAGGGACAAGAGGCAGAACCGCCCCGGCGGCCCATGGGCCTGCGAGAGCAGACCACCCAGCAGAACCTGGCTGAGTCTGAACGCCGGTCAACCCACAGGCCCACGAGAGTGAACGGCTCGCGTTTCAAGCCCCTGAGGTTTGGGCTGGTTTGTTACATGGCATCAGTGTGGCGTCACTGACTGATACATCCTCCAGACAGACAACTATTCGGCAATTAGAGCAATCTTGTTAACTGTCCGTCTGGTTCCCCTTTATCTGAACCCCCTTTCTATGGCAAACGCATCCCCTCATTGCTGGGTCTCGGAGGAAACCAAGGAAGTCAGAGAGGCAAGGCACTGGCCTCCCTCTCTCGCCTGGAAGCCACCTGTCCAGCCCCTGGTCTCGGGGACTCTGATTTTCAGCGACAAGTGCCAGGATGCAAGGGCAGTGAAGCACTCCCTCCCAGAGGCAGTGGTGCTGAGACGGCACAGCGGTGGCAGAGACCTAGTTCTCGCCCCGTCCACCTTCCCTGTCCTGGCCCTTACCTCCTGCTGGGCCTCGTTCTCCAGTCTTCCTGAGGATTCCACGAGTACCTGGCAGCCTCTCCATAAATTCTTCTTCATCCTGAAATGGCCAGCACCCAGGAGCCCACCTGGTGCGCGTGGGAAGCGTACCCCTGTGGCTGTGTTTCCTCCCGTGGGATCAGAAACTATGGTAACAGTGCCACTTTCTCAAGCTGAACCGGAACAATCCACCCAGAGGGCTCAGCATGGTCTGCACCCAGCAGACACTCAGTGCCCACTAGTCGTCAGCACCACGCATACCCTCGCGTCTGGGGAGCGCCAGGGGAAGTCGAAACTATGCTTCTTGAAGCCAGATGTGTCTTTGTGTCCTTCAAAGTTACCTCAGGGAACTCCCTGGCAGTTCAGTGCTCAGAACCCAGCACTTCCACTGCGGGGAGGCCCAGGTCCAGTCCCGGGCTGGGGAACTAAGATCCCTCAAGCCATGAGGTGCAGCCGAAATAACAACAGTAGTCGTGAAGTTACCCCAGAACCCAGAAGGGCTGCACCCAGCTGCCAAGTGATGCTGGAGGTGTTGGTGGTGATAGAGATGATAATGACGGCAGCCGACATGGCGTGCTGCGTTTTTACTGCCAGGCCCTGTTCTAGGTCCTTTACAAACAGATCTCATTTAACCCTCACAGCCAGGAGGAAGGAACGGTCATTTCCCCGTTTTGCGGACGTGAACATTAAGTGAGGCGTGGAGAGCGGAGGTGGCTTGCCCAGGGTCCCATGAGCTGTAGGCAGTTGTGTTGGGGTTTGACCCCAGCCATCTGGCTCCAGAGTCTGCGGCTGGAGGATGGAGCTGCAAGGACCTCAGCAGACACTGCACCGGGGCTGCCTCTGTGAGGGGCCCCAGAGAGAGGCCTCTTTCCCTGCGCCTGGGAGAGGCCCTGCCTCCGTGCCCGCCGGAAGCAGCAGCCCTGGGGCTTGGGGCCCGTGGTCAGAGCCGTCCTTGGCGGGGAAACGTCGTTCCAGCGGGCCTGCTCGCGCCCTCTGGCCGCTGCCTGCCATGTGCGGGGCCAGCTTCACTCCGGCGGGGCAGGCACGCAGCCCCCCACCCCCTACCCCAGGGAGGCGCCCACCTGCCCCGAGGCCCTGGGCCCAGCATGCTGCTGCTGGCCCTGCAGACGCGGGTTTGTGCCCAGGAAGCAGGCGTGACCACTGTGGCCCAGGGGCCCGAGGTCACTTCCTGGGGTCGCACAGCTACTCGATAGTGGAGCCCGGACGTGAAAGCACGTCGGCCAGCCCTACGGCCCCCGGCGGTCACCGGAAGGGGCATGTGGCACCCATTAGGCGCACGTCTGGCCAGCAGTGGCTTGGTTGTGGTTCCTCTTTCTAACAAATAATAAAGAAGCTGGTCGCTGACATTTATGGAGTGTCAGTTACTGAGGGCAGGCCCTGCACGGTGACCCCATCGATTGCCCCAGCTCCCCTCCAAGGACCGGGCTGCTTGGACGCCCGGCTGCAGAGGAGAGAACCGAGGCGCAGGGAGGCACTCCCCCTGCCTGCCTCGCATCCTGCTCCACCTCTTCTGGGGGTGGGGGGTGGCGCCCCAGTCTCCACACCTTCAGCTTTGGCCGTCTGGTCAAGACTGTCAGTCAGGTGCCCTGCTCCCCCCTAGGAGGGGCCGCGACCCCCAGGGTCCGCCAGTCAGATGTTCTCTCTGAGGACTCTGCCTCGAGCCCAGTGACACATCTTTCCTTGAACCCTTCAACCTGAGCCCTGATGATTTTGAGACTTTGATTCCAAGAGGGACCCCCTGTCCCTACAACAAGGGCCCGGGACTTCGGCCAGAGTCAGCTGAGCCACTGCTGTGGCTTGTGAGCTGAGCCCCAGCCAATGGGAGGACGCCCGAAGGTCACGTGGGCCGCGCCGGGCCCCACACCACGTGGCCTGATGCCGAGTCCTGTGTCTGCCGCTACCTGGGCAGGGAGCTCTCAGGCCTCCTGGGTCCCAGGGACCTCTCCCACAGTGTCTGGGACACGTGCATCCTCTTCCGCAGAAAAAGCTACAAAGTCTTTGCCAAGGATAACGTGTTCAACCACGTACAAGTGGGTTTTCATTGTCCTCCGTTTTCAGGCCTTCACGAACCACACAGACCAGATCCTGGCACCCAAAGGGGTGTACGTGCCCCAGTTTCAGACACTCGCCTGAAGAGCTTTTGGCTCCGTGTCACCACCCAGGCCTCTGCTCCGACTGCCCACCCCCCTACCACTGCTCCAAAGTGGCTGGCAGGACCGAGGCCAGCGGGACCTGCTCCAGGGGTCGGGGCGGGTGGGGTCCAGCCTGGCAGAGCTTCTGCGAACCCAGGAGATCCGCCCGCTCTGTCCCCCCAGTTTGGCCATTCTCGTCCCAACTCCACGTTTATTACTCTCACGTCCCTCCCGTACAGTCGTTTCCTTAATATTTTGTGTTCAGTGGACATTTACTCGTCCTTTACTTAAGGTCATTAAAAAAAAAAACTCAGAAGGCTTCATTCATATCGCCGCGGGAAAGGGCACTGGGACACCGCACAGACAGAACACAGCAGTGCCCGGGAAGCCATGTGCACCACAGGCCAACCCGACTCCGCGGCTGCCCGGGGCGCCGGGCCAGCGAGGCCTGCAAGGGTCAGCAAGGTGTGCCAAGGAGTCAGCACCGCCCAAGCCGTCCTCCCGGAGTGCGATCAGAGGGGCGGGTCCGAAGGGAATCAGATAAGGAGCAGTCTACGCGCGTGTGTGTGTGAGTGTGTGTGTGCGTGTGTGTGTGCGTGTGTGTGCACAGACTCATGTTATTTAAGGCCATGTGGCATGCTTCACATTCCAGGAAGATGGGCCTCATGTCCGGTGAAAACAGAGGGAAAGTATCTTAGCCAAGGCCACACAGCGCACCAGAGAACAGGCGCTTGGATCAGGGCTATCCCATCCACATTCTCTTTTGGTGGCACCTTGCCTCTTCCCTTTAAAGCATTTCAGATGCTCCCAGCAGCTCCTGCTGGATCTGGGACCACATTCTAATCTCCAGCAGCCACACCCCCTTCCATCTGCTGGGGTTGGGCCAGCCTCCCCACACCCCCACACCCCCACGGCGCCCAGAGCACCAGTTGGTGTAGGTTCTGCAAATGCGAACTCATTTAAATGTCAGCTGGAGCAACACGAAGCTAGAAAGGCGAACAGGGGACAGAAATAGAAGCGACAATCACAGTCTCCTCGACTGTCAGAGGCGCTTCTCGGCCTCTTAACCCTTCCTGGGGCAAGCAACCTGTGAGCAATCAGGAGAGCGGGGCTTCCCACCCAGGGAGCACTCACCAATGCACGTGCATGCACACGTGCACACACACACTGCCAGGGAGCACTCACCAACACACACACGTGCACACACACACACTGCCAGGGAGCACTCACCAACGCACACGCGTGCACACACACACACACGCTGCCAGGGAGCACTCAACGCATGCGCGTGCACACACACACACACACACACACACACACACACTCTGCCAGGGAGCACTCACCAATGCACACGCGTGCACACACACACACTGCCAGGGAGCACTCACCAATGCACACGCGTGCACACACACACTGCCAGGGAGCACTCACCAAGACACACGCGTGCACACACACACACTGCCAGGGAGCACTCACCAAGACACACACGTGCACACGCACACACACACACATACTGCCAAGGAGCACTCACCAACGCACACACATGCACACACACACACAAACCACACACACACACACTGCCCGAGACTCTGGAGGGCTCGATGGCCCATCCTGCCTTGTGTTTTTATCTGCCTCACGGTCTGGGTTTCCAAGAAAGAATTTGTTTGCAGAAAGCGACCTGACGCCAGGTCTTTGGAAACAGCCTGCCTCTGACTTTTCAGGCAGCCCCGGTTAACAAGCCATGCAGGAGGGCTGAGCCCGGGAGCCTGGGCAGCGGTTCAGGGTCTACCTTTTGCCACCAGAAAACCTCACCCCCCACCCCCACCCCCTGACTTATCTCCTGGGCAGGGTGAGCCTTGGGGTTCATCTGAAGGACAGTGGCACTTCTGTAAAGTCAGTGAAACTCTTTGACCACTTTGAAGAGGATCTGAGGTGAGATGTGGGGGGTGGGGGGCACGATCCCCCTTCCCAGCCTCGGGGCCATGACCCCTCAAGGCCTGCACCGTCCCAGGACACCATCTGCACAGAACAACAGAGGGCAGGCATGCCTGCGGGCTTATGCAACTGCGAGGTCCTGGCCAGGTCCTGAGGGGCCTGCATGCCTCCCTTTGGGCTCAGCCCCACATCTGCACTCAAGGACCAGTGGCTTTGTTTCTGAGCGGGGATTTGGATAAAATGACGTCTCCCTCCCCCACCACCCCCACCCCCGACAGGAAGTGGCGGGACGGAAGCTGAACAACAATAGGGCTGGGAGAGAGGCCCCCAGAACAGGAAGGACGGAGGAGAGGGGAGTGAGAGGCTGTTGAAAGGGCCCTTCAGGGAGAGAAGAAGGTCCACCCGTGGCAGCTGGCCGGGCAGCACACTCTGAGGACTGGGGGACAGGGCTGGGGGTCTCCGGACTGGGGGTCTCTGAACTGGGGAGCGGCAATTTCAACCTGTGCTGGGGGCCTGCCGGGAAACCTGACCCGGTCACGCGTGGCACGGTGCTAATAGCCTCGGGGAGCTGGCACGGTGCAGGCTGGGCTGGGAAGCCAGCTGCTGGGGCAGGCCGGGCCAAGAGGCACGGCCCACTTGCTGGGTCCCTGCCATGAGCCTTCTGCCCCTTGGGTTTCTCGCTCGGTGTTTGCTGGAGAGTGTTCCCCGGCCAGGACCGGCTGGGCTCCGAGGTGCCTCCAGGCACAGGGTCTGAGGAGGAGACGACCCCACCCGCTCACCTCAGTGTCCTCATCATCCCCAGTAATGCTGGGGGTCAGAGAAGGGTGCTGGGCGTGGAGGGCCCATCCGGGGTCAGAAGGTAGCCCGCAGACCCAGCCGATGCCCTCCCTGAACCCACGACTCGGAGGCCGCAAACTGCAATGCCTGTGTCCTCCAGGGACGAGGGTACAGTGCTGGCTGGCGCTGCGTGTTCAGCCCCGGGCCCGTTCCTCCCGTCACTGAGATGCAGGCCCGCATAGGCCCTGGAGCCTCTGCACCCAAGTCCTTCTCCCCCGTAACTGCATTTATGCGTGTATTCCTGGCTGTGCTGGGCCCCCTGCGCTCTGAGGGGTCTTCTCCGCGGCAGCGGGTTGCGGCGCGCGGGCCGCTCACTGCACTGGCTTCCCTTGCCGCGGAGCGCAGCCTCCAGGGCTTCACCTGCTGCGGTGCTCGGCTTAGTTGCTCAGCAGCAGGTGGGATCTTCCGGACCAGGGACTGAACCTGGGTTTCCTGCACCGCAGGCGGGTCCTTGGCCGTCTGAGCCCCCAGGGAAGCCCCAGCTGTGAGCCTCTGCGTGCCAGCCTGCTCATCTGCGAAGGGAGGGCTGAAGGGCCAGACCCATCGCTGGCGAGCAGCAGCCCCTCTGTGCTCCGCCTCTGCAGCCGGGGCCGGCGTTACCAACTGATCCAGACATCAGCTTCTCCTCTTCCACCTTCGAAAACGTTGCATATTATCAGGAAATCCTTTCTCACTGAGCCTCAGAACCTGTGTCCAGAGCTCCAAGCAGCCACTCGCAGTATGTAAGATGTGGCATTTGAGATGAAGCCGTTTGCCGTCTCCCTTACAATGTCTCCAGAGCACAATTCCTGGCACAGAATTTAAGTGTCCAGAAGCTGCTCAGTGCGGGAACCCTTCTCTGTTACCCACTTCTGCTTGCTCCCCTCCAGCGACAGGGAGCTCACCGCTTACTTTGCTTGCCATTTTGTGCTGGACAGTTGGGATAATTAGGGAGTCCTCAGAGCTTCCTCCCCGCACCTCCCTTCCCCCTCAGATAGTCTCTAATTCTACGGCAAAGCGCTTCCTTCTTTCCTGGATTAGCTGTCAGTACGGATTGAGGCGATTTATTTTTAGGTGATATATTTGAACCAAACCTCCTCTCAGCTTGCATGCGTTTGATCCCAGGCTAACTAAGCAGCTCTGGCATTTGATGGACATGTTTGGGAGAGTGTGTGTGTGTGTGTGTTGAAATGTGTGGGCGAAGGGGAGAGATTAAGAGAGAAAGATCGGGTGACAGAATGTATTTGAAATCCTCATGATACACCAGGCCAATGTCACTTCTTATATAAGCCTAATAGCTTCTCTGAGGATGGGGCTGGATTCAGGGCCCAGTCATTAGCTGATTAAGCCTGATTATTCCAAGGGGAGGGACAGCAGAGAGGGACGTGAAGTTATGTAACTCTCCGTTTATTTGGATTTAATCCACACTTCTAAATTTAGGAGCTGGAAGACTTCAAAGATGAGCCCTGTTGTTTGGAAGTGGTGCTGGCTACAAGGGCGTCCAGTGACTGTTGGAGCCCCAGGGTGAGGGGGCAGCTCAGGGGCCCCCTCTCCCTGAGCCAGGAGAAGGTGTGGGGAGACGGGTCTGCAGGGCATCACAGCCACAGCAGAGGCGACAGCCAGCCCCTGGAGAGAAAGGGGAAACCCGGTGTCCCAGTGTGCGGGCCAGTTCTAGGAAAGCCTGGACAATCACGGTCGCCCCTTGGGCTACAGCTATGAGACCACCTGGGTGGTCAAGTGTGGCCACTTCCAAAGGGGTCTCCTTTCTGCTGGGGTTCAGAGCTTTCTGCAGGGGCCTGGAGAACCACCCTGTCGCTCAGGGTGTGCACTGCATGGGGGCACCACCCCCAAGTGAGTACCTCACACACTGAGGAGAACACGGACCCACACGTCAGGAGGAGGGTTTTAACAGCTGGCCCAAAGGATGCTCTCACAGAACTGTGTTTGCAGAGATGTCCCTGGCGGTCTGGTAGTTGAGCCTCTGCACTCCCAGCGTAGGGGCACAGGGTCGATCCCGGGTCAGGGAACTAAGATCCTGCATGGCACACAGTGAAGCCAAAGAAAAAAAAAGTTATTACAATGCTTTACTGGAGGCTGGAAGTCAAGTGTCTCGAGCAGAGGGAGTCTTTTTTTTATGACGTGCACAAAGGCATTGATGGGTGAGCGGCCTCTGGACTTCCCAGAGTCTGGCTCACAGTGTCACAGTTCTGCAGTTGCTCAGGCGTGTCCGACTCTTTGCGACCCCATGGACTGCAGCACGCCAGGCTTCCCTGTCCACCACCAACCCCCAGGGTCTGCTCAAACTCACGTCTATTGAATCGGTGACGCCATCAGCTAGCAGTGGGTGCTCTGTAAATACTTGTAAATACTCTCAACACCAATTTAAGTATCCAGGCCATTTGAACAGTAGAATGCAGGATTTTCTTTGAGACCCTATATGCTTAAAAATTGCATGCATTTTCCTGGCTGAAAAAGGCCTGCATACCTGACTCCCTGCGCACCAGGCTGAGCTCGTTCCTCCCCCCACCCGCCGCCCCAAGTCTCCCCCCACCTCCCTCCACTCCTCGCTGTTCCTGCCTCACACCAGGCCATGCCCACCCCAGGGCCGCCCTGCTTGCAGTTCCTCTGCCCTGAATGCTGTTCCGGCATCTTCCCGCTCCTTCTGACTGGTCTGGTCTCAGCACACGTTACCCCTCCGTTAAAGGAACCCCAGGCACCTCCTACGACCTCACCCTGTCTTCATTCTCGGCACGCCTTTATCAGTTTACTTCTTTGCTCACTTGTGTATTTTCTGTCTCCATCACCCAAATCTAGGCTGCCCGAGAACCGAGGGCTTCATCTGCCTTGCTCGCCGCTGTCCCCCAAACCACAGGCGTTTGCGGACCAGCTGATGCAGGAACGGTGTTCATGGGGCGAATGCGGAGAGGCAGCTTGCCCCGGCTCTCCCCTCTCTCTCCCGGGGATCCCTGCTCTTTCTGTCCACGCTTCTCTCCTCGTCCACTATGTGACCCCCTGCGTTCTTTCTTGATTCCCTTGCTCGTCCTCCTGAGAGCTTAAACCTCCTCGTTCTCTGTGCTTTCAAGGTTGGTGTGACCAGAGCCTTCCATGTCTCTCATCTTTCGGAGCCTCTGCCCATTAGGGTCCGTGGGTCCTCTTCTCTCTCAAGGGATAGGGGACCCAGGGAGCAGGTGTGGGGGTCCTGGGTGGGAGGAGATGACTAAGGCGCCTGCTGCCCTCTGAGCTACAGTCCTCGTCCCTGAGGCCATGTGTGGAGGTTCAGTTACCGCATCCCAGGATGCTCCCAGCCCCACCCCGGGAGAGCCCCAGCTCCAGCTGCGGCCCCACACAAGCTTCAGTTCAGTTCAGTTCAGTTCAGTCATATCCGACTCTTTGCCACCCCATGAATCGCAGCACGCCAGGCCTCCCTGTCCATCACCAACTCCCGGAGTTCACTCAGACTCACGTCCATCGAGTCAGTGATGCCATCCAGCCTTCTCATCCTCTGTCGTCCCCTTCTCCTCCTGCCCCCAATCCCTCCCAGCATCACAGTCTTTTCCAATGAGTCAACTCTTCGCATGAGGTGGCCAAAGTCCTGGAGTTTCAGCTTCAGCATCATTCCTTCCAAAGAAATCCCAGGACTGATCTCCTTCAGAATGGACAGGTTAGATCTCCTTGCAGTCCAAGGGACTCTCAAGAGTCTTCTCCAACACCACAGTTCAAAAGCATCAATTCTTCGGGGCTCAGCTTTCTTCACAGTCCAACTCTCACATCCAGACATGACCACAGGAAAAACCATAGCCTTGACTAGACCTTTGTTGGCAAAGTAATGTCTCTGCTTTTGAATATCCTGTCTAGGTTGGTCATAACTTTCCTTCCAAGGAGTAAGCGTCTTTTAATTTCATGACTGCAGTCACCATCTGCAGTGATTTTGGAGCCCCCAAAAATAAAGCTTACTTCCTCCTTAAAACCTGGTTTTGACAAATCCGCCGGGACCTTAAGTAAACTGATCAGTCACTTGCTCGTGTGTGACTCTCTGCGACCCTACGGACTATAGCCCGCCAGGCTCCTCTGCCCATGGGATTTCAGGCAAGAATACCGGAATGGGTTGCCATTTCTTCCTTCAAGGGATCTTCCCGACCCAGGGATCCAACCTGCATCTCTCATGTCTCCTGCGCTGGGAGGCAGATTCTTACCGCCGAGCCCCTCTGGGAGGCCCTTATGCCGTTTACTTCACAGTTGGTAAGTCTCTCTCACTGGTCACCCATTCAGCAATTCTGTCTGTTTCTGGCTACGCTTTGGGGCATGTGGGACCTTAGTTCCCGGACCAGGGGTTGAACCCACACCCCCTGCACTACAAGCGCAGAGTCTGAACCACTGGACCGTCGGGCAAGTCCCTCACCAAATGTTTAATAAGCACCTACCCTGTGGCAGAAATGGACTCAAGTGCTTTTCATATAATAATTTATTCACAAGGCAGCTGCTTCTATTACCATGTTCCCTCCATTACTGACGAGGAGCCTGTGTTCCAGAGCCGGTCTGACCATAAAGCTCAGGGCCTCCCTCCGTCCTGACTGCTGTAACAGACTGCCTGGGCAGCTCATCAACAGCAGAAATGTGTGGCTCCCAGTTCTGGAGGCTGGATGTCCAAGACCAGGGTGCCCGCGTGGTCAGGCGAGGGCCCTCTTCCATGTCCCAGGCTGCTCGCTGGGTCCTCACACCTCAAAGGACCTGGGAGCTCAGTGGGATCGGTTTCATACGAGCATTAATCCCCTTCACGAGGGCGTCGCCCACACAATCTACCTACCTCCCAAGGGCCCCACCGCCTCAAACCATCAGGTTTGGGGGTTAGGATTCAGCAAACCGGTGGATGGAAGGGGGGCATGTTCAGGCCATAGCGCTCAGAAGTCTCAAGGGCTCTCCTGCTATAGGCACCTTGCCTGTTTCCGGGTGGGCCCCCGGTCCTTTGTCCACTGGTCATGTGTGCAAGATTTGTAAACGTCTTATGTTCCACAGGCAAGCAGCCTCTCTTTCCACTATGTCCCTCTTTCTCTCATGCTGAGTAGTATTGGGGTGGTGTGGTTATCGGGGGGGTCTAGCTGAGGCACAGTTAAGTTGGAAACACATCTGAGTTTACTGAGGTACTGTATGTAATTGAAAATATGACGGAATTATTGCCAGCTGTGCTGATATAGAAGACAGCCTCTACCCAGTTCTGTAAAGGGTCATACATGAACTTGCTGGACATTTTTCCAACTCTTGACACTGTTGCTAAAATGTGTGGGTTTATATAAGACATTTACAAGTACACCTTGTGAAATAAAGAATTTTCCTGAACACTCTGTAGTAAGAAAAACTGTTCGACAGGGCTCCTTAGAGGAAAGGCTGGGTTATTGTTTAATTCCCTATAAATAACAGACAAAACGGTCATCATATAAAAGTGATCAAGGAAACGCTGGGGGGAAAGGATTATAAAGGTATCTCAAACAGTTACTTAATACAAATGTCTTATTAACGCTTCTGGATTTTATGATGTTTGTGGCATTTGCCAGCTTTCAAAAATTTCCAGTTTGCCATGATTCCTTTTTTCATTCTAAATCTCACCTATCTTACCTAAGTTTCGATTCTTTTCCTTAAAGGGGTTCCCAAACACTATAGGCTTTGGGCTCTGTCTGTGAACTGTCTCCATCACGTCGCCTCCAGGACAGTAGCGAAGGCAAGCGCTCTTCCTGCACCTTTTAACAGAAAACGTAGCTTTCCTCGCCCAGCAGCTAGCGGGGTAGCAGGACGCCGCTGCGGGTGGGGACCCTAGGGCAACAGCGAGGGGTAGGGGGTGATGGTGGGATCCCCAGGGCCCACGGGGTGTGGAGGAGAGGCCGATTGGGACGCAGTTCTAGAGTCGAGGGGAACAAGTAGCCCACCACGTTCGGGATGAGAGAGTGAGAAGGAAGCCGTGAGACCTATTTCGCTGCGTCTTTGCACTCCGCCCGCCCCTCCCCTGCCCCCAGGCTGGGAGTCAGGCTCTAGGAAGGCGGAGGTGGAAGGAGAAATGCGCTCTGCAAGCCTGGTGGGCGGGGACTCGCTCCCCCAGCCCCGCGGGGCCGAGGCGGCCTGGAGGCCTGCCAGGCCCGGCGCCGGCCGCCGGCCACGACCTGCCCGACCCTCCCCGGGCAGACAGCCGGGCGCGGGCGGCCACGTGCGGCCCCGCGTGCGCCGCACGTGCGGCCCCGCGTGCGCCCAGCCCCAGCCTCTGCGCTCCGGCCCCGCTGCCAGCCCTTGGGCAGGATCAGACGCCTGCAGATGGGCCCCAGTGGGAGCCAAAACGGGGCTGGAGGAGATTGGGGGCGGGAGCTTGGTCTCCCTCCCAGTCCGCCACCCAGCCAGCTGTGTGAGCGGACCAAGGGACCTGCTTCCCTACTTCTGCCTTTCCCGGGGTGGGCGCAGGAGGTGTGCTTCCTGGAGGAGGACTCTGCTGGCTCTCTGAGCTAAGCAAACGACAGCAGCAGCAGTGATGGTGAAACTAATAATCAGCCCAGACATTTACTGAGCGCTCACTCCGTGCCAGGCACCCTGCTCACAGGATCCGTCAGCAACCCTGTGATGCCAGCCTTTTACTGTCCCCATTTGGTGCTGGTGGTTGAGTCGACTCTGCCGCCCCATGGACTGCGGGGAGCCAGGCTCCCCTGTCCTCTACTACATCCCAGAGTTTGTCCAGGTTCACGTCCATAGAGTCGGTGATGCCATCCAACCATCTCATCCTCATCTCATCCCCCTGTTACAGATGCAGAAATGAAGGCAGAACAAGGCGCTCGTGTGATGGTTTCTATTACTGCTAATAAGCATGAAACAAGGGCCAGTATCAACAGCAGTGACCCCGAGCAGGCTGTGGCATACGGAGGGCTTGCCATGTACAAGCAGTTCACACACAGGACGGCACTCAGTCCCTGCACCTCTCCTGTGAGGGGCATGCGTATCGTCCCCATTTCACAGGTGAAGACTGAGTCCCAGGGGTGTGATGCCACTTGCCCATGAAGACACAGCCAACTGGTACCTGAACCGATGACTGTCTGAACAGACTTGCAGACGTGATTGCCACTGGCCACTCCTGAAGGGATCGCTCACCTGTGATGGGGCGTCTGCTCGCCCACCCCTGTCCCTTAATCGGGCGGGGCAGTTACGGTCTGCGACCACAGGGTGATCATTCTGGCTCCAAGCCTCTGCCCAGGAAGCGGCTGCTTTGCCCAAGGGCGCACAGCTGGGCAGGGGACGAGGGGACCAAGAGTCGGGCTCGGGACACCCTCCTCCCACTTGCACAGTGTCCTGAACCTGCTTCTGGGCTCGGGCGAAGGAGCCCAGGGAAGCCACTTCTTATAGACATCTTTCTCTTGGAGATTTCAGGCTGGTCAGGCTGCTGAAGACACCACGTCTTTCCTTACCGGGTGCCTGGTGGTCTTGTTACCTCCCCTGGACCTGCTAGCCTCCCCCCTCGTGGACTAAGTAGGGCTGACTAGGAGGCTCCCCGGCAGGCCTGCCATGCTCGTGAGAGGTGGGCACCTTGCCCTCTTGTCCGGAAGTCTCCCAGCCCTGGCCCCAGTCCACCTGGAAAACCCTTGCGCTTCCCTGCCATGGCGCACAGACTCACAGCCCCAGCCTGGAGAGCCCCCAGGGCTCGTCAGAAAACTGGATCATCCAGACCTGATGGGGTGGATGGGAGGGGAGGGTCACGCAAAGTCACACTGCGGCTGAGAGGGTGAGGTCACCTCACCCTGCAGCTGGCTGGGAGGCCCTGCCTCCGTGAGCCCCACTCAGCTGTGTGGCTCTCTCTCACCGCAGTGCCAGGCTGCTGGGACGTGAGGCTCAACCTGGGCGTCAGCCGGGCCCTTAGGGACCAGCCCGGGCCTGAGTGGCTGGGGTCCTCTTCACTCAGATATATTCCCCCCGCCCCCTGCTGCCGTGGCCTTGCCCTGAGACTCAGAGGCCCCAAGGACAGTGAAACCCCGCAGCCACACTGGGGCTTGAACCCACAGTCTCGAGGCTGAGATCACGCGCCTGGTCTCAGGACTTCATGACATTCAGGTTCTTGATGTCTCACTGCAGAAAGAGTTCAGTGAGAGAGAAAGCGATAGGTAAGAAGTGGATTTGTTTAGAGAGAAACTCCACAGACAGTGTGGGCCGTCTCAGGAGAGAGGCCCCGAGATAAGGGGTGGTTAGTTATTATGGGCTGGGCAATCTCATAGGCAAGTGAGAAGGAAGATTATTCCAGCTATCTTGGGGAACGGGTAGAGATTTCCACATGAGGGGATACCCCATGTCCAAGGTCAGGAGCAGTGGCTGTGCTTTGCTGGAGTGGCCATGAAGAGATACCCCACGTCCAAGGTCAGAGAAACCCCAGTAAGACGGTAGGCGCTGGAGCAGCTGTGAGGAGATACCCCAGGCCCAAGGGCAAAGAAGCCCGAGCAAGACGGTGGGAGGGGCGAATTCGCGTTTAGAGTGAAACCCCATACCCGGCAGAGAGGCTCAGAGGGCTCAAACAAGCCTTGTGCACAGCAGGACCCGGGGACCCCACGGAGATCGAGACAGAACTGTGTCTGAGCTCCTGTGGGGTCCGGGTCAGCAGCGGCCTGCCGCAGGGACAGCGGCTTGGGTGCAGCAGGCCTGGGTACGGCACAAGCCGTCTTGGAGGAGGTCGCCATTAACGCCACCGTAGAGCCGCCAGAACTTGCTCAGGACTGGGAAACAGACTCTGGGAGGGCACAACAGAACCTTGTGCACCAGGACCCGGAGACAGGAGCAGTGACCCCGCAGGAGACGGTCCCAGACTTGCCCGTGAGCGCCCAGGAGTCTCCAGCAGAAGCGTGGGTCGGCGCTGGCCTGCTGCAGAGCTCAGGACACTGAGTGCGAACACGCACGAAGGAGGCGCCATTATCTTCATCACCTCCACCAGGTAAAGAGCAGGGAGGGAACACAGCTCCACCCATCAACAGAAAATTGGATTCAAGATTTACTGAGCTCGCCCCTGCTCATCAGAACAAGACCCAGTTTCCCCCTCAGTCTCTCCCATCAGGAAGCTTCCATAAGCCTCTTATCCGTCACCATCAGAGGGCAGACAGACTGAAAACCACAATCACAGAAAACTACCCAATCTAATCACATGGACCACAGTTCAGTTCAGTTCAGTCACTCAGTCGTGTCCAACTCTTTGCGACCCCATGAATCACAGCACACCAGGCCTCCCTGTCCATCACCAACTCCCGGAGTTCACTCAGACTCACGTCCATCGAGTCGGTGATGCCATCCAGCCATCTCATCCTCGGTCGTCCCCTTCTCCTCCTGCCCCCAATCCCTCCCAGCATCCAGTCTTTTCCAATGAGTCAACTCTTCCCATGAGGTGGCCAAAGTACTGGCGCTTCAGCTTTAGCATCATTCCTTCCAAAGAAATCCCAGGGCTGATCTCCTTCAGAATGGACTGATTGGATCTCCTTGCAGTCCAAGGGACTCTCAAGAGTCTTCTCCAACACCACAGTTCAAAAGCATCAATTCTTTGGCGCTCAGCCTTCTTCACAGTCCAACTCTCACATCCATACATGACCACAGGAAAAACCATAGCCTTGACTAGACAGACCTTAGTCGGCAAAGTAATGTCTCTGCTTTTGAATATGCTATCTAGGTTGGTCATAACTTTTCTCCCAAGGAGTAAGCGTCTTTTAATTTCATGGCTGCAGTCACCATCTGCAGTGAATTTGGAGCCCCCCAAAAATAAAGTCTGACACTGTTTCCACTGTTTCCCCATCTGTTTCCCATGAAGTGATGGGACCGGATGCCATGATCTTCGTTTTCTGAATGTTGAGCTTTAAGCCAACTTTTTCAGTCTCCACTTTCACCTTCATCAAGAGGCTTTTTAGTTCCTCTTCACTTTCTGCCATAAGGGTGGTGTCATCTGCATATCTGAGGTTATTGATATTTCTCCTGGCAATCTTGATTCCAGCTTGTGTTTCTTCCAGTCCAGCATTTCTCATGATGTGCCATGGACCACAGCCTTGTCTAACTCAATCAAACTATGAGCCATGCCATGTAGGGCCACCCAAGATGGACAGGTCATGGTGGAGAGGTCTGACAAAACGTGGTCCAGTGGAGAAGGGAATGGCAAACCACTTCAGTATTCCTGCCTTGAGAACCCCATGAACAGCATGAAAAGGCTAGGACACTGAAAGAGGAACTCCCCAAGTCAGCAGGTGCCAAATATGCTACTGGAGATCAGTGGAGAAATAACTCCAGAAAGAATGAAGAGACAGAGCCAAAGCAAAAACACCACCCAGCTGTGGATGTGACTGGTGATGGAAGCGAGGTCCGATGCTGTAAAGAGCAATATTCCATAGGAACCTGGCATGTCAGGTCCATGAATCAAGGCAAACAAGAGATGGCAAGAGTGAACGTCGACATTCTAGGAATCAGCGAACTACAATGGACTGGAATGGGTGAATTTAACTCAGATGACCATTAGATCTACTACTGTGGGCAGGAATCCCTCAGAAGAAATGGAGTAGCCATCATGTCAACAAAAGAGTCTGAAATGCAGTACCTGGGTGCAGTCTCAAAAACAACAGAATGATCTCTGTTCGTTTCCAAAACAAACCATTCAAATCATGGTAATCCAAGTCTATGCCCTGACCAGGAACGCTGAAGAAGCTGAAGTTAAACGGTTCTATGAAGACCTACAAGACCTTTTAGAACTAACACCCAAAAAAGATGTCCTCTTCATTATAGGGGACTGGAATGCAAAAGTAGGAAGTCAAGAAACACCTGGGGCAACAGGCAAATTTGGCCTTGGAATGCGGAATGAAGCAGGGCAAAGGCTAATAGAGTTTTGCCAAGAGAACGCACTGGTCATAGCAAACACCCTCTTCCAGCAACACAAGAGAAGACTCTACCCATGGACATCACCAGATAGTCAACACTGAAATCACATTGATTATATTCTTTGCAGCCAAAGATGGAGAAGCTCTGTACAGTCAGCAAAAACAAGACTGGGAGCTGACTGTGGCTCAGGTCATGAACTCCTTATTGCCAAATTCATATTTAAATTGAAGAAAGTAGGGAAAACCACTAGACCATTCAGGTATGACTTAAATCAAATCCCTTATGATTAAACTGTGGAAGTGAGAAATAGATTGAAGGGACTAGACCTGACAGACAGAGTACCTGATGAACTATGGACGGAGGTTTGTGACATTGTACAGGAGACAGGAATCAAGACCATCCCGAAGAAAAAGAAATGCAAAAAAGCAAAATGGCTGTCTGGGGAGGCCTTACAAATAGCTATGAAGAGAAGAGAAGCGAAAAGCAAAGGAGAAAAGGAAAGATATACCCATTTAAATGAAGAGTTCCAAAGAATAGCAAGGAGAGATAAGAAAGCCTTCCTCAGTGGTCAGTGCAAAGAAATACACATACTGTTGAAGTCTAGCTTGCAGGACTTTGAGCATTACTTTGCTAGCGTGTGAGATGCGTGCAATTGTGCAATAGTTCAAAGATTCTTTGGCATTGCCTTTCTTTAGGATTGGAATGAAAACTGACCTTTTCCAGTCCTGCGGCCACTGCTGAGTTTTCCAAATTTGCTGGCATCTTGAGTGCAGCGCTTTAAGGCCTTAAGGTCTACTGGAAGTCACATCTTCCGCCACCTTGGACCTAGTTGGCTCTAACCGGTTTCGTCACGTCCAGTGGCTGTCATTCTTTTAAAGGTTGTGCCCTGCCCTCTTCCCTCCTGTTTTAATTGTGTCACGGCTGGAAGTCAAGCCTAGGGCTCTCAGACTGGGCTACCATCTCTGCAATTTGAAAAAGCATCTTGGTGTGTGAGGGATTCCTCTCCGCATCCCCATCCCGGGGATGGAGACTCTGTGCCAGCTGGGGATGGGCCTGAGGAGACAGCTCGCCTGGGTCCCCAAAGGTGGCGTGTGAGTTGTCAGCAGCCTGCAGTGTGGCCCCTGCTCACCTCGGACTTGGTCCCCAGAAGACCCGGGAGCCTGGGGAAGGACAGAGTGATGGTCCGTGCTCGCTTGGAGGAGCGCACTGCGCCATTCTGCACACTCACTCATGCGCGCGCTTCCCTCTCCCCTCCCTTTTCTCGCTTTCCCTCCTCCAGCTGCCCACGCTGTGCGCTGCACAATGGCAAGGGCGCCAGTCACATGGCCTGCGATGTGAATGGCACCCCCGGAGCTGGCCAACAATGGCCCTGCTCACAGCAACCCGGGAGTGAGCCAGGGCCATTCTGTAGCTGGTGGTGGAAACTGATGCTCAGAGATAGCCAGTGACCTACCCTCGGGTCAGAGTGAGTCAGCGGTTGGAACAAAATCCATGCCATCTTTTGTCTCCCTTCCTCCAGGCACTTTAAAAAGAATTCTTTCTTTCTAAAACTTAGACTTATTTTTTGTTATTGCTTTGGCATCTTCTTTAAAAATATATATATATATTTAATTGAAGTATAGCTAATTTACAGTATTGTGCCAATCTCTGCTGTACAGCAACGTCAGTCAGTTTTACACATATAGACATTTTAAAAATATTCTTTTCCATTATGGTTTATCTGAGGAGTGTGTGTAGTTCCCCACGCTACTAGAGTAGGGCCTTGTTGCTTATCCATTCAAAGCATGACATCTTGCTAGATTTACTTTAAAAACAACTCATTTGAAAACGTCTATCTGTTTCTGAAGAGGAGCCATATTCATGGGACAGAAATCATACGGGTGCAAAAGGGCGCAAGGAGGAAGCTGCTCCCTGTCCACCCCTGACCCTTGGGCGGCCACAGCCGTTCTGTGTCCCTGCCAGAGTGAGTTTGTACACCTTCCACACAGATAGACACATATGGTGCCAGACGCACCTCACACGTTCTGCAACAGAGCCGAACACGTCAGGCCGTCTGAGTGTTTTACCGTCAGTGGGATTCCATTGTATGGAGGTCTGGATGGGTATTCAAGCAGGACCCGCTGATGTTCACCCAGGGGGCTTCAGAGAGAGATGACACCCCCCAGTACCCCCTTCTCCACACGTGTATCATTTCTTGAATCTGAAAAAGAACACCTGAAGGATAAATTCCTTATTTCTCTTAAATCAGAGTGTTTCATTTTGGAGGGCGATCTGTGGTTAAGACTCCACGCTGCCGATGCAGGGGGCACTGATTAGACCCCTGGTCGGGGAACTAAGAGTCCCACACGCTATGCAGTGTGGCCAAGAGGTTTTTTTTTTAGTTTCACTTTTGAAACAAAAATAAAACATCAAGAAAGGACACGTGATAGATACAAGAGAAGGCAAGAGTTGCCCACCCCTATCGCTTCTACTCCCTGGAGGTGACCGACATTTCACACAATTTTCACAGCTCACTTCTGTGGCTTCATAGATGTGGCTGGTTGTAGAAGTGGCCACAGCCCCTCAGAGCTCCCTGTCTCATGCCTGTTCCTGTGTGACTCTGCAGGTCCCCCCATCAAGAGGCAGAGTCTAGTTCCACCGCCTCAAACCTGGACATGGCCAGATGCCTTGCCTTGACTGGAAGAACGCGGTGGAAGAGATGGTGCCAGCTCTGAGTCAGGCCACAAGAGGCTTTGTGTGCCTGTGTTAACACTTCTGGAGCTTTGCTGCCCAGGGGATTAAGCCTGCAATAGCCTACGGGAGGATGAGAGGTCCACAGGCAGGAAAGTCAGCCCAGTGGCCCCAGTCAAGGCCCCGGAGAGTGGGCAGCCCAGACACGACCAGCAAAGCCACCTACCCAACCGACGCCTGGTCACAGGTGTGTGTAGGAGCCCAGCCTGACTGCTGACCCTCGGGTTCTCAGAGCTATGAGCTAAATGCATAGTTGTTTTTAGCCACTGAGTTTAGCAGGATCTGTTCTGCAGCTTGGCCATAGTATCAGATTACTGATACAACATTTAGACGTACTCCCCCCACAGCCATCTGGTCAACCTCACCCTCGCTCATTGCTGCGGAGGGTTCCATCTATGTGAAGATGCCACGGTTTACTTCTCCGGTGCCTTCCTGGTGGGCTTTTGGGTTGTTTCTTTGTTACTGTGCCTCAGTCTCTTCATCTGTAAAATGGAACTGATAACCCTGCCTTGAGATTAATTTTCGAAAACTGGCATTAGCTGATGTATCACGGCGGACCCTTAGAGAGTGATGCTTAGAAAGTACACGTTTTCTTTCCCTCCTTTCTATGGGACAATTTCCTCTCAGATAGGAATAGCAAATAGGTTTGTCTCAGTGCCCCCAGGAGCTCGTACCCAGCAGAGCCCATGAGGCCGCGCTGGGTCGGAGGGGAACGGGGCGGCGATTAGCGACGCCTGCCGCGGGCGAGGGAGGCGGTGAGAGGCCGTCTTCACTCGCTGGTGCCTCGTCTGCGGCTGAGAGGCGCCCGCTCCCACTCGTCAGAGGCCTGAGAAGAGGGCCCTCTCCTCCTGTGCCTCAGTCTCCCTGTCTGTCAACGAGCGAGTCGGTGGCGGAGCTGGAACCCAGCCCCGGGCCCCCCGCCTCCCTCCTCTCCTCGGGGACGGGAGGCTGGACCCTCACGGGGCAGTCTGGCCTGGGGTGGTCACGGCCGGGGGCATGCCCGCCCATGTGCCCGCGCTGTGGGCCCCCAGAACCTCCTGAGTGTCTGGAAGGTTGAGGCTGCGGTCTCCACAGGACACCTCAGCCTGGGGGGCCATCTGCTGGGGGCTTCAGCCGGGCAGCGGACTCCCGGGGGGCTGGTCCCTTCCCTCAGACTCTCCCTGAGGGGCGGCCCTCTGTGGGCGGCGGGAGGGCCCAGCTTTTTGTGGCAAGAGGCTCCTGTTAGACGGTTGGTCCTGAGCAGTCCTGAGCTTATTCATGTGGTGGTGCTGGTTTAGTTGCTAAATCGTGTCTGACTCTTTGAGACCCTGGGACTGCAGCCCGCCAGACCCCTCTGTCCATGGTATTTCCCAGGCCAGAATCCTGGAGTGGGTTGCCATGCCCTGCTCCAGGGGGTCTTCCCCACCCAGGGGTTAGGAAGGTGGGTTCTTTACCATCTGAGTCACCAGGGAAGCCCCATTATTAACACTTATGTATTCTTTTTTTCAAAAATACCTACAAGAAATTTTATTTTAAATTCCCCTAAAAAAAATAAAGGAAAGAATAGGATAGGATAGCAGGATAAACTAATTTATATATCACGAGAGAAGGTGGAGGAAAAGGCGTCCCTTTCTCAGACTGACCTCCCTGCCGGATCTCCTTGACCTGACTCTGAGCTGGAGGCTGGGTGAGTGCGTGTGCAACCCTGCTCCTCCTTCCCTTGCAGATATTGCTAATCAATTGCACAGCTTCTCTCATTGAGTCTAAGCACAACCTCAGGCTCCTTTGTGACACAGCTGTTTAGATAACCGTCCTCCACACAGCAAAGTTGAAAACTATTTTCATGCCTGGTTTAGAGTGACACCCTTCCTAGGGATTTAAGAACCTGAGGGAGAAGAAGAATCAGAAAGAAGAATCCGAGGGAGAGGGCTGAGGCCTCAGAGGAAGAATTTGTGGCATCAGCTGACAGCTGGGTGAGACCTTAGGATCAGGAAGGACAGGCGGGATTTCACTGCGGAGAGTCAGTGCGCCTGGCGCCTCCCCGGTGGGGGGCTCAGCGGTAAAGAACCCACCTGCAATGCAGGAGACACGGGTTTGATCCCTGGGTCGGGCTGATCCCCTGGAGGAGGGCATGGCAACCCACTCCAGTACCCTTGCCTGGAGAATCCCATGGACAGAGGAGTCTGGCGGGCAAAGAGTCGGACACGACTGAAGTGACTTAGCACGTATGCACGCATGCATGTCAGTGCTTCCAGAGGTACGGTGTCTCTCATCTCTTTTTCCTTTTCCCTCACATGCATGCTCTTCTGCCCCAGTCTTCCTACCAGCTTCTTTGTCCTGATTTGGAGCTGGAAGGGTCTGGAGAAATCAACCTGATCAACCTGAGCCTGCGACTCTGGTTGTAGATGGAGAGTCTGAAGGGCGGAGGCTCCATACTCACACAGCCCTTCCCCCACGGGTTTCACGCTGTCGAGAGGTAACTCCCCCTACGCCGAGCCTCATCTTATAAGGGAGGAAGGTAGCACTGCCCACCTCTCAGATCGCTGGACGCATTAAATGAGGGTCACTGGGGACAATGAGGCTGGGGATGTCCGCTGGACAGGGGAGGGGGTGCCAGGAGGCAGCCGGACACACAGGTCTGGAGCCTGGGGGGCGGGGTGAGGAGGTCTGGCAGGACAAGCGCTTGTGGAGTGACCAGCGTGTGGACTCAGGAGGCCACTAGGAGATGCATGTAGACGAAGGGGAGGAAAGGGCCACGCACGGAGCCCCAGGGCTCCCGACAGGCAGGGAGCAGAGCGCAGACCCACAAAGCTGGGGAAGAGCGATCCCAAGGCCGAGGGAGGGCCGCTGGGGCAGGGCGGCTCACAGTGGAGGGCCCGGGGGCGGGGACTGCGGCAGACTGGGGGCCCCATCCCGGAGGGCCTGGAGCATTTGGAGCAGAGCACGCAGCCCCCGGCGGCTTGCAGAGGCTTCATCACCGGACTCTGAGGTCCTCAGACCTCAGCGTTTAGCTGTAAGTGTTTCTCCCCTTCCCTGCTCCCCACCGCAAATGTGCACCTTTCTTTAAAAATGTTTAAATAAGAAAAATGATGATTGATATCTTTCCAAGGGATTAAGTAACTAAAAACCAGCTTTTACTCGATTCAGACGTTGATCTTCCACACCATCTCTTTCCAAAAATAACAATGAGAAAAAAAACCCCAAAAGCCTAAGGTTTTAACAACCGAACTGACACCCGCCTTGCTTCCAGAGTCTAGTCACAGTTGAACTGTGCAGTGAAGAAAGGCCTGCTTTCCCAGGGGTGAAGGCCCCTGTCAGCAGATGAGTTGGCGGGGCGTCTGTCCTCCTGAGCTAGGCTGGCTTCATGCTCTGGGCTGATGGGCAAACTCTCCACCAGCTGGTGTCTTGGTCTGGGCTTGGAGGGTCCGTGCTTCCCTGCACGGCGGGCAGCCCCTTCCTCCAGGAGACCCCCGGTTTGACCACGAGGGTCCAGCCTCCATGGACTTTGGCTGAAGACGCCTCACTCCTCAGGTTGGCGATCGAGGCTCTTCACAGCTTCCCAAGACCCTCTGTCTTCAGACTCGGTCCTTCCCTGTGAGCATCTGGAGGCTTCTCCCCCCCCGAGCCTCCCCAGCTGCTGTTCCCTCCGTGGGCTCTTCCTGCCAGTCCTCCCCACCTCGCATATGCAAATTCTCTCCAGCTCTTGAGACCAAGGCGACCACAGAATCCGACTGACCTACCACCGTCCTGGTTTACACCGGTCGTCCTGGTGTGATTATTAATAACATCCCCTACAGACTCAAAACGATCCTGATGTGGACGACATCCTGACAGTAGCCACCTGACAAGAGGCCCAACTCTAATGCCTCCTCCAGGAAGTCACCCCTGCTTCCCAGAGCAAAGGTCTCCTTTATCCTGAGCTTGCCCAGCCCCAACTCGCTCTCCTGAACACACCACACTCTCAGAGGCACCCTCCTCGGTCTCGCTCCTTGGCTGGGCCAGACTTAGCGTTAGGGGTTAGGTTGTTGTTATTTGGTCTCTATGTCCTGTCTGACTGTTTTCGACCCCGTGGACTGCAGCATGCCAGGCTTCCCTGTCCTTCACCATCTATCTCCTGGAGTTTGCTCAGATTCATATCCATTGAGCTGGTGATGCCATCCAACCTTCTCATCCTCTGTCTCCCCCTTCTCCTCCTGCCTTCAATCCTTCCCAGCATCAGGGTTTTTCTAATGAGTCGGCTGTTCACATCAGGTGGCCAAAGTATTGGAGCTTTAGCTTCAGCATCAGTCCTTCCAGTGAATATGCAGGGTTGATTCCCTTTAGGATTGACTGGTTTGATCTCCTTTCTGAAGACTTTCAAGAGTCTTCTCTAGCACCACAGTTTGAAAGCATCAATTCTTTGATGGGATTAGATTCGATCCCCCACAAAAAATACACTGAGGTCCTAACCCCACGTACCTGTGATTGTGACCTTGTTTGGCAAAAGAGTCTCTGCAGATTGAACTAGGTTAAGGTGAGGTCATTCGGCTGGACCCGATCCAGTATGACTGTGGCCTTATAAAAAGGGGACATGTTGTTTTTATTTCAAAGAATACAATTCAGTGGATTTTTTTTTTAGCATATTTACAGGGTTATGACTAATAGAGTTTTGCCAAGAAAATGCACTGGTCATAGCAAACACCCTCTTCCAACAACACAAGAGAAGACTCTACACATGGACATCATCAGATGGTCAACACCGAAATCAGATTGATTATATTCTATGCAGCCAAAGATGGAGAAGCTCTATACAGTCAACAAAAACAAGACCAGGAGCTGACTGTGGCTCAGATCATGAACTCCTTATTGCCAAATTCAGACTTAAATTGAAGAAAGTAGGGGAAACCGCTAGACCATTTAGGTATCACCTCAATCAAATCCCTTATGATTATACAGTGGAAGTGAGAAATAGATTGAAGGGCCTAGATCTGATAGAGTGCCTGATGAACTATGGAATGAGGTTCGTGACATTGTGCAGGAGACAGGGATCAAGACCATCCCCATGGAAAAGAAATGCAAAAAAGCAAAATGGCTGTCGGGGGAGGCCTTACAAATAGCTGTGAAAAGAAGAGAAGCCAAGGAGAAAAGGAAGGATATAAGCATCTGAATGCAGAGTTCCAAAGAATAGCAAGAAGAGATAAGAAAGCCTTCTTCAGCAATCAATGCAAAGAAATAGAGGAAAACAACAGAATGGGAAAGACTAGAGATCTCTTCAAGAAAATTAGAGATACCAAGGGAACATTTCATGCAAAGATGGGCTCGACAAAGGACAGAAATGGTATGGACCTAACAGAAGCAGAAGATATTAAGAAGTGGTGGCAAGAATACATGGAAGAACTGTACAAAAAAGATCTTCATGATCCAGATAATCATGATGATGTGATCACTCACCTAGAGCCAGACATCTTGGAAAGTGAAGTCAAGTGGGCCTTAGAAAGCATCACTACGAACAAAGCTAGTGGAGGTGATGGAATTCCAGTGGAGCTGTTTCAAATCCTGAAAGATGATGCTGTGAAAGTGCTGCACTCAATATGCCAGCAAATTTGGAAAACTCAGCAGTGGCCACAGGACTGGAAAAGGTCAGTTTTCATTCCAATCCCAAAGAAAGGCAATGCCAAAGAATGCTCAAACTACTGCACAATTGCACTCATCTCACATGCTAGTAAAGTAATGCTCAAAATTCTCCAAGCCAGGCTTCAGCAATACGTGAACCGTGAACTTCCTGATGTTCAAGCTGGTTTCAGAAAAGGCAGAGGAACCAGAGATCAAATTGCCAACATCCGCTGGATCATGGAAAAAGCAAGAGAGTTCCAGAAAAACATCTATTTCTGCTTTATTGACTATGCCAAAGCCTTTGACTGTGTGGGTCACAATAAACTGTGGAAAATTCTGAAAGAGATGGGAATACCAGACCACCTAACCTGCCTCTTGAGAAATCTGTATGCAGGTCAGGAAGCAACAGTTAGAACTGGACATGGAACAACAGACTGGTTCCAAATAGAAAAAGGAGTACATCAAGGCTGTATATTGTCACCCTGCTTATTTAACTTTTATGCAGAGTACATCATGAGAAACGCTGGACTGGAAGAAACACAAGCTGGAATCAAGATTGCCAGGAGAAATATCAATAACCTCAGATATGCAGATGACACCACCCTTATGGCAGAAAGTGAAGAGAAGCTAAAAAGCCTCTTGATGAAAGTGAAAGAGGAAAGTGAAAAAGTCGCTTAAAGCTCAACATTCAGAAAACGAAGATCATGGCATCCGGTCCTATCACTTCGTGGGACATAGATGGGGAAACAGTGGAAACAGTGTCAGACTTTATTTTTGGGGGCTCCAAAATCACTGCAGATGGTGACTGCAGCCATGAAATTAAAAGACGCTTACTCCTTGGGAGAAAAGTTATGACCAACCTAGATAGCATATTCAAAAGCAGAGACATTACTTTGCCGACTAAGGTCCATCTAGTCAAGGCTATGGTTTTTCCAGTAGTCATGTATGGATGTGAGAGTTGGACTGTGAAGAAGGCTGAGCGCCAAAGAATTGATGCTTTTGAACTGTGGTGTTGGAGAAGACTGTTGAGAGTCCCTTGGACTGCAAGGAGATCCAACCAGTCCATTCTGAAGGAGATCAGCCCTGGGATTTCCTTGGAAGGAATGATGCTAAAGCTGAAGCTCCAGTACTTTGGCCACCTCATGCGAAGAGTTGACTCATTGGAAAAGACTGTGATGCTGGGAGGGATTGGGGGCAGGAGGAGAAGGGGATGACCGAGGATGAGATGGCTGGATGGCATCACTGACTCGATGGATCTGAGTCTGAGTGAACTCCAGGAGTTGGTGATGGACAGGGAGGCATGCTGCGATTCACGGGGTCGCAAAGAGTCGGACACGACTGAGCGACTGAACTGACCCGAGCTGAACAAGGTTATGCAACCATTGAGTGAGTGAGTGAGTGAAAGTTGCTCAGTCATGTCCGACTCTTTGTGACCCCATGGACTATACAGTCCATGGAATTCTCCAGGCCAGAATACTGGAGTGGGTAGCCTTTCCCTTCTCCCGGGGATCTTTCCAACCCAGGGATCGATCCCAGGTCTCCTGCATTGCAGGTGGATTCTTTCCCAGCTGAGCCACCAGGTAAGCCCAACAATTATCACTATATATAATGCAACCTTTACCACTATATAATTTTAGAACATTTCATCACCACAAAGAGAGCCCCAATGTCCATTAGCAGTCACTCTCCATTTCCCCCTCCCCCGGCAGATATTAATCTGCTTTCTGTCTCTATGGATTCGTCTCATGTCTGACTTCTTCCACTCAGCATATGTTTCCAAGGCTCACCCATGCTGAGCTTGTATCAATGCTCCATCGCTTTTTATGGCAGAGTAATAGTCCATTTCAGGGAAAGCTCACAGTATCTTTATCCATTCATCAGCTGATGGGCTTTTGGGGTTTTCCCATACTTTGTCTAATGCTTGACAAGATAATGACTTACACTGTTATGAACACCTGTACACAGGTTTTTGCTTGGACACATATTTTCAGTTCTCTTGGATAAGTAACTGCTTTCAGTTGAACGATGATGCCTGCGCATGGTGAACGAAACTGCTGGTGGCAGAAAAAAGCGTATTAATGAACAACTCACAGCCAGACTCCTTCTCTCCTGGGCGGAGTCTCCCTCCCCAGAGAGCACCGGTCTGTCTCCTTCCTGTCCTCCCAGAGATGCTTTCTGCGCGCACACACTCAGGTAAGTGAACATTTCCTTTCTCGAGCAAGAATGCGCCCAGTGGTTCTAGCCCTTGTTCTTCCCACCCGTCAGTACCTCCGGCTCCTTCTCACCGTTGTGTAGGGCGGCACTTTGTTCTTTGAGCGCCTGCCTCACTGAATTGTCTAGACGTACCTTTGAACATGCCCTTTGTTATTAAACCATCTGAAGGTCATTTAGGCGCTCTTAGTCTTTGTCACTGCAGATATGCCACCCCGAACTTGCTTGTGCACCCGTGCAAAAGTTGCTGGGTGGTAGACTAGAAGGCCCAGTGGTGGACTTGCCAGAATCCATAATGTGAGTTTATTATTATTTTGGTTTGAATAAGAAGATGGTCCTGAGTTTCTCAATACTGGGGCTGAGTCTTGGTCACTCTCCTGCCCCACAAAGACCTATGAACAGCTCAGACATGCACCCAGTGGGGAGATGGGCAGAGCTTGCCGTGGACCCATTGCTGCCCTTGAACCTATGTGTTCTGAGCCCTGTGGGGTGAGCAGGAAGTTATGCTGGACAATAACTGCTAAGTCATTAGCCAGTTGGTGACCTCTTATAGACGTTTCAGCCCACCTGCAGAAAAGTCAGATCCTTTGCAAGCCCACTTCCATAAATGCTAAAAGCCAAGCTCAATTAATTCTCTTAAAAATAGTCACTTCTGAGAAAGTGGAAGTCTGCAACCTTGAAGCCAGCCAGACGAACAAAAATAATCTTTCTGAATTATGAACTTGGTACGACGGCTGTTGTTGTTCAGTTGCTCAGTCACTCTGTGACCCCATGGACTACAGCGCGCCAGGCTTTCCTGTCCTACACTATCTCCCAGAATTTGCTCAAACTCATGTCCATCGAGTCGGTGATGCCAGCCAACAATCTCATCCTCTGTCGTCCCCTTCTCCTCCTGCCCTCCATCTTTCCCAGCATCAGAGTCTTTTCCAGTGAGTTGGCTCTTCGCATCAGGTGGCCAAAGTATTGGACTTCAGCTCCAGCATCAGGCCTTCCAGTGAATATTTGGTGTTGATTTCCTTCAGGATTGACTGGTTGGATCTCCTTGCTGTCCAAGGGACTGTCAAGCATTTTCTCCACACTACTGTTCAAAACCCTGAGTAATTTGATGCTCAGCCTTTTGTACGGCCCATGATATCATGGTATAGAGAGTTTTTTTTTTTTTTTAAACTCTTGCTAACTCAAAGATAGGCTTTGAAAGCAAGCCGCACTGACTCTGCACCCAGAGTTGGTCAGTTCGACCTTTTTTTTTTTTTTTGCAAATCTGGTTTCTTGTACAGTATACCTTAAAAGTTGACAGTCCAGTGAGTCAACCCCATCCCAAGCCTGACCCTGAATTAGCCCGGTTGGCCTTGAAAGTGTCCCCTATCTTCTCTAGGTGGCAGTTTACTTCACAAAAAAAGTGAGGGGGTAGATAAGATGGAGGCTCTGGGATCTTACACTTGGGGAATCCAGCTCATTCCTGCATTTTGAAAGCTCTCCTGTGCCCACAGGTGGATGTGAAACCTTACCCGCAGGTAAGGGGTTAATGTCAAATGGACTCTAAACCTTGGTATAGCTTGAAGTGCGAACAAAGGGTTAACGGCACATTGACCCATCAGAATGGGCCCTTTAGGGGCCTTGTTCACCCAGATAATCTCAGCGCCAATCCTATTAGCCCATGCAGGGACCTTTGGCAGAGGTTTCTGGGTGGAGATGGAACTGGGGAGTGGCCCGGGGCTCACAGATGAATTAGCATTTCTTCCCTGGCTCATTACCGGAGGATAAAGGCCGCCTCCCGCAGCTCCCAGCAGGTTGGGAGCAGGAAGTTGGGTGGTTTGGACAGCAGGAATCTGGCTCCACAAAGGCTGCCGCAAAGCCATTGTTCTAGGGCTTAATGGGCCCCTTTCGTGGGCAGCTCCCTCCTGTCTTCACCCAAACACTGACAAACAGCAGATGGATGCCAGGATAAGCTTGGAGACACTCCTGTGCCAGCCAGTCACTCCCCTGCTCAAGGACTGTCCCTGACTCCCCTCTTCCCACCCACTCTCCGCTTGGCACTCCAACTTGGCAACAGTCCAGCCTGATCACCTGGCTGGCCTCCGTGCCCACGCCTTCTCAGAGTTTCATTTTAGCCGCCTGCGTCCAGCATCCGGCCTGAGCCCGGCACTCCGCTAAGTGCTGTGCAGGCATCTCCTTTCATCCTGATGCACGTTCTTAAAGAAGGTCTTAGCGGGACTTGCCCGGGAGTCCGGTGGGTAGGACTCTGCGCTTCTGCCACAGGTTCAATCCCTGGTCAGGGAACACATGTCACGCACCAACCACACTCAAGTGCTGCGACTACGGAAGCCACAGCTAGAGTCCGCGCGTCGCAACGAAAGGTCCAGCGTGACACAATGAAGCAACTGAGATCGACGCATCCAAATTAAATTAATTAAAGCATTTCCTGAGCACCTACTACAACAGTGATGTTGTAACCACTACTTACTGAGCACTCAGCATGTTCCAAATCCTATGCCAAACCCTTGATCATAGGACTTCATTTAATCTTCAGTCAGCAGAGATGAGAACTGGTAGCAGCCCCATTTGACAGGCGGGGAAACTGAGGCTCCCACAGCTGGGCCTGGCCCCGCCAGTCCCTCACCATTCTCGCTCCTCTCAAATTGCAAAGCGGCAGCTGTCTGCCACCCAGCACACTGCACACCCGGAGCCCCCTTCCTTTGTCTTCAGGAAGCCAGGCCCAGGACACCATATTTCATGTCCTTCCCCCCAGAAGGGACTGTTGCTATGCCAGGTCCCAGGGCCCAGATTCCTGGCCCATCCACTGTTGGCATGGTAACGATGTCACGTGACCCAGGTCACCACTGCCCAGGCAGACGCCGTCCTCAGAAGGGGGCCATGCACCTGGCTTCTACAGCAGTTCCTGGATTACTTTGAAAACCCACTGGAACTGGCTTGTGAAGTGAAAGTCACTCAGTCATGTCCAACTCTTTGCAACCTCATGGACTGTTGGAATTCTCCAGGCCAGAATACTGGAGTGGGTAGCTGTTCCCTTCTCCAGGGGATCTTCCCAACCCAGGGGTGCAACCTAGGTCTCCCCCATTGCAGGCAGATTCTTTGCCAACTGAACCACTGGGAACCCCAAGAATAATGGAGTGGTTAGCCTATCCCTTCCCCAGCAGATCTTCCCAACCCAGGAATCCAACTGGGGCCACCTGCAGGGCAGGTGAATTCTTTACCAACTGAACTATCAGGGGCTTAGCACAAAAGTAGAGTTTAAGGCAATCACAGAATCCACGGGGGTGTTGAACCAAAACCTGGAATCAGGCACCCAGACCGCCACAGCCCTCCGTGTATCAGTCCGTCTGCTTCTTGAGGACCATCGCAGGGCAAAGGTGGGCAGCTGTCTACCCGGTGTCCCCTCTCATTTAAAACAGCCCTGGTTACGTTCAGCCCTGTGCTCAGCTAAACACTCTTTCCCGGCTTTCTTTGCTGCAGCCGTATGAGACACAGTTTTGGTCAATGAGACATAGCAGACATCTGCTGTGGGTTCTGGAGAAGTTTCCGGGTGTTTTTTGTTGTTGTTATAAAAGCATCAACTATAGCTGGCCTAGCCTTCCTCCCTTTCATCCTCCCTTGAATGCAGATATGATGCCTGGCTGGAGCTGCGGCAACCATCTCATAGCCAGGAGGGAAAGGCAAGGAAAGCACAAAGCTCCAGCTCTGATCCCTCTGAGTGAATCAATGCCTGAGCTCACCTCCCTCTAGATTTCTCATCATATGAGAAAAATACAATTTGACCCACCAAGCCACTGGTGGCCAGATTGATTCTGACTTGCAGGTGGAAACTGTCCTAGTGGAAACAACTGTGGCTTTCACTAAGCTGCATAAGTGGAAACATAATTGCCCCAGCCCCTGAGTTTCACATTTCACTGCATCTGGACTCGACCTTCTGGGTCCCACATTCAAAAAAAAATTGCTGGGTTGAGACTCGTTGTCCGAAATAGATGGCTCATGCCTGGGCCAGTCAGCCCTGACCGGGGAGGGCAGGCTGTGACTGTTCCAGTGGGCGTGAACCCCTGGACCCTTCCACCCTGGCCAGCTCAGCAGTGGGAACAGGACAGTAAGAAAGCCTCTGGGCAGCTTGACCTGTCCGTGTCTGCTCCCTCAGCCGAGGGATCTCCCCTCACCCCGTCCGGCTTCCATTCATTCCGCGTTCAGGAGGCATTCGCTGTCTGCCGCAGGTGCTGGCCGTGGGGCGGGACAGGGAGCCGGTCCGCAGCCTGGCCGGTTTCCAGTGCTAGCCCCAGGGCCGCCTGACTGTGTGCAGGCCTCGGAGTCAGTCTGCAGGCGCGGGGTCGGGCCTGGTCTCTGCCTCTCCCTGGCTGGTCCTGCCCGTTTCCCGGCTCAGCTCCGTATCAGGACACCCAGCTGAGCGGCATCCTCTCCGGAGTCAGGAGCTGGCTTTTATTGCTCCTCTGCCCCTTCCTGGCCGTGTGACCTCCGGGCACCCGCCTCGCTTCTCCGCCCGTGAGCCCCCATCTGTAAACCGAGGAGCTAATCCTGACCTCCCAGGCCGTTGGAGTAAGAAGATTTATGAGAGAACTCTGGGTCACCCAGGAGGTGCTCAATAAATCCTAAAAATAAAGTTTAACAGCCCCAAGGGAATGTATGACAAGTCAGAGTTCCCTGGGGCCAGCTGCCCAGGAAGAGGTTGGACTCTGGTCGGGGTCCAGCGCCCCACTGCCCCCTCTACCCCGCGTCCAGAGACCCCGCTGGGGTGGGCGGACAGCACAAGCGAGGGGCCACCCAGACCCCCGCCCCGGGCCTGTGCGTGCGCTTAGGATGGGCTGGCATTCGTGGGTCAGCGGTGCGTGCCAGTCCCCAGGGTGAGGGCGGCAGAAAGCTGCCCCGGTCCAAGGGAGGGCTGGCAGCCGCCGGGGCCACCTCCTCGTCCAAGGGAGACGCAGGGCAGCTCTCGGGGCCTGTTGGTGGCAGCTGCTGGCCACGCAAGGGAGGCTGACCTTCTCCGTCCTCCGAGAGCTGAGCAGGCTGGGCAGGCGCACAGAGACTCCCGTCCAGGCGTTTGAACAGCCTTCCTCGCACTCCAGCCAGGCACTGAGCAGCATGCAGAAAACAAAGCTTCCAGCCTGACGGGCGTCTGCCTCCTCCCGGACCAGGCCACGGACGGGGCTTCGGAGGATGGCTGCCCTGCCCTCGGGAGGCTCACTGACTGGTGGGCGAGGAAGCCACAGGCCAGGTGGAGACAGCTCCTGTTTTATCAGGGGTCTGCTAAGCATCAGGGCCCGTGACCCGCACGGTCAGGGAGTCGTCACTAGAGGACCTGCCTTTTTCTCTTTAAACGAACGTTTCTTGTGAGCACTTCCAATCAGAAGCTGTAATGTGCGGTATTTATTTGGGGCTGTGCTGGGTCTTCATTGCTGGTGGGCTTTTCTCTAGCTGGGGCGCAGGGGCCCCTTTCTGCAGCAGCCCCTCCGGTGCGGAGCACGGGCTCAGTAGTTGTCGGGCTTAGTTGCTCTGATCTTCCCGGACCAGGGATCTTCACACCTGCATCTCCTGCACTGGCAGGCAGATTCCTTCCCTGCACCACCAGGGAAGCCCTGAGCACCTGCTCTTATCCCCATTTTACAGAAAAGGGAACCGAGGCCCAACGGAGTGAGCCGGCCTGCCCAGGGTGGTACGGTCAGGAAGCAGGAGCCAGAACTCCTGACCAAGAGCGGAACCCCAAGAGTGGTCTCTTTTCTCCGGCACGGCGGTCCAGGGAGCAGGCAGAAAGTCAGAGTGGCATCAGGGTGTCATGGGAGGCAGCTGGGCTGGGCGTCAGGGGATAGCCCCTCGTCCCCCTCATCCCTACAGCCTAGTCTGGCCGTCTGCCTGAGCCGCCTTTTCCCTCCTCTCCGCAGCCAAGCTCTTCCATCCACCTCCAGGTCTCCATTTAGATGCCGCCTCCTCTGGGAAGCCCTCCTTGATTCCGCAGGCTGGAGCTGCCCCCGTCAGCCCCCGCAGCACCCTTTGGCTGAACCCATCTGTCTGCTGCAAGGGGCCAGACAGGGTCTGTCAAATCCCCGTAGTGTCTTCAGGGTGTAGCAAGGCGCCTGGCACACAGTTGGCCCTCAGTAAACATATGTGGAATGCGTGGGGTAACAGACTCCCACCAGATCCTCTCCCCAGAGTTTCTGGGGGGTGAGGATGGCATCTCTGGGCCAAGGGGAGCAGGGCAGGAGGGGTCCAGGACTGCCTGTCAGGGCCCTCTCCTCCCCGCAGGCCGAGACGTGTCCCCAGGCCTGGCCCTTTGCGTTTTCTCCTGCCCACTCTCCCTGCGATTCATTCTTAGCCTCTGGCACGCCGGGGCCGACCCAGAGGCCACAGGCCCCCGGTGCTAAGTTTAGTGACTGCAAAATGTGCCCGTGAAATTCCAGGCAGAGCCGGGGGCTGGCGGCACATTCCACCCAGCTGCCTTAGGCCTCCCGCTCATCGCCGGGGCCTGAAGGGAAACCAAGTGTCCTTCCAGTAAGTGGCCCGGAAGGACTGGGTCCCCCTCCCGGTCTCGGGCCTTGACTCACCACACGCTCAAGGACAAAGGTGTCCTTCTGGTCTCGGGTGGCCTCAGCCAGCGGCGGCTGGAAGCAGGATTTCAGTCCCCGGCCAGAGACGAAGGTCGGGCTCCGGCAGCGAGGGCGCTGAATCCTGGCCACCGGACCAGTAGCCGGTGACAAGGCCCGGGCCCTTCGGCTTTGCAGAAAGGAATTCCCACAGAGACGGAAAGTAATAAAGCATGTCCAGTGTTTATTAGGGGGAAAAAGTTTACTTGTAGATAGCCAGGCGGCCTCAGAGAGAGAGCCGCGCCCTTGTGGCGGCTTGAATCGCTTTTATGGGACATCTCTTCCAGGCTTCCTTTGGCCAGTCACCTTGCTTGGCCAGATTCTGAGCCTGGATTCGGTCCATCCCAGCGTCCTCCCATGTGCCCTGGGCGTCTCTGAGCCAAGAGGGATTCCAGGAAAGAGGCCGATGGATAGGTTGACATCACTCCGCTTTTGACCTCCAAGGAGCTCTCCTACACATGTACAGTTGGCAGGGTCTCCTTGCCTCTGAGAATGAGGGCTGCGGGGTCCCTCTCTCCTACCTGGGCAGGGCTCAGGTTCTCCTCACCTGGGAGTATCTGTCCCCCGGGGACACGCCGCTGCCGTTCAGCCGGGGGCGCCTCTGTCTCCTGCCTCCCGTTCACGGTCGGGGAGCGTGGTGTGGAGGGATGGGAGCCCGGGAGCCTTTGGATGATTGCACCGCGGGGAGAGGGCCCCGTCCCCTGGGAATCCCGACAGGTTAGACAATCCTAGGATCAAACTTTCCGTCCTGGGGCTAGGGTCTCCCTCCCCCACGCCTACCTGGGGGATAGAGGTGTCCTGCTCTACCCTCTGGGCCTCACACCCACCTTTCTCCTGCTCTTCCGAGGACAGGCCCCCCGGCCCTCTCCTGCTGTAGCCCCCTCCAAGTGTTCCCACTCCCAGAGGCGCGTCAAAGAGCCCCACGCAGGGCTGGACAGAGGAGAGGAATGGAAATGGGAAGGACTCCTGCCTCTCTGCCGGACGCGGTAGAAACTGTGTGTACACCGTGGAGGCAGTGGACGAGGTCTTTCCTGACCTTAGACCCTTGACTTGGGTTCCGCTTGTGGCCCACTGAGACCTTCAGATCACGTTCACGTTAACACGCTCCCCGGGAAGGCCTCCCCAGCAGGTGTTTAGGCAACTGGTTTCAATCAATTCCTCCTCCACCTTGGATCTTTCCCAACAGGAGAAACCACATGTGCCTCGTCACAAGTCAGAAACCTAGGTGGCCCCGGGGGGCTGTCTGCTCATGGCGGGGGAGGGGCTATTAGGCCACCACTTTCTCCATGGCCCTGAGCACAGTGCCTCCACAGAAGAGGGACTGAGAGGGGGGGTTCTCTTTTTTTTTAAAGTGAAATGTATGCATACAAAAGAGGAGTACACAATTTAAAGAATAATAATTCTTAAACGACAAAGCAAAGCATTAAGTCAAACCCATGGGAAAGGAAAACACCTTTAACACATGCGGAAATGGGATTTCAGAGTGGGGAGAAAAGAATCTCAACTGCTCCCTCACTTCCCAGACAAAAGTCAGTTTGGAAATAAGAGTAGAGGCAGGAGTAAGCTGGGAGGGGAGGGCTACGTCTGTGGCCTTGATGGTGGTGATGGTTTCATGCGTGTGCACTTACCCTCGAATTCACTGAGTTGTATACATTAAAATATGCAACTTTTTACACGTTAAAATAAAAAATCAGCTTAGAATGGATCGTAGACCTAAAATATGCAAATTTTTACATGTTAAAATAAAAAATCAGCTTAGAATGGATCATAGACCTAAATGTAAAAAGCAGAACCAAGATTTCAGAGGACACAGAGCTGAGTATCTATCTTCCTGTATTAGGGAGGCAAAGGTTTTCTGGTCAGGATACAAAAAGCACTGACCTTCAAAAGGAAGACACTGAAACTCCCTGATGTTTTAAGGGGAGAAGTTTTTAAAGTTGGGGTGAGGGCTGCGGGGTCTGTGACTGTCTTCTGATTGGTTGGTGATGTGGTCACAGGGCGGTGCTCCAAGTATCCTGGGCTCTAAAGTTACCATCCTCCACCTGGGTGGGGAAGCGCTCCAAGATATTGTTAAGTCACCAACTTGATGGACATGAGTCTGAGCAAGCTCGGGGAGATGGTGAAGGACAGGGAGGCCTGGCGTGCTGCAGTCCATGGGGTCGCAAAGGGGTTGAGTGTGTCTGTGTGGGCACGCTAGATAAGTGGAATGGAACCGTTCTGTCTGTTTTTCTGAAGCTTGCTGTTTTCCCTCGGTTGTGTCTCTGACATCCACTCGGGCTGTGCGTAGCTGTACCGCGTTCATCACCGTGCTCCAGGTGGGGCTCCGGGCGGTCTGTAGTACAGCGTGTTTCTGGCTCTTGCCGACGGCCGCTGGTGCTGGGGTGTGTCCTCTCGGGCACGTGTGTACGAGCTCCTCTACCGTATTGATTTTGGACGCAGCAGCAGCAGCTGGAAGTGAACCCTGGTCACCTGGGTGTGAACCAGGAGCCCTACCGCTGCCCACGGAGGCCAGTGGCTGGAGCCTAAATCCCCAGTCCCTGCCAGCCTTGACAAGAAAGTTCTGATAAGGAGGCGGAAGATAAAGAGAATACCGCAACGTTTGTTGGAAAACCAGAGGACATGCAGAAAGACGCACAAGCAAACTCAGCCAGAGAATCTCAAGAGCCGTGCTTGGGATGTTGAAACCATTGGTAAGGGGGCAGTCCGGGTCCGGGTCTGCCCTCTGGCCAGTCATCTTGTGTTGCCCCCTCCCCCGGCTAGCTTGTCTTAAGACCCTCCCGTGGGTGTGCTGGCGCCCCCCAGCCAAGACAGATTTCAGTGCAAGGGTTTCTGGGGAGGGAAATGGCAAGACTTATTATGGCCTGGGGTCCCCTGCCTTGTGACCCTGGAGGAGCCTTTCTGCACGTGTGTAGTGTCTCCCTTGCCCCAAGGAGGGCAAACGTGTCGACTCTTGATCTTTTTCTCAGACAGAGTTTAGCCTTTTTGTCCCGGCCGTCAGAAGGTTAGTTGTGAGTGTCCAGGCTGAAACCTACTCTTCCTCTCCCGGGAACTGTAAACAGGAGGCCAGCTGCACGTGCCTAACCTTGAGCCCGCCTGCCTCCTGCCTCTGTATAAACCCAGGATAGGAGCTGCAGGGTCATGGCAAATGCGTGTCTTCAAGTCACAAGATAATTCCAACTGCGCTAGAAATGACAGAAGAGTTTGCAGACTGACCCCGGACAGCTCTTTGCAGCTTACACAGCCACAGCTGAGGGTGAAAACTCCGGTCACTCCACATGCTCACAAAGCCTGGGAATCAGTAGGCCTTGAAGAACAAGCTCAGATGCCTGGTGGGCCCTGAGAGTAACCGGTGACTGGGCTGGGGGGCAGTAGGGAGAGGTGAGGCCTCTGCCAGACCGAGTCATGTGCTGAAAGAAATGACCTCGACTCTGTGTCCTGACCGAGTACATATCCGGAACTGTCAGAGTTCTGGAATGTTCCAAAAAAGAAAGAAACCCAGATTTTTTTTTTAACCTGGACTCCAATTTTAAAGCGTGAATGACTATCCCAGTTGAATCTGTAGCTCTTAGAACTCACTGGGGCGCTGGCAGGTGGCCTCAGCTCTGCACGGCTGGGGCGCTTATGGGCTCTGTAGATTGTCATTGCTTGTTGGCAGGAGCCCACTCTCTTTCCTTCTTGTTATTCAGAAGCTCAGTTTTCCAGAATCCTGTTGTCTCTGAGGAACAGGGTCACGTGCTGCTCTCGCTGGCGGTGAAGTTGATCGTTTCGAGCTACTTGGGGGAGTCTCTACCTCCCCGTCCTCTCCAGGCCCGGCATGAACGCCTCCTTCCCTCAAGGCCTCCCCTGACCACTGGTCTACATACCAAAGCCCTCCCCCGACCCTGCCCTGTCCCTCTCGGGCCCTGTGGACGTCATCCTTTGGGCTCCACCATCTCACACAGCTGTGTTCGCGTTGCTGACCACCTCACCCAGCACAGGGTCCACCCCAGAGGGCCAGGGGCCTGGAGCCGCCGTGTTCTCAGCCCCTGCTGTGCCGGGGCCATGGGGGGCGAGGCAGCCCGGGCCTCAGGGAGACAGGACGTGGGAGAAGAGGCCTGGCCATGCACGGAGAGCCACGGGGGCAGGACAAGCGTCTCCCAGGCAGGGTGCCGTCCACTGTCCCAACGCAGCCAACAGGCGCCCGTCCTGACTGCTGGGCCCTGCAGAGAGCTCGAGCTGAGATCAAAGTCCAGCGGAGCAGAAGGGACTTGGGGGGTGGATGGCACGGGTCGGGGTCCCAGCTGTGTGGCCGTGGGGAGCCCCAGTGGGGACAAGTGTGGGAAAGCACCATGGACCAGCGCCTGGTGCAAAGTCAGGAGGTCAGAGTGCAGGGGTCGGGGGACGCCTTCTGGTGGATGGAAGGAAGTGAGCGGGAGCCAGGTGACCAGGTGAAGGGGTGTGAGATGCAAGCAGGCAGGACCCGGGACGCCCAGGCCTCACGCAGGCCTCCTGGGGTCATGTCTGCCCTCTGACCCTCCTTCAGACCCTCAAGGTGCTTCCTCTCTGAGCCTGAGAGGCTGCTGGCCATGGGCTTCCTGAGAGAGACTGGGGTGCCCCTCACCTTGCAGCCTCCAGGGGTGCAGGTGGCCCCTCAGCAAGCTCAGCGACCTCCAGAGGCCGCCCTGCAGGCAGGGGCCCCCGCTTGCGGGAACACCGCTGAGGGGTAGTAAAGGCACCGCATTTATGGAGTGCCTGCTGTATCCCAAGCCACGAGAAAGCAGATTTCGGAGAAGTCAGGTTAGCTGTGCGGGGTCACAGCGACGGCTCTTCTGACCCTCAGCCCCGGGGTGGGTCTTGATGAAGAACCCTGATTGCACGCCCGGTACTGTGTGGTAATTTACGAGAGCCGGAGTTAGCATGGCTAATCCTCATAGCAACCCTGCGAGGCAGGTAATTAGCCCGGTTTTCCAGAAGAGAGGTCTGAGGGTCAGACAGAGGCAGGTGGGAAGTGGATGAAGCAGAACAGTGATGATATGCATGGATGGCAGCAGCGGCGGCGACCAGCGCTTTCAGAGTGATTACTCTGCGCCCGGCCCTGTCCTGAGTGCCGCACACAGACCTACCCTCCCAGCTCTCATACCCTTCAGAAGTGCAAGTCAGAGTGTCAGTCGCTCAGACGTGTCTGATCCTTTGCGGCCCTGTGGACTGCAGCTCGCCAGGCTCCTCTGTCCGTGGGGTTCTCCAGGCCAGAATACTGCAGTGGGTTGCCATTCTCTTCTCCAAGGGATCTTCCCGACCCAGGGATGGAACCAGGTCTCCTGCATTGCAGGCAGATTCTTTATCGTCCAAGCCACCAGGGAAGCCCCCACAGCCTTCAGGATAGATGCTACTTTTCTTCTCACTTTAAAATCAGGAAAGTAAGAAAGAGAGCCGTTAAGTCCTTGAGCCCAGGTCTGTCTGATGCTGGAGCCTGGGCTGTAAGGAGCCAGCTCCCGACTCAGCCCCGTGTGCTCTGAGCCAGGCACCTCTGGCCGGTTATGCTGCCCCGCTGGGCAACGCCAAGGCCATCCTGATAGGTGGCAGGCCTCCTGTCCCGGGAGCCTGCAAAGCGAGGCGGGCAGGCATGCTGTGGGCTCTCTGTGCCCCTTGTTCTCATGCCAGGAGGGGAAGCGTCTGCACTCCGTACCCCGTCTCACCCACCCAGCACAGGCTACTGCAGTCCGGGTGGGTAGTGGGCACCAGAGGGGCCCAGCAGAGGATTTGGCCCGGGCTGCGCCGGCCACCTCGAGGTTTGGCACCTCTCATTGGACTGAGCCTAGAGATCTGAAGACTCCACAGGGCCCGGTCCCTCCCTGCCCTTGCCCTCTCCTGAGTGCAGGGGGGCACACCGAGGAGCTGCCTGGCAGCTGGTGGGGCAGCAGACGCTGCCCTTGTTAGTCTGATAGCTGCGCTCTGCACGCCCTGCATCTGGACGGCCCCCCGACACTGCAGGCCCCCCGGGGCCCGGCAGGGCTGGCTGCTTGGTGGGACGCCCGGTGCCTGCCTGGCTGGAGCCCGCCGCAGGCCTCTTCTGTCCTCTCCTCCCTTAGGCCTCTCCTGAGCACCGACTATTCACCAGGCACACTCTGCCTTGGGTCCTCACTGCGGCTCTGCGTATCTTAGCTCCATCTCTTCAAGTGTCTGCTTCCTCTCCCCCGCTGCTGTGCTGGGGAGGAGGGTTCTGATGGCCCGGGTTCGAGTCCAGGGACCGCCCCTTGCACACTGTGTATCCTCAGGCAAGTTTCTCCCACTCTGTGAAATGGGTCGACAGCTCGGCCTGTGCAGGGCATAGCTGTGAAGGTGCCGGGGGCTGAGACCCTCTGCGGGGACATGCCTGAGATCGCCCAAGTGAGCCAAAGGCAGAGTCGGTGCTCAGAGAAGCCTTCTGGACTCTGTCTCCAGTGCTCTTCTCGAAACAGGGTCTCCAGGGGCAGCTTGGAGACGGCTGGTGAAGATCTCCACCTGGAAGTTTGAGAGACCTGAGACTGAATCCCAGCCGCCTCCCAGCTGGGCTGGGGGCAGCTCATTCCACACTTGCGAAGCTCAGCCTCCACATCTGTACGTGGGGCTGGCAATCATGTTATCGTGAGGGGGTCCGAGGCCCCAGGCCCTCGGGGCGGGAGCCAGAGAAGGGGCCGGCCACGGTGAGCGTAGACGGGAGCCCAGGCTCCGGAGCCCGACTGCCTTGGTTCAGAGCCGCGCTTGTTCCTTGCCAGCTGTGTGACTGTGGACAGGTTACTTAACCCCTCTGTGCCTCAGCTCCCCATCTGCTAAAACAAAGCACAGAACCTCTCCTTGTCAAGGAGTTAATAATCAAGAAGTGCTTGGAATGGGGCCTGGTACAAGGCTTACCAGCAAAAAGAAAGTGAAAGTGAGGTCACTCAGTCACATTCCAACTCTTTGCAACCCCATGGACTGTAGCCTACCAGGTTCCTCCGTCCATAAGATTCTCCTGGCAAGGATACTGGAGTGAGTTGCTTTTTCCTTCTCCAGGAGATCTTCCCAACCCAGTTATTGAACCCGGGTTGTATGGTAGGCAGACGCTTTACCGTCTGAGCCACCAGAAAATGCAAACATCTGCCCAGGCTCCTCCTGCAGGAGGTTGGAGGTTGGATGCCTTCCTGCCTCCAGGATTCACGGCCTGGTCCCAGAGCCCAAGGGAGGGGTCTGGGCCACCCGCCCCTGGCCCAGCCCCTTCAGCCATCTCCCTGGGTGGAGGCTGGGCTCTGGACGGGGCAGGGTTAGCAAAGAAAAGATGGGAATGTTTGCATCCACTCGTGATCCGTCGAAAACTTCCATTCTGAGGATGTGTTTTATGACAGATGGAATGTGCCAGTTCAGTGACACGTGTCTGTACTTTATAAATACACACACATCAACGGGGGCCGTGCGCTCATTCAAGGCCGTCTGACCTAAAATAATCACCGGCGAGGCAGCACGCCCTCAGGCTCCTTGCCCGGGCACCTTACGTGCGCCTCCACCCGTCGGATCCCCCTGGGAGGTGACGCTTTTGTGATCCTCACCTTCCAGATGAGGCAACGGAGAAAAGCGAGGTGGCTCCCAGGTTCCCATAGCCGGGAGGCCCGGGGTTCACGCCCCACAGGCCCACACCCCGAGGGGGACCGCTGGGCTGAGCTAGCTGCGGGCTCCGACCTGGGAGTGGAGAGTAAAGGACAGGGGCGCCGCCCGCCATGCGGACTGATCTTGTCTGTGTCCCCGGCACACATGCACACCAGCTGCCTGCACCTATCGGGCTTGTCTTGGGGAAACCGGATCCTCCTGCTAGGTGCCTTGGACCCTGTTTCTTGGAAACCAGGACTGGCTCGGTGAGCTGGGGGCGCCTCCTCCTCTGCAATGTCTGGGTCTGCCCTTACAGGGTTCTCCCGAGACCACCCTGCGGGAAGAGACTTTAGTTCACTGCACCAGGACAGAGAAAGAGGGTGTGGGTGACAAGCTGGGTGACAGTCGGTCGGTCTGTTTGTCTGTCTGTGAGAGTGGTCTTACTCGCCTCCCCAGCTCCCTCAAGTCAGAAGCAGGGCCCACTTGACTCAGCTTTGAGGCCCCGATCAAGGTACCAGCAGCTCCTCCGAGGATCCTCCTCTCTGAAAATAAAAACTCCTGTCTAGTCTCCAGGAAGCTGGTCCGGAGGCGGTTTGAGGCCCTGCTGCTGGCTAAATTCCAAATGAAGCTCCGGAGGAGATTCTTAGCATGTAAGAGGAAGCCAAAGGGACTTTGAGAGGCCAGCGCCACAACCTCAATCGATGAAGGAAAAACTGAGGCTCCAAGAGGCACCGGGAGGTGCCTGGAGTCTTCAAGCTCCATATGATATTCTTCTTGATAGCCAAGGATGCTGAGGTCCAGAGAGGCGGACCACACTTGCACAAAGTCACGCAGTGACTGCCAAAGCCAGGGTCTGGACTGACATGACTCACTGAGGGGCCTGGTCCCCTCAAGGACCCTCTTTTTGGGTTCTTGGCTCAACTTGGCAGAAGCTTTAGTACTACTTAGGCACTGGAATGCATTTTTAAATTGTTCAAGAAAGATTATTGTTCTTTCCCCCCCAGATTGAGAGGAAGCAAAATGTTAACCATAGAGTTACCATATGAGCCAGCAATTCTACTCCTACGCGGACACTCAAGAGACACGAGAACACGTGTCCACACAGATTTGTACATGAGCGTTCAGAGCAGCATTACTCATAGTAGTAAAAAGTGGTTAAAAAGCCACATGTCCGTCAGCTGATGCCTGGATAGACAGAATGCAGTCTGCCCACGCCATGGAATACTCTTCAGCCGTGAAATGTGCGTGTCCGGCACAGGTCACAGCGTGGATGCACCGTGACCGTCATGCTCAGCGAAAGAAGCCAGTCACGGACACCTTGACTCTGTACGCAATGCAAGAACAGGTGACTCTGTAGAGACGGGAAGTAGATGAGTGAGTGCCCCGCGCTGGGGGTGGGCGGGAGAGATGGGCAACGACTGCTGGAGCTGGCAAGGCTTCTGCTGGGTGATGAAATGTTCTACAGTTAGGTTGAATGGTGACTGCGCGGCTCTAATCATGACGGAAAATGCTGAACTGTGCATTTTAAATGGACGGATTTTATGGCTTATCTCAGTAAAGCTGTTTTTTTAAAAACTAAAAGCAAGCAGCTAAAGGTGGAGTGTGCTGGACAGGACACCCTCTCTGTGAGTCAGCACGGCCCCTTCAGCTGGGCCCAGGCCCCTTCCTGCCTTGGCTCCTCGCTGTTTGGAGGCATAAGGAAGGTCATGGAAATGAACCTGGGGCCCAGGCTTCACTGATCGTGGCCTCATCAGGAGAGAGCTTTCTCGGCCACCTTCCTCCTTGTCCGTCTTTGTAGGCTGCACACTGTCTCTCCTGCTTCATTTATCCGTCAAGCATTCGTTGTTGTTGTTCACTCGTTAAGTCATGTCTGACTGTCTGCAACATCATGGACTATCGCGCGCCAGGCTCCTCTGTCCTTCACCATGTCCCAGAGTTTGCTCAGATTCATGGCCATCGAACTGATGATGCTATCTAAGCGTTTCATCCTCTGCCACCCCTTTCTGCTTTCACCTACAATCTTACCCAGCATCAGGGTCTTTTACAGTGAGTCAGCCCTTCACATCAGGTGGTCAAAGTACTGGAGCTTCAGCTTCAGCATCAGTCCTTCCAATGAATATTCAGAGTTGATTTCCTTTAGGATGGACTGGTTGGATCTCCTTGCAGTTCAAGGGTCTCTCAAAACTCTTCTCCAGCACCACAGTGCAAAAGGATCAGTTCTTCTGTGCTCAGCTTTCTTTATGGTCCAACTCTCACATCCATACATGCCTACTGGAAAAACCATAGCTTTGACTAGACGGACCTTGGTCGGCAAAGTAATGTTTCTGCTTTGGAATACCCTGTCTAGGTTTATCATAGCTCTTCCTCCAAGGAGCAAGTGTCCTTCAATTTCATGGCTGCACCTACCGTGTACCAGGTTCTGTGCTGGTCATAACACAAACCTGCCTGAGTCCCTGACCTCAAGAGATGAACACCTTGTCAGGGAAAGAGACCAGAAGAGGTAAACCACCATCTGATACGACAGTCCGCTCATGCACGTGATGAGTGTTTCTTGGGCTCTGACTGCATTCGGACCTTTGTTGGGGGCGGGGCCGTGACCATGCTGCCCAGGTTAGGCCCCTGCTCAGCCACCGACCAGCTGTGTGATCCGCTCTGTAATGTGGGGATGGAAGCAGAATCTATGCTCTGGGGCTTCTGCTCAGAGCTGGAGCTGCCCGGTCTGTGTAGGGCAGCGATCATCATTACTGGTGTAGTTTCACTGGATGCGGACGGTCTGAGGGAAGCAGTGAGGCTGTGCATTCCAGCCGGAAGGAGCAGCTCAGCTGGGCAACGGGCGTAACAAGAGAGGGGACAGCTTCGCAGAGCACCAGGGAGGCGGGCCGAGGAGAAGAGGTGAGGTGGTCCTGGGTCTCCGGTTCTCCTTGCGCTGGCCCTGTGTCTGCCTTTCCCTGCAGGTCCCCAGTCAACCTCACAGCCCGGGGAGGCCTCCAGAGCCGCCACTCAGGGCGCAGGTTTCCCTCGCTCCATCATCACTGCCTCCAGGAGGTGGGCGTGTCACTGTCCCCCTCACGTAGATGAGAAAACTGAGGCTCAGGGGCGGGGAGCGCCTGGCCAGGGCCACTCAGCCAGTGAGCAGAGGTGCCGAGGTTCACACCCACGTCGGTTTCGCTGAACCCCACATCGTTAGCCACCAAAGTAGAGGCTGGAGCCTTGGGGGAGAGTCAGGGTTAATGAATCAGGCCTTGCGTTAGGTGGGGGTTAGACTTCTGGTGAGGGCCTCCCATGGGCCTCAGTTTCCTCCTCTGCAGATGGAAGCAGCAACTTCGGCCCAAGGCACATAGGAAGTGCCAAGCACCCCCCAAGTGACCAGGATGGACACTTTCTGCTTACATGACCTCAGGCAAAGCTCCTACTGTCTAAGGCTCAGATCGCTGATGGGGAAAAGTGATCTCTAAAGTCACTCTCATCTGGAAATTTTCCTGACAGTTGCCTGCCTGAGCTTGTACTGTGGGAGCTGATAAGAATGATTTCAGGGTTACTGACAGCAGGCAAAGCATGCAGGCTGAGTGGGCAAATGGTTTCCAGATTTAGGAAATAAAAGTAAAAGATACTCACCCAAGCGAGAATTTCAGATAAACAAACAAGTACTTTCTTACTTTAAGTATGTCCCATGAAATATTTGGGACATACTAATACTAAAAACATTTGCTTGTTTATCCGAAATTCCTCCGTAAGCGGGCATCCCATGTTTGACCTGCAGCCTTAGCAGAAGTAAGGTTGGCTGTCGGCTGGTGAGACAATCTTGACCTCTCCTCCCAGAGAGGCATGGCCCCAGGATGGCAGAGCGGTAGGAAGGTCAGAGGGCAGACAGGCCCCTCCCACCCCTCCCAGAGTCCTCCCCGCTCTGTTCTTGATAGAAACTCACCCCTGCCGTTGGCTGAGCCCTGGCTCAGCACGTCACCCAGAGAGATGGACGTGGTGTAAAACAAGCCTTTATCTGATGGGCAGGCTCGCGATGGCTGTTCAGGGCTCAGGATGGGCTCCTGACCCCAAAATACCTGTGTCACCCCCCGACCCCACTTGCTACTCCTCCGCTATGCCAGGCACCCAAAGAGCACTGGGTCTGAGGCCAGCCTGTCTCCTCCCAGGAAGCGCTGCTTGTGCCCCGAGGTCCGGTCCACAGCTCAGCGGGGCTCCCAGACCTCTTCATGGGGAAGAAGCCCTTCTCTCCCCCGGCCCCGCTCTCCCCCGCTGTGAGATAGGATTGACTCCCTCTGACCGCTCCTTCCTGGGGAGAGGATGTCTAAGCCCCGCGGCCCAGGCCTGGCGCGCAGCGGCCTGCCCCCGGCCATCTCCTGTCCAGCCACGGCACCTGCCCCGAGCTCCTCCACGTTCTCCTGTCCCAGGGCCGGCTGCTTGACCTGGGTGGGTCCCATTCAAAGGCAGGAAGAAGGCCTAAAGGGACTGGGATATAAAGTTTTCCATTCTTTCGCAGTCTCCGTCTCTTTCTTTATTTCCTTCACCCATCTCCCTCTCAACCCGACATGGTATTTTTTATTTGCTACTCAATGGTGCTTTCTTGGGCACAGGGAAACTGGTGGGGGAACCACGCCCTCCCCTGGGGCCTCGCCCACAACCCAGCCCCCATGTGCCCACCAAGTCCCAGGTTCCCCCACCTGCAAGCTGCCTGCCCGGCACGCCAGGCCCCAGACGAGGACGGCTGACCTGGGATCTCGCCTTCCCAGGCTCCCCCACCATCCTCTGGGTCCTGAACACTCCCTGCTGGGCAGTGTCCTCCTTTCGGGGTACCTGGCCCCTGTGGAGTAGCCCCAGGTGCCTTCTGGGGCTGCCAGCTTGGGGCAAGAACACCGCTGCTCTGCCCTTCTCCCAGACACTTGCAGGCTGGTGACCCTGAGCCTCTCTGCCTGGGCCTGGCCCTGGGGAAAAGGCAGCCACGGTCACCGCACGGGGCCCGGGACGCAGGGGGCAGGTCATGGGCGGGAGCTTGGATGTCCCGGGAGGCAGCAGGAGCCTGCAAGTCTCCGCGCAAGCTCCGCATCGGCCTCCAGCCGCACAAGTGCAGATACAGCCACTGGGAATTTCAAGTCGGCACCGGGGAGCTTTCAACCCCAAGCGCGGAGCTCTGCTGAGCAACTGCCCCAGTCACAGTCATCAGAGCAGCCTACACCTGCCCCCTCCTGCCCCACAGCCTTTGCGAAGGGTGCTCCCTCAGCCTGCAGTGCGGTGCCCGCCCCTCCTTCCCCAGTGAGACTCACCCACACCTCACTTCCCGGGAGGCCAGTGTCAGCACCCCCCGGGGCTGGAGGCTCCTGAGAGCAGGAACCAGGGGCCTGCCCACAGGGCCTGTCCACAGAAAGCGCTGGCTCGGTCTGGGGGGCTGAGCTACTGACCCAGCGAGGGGCCCAGGGGCGTGGGAGGAGGGAGTGGCCCAGGCGTGGAGTCAGCCAGGCAAGTGGAAGGCGGTGAGCCTGTGTGTCTGACGAGACAATGCCCCCAGGCCACTGGGCACGTGGAGGTGGGCGAAGAGCTGCCCGCAATGTCCAGCTGAGCATGCATGCCCGGCTGTGTCCTGGAGAGAGCTGCTCCCCAGGGGGACCCTAGCCGTACCGTGTTGTGGTGGAGCTGTGCAGAGGGCAGAATGGAGGCGGGGGGCCCTGGGGGGCCGGAACAGTCGTCCAGACCGGGGCAGTGATGGGGGGTGGGATGGGCGCGGGGGGCAGAGGCGGTGAGCGGCCGCCCTGGTGCTGGGCCCACGCGGCCTAATCCCTCCCCCTGACATGGGGTTAGGTGAGGTTCTTAAGAGTCACGTGGCAGCCCAGCCTGTGCTCCAGGATTACTGTGGCTCGGGCGCTTCCCGGGGCCCTGGGGTGGACGGGCACTCACACGCAGGACTACAGCCACGTCTGAACCCCTCCCTGAACCAGGGCCCGGGGTCAGCTCTGAGTTTGAAAGAGCCCCCCTCTGTGAGGTGGGGGACATAGGAGACCTCGAGGCCCCGGGCCAGGGAGTCTGGGCAGAGGAGAGCCGATGTCCACCCTGGAGAGCAGGTGTTGGTTTCCGGGGTTTCGAGGTTCAGGAGTCCTGTCGCGGGTGGAGGGCCACCCTCGGAACCTAGGGACGTCCTCAACAGGCAGATGTGCTGAGTGAGGAGGGGCCGCAGAGTGGGCACGACTCTCACGGGAGGGCAGGGCTGATGGGTCAGAGAGCTCCTCGGCTCCTCCAGGAGGGGACCCTGATGCAGGCAGAGGTACCGGGCAGGGCCCCACACCGCGGGCTGGACCGTCCTGGCGTTCCGCCACGGGGCACCGCTGGCCGCCTGTCCTCCTCGTCCACTGGTGTGCCCAGCGGGACCTGGGGGAACTTTGCCAGACATCGGGGAGGAGCGAAGGGGTCAGAATGGCAAACGAGGAGAAGAGCTCATTCAGTAAGAGTTAGTTTAGGAAGCACATGCCTGAGATGGGAGAGAGACCCCCAGGTATGGCTTCTGCCCTTGAGGGGCTTCTGCTCTTAAAGTCACTGGGTTCCTTTCCAGGCCAAAGAGCTCACTGTCGTGAGACAGAAGTCCAGCCATGGAGAGTCAGAGGAGGGAGGGCTGGAGCTGGGTACTCCCGCGGCCCACCATGGGCTCTGCGTGAGCCGGGGGGGGGGGGGGTTCCGGGCGTGCGTGTCCCCCGTGTCCCTGGAGCAGCAGGTGGGCCCGGAGGGAGCATGGAGGCTCCGGGGGCTTGTTCACACCCCGGCTGCGACCCCACCCCTGGAGCACCGACCACGAGGGGCAGGTGGACCCAGGAAGGAGGGTTTCCAACCAGGGATGGATGGTGAAGGGGGTGGCCCAGGAAATGCCCCTTGAGAGAGATGGACCGGCGTGTCTTCAACCCTTGCTTCAGCCCCATAACCTGTCTTCCTGCACCAAGAGCAGCACCCCTTCGCTGCCGTGCTAACTGCCCATCTGTCCCTCCTCGTCCGTCGCGCAGACACGGGCTGAAGCAGCCCCGGGCCAGGCACCCCATGGGGTGCAGAGGTGCGGATCCACCCTCTTCCCTGGGACCCGGGCTGTTCCCAGGAGTGAGCGAGAAGGAAGCCGCTGCCGTCGGGGTGCAGGCAGCACGGGGGTCATCAGGACCACTCCCTCCGTCTTTGGGCACCCAGCTTCTGGTGCTCAGAGCCAGGGATCCAGCCGGACCTGGCCCTCAACGCCCCAAGCCACAGGTGTCTGCTGCCCGCAGTGAGGAGGAACAGGCCAGGGTTAATGTGGCCCCGGGCATCCCTGGCCTCTGGCTTCGGGACAGGCCAGCCCCAGGTCCTTCCAGAGCAGCAGCTGCCTGGGCTCCGCCTCTCTGCCCACCACTTACAAAGCCCTGTGTGCCGGGGCTGCATGGAGTGGTGATGGGCGTTTCGTTACCTGAATTCTTCCCGAATAAAGAGCCCACTGAGTTGGCCACGCCTGGAGCCTGCCAGGGCAGGAGGCTCAGCGCCCGCCTCCCTCCTGCCACCCAGTTCCTGAGAGGAGAGAGCTCTGGGGGCTTGGTTTTCTTCTCCGAGGTTGCCTTCCACCAGGGAGCAGCTACCAAGAAGTTGCAGTCATTCCCGCTGCCACGTCCTGTGCTTGGCATTTGAGGCCCTGGGCAGCCCATCCCTCTTCCCTCTCTCTCCTCCCCGCTCCCCCAGCTGGGCAGGGCATCCACCACTGAGGGCCTCATTCCCACCTCTCGCCTTTGCTGGGGCTGTTGGTGCCCGGGCTGGGGCAAACAGGGCAAGTGTGTCCTCCGGCTGCCCCACCCCTGTCCACACCCTATCCAGGCCCTGCACCCCCAGATGGAGGGGGACACACACATGGGATGGAATAGGAAGTCACAGTCCAGCCAGGCTAAGGGGACCTTAGATTCCAGCCTTTGATTCACGGTCAGGTGACCTCCTCTGGGCACAGGCTCAGTCCTCTGCTGCCGTTGCCTTGCCTCGTGGGGCCTATTTTATGGCGAAAAGTGCAAGTCTTGGGGAAGCCGGAGGGATAGAGACTTGGTGAGGAGCGGTGGCAGGGGCGCAGAATGAGCGTGGGTGTGCCTTCCTCCGCCCCCGCCGTGGGTGGCCTCGGACAGGCCACGCCCCTCCCTGAGTCCAGTGACATCAGGCTTATGATACTGTTCTTTTAGGGGCATCAGTGAACAGCAGATCGTTTTATTATGACGTTCAGCCGGCAGCCCACGGCAGACGGAGGGGCCAGAGTTCTGCAGCCCAGTGCCCTGTGCTCCCCAGAATGTGAGACGCGGGGCTCACCACCCAGGAGAGGTCCCCTCCCAGGGCCTGAGACCACCCGGGCAGCGGGGCGGGAGGAGCAGCAGGGCTGCGCTGACCCCTCACCTTCTGGAGCAGAAAGGGACGCTGAGGAGGTGACCCTTGGACTGAGACACAAAGATGGGGAGGGGCCAAGATCTGGAGGAGCTTTCCAGGCCGAGGGAACAGCAGAGTGAAGGCCCCAAAGTGGGAACCAGCAGGATGCGTCCCAGGCCAGCGGGGCAGCGGTAGGAGTTGCGGTCAGGGAGCCCCGTGCCGATGTGTGAGTGCCGCAGATGTGGGTCCCGTGACGTCGGGTGAGCCACCCAGGGCCACACAGCAAATTCGGGAATGCAAGGCTGCAGTGGGAGCTACACAAGTCTGTGCCGGGCCCTCGAAGCTGCCCGTGGGGCCCTGTAGCCTGGGCCCAGTGGAGGAGGCTGGTGCCTGTGGCCAGGGGATGTCAGGGCCCAAGGCCTGACCGCCCGGTGCCCTGCTCAGCTGGGGCAGGGTGCCTGGATCTGACCAAGGAAGGTGCAGCCTGGGGACAGGGGCCGAGCAAGGAGGAGAAGAGCCCAGACCCCAGGACAGGCAGGGCAGACGCCTCAGAAGGGCTGGCTGCACCGTAGGGCCTGGGCACCGGGTTCCAGATGTTTCTGAGTAACATGTGGCTTGTCAGCAAGGCGTGCCTCTGGGACTGAGGTCTGCTGTGCCTGGGAGAAGTCACAGGGCCCTGTACCCACCACCCACTCACACACTCACTCCTTCATTCACTCGTTCACGGGCTCATTCATTCATTCACTCACCCACTCATTCATTCACGGGCTTATTCATTCATTCATTCCCTTCTTGATTCATTCAATCACTCATTCACACTCACTCATTCACTCAATCATTCGTTCATTCATTCACGTATTCACTCACTCATTCATTCATTTTAAAAGTTTCATGGAGAGCCAGGTCCTGAGTCAGGAACCAGATCCTATTTATAACCACAGAGCCTCAGATCCCATCAAGGTCCTTAAAAAAATTTCCCAAGAGACACTTGGCCCCAGGAAGGGGTCCCCTGAGGTGCTGATGCTGTTTGAACTGAGTCTGCGGAAGGTCTCTCGGAGAAAAGGAAAAGGCATTCTGGGTATCGGATGCAGACGCCAAAGGCACAGAGCTGTGCGCTAGAGTGCTTTCAGGGTGGGAGTCAGGGCATGACAGCGTTACAGGGGGCAGGGGTGCGGAGGGGAGGGAGGGGCAGGCAGGGGCGTGGCAGGGTAGCTCCGTCCCCTGTTATGGCTCCCTGACTGGTGTCCGAGCTGGCCGGAGCCCCTGGGGTCTCGCCCTCTTCTGCAGCTCCGCCACTTCCGTCTTTCCCTCCCACCCTCCCATGAGCTCCAAGGCTGGGCGCACAGCGTCCCCACAACACCCCGCCACCCGCACTCACCCTGAGTTAGGGTTTTTCCAGGCCTGAGCCCACCCATTTGCTGGAAGGAGACATCGAGGCCCAAAGCTCAGAGCCCTCCTATCAGACCTGCCCCAGCAGAGCTGTGGGTGGCCCTATAGTTTGGTCATTAAATGCCAAATAGGGGCTGGGCCCCTTGTGGGGTCCAGCGCCCGTGGACAGCATCTAGAGGGAGAGACAGGGCTCATCCTATCTCCGGTTTATAGTTCACATGAGCAAAGAATGCGCTGAGGACCTCCTTCATCCATTCAGGGGGTTTGCCTTCAACATCCTCCCGCTTCCTTATGACCCCCTCGGGCTCCCCTTCCATTTCGGTTGGCTCTCAGCCTCGTGTGAGCCTACTTGTAAGATCTTGGCTGAAAGTTAGGATTGGCTAAGAACCAGATATTAGCTGATTACTAAGGTGTTGGCTAAAACACTACTCAGTTAATAGATAACTAAGGTGATAGCTGATAACAAGTTACTTGTCTCTCAACTGTGCGTGCACGCTTAGTCGTGTCTGACTCTTTGTGACCCCGTGGGCTGTAGCCCACCAGGCTCCTCCATCCATCGGATTTCCCAGGCAGGAATACTGGAGTGGGTTGCCATTTCCTCTTCCAAGGGATCTTTCCGCCCAGCGATCGAACCCGAGTCTCTTGAGCCTCCTGCTTTAGCAGGTGGATCCTTCGCCACTAGCCTGGGAAGCCTGTCTCTCAACTATAGTTGGTAATTAGCTGTTAATTCAAAAGTAAGATTTCTATATCTCAGTAATGACATGGCTAACCAAATAGCATAAATTCAGAGATATTTATATATTCATGTATTGACAGCATTATTATTATTATAGGTGAACATGTCCATTGACAGATGGCTGGATAAACAAAGTGTGGTCATGCGTCCGGTGGAATATTACATAGTCTTAAAAAGGAAGCAAGTTCTGACACCATGTTAGACTGACATGGAGGATATCGTGCTGAATGAAATAAGCCAGTTATAAAAAGATATACTGTAGGAATCCACTTAGTTGAGGTCCTTAGAGGAGTCAAATTCACAGAGACAGAAAGCAGAATGAGAAAAATTGTAAGCTTTATGTTATATATCTCTTACCACAATTTTAAAAAAGTCAACACAGTTTAAAAATGGGCAAAACAAAAGCTATATGATGCCAATAAACACGTGTATGCTTTTGAACTAAGGTGCTGGAGAGGACTCGTGAGAGTCCCTTGAACAGCAAGGAAATCCAACCAGTCCATCCTAAAGGAAATCAGTCCTGAATATTCACTGGAAGGACTGATGCTGAAGCTGCGGCTCCAATCCTTTGGCCGCCTGATGGGAAGAACTGATTCACTGGAAAAGACCCTGATGCTGGGAAAGATTGAAGGCAGGAGGAGAAGGGGACGACAGAGGATGAGATGGTTGGATGGCATCACTGACTGGATGGACGTGAGTTTGAACAAACTCTGGGAGATAGTGATGGACAGGGAGGCCTGGCGTGCTGCAGTCCATGGGGTCGCAGAGTCAGACACAACTGAGCGACTGAACTGAACTGAAACACCTGGAAAGATGTTCAACATCGCTTGTCACCCAGGAAATGCAAACGAAGCCCCAAGGAGGTACCGGTACTTTTGGAACTGAAGTGAGAAGACTAACCACGCCAAGCGCTGGCAAGGAGGCGAGTGACTGCAACTCCCAATCAAGCTTGTGGGAGCGTGACCCGGCCCAGTCACCCTGAGACCAGGGCTCCGTTCATGACTGAGTCGAGGGGTACGTCTACGAGCCGAACTAGGGCTTCAGCAGCAGGTTTAGCCTTAGACTGTGACGAGGCTCCGGGCTCCATCTGGAACCAGAACCAGAGCTCCGTCTGTGAATGGCATCAAGGCCCAGGTCAGGAGCAGCATCACAGCTCGGCTTCTGTCTGAGGCAGTGCTGTGACCAGGCTGTGTCTGGAACCAGGAATCCTGCGAGAGCTGGAGCAGGACTCAGCCTGTGACTATGCTCAGAAGCTCTCCCATGGGTGCCTGGTGAGGCGGAAGCCTGAAAGTGGCTTCCAGAACCGTTTAGCTCCCTCCCTTCCTGCAGCCAAATGAAGCTGCCTCTATGCCTTCCAAACCTAGCTTCTGTCTCCAGGCGCTGTCCTGAAAACTGCCCGCGTGGCCAGAGGGGCTACCTCTGTGTTTGCTCCCAGACCCCAGCCTCCCGCCTCCCTGCCAGGGAGACTCCTGGCTCCAGGGCTATTAAGGGAGGGATCTGTGGGAAGCCCCAGGTAAACAAAGTCCAAGCTAGGGGGCTGGGGCCGGCGCCTGTCCCTCCCCCGGCTCAGTGGGCTGGCTCTGAGAGAAGCCCAGAGTGCGGAGCAGGGGATGTTGACAAGAGGCTTAATGAAATCCAGAGGGAGGCGCCCTGGCAGGGCCCACCTGGACAGAAGCCCGGGACGGTAATTAAATTAATTCTGGGGTTTGTCCCAACAAGTGCAGAAGCGAGAACTGAGGCCAGGGCCCACTCGCTCGGGGCTCCAGGAGTTTGTCATAATTACAGGGAAAAATAAGTTTTGGAACTTATGTAACCGCACTGTTTCAGGCCCTGAAGGTTGGGCCCAAATTTCTTTCTTTTTCCAGGAAATGCACAATTGCACGGCTGCACCTGCACCCCAGGGTCACCTCTGCAGCTCCCAGGACGTGCCAGGGCACAGGGCAAGAGCTTGGTTCTTGTCCCCATTTCTCAGAAGAGGCCACATGAGGCTCGGGGGCAGAAGGGTCTCGCGCAGGGTCATATGATCTGAACAGAGGACAGTCTTCCGGCCCCAGATCCCAGTCATCCTGCCCCAAACCTCTCTGGCGGGGAGACTGTGGGCGAGCGGGACATGGGGAGAGAGGGAAGGAAGGCCCCGGAAGCGGCGCCTCCTTGAAGGATGAATGGGGTGGGCGACCGAGCAGGTGGAGGAGTGGATGGACCAGGCGGAGGAGACAGCTTGGGGCTGGAAAGAGCAGAGAGCAAAGAGAGGAAGGGATGGACCCTTTGGGCTGGGGAGGAGGTTGAGGCAGGCTGAGCCCCAGAGCGGAGTGTGGGGGAGACGCAGGAAGGTCCCCCCAGCTTGTCTTATTCAGCCCTGTGAGGGAGGCGCCTCATTGTTCCCATTTGACAGATGAGTAAGTGGAGGCTCAGGGAATTCAGGACACACAGCCCGGAAGTGGTCTTGCTGGATTTAGACCCCATGGTTGTAGGGCTTAAAACTGCCCCCTTAACCATGTTTCAGTACCACTAACTCTCCTGGCTTCCTGGTTCAGCTCAGCCCGGGTGTCGAGGCATGATGGTGCTCCAGGCTGGGGTGGGAGAGGGGAAAGAGAAGAAACTGTTTGCCAGGGGCAGGGCAGTGGCGGGGAGCTGACTGCTGACCCCAAGCCTCTGCAGGGCCCTCCCCAGAGCGAGGAAGCCAAGACCTTTCACGGCAAGGGGGGTTGAAGCCGGTTCCAGCTGAACTGTGTGTGGGCTTCCTGGCCAGGAAGTGAGCCTCCCATCCTGGGAGGTATGTAGGCAGAGGATGGACAAGGAGGCACCAGGAGGCGGTCTTGGATCACGTCGCTCCTAGATCTGCCCGTTGGAGCTCTCTGGAGGCCCCACTGTTCTGGAAAAAGCCCTTCCCGGCCACTGGCTGTTGACGGATGCATCAGGGGAAGCTCTAGAAAGAGGCAAGGCCCCCTGCCCCTCTGCGCCCCCCACCTGAGGGATCTGTCTGCTTCTAGAGCATTTCCGTCTTCTCAGATGTCTCCAGCACCTCGAAACACAGTCCCTGAACAGAATCTGGAGGAAAACGTCCGTCTAGTGTGCGGAGACCTCTCTGTGGGGGCCTGTCTCCCTCAAGCAGCCCAGGCGGGCCTCCAGGACAAGGGATGTGGCCAGGCTCAGCCCTCTGGGCCAGGCCTCTCTTGGTCAGAGGGCTAGAGGGTCCTTGCCATCGCCCTTAATCAGAGATGAGAGTGTTTTCAGGTGAATATTTCCTGACCACGGGCAAGACCAGACAGAACTGTATGCCCCAGATTTCTGGCAGCCTGGGACCCTGCACCGCGGGCCCTGCCCGCTCACCTCACCTCTTCCCGGTGGCCTAGTACTCACCCCTGAAGCCCGAGGTCTGGCCGCCAGCTTCTTTGAGAACACTGCTTGTGGCATAAAGTGTTGGCAAAACTCCCTGCTTCTCCTTTTCCCGTCCTTCCAGTCTCCCTGGTCCCTCCCGTCAGACCTCATCTCCATAGCCCTTAACCTGGGTGGTTGGCATCTCTTTATACACAGCAAGGACAAGCATCTCGGGCAGGGGAACCACATGTGCGGTAGCCCAGAGGCAGGACCACAGTGAGGGCTCTGCAGAGCAGAACACGTGTGCTCTGTGGCTAAAGCCCAGGCTAGGACTTCATGCCTCCTGACTCCTGAACACTTGATCATGTGGCCCCTAAGAGCAAGGACCTTGCTCCACATAAGTATGTCACCATTATTACGAGAGAAAATTACAATGATCCACCAATTCTCCATCCACACTCAAGTTGCCCCCGGGTATTCCACGTGGCTGGGTCTTCCCTCCTTCCTCTTTTCTTTCCCAGAACCAGGATCCTTTTATTTATTTTATTGTATTTGGGCTGCACTGTGCAGCATGTGGGATCTGTTTCCCAACGAGGGACTGAACCCGCGCCCCCTGCATTGGAAGCACAGAGTCTCAACCACTGGGCCGCAGGGAAGTTCCTGGAACCCAGGTCTAGAGAAGGGGTATATGTCACATTTGATGACCAGGTCAATCTCTTTAAGCTGGAACAGTCTCCCAACTGTTTTCCCCAACACATGACTTTGTGAAAAATTTATTCATCAGATTCCCTTTGAGATTGGGGTCTGTTGCACATTACTGTTGCTGTTCAAGTCAAGTGGACCTTAGGAAGCATCACTGCAAACAAAGCTAGTGGAGGTGATGGAATTCCAGTTGAGCTGTTTCAAATCCTAAAGGATGATGCTGTTAAAGTGCTGCACTCAATATGCCTGCAAATATGGAAAACTCAGCAGTGGCCACAGGACTGGAAAAGGTCAGCTTTCATTCCAATCCCAAAGAATGGCAATGCTAGAGAATGTTCAAACTACCTCACAATTGCACTCATCTCACACGCTAGCAAAGTAACACTCAAAATTCTCCACGCAAGGCTTCAACAGTATGTGAACTGTCAAATTCCAGATGTTCAAGCTGGATTTAGGAAAGGCAGAGGAACCAGAGATCAAATTGCCAACATCCACTGGTGGTGAGGAGACAGAAGGGCAGGGGGGACCAGCTCCCCAAGGCCCAGAGTGTAAGGACCTGGGTTTCATCCTGGAGCAAGGGGGAGCCCCGGAAGTTGAGCAGGGGACGTGCCATGTCAGAAATGTGTCCCAGAAAGCTCCTGATGGATTGTACAGGTGGAACCATGGAAGCTGGGAGACTGGGGGGTGGGGGGGGACTGGACTGAGAGCCCAGTGCAAGCAGGGTCCAGAGAAAGGGGCCAGACAAGCACTCCCAAACAGGGAAGGGAGGGCCGGGTGATGAACTGGTGGTGAGCCTGACACCTGGACACCAGGAAGGGAAACTGAGGCTTAGAAGGAAGTGACTCGGCCACGGTCGCTTGTCTAGGGAGCGGTGGAGCCAGCACCGTGGACCCAGGTTCAGCAGCATCTCTCTCCCCTGCATCCCCCTTCGCCAAGGTCACCAGCTTGGCCCTGTGACTTGTGAGGTGATTCGCTCACCCTAGCCAGGCCCCAGTGACCTTGGTGGCCTCGGCCCGCAGTGGCCTGAAGCAGGGTTTCGGTTCCCTGACTGAGGCCGGGCAGTGGCAGGGAGCGCGTCGAGTCCTGGCCACCAGACCCCCAGGGACCAGTGGCCAGTGATGAGGCCCTAGCTTGCCGCCTGTGCAGAAGTGAGTTTCCACACACAGATGGAAAGTAGCGAGGCAAGTCCAGAGTTCATTAGGAGGAAAAAGGGTTCGTGTGGATGGTCGTGTGGGCAGGCACAGAGAGAGAGTCACGCCCTCGTGGTGGCCTGGATCACTCCTCTGGGGCATTTCTTCCGGGTCTCCTCTGGGCAGCCCCTTACTGCACCTGGTTCTGCGTCCGCGTTTGGTCCGTCTCAGCGTCCTCCCGTGTGCATGTGCCTCTCTCTGAGCCAAGACGGATTCTAGCAAGAAGGCCAGTGGGTACGTTGACATCACTTACTGTGAGGCGATACCCCGCTCTTTTGATCTCCAAGGAGCTTTTCTGTGCGTGCGTAGTTAGGAAGCTCTCCTTGACCTTGGGAATGAGCAATATGTGGTATTTTCTCTCTCATCTGGGCAGGGCTCAGCTCCTTTCTCGCTCCTGCTAATTTTGCTGCCCAGCCTGGGACCCATCTACCTTCTGCCGCACGAGTGAACTCCTGTTCATCCCTTGATGCCCAGCTGAAAGCTGGGTGATGCCGCTCAGTCTCCGCCTCCTCCTCCTTGGGGAGGCCCTCTGTCTCCATTTCTCCAAATTCCAGGGACATTGCTTGTCAGTCTGCCCCACTGCCTGGGACGGCCTCGGCGGCAGAGGGCCTGTCTCATCTCTGTCTCCCCGGCACCCAGACCAAGGCCAGGCATACAGTAGGTGCTCTATAACTGTTGATGAGAGAGAGAGAGTGAATGAATAAACGATAAGTGAATGGAAGGATGAAGGAAGCTATTTTTTTAAACTTTATCGCAGTATAGTCGCTTCACAGGGTTGTGTTAGTCTCCGCTGTACACAGATTCTTTCTTTAAATTTTTTCCCACGTAGGTCATTACAGAGTAATGAAGAGAGATCCTTATGCTGTTTGGTAGATCTTTATGTCGAATCTACAAATATGGTAAATGATGAACTTACTTACAAATGGAAATGGGGTTACAAGTATCGAAAGCAAACAACGATGACTGGGGGGGAAGCGAGGGGCCGGGGGGCAAGGGATGAATGGGAGACTGGGACGGATATAGACACACTGCTGCTGCTGCTGCTGCTGCTAAGTCGCTTCAGTCGTGTCCGACACACTGCTGTATGTAAAATAGATAGCTAATCAAAGTCAGGCTTTGACGTTAGACAGGCCCAGTTCAGGGTCTGGCTGGCCCGTGGCCCTGGGGCTGCAAAGCCCCAGACCTCAGCCTCCTCCTCTGTGGAGTGGCCTCTGTGTGCAGCCACCCTGATGGCGGACGGCTCAGGGAGCTCTCCGTGCCTCACGGAGCTGGCTGGCCTGGGCTCAGCCCTTGCCTCTGCCATTTACCATGCGGGGGTTTGGACAAGGTGCTTGCTTGACTGCTCCGCGCCTCAGTTTCCCCATCTGCAAAATGGAGCCTAAGGAACCTCACCTCATAAGGTTGTTTGGAGGAGCAAATGAGGCGAGGCATATAAGGTGTTCACAACAGAATGTGGCGAGCGGACAGCGCCAAACACGGCTTGCTTCGTCAAGGCACCGGTGACGCACCAAGTCACGTGGTGTGTGCATCGCCCTGGCCAGGGCGTGGGGCTGCTCTCCCAGCCCCTTCCTCCATCCTGTGGACCAGGAGGGGTGCTGCAGGGACGCAGCAGGGCAGAGGGGGCTCTAACTAGCTGCCAAAGCCGCAGCCCTGCTCTGAGGAAACATCCCTGGGTCCAACACTGCAGGACTGATTCCAGACAGAAAGCCCACGTAGCCCTCGAATTCACCGCCCTCGTCAGCAACACTGGCCTTCGCTTCAGAATCCTTGAGGAGGAAGACATCAAGCTTGTCTGGCTGTGACGGGACTTCAGCGTAACAGTTCCAGCCTCCGAGCTCAGTTCCAGAAGTCCCTTTTTGACATGCTCCTTTGAAATCCCGTATCAGAGTGTCCCCTTCCACTCGGCAAGGTTGATGTTGCTGTGAGAAGGATGAATTTAGGTGCCTTTTTTTGTTGTTTTCCTTTTGAGCTCTAAGTTCCAAGCAATGGACCCAAATCATATGCTTCAATCCCTTCAGGCCCATGACAAGAGGGTCCCTCCCGATAGAAGGAGGAGACTGAGGCTCAGAGAGGTTGCCAAATGTGCCCAGGGTCACCCAGCACACAAGCAGAGTCCAGAGTTGAGCCCACACATGTGTGATCCCAAAGGCAGTGCTCTTCACGGCTGTTCTCAGCGCCGGCCACGTGTCGGCATCAAATGAGGAATGTGATGATGCTGGTTCTGGCCTGCGGCCTGGGTGTCAGTGGTTGCTGTTGGGTTTTCTGGTTTTTTGTTGGCCGTGCAGGGTCTTGGTGGTAACATGAGGGATGTTCAGTCTTAATTGCTGCTTGTGGGGTCTAGTTCTCTGAAAAGGTGTGGAACCCAGGTACCCCTGCCTTGGGAACATGGAGTCTTAGCCACCGGGCCGACAGGGATGTCCCCAGGCATTAGTTTTTATAAGGCTCCCCAGTAGATCAGCCAGGCAGCCAGGCTGGCAGGACAGATCCGGAGGATGGACGCACGTGCCCAGGGAGAGACGGGGCCTATGAGATGGTAACCCGAAGCCCCTGAAGCCCCCAGAGACAAGGTCATCATTCAAGCCCAGACCCCAGGCTGAGGACGTCCGGACAGCTGCACCCCCATCCGGAGTCAGATGGAGGCAGCAGCGGCAGAGCCTCTTCCAGGAGCCGCTCCTGGGCCGGAGGCCTGGCCGCGACCCCCAGACCCGGCCTGGGCCCCTCGCCCCATCACAGCTCAGCACAGGCCTGACTCTCCGACCTTTCATTCCTGTGCGAGCAGTGGGAGGATTTCTTCAGACAAAACCTGGGGAATTTGGCTTGAGCGGACTTTGACTCAGGCCCATTCCTTCCGACATTCCAATGAGATGTCTCTGACCCCACAGCCTCCCGCCCAAAGCTCCTCCGAAATCCGCAAATGCCGGACCTGGTGGCTCATCCCCAAGGAGGGCGGATTCCACAGCCTCCAGGAAGGCGCTGACGTCCAGTCCTGTTTCTGCGGGTTCCCAACTGAGAGGCCTTGGGATGGTGGCTTACCTTACCGGGGAGTCTCAGTTTCCTCATCTGTAAAATGGGCACCTACCTCACATTCATAGAAGATTACAAGAGAGGATGCCACACTCTTCGCCAGTGTCTGGCGTGCAGGATTCACACCCCACATGGCCTGCAGCTCTGACCCTGTCGTGGCTCTGCTATCAGAGACTGACCCCAGGCAGCCGTCCTATAGGTCAGAGGCTGGTTACCCCAGTGCACTGCCGTCCCCTTCCCCCTAGCCGTCACACCAGCTCCAGTAATACAGTGAGCCTGGCCGAGAGACCCACTGGGTACCACCCCCCACAAAGCTCTCCCTCCATCCCCACTGCCACCCTCATCCAGGCCCCCAGCAGGTCTCATTCCTCCAACCCGCCTGCAGGCTCAGCCCCTTGAGTGCACTGCCCACCCAGCTGAAGTTGCAAAGCACTGCCATCATCTGTCACGCTCCTCCCCGGCTGCCCAGGCCCTCCTGCTCAGCCAGCCTCCAGCGTCCTCTTGGGCCCTGGCCACAGGCTCTCCATCCCCTCCGGCCTCTGTGGCGTGCCCCGCCCCCCGCCCTGCACCTCTTGGCACTGCCCAGGTGTGCCAAGCTCTCTCCTGCCTCTGAGCCTAGGCACATGCTGCTCCCCCTGTCTGCTGGATACCCTTTTCCCATCCTGCCTGCTGGTCAACTCCAGGTCATGCTTCGGCTCAACTGGCAGGAGCCTTTGAGTTTCTCCAGATTACCTGGGCTTCCTGACAGCTCAGCGGCTGGGTTCCAAGAGCAAGTGTCCCAGAAGAACCAGGGGGGTGGTGCCTTGCCGCTATGACCTGCCCTGGAAGCCGCCCAGCATTGTTCTATCTTTGCCACAGACTCAAGGGAAGAGAACACAGGGACTTTACCCCTCAAAGAGAGGAGTGTCAGGGTCATGTCATAAGACGAGCTCGTGCAAGGGAAAGCGTAGCTATTCTTGCAAAACCAAGGGCAAAAAAGAGGGCGAAGGAAAATGACAGAGGTCAGCGCCTAACTGGGGCCACCTGTGTGGGGTCAGGTGTCCACGACCTCACTGGCTTACAGCTGGTGCTTCAGTAGGCACTGCGGCTCTGACTCGGTCAGGAAGGCTTAGCGGTGTGAGTCTGGTCAGCAAAGCGCCTAAGGAGCCGGGGGAAGCTTTCTGTCCGTACTGGAGATAGCCCCAGTTCAAAGCTCTGGATGTTAGTGGCCTCGAAAATCTCCCTGCAGGGTTGGAACAGGAGGAGGGGCCACAAGTGATTTCAAGAGGCTTGGGCAGGGACGAGGGGGTAATGGTCTCAGTACACCTGGCCCACTGGGGATCACGTCCTCTGAGGGTCGTCAGGAGAAAAGGCTCCGCCTGGTGCCCAAGGCCTGGAGTGTTCTGGGGGGGGGGGCGTCCCATGGGTCCTGCCATGCGTACCCTCCTTGCAGAGGCGACAGAAGGAAATTGCGGGGCGGGGCAGAGGGTGCTGGCATGAGCAGAGCCAGCATCAGAGTTCCTTTTTTCTTCACCCTGGGTTCTTGTTCCTCTTTCCTTTTGCCAGCTGGGCCCGGATAAATCAGATGTCCAGAACGTGAGGGCTCGCAGGCCCCACGGAGGGGGGCCATCACTTGCGGCCCCTCCTCCTGTTCCAGCCGCTGACACGCTGTTCTGGCTGTCACAGCCGTTGCTCCATCACCCTTGGGCCGCATCACATGGGTCTCCGGGCCTCCAGCGCTGACACCTGCTGCGTCTTGTTGGCCATTGTAGGTGAAGACCTGTGACCCGGAGCACACACAAAAGTGGTTCGTGAAGACAGTCTGACGGGCTGGACGGTTAGCCCTGGTGCTTGATAGTATAGAACTCCAATCCAAGAGGAGAGCGAGTGTGTGCGAACCTTTTGCTGAGCATTTACTGAGCACCTCCTGGGTACCAGCCCAGGAAGCACCGTGGACACGCTGATGCCGGGACATATGTGGGCCCTACCCTTGAGGGCTCACTAACTGGACTATTCCAGAAACAGCAGGTGAGGCCTAAGCAGAGGAAAATGGAGGAGAACTGGCCAGATGGGAGGGGGGAAGGGTGCTTTCCTGACAGAGGGAACAGTGTACAGAGGGCCCAGGGGCCAGAGAGAGGAGGGACTTCAGGAATAGAGTCTGAGCACAGAGGGGAAGCTGGAGGGGGTGGATAGTAAGCTGTCCTTGTTCAGCCGCTCAGTCATGTCCGACTCTCTGCGACCCCACGAACTGCAGCACGCCAGCCCTGCCTGTCCATCACCAACTCCCGGAGCTTGCTCAGACTCGTGTCCATTGAGCTGCTGATGCCCTCCAACCATCTCATCTTCTGTCGTCCCCTTCTCCTGCCTTCAATCTTTCCCCGCATCAGGGTCTTTTCCAATGAGTTCCAATCTTTCCCTGCATCAGGCTCTTTGCATCAGGCGGACGAAGTATTGGGGCTTCTTCAGCTTCAGCATCAGTCCTTCCAGTGAGTGTTCAGGACTGATTTCCTCTAGGATTGACTGGTTGGATCTCCTTGCTGTCCAAGGGATTCTCAAGAGTCTTCTCCAGCACCGCAGTTCAAAACCTACCAGCCATGATCCCCACTCATCAAGACTGAATCCTGAATGAGATTGGAAAGCCGTCTCAGTTCACCCAGGGATGGAAGCTGAAATGCAGGGCATCCACCCCATGCCTGGTGCTAGCTAGTTGCTTTTCTCTTTTTTATTATAATTTTTAAATTAATCATGTAATTAAGTTCCACCTTTCTTGAGATCTAATTGACGTATGCTGGTTGTTTTTCAAACTCTCTGATTTCAGAATTCCCGTTTCACAGATGAGGAAACCGAGGTTCTGAGAGGCACAGAGACCGGCTCAGAATTTCCCAGTTAGGAAGCTGAGCCCCAGGGTTCAAACACAGCTGTCAGTTATTCCATTACCACCGCGCCCCCAGCCTCACACTAGACACCCCCTCCCCAACCTGAGCAGGACTCACCCACCGCACCCGGGCCTCCTGGCCGTGCCAGGCTCTACATCCCAGCAGGCTGGTGGAGACAGGCGTGGGCAGAGCACACCTGCAGGCCGAGAGCCCCTCCTGCCAGCCCCTAGGCCCTCACCAGGAAGGGAGCTTGGAGGGGTGCGAGTGACGACCTTGAGAGCCAGGCGCAGGCTGGGGGCCGGCCCCCTCCCTGCCAAGATGGCGTTGTCAGTCTCTGCCCTCCTCTGACGCACCTACAAGTTCAGGGCCAAGACCTATTAAGGAAAAGGTAGGGCTGCGGACGGCGGACACGGCGCGGTCAGTGGCTGGAGATGATGCCAGCCTCTGGGAGGGGGGCTGGCTGCCGCCACCTGAGCACCGTCTCCTCGAACGGGGACTCTTCCACACGATTAGAGACTTGGGGTGTGTCTGTCTGTCCCGGTGTACTGTCGCCTGGGAGGACACAGAGACTCGATTCCACAGGGGCGGGGATGCAGGGCTGGACAACCTGGGCTTGGCCACTCACCTCGGCAGGGCCTGGAGACGGTGACTTTACCTGTGCGGGCCTCTTTCCGGGGAAAGAGGGAGGAGCATAGTGTTCCGCTCCTAAAGCTCGTGAGTATGCTGGGAGTAGTACAGGAGAAGCGTTCATCCCTGCAGGTGCCCAGGACGGCGAGCCATTGCTGCTGGTAGCACTATTAAAAGTGAAAGCGTTTAGTCACTCATCAGGGTCCGGCTCTTTGCGACCCCATGGACTGCAGCCCATGCTGCAGAGGACAGGCTCCTCTGTCCGTGGAATTCTCCAGGCAAGAATACTGGAGTGGGTTGTCAGGCCCTCCTCCAGGGGATCTTCCCGACCCAGGGTTTGAACCCGTCTCTCCTGCGTTTCAGGCAGATTCTTTACCATCTGAAGCACCAGGGAAGCCCAACAGTGCTATTAGCATTTCATCATCACCGTCATCATTGAGCCCTGAGCCTTTAAGATCCACGCGGACCCGAGCAGGTGCCCTGTGATTCTGCGCAGTGACACAGTGACGGCCAGCCTCCTTGAGGCGGAACCGGGGGCTGCGGCCTGAAGGGGTGAGGGAGCCGGGTGTGAGCCCGTCAGTCCCCACTTTGCTGTGTGACCTTGGCAAGTCCAGCGCCCTCTCTGGACCTCCATCTGCTCCTTGATCACGGGCAGACGTTCACGAAGGCCCTCCCAGCTCTGTGGCTCTGTGACTAAACTTGTTAAGGGGACCTGCTGTGGGCCCAGCCCAAGGCCAGGTTCTTGGTGGGGACTTGATATCCAATGTGGAGGGGGCTTGGGACCCCTGGGCCTCCCAGTCGCTTGGAGGGGTGCCTGTTTTCTGAGAAGGAGGGATTGGGTCTTGCTGGTTATTTGGTTCCCCAGTGTGCACCCTTCCACCCCCAGCAGCCTGAGGTCCACGCTCCTTCCCTGCTTTGCGAAGCTCCAGCCTTTTGGGACCAAGCCAGCCCTTCCTCTTTCTTTCACGCTGAGGTCAGCGCCACCTCCTCCAGGAAGCCTTCCTTGCTGAGTTAGTTGCCTTCCTGGGCCAACCTCGGGGCCTCCTCTCATAAGATGACACCCTGACTGGGCAACCTAACCAACAAGCAGCCAACTTGTTGGCAAGTAACCAACACCCCTGAGCCTCTGTTTGGTCAACTGTTACGTGGGGGACATTCAGCGTCATCTCAAAGATGAAAACAACTGTGGATAGAGAACTAAGCACAGTCCTCGAGGAGGCTCTCGGTGTGCGAGAGCCCTTCCCTTAGCTGACCTGACGCCTTCCGTCCTCCCAACCTCGCTGAGGCCCGGCGCAGGGCGGGGCATCCTGCACACCTTTGCAGTGGCTGTCCTGTCCTTCCAGCAAACTGAAAGCAGGTCTCTGCTCGGAGCTCTGCCAGGTAACAGAGTCTAGCGGAAGTCATCAGCGCAAAACTGTATTCTGTCTTGATTGCGTCCATGTTTCTGGTACCTTTTGCTCACAGCAGCCGTTTCTCAGATGTGACGCGGCTTTTCCGTTCTAAATACGCTGACCTTGGCTACAGTGTCCGGCAGTAGAGGATTTGAGCTCAGGAGCCCTGGGCCCTCGGTCCCGGTTCAAATCCCATCTCTGCCCCGCCATTGCCCTGCCTTCAGGAACCCCGTCGGGCCTGGGGGCTGTTATGAACGTTGACATGTATGCAGTGCCCGGAGCCTGGCCCAGGGTGCATTCAGGGTTACCCCTTGCTGTGGAGACTGTTTAAAAAGGGACTTGACGCAGAGAGTGCTTGGGGCTCAGCCTGGCGGCTGCAACCCTTACACCCAGCCTGCCTCCCTCTGCGGGGCCTGCTGCTGCGTGCCCACCTCCCTAGTGAGCCCCCGGCTGCATGGAGTTTAATCTCCCGGCCTATAAATACGTGATCATGTTTCCCAGGCTTTGTCCTGTTACTTGCAGCCGTTTTCAGGCCCTGCGCACTCCTCCCACCCTGAGTCCCCAGCCCCCCCTGATTCCCCCTGTCCCTCACCCATGCCTCAGTTTCCTCATCTGTGAGGTGGGAGAGGGGGGACGTGGGCAAGAGACCAGCTGTCACCCCACAAACGGGCCTCACGCTGTGCTGGGCGATGGCGCAAACCCTTGATGGCGGGCCCCCAGAAGACGCCGCTGATCCCCGGATCCTCCTCCACTCACTACCCGGCCCCCTACCTGGGACCCTCCCCCAGAACCCCCTCCCGCTCTCTGCTGTCCCCCTACCCCCCGGGTCTGACATTCCACACTATGGAACCCGGGACTTCACCCACCATCTGGCGGGTGGACTGGGGCCAGGAAGGCTGGCAGAGGCAGGCCAGCCTGGGGGTTAGCCGCTCACGCGCCTCCGCCTGCCTCGGTTTCTGCATCTGTAAAATGGGAACAGTAGTGCTCGGCCGCTCTTGCCGCTGTCCTTGCGGGGCCCGGCGCTCCCTCGTGCTCCCGAGGCTGTGTGACTGGCATTGCCATCGGTGAGAGACGGGAGGCAGCCCTGCCTTCTGCAGGTGCTGTCTGGCACCATGTTGGCTGTCAGCAGAGATGGAAAACCCACCGCCTCCGTCGCTGCCCGCATGCAGCTACTTGGGCGGGGCGGCTGGCCACCTCTTGTGTCTTGTCACCCTCTCCACGGAGGCCGGAGCGCGGGAGCACGGCTTCCAGCCCCACCTCTGAGCGTCTCCTCACCGCCCCTGCCCCACGCCCGGTGCTCGGGCCTGTGGCTCCCCCTAGACCTGCTCCAGCCGGGGCTCCAGCCCCAGACCTCCTGGGCCATCACCTGCTGAGCTCTCCCTACTCCTGCCCCAGCCCCTCGGGCTTTCTGGACAGGGCTGGGGGCCGGGGTCGGCCGGGCTTGGTGTGGACCCCGTCTCCACCACGCACGTGCTGCCCAGCCTTGGCCGAGCCGTCCATCTTCTCATAGCCTCGGGCTCCCCCAGCCCGGAAAGACGGGGTCATGATGGAGATCCAGGAAGCAAGACTTACGGAGCGGTCTCCAGGCACCCAGCCAGCATTTCGCCCGCATAACCTTGTTTTCCCTTCCCGATGTTGCCGTGACGTGGGCAACGCCTAGTGTTCATGGGCCATGGCGTTGCCAAGCACTGTTCCCAGCGCGTGAATCCATTTAATCCTCGGGACAATGCCGTGCGCGAGCGGCTAGCGTCATCCCGGTCACGCATCAGGGGACTGAGGCAGCGCGGCAGGCTGACAGATCCGGGCAGGCGGGCTCCAGAGCGCACGCCCTGGGCCCACGTGGGTGACATGACCTCTCAGGAGACCCGCAGAGGGGGAGTGGCTTGTCCACATAGGTGGGGCACAGCAGAACGGAGCTCAGGGTTGGAACAGTCCAAACCCTACACCTATGAAGCCGGGCACCTGGCTGAGCCTCTGCAGAGGGATTGACTGGGGGTTCCACTGACTGAGGGGAGGTCACTCCCCAGGAATCCGCCGGCTCCTCGTAAGGGCCCCGAGCCTTCCTGCTTGTGGTGGAAGTGAGCTGTGAGCAAAAGCTACCCCCCTACCCACTGGGGAGCTCCTTAACCATAGAGACTTGGGTTCATTCATCCATCCGCTTACCTACTGGCTCATCCTTCCACCCATCCACACACACACACACCATCCATCCGTCCACGCATCCGTCCATCACCCATCCACACACCTAAGCTCCCATCTGTCACCCGTTGCCCACGCTTCCTTCCATCTCTCTGCCCACTCACGCGTCCGTCCACCCGCTCATCACTGCACCTCGGTGCACCTACTCACCCGTCCTTCCACCTGTTCGTCCGCTCTCCCTGCCATCTTTCCTGCCTTCCTCCCGTCGCGCATTCATCTCTTCATCTTTCCAGCCAGCCAATGCCTCTTCTGTGCAAGACGCTGTGCTGGGCAGTGCTGAGAACTTGGGTAAATTGTCTACAGTCCCTCATATGCAGAACTTACTCCCTAGGAAGGGAGTTTGACTTACAATTCAGCGTCACGTGGTATGAGAAATGCCATAACTGAGGCAGCATGAAGGGCCATGATAGACCAGGGAAGCAGAGGACTCTGCTGAGGGATCAGGGAAGACTTGCTGGAAGAGGTGTCCTTTGAAGGATATTTGTATGAGTCAGGGCTCTCCAGAGGAACAGAATCACTAGAAAGTAGGGATAGAGAGGAAGATTTAAGAAATTGGCTCATGTGAGTATGGAAGCTGGCGAGCTCTCCATCTACAGAGTGGGCCAGCGGGCTGGAGTCCCAGGGAGACCTAGTGTTACCGTTCAAGTGTGGAAACCATCTACTGGAGAATTCCCACTGCTCAGTGGAGGTCAGTCTCTCTGTGTTCATCTGGTCTTCAACTGATTGGACGAGGCCCACCCACATAATGGAGGGCAATCTGCTTTACTCAAGGTCTGTTGATTTAAACGTGACTCTCATCCGGAAGCACCTAGAAGAACAGCTGACCAGATATTTGGGTACCATGGCCCAGCCAAACTGACCTAAAGTGAACCATTGCGGCACTCAACGTGCAAAGGAACCGGGGTTTGAAGCACTCTAGGCGCTGAAAACGACTCTTCCGTTGGCCCAGAGGTGGGGTGTGGCTTTGGGACAGTGGGCTCTGCTCAGGGTAGAGAATATGGGCACCGAGACCAGCGCGTAGGTGGTCCCATCCTGGCACCTAGGAGGGGGCAGGGGCTGAGTTCTGAAGCTGGAAAAGATTGAGGGCAGGAGGAGAAGGGGGCGACCAAGGGTGAGATAGTTCGACGGCATCACCGACTCAATGGACACGAGTCTGAGCAAACTCTGGGAGCTGGTGAAGGACAGGGAAGCCTGGCGGGCTGCAGTCCTTGGGGTCGCAGAGCTGGACGTGCCTGAACAACAACAAGAGGCAGACCTGGGGGATATAGGGTTGCTGGGATTTAGGGGATTTAGGGCGGGTTGCCCTGCCCCTCCATTCCCCTCCCCAACCCCATGCCCTGCCAGGCCCAAGCTGGATGTGGTGGGCAGGCCAGAGGGCCTGGCAGGCCGGGCTGCTCAGCTGCCACTTCCAGCCGCTCCGGCCTGGGGCCCCCGTGCCTGCTGTCTGCGAGAGGCAGCCCTGGCCGGGCTCCCCGTGCCCGCCTCGCTCTGATCTCTCTCTCACCCCCACCTCCGCGCCTTGACCCGTGGGCCTCCTCTGGTCTCTCTGCGTCCATGCCTGGCTGTGTCTGCCTCTCCTTGTCTCCCTCTCCCCATCCCTGAGATAGGCGGGGCAGACGTCAGTGGCTCTCTGCCTCTCAGACATCCAAGCATCCCCAGGACAGAAACTAGCCTGCCAGAAGCATCTCAGAGACCACCCTGTCCAACAGCCGGGACTCCTGAGGCCTCTGCGTCCTGCCCAGGGTCGCTCACCAGTCTCAAGGGGGTAGGGAATGCCTCTCCCCACCCCCCACTGACCCCCTTCCCTCCAGCTCCCGCGGCAGCTAAACCTAGAAACAGCAGTTAAATCCCAGGCATGCAGGAGGGGCTGGTTGCCAAGGGCCAAGGACTCTGCTAGGTGAAAACTAGGCTCCTTGCAAGTCTTAGGGCAAGAGAACCACAGGCAACTCGGGAGAGGTGGTCGGGGTGCTGCCGCCTGTGGGCCTCTGTCCCTCGGCCTTTGTGATCCTGACCACCCTTGGAGGCCAGGGCTGGGGCCTGGCTGGGACGTCGCAACCCAGCCCCTCTCCGACCTGCACCCTCAGCGGCACGCCCACGCCCTGCACTTCTCTCTGCCTTGGACCCACAGTCTGTGGCCCAGGAACATGAAGCTCTAGCTGGGTGGCCTTGGGCAAGGCAGGCCCCCTCTTTGTAAGGACGGAGCCAAACCCCCTCCTGGGCAAGACTCTGGGGACCACCGGTGCCAAGTTCCTGGCATTAGTCTCCGTGTGCCTCGTTTTTCCTCATCTGTAAAATGGGGAGACTGGCACGTGCTTCCTGCTTTCCTAGAGCGGCTGTGAAATCGAGGGAGTCCGTGGTAGGAGTACCTCGAACAGTGATGCCGAGCGCGGGGGCCGTGGCCCTGATGCTGCTGTAATTCCTGCTCCTCCCCGACCCCGGGAGACACTGAAGACGCTGATCCCATGTGTGTCCGCTCTGGAGAAACGTCTGATACTCTGATCTCACTACCAGGGCCTCCCCATTGGGCAGGAGGCCTGGATGCTCAGCTTAGCTGTGGCTCGCTCCATGCCTCAGTTTCCCCCATCTGGGTCAGGATTGCATCCCAAAGCTTCTTCCAGCTCTGACATGATTCATATCTGGGAGATTCAGGCAGGAGTCTCAGCCCACCTATTAAACGTGCATTGTTGGCCCCAAGAGTGGCAGCGGCAAGATCAGACCCAGGCTGTGTGACCCGATCCTCTCGGAGGTGGCAGGGAGGGTGGGCCTTGAATCGCCTCTCAATGGGTCGTTCTGAAGGCACTGGGGGTCTCAGGGGCGGAAGAAGACGGAGGCTTAAATAGACGAACCAACAGGATCGGGGTGGAGGGACCTTGGCACTTGGTGACGCTCCAGATAAAGTTTCCCGCCGGGCCTGCCGCAGGCGGAGCCCCGAGCCGCCTCTGAGGGTGACCTGAATTGGCTCCTGGGCCCGGGTTCTGTGTCCAGCCAGCGCCTCCCGCCTGAGGCTCCCCTGGCAGAGGCCGCGGCTGACAGGATGCTGAGGGCTGAGGGTCTGTGGTGGGCGGGTGGGTGGAGGGCCGTGGAAACTGAGAAGCCGTGCCTGCCCCCGGGCCGCGGAGGGCGGAGGCGGAAGGGGAGGGGTTTCTCTGCCCCTCCTTGGGGCAACGCCTTGGGGCAACGTGCCTGAGCATCTGGGGCCTGAGCTCACTGACCCTGATGGTGTCCACGGCTGCGTCCCAGGGCCCGCCCAGTGCGGGGACCGTGCCAGCGGCCAGCGGCCCTGGGCCCCAGCGCGCCCACTGAGGCCTGGGCAGGGCCGTGCCCTCTGCCCAGATCAGAGGGGAGAGAGGTGGGCCGCCTTCCTGTGGGCACGCAAGGGTCAGGGGAGGAAACAGGTGCAGAGAGAGCGGGGCGGCCCAGCGTGGCACTGCCGGCACGCGCTGTCTGACGGAAGCCCTGTCTGCCGCGCCCTCTGCCCCCGTTCTCATCACCGCTGGGCCCTCATGGCTCCACCGAGCATCTGGCCCAGAGCAGGGGCCCCACGCATGTTTGTGGAACGAATGAATGATGAGCCAATTAATCAGTCTGGGAAAAACCGGAATAGAAGCACCTCAAGACCCTTTAAGATCAGACGCTCTGAACAAGGCTCAGGGCTCCCTCTGAGCACGTACCACGATGTCTGCGCAGTCTCAGTGGAGCCGGGTTCTGGGATGTTGGACTTGTGCTCTGAACCTGAAAGTGTTAGTCGCTCAGTCATGTCTGACTCTTTGTGGCCTCATGGGCTGTAGCCTGCCAGACTCCTCTGTCCATGGAATTTTCCAGGTAAAAATACTGGAGTGTGTAGCTGTTTCCTTCTCCAGAGGATCTTCCCAACCCAGGGATCGAACCTGGATCTCCCGCATTGCAGGCAGATTCTTTACTGTCTGAACCACCAGGGAGCAGGTACCATGATTATCCCCAAATTACAGGCGAGAAAACCAAGGCTTCAGGTGGAGTCTGCCTCAGGACGGGCTTCTTTGGCAATCTGGGCAGGAGGGGTCTTACGCAGCCAGGTGGTGCCCCTGACTTGTGTGACTTGTGTGACTGGGGTGGAGAGGATCCCATCAATGGGGTCGGGGCTGGGGTGGTTCCCCACTCTCTCGCCACCGTCCCAGTGAGCGTCACGTCAAGGTTCCCTCTTGGCCACCTCCTGAGGGCTGAGATTGCCGCAGGGCTTAGCCCGGCTGTGTGGTCTCTTCTGCTCAGGGAATTTTATATAAAGGACTCTGCTGAGCCCCATCATTTGGGACTCAGCAGGGGAGTTTCTGCCCCTTAGAAACGGACTATCGCCAGACAGACCCCTTAATCTCACTGAGCCTGCTTTCTCATCTGTGACATGAGAACCAAAAATCACATCCGTCTGAAGCAGTGGGAGTGAAACAGGAACAACTGTTTGAGTAAGAGCCTTTCCGCAGAGTTCTATACAGCAGTGAAGAAGGACTGTCCTGAGGTGCAGGTAGCAACTCGCTGAACCTCAGACACACACTGTGGAGGGAGAAGAGGCAAGCTCCAGGAGACAGAGCTCCTGCGGTCCTCTCTCTATAAAAACAGAAGACACAAGCAACCTTTGGTGTAACACAGACGCAAGATTAACAGGTAAAGAGTAACAATACATTTGAACAAGAAACACCCAGTTCAAGACCTGGTTACCTCTGCGAAGGCCGAGAGGCGCCCAGAGGTCAGCTCGCCTAGGGTGCCCGACGTCTCAGCGCCCGTTGTCCCGCCTGTGCCTCGTGCAGGCGCGTGACTCAGGAGGACGGGACCAGCACAGCGGCCAAGGAGAGGAAGAGCAGGGTGCTTCACTGCTCTATTTTGGCAGGCGTTGCTTCGCGGTTGCCTGAGCCTTTGGGCGCCTGGCCTGACCTCACTGAGCTCAGTCCTCTCGTCTGTGAAACAGGGACAGCCCCGCACGGAGGGTGGCACGGACTCGGTGCAGTCATGCCCCTAGGACCCTCGGGACATTGCCTGCCTCGCCCAGGTGCCCGTTCAGCCCCAACGGCCTTGACCACTGCTTTCTCTGCAAATATGGGGCGCAGAAGAGGGGAAAGCCTGTACAAGGCTGTAGGACTCAGGGCTCTGAAGCTGAGGCAGCCCCCAGGACCCCCCAGGAGCCCAGAAAGCTGCCCTCCGCAGCTTTCCCCGTGGAAGGAGGTCAGGCCTGGGGACATTTTGCTTCACTTCAATCCGCAAAAATCCCTTCCCATGTGACTCATGGGCCCCCATAATCGGTCATAAGGTTGACTGTAAGCACGGAGGCTGAGCCACACGACTCCACGCCACCCTCCTCCCATGGTGTGAAGCCCTGGGGGTGGGGGCGGTCTCCTGCCTGGTGGAGGACATGTCGACCAGCACATCCCAGAGAGCCAGGCCACAGGCGCTGGGCCAGCATCTGCCTGGCCCCGGGCACCCACTTACAAGGCTCGGGAGTAAGTCTGGTTACAAGGACCTTAGCCAGTCCTTCCAGCCCTGAGCCTCAGTTTCCTCAGCTGTCAAATGGGGATACGGTTGTGTGCCCACGGCCATCAGATGATGGCTAGACATGGCTTGGCCAGAACCGAGAGACTTTACTGACCGTTAGTAACAATCTCAAGGGCATCTCCAGGCCCTGTCCCTGACTCAGGACCATACTGTGGGGCACCAGCGGTCTGTTTTGTCCACAGCTGGAACCCCGTGGCCAGCTCAGGCCACGGCACAGAGCGCAGCATGTGAACCATTGTGCTGGGGGCTGGGTGTCTCCGGGGGTGTGGGTCTGAGCCCCACATCTGCTCTGGCCCCTGTGTGACACTATCTATCCCCCACCTGCCCAGTTCTCCTGGACATCAGAGCCAGCTCTCAAACGCCACCTCCTCCTGGGGCCCTCCCTGACTGCTGGGCCGGGAGCTTGCTCTCTCCTAGATCCTGCTGCCCTTCGTCCGAGGACTCCAGGCACATCAGCCACGTACGTGAGGCCCTTGCCAAGGAGGTTCTGTGTAGGGTTGGTAGCTCATTCATCCTGTGCGGCCCACAGGGCTTGCCCACCTAGCGACCGCTCTGAACGGATGGAGGTCTTTCTCTGCCCACCTCGTCCCTGTACGCCCAGGCCTAGCAAAGGGCCTGGAGCACACGGGCGTGACTGGACAGTGGGCGTCTAGGCAGAGGTTCTGCCCTGCTCGTGGCAATCGATCACCCGTGTGCCTCCCAGGCGGGTTCCATGCTCTCCCCTCCTGACGGGAGCCCCTCCCACCACGCAGGGCTGTGCAACCCTGCAGGACATAGCAGAAATGACAGTGCGAGGCTTCTGAGCTTGAGTCATCGTGGCTTCTCAGGGGCCACTTCCTCCAGGGTCGGCAGCCTGTGCAGAGGACCCGAGGCCTCTCGCCAGTGGCTGATACTGCTGGCCAGCCCTGTGGGTCAGCCACCAGGAGAGTAGGGCCTCCAGCCCCTGTCAAGCCTCCTGGTGACAGTGAGCTCATGAGTGACAGCCCCCAAGGCCAGAATCACATGGCCAAGCCACTCCCTAATTCCTGGCTGACAGAAAACACGAGCTGTGACCCGTATTTGTGGATGACAGGGGTAATGTGTAACAGTGATGGGTAACGAACCCAGGCAACCTCAGGCCAGAAGGATTCAGGAAGGCACCGCCCACAGGTCACGCAGGGGCCTGACCCTCACCCCTTGGGCCCTGGGCCAGGGAGGGGGGTGTGTGGTGTGAGCCTAGGGACAGGGGAGAATGTCTGTCTCAGGCCCCATCTGGGAACTTTCCATCCCCAGGAGGCAGGTCTGACCCTTGTCAACGTGGTTTGTCCCTCTGGGGTGAAGTGAGTGGCGCTCCCCGAAAGCAGGGAGGCCTCTCTGGTGATTCCTGGTGTCTGCGGGGAGGGATGGGAGTATTAATGGTCAGAACCGCTGCAAGGCCTTGCAGGGTAGCCAGTTCAGACTCCTGTTCTCTTTCCTTTTCTTTTGCAGCATCAAACCCCACAAGTCACTGTTGCCCCAAATTCAGGCACACCCAGGTATGACTGGGACATCTTCTCTGCCAGGCCCCAGGCTGGGCACTGGGAGCTGGGCACGCAGAAGTATGCAAGCCACAGCCCCTGCCCTCTGGGAGTTCAGCCCAGACCGGCCCACGTGGGAGGTGGGGCTGCCAGCACCCCCAGGCCCTCCACTCCCACCCTGCAGCGCTGCTCAGCGCTGGGCTGTTGCCGTAGCCCCCTCGCCGGCCTCCCTGATCCGTCCTTGCCCCCTACAGCCTCTTCTCCCAGTAGAGCTCAGAGCTGTCCTTACAAACAGCGGATCAGACCACGTGACTCTCCTGCTCAAAACACTCCACTGACCCTGGTGGAAAACTTGCCTTAGCAGTGGGAAGTCCCGGGGCCACTGCCCAATCACCCGAGATCACAGTCAGGGGGACCACCTGCCCTCCGGGGATTCTGGGTGCGACGTGATGCCAGGGGCAGCTGCGAAGCCCTGACTCGGGGGGTGCTCGGCGTCTCGGCCACATGAGATTAGGACACATTAGCAGACACCATGAGGAGCCCGGCACTGCCGCTGTCCTCTACCCCTTACCCAGAGTCACCAGACACACCCCAAAGGCCCCCAGTGAGACGACAGGAAAGTGTGTTCCGCCCGGGGCTGAGGTCCCAGCCACACAGTACCTCCCGCAGGCACTAGGCTGAGCAGAAGCATGCCTGCCTGGGAACCACGTGATCTGGCCCCAGCTCCAGGGAGCTCCAGGACCCCCCAACCGCATAGTGAGGGATGGACCCGTGGCCTCCTCAGGTGGCATGGGATTGCTTGGAAAAGCGGGGGGAGCCCTCTGGGATGGTGGGAATGTTCTCCCTCTAGACGTGAACACAGCCCCCAGGCCTCATCCTGGAGATTTGTTCATGAAGTGCGAGACAGTGAACTTGAGCAAATTCCGGGACTTGGTGATGAACAGGGAGGCCTGGTGTGCTGCAGTCCATAGGGTCACAAAGAGTCGGATACGACTGAGCGACTGAATAACAATGATAAGTTCTTTCAGTTGATCAGTCGTGTCTGACTCTTTGTGACCCCACCCACTGCAGCATGCTGGGCCTCCCTGTCCATCACCAACTTCTGGAGTTTACTCAGACTCATGTCCATCAAGTCAGTGATGCCATCCAACCATCTCATCCTCTGTCACCCCCTTCTCCTCCTGCCTTCAATCTCTCCCAACATCAGGGTCATTTCCACTGAGTCAGTTCTTCGCATCAGGTGGCCAAAGTATTGGAGTTTCAGCTTCAACATCAGTCCTTCCAATGAATATCCAGGACTGATCTCCTTTAGGATGGACTGGTTGGATCTCCTCGCAGTCCAAGGGACTCTCAAGAGTCTTCTCCAACACCACAGTTCAAACGCATTGATTCTTCGGTGCTCAGCTTTCTTTATAGTCCAACTCTCACATGCATACATGACCACTGGAAAAACAATAGCTTTGACTAGATAGACTTTTGTTGGCAAAGTCAGGTCTCTGCTTTTTAATATGCTTTCTAGGTTGGTTATAACTTTTCTTCCAAGGAGCAAGTGTCTTTTAATTTCATGGCTGCAGTCACAATCTGCAGTGATTTTGGAGCCCAAGAAGATGAAGTCTGACACTGTTTCCATTGTTTCCCCATCTATTTGCCATGATGTGATGGAACTGAATGCCATGATCTCAGGTTTTTGAATGTTGAGTTTTAAGCCAGCTTTTACTCTCCTCTTTCACTCTCAAGAGGCTCCTCAGTTCCTCTTCACTTTCTGCCATAAGGTTGGTGTCATCTGCGTATCTGAGATTATCGATATTTCTCCCAGCAATCTTGATTCCCGCTTGTGCTTCACGCAGCCTGTCATTTTTGCATGATGTACTCTGCATATGAGTTAAATAAGCAGGGTGACAATATACAGCCTTGACGTACTCCTTTCCCAATTTGGAACCGGTCTGTTGTTCCATGTCCAGTTCTAACTGTTGCTTCTTGACCTGGATACAGATTTCTCAGGAGGCAGGTGGTCTGGTATTCCCACCTCTTGAAAAGTTTTCCACAGGTTGTTGTGATCTACACAGTCAAAGGCTTTGGTGTGTTCAATAAAGCAGAAGTACATGTTTTTCCTGGAATTCTCTTGCTTTTTCTATGATCCAGTGGGTGTCAGCAATTTGATCTCTGGTTCCTCTGCCTTTTCTAAATCCAGCTTGAACATCTGGAAGTTCTCAGTGCATGTACTGTTGAACCCTGTCCTGGAGAATGTTGAGCACTTACTTTGCTAGCGTGTGAGATGAGTACAATTGTGAGGTAGTTTGAACATTCTTTGGCATTGCCCTTCTTTGGGATTGAAATGAAAACTGACCTTTTCAGGTCCTGTGGCCACTGCTGAGGTTTCCATATTTGCAGGCATATTGCTTTAACAGCATCATCCTTTAGGATTTGAAACAGCTCAACTGGAATTCCATCACCTCCACTAGCTTTGTTTGCAGTGATGCTTCCTAAGGTCCACTTGACTTGAACAGCAACAGTAATGTGCAACAGACCCCAATCTCAAAGGGAATCTGATGAATAAATTTTTCACAAAGTCATGTGTTGGGGAAAACAGTTGGGAGACTGTTCCAGCTTAAAGAGATTGACCTGGTCGTCAAGTGTGACGTATACCCCTTCTCTAGACCTGGGTTCCAGGAACTTCCCTGGCGGCCCAGTGGTTGAGACTCTGTGTTTCCAATGCAGGGGGTGCGGGTTCAGTCCCTCGTTGGGAAACAGATCCCACATGCTGCACAGTGCAGCCCAAATACAATAAAATAAATAAAAGGATCCTGGTTCTGGGAAAGAAAAGAGGAAGGAGGGAAGACCCAGCCACGTGGAATACCCAGGGGCAACTTGAGTGTGGATGGAGAATTGGTGGATCATTGTAATTTTCTCTCGTAATAATGGTGACATACTTATATGGAGCAAGGTCCTTGCTCTTAGGGGCCACATGATCAAGTATTCAGAAGTCAGGAGACATGAAGTCCTCAACTTTTCTTCAAATTCTGAGCAGAAAAAAAAAAAGGCACATGTATGTGAAGATAAGGAAAATATGCGAAAATATCAACAGAGGTTGAACTTAGGTGAAATATAGGCAAGCATCTATTCCATATTCTTTCAAGATGTCAAATTTTAGGACATTTTTATAATAAAAGTTAGGGGTGTGTGTGTGTGTATGTGTGTGTATTAATCACTTGGTCATGTCTGACTCTTTGTGACCCCATGAACTGTAGCCGCCAGGCTCCTCGGTCCATGGGATTCTCCAGGTCACCATGCCCTCCTCCAGGGGATCTTCCCAACCCCGGGATCGAACCCGGGTCTCTTGCATTGCAGGCAGATTCTTTCCTGTCTGAGCCAGCAGGGAAGCCCCAAAAGTTAAGGTTAGGATGCATAAAATCTAAAGCTCTGGTTGTGGTCCTGGGTCACCCAGCCCCTGCCATCCCTGACCTCACCCCGTCACTGTCCTCCTCACTGTCCCTACTCAAGCCACACACACATGTGCATATGCACGCATGCACACACATATGCACGCACACACGCGCGTGCACACTGGCCCAGGACACACCGGGCTCCTTCCTGCCTGGGCCTTTGCACCAGCTGTCCCCTGTGCCTGGAACACCCCTCCCCTCGATTGCCACACGTCTGGCTCATGTCACTCAGGTCTCAGCTCTGATAGACCCCAGGAGGCTCAGTAGCTCAGTCCCTGTCCCAGGGACGCCAGCACCTTCTGACTGTCCACCGGCGGCGATGACACCATCCTCGGCATGTCAGAGGTGCCTTCCCTCATGGACACAGATGGCAGCTGCGGCTCCAGATAGCAAAGTGCCCTGAGCAGCGAGAGGTGGGGCAGGGCCACGGCTGCCCCCCTTGAACCATGAGGTGTCTTCCTTTCCCCAAAGCCGCTCTGCAGCCTCTGTCTTACATCTCATCGGCTGGAAGCCGGTGGCTCACCCAGCCCGGATCCGACAGTGGCTGTGGGCAGAGGGAAGGCTGGGGCTTCCTCCCTCGAGAGCAGAGTCCTCCCAGCCAGAGCGGGTGGCTACCGCAAAGACCCCGCTGGGGTGATCTTCCCACGAGTCTAGAACTTGGATATGACAACGCACACCTTGCATCGGGGCCTTCTTTTTATTCTTCCAGCCAAGGGAGCAGCTGGTGACCTCACGTCCCACTCTACAGATGGGTAGATGGAGGCTCAGAGAGGCACAAAGACCTACAGAGTCCTGGACGGTCCAACCCCAAATTCTCTGTACGTGGAGAGGCTGAGAGGACAGGGTGGGCAAAACGTCCGGGATGTCCCCGGGGGCAAGGGGCGGAATTCCATGGGACTGGGAAACGCAGCAGGCTGCCCAAAGGGGGTGGCCCTCTGTGGCACCTGGAGAATGGAGGGGATTCGGCAGGGGCTACATGAAGCATCAGGTGGGGAGACCGGAGCAGCCAGGGTGAGGAGAATCCGAGCACGGGCACCTCTGGGCCCCGAGGATGGAGGGGACAGGCTGGGAGGGGCGGCTGGGTGTGACGCTCCTGGAGGACCGCCTGTTCCTTGTTCTGCAGGCGGCAGGGGACCACCAACAGTCCTGGGGGCCACGAGCCTAGCAGAGACAGCCCAGAGAGGACTGGAGGGGCGAGAGGGGGGCCAGGAGACCACAAGGACGATCGGGACCACTGCAGGGAAGGTCTTGGCTTCCTGGGTGCTGGGGCCGCTTCTGCCAAGTAGCATCCTCAGTGCCCACACCCTGTGGGGCTCCTGTGAGGACTGAGGTCCTGGCAGCTCTCCGGGGCGTCCCCCGCCCTGGGCCCTGTGCTGAGAACGGCACTTGCTTCACCTCGAACCGAGTTCTGCAACTTCCTGTGAAAGTGAAAGTGCTAGTCACTCAGTCGTGTGCGGCTCTCTGTGACCCCCTGGACTGCAGTCCGCCAGCTCCTCTGTCCAAGGGATTCTCCAGGCAAGGAGACTGCAGTGGGTTGCCATGCCCCCCTCCAGGGGATCTTCCCGACCCAGGATTGAACTCTGCATCGCAGGCAGATTCTTTACCATCTGAGCCACCAGGGAAGCCCCCTGAGGGTCACATTATTTGAAAGGCCTCTTCCACAGCACACAGCTAGGGAGGGAGCCTGGCCACCGCGTCCTAGAAATCAGAGCATCTGTCCCAGCTGCCATGTGACCTCCTGCCTGAAGCACCACTGAGTCCGCCAGCCCAGCTCAAGGGGTCCCGGGACCTGCAGAGGCCTCCGATGACCTTGCCTCCCCTCCAGCCCAGCTCCGGGCAGCCCCTCAGGACCCCCAACCTCATCTCCCGGCCCAGGGCTCCCTCCTGACAATGCCACCGCCCTAGGGATCTGAGCAGAGGGATCTGAGCCTCCTGGAGGCCAGAAGACTGGGCTCTGCGCCAGGCACCACCTGCCAAGCCCCGGGCACCGCAGTCCTGCCCTCAGGGCGACCTGCCCCCTAGAAGAAGCACCTGGAGTCGGTGAGCAGCGGGGCTCCTTCCGCCATGACCGCCGTGGTGTTGCAAGTCGTGGGAACGGGCGTCGGGTGCTGCTTCTCAGGGCAGAGCCCGTGCGGGCAGCGGCGGCCTCAGGTAAGCCTCTGGCCGGCGTCTCGCGGGCTTCGGCAGGTGCAGGACTCGGGGCTCCAGCTTCTCGGGTTCGCTCAGGGTCGGAGGCCCCCTGAGGCCTAGGCGCTCAGTCTCGGCTGCCTGACGGTCTCTGGTGAACAGTGAATCCCTCAGGGGCTTGCCGCCTGTGGCTCCTTGGGCCAAAATCCCACCGCCATCCTGCCCTCCCTGTGAGGGGGTGGGGGGTACAAGGGCTACAGAGAGGGCCAGCCTCTACGCACCCCCACCCTGGCCTCAAGGAGCGCGGGACTAAATGGTGCAAAATGCGCGGTGGTGAGACAGGGTGCTGAGCTCTGTCCCCTAATTCAGGAGGAGCCCTCGGCTTGGCCTGGGGAGCTGGGGGGCCGGCTGGACCCACAGAGGAGCTGCCCAAGCAAAGACGTGACAGTGGGAAAATCCAAAGGAAAGAGAAGCCTTCCGCGTGGCCGGTCGGAAGCGTCTAGTGCAGCCGGCAGGCTGTCCGGGGCGAGCGGCTAGGCTCTCTAGGTGAGAGCTTGAGGGCTGGACTGAGGGACTGGACCAGTTGGAGGACAGCAGGGAGCTGCTGAAGGTTGTTAGCAAGAAAGGGACGTGTGAGTTGGCTTTTTCCCTGGGGGCTACGGGAAGCCAGTGAGGAAGCTTCTGTGGAGGCCAGGCCTGAGTCAGGGACAGGCCTCCCGCGGACAACATCTCTCAGGGCGTGTGGGCCTGCAGGCAGGGGCTGACTTGGGGCTCACTGCGCGGGGTGTTGAAAGCCCCAGCAGAGATCAGGAAGAGGCCAAGGGAGGTGGGTGTTTCAGGACGGCCGGGCTCCGCCCCTCTCTGGTCCAGAGGCTCCGAGGCTGGTCTGCTCAGACCGCCACCCCCTTTCCCGATTGCTCTGGGATCGGGCTGCCAGGATTCCAGTCCCGCCCTGCTCCCCGGGGCCTGTCACACGGGGCGGATTGCTGGGCGGATTGCTTCATTTCCCTGTTGGCGCAGTGCCGATGACCGCAGCACCTGCCTCGCCGGGGCCGCCTTGGGGATTAAATGCAGTGATGCCATCAGAGAGCCGCGAATGGGGGCTGCGCTGGGAGGCGGGGGTGCTCTGGAGCCGCCCCCTCCCTCTCCCTCCCATCCCACCTCCCTGTCTCCACCCCACACCCCACCCGGCCCCATTTTCTTCTTCCCTCCTTCAAAACCAAAAACAAAACCTACGAGCCACTCACCCGGTCAGGTGTGTTTCATGAGAATGAGAGAGATCAAACACAGCTCCCAGGGGCTCTGCCAGCCGGGAAGAGCCTCTCACAGCCACGTGCTGACCCCTGGGCCGCCCGTCCATCAGGCCCCCGGCTCCTCCTCCAGAGAGCCTGATGCCCGCCCCCTGCTCCACAGTCCAGAGAGGTGCAGCCACCTGCCCAAGGTCACACAGCTTGTCAGTACGAGAACTGGGGCCGTCCGACCCCAGAGGCTGCGTGCCGGACCCCAGGGTTATGCGGGGTTTGGGGGAGGGCTAGCCCTGGAGGGCGTTTTCCCGAGAAAACCTCACCCATTCATCGGTTCATTCATTCACTCACCCGCGGTCTCTGTGTCTCCTCGCGGACCTCGTGTTCCTTGAAGATGTCGACTGTGCTGTTTACTTCTGTAGCCCCAGGTCCCCGGGGCTTGGAGGTGCTCCTCAGGGAAGGGGAGAAGTATGCACATGAAGGAATATTTGGGAACATGACGTGTCCACGCTGCAGGCCTTCCCTTGCCCACCAGCTCACCCCCCTGGGCCACTGCATTCAGACTTCCGTTGCTTGCTCTCCATGGAAGCCCGTCCCCAGGGCCACCGGTGGCCGGGCTCCAGGTGGACACGTCCACTTGTCACTGTCAATCCTCATCACTGGCTCCGTTAACCCCTCGTCCTTCATGGTTCACACGCTTCTCTCTGGGCTCCCAGGACGGGCCCTCTCCCCTTGATGCACCCGCTCATCTTGAGGCCCGTTTATGCGGTCCTCTTCCGAGAGCCTCCCCTTCCAGGCTGGGGTTCCCGTCTCTCTCAACATGCTCTCCAGAGTGTTCTGCTAGATTCCCTGGCATCTAAAGCACGGGTCACTGAGAGTATGAAGGGTACCTGACGCCAAACCACCCTCAGGAGCCCCTCTGTAACCGAGACATGCATGGAGAAGGTGACCAGGCGCAGGCGAGATGAAGCAGGTGATAAAAATCACCAAGTCCACAAGAGGCCGCCTCTTCTTTCTTTCACTGAATACTTTTGGCTCAGGGGCAGAAGCGCAGCACTTAGCGGGCATCGTCTCTGTGGTGGGCACGGTCCAAAGTGTTCCTTGTTCCTTCCCAGGATTGGAACAGGGGGTAGTAGTTAGCTCTAGTTGCGTAACAAACATCCCCAAACTAAAGGGCTTAAAACACCAACAGCTTATTTGGCTCACAGTTCGGTGGGTTGGCAGTTTGGGCTCGGCTCAGCTGGGTGGTTCAGACTTAAACTGAAGAAAGTGGGGAAACCACCAGACCATGCAGGTGTGACCTAAATCAAATCCCTTACGATTATACAGCGGAAGTGAGAGAGAGAATTGAGGGGCTAGATCTGACAGAGTGCCTGATGAGCTATGGACAGGCTTTTTCACGTGGCAGGGGAAAGGTTCTGAGACAGCAAGAGCAGAAGGTGCAAGGCCCCTCACGAGGTCGCTCCACCTCATTCTATTAGCACGAGCAGGTCCCAGGGCAGCCCCAAATCAGGGGGTAGCAGCAGACCCCACCTGTTGATGGGGAGGATTTCAGAGAATCAAGGGCATTGCCCAGTCTGCTGTGGAGCCAGCCTTCGTTTTCAAAGGAGGCTGGTGGGGATGGAGCCGCAGAGTGGACTCCAGCCCGCTGACCCTCCTGCACACCCAGGCCTCTGGGCCTCTGAGCTCGGGAAAGGCAGGCCCCACCGAAGAGGGTGCTCCGAGGGGTCCCAGGCAGGCCGGTGACAAGCAGGCGCTTGACTCAAGAGGAGGATTAAGGACACTAAATCCGTCCCCGCGGCTTGAAGGGTGGCCAGAGCGGCAGGGCACCGCTCCAGGGGCAGGCCTCCCCACCCGCTGCCTGGCTCCAGCCTTGGGGGCCCCTCCCTCTGGGAATCTGAGCAGCTGACATGTGCCAAGCCTCCGATGACAGGGGCCAAGGGGCCTGCCCAGACCAGCAGGGCACACAGGTGCCACCAAGCGCTCTCGGTGCTCCCTGAGTGTGTGTCCCGAGGGCCAAGGCACAGAAAAGCAGGGCTTCCGAGCCTGCCTGTGGGGAGTCCAGGGGGGTCAGGCCTCGGGCAGGCTCCTGCGCTCTGGGCCCAGGTCCCTCCTCCCTAATGTGGGGTAAAAGGTATGCTTTCCTCACAGGGAGGGGACGAGGGTCAGAGAAGGCAAGCACGTCGAGTACTTCTCCCAGGCTGGGCCGCTGCAATGGTGTCCAGAAACGTTAGCCACCCACAGCTATAGCCCAGGGGCTTCCCTGCTGGCTTAGCGGTCAAGAATCTGCTTGCTGTGTAGGAGATGCAGGTGACGAAGGCTCGGTCCCTGGGTGGGGAAGGTCCCCTGGAGAAGGGAAAGGCTACCCACTCCAGTATCCTTGCCTGGAGAACTCCATGGGCAGAGGAGCCTGGTGGGCAACAGTCCATGGGATTAAAAAGAGTGCGTGACTGTGTGACTGAGCTGGCACACACACAGCTCTAGCCCAGGGCACTCAGTCCAAGTCCAAGAGTGGCTGGGGACATAAAAAGCCACGTGGTACCTATAGTACAAAGCATCTCCCCTGGGGGCTGGAGCAGCCCCCCCACCCATCAGATTGACTTATCTCCACTAATGCCTGTCTATTCATAGCACCTGGGTTCAAGTATCCAGATAGTTTCATAGAATTTCAGGTTTTCCCATGAAAAAACAGCCTGTTTCCCGCCCCCCCCCCCCCCCCCCCCCCCCGCCATTTCATGTTTCAAAACATTGTTGGCTATGAGAAGTACAGATGAGAGGTCCTCTGGATCAGGGTAATAATTACTCAGCAGTTCTGCCCTGACTGCGTATTAGAATGAGGTGGGGAGCAGGTTTTCAAATGCTATTCTTGCACCTCTCACCTGACCAAAGGAATCACATTTCAGGACTCTGATGCGTAGTCAGGCATGAAACACCCTCTTGAGATTATAAAACAGGGAAGGGGCTTTGCCAGTGTAGGAGGGTCAGGGGAGACTCCTCCAAATCAGGGGGTAGCATCAGAACCCACCTGTTGATGGGGAGGACTACAGAGAATCAAGGGCATTGCCCAGTCTGCTGTGGAGACAGCCTTCGTTTTACAAAGGACCAAGCTGATGGGGTAAGACAGGGGAAGGAGACACTCCCCAGCAGGGACCGTGGGCGGCAGCGTCCCTTGGCAGGGAGACACTAGACAGAGAGTCTTACGGGAGTTAAGGGAGTGGAAACGTCCCCAGGGGGCTGGAGCAAGGCCAGCTGCCTCCTTGGGTTCTTTGGTGGGGTTCGGGGGGCGTTTTGAGACCAAGACCTCCCTGCAGGCAAAATCTGTGCAAAGAGGCTCTTGCTTCCCAGAGAAAAGGGGGCGGCAAGGCCGGGGAAGGAGAATAAATGAATATCAGCATGCGTCGGGGCCATATAGATCCAGTAACCACATGGCTTTTCAGCATTTTTGCCTTTTAGGGTATTTTGGTGCCTTTTCGTTGAACTAAATATTTTGCCACTGTCCCTATAATGGTTGGAGCAAATGGTTGGTCATGTAGGGAGTCTGGAGTCCGACCGCCTTTGACCCTTGGGACTCTGAGAAACCCAGGTGGAAAACTGCAGGACTGGGGCAGGCTGCTGGGTCCCTGGCTTCACTTCCTGTGCACCTTTGACCTGGACAGAGTTCCCCGAACTTTGTCAGTTAGGTTTCCCTGTACAAGTTTTTCTTCGGCCACACAACTCATGGATAGAACTGTGTCCACAAAAAGATATGTCGACATCCTGACCCCAGTACCTTACTCAGAAATAGAGTCTGCGTGGATGTCATCAAAATAAGATGAGGTCATTAGGGCGGCACGCATTAGGGTGGCCCTAATCCAAGTGACCGGGCATTCCTGGTGGCTCAGCAGTAAAGAATCCGCCTGCCAGTGCAGGAGATGCAAGAGATACGCGTTCCATCCCTGGGTCAGGAAGATGCCCTGGAGAAGGAAACGGCAACCCACTCCAGGATCATTGCCTGGGAAATCCCACAGACAGAGGTGCCCAGCAGGCTTACAGTCCATGGGGTCGCAAAGAGTCGGCACAGCTTAGCAGATGAACAACAACAGTCTGAGTGACCGAGGTCCTGATGAGAAGAGGGAAATCTGACCGCAGAGGAGGGTGGCCATGTGAACTCAGACGCACAGAGAGAAGGCCAGGTGACCCCAGAGGCAGAGGTCAGGGCGATTCAACGGCAAACCAAGATATGGCGAAGGAGGATGGAGACCACCAGAAGCTAGGAAGTGGCAAGGAAGAATTCTGCCCAGAGCCTCAGAGGGCGCACAGCCCTGCGGACACCTGGATCCCAGACTTCCGGCCTCCAGAAACAGGAAGGGAAAAATGTTAGTGGTTTTAAGCCATCCAGTGAGTGGCGCTTCGTGACGGGAGCCCGAGGCGCTAACATACTCCCTAATTCATCGCTCAGTTAAATTCCCCCCTCTTCAAACAGACTCGCGTTTAAACAACTGGCACACATTTTGTTAAAAAGTAAATCTCCCACTGCTGCTATAAATGGAAGGCCACGCTCCTCTCCAGAAATAGAAGGCGCCTTAAACGTAAAGACAGTGGAAACCAGCTAGAGGAGCGCCGTGCAGTCGCCTGAAGGCTCTGATCTGGGGGCATCCTGGTTAGAAAGAAGATGACCAGGTGAGGAAGGCCGCTGAAGCCACAGAAGCACCCAGCAGAGACCACTCGACGTGTCGGAGGGAGGAAAGGAGGACGGAAGAGGGCAAGCTCCCTTACTGCCCGAAACCGTCTCACCCTGAGTCGTCTCCCAGCGCTCAGGATTCAGGAGTGGCCATCCATCGGCCCCCACCAAATCCACCCCCCTCTTATGTCCTGAGCAGCTCGAGGCCCAGAAAGCTTCAGTGATTGGCCCAAGGTCACACGGCGCTGGTGGGCAAGGCTGGACGTGAGCCGAGCTCCTAGGCGCTTTCCAGGAAATCACACACGGGAGACTCCGTGGTCCCGTCCAGCGGCCCCAGGTCAGGCCTGGGCTGCCACAGACCAAGCACAGTGACAAAGAGGAGGGGCGGTAAACTCCGAGGGCCGAGCAGACAGACTCAGCCCGCCCTGAGCCCGCAGCAGCCACGGCCGCTCGAAGGCCATGGAGACCCATCACCGCGCTTCAAGGCAGTCGGACGCTAGCACAGCTGGGCTCACGCCGAGGGCTATAATTCAAGTGACGATCACAGCCTCTTACTTCCTGCTTCATGGGACTGTCCGTATGGAAAATCAGGGTCGACGCAGACAGCTTTCCCGCTCCACACGTGTGCATGCTCAGGCGTGTCCAGCTCGTTGCGACCCCACGGACTGTAGCCTGCCAGACTTCTCTGACCGTGGGATTCTCCAGGCAAGCATGCTGGAGTGGGCTGCCATGCCTCTCTCTAGGGGAGCTTCCTGACCCAGGGACTGGACTGGCATCTCTTGGGTCTCCTGCGTTGGAAAGCGGGTTCTTTCTTGTGCCCCCTGGGAAGCCCTCTGTTCCATGCAGCCACATGCTGAACGACGGCAAGCATGGGGCACGTCCGCACGGGCATCTCCCTCCCCCTCATCTGGCCGGGGGCCACCCTCTTCCGCGGTCCCCCGCTACTCCTTGCCTCTTAGCTTCCACTGGCTGCTCTGGCCTGGGGGAGGGTTGGCAAGGCTTAGAACATAGAGTCTGATGCCCTCGAGTTCACACCCCAGCTCCACGGTGCTGCCTTGCGTAGGTGGCTCAGCATCTCCGAGCCTCAGTTTCCTCATCCGGGAAATGGGTCCCTTCCTCCGAGGTCGTGTCTGTGAGCGTTTGGCTCGGTGCCTGCCACGTGGCAGAAGCTCTGTAAACACTGGCTGTCTCCACCTGCCAGAGTGAGCGAGAGTCCTGCAACGGCCAAGGAGAGGCGCACACACAGGGCCGGCGTGCTCCAGTACCCCAGCCCCAAAGGCCCCCTCTCGGCCTCTCTCCCATCCATCCACCCGAGGGCGGAGAGGCCCGTGGTGTGCAGGAGGCCCAAAGTGGACAAGTGGGTTCTTTGAGGGGGTGCGAGTGTGGTTGAGCTGGCATGGGAGGTCGGGATGTCCACACAGGTCGTGTGCAAAGCTGCTCAACGGCGAGGGTGGAGCCAGGGGTAGCAGGAGGGGGGTGCGCTAGCCACGGCCGCAGGCGGAGGATGGGTCCTCCCCTGCCCCCACTTGCGGGGTAGAACTCTGAGGAGACAGGAATTTTCACTCCAGCCTGGCCCCTGGGTCACCATGGCAATACAGCTGCCGGGGCATGGCAGCCTGGTGGGTAGCCTGGCGGTATCAGGACAGATGCTTGCGGGCCTCTGCCGGTGCGAGGGACGGCCTGGTGTCGTCTGGGTTTGCTTGGCTCCTGACCCTAGACGACAGCACATTCATCAGGTTAAGGGATGTCCTGGGCCCAAGGCTTTCCATGGGCTTCCCAGGTGGCACTAGAGGTAAAGGACCCACCTGCCAATGCAGGCAGATGGAAGAGACGCGGGTTCGATCCCGGGTCAGGAAGATTCCCTGGAGGAGGGCATGCCAACCCACTCCAGTATTCTGGCCTGGAGAATCCCATGAACAGAGGAGCCTGACGGGGCTACAGTCCATGGGGTCGCAGAGAGTTGGGCACGACTGAAGCGACTTGGCACACAAGGCTTTCTGCACACAAGTGGTGAAGACCAGGCTTAAAAGCAGCAGGTGGTGTACAAGCGCAAGCGACGATGACACTGCTGGAGACCAGGCTCAGGGCCCACATGGCAGCCACCGCTGCCTTGGGCTCCGCACTTGCGTGAGGAGGGCGCCAGCTTCTGTCCTCCCGCACAGCCTGGCTGGGTGAGCTGGGCCTGTGTCCCCCTCCCACCCGCCAAAACGAGCCTCTCACGCCCGGTCAGGCCCCTGAGATCTGACCGGTAACCTCCTTTCTCACCGTCCCCAACGCGGTCTGCTCGCTCGCTCACACCAGCTGGTTTTGTCACCTTGACTTTGACCTTCACAGTAACCCCAGGAGGGACCCCAGCCCCATCCTCGTTTTACAGATGGAGAAAACTGCAGGTGTTAGGCGCTCAGTCTTGTCCAACTCTGTGCGACCCCACGGGCTGCAGCCCACCAGGCTCCTCTGTCCGTGGCGTTCTCCAGGCAGGGATACTGGAGCGGGTGGCCACACCCTCCTCCAGAGGATCTTCCTGAGCTAGGGATTAAACCTGGGTCTCCTGCATTGCAGGCAGATTCTTCACCATCTGAGCCACCAGGGAGAAACCAAGGCTAGTTTGGGACTGGAACCGAACACACATCTCTCTGAACCCCAGAGCCCACATGCCTGCCCTCCGGCCAGAAACCACAGAGGAGAGAGGCCTTCTCGGCACTGCTGTGTGTCCTGGGACAAGCCGCTTGCCCTCTCTGAGCCTCCATCTCCCCAGAAGTGGCCACAGAGGACGCCTGGGGTCACCTAGAGCTGACGGGTTCTGAGATTCCAGGAGTGGAGCTGGGGCGGCCAGCACGCCGGGGGCCCACCCCAGCTGGCTCAGACGACCAGTCCTGAGGACCCAATCAGGACAGCCTTGGATCAGGCCATAAGTGGGAACAAAACAGTCGGGGAGCTTGCCTCCTCGGCTTTGTTTATTGTCTGGGAGCTGGGAATATTTTGAATTGTTGTGTTTGGGGAGGGAGGGAAAAATAACCAAATATAAGAAGGCAGTCAGTGAGCGGCCCGGGCAGGAATGCAGAGGAATTAGGCCTGCCTGGGTATGTCTGGGAGACGGGGATGCTCCCAGAGGCCCAGCACCCTCTGTGGCAAGAATTCTCCACTCCGACAAGACGTCCAGATTGTCTGGACAATGTCAGTTAAAAAAAAAGTCTCGTTTCCAATTAAATTAGGATTTTGGAGGGTGGGAGCCAGACAGGAAGGTTTTTAAGCTTCCTGGGTGAATTGGGAGGATGAGCACTGAGGCTGAGAGCCAGGGCCGCCCACAGCACCGCCCGTCCAAGGTCCGGGGGGTCACGATGGCTGGCCTGGCCCGGAATTCCAGGTTCGGGTGGGCTGGGCGGGGCCTGGGACTGGGCATTCCTCACAAGCTCCCGGGCACCGCTCCTGGTCTAGGTGGGGAGGGTCACCCTCTGGAAGCCTCCTCACTGTGCTCATGACTCAAAGTGTGGTCTGGGGAGCTGGGGCATGTGGGCTCATCAGAAATTCAGAACCTCGCCCTGCTAGCGAAACTGCCTGTGAACCCGTCCCCAGGAGGCCGTGTGCACCGCAGCTGAGCTGGCCGAGGCCACCGTGGCTAGCCCGTGGTGCCTTAGACAGGGAAACTCAGGCACAGAGAAGCAGGCCGTTAAGGATCCCTCAGGGGCTTGGATCTAGGTCTCTCTAGCGAGGGTCTCTCATGCAGGGTTGACTGCAGAGTCTTCAAGACGGGTGCAGCGAGGGGCTTTAGCCCCAGCTCCGCAAACAGTCAATTTTACAGCTTGTGGACCCGAATGTGTGGAAGGGTGGCCCGCTCAGGGGTGGCGGGGCGTCTGAGGGTGGCTCCGCCCCATTCGTTTGCTCAGCAGAGGCCTGGGGGCACACCCCGAGAGCTGGGCCCCACTCTAGGCCTGAGACCCGGCAGACTTGGCTCCGCCACAAGAAGTGGGCAGCCTCGACGTGGAAGTGGATATGAGCAGATGGACATAAAAACCATCAAGGGGCACCGACACGGTTCTCCAAGTTAGGGTAGACGTGTGACCCGGTCTTGAGGGAGGAGACGCTGGCCGGAAGGACAGGAAGGAGCCAGCCTGCAGAGGGCTGGGGTAAAGCCCTCTGCGAGGAGGAGAGGCCAGCAAAGACCCTGAGCCTTCGCTTAGGGTTTGCAGGAGGCCTGGAGGGCTGTGTGGCTGGAGGGGGAGGAAGAGGCGCGAGACAGAGCTGGGGGTCTCAGAGGCTGCGGAGGCTGTGCTGCTGGGCCAGCTGGCCACGCGTGGGCTGCTTCGAGGGAGGAGGAACTCAGTGCGTCAGCAGCTCTAACTTCTGATTTTTTTAAAAATATATTTAGTTCAGTTCAGTGGCTCAGTCGTGTCCGACTCTTTGCGACCCCGTGGACTGCACCATGCCAGGCCTCCCTGTCCATCACCAACCCCTGGAGTTCACTCAAACTCATGTCCAGGGAGCTGGTGAAGTTATTTACTTATTTATTTTTGCTGTGCTGGGTCCTCACTGCAGCATGGGCGTTTCTCTCGTTGCGGGTTCACGGCTCGCGGGCTGCAGAGCACACCCTCGACAGTTGTGGCGCCCGGGCTCGCTAGCGCTGCTGCTCGTGGAACCCTCCCAGATCGGGGATCAGACTGGTGTCTCCTGCATCAGAGGGAGCGATTCTTCACCACCAAGCCACCAGGGAAGCCCTTCTTTTTTATTTTTATTGGAATATTCATCACACTGAGGGAGAAGTTCAGACCCTATGTGTACAGCATGGGTGTCTGCAGAGGCAGACGCCCCCCGGGATGGGGGGGAGGGCATCACCAGATTGGGAGAGGGCAGCCTTCCAGCCCAAGAGGTGGTCTTTCTGGCAACCCCTCCCTCACTCCAGGGGCCATCACTGCTCCTATTTCCAAGACCACAGCTTCACAGCACTGACCTAGAGTCCACGTGCGTGGCCATTTAAATGGCAGTCTGTGGTGCCGGGTGTCTCTGCGACCTCCCCTCTAGTTTGGGGGTGTCAGGAGTGCCCCAGCAAGGTTTCCGTCCCGCATCCTCCTCTGTGTGTCCCAGCCTTCAGCTCTCTCGGGAATAATGCTGCTGTTCACACGCTTGTACAGTCCTCTGCGGACCTCTGTTTCCTCTCTCTCTGGTCAGCGCCGCTGGCGGTGCTGGCAGTTCAGTTAAATGGATGTTTCACCTTCTGAGACATCGCTGAACTGTTCTCTGCAGCCTCTGTGGCATTCCTGCTCCCCACCACGCGGGGAGGGGAGTCCCGGACCCCTCTGGCTGCTCAGCGGAGAAGGGCTGGGCGGGAGGGCGATCGGGGAGGAAGCCTGAAGTCACCAACGGAGGGGGCGGGGGGAAGGGTGGCCTGGCCTGGGGGGCTGGACAGCCGAGCTGCTGGTGAGAACACCTCCCTCGCAGGTCTGTCTGCCACACCAACACTCTCCCCTCCCCAGGGCAGACCTGGTGTTCCCACCAAGGAAGACAAGGAAGGGTGCCCCAGAGGCCTGCCACCCACAGCCCACAGCCCACAGCAAGGGCTTCCCGGGATGTGCCGGGCACGGCTGGGCACCTTTGCCTTCCTTCTGGGTGCTCCCAGTCTGGCTGAGATCCTGGTGGCGGGGAGGGCAAAGGGCAAAGCGCTCCGGTGGGGGGGGGGGGGGAGGAACAGCATGGGGCAGGGAACTGCTCGGGCGAAGTCCAGGCCGTAGAGAAGCCCAGAGCGTGCAGGCGGGAGAGGGTCGGCGAGCGTCTGATTAACCAAAGGCTGGGCTCCGTGCCATCATCGCCCTGCACGCTCAAGTCTTCACTTACTCTTCAAGACAACCGGGCACAGGGGTTCTGCCCAGTCTGCTCTGATGGATCAGGAAGCCGAAGCAGAGAGGGGACACGATTCCCTCGGGGTCCTGCAGCCTGTGAGAGACGGAGCTGGGGCTTGACCGTGGGCCAGAGGAGGGTGGGCAGGCGGGAAGCCAATTCCCGAGGCTGCGATGTGCTGAGGAAGCCTCTGTGGTGCCACCATCTGTCCATCCACATCCAGAGACGTGGACACAGCTGCGCCCGGGAGAGAGGGACCAGGCTGGGGGCCGCTCGGCCGCTCCCGCAGCATCCCTTCCTCTCCTCCGGGAATGAGGGGCACGGCAGCCCACCACACGACCCTCGTGCTGGCCTGATGGCCCAGCATGGCTGGACCCCAGCAGTATCTCAACTCAGCCTGATACACGGATGAGATGGACCATTCCCTGGCTAGGAACGAAGGGTTTTGTTCAAAGCCCTGGATCGATTTGGTCTTATTATTGCCGGCTGCTGAGAGGGAAGCATTGGAGCACAGCCTTTTCAAAATCTCATCCAATCCCTTGGAGTCCAGGGCCTTCCGTGAGCTCTCCCCAGTCGATTTCCGTTCCTGGAATGGGAAGTTAGTCCCCAGGGAATTTCAGGCCAGAATGGGGCTTCCAAATGGAACCTCTGCCCGGGTTTCCTTGAAGGTCCCTCCTCCCGCCAACGTGTCCGCTTCCTTGGTGCTCACAGCCGGATCCCGGAGCCTCAGCTGCCCCCTGACTCCCCAGCCTCACACTCAGCCCTCCGCAGGGAACTGGCCCCTCAGGGAGCCAGACCCCCTGTGAGGGGGAGGCCGACGCCTCTGAGCTCCAAGCGACCGTAGATAAGGGGCCCACGGTGGCTCCATCTTGCCACCTTTTCCAGAGAAGGCAGATGTTCCAGTTCGTAAAACTCTTGCAACTATTGGTTCACAGAAATTAACTCAAAATATTTTAAAGTCCAGTGGAGTCCAAGTCAGTGCAGACCTCCCCACCCCCAACCAAGTTTGAGACCTGTTGTCACGATGAGGCCAGACTCTGATCACCCCCTCAGGCCCAGACAACAGGCCCGCAGGCCCAAGGCCCACAGAATGCGGTGGGGCGGGGGCACCTGAGGGGTGGACCCTGGGGGTCTCCAGGCTCCGGTTGGCCCTGCTTCGCCCTGGGTGTAGGTCGGAGCATTTCCCATCACCTTAACGCCTCCGCTCCCCTCCGCCCCCTCCCCCTCTGCCCTCTGGGGCTGGGTTGTGTCCAGCAGTCACTGAAGCCGCCCCCACCCCTCCGCCCCAAAACCTTTCAGTTACGAGTGTGGCCTCTGGAACTAGGTGGCCTGGGTTTGAATTCTAGCTCTGCCTCCAGCCCCCTGGCAAGCGACTTCATTTCTCTGTGGCTCAGTTTTCCTTTCTGTAAAATGGGGGAGATCACTGGCGCCACCCTCACAGTGTGGTCTCGGGAGTCAGCAAGTTAAGATATTTAAATGCGTCTACAGTGCCCCGCAGGCAGCGGTGTGGCTCAGTGCCACTCAAGCGTTCCTTAGATAAACGCAACAAACATTTGTTGAGTACACTCTGTGTGCCGGGCCCAGGGCTTGACCGAGGCACACAGGACAAGGTCCTGTCCCTCAGGGAACGGGTGGGCCGGAGGGAGAAAGCAGGCAGTTGAAAGGGCCCCATCCACGCTCCTGTGCCCATATGGGCCGCGCTACACTGACCCGCCCGGAAGTCAGCTGTCCCGACAGCCTTTCCAAACTGAAGCTCCGGACAGGCCACCGCCCAGCTCAGCGCCAGTGGCCCCCCAGCCCACGCTCACTGGCTCAGTCCAAGCTTCCTTGCAGCTCAATCCTCAACGCCACAGTCACCTCCCTGCACGGGGACCTGCCACTGTGTGCAGTGACGGGGCTGCAGGGAGGCTTTGCGGGGTGTCTGCTCCTTCCTTCAGCTCAGGGACAGCCCTGTGCACCCCAGGAGGGGAGCAGGGTGGGGACTCAGCTGCCCAGCCTCCAGACTATGGTCTCCTCACCTGTAAAAGGGGTGCAGGTGCTCTGAACTCAAAGGAGAGAGCTGAGGGGGCCAAGAGTGGGCGCCACTCGGGGCGGCTGCCGTACTGCAGGCACTGCCAGCCCCTGGGGGCTTCCTGGAGGAAGGGGCACCTGGGTCAGCAGAGGGGGTCAGGCAAGGCCTGGAGAAAGGCGCGGGAAGTCAGGGGCCAGGGGCTGGCTGAGCTGGAGCTGGGGGGTGGGGGCAGCCTCTAGAAAGTCAAAATGGACAGCAGGGGCCTCAAAGAGCAGAGAGAGATCTGCCTTCTGGAGGGAGCTCCAGAGTGCCTCCAGGCGCTGTACTCGGGCTGAGCCAGGTCTGGTGTCAGGGGTGGCTCTCTGCGGGGCCCTTGTTTGGTTTCTCTTCTCTCAACCTCGGTCTAAAAGGTTCTCTGCACACAGCCGCCCAGCTGCGGAGGCGGCCTGAGAGGTGAGCGGTCAGCGCTGGGCTCAGAGAGGGGAAGGGCAGGCTGGAAGCCACACAGTGCGGCCCTCAGGCTGGGCACGTGGTCTCTGCAGCCTGCCCATGCAAATAAGGACAAGAATAATGGCACATTCCCCATTTTCATTTAAAAATAGACACTTGCTTGGCACCTCAGTGCTGGGGAGCTGCTGTTCTGAGCTGTCTGCACTCTTCACCTCGGTCTTCCTCGCAGCCAGGGAAGATGTATCCCCGTCCCTCTTCCCCGTGTTCCCATTTGAGAGCTGAGGAAACTGAATTAAGAGAGGGAGCCTGAGCAGTGCCCTAAAGTCACCGATGCCCTAAGGTCAGCGAGCTGGGGCAAAGCCCAGAAGCCAGGGCGCTCTGTCCCAGGGTCACCCTGAGGCCCCCGGGAAGGAGGTGGGAGGGCAAGGTGGTCTCCCGGGTCTTTACTGGGGGGTGGGGGGCATCCAGAGGCTCAGAAAACCTGAGAGGAAGCAGAGGCGTGGGTTGGACCCCACCGCTCTCTGGAAGCCCTGGCCGCATCCCCGGAGCCAGGTGGAGGGCTAGCTGTGGGCTTGGTGCTTCGCGCTGGGTTGGGCTCTCCGGCTCCTCATCGGAAGACCGGTGGAGGGGGCTGAAGACGCCCCTTCTTGGCCCCCCAACCCGCACACCCGCCTGCCCTCCTTGGCGTCAGGCGGTAACTAGGTGCCTCGAAAGGCGCGCTCCACTGCGGGGAGCAGGGACTGAGCGCTCGCCCGCCGCACGAGGCCGTGCGCGCGCGCTCGGCGAACCCGGGGCTCTTTGTGTCCGAGCTCGAGCGCGCGTGCGTGTGCGGTGTGTGCCTGTGCATGTGTGTGTGTGTGTGTGTGTGTGAGTGAGAGTGAGAGCGCGCGTGTGTCCCCCGTGGGGGCGTGGCCGGCGCCCCAGACCCGCCCCGGGCCCGCCCCCGGGCCCCGCCCCCGGCCCGGCCAAGCTGGTATTTTTCCACCCAGCAGGATGGGTGATGCTGAGAGCTGCCTGCTCAGACAACAGACACGCGAGGTCAGGAAGAAGCCGCTTATAAATTACTGCTTCCTCCGCGCCGCCGCCAGCGCCGAGCTCCGGGTCCTGGCCGCAGCCCGGCTCGCTAGTCAGCGCCGAGCCCTGAGGACCGCGAGCTCCGAGATCGGGCCCCGCCGAGAGGGAGCCGGAAGAGCGGACCCCGCGGGCCAGAGATCGCGCCGGCGGGCAGTCCCTCGGCGCGCGGAACCGAGCGCGGCCGAGCGCAGCGCCGTGGCCACCCCAGGTATCGAGGGAGATGGAGCCGGGCGCGCGGAGCCCCCGCCTAGTCCCCGCGCCCCCCGCCAGCCCCGACCTCCTCCCCGCCCCCGGGGGGCCCCCAGTTCCACCAAGGGCGGGACGAAGGGTCCTTCGCCCCGTCCCCCAGCGGGGCTGTTATTGTTTCCCGGCGAAAGGGCTGGGGCGTCTCAGCAAGGAGCCAGGTGTGTGTGTGTGTGTGTGTGTGTGTGTGTGCGCGCGCGCTCCGGTGTCTCCATCTCACTGGGGGTCTGCAGATACCTCCGTGTCCCCGTGTGTGTGTGTCTGTGTGTTTCTGGGGGTGGCTGTTTCCCCGGGCACTCGCGTGTCCCCCTGTGTGTCTGCTGTTCCGTGCTCTGGGCAGTGCGTGTGAATGCTCGGGTGTGTGTGTCTGTGATACCTGTGCGGCCGTGTCTTAGGATGCTGCCCTTGTGCCCCCTGGAGTGCGTCTGTGTGAACCTGTGTGTGTGTGTGACTGTATCTCTGAGTGCCTGGCTGTGCACGTGTGTGTCCCCAAGTGGGGCTTCTGTCTCTGGCTCCCCGTTGCGAACACTCGCGTGTCCTCGACTGTACCTGAGGGAGTGTCCCCGGGTGCCTGGAGGACCAAGCACCCAGAGCTGGTTCTCCAGGGCAGGGCCGAGCAGGTGGAGGTGACAGGGTGGCGCGGCTCCGAGGGTGCGGCGGGCAGGTGGCAGTGCCAACGTCCAGCCACCTGGAGTGGCAGGATGGAGGCCCCCAGGGACAGCCGGCAGGGACAGCGGGACACATCCTTCGCGAGATCTCTCCCTTCCTGCTGGGGGTTCCTCTTTTGTGCTGGAGGCTCTGGTCCCCCTCCCACCTGGGGAAGTCAGAGGGAGGCTCTCAGGGGCCTTCGCCGGCGGCCGGCGGCCGAGGCTTCGTCCTGGACGGGAGGGGAACCTGTGGGCTGCCCTCCCGGGCACTCGGAGGGAGGTGTGTGCCGGGCTGGGCTATTTTGGTCACTGCTTGGGCTTTGCCAGATCCTGGCCTCCCCCAGGACCAGCCCCAGAGGCTTGGGAGGCAGCCCTGGCCCCCGTTTCCTGCCTGGGGAAATAAATCAGCTCAGTAACTGCCCGGACACTTGAACAGAGGGTCTCGGGGCTGAGGTTGAGTGGTGCGTGGCTGCACTTGGACTTGGGAGAATCGGCCCCTGCTTTGGCACTGCTGCCGTTCAAATAAATGTCATGGGGGAGATCTTTTTTAAATTTCTTTTTAATTTTCTCTTGGCTGGAAAGGAGGGGAATCTCATCCAGAGACTCCCAGCCAGAAGGAGTTTATTTTTATGAGAGCGAGCGGGTGGTGAGCGCTTAGCAACCGCCTGCCTCCCTCTCGACCAGGGAGGCATCCGGGGAGTGTGGGGTGGGCACACAGCGAGCGGGGTGCCGTGGGGGTGGAATTCCATCAGAATGGCGTGGAGTGGCTGGCGGGCCCTGGAGGAGAACCCCCCGTAGCGTAGGAGTGGGGAACTGGCTAGAGGTCTTGGGCCTGGTGCAGCACCCCCTGCCCCTGTTGACCTTGGGCAGCCTTTTTTGGGGGCCTCAGTTTCCTCATCTGTAAAATGGGTGGAGTAAACTGGTTAAGGGGTAATTGGAGAATGAGAGGCAGGAGCTTGTCCCCAGGGAGCCAAGTCCAAGGACTGCGCCTCTGTCTTAACTGGCAGACGACCTTGGGTGATTTCCCCTGTCCACTCTGAACCTCAGCTTTGCAGTCCAGGCAGCAAGGACGCCAAGCCGGCCTCACGGCGTCCTTGAGGGGATTGAGGGAGATGAGGCTGAATAAGCCTGTGGTAAGCTGTAAAGCCGGGCTCGGCTTCGGAGCTGCCGATTAGAGGGTGTCACGAGGTCCTGGGTCACTGTGGTATGTGGCAAGGGCCGAGTCTCAACCTCAGGCTCTTGTCCTCTGGGGCTGCCCTTGGACGACCTGTGGCGCAGCTTCGGGCGCCCTGCCCTGCCCCGCCCCGTCCTGCCCATCTCACCCTCAGGAGATCCGGCACCACCTGTGTAGTCGGAAGGCCCCAGTGAGCGGGTGGCGCCCATTTTACAGATGGGCAAACTGAGGGCTTCCCAGAGGACTTGGCCTCGATTGGACAGCGCCAGGGTCAGAATTCAGAAGCGTTCCCTCAGCCAGCCATGAGTTTGGGCTCTGTGGAGCTTTAGTCACTGCAGAGTTGAAATTGGACCAGCACCTGGGGAACATGAGGGACAAAGGTCCTCAGGGTTGGAGGGTGAGTGTGTGGGCCCCTCAGCACCTTAATTCTGCCCGTAGTTACTCATTCTCCCTCCTCTGTGCCTCTCCCGGGGCCCCTCCTACCCCACTGCCAGCACCCCCCTCCCCACTGGCAGTGTAGGCTCTGAGGGTGGCATTTGCTCACTGTCTACCTGTCAGCTTGTCAAGGGATTCGGAACCCTGTCAGGCTTTATCTGAAGGCCTTTCCAAAGGTCCCGAAATGATAAGGCCCTCGCGAGTCGTTCGGCACGTCCCTGTATACAGGAAAGAGCTGGAAAATAAATGGCGGAGGACACCTGGGGTGCAGCCAGGCTATAGCTGGGAGGGGTCCGAGTGGGGATCCAGGCTGGCCTTGGAACCCCAGGGTCAGCAGGCGGGTGTGGGCTGCCTCCCGACCTCTGCCAAAGGTCATCAGTGAGGTCTTCAGGGTCACGTCTCACTCCTCCGTGATGGCCAACTTATCTCGGACAAAGTGAATTTACAGGTTCCCTGGGGAGGAGCCCTGTGTGCGGAAATTCCCGGCGGGGGGCGGAGGGCTGCTTTCAAGTGTGAGTGGGAGCTCTTTTCTCTTTTTTTAAACGTGCCTTATTTCTTTGCTCTGGTCTGTTCTGACTGGGCTCTGGATTTGGAGTAGAATATTGGCCTTCAAAGAGCTCGCAGCCCAGAGAGAGGGAGCTTGGCAGGATGACCGCCCCTGGTGACCCCGCCGCCCGTGACTGCTCTCACTGGGTGTGAGATGCCAAGGGTGTAGGCAGGAGACGTTCCAGCTTCTCAGAGGAGGTGATGCCGGAGCTGGCAGAGGGACAGGGCGGGCTGGCATTCCAGGCAGGGGGGCATAGCGGGCGCAGAGGCACAGGGCAGGCAGTAGACAAGCCTCGTGGGGCACCCAGCTGGAGAGAGGCGTAGGAACCAGGTGGTGGAGCGCTGGGCACACGGGCAGTGGAGATAGAGATAGCATCAGGCTGGGTTTAGGGGCAGCGGCGTAGAAGCCAGGTCAACCTGAGGGGGCAGGAGACCCTCACGGGGAGTACGGGGACCAGGCAGAGGTCCGGGACCCAAGGTGGCCAGGCTACTGCTCGTCGGGGCATAAAAGCATTTTCCGTGCCAGCGAATCTTGCCTTGAGCTCCTGTCGTAAACATGGGGTGAAGGCCCGGACACGCTGTTTAACAGGTACACAGGCCATTAACTGTGCCTGTGACCTCCTCAGAGCAGGTAGCCCTGGCGCCTGGGCTGGAGGGCATCCGTCCTGGACAAGGCGTGGGTCAGGGTGTCCCTGCCCGCCTCACCTGCTCAGAGGCTTCGTTTGGAGACCACGGCTGAGGGGCAGGGGTTGGGGGGGGCGGGGGCAGGGAGAGGGCAGAGAGGATGGAAATTGCTCTTCTGTCACTAAACACCAACTTGCAGATGAGAAATCACCCAACACAAGCAAAGGGGAGGGGTGTGCAGGCAGGGGGGGCGGTCACCTTAACCGGAGTCTGGCAGCAGAATTAACCTGAGGGACTTGGTACACATTCAGGTTCCCAGGCCCCAAGTCCCCAGGGGATGGAGCCCGGGCATCGGTATGTTTCCAAGTTTTCAACTGTGGCTGTTTAAAAAAATCTGTTAAAATCGAGATATGATTTGCATTCAGTGAAATGCAAAGATTCTGTTACGGTTTGTTGAGTCTTGTCAGATTGCTACACCTGTGTAGCCACCATTCAGGTCAAGCTGGAGAACATTTGCAGCTCCCCTGGAAAGTGGACGTGTGCCCTCCCGCTCCCGGAGACAACCAGTTTCTGATTTCCATCACTGTTAGGTTTGCCAGGCCTAGAGCCGGGTGGATTTCTATGGTACATACCCTTCTGTGTCTGGCTCCTCTCCGCTGGATGATTTAAGGTCCATCCGCGCTGTCGAGGGTGCCAGTGGTGCTGCTGAGGAGTGGACTGCTGGGGGGACGCCCCTCGGTTTGCTGTGTCCACTCTCCTGTGGAGGGACATTTGGCTTGTCTCCAGTCCGGGGTGGTTATGAATGAAGCTTTTATGAGCCCTTGTGTACAAGCCTCTTTGGGGGCGTATATTTTCATTTCTCTAAGAGTGGAACGGCTGGGGCGTAGGGTAGATATTTGTTAGCTTTATGAGAAACTGTCAAGAGGGGCTTTTAATTACAGAAACAGTAGAGCTCAAGCAATACGACACTGCACAAAGTGAAAGTGGTCCTTAAAGTTCCTTTTTGAGGACGTGCAGTCTAGGCTTCAGTCTGTGCGTCTGGCTGACAGTCTGTCTCGTCTCTGCCATCTACCCCCTCGTAGAATAACAGTGAGGCCTTTAAGAGTATACGTTGCCCTCTGCCTGCAGCTTTGGCTGTACCCCTCAGATATCTAGATGGACGTATATTCCTTCTAATAACATTTTAGATCAGTGTTCGTTTCAGTTCTGATTTCCCCTTGGACCCAGGGTTCGTTAGGCTCTGTTCGGCAAGCTAGCTGCAGTTCTGGTTTGTTGTTAATGACGAGGGCATCATCCCGTTCTCGGTTCTGCCGTTTTCTGCATTCAAAGAGCAGACCACTGTGGAGCCGACGCTCGTCCGAACATGCAGGCCTCCCGGCCATTCTGAACAGCTAGCCTGCCCCTGGGAGTCATTGACTGAGCCTGGCCTGTCTTATTCACCCCGAGTGCCTCCACTCAATGAATGAAATGCCCCCACCCGACGGCTTTGAACTTCCCTGAAAGTGGGCAGAGAAGCCGCCGAGGGCCGGAACCGGTGCTTATTCAGCCCCGACGGGTCTTACATCCCTTCCTGCGTTTAAGCCCTGTGCCCGACTCGGGGCTTCTCACCTCCATCTTCTGCAACACTTCGTCCACCCTCAGAAAAGAGCCTGCTCGCCCGTCACACAGGGACCCGGAAGGACAACCAGCGTCTCTGCCCCTCCTTCCACTGCACGGGCTTTTTTTACTGTGCGTCTTCAAGGCGTCCGGCCTAGGAGAAAAGCCAGAGGGAGGGATGGTACATAGACCAGCCCCTGGGCTGAAGGTGCTCCCAGTCTAGGGAAAGAAGATCTGTATCAGAAAGGAGTTAATGAACAATCCCAGGGCGTTACTCCAGGGGCTAGGAACGCTAGGGAAGGTGGCTGGGGGTGTGGGGACTTTGGGGTCAGGGAGTTAAGCGGACCCCACCCACCCATTTAATGGATGGGGAGATTGAGGTCTGAAGGGAGCCTCCATCGGCAAGAGGCCCTTGTTCACACACTTGTGGTTCTGCCTGCCCCCTCACCAGCTTGGCCCTCAGCCTACCCTCCCTGAGCGGAGGCTGGGACGACGTCTCTGTGGGCTCCCTGGTGGGGACATTCTGCGTGTCTTCCCCTTCCCACCACTCTCCCCTCCGTACAGGATGGAAGAGCTGCAGCGGGGTCCCCGCAGAAAGTCCTTAACGCCGCCAGGGTGCTGCTGCCTGCTGGGGGTGCAGAGTGCGGCTGGCCTTGGGTTTCAGCCGAGTCATGCTCCTTTGGGGCAGGGCTCAGGAAGGGGGCGGTCCTGAAGGCTCTGCCCTTCCGCCCCACGGCCAGTCGGCACTTGGAGACCCAGGGCCGCTCATGCCTGGTGGTGGACTCAGGCCTTGATCTTCAGAACAGCCGTTCTGTTACCCGATGGCACCTGGTTACTCCTCTCGGGGTGAATGCCACCCCAGCCCAAGACCGCAGCCTGCTCACCCAGATAATGCCTCCTGGGCTTCGCTTTCGTCTGTGGGGTTGCCAGGAAAGAGGGGGCTGGGTAGTGGGGGTGTCAGCTCTCACCAGCTCATCGCTGTCCGGCTCCCAGGACGGCAGGGGCTCTCTAGTGCTTCGTGAAATCAGGTCCAAACTCCCCAGCCTGGCATTCAGGGCCTCACCTGATCTGGCTCCCATCCAGCACGTGTTCTCACCTGCTCCCGTATCTCAGCGCCCTGCGTGATCCGGCTGGTTTCTGCTCCTAGGCCCAGCCTTGGGCTCTCAGCCCACCCCATACCTCGACCCAAAAGGCCCTTCCTTCCTTCCTTCCCTTCTAAGTCCCACTCCCCCAGGGCCAGCTTGAGGCCACCTGCTCCATGAAGGCTTCTTGCAGCCCCTTAATGATGCTGGCACATCATAAGCCCCCCCAAAAGATGATCCGCCTCCAGGTGGGCTTAATCTCACCTTCCTCTGAGCCCCAGAGGACCTCTTCTCTGCCTGGAACCCAGACCTGCGAGGTCTTGCCTTTTATCCAGTCACCTGACCGAGGTCATGACAGGCCGCAGCGGCCATCGGTGCCCAGCACACAGATAACTGCTGCCTGAGTCCCTTTGTCCTGAAATAAGAGCCTGCAGTTTGACCGTCTGAGTGGGTCCAGGCTTGGAAATTACATCCACCCATCTCCATACATCCCTCCAACAAATGTTAGTTCCAGACCCTGTCCTGGGCCCCAGGCAGGTGGCAGGTGGACAGGGCAGACCAGCTCGAGCCCTCATGGGGCTGACCACAAGAGTTAAAGGACGTGTTAAAGGGCACCACAGCATCAGGGTTTGAGAGCCCTTGGCCATTGGCTTGCTGTGTGACCTAGGCAAGCCCTTCCCATCTCTGATTCTAACCTGTAAGGAAGCGTCACTTCCAAAGGAAATGCCTGCTGAGTGAAGCTGGGAAGGACCCTTTTTTCTCTCTGTTGGGGAGCACACATCATCAGCATAGGGGTGGTGGTCCTGTGGGGCCCGCTTTAAGGATTCAGCTGTGGTCCCGTCGGTTTTCAGGATGTCCAAGCCCTCGCTCTGCAAGGGGCCACCTGATCTGGGGCCTAGAGTTCAGAGATGCTCTGTTCAGAGCTGTCGCAACAGGTCTTTAATGAAAAACTCTTCCTTGGGGGAAGAAAGTGGGTTTTTATTCCGTCATTGGTGGAAGAGTATGTTGTTGTTCAGTTGCTAAGTCGTGTCTGACTCTTTGCAATCCTGTGGACTGCAGCCCACCAGGCTTCCCTGTCCTTCACTGTCTCCGGGAGCTTGCTCAAACTCACATCCGCTGAGTCAGTGATGCCATCCAACCATCTCATCCTCTGTCGTCCCCTTCTCCTCCTGCCTTCAATCTTTCCCAGCATCAGGGTCTTTTCCAACGAGTCAGCTCTTCGCATCAGGGGGCCAAAGTATTGGAGCTTCAGCTTCACCATCAGTCTTGAGAGTCCATTGGACAGCGAGGAGATCACACCAGTCAAGCCAAAAGGAAATCAACCCTCAGTATTCTTGGTAGAAGAGTATAGGTCAGAATGAATCTTTAAAAAAAAAAAAAAAAAAAAAAAGCCCTGCCTTCCAGCCTCTGTCACTGGGGACTGAGCAGAATTTGTTGCTGCTTCCACTTCTCATCAATGGAAGTTGTGAGTTTGCAAAGATTGCATCCCAGGCCTGAAGAAAAGGGTACAAGTCACTGCAAGATGGTCTCCAAGGGGCAGCTCCGGGCTGCCCGTGTATTTTAAGTTGTTCACTCGGTTTTATAAAATCGAGCCAGTATTTTTTCAAGGTGGATATGTTTTTATTACCGCTGGCAGCTCAGTTTCTCTGACGACCCCCTCCGTCTCACCCAGCACACCCCTGGGACTCTGAAGCCTGCCCAGCCCACCGCCCCTTCCTAGGTGTAATCCAGCTGCTGGTGGGTCCCAGGCGGGTGGGAGCCTTCCTGCTGGATTCCTTCAGCAGGGCTGGCGGGGCAGCAAAGGGTAGAGGAACCCCCAGCCCTTTCAGGGGCCCCTTAGTGCTTTTGAGGGGGTGTTTCAAGGCTGGAACTGGAGGAATCCAGCCACCCCCACCCACCCGCCTAGTTCCACCTGGGCACCACTCCATGGGTCCTGGGGGCAGGGTTGGGCTGCAGCGGGCACCTCTCAGGGCAGCCTCCCTGCCAACTTCTGCTCTGACTGAGTCTGATCCACCTCCTTAAATGTAAAACATTCAACCTTCTGCAGAGAGGACCAGACAGCCAGTCTCTGCTGAAAGCCCCAAAGCTGAGACCTGGAATGTTGTTGCTGTTTTATTACCTAGGTTGAACCATGAGTTAAGGCTAGTGGTCCACTTGCTAAGCCTCAGGTCCCCTCCCCTCTCCTGAGCCATCCAGGGGCTTGTCATTCGTTGGGAGGCTGGGAGAACCCGGAGGATTTTTCTCCCCTCGCTTACCCTTTCATGACCTCTGACCCCTGCCTGCCATCCCCCAGGCCTCTGGGGGTTGTCATCTCTGCCCTGGGATGTTCCAACGACTGGGAGTGGTAGCTGAGCCCTGTGCCAGCGCTCAGACCCAGAAGGCAGAGGCTTCACTTGGGATCTTGTTAGAACGCCCCTTTCCCGGCAGGAGGACAAAGGTGGGGCCTGAGAATCTGCATTCCTCACCAGCTCCCAGGTGCTGGTGAGGCTGCTGATCTGGGGTGGGTGGGGTGGGCACGCTCCTCAAGCCAGGCCCTGGGCCTTATGAGAATCTGTCTCCCTAATCACCAGAGGCAGCTTCCTTCCCCTTTGCACACGGAAAGCGCAGGCCCCAGAGAGCGCAGGTAACTTGCCTGAGGTCCCGAAGCTGGGAGCTGGGAGCTGGGAGCTGGGAGCCAGGCCAGGCCCTCTGGGCCAGTGCCACCTTGGAAAGGCGGTTAGCGGGGAAGCCGTTTTCTGTTGAACAGTGTCCCTGGTCCAAAAGCCACAGGAGGCTTTTCAAGGCAGCCAAGTCGGATGTAAGTCAGGGAGAGCCAGGGCCAGCCAGGCTGCACGGTATGGGGTGCTGGCATGTGGCCTGCTGGGGGTAGAAGCCGGAGACGGGGTGCTCACAGCTCCTGGCAGACCAGCGTGGGGCCTGCCTGGAGCCCAGGGAGGCACCAGGTGGCATTTTCTGCCTCCTCGTTGTTTAGATAAATCCCAGGGTGGAGAGCTGACTAGAAGGGTCAGCAGTGGGACAGGCCAAAGCTGAGACCTGGTGCATCAGTCGTTTAAAGGCTGGCCTCTCCTTGCAGTCGCAAGGGCGCTTTTCCTTAACTGGGGGTCTGCTTTGGGGACTGAAGGGTTATGGTCTCCTGCCTGGCTGGGCCTTCACTTTTGCACTGGGCACCTGCTCCAAGCAACTGGGAAGAGTGGAATAGATTTAAGGTCTGGGTCCTCGAAATGTGGTCACTGGCAGGAGCAATCTGAACTTCGAGGGGAGCCTGTTAGAATGCAGAACCTGGGACCCTGCCCCGAGCATCTCCACCCCAGCCCTGCTGACTTAGAACCTGGCGGGAGTGCCCAGTCCTCTGGGTTTTAACAAACCCTCCAGGCTTCACTCGGGAGAAGGGCTGATTTCTCTGTCTCCAGCCAAGTACCCAGGGGTGGGAGAGGGTCAGTCCTAACCTTTGCAACTGGCTAGAGTACCAAGGCTGCCAGGGGACCTCAGACATCATTTCCTCTGTGGCTCCCTTTTCTGATGGCCTGGGTGTCAGAGAGAGAAAGGGACATGCATAAACTCACACTGCAGTTTCAAGGCAGATGGAGTCTGGGGTCCTAGGGCGGCAAGTGGTAGAAATCAGTTCCCACACATTCTGACTCCTTTAAGGGAAGAGCCCAGAGTCACACTTCAGGTGTGGCTGGATCGAGGTGCTGAGAGAGGTCACGGGGCCCCGTTTCTTTCTCGTTTTTCTCTGTGCTCCGTGTCGCCCCTCTGGTGGCCCCACTCTCCCTGGGGTGCCCCCAGCTGCACAGCGTGTTGCCCACCCCCACCCCCGGCAGAGCCACCTCAGCCTAGAGAGAGCTTTCCTTTTTTCCCAGGGTTTTCCGCACAAGCCACTGTCGTCCTTCTCAGCGTCCAGTCTTGGTCCTGTGCCTGTCCTGGAGTCAGTCATGCCAGCCCTCTGATGGGCTCAGTCCAGCTTGCATGCCCCCCCTGGAAGTAGGAGGTGGGCTTAGCCCACCCAGAACCCCGGGGGCTGAGAGGAGCGGGGTGGGGTGGTCTCCAGGGAGAACAGATGCAGGGAACAGACGGACCCAGAGAAAGGGGTCCAGGTGCCTGCACACTATTGATGCAAAGGGGCTTGGTGCCATTTTTCCTCTTCTCCGAGCTGGGCTGGCCTCATGTACCTGCTAAGGTCTCACTTTGGACCCAGTTATCCTCCTCTGCGTCTGGCTCCTTGAGCATTGCACCTGTAATTGTACACTGAACATGCTACCTTCCTCGCCCCCTTTGCATCTCTTCCCTGGGCATGGTCCTGGATAACAGCCGTGCCGTTTCCACCACCCGCACCCGCTGCAGACATTACTAATCCACCCAGAGTTCACAGAGCCACGTGTCCACCCGGAGAAGGAAGCCTCGATGGCATCCTCATCAGCCTTCGCCATGGGATTCCAGGCTCCAAGAGAGCGAGGCCCTCAGCTTTCTTATTCACTGCCGGGCTCCCACGGCCTCCAGCAGTGCCTCCCATGTAGTCGATGCTCGATAAATAACTGACTCGGCCTTCCTACGCCCAGTGCCCGGGACACAGCAGGGGCCCGTGTGAGCCTGTGGGGACGGGGGCCCCATAGACTGCTGGAACCCAGCTCTGAGTCTGGGGAAGAGGCCCTGTGGGCAGGGCTGCAGGTACAAAGAGGAAGTAAGTGCCCAGTCCTGGAGGCCTCTCTGCTCTAACAGCCCCTCCCCACCCCGACCGCCCCCACTAATCCATTTTACTGCTCATCGAAGTCTGAGGTCTTCCTTGATAAGGAAGCACTTCCTGGTTTTCTGCATTTTTTTAATCCAGGAAACCTGGAGAGCCTTCCAGCACAGCTCTGCTGGTGAAATGAGAGGCAGACGTGATCCACCCCCACTTGCCTTGTTTCTCAAAGCGAGTCCCGAAGAACCGAAGGGGTCTATTTAAAAAAAAAAAAAGTTTTGAGGGTCAGTCACATCTGGGGACCACTTGACTCAGCCCAGTTCAACAGGTGTCCCTGGAGCACTGAAGCTTAGCCTCTAACCAGAGGATGAGTGTTATTAATACATTCTTCATCTAGACAGCCACTCACAGCCCTGGGCGCATGGCTGAGCCCGGGGGGGGGCAGCTCATGGGAGCGCAGGTTTTGGGGTTCGAGCTGGGGGTGGGGGTCGCTTACCCCTTCTCAGACAGCAAGAAGAGCCTTTCCCTCTCTTGACTGCTCCTCCCAGCTCCGCTTCCCGCCCCTGACTATTTTAGGGACTCTGCACCCGGGCGAGGGGTGTATGAGCGTGCGCCTGTGCGTGAACATGTGGTATGTGTGTGTGTGCACTCGTGTGTGTGTGTGTGTGTGTGTGGAAGCACCAAGTGCCCCCCGGATGTGGACGGGTTCCCAGGGCCTAGAGCAGTGCCTGACATGGTAGACGCTCAATAAGGAGCTGACTCCGCGTTGCTGCCCCCAGCGCTGCGGGCTGGGTGGTCACGCGGGGAACAGACCCCAGGGTCCTGCGTGCCTCACAGCCTGACTAGACCTCTTCTTCCCTTCTCTGCTGCCTCTGCTCGCCACAGGTCCAGAGCAACAGCGCTTTGTGAGAAGCCTCCAAAACATAAGTGGCGTCTGACCTCCCCGCGGTCGCGGTGTCTTGCCATGGGTGGCAGGGACCTGTGGGGGTGGCGGGGGGGTGGATTGCAAGATTCCAGATCGAAGTGCCAGGACCCTGTCCGCAGGTCAGCTGGGGATGGCGGGTCCACGGCCCAGCTTGGCCACCAGTATACGTTGGTGGCAGGGAGACGGCCCTGCAAAGCTGCTGTACGCTGATTCCAGAGTCCTGGCCCGGCTCCCTGCCTGGCTCCGCACCGGGCATGGAGGGGGCCCTCGCGGGGTCGATGCTGAGGTTCAGGGTCAGGCGCATGTGAAAGGGGCTCCCAGCTAATGGGATGCTCGAGAAATTGGGCTGCTGTCCCAGGCATCTTTTCATTGCATTTTCTCTTTATTAAAAAAAAAGGAAAACCTTCAGGGAAGTTGCAAGAATGTTACAGTGAAGCCCTGTATGTCCTTCCATTGCATCTTCCCACTGGGAGCAGTTTCGTCCTGGGCTCCGTGGCTTTACCGTGAGCCGTGAAAACAGCCGCGTTTGCGTTTACTGTGGTTGCCTCTGCGGGGAGTTCTGGGTGGTGCGTTTTCCCTCTAATCCTTCCACCTGCCCTTCGTGAGAGCAAGGACTTTCGCTGCAAGCCCTCAGTGATCAGCCCTGGAACATCTCACGTTGACACGGTTCTGTTATCTAATCGACGTTAATAGCGTTTTGCGTTTTGCCGATTGTCTAGTGTGTACAGAACTCCCCCCACCTCCACTCCAGTTCAGGGTCACAATAGGCTTTTTTTATTTATTTCTTTTTTTTTATTGGAGGACGATTGCTTTATGGTGTTGCGTTGGCCTTTGCCGTATACCAGCATGAGTCAGCCACAGGTATACCTATGTCCCGTCCCTCCGGAGTCAGCCTCCCGTCCCACCCCCACCCCACCCCTCTTAGAGCACCCCGCCCCCACCTGTCGCATAGCACTGGCTTGAGCACCGTGTGTCACACAGGCCATCCCACTGGCTGTTTATTTTGCATATGGTGAGGTGCATCTTTCCATGCTATTCTCTCAATTTGTCCTACCCTCCCCTTCCCCTGGGCTTCCCCTGTGGCTCAGCTGGTAAAGAGTCTGCCTGCAATGCGGGAGACCTGGGTTCGATCCCTGGGTTGGGAATATCCCCTGGAGAAAGGAAAGGCTGCTCACTCCGGTACTCTGGCCTGGAGAAGGCCCAGAGAATTCCTGGAGTGCCAGGGTCCAGCCCCGGTGGATCCAGGGTGATTCGAAGGTGGGGACGGAGTCGGCGTCTTTGGAAAAATACATATTTAATCACAGATATAGAGAGATTGGAAATGGATAGTGCAGTAGGAAGATTAGTGGAGAAAAAGAGGCTGAATAACTTGGATTACGTGGAATAGCATCCATGCTCCAGATGGGAATTCAGCCAGAAAAACGGGAGCAAGAAAGAAGCGACATGGGGGAATCAGTCTTTCCGGAAACTGATCCGATTTCTTTATTTTTGGGTTTGCTTATATACCTTTTGTTACACATAGGGATGAATACAGAGTCACGCGGGGGTCAGCAGTCCTGACCTTTATCAAAATCAGGTGCTTCACGTAAATGTATAAAAAAAGGTCTTAGGGATATTACATCATCTTCTGGCCGTGAGTGAGACCTGCTGACATTTTATGATCCTTTCTTTCTGATAACCAAAAAACTTATTTCTTCCAAGGGTGTTTTTTCTTAAACCAGGCACCACCCTCCAAATAAAGTTACATTCCTATGGGGTGAGGGTGTAGTGAGTTACAATCAAGAAAGGAATTTATTTAACCCAAGGTTAACATGATTAGTCTTAAAGGTTAATACTTATTTCTTCCTATATGCTTAAAGGTTAATACTTATTTCTTCCTATATGCTAGTTATATTCATTATAAGTGTAGGGAACATGGAGATTTAGCAGCAAACATCAGCCCAACAAGTGAAAATCCTTTCACCAATGCTCCCCTTAAGATCTATTTAGTCTTAAGATATGGTAAAGTTACATTTTTACATAGCAAGGACACAGTGATTTATAACAAAGTACAGTGATCTATTACAAAAGAGAAAATCCATTAACTCAAAAAGTCTAGTATTGCTAACATCAAAAACTACTATATTTCCTTTTCTATATTCCAAATACATTGATTAATATATTCCCAAGTGCCTAAGGAGATGGAGGCCTGGCGGCAATCATTGACTCAACAAGAAGAAAAAGCCCTATGCTAATTAAGACTCAAAATACTCCAGAACTCTCTGTGCTGTTTACGGTTGAGAGGTAGTAAACAATCATGTGCCTAGCGGCAGCAGTATGGATAATCCTGTCACACAAGCTAGTCTGTCAGCAGAGAGGTTTGACCTGAGACATCCTTGTCCCACCCAGAGCAGGGGATTAGCAACAATTATTGTCACAACAAATGAAAAACCCTTCACCAATATAATTCCTAACCAACCCATTATACTAATAATTTCTAACTCCCCAAAAGAATTTGCCTTTAGTAAGTCTAAAACATCTCGTGCCTCTCAGGTTGGGAGGCTGTAAACAATCACATGTGGCCGGAGGAACCTATACAGGTGGGCTAGATAACCTTCAGAGGCGTCCGTAAGCTGAAACACTCTTGTCACGCCCAGGAATTTTTATTGCCTTGGAGCCGCACGTTTACTCCTTCTCCGAGAGAAACGGTTATGGGGGAGAGCCCCCCGTAAAGTCAGAGGTGTAGGAGAGAGCATAAAACAGACTCTGGTTTTGGGGTTAGATGCTCGGGAACAGGGGGTTTCCTGAGGCTTGATCACGCCTTTGGGTATGCCAAGCCTCCTTCCTCATGACCTTTGCCCTGGGCGGAGTTCCTCACGCTGGCCCCCGGCACTGGAGAATCCCATGGACTGTGTAGTCCATGGGGTCACAGAGAGTCGGGCACGACTGAGCGACTTTCACTTTCACTTTCTCCTTCCTCCGCTGTGCCCACAAGCCTGTTTTCTACGTCTTCATCTCCCTTGCTGCCCTGCAAAACGTTCCTCAGTACCATCTTTCTAGATTCCAATGTGCGCATTAATGTACGATATTTGTCGTTCTCTTTCTGACTGACTTTAGTAGTGCTTTTAATGTGTTTGTTAAAAGGGTTTGATGGGGGCAGGAACCTGACTGAAGCCACTTTTCTGCAGCTGCCTTCTAAGCCTTGATTTAAACATCCTCACTGTGTGTGTGTGTGTGTCCAGCTTGTTGTGACCCCACAGATTGGACCCTGCCAGCCTCCTCTGTGCATGGGATTCTCCAGGCAAGAATACTGGGGTGGGTTGCCATGCCCTTCCCCAGGGGATCTTCCCGACCTAGAGATCGAACCCAGGTCTCCCACACTGCAGGCAGATTCTTTACCATCCAAGCCACCAGGGAAGCCCCTAGGGTTTTTCAAAGAAGTCTTTGAGTCGTGACATTCAGTAAGAAGCACGCTTCTTGACAGGATGCGGCGAGTACTTACACACGCGTGAGACTGAAACCAGAGTTTCACAGAGTGATACGCGCAGCCTCCCCGTCTGCAGGACTCTCTTCTGTCCTGTTCGCCTTCTTACCAACCATCACCCTGACCCCCTCGGTTGATTTCATGACCCACTAGTACATCTTCGTTTGGAATTTGAAAACCTGGCTTCCTAGGCAGAAATTTCTCCTGCGCATCGAGCTCCCCAGGGCTGGGTTTGGTTGACTGGGGTCACCTGGGAAGCCAGGACTGGGAGAAACACCCGAAGACCCTTGGTGTATCCGATTGCACCCCGCCATCAAGCCCCCAGCCCTGGGTCTCTTATCACTGGCAGCCACGGGCCCTGGCCCCACCCAAGACCTGTCCTTCGTGGCTTGACTTCAGGTGCAGAGAGCCAGGCTGGCACATCCCTGGCGGCTCCGGACACCTCCCTGACCAGCTGCCAAGTGGCACGGAGCTGCCCTCACTCTGGGTCAGCCTCCGGACTCATCACTGTCATAAACAGAAAGAGGAATCATCTCGAACATTTACGGAACTCTTTAGCAACGTTCGCTGTGCCTCCGAGGGTTTGAATGACAGTGGGTTTTCTCCCGCGGTGGCCCTGTGACGGGCACGGTGCTACCTTGCGTAGGGACGACCACCAAGCGCTGCGTGCCATCTCTGTGTCAGACTCCGCTGGCACCGCAGATGCCCGCGGCCCTCACAGTAACCGTGCGTGCCGTGGTGGTGCTCCACCCCACAGATGGGGAAACTGAGGCTCAGAGCGGTGGTCCGATTGCCCCTTCACCCCCAGGTCACACAGGACGTGAGCCCTGGTCAATCTGACTGGTGCCCACACCACCCAGCAGGGCCCTCCCCTGCCCGCTCCCCCAGGCTGAAGCAGACTCTGGTCCAGCCCTTCCCCCCTGAGGCCTCTCACTGGTTAATGAGTAGCCCAGGGCAGCCTGGAAGCCAGGTGCCTACTGCCCTGAAGCTGGAATGTGCATTCTGCTCCAGATAAAGACACTCTTGTGCAAGGGGCTTGGCCCTTAGAGGCAATCCACAGAGGCAGGCCACGTGTTCCTCTCTTCCAAGGCTTGCTGATCCATCCACACTTGGTGGGAGCCCATTTGACAAGAGAGGCTTATCTGATGCCTCCTCCGAGCAGCCCTCCCGGTTTAGTCTTCCTGCTGGGTCTCCCTGGCCCCCAGACTGGCAGGGAACGGGGTTTGGAGGGCGGTGTCTTTACAGAACAGTTGCCTGCTCTGACATCTCAGCCCCGCTGGGTGTCTGGACTTCAGTTCCCACCTGAGAAAGGGGACGATGATCACTCAGGGGCCCCCACAGAGTCGAGGATGTGATCGATGTGTGTGTGTCTGTCGGCTGATCAGCAGACCCTGGGTTACTAATGAACCCACCAAAGGTAGTATTCCTGACCCGGAGGGCAGCCTGTGTGGTGGAAAGTCCATGGAGCTGGAGAGTCAGCCAGGCCGGGCTCAAATGCCAGCTCCAGCCCTGGCCAGCTGTGTGACCTCGGGGGCAGTCACTGGCCAAGCCTCTCAAAGCTTCCTCTTCCCCGCCCAGCTGTGAAATGGAGCAGTGAGAGCCCGGGAGGAGGAGACAGTGGAGAATCAGGGGAAATGACCAGTCCTGAGTCGGACACAACTGAGCCCAGGGGGTTCGGGAGGCTGGAGCTCCTAACAGAGTTGGTGCCAGCACCCAGAAGCATTTCTTATCTCCTCTCCCAGGTGGGATCCCTGAACAACACCCCCGCCCCCGTCACCTGAAAATCAGATCCACCCTCTTGGGTGCCCCGGCTGAGGAAGGGGGAGTCTCTTTGGGCTTATCGTAAGGGTTCCCGTGGGCCTTCTCCACCTGCGCCTCCTCAGCCACCCCCACCCCACCCCACCCCAGCTTGTAAACTCTGACAGGGGTGGGGTGTCAGTACAGGCAACCGGCGACCACCCGCCAAAGGACTTGCTGCTTCGAAGGGCCTAGACAGAAACTTCCTCGTTTGCCCTGACTATGTTGCACGCCTTTTAAAACACTGAGATACCTTTGACATACAACGGTAGTGTGACTTTAAGGTGTACAGCGTCTTGACTGTGTCCATTGCTGTTGCCCCATGAGCGTCACCGTAGCATTTAGTTAACACCGCCACTCCGTCACTTAATGATTTCTTCTGGTGTTGAGACGTTATATGCTTTTCATACAGAAGCTCAGAGAGCACAGAAAACTCGTAAGAAGAAAATCAAGTCCGTCTCTAGTCCTGCCATCCAGAGATAACCAACCTAACGGTGCGTTTATCAGCATGTGGGTAATGTACCTTATTTAAAATTTTCCAAACCGAGCTCATAACGTGGCTCTTTAGGAGCCAGTGTCTCCCACGACACACCCACTGCCCCCTGCAAACTATTTCTAGGAGTCTTTTGGGGTCTTGGATCTTCTATCTCCAGGGTTGGCAAACTTCTTAAAGGGTTGGCCAGGATGTGCTGTGGGCTTGGGGATCGTGTGCTCCCGCCTCTGCTCTTGCAGCTAGAACCCAGCCAACACAACAGGCAAAGGGTGGGTGGAGCTCTGTGCCAATAAAACTTTATTTACAAAAGCGGTGCTGAATCTGGCGGGGGCAGGAGGGGTGCAGTTTGCACACCCCCTGTTCTGGTTTGTTTTCATTTGTTTGGGTAACCTATCATTTCTTTAAGTAACCCCCTAGTGAGGAGAGACGGGCCATGTGCAGTTTCTTTCTTGAAAACTGCTCTGCTGTGAACACCTTTTTTTTGTTCTTCTATTTTTAATTGTGGTAAAATACACTTAACGTAAAGTCTGTAGCCCTAACCGCTTTAAGCCGACATTTCAGTCGTGTTAAGTCTGTTCACACTGTCGGCAGTCTCCAGACATTTTGCACGTTGGTCTGGTCAGGAAATTGGAATGTCTAGCCTGAAGGGGCTGTGCATTTTTAAGATGCTGGCACTTGATGCCAAATTATTGACTCGCCAGAAACTACCCTACTGTCATCAGTGACAACCGCAGTCCTTGAGAGGTGGCACGTCCCTGGGGAATGTACCTTCAGGGTCTTAGGGGACAGAAGATTTAGACCAGTTCATCCCAGAGGAGGGGGCTTCCCTGGTAGCTCAGCTGGTAAAGAATCCGCCTGCAATGCAGGAGACCCCGGTTTGATTCCTGGGTCAGGAAGATCCCCTGGAGATGGGATTGGCTGCCTACTCCAGTATTCTTGGGCTTCCCTGCTGGCTCAGCTAGTAAAGAATCTGCCTGCAATGTAGGAGACCTGGGTTTGACGCCTGGTTGGAAATCTCCCCTGGAGACGTTTATGGCTCCCCACTCCAGTATCCTGGCCTGGAGAATCCCATGGACTGTGTAGTCCATGGGGTCCCGAAGAGTCGGACACGACTGAGTGACTTTCACTTCCGCTCTCACTTTCATCCCAGAGGCGCTGCTCCTATTCTACCAGCCTTCCTTTTTTGGGGAAGAACGTAAGAACTCAGGAAACAAAAATGCTGTGAATCCTAGACCTCCTCCTCCAAGGCTGATAAATACACTCTTTAGAGAGAGGAGAGATATGTTTAAGACCTATTCTCACAGTGAGTCTGAGTGTAAATGTCTTTATATATATGAGATGGCACTGTGGTAAGGAAATCCAACCAGTCCATCCTAAAGGAGATCAGTCCTGAATGTTCATTGGAAGGACTGGTGTTGAAGCTGAAACTCCGGTACTTTGGTCACCTGATGCAAAGAACTGACTCATTGGAAAAGACCCTGATGCTGGAAAAGATTGAAGGCGGGAGAAGGGGACGACAGAGGAGGAGATGGTTGGATGGCATCACCGACTCAACAGACATGAGTTTGAGTAGACTCTGGCAGTTGGTGATGGACAGGGAGGCCTGGCGTGCTGCAGTCCATGGGTCACAAGGAATCGGACGTGACTGAGCGACTGAACTGCACTGAACTAGTGGTAAAGAAACCGCCTGCCAACGCTAGGAGACGCAAGAACCGTGGGTTCAGTCTCTGGGTTGGGAAGATGCCCTGGAGGAGGGCACAGCAACCTATTCCAGTATTCTTGCCTGGAGAATCCCATGGACAGAGGCGCCTGGCAGGCTACCATCCATAAGGTGGCAAAGAGTTGGGCATGACTGAAGCGACTTAGCACATACAGCACACGTGTATTTTAAAATATTTGTTGTGTTTACTTGGCTGCACGGGTCTTAGTCATGGCGGTCAGGCTCAGGTGCTCCGCAGCGTATGGAGTTTTCCTGGACCAGGGATCTAACACATGTCCACTGTATCGCACGATGGATTCTGAATCGCCGGAGCCCTTGTAAATGTCTTTTGGCCTCTGCCTTGCTGTGTGACCCAGGGCCTGTCGTTTAACTTCTCTGGGCCCCAGGGTCTTCAGTCAACATAGAGGTGATATAGAATCTCCCTTCTCCGGTTGTTGGGAGGATCAGGGGAGAAAAACCGGGAAAGTTCTCAGCACCGCAGCCCACGCAGGGCAGTGACTGCAAGTGGCACGCAGGGCAGTGACTGCAAGTGGCACGCAGGGCAGTGACTGCAAGTGGCACGCAGGGCAGTGACTGCAAGTGGCACTTCCTGTAACTGGTCCTCCTCTTGCTGCTACTACTGTTGATACATCAGGGCAGGCTGAGCACACGGACAATCGTGTGTGCAGCCTTTTGCAGTTCTCAGAAAGGCCTCCCACCTGTAATACTTGCGTTGTCATACCGCGTAGTTCTTACCGTCCCCATGCAGCAGGGGAGAAGACATGGGGCTGAAGGCGGCGGTGGCCCGCTTGCGGTCAGCGCATTTCGGCACAGAGCCTGGGGTGAGCCACGGCTTCGGCTTCTAGTCGAAGTCAGAGCTGCTGGGAAGCCCCCGGACCTCGGGGTCTCAGGCTGAGAGGAGATTCCTTGGATGCATCTTCCCGTCTCAGCTCTGAGCCCCACCAGGGATCACACTGGGATTTCTTCCAGGAGAGAGCTGATTCCTCTAACATGTGCGGTTCTTTCCTCAGCAGCACCAAGCAGTTCAATGCTGGCTGAGCGTCCCGCAGCCTGAGTCAGTACTGACGCTGCTCCTGTGCTGATCTGTTCGGTCGCTCAGTCGTGTCCGACTCTTTGTGGCCCCATGGACTGCAGCACGCCAGGCGCCCCTGTCCTTCACTGTCTCTTGGACTTTGCTCAAACTCCCGTGGTAGACACTCAGATTCCCCAGGGAAGGGCTCAGTCCCACCAGACGCCCCCCAAACACACACCCTTCAGCCTGAATGGCTAGGACTCCAAGGCTCCTACGACCCCCTCCTTGAGTTGGGTTAATTGGCTCCAACAGCTCAGCGACCTCAGAGAATCACTGTTTTCAGACTGAAGGTGTAACAGGAAGCAGATGAGAGAGACCCACAGGCAAGGCGTGGGGAAAGCGCAGGGCTTCCATGCCCTCTCCGTGCCCGTTCTGTGTCCCCAAATCTCCCTGTGTTCACCAACCAGAAGCTCCCCAAACCCTGTCCTTTTGGGATTTTCTGGAGAATTCATCACCTAAGCGTGATTGATTCCACCTCCAGCCCCTCCCCCCTCCCCAGGGCTGGGGGGTCCCGGGACTGAAAATTCCAGCCCTCTAATCACAGGCGGGTTCTCCTGGCAACCAGGCTCCCTTCTTTAGCCGCCTCCGAAGTCGCCTCATTAACATAACAAAAGACACCTCGATCGCTCTCACCACTTAGGAAATTCCTCGGGTTTTAGGAAGTCTCTGCTGGAACCTGGGATGAAGACCAACTTTATCTTTCCAATTATACATCGCAAGATCACAGAAGCTGAGGGGGCCTTTCAGACACCAGAGCCTCTCCCCGCGGTGAAACCTGAGCGGTTTCTGGAAGATACTGTTCTCTGTTAGTCTGTGCTCAGCCAGCAGACAGCAAGTCCAGAAACCCAGGCCCCTAAAGCTAAATGGGCACCTCCCAGCCCCAGGCCCGGCCGGCCTGGCTCCCCAGGGGCAGTCCCGTCTAGCACCCCCTTTACTGACCCATTTGCTGGGCACCTCAGACAAGTCCCTCCCCTTCTCTGGGCCCTGGGCCTGCCCTGTAAGACTGGGGGTCTGGAATCACCTCCCTGGGGTAGCTGTGCTGAGCTTTGCTGGCGGACATCAGCTCTGCCGTTTCAGAGCTAGTGGCCAAGTGTGAGGGGTCCCCCTCTGTGAGCGGGGTGTTCTCTGGGAGAGCTGAAAGCATGCTGCCCCTCGGGGTCTCTGCATCCTCAGGAAGGGGGCCGCCCCCACGGCAGCCTGGCCCGCCCTGCATGGGGCCTCACGCGGGGACCCCTCCCCTCCTCACCCCCCCAAGTCTCCCCCCTCCCCTGCCCCTCCCCCTCCCTGCCCCTCCCCCTCCCCTCTCCCCACCTCTGAGAGTCCCCCGGGACCCAGGCTGCCTTGCTCAGGCCTGCCACAGTGAGGGCAATGCGGCTCTCAGGTCTGTTTTCAGGGTCAAGTACCGTGAGCTTCTGCTTGTCTCGCCGCCACCTGATTCTTTCTGGCATCTGCCCGCCCCTGACCACCTCCCTACCCCGCCTTTCGCTCCTGTGTTAAGTCCCTGAGGCCCAGACACACCTGGTTCCGATGAGGAATCCCAGGCTGAGTCCTGCTCAGTGGGAAGGAAGCCGTGATGGGTTAGTTATGTCTGTCGGGGGCGGGAGGGGAGAAGGCCTGCATGTGGGCCATCCGAACCCCTTTCGGAGCAGACACCTGCTTTGGAAAAACTAGGGGAAAAGACGGGAGGCCGAGAAGACTGGGAAAGGTCTCTGCAGCCAGCGGACAAGAGGCTTCCTCTGGGTGGGAAGAAAGGACCAGGACTAAGGAAGGTGGTGACCGTTGAGTCCCAAGTGGCACCATTTGTGTCTAGGTGGTCTTCAGACCAGCGGGCTCCCCGAGTGGCTCAGACAGTGAGGAATCCACCTGCAATGCAGGAGACCCAGGTTCACTCCCTGGGTCGGGAAGATCCCCTGGAGAAGGGAGTGGCCACCCACTCCAGTATTCTTGCCTGGAGAAGCCCATGGACGCAGGAGCCTGGCGGACCACAGTCCACGGGATCACAGAGAGTCCACACGACTGAGCGGCTCACTTCCGCTTTTCGCTCTTCCTGACCAGGCACCCAGAGTGTTTGATCCCGCATTTCCGGGCTCTCGTGTCTTGTGCTGTGTAATGAGTGGAGGTGGGCGATCACACATCGAGACCCTCCAGAGGAGGTCGCCAGATAAAAGGCAGGAGCATCTGAGGGGCACGGCACCCTGCCCAAGGTCACACAGCACGTTGACGTTGGCGTCTCCCCCTACCGCTGCTTGCTGGCTGTGCGACCTCAGGAGTGTCCCATCCCCCTTGTGAGTCTCCGTTGCCTCATCTGTCAAAGGGGGGCTGAGGTGGGGATGCCCACTGGGTGAACCGGCGCACGTAGGAGAAAGCAGCCCGGTGTGTTAAAAAAGCTGAGGTAATGATTTATCAGCGTGACTTCTGAGTACCGGCTGTGATAGAGGACACTCCAGCTTTCAGGATGGGGTTAGTCACACTAAACGGAGCAGACACAAGGTGACGTCTCTTGCTCTAAAAGAGACAGAAGGGGAAATGCGTGGAGTGTCCCAGGTGGCTGTTCCCAGGCACTGATTCCCGACACCCTGGACCCCCACGTGGCTGGGGCTGAGCGCGCCATGGCTGGGGACCCAGCCTGCAGGGCTTCTGGGGAGAAGGGTCCCCCTGACTGTATTAAATAAATTACTTTTATGTCAGATTCATAAGCATCATGACAAGTCCTGGGGATACAAATATAAGGAAGACATAGCATCTGTGTTTTAGAATTTTATAGTCCAGTAGGTAAGTCTGTGCGAACATGTAAATTGCATTAAATTTTGCTGGGGTTTTTTTCCCAGTTTTATTGAGACTAAACGACATCCGTGTATGAGTTTCAGACGTCCGGCGTCATGGCTTGATTTAGGCGTATTATGAAACAATTATGAAGATTGGTTCTCTTAACGTCCATCACTTTGTGTAGGTACATCAGCTCCCAACTTAAGGGCACAGAGAGGGGCAGACCTTTATCTTCTCTTTGCCCCTTCTAGTCCATTTAAGAAATTTGCATGCTTTGCAAACCAGCTCTGCCGAGTCAGGGGAAGGCCCAGGTAAGAACGTTTTATGTCAGGGAAAGTTTGGGGAAAACCTGTAAGCATCTGAAAACTGAGAATTGAAAGTCTGCTCATTCAGTTGTCAGGAAGTGATGGACTTTTCCTGTGGGTCAGGGACCATGGTGGGCCTTGGGTCCCCAGAGATGAGCCTCGCTCTGTCTAGCTTAGGAACCGCCTGGCCAGCGGGGAGATGCTGCAAGTCGGGCGTCCATCGGCGGGGTCTCTTGAAGATGCTTGGGCACTCAAAGTTCAAAGAGCTTTCCCAGAAGCCTTGAGTGACAAAGCATGCCAGGTGGGCACAAGACGGGAAGGGTGTGCCTGGCGAGGAAGCCGCGCATGGAAGGGTCGACTGAGCGTGATGTGGCATTCGAGACCCCGGGATCCTGGGGGCTGGGCGGCTGGGCTGCGTGTTCGGGGGGCCGGCAAGGAGCCGCGTGGGTGATGGTCTCGCCTGGTGACCCCAAGGGCCCTGCTGGCTCTTTGCTCACTTTGGGGACCAGCCTGGATCCGATCCTTACTTCGTGTTCCCCGACGGCCCTTCAAGGTGGTGACTGTGGAGTTGTTTTCACAGCAGGCTTCTGCACAGAAAGAGAAACAGACAAGCCCAGCCCTCACCCAGACCCGCTTGTAGGAGCCTCACTGGCATGGTCAGAGGTCCCAAGAGGAGACCACTCTGATGAGACGTCTAACCTGGTTCTGCTGACTCACAGGGTTTTGGGAGCGTGCAGAGTGCCTTGGGAGGGAATGGTGGTGCCAGGCGGGCTCGGCTCCTGGCTGGACATAGGACACCCGATGGAGAAAGTGTTTATTTGGTATTTTCTCTGCCTGACAGACCAGCCCTGGGTGTTCACTGCTGCCTCTCCCAGCATTTCACTGGATGATGCTAACGAGGGGTGCAGTCCGTGTTTGCTGATTAGCTCCATGCAATGCAGGGACAAACTGTTTCTCCTGCGAACAGAGCCAGGCACACACTGAGGCACTTCCTGGTACCTGCCCTTGGGTAACGTGAGGTGACCCATTTTACAGATGGTGCAGCTGAGGCCCTGAGGGGAAGAGATGAGGCAGACTTGCAGCTGATCAAGGACAGAGTTGGGCTCCAGCTGAAGTCTCTGACAGTGGCTCAAAATAGGCAGAAGTAGAATGAGGCAAAGGGTGTTTGGGGAACAGAGTCTTATGTGCGGGGCTGGGGCGGGGGAGGCAGGAGGCTCACTCGTGGGGAATTCAGAGAACAAAGCTGGAGAGGCCACGTGGGTCCTTCCTCTCCACTGACCGTATATACACCTCGGCCAGCTGGGGGTCAGCAGGAACCGACTGATGGAACAGAGAGGTGAGTCAGGGGAAGGGGTCAACAGGTGTCTCAGGCATTAATAGCTCTGGCCCTGATCTCGGCTGTCCTTGCCCCTCCAGGAGTAAAAGGAGTCTTTGTCAGATGGCCCAGGCTCTGCACAGGGTGAATAAACTGAGTTCCGGACTGCAGTGCTTGGGACGCTTTGCGGGGGGGGGGGCGGAGGGTGAGCCCGCTCAGAGAAGGTGAGGGCGGTGCTCTCAGGGCTGAGATGCAGGCAGGTAGGGGGGCACCACGTCCAGAAAGGGTGCGGGCTAGCAGACAGCGCCCCTGCACACCCTCCTCTTCCTCTCATCAGTTCACTGAGGTTAGCCCGTCCGCGGACCTTAGATCAGGACGGTCTGAGTTTAAAGGGTTAAAAGCTGTTGCTGGCCTGAGGGGCTGGTGTTTCCCCAGCCCAGCAGGTGTACAGGATTAAGTGGGAAGGTCCAGACTCAGCACCCTGCGAGGTTGTGGTCACTGCGGTTCTGTGGTTGAGGCCACTGGGTCCTAGTCATGAAGACATGTGTGACCTGGACCCACTCGAGACCTGGATTTTAATCCTGTTGTTATTCAGTCGTTCAGTTGTGTCTGACTCTTTGTGACCCCGTGGACTGTAGCATGCCAGGCTTCCCTGTCCTTCACTGTCTCTCAGAGTTTGCTCAAACTCATGTCTGTTGAGTCGGTGATGCCATCCAACCATTTCATCCTCTGTTGCCCCCTTCTCCTCCTGCCTTCAATCTTTCCCAGCATCAGGGTCTTTTCCAACGAGTCAGCTTTTCGCATGAGGTGACCAAAGGATTGGAGCTTCAGCTTAAGCATCATTTCTTCCATTGAATATTCAGGTTCCTTTAGGATTGACTGGTTTGATCTCCTTGCAGCTCAAGGGACTCTCAAGAGTCTAACCCTAGTTCTAATCCTAGCTGGTGAATTTTCAAAATGACATCCCTACCTCTTACTGGCCTCAGTTTCCTTCTGTGTCAGGTGAAGAGGAGTCCCTCCTAAAATTCAAGATCATGGCCAGGAGATGCCCCAGAGCCCTGTGTTTGAGGACTCAGGGCCCTCAAGTCCTGCCTTCCCTGGCTGGGCAACCTGGTGAAATCGACCCATCTCTCTGAGCCACAGAGGTGGGTAAGATCCTTCATCCCATAGGATGGTTGGTAAGGACCAGATAAAATACAGAACCCAGGTGCCAGGTGAAACCCCAGGCGCCCGGGAGCTCAGCCCAGGGAGCTGGTATTTCTCTCTGGAACTGACTGTGCAGCTGGAGGATTTTATCCATACATTTGAGTCATTTCAACAGCGCATCTTCTTCTCTTAGGCTCTCTGAAAATGCTTTAAAGTCCCATTACCTTTGGATTGGCTATAGAAGAAAAGTGAGCAGCGATAATCAGTGAAAAGTGATTTAAAGAAGAAAAATATTTAGCATGATTTTTTAAAGTTACTGTTAGCTGGAATCATATCAAGTGCCCAGCAGTGCCAGACACATAATCAGTTCAGTTCAGTTCAATCACTCAGTCGTGTCCGACTCCTTGTGACCCCATGGACTGCAGCACACCAGGCTTCCCTGTCCATCACCAAATCCCGGAGCTTGCTCAAACTTGTGTCCGTTGAGTCAGTGATGCCATGGAACCACCTCATCCTCTGTCGTCCCCTTCTCCTCCTGCCTTCAATCTTTCCCAGCATCAGGGTTTCTTCTAGTGAGTCAGTTCTTTGCGTCAGGTGGCCAAAGTATTGGAGTTTCAGCTTCAACATCCGTCCTTCCAATGAACACCCAGGACTGATCTCCTTTAGGATGGACTAGTTGGATCTCCTTGCAGTCAAGGGACTTTCAAGAGTCTTCTCCAACACCACAGTTCAAAAGCATCAATTCTTCGGTGCTCAGCTTTCTTTATAGTCCAACTCCCACATCCATACATGACTACTGGAAAAACCATAGCCTTGACTAGACGGACCTTTGTCAGCAAACTCATGTCTCTGCTTTTTAATATGCTGTTTAGGTTGGTCATAACTTTTCTTCAAGGAGCAGGAGGCTTTTAATTTCATGGCTGCAGTCACCATCTGCAGTGATTTTGGAGCCCCCCAAAAATAAAGGCTCTCACTGTTTCCATTGTTTCCTCATCTATTTGCCATGAAGTGATGGGACCAGATACCATGATTGTAGTTTTTGAATGTTGAGTTTTAAGGCAGCTTTTTCACTCTCCTCTGTCATTTTCATTATGAGGCTCTTTAGTTCTTCTTCACTTTCTGCCATAAGGGTGGTGTCATCTGTGTAGCTGAGGCTATTGATATTTCTCCCGGCAATCTTGATTCCAGCTTGTGCTTCATCCAGCCCGGCGTTTCTCATGATGTACTCTGCATATAAGTTAAATAAGCAGGGTGACAATATACAGGCTTAACATACTCCTTTCCCAATTTGGAATTGGTCATTGTTCCATGTCCAGTTCTAACTATTGCTTCCTGACCTGCATACAGATTTCTCAGGAAGCAGGTCAGCTGGTCTGGTAGTCCCATCTCTTGAAGAATTTTCCACAGTTTGTTGTGATCTACACAAAGGCTTTGGCATAGTCAATAAAGCAGAGACAGATGTTTTTCTGGAACTCTCTTGCTTTTTCTATGATCCAGAAGATGTTGGCAATTTGATCTCTGGTTCCTCTGCCTTTTCTAAATCCAGCTTGAATATCTGAAGTTCAGGGTTCACGTACTATCGAAGCCTGTCTTGGAGAATTTTGAGCATTACTCTGCTAGCGTGTGAGATGAGTGCAAGTGTGCAGTAGTTTGAGCATTCTTTGGCATTGCCCTTCTTTGGTACTGGAATGAAAACTGACCTTTTCCAGTCCTGTGGCCACTGCTGAGTTTTCCAAATTTGCTGGCATATTGAGTGCAGCACTTTAACAGCATCATCCTTTAGGATTTGAAATAGCTCAGCTGGAATTCCATCACCCCCACTAAGTTTGTTTGTAATGATGCTTCCTAAGGCCCACTTGACTTCACATTCCAGGATGTCTGGCTCTAGGTGAGTGATCACACAACTGTTGTTATCTGGGTCAGGAAGATCCTTTTTGTATAGTTTTCCTGTGTGTTCTTGCCACCCCTTCTTAATATCTTCTGCTTCTGTTAGGTCCATACCATTTATGTCCTTTATTGTGCCCATCTTTGCATGAAATGTTCCCTTGGTATCTCTAATTCTCTTGAAGAGATCTCCAGTCTTTCCCATTGTATTGTTTTCCCCTATTTCTTTACACTGATCACTGAGGAAGGCTTTCTCATCTCTCTGTGCTATTTTTTGGAACTCTGCATTCAGATGGGTATAGCTTTCTTTTTCTCCTTTGCCTTTAGCTTCTCTTCTTCTCTCAGATATTTGTAAGGCCTCCTCAGACAACCATTTTGCCTTTTGCATTTCTTTTTCTTGGGGACGGTCTTGATCACTGCCTCCTGTATAATGTCACGAACCTCCGTCCATAGTTCTTCAGGCTCTCTGTCTATCAGATCTGATCCCTTGAATCTATTTCTCACTTCCACTATATAACCATAAGGGATTTGATTTAGGTTATACCTGAATGGTCTAGTGGTTTTCCCCACTTTCTTCAATTTCAGTCTGAATTTGGCAATAAGGAATTCATGATCTGAGCCACAATCAGCTCCCAGTCTTGTTTTTGCTAACTGTATAGAGCTTTTCCATCTTTGGCCGCAAAGAATATAATCAATCTGATTTTGGTGTTGACCATCTGTTGATGTCCATGTGTAGAGTCTTCTCTTGTGTTGTTGGAAGAGGGTGTTTGCTGTGACCAGTGCGTTCTCTTGGCAAAACTCTATTCGCCTTTGCCCTGCTTCATGTTGTACTCCAAGGCCAAATTTGCCTGGTACTCCAGGGATCTCTTGGCTTCCTACTTTTGCATTCCAGTCCCCTATAATGAAAAGGACATCTTTTGGGGGTGTTAGTTCTAGAAGATCTTGTAGATCTTGACACATAATATCAGCCACAATTATTGTTTCCAGGATGTCAGAACAGTTGGAATTAGCACAAAGGGTTGCTATGACAGTGCTTTTCCAGGGTCCTCATTCGCTGCTGCCTGGAAGAAGGCGGGTCGCTTGCCCTACAGCACCCAGACGAGGGGAGGAAGAGGCCAGGATTACAGCTGAGGAATGACCACCTTATTCCACTGGAGATGGGCAGGGAGGGGATGGTCAGGGAAGTCTTCCTGGAGGAGGTGGCATTTTGAGGATGGAGAAGCGGTGATGTGCGTTCCAGGGCCTGGAATGAGCTATAGAAATGCACCAAGCTGTGACAGTCTGGAGCCTCACAGGTGATGCTGTACAGAGATGGTGAGTGCTGTGATGGAGGAGACCCCTCTGACCCTAGTTTTGCCAAGAGACGTTCCCAACTGGTGGCATTTTTCTGGAGCACGTAGTCTCCAGGCACCTCGGTGGTGCTGGAAGAGCCATTGTGACCTCACGAGCAGATATTCTGAGGCCTGGAGCCAAGGTGCCGGACATCTGTACCATCTCAGATTGCCGATGCGTCCTATTTTCCAGTGCCTTGGGTGAGTCAGCCACACATTTCCGCCTGCGTCTCTGTTTGCTCACAGAGCCTCTGTCCCCTTAGAGCCACGCTGGGCTGCCTTCTGTGGCCTAGGCTGGTGAGGGTTCCAGCAGCGGCAGTTGCCTCGGAGACGGTGTTCAGGGAGACTGCCTCAGAGGGGGAGCGAGGGACACATGTGGGAGGCCTCCGGGTCAGGTTCCAGCCCAGTGGTCCCACTGGGGGCCTGGCGGGAGCAGGGTCTTCCTCAGAGGCGTCCAGCTTGGAGCAGGCCATGGGCCCCCTGCCTGGGACTCACCCAGGTCACCCACCCCAGACCACCAGTGGGACCCTCTGTTTACCCACCTCCTCAGCCCAAATCCTTGCGTGATGGAGCCTCTTGGCACCTGAGCTGACCGCAGGTAGGTCGCTGGGTGAAGAGGCAGGGCCTTCCCTTGGGGTCAGGTGCCTCTGTGGGACTCGGGCTCTGGAATTCCTGAGCCTAGGAAACGGGTCCCCGAATCAGTAAGGAGAGGAGCTGGTCCTGGTCCCCCAAACAGTAAGGGCTGGAGGGAAAGGGTGCTAGCTGTGCAGAGTGCAGAGCTGAAACTTGGGAGCCTGAAGCTGGTGCCCCCTGGACCTCAGTTTCCCCACCTGTAAAATGGGCACGCTAGGTCAGATGCTGCCGCTGAGTTTCACAAACTAGTACGTGTCAGGAGCCGAATTGGCACTAGGAATAGGAGTGGCCCACCCTCAGGCCAGCACACTTATTTCACTTCAGGGCAATTCTGTGGAAGTGACCATCTGCTCTTACCATAATGTTGTGAAAGAAACATGCTTTTAATCCCCACCTCCAGACAGCAAGGCGGTAGTGTCAGAAGGTGCTGTGTCTGAGAGCGAGTCCTGGGCAGCCTTCCGTTGCAGGCCGGGCCTCCCACCGTGCCGTGGGCTGCAGGTGGCTCTGTCCCGGCTGCCCGGGCCTGACGTTGGGCAGCTCACAGTAGGAGCTCGGGACCACACCGGGGCCCGTGCCCTGCCTCACCTCCCTGCTGCCGGGCCCTTCCTTGAGGCCAGCCCCTCCGCTTCTGGCCTCAGCCTCCTCATCTCCGGGCAGCAGCTCCCAGGCTGACCTGTCTCTCAGTGTTGGCCAGAAGGGGGGTCTTGGATACCTAGGGACCTCCAGCTAAGACCCTTTAGGTTTCTAGGTTCTCAGGAGCTGAGGGATCACAGAATCTGATTTCTACAGCTTCAGCTGTCCTGAGGGACACCGGCGAGGCCACCTCTTCCTCGAGAAGATTTTCTTCTCAGCTGCCCAGGGTCTCCGACTGTGATCGGAGTGTGGAGGGGGCTGCTCGGGCCCCGTTTGAGTAGCTTGGTCTGCAGTTCCTGACGTGGTGGTCGGGCGACGCTGCAGCCCCTTTCTTTTCAGCAGCAAAGGCCGTGTCTGCTCTCGGTCGAGTTCAGACCCCTCCCCTGTGACATCTGCCTCCCCTGCTTGGCAGGCGCCCTCACCCCAGGGTCCAAAGGGTGCCGCCTGAGATGCACTCCAATCCCACCCCAGTGCTAGGCCAGGAAGGTGAGGAGGTGTCCACAGCCAAGCTCAGATCCCAGGGAGCACCCACACAGGGCCCCTCAGTCCCGCCTTCCACCTACGGAATGGGAGAGGAAGTTGGAAGCGGGGTGGTAGGTGATGCCCCGAGCCTCAGAGCTGGCTGGCCCTGGGCCTGGCTCCTCGGCGGATCTGTCAAATCCCCAGCAGGCCTGGGAGACAGCCCGCAGGGCCCTGGCCATGAGTCTAGGCTGCCTCGGCTCTCAGGGAGGCTGTGGATGACTTTGCTCACCGTCCTGATCATGTCCAGCACGCATGTGGTCCAGGTGCTGTTCTGAGCAGTCTGCACGTACCTGCCGTTCATCTCAGCGGCCCTAAGAGGCAGGCCCCGCCCCTGCCCCCGTTCTACGTGTGGGTAAACTGAGGCACAGAGGGTGTGTCGACGCTATTTTCTGCTTCCCTGAGGGCAAGAGGGCTATGTGTGTGCACGTGTGTGGGGAGGGGCAGGACACTGCTCCTCCAGGCGGGGTCTCCTGCTCGGAGGGCTAAGCCACACCCTGGAGAGGGCAGGCCTTGCCTTGATCAAGCAGCTGTCAGAGGCCAGACTGGCCCCACAAGGCTCTGGGCTTGACTGGGGGAGAGGGCAGTGGCACCTGAGGGACTCGGGGTTCTTTCAGGCAGGCCCCACCTGCCGCCTCCACCTTGGAAAAAATGGCTGCCAGGGCGATGGCCAGAGGGGTCCCCAAGTCCTAGGCAGCGTGCCTTGCACGCCCTGTCCTCGGAGAAGCGGCCCAAGGTCCACTCGGCTGGACTCTGCCCTTCACCAGGCCTCAAAGCCAGCTCCCAGCTTCCTGTGTGTGTGCCCCTCGCCCACTGGGGGGCTCTCGGAGGCTCATGCCACCCCAGGACCCCATGTGGCCACTCAGCTCCCTGCCCCAGAGGCCCCAGCGATGACCTGCCGGCTCTCACCTGCAGCTCTCAGGCCCCTTTTCACTGAGCCAGCGGGCAACACGGAGCGCTGGCCTTGCCCTGGGCTCAGGCCCGGCTGCCTGCCACTCACTGGGTCATCTTGGGCCAGTCCTGGCTCCTCTCAGAGCCTCTGTTTCCTCCTCTGCAGGACGGGGCAGAAGTACCCGTTCCCCAGAACACGGTAAGGAGCAGTGCCAGTAGGAAATACCAGGTCTGGGGCAGATGGTGTTTGGGGTGGCCCAGGGCTGGCAGAGATGAGACCCAGCCCCCAGCTGCTCCGTCTGGCAGAGGAGATCACACACACGTGCAGAGGCACACATGCTCCCATGCATTGTCATCGCTGAGTCCATTTCATAGGCTGCTTTTCTTTTGCATTTTCTCGAGAGCCTCCCAGTCCATTAGCACCGCTGTGCCTGGCCTCACATGATGCTAAGATTCACCTGGGGGCTGCTTCACCGGCTTTGAAGATTCAGTCACTAGGGGGGCCGGGAAGGTGCCTGCCTGTTCAGCCAGAGCCCCGGGTGCCGCCGATGTTCACACACCCGTGAGGGTTCCGGGCATCTGCTAGCCCTGCCCGAGAGCCCAGAGACATCACCCAGGGATGGCTGCACAGATTAGGAGGCTCATTTTACAGGAGAAGAAACTGAGGTTTCCTGAGAAGACCTTTGAACTTTGTCCAAAGCTGCGCAGTTCTGAACAAGAGCCCAGTGCCTGGGGAATGTGGGTGTGGGGGCGGGGGAGGGTGACCCTGGCCAGAGGAGGGGAGGGAAAGAGTGGGATGGGCATGAAGGGCTTCCTGGAGGAGGTGACACTTGAGCCAGGTCTTTCAAGGCAGGTGGGATCCACCTGAACATGAGGGAACCCACAAGCAAAGTGCAGAGTGGAAGCGGGTATTGCTGGGGAGAACGAGGCGGCCCCGGGATCCATGCAGGACCAGAGAGGGGAGGTACGGTGTCAGAGACTGGGGATGGGGCGAGTATAACAGGCCTTGGGTCCCGGTGGGGAAGTGTGGATGACAGTGAGTCCCCTGCGTACCGACCTGCCGGCTGCAGACCTCCACAGGGTCAAACGTGCGTTCGCACGTCTAGTCGCGTGAGTTGAGTTCACGCGCCTGGTGAACGTTGGCACAGGCGTGCATCCTTCACAAGCGGCCGTGCTCCCATGCCCTTTACGGCCCTGCACAGACCAGGCCGCCTTCGCCCCCCTCCACACCCATAGCTCTTCTTGCCTGTTGGCTCGGTGCCCACTCCTCTGTGCCAGCTGTTGCCCTGGGCTACTGTACCTTTCAGGGTACTGTACTGTAAGATTAAAAATCTCTCCTTTATTTTTTTTTTTTGTGTTTTTTTTTTTTTTTATGCAGTAGCTGTGTGAAAAGTATCACAGGCCTATTATAGTGTGGTTCCGTATAGCCCATTATGTTAGCTGTCTTCCTAGGCTAACCTCGTGGGACTCACGAACAAATTGGACTTGGGAACGCACTCTCGGAACTGAACTCCTTCATAGGCAGGGGACCTTGTTCTCCAAGCAGCTGGGAACCACCGATGGTTCTTGAGCTGAGGGCAACATGGCAGGCCGGGTTGTGGGGAGTCGGGGGTGGTCTGCCGGAAACGAGCTTGGCTAAGCCGGTCAGAACAGAGCTCCGGGCACGCCTCTGGGGAGCCCCCAGTGGCCGGCGGGGAGCCTCGTCTTGGGGCGCTGTGTGAGCTGAGGCCTAAGGGGATTGCAGTGAAAAGGTCGGGGCTGTGGCGGCTGTCTGTCTGGGCTGCCTGGGAGGTGGCTGGCACATGTGGGAAGGCCACAGGGGAGGGTCAGCCCTCCCTGGAGCCCGCCGCCGCCCACCCCGGAGTGGATTTTAATGCTCGCCTTCTCTTGTAGCCCAGCAGTAGCTGCTCGTAGTCACCATCTTGTAGCCCTGGAAGTCGCCACCGCTGCCGCCGCTGCACCAGCATTCGCCAACCTGACATTGTTAGACACGAACGCGGTCCACCCAGGTTTGGAATAAGGCCCTCACCCTCTGCCTCTGGGCTCCACTGGATTGGGGGTTGAGGAGCCCGTCTGTGTCTCCTGCGGCTGATCCGCTGTGGGTCCGGGGCCTCAGTTTCTCCATCTAGAAAGTGGGCTCGCTTTCACGCCTGCCACGACCCCTAAGGCCCCACCCGGAGCCTTCGACGTGTGTGCAGGGTCCTCCCGTGGGACCCCCAGCACTGGGGCAGACCCTCAGGGGGACCAGGGAGAACTCACTTCAGATCGTCTTCAGAACATGTTCAGAGAACATACCGTTTAATGAAAATCGGTATCCTGCAGGCTTGGGGCTCATCCCTCAGGGAAAAGCAAAGCTTTGTGGGGTTCTGGCCCTTTGGGGGGGTCCTGTGCTCAGATGCTGGGGACACACCCCTCTCTGTCCCCAGCGGAGGGTGAGTGTGGCCCGCCCTCCCCTGTCCACGGCCCTGCCCGTGTCCTCAACACCTGCTCCTTGTGTTTTTTAGCTTTTATTTATTTTGGTCGCGCTGGGTCTTCGTTGCCGGGTGGGCTCCTCTCTAGCCCTGGCGAGCGGGGACTCCTCCCTGTTGCGGCTCCCAGGTTTCTCATCCTGTGGTGTCTCTGTTTGCGGAGCACGGGCTTCGGTAGTGGTGGCACACGGGCTTCGGTTGCTCCAGGGTGTGTGGGGTCTTCCCGGACTGGGGATCGAACTCGTGTTGCTGCCTTGGCAGGCGGATTCCTGTCCACCGCACCGCCAGGGACGTCCCTGAACGTCTGCTCTTGCCCCTTTGCTCCATCTTTGCTCCCTCGGCCTCGTCGAGGCGGCCACACCGCTGCAAAGTGGGAGAGCTTTACTCCCGCACCGAGGGTCCCCCGCGTCCTGAGCCGCAAATGTTTCATCTGACAGATATCCGTGTTTGTTGAGCCTGGTGCTGCGTGCGGGGGAGCAGGCCCAGGGAGTGTGGGGCAGAGGCAACGTGGCCTGTGCCATCCGGGAAAGCGCCGGGGGGAGACCGGGGGTCCGCCAGGCCGTCGTCTGGGGAGGTTGCCTGCGGGTTACGCGGGGAACAGTGTGCCGGGCCAAGGGAGCCGCAGGAGCCGAGGTGTGCAGGCTGTGCGGCTCAGAGGCCCTGGGCGTCCTGCTGGGGACTCTGGGTGCTGGGAAGTGGACGTGTCAGCTGCTCAGTCGTGTCCGACTCTTTGTGACCCCATGGACTATATGAAGCCCACCAGGCTCCTCTGTCCATGAGCTTCTCCAGGCAAGGCATTCTGGAGTGGGTGGCCATTTCCTTCTCCAGGGGATCTTCCCCATCCAGGGTCCAAACTCACATCCCCTGCCCCGCAGGCAGATTCTTTACCATCTGAGCCTCCAGGGAAGCCCTGGGTGGTGGAGGATGCTTCAAACGCAACTTCCAGGCCCAGGAAGTGAAAGCGCAGGCAGCCAGCCCCTTCCCTCTGCACTGGGGGCGGCCGTGCTAGTGGGCCACCCCCTCTGCCGAGCTGAATCGCGGGCTGTTTCACTCCCCGGGGAGCAGCCTCTCCTTGAAGTGAGGCAGAGGTGAAGTGTGGAGCTGGGCGAGGAGGAGAAACATGATTGACAGTGAGGACGGGGAGCTTGTTTACAGACATGGGTGAGCTGGGAGTCGTCCACCCCTGCAGACGGCACGTGATAGCCATCCTTCACGCGGTGACGCTGAGGCTGATGGCCGTGACTTGCTTAAGGCCTTGCCACAAACACACGGCCCCGGCGGGTGTCCCCAGGGCTGTGACTTCCGGCAGAACCCTGGGGACGGAGTCGGGGTGGCCGGCTCTGAGCGGGCGGGGGGCCACAGGCGAGCCCTTCGCTGGCCCTGGTCTGTCTGTCCCCCCATCTGTGCAGAGCCGGGGAGTGGCTGTGTGCGCTCTTCACTGGCAGGGTGAGATGCAGGCGGCTCTAGGGGTTCTTCCAGCTTGAAGGGGGACGTTTTTTGAGAAAATGGAAACCGAGCCTTTCTTTGTTTTCTCTCGTCTCCTTTTCCATGGCCTCCAGCAAGGATCTCTGGTTCAGCAGCGCCCGTTTAGGGATCGTGGTTGACCCGCTACACCCCGACTTCCGGCAGAGCCTGGGGCAGGGTGGGGGTGGGGGTGGGGTGCAGGGAGGCAGGCGGGGGAAAGAGTGACAGGCTTGTGGCGGGTGAGTCAGGGCCAGGAGGCCGTTGCCTGCTGACTCACCGCCCCCAGGCGCCAGGACAGGCCCCCCCGCGCCCCTGTAGCAGCAGCGGCCTCCGCTTTCCCGAGTGGCAGTCACTGCCCATCCTGGCAGTCTCCAGGGTGGCACTGGGGCCCGAGCCCCTCCACCCCACCTCCAGACAGACCCCTGCAGCCTGGCTGTTCCCGGAGCCCCGCCTTCCCCCAGGGGGTCCAGTCCAGCCGGCCACGGGTCCTTGGAGGCTGGCTCGTAGCAGACAGCGGACTGTATCCTCCTTGACCACTGTTTCTGCGACATCACGACAAAATGAGCCCCCGCGTCCCTGGAGACTAGCATCCTGAGGGCAGGAAAGGTGGTCGGGCTCAGTCCAGGCGGGGCCCTTCCTGGAAGGGGTCCCGGGGAAGTGACATGTCCCTGGAACCTACAGATGGTGTAGGGTCCAGGCTAACCCTGGTTCTTGCCAGTCCCGTGAGCTTTACCCACCACGGAGGGGACAGCGGTCCAGCCTCACAAGGGTGAGTTCTCCCCTGGGTCCCCCGCGTTATGGCCCTTGGCCACGGGGCGGCAGTTCCAGCCACCCACCCTTGGTCGGCCCCTGTTTGCAGAAGACGGTGTCAGCCTGTCTCAGCGGTGCTCCACTCGGCCCGAGGAGGCCGGCGGCTCTGGGGCTTGCGGGCTCGGGACTCAGGACTAGAAATTCCCTCCTGGGAGCATCTTACAGAGGAAAGCCCAACACAAGCTCGAATCCCTCTCAGGGTGGGAGGGGGCCAGGCCATGTCCCTAGGGCCGCCCAAAGCTCTCTGCCCCGGGCAGTTCCACATTCCGACCTGGCTTTCACCATGCCCCGTGTGGCCCTCCGCACACACCGTCCCTGCTCAGAGAAGCCCGCTCACTCCCCGGATGTTTCGTGTGGCCCTCTCCGCACACACCGTCCCTGCTCAGAGAAGCCCGCTCACTCCCCGGATGTTTCGTGTGGCCCTCTCCGCACACACCGTCCCTGCTCAGAGAAGCCCGCTCACTCCCCGGATGTTTCGTGTGGCCCTCTCCGCACACACCGTCCCTGCTCAGAGAAGCCCGCTCACTCCCCGGATGTTTCGTGTGGCCCTCTCCGCACACACCGTCCCTGCTCAGAGAAGCCCGCTCACTCCCCGGATGTTTCGTGTGGCCCTCTCCGCACACACCGTCCCTGCTCAGAGAAGCCCGCTCACTCCCCGGATGTTTCGTGTGGCCCTCTCCGCACACACCGTCCCTGCTCAGAGAAGCCCGCTCACTCCCCGGATGTTTCGTGTGGCCCTCTCCGCACACACCGTCCCTGCTCAGAGAACCCGGCTCACTCCCCGGATGTTTGCCGCGCAGTTCCCAGCTTCGGTGCGCTTAAGGGCGCAGACCCTGAAGCCCATTGCTGTGTGACTTTGGGAAGCAGCTCTCTCTCTCTCTGAGCCTCATACCTTCATCCAGGCTCGTAAGAGGGATAGATGCCTTGGTTCCAGAAAGGGCTTAGCACAGGGCCTCCCAGAGAGAGCCAGGCTTCAGGGAGCGTCTGCTGTTACAAAACCTCCCCTGCTCGGGGTGGAGGGGGCGGGCCCTAACTCCCCGTGTCCTCATCCTCCTGTCTGTCTTCTCTTCTGCAGCCCAGGCCCCGTAGTAAATATTTACTCGTGTGTGTGGGTGTGTTTAGCGTCTGGGTCCCCTTCTGGAATGTCAGCTCCGGGGCTCACCTCCGGGCCCGGGGCCCTGAGCAGCGCCTGGCACCCAGTAGAGGAGGCGCTGGGTCAGTTTCCTCCCTGTTCGCCAGAGCTGCCCGCACTTCACTCCTCCCCAGACACTGTTTGGCCCGCAGAGCTGGACCTAGAACCAGCCCCAGCCCTCTTGACTCCTCGCCTACTGCCCTGAGCCCTGACTCAGCGGCCTCCAGGGCCAGTGCCTGGGGGCCCATGTTTGGGGCATGTTGGGTGCCCAGCGGCCCTTCCCCTCGAGGGCAGCGCTAGCTGTCCCGCCCCTGCCTGCCCGGCCGCAGAGAACGGCCTGCCCGCAGCGCCTTCCGCCCCCGCCCCCTGCAGGCCTGGTGATGGGGAAGAAGGCTGTACCTCGGGCCCACATCCTGCCCCACCACCCACGGCGTTGTCCTGGAGGCCAACCCTCTGCAGAACCAGCTCACCCTCGCCCACTTTTTCCTCTGCAAAGCACAGGTGGAGAAACACTACCCGCCCTACATACAGGCCTCTACCCTGTGCAGAGGCCGCCTTGTCCTGGGGTGGCACCACTCGCCTGGAATCAGGGGCGACTCTCGGCCTGGCCTGGTGGCCCTGTGCCCCGGGCACCCCCCTCCCCACCCCCTCTGCCCTGTTCTGAGCCTCAGTTTCCCAATCTGTGAAATGGGGAGGCTCCGCAAGGCTGGGGACAAAGTCAGCACTCCTGTAGGTTGAAGGCTGAGGCTGAGCCAGTCTCGGGGTGCTCTCAGCAGCGTGGGGGATCTCCAGTGGGGTAGATGTGAGTCTCCGTGGTGGGTGGGGAGGGCCGTGACCACAGACGCTGAGCCCAGGAGGTCACAAAGCCTGTCCCCGGGAGCTGCCGTGCTGAGAACAATTTTCTGGGCAGAACTCACTTTCACTAGGACCACAGAGTCCTCGATCATGTTTCGACCTGGTTCCTGGCAGAACAATGCTGGGCTTCCTGGATGACCTCACGGGGGCGAGCTATCCGACCTCGGAGGCCGGGCCGGTCAGCATCTCCAGCCGAGCCTGTCCTGCCCTTCACCACGGCTGCCTTGGGTGACCAGGAACAGAGGTCTGACCAAAGAGGACAGACTGGGCGCCGGGCCCCCAACGGTGTGTTGTAGACATTGGAAGCTGTATGTGCACAAACGCCTCAGATTCACTACCTCTTGAGAATTTGGAGGGTCTGGCCCCAGTGGCCTCAGCCCCAAAAGCCTCGACCACGGTGGCTGAACTTGGGAACTGCCGTCTGGAGCCCAGACTCCCATATTCTGCAGGCCCTTTCCCCCTGGACCCCGTCCTTTGCCTGCCAGGCCCCCGGAGGCATTTGAGCCCCTGTCATGCTTGAGTTAGCCTGAGTTAGGAATGGACAACCAGGACAGAAGGATACAGACTACAGGATTCAAACAAACGACTGGATCTTCAAAAGGTGTAGCTCTTCACGGAAAAGAATTTTTAAAAACCCTTTAAAATTTATTTTCACTTTCTTTTCAAAAACAGCTATCCCTAGTATTGAAATAGTGCTCTCAGCACGCCTCTTGGTTTGTTCTGGTGCTTAGTTGTAATCATGCTCTAGGGCCAGGATGGTATGTATGTAGCGTGCTGGGGCAGACGTTACTTTAACTGATCCCAGGCCGTCTCATCACTGAGCCCGTGGGGTCAGTGCTGAAAAGAGCCCCTTCAGAGCTTATCAGGGACGTTCAGGAGACTCTTCCTGTCTGCCAGAGGAAGCCTCCAGTCCGTGGCTCAGCTCGCCCCGCCCCAGCCTCTGAGCCGAGCCCTGTGACCCTGGGCGCTGACTGTTGCCCCAGTCCCCAGGCCCGGCCCCATCAGTGTCTGTCCTGTGGCCCTCACTTCCCCGTTCGTCTTCACCTACTTCCCTAATCTGTCAGCCCGGCCCGGTAGCTTGAAGCCGGCCGTAAAAGCACCGGACCCGATTTCCCGTAGTGACCAATCCAGAGCGAGGGACCCGAAACAGCTGAGCGGCTGAGAACATGGACTTGAGAGCCCAAAGGAGCTCTGGGGCCATGGGAGGCTCCGGCGGCCTCTCACTTGCTGTGTGACCCTGGGCGAGTAAGCTCACCACTCTGCGCCCGGTCAGCAGAAGGCACCCATGGATGGGGCCAACTCCGAAAATGCTTGCAAAGCGCTTCGCACAGTGCTGGATAAATGTCCACGCTAGCAAGTGTGCGTGCCGCCAGCACCCCGTCAATGGAGCTCCCTCTCTTTTCCTTTCCTTTGAACACTCAGGATGTCACATAAGGGAATAACGTCCCAGTGTGGCCAGATGTTCTCTTCAATAATGGCTAATATTTATTAATCACTTCTATGTCCAGGCACCATGCACCCATGTTTTACAGGTGTCATTCTGTTTGATCTCTATGAGGCGAGTTTTAGGTTTAACCCCCAGTGTTTTAACCAGTGCGGAAACTGAGGCACAGAGAAGGCTGTTAGTTGCCCCAGGTCACACGGCTGGGTCGTGGCCTCTGTGAGTCCAGAACCGGGCTCTGGAGTGGTCGGGGGAACGAGGAAGGGAGAGAGCAGGCGGGACCCCTGCTCTGGAAAGGGCCTGCAGGGCACCCAGTCGTATGCTTCTTCCCACAGTTTCCCAGTGGGCTGGGGGCCGTGCAGCTGGCAGCTCCTGACCTGTGACAGGAATGGCTCTGTGTCCAGCTCCCCCCCTCGTTCTGCGGTCCTGGGAGTCGTTGGCCTAACCCCCCAGAGGTCAGGCCCAGAGATCAATCAGATAGCCTGGCTGTGCGCTAGGCCCTCTTAGGGTGGGGGAAGTACCCCAAAAAGTAAAGAGAAGTCCCTGCTCTCTTACTTGAAAAACCTGGTAGGGACTCCTGAGGGGTTAAGTCTGTGATAGTGGGTCAGGTCTGTGACCTGGCTCACTGTCCTGGACAGGAGAGAGCTGGGTGGGAGAGCTGTTTACTTGAGAAGCTCACTGCCCTGGACAGGAGAGAGCTGGGTGGGAGAGCTGTTTACTTGAGAAGCTCACTGCCCTGGACAGGAGAGAGCTGGGTGGGAGAGCTGTTTACTTGAGAAGCTCACTGCCCTGGACAGGAGAGAGCTGGGTGGGAGAGCTGTTTACTTGAGAAGCTCACTGTCCTGGACAGGAGAGAGCTGGGTGGGAGAGCTGTTTACTTGAGAAGGTTCTGATTCCACAGGGAAAGATGAGGCAGAGTTGGGGGGAGGGCCCACAGCAACATCTCAGTTCAAGACACACCTGGCTGGCGCAGGGGCACTCGCGGTTGCCAGCCCCCCGCCAGCTCCGCAGACCTTTCCCCCTGGCTTCACTGTCCCTGTCGGCAAGCCTTGCAGAGGCCCCCGTAACCTTCGCCCCGGTGCCTCTAGCACTGGGCACACCAGCTGGGCACTCTGCCACCAGCCTCCTTCCACTCACTTCCCTGCTTGAGTCTCGACTCCCCATTAGGAAAACGGCCCTAAAAATTCCTGCTGCAGCGCTGAGGGTGTTTGAGGAAGGAATGCTGCTGCTGCTGCTGAGTCGCTGCAGCCGTGTCCGACTCTGTGCGACCTCATTGATGGCAGCCCACCAGGCTCCCCCGTCCCTGGGATTCTCCAGGCAAGAACACTGGAGTGGGTTCCCATTTCCTTCTCCAGTGCATGAAAGTGAAAAGTGAAAGTGAAGTCGCTCAGTCGTGTCCGACTCTTAGCGACCCCATGGACTGCAGCCTACCAGACTCCTCCATCCATGGGATTTTCCAGGCAAGAGTACTGGAGTGGGGTGCCATTGTCTTCTCCGGAGGAAGGAATAGAAAACTGTTTATAGGCAGCTCAGCCCAGACTTCAAGGACCCCTAAACCTGGTAGCTTGAAATTAGGAGGAAGCCAAGGAGCGTCTTGGAACCCCACGGCGTTGCTGGCGCAAGGTGAGATCTGAGCGCGTGCCGCAGCGGCCGAAGTGACGTGCAAATCCGTCTTCAGGTGCGTCTGGTTCTGGCTTCCACCCTGGCAACACGGGACTAGGAGCCTCATGTGGGAGTCTGGTCCCAAAGCCTCTGTGTTCGAGCGGATTCTCGATCACTTGTAGCTGTAATGAGCAAAGAGGAAGCTCTTAAAATGGGGAATCATGTGTCACGGTCGCTGCAGAATAGCCCTGGGCCTGGCGCCAAGGGAAACAGCACTTGGCCGGCAAGGCGGCGGGCCGCCAGGCCGCCTGCAGAGCAGGCTCGCCCCCAAGTGCTTCCTGAAGCAGGGGGCGCCCTCTTGGCGGGTGACGACCAGCAGTGAGTGAGCCGCATGGCGCGTCTGCCAGGACGGACGGGCTGGACCGGCCAAGCGACGCTGAGGGCAGAGCTGAGGGCCCCGGAAAGCCACGATTGCCGTCGTGCCCGGCTTCATGACCTCAGGAGCGTCGCTTGGCCTCTCTGGGCCCTGTTGATCTCGCCCTGTGTAGGACCAGCGCCTTCCATACCCTAGGGGCAGTGGACCCCGTGATAGTTATAGTGGTGACGATGGCGGTAATACTGGCGTGCACGCTTGTGCGCAGTGCTGTCTGCCGCTTTGCAGCCGCATGGACTGTAGCCCGTAGCCCACCTGGCTCCTCTGTCTGTGGGGAGTCTCTAGGCAAGAATACTGGAGCGGTTTGCCATGTTCTCCTCTAGGGGCTCTTCCTGACCCAGGGATCGAACCTGCGTGTCTAATGTCTCCTGTGTTGGCAGGCAAATTCTTCACCATTGAGCCACCTGGGAAGCCCAGGAATACTGGCAGATAACTAGTGAAGGGGTATTTGCTCTGGGAACCCCCTTGTTCAGTCCTCACAGCATCCCTGTGAGGTGGCCACAGTTATCCCTCTTCAGACTTTGACACACTGAGGACCCAGAGGGGTTGCGCAACTTGCCTGAGGTCACTCAGCTGGGAAATGGCCCTCAGCTTCCAGGCCAGGGCTCATGCTCTGATTCCTGCAGGGGCCAGGCTGCCTGCAGAGGGCCTGAGGCCTCCGTGCAGGGAGCCTGAGGCTGAGGAGTGGGCTGAACACAAAGGGGTTCCGTGGGGCCAGCGTCCCAGAGAAAGGGCCCATGCTGAGATCCAGTAGGCTGTGGCGGATGTCTTCTTCTGCTGGGAGAGAGGGAGCGCTGGGTAGGAGGGCATTGGGATCTGAAAGTGCTTTGTGAGTTGCTTCCAGCTGGGGTTTTGAGAACAGAGTGTAGGGGTGGGGTGGGCAGAGTAGCAGCAGGGGGGACCCAGGCGGAGGCTGGAGGGGATGTCCGTGGAGGGCTGTGGGGCCTGCACCAGCTGGTTGCCGGGGTGATGGAGACACGTGGGTGGATGTCAGGAACGTACCGGAGGCCGCATCTGCGGGTCGTGCTGCTGTGGGCTTCCATGGGTACGGGGCCGGTCGGATGCTCCAGAGGGGCTTGGAAAGAGCCTCCCCTCCGAGGGGGAGTCAGGGTTGCCTGCCCGCGGGTCTGACCTCGTCCGGGCATGTGTGCATCTCGAGTAAAGCTTGGGCAGGGCTGGGCTGTGCGTTCCCGAAGGCCAGCGAGCTTGTGACGGGGCGGCCACAGGTGGGGGGCCGTCCCTGAAGTACACCTCCGTGGACACCTTAGAAATGAGGAGTAGGGGCAACGCAGACACCAGGACATGACGGGCTCCTGGTTCAGCTACAGGCGTCAATAAGATGAGTTCCTGAGTGTGGGAAAGAGGGGCTGAAGTCTTATCTTACATGGCACCAGAAAGCCTGGAGCCGAGGGGCTCAGGGAGCTTGTATTTTGCCCCCTGGCTCACGTTTCAGGGCTTCCCAGGGGGCGCTAGTGGTAAAGAACCCGCCTGCCAATGCAGGAGACATAAGAGACGCGGGTTCGATCCCTGGGTCGGGAAGATCCCCTGGAGGAGGGCATGGCAACCCACTCCAGTATTCTTGCCTGGGAAATCCCATGGACAGGAGCCTGGCAGGCTACGGTCCAGAGGGTTGCAAAGAGTTGAACACAACTGAACTGACTTTGCACGCACACGTTTCCCGAGAGTTCTCTAGGGCCAGAGGGGGCCATGGGCCTGGGCCCAGAGCGCAGAGCCAGGACTCACGGTGGCTTTCGCAAGCGCTCACAGGCTGTATGAGCAGCCACCGGTCACCACCCCCTCCGCCTGGCTGACCTGGTGAAGCGCCTTCCGGCCCCAAGATCCAAGGAGAGCCTGAAAGGGCGGCACCAGCCCGTCTTGATGAGGAGACTCCAGGGTCATTCCCTGGAAAACATCTCTACCAGGAGGGAGTGGAGTCCCACATCCTCCAATTATGCTGCCGTCCAGCCGGGCCACAATGGGCCCAGAGATAACCATCGGGGGCTGCAGAGCTCCGTGCTGGAACAATGCTGGCCGCTCAGGCTATTTTTACAGTAGCGGTGCGCTCGGCAGAACCCCGCGTCGCCCCAGGGGAGCAGGCGAAGAAAGGCCTGCGGATGCCCCGCCGTCTGCGCTCCGGGAGACAGAGGAAGGCCCGGTGAGCCGCCGGGCGGCTCCAGGAAGCCTTTTCTCGGTCTGCTCACTGCCAGATAGCGAAACAATCGGGGTCCCCCACCCCGAGCCAGGGAGAGGAAGGAGGCGTGGGGGAAGCGGGGATTCTGTGTGCATGCGTGCCTCTCCTCCTCCGAGCACGGCCCCCGAGGGCCTGGCTGCAGGGGCCGGGGCCAGGGCCAGGCACAGCGTGCCCTCCTTGCCTCCCTTGGTCCTTGGCAGTTGTCACCTGGCCCGGCCGGACCTCCTTCAGGCCCCACGGTATCACGGGGTTGGGAAGCAGCAGAGTTGGGGGGTGCCACTGGGCTCCAGCTACCTGCGTACCTACTCTGGGAGCCAGCGACCCAGCCGTTCTTAGCTGACGACCTACTGTGCACCAGCTCAGGACACCCAGCCATGGGCAAGGCAGGTCCCGGCACCCTGCAGACTCTGTTCTAGTTGAAGAGGAGACTGTTAGCAAGGAAGCAACCAAGGCATTTTCAGCTCATGCCAGTGTAACTCGGTGCAGACTCAGATGCCCCTGGACAGGTCCAGGTGGCAGGCTGCCCTGTGCACCAGGGCGATGGCCCCCTCCGGTCCAGCGGATGGCCGCCATAGGAGTGAGTCCAACGTGGGGTCCACCTTCTGGTTTCTCCAGGAAACCTAGAAATCTCGACTTTACCCCGGAATCTGAGAGTCAGCACTGGCCACCCGTTTGGCTCATAAAGACCAGCAGCTGGCTCTGCATCAACACCCTCTGCCTTCATCCTTTTCATTCTGAAGTCGGGGAGACCGAAGCTCCCCGGTCTTCATGGTCCTCTGGCACATGGGGGTAGGAGGCACCTTCTCCTGCTGGGTGGGACCCGGATGCTCTTGCTCTCAAGGTCAAGCTGCCAGGAACACTGAGGACTCGGGGACCAGACGCAGTACAGAGAGGGGGTTGCCGCAGTGGCCGGTTGTAGACTTCTCGGATGAGGTCCGAGCAGGGGGCCACTGAGGGTGAGCATGAGCAGCTTAGAGGTTTGATAACTCTGGCCCCCTCGCCCTTGCTGAACCCATAGGGCAATCAGCAGGCCGGGGCCTGGGTGGTCCAGGGGTCAGGGTGGACCCGAGCACAGATGACGAGGGCTGGACTCGTGGGAACTACCAGGAGTCCTTCCAGAGTCCTGTCCCGGCGCAAATCCCTGTCCGGATGCTGCAGGCATGCGACTGGCTAAGAAGACGCCAGTGTATTTCATAAGCTCCCGTGGTCTGTATTTGATGGAAACCCTGTTTCCAAGTACTGAAACACATGCTTGGAAACACTGGAGCGTGAAAACATGCCAGCCTGAAGCTCCGTTCTTTAAAACCGTGAGGGGTGAGCACCTCCGCTGGGCCAGGGCCTGCCCCGCGGCACCAGTTTCTCTGCAAACCTGAGATTCGGAGACGATCTCTAGAGGATGCAGGCAGGCTGTGATCTGGAAGCGATGCTAGACCTGCGTGGAGGGTGTTGTGTTCTGCAGAGACACTGCCAGGGCTGGGTGGTTTTGCGTTCATCTCCCTGCAGGTGCAGAATGAGGGGGGTGGCATTTGGGGCTGGTGGATATGGGCCCCGGTGCTTCTGTTGGACAGGTGGCTAGGGGATGGCAGCTATCGGTCCCCAGATCCTCAGGCTCCCGATCACCTGGGGTGGGGGGTCCGAGGGGTGGACGGACAAGGGGGTGGCAGGCCCTCTGCCTCAGGCCCGGCAGGTCAGAGGTGGCCCTCGGGGTCGTGCCAGGACGCGCAGCCTGCCCCTTACTGACGCACGTCGGGGTCTGCTCTTTCCGCCATAGAAAGCGAGGAGGAGGACATGGCCACCAAGGAGAAGCTGCAGTGTCTGAAAGATTTCCACAAGGACATCCTGAAGCCGTCCCCCGGGAAGAGCCCGGGCACCCGGCCGGAGGACGAGGCCGAGGGCAAGCCCCCGCAGCGGGAGAAGTGGGCCAGCAGGATCGACTTTGTGCTCTCCGTGGCCGGCGGCTTCGTCGGCTTGGGCAACGTCTGGCGTTTCCCCTACCTCTGCTACAAAAATGGTGGAGGTGAGCCTGGGCTGGGCAGAGGGCGGGCTGGAGGGGTTGCCGGGGCACAGCGAGGGGGCTGCCCCGCCCAGCGTTTCAGGCCTCCGCCTCGACCTCCCCCAGGTCAGCCTGCCTCCGCTCCCACCGCGATCCTCGGAGGCGGGAGATGAACGTGGCCGGGATGGCGTTCTATCAGAGCCTTCCTGTGTGAGCTCGAGCAGATTCCTTACCCTCTCCTCCAGTTTACCGTCTCTGAAGGCCGCCACAAGGCCAGGCTCAAACCTCCAAGGCCTCGTAGTTCTGCACCTCCCCACTCCGCCTGACTTTAGAACTTTTTTACCCTTTGCTCTTGCTTTTCTAACTTAAACCAGTTGTAGTTCAAAAACAAGTTTCGTGTTTCCCACTCTGAATAGAAAACCAGTGTCTTTTGCAGTAATGGATAGGTATCCAGGACAAAAAAAAAGTACAACGAAGATGTTTTTAATTTTAATTTTTTCAGTTTTATTGAGATAGAATTGACATATAGCATTGTTTTAGTTTAAGACATACAAGATGACTGATGTCTTTACTGTGAAATGATCGCGGTAAGTCTTGTTGACATCCATCACCTCATATAGTTACATATATTTTTGTCTTCTTGTGATCAGAACTGGTAAAGCTTTACACTCTTAGCAACTTCTTTTTATTGTTTTTCCCCCACATGCGGGATCTTAGTTCACCAACCAGGCATCAGACCTATGCCCCTTGCATTGTGAGTACAGAGCGTTTGCCACGGGACTGCCAGGGAAGCCTCTTAGCAACTTTCAAACACACCATCTGGTGTATCGTGACTGGTGTGCAACCATGCTGTACACGACACGCCCAGGATGAATTTATCTTCTAATCGGAAGTTTGTGCCTTTTTGACCCTTTCGCTTAGCGATGGTATTTTCTAAACATAAGTTCTCTGTTTGGTCAGTTGGTTAGTTGGTTGGTCTGTTCTTTCAGTTTTTGTTTGTTGATTTTTTTTTACTTGCTGGAGGCCCTGAGTTAGCATCCTCTGACGTCAGAGGAGTTCAGGCTAGGCAGCACGTCCTGGAGACCTGCTGGTCAGTAGGAGCTCAGCAGTAAGAACGCCCTCCCTGCTCCTTGTGGTGGTCTGTGACCTGGCTGGTAGCCAGCAGAGCCGGGCACACACGTGCTGCCCGCACGCCCGCATCAGAACCACCTTGCAGGAGGTCCTGCCCTTGAGCCTGGTTTCTTAACCTTCTGGAGGCTCAGGTGCCTCTGGGACTCTGATGAGTGCCCTAGACACTCTGGAACAAAGCACATACCCATCGGCCCAAGTCACCCACACTTTCAAAGTGTGTACGGACCCGCTGAAGCCAGTAGTGGACACCAGGTGGGAGCCCTTGCTCGACTCTTCGCCGCCCTCCTCGTACCCCGGCTCCCACCCCCGGCTGGAGAGGCACATCTCTCGCTTCCCAGCACCCTTCCCTGCTGGTTCTCAGCTTCCTGCCCTGGCTGGGCCACAGAAGGCCAGCTGAAGGCTGCAACCAGGAGGCCCATCTGAGCCAGATGTGAGGGCTGGGTGGTCCTTCTTCAGAGGGACAGACCTGCGGAAGACGGGCAGGCACAGAGCTTCAGCAGAGGCTTGGAGGCTTCACGCAACCGGGTAGATCGGAAGAAGACAAGAGGGCAGCCTGGAAGGGTGTTGCTGGCTGGACGAGAATTTTCAGCCAGGTCTGGGAGTCTGCCCTTCACCCTCGCGTCCCCGGGTCGGGAAGATTCCCCTGGAGAAGGAAATGGCAACCCACTCCAGCATTCTTGGCTGGAGAATCCCATGGACAGAGGCGCCCAGCAGGCTGGCTGGGAGGGTTTGGGACGGAGAATGTGCAGGCCTCGGCCAACCTGAGCCTCACCCCACTCTTCTCTCTCTGCAGGCGCATTTCTCATACCATACTTCATTTTCCTGTTTGGGGGCGGCCTGCCTGTGTTTTTCCTGGAGGTAATCATAGGCCAGTACACCTCTGAAGGGGGCATCACCTGCTGGGAAAAGATCTGCCCCTTGTTTGCCGGTGAGTACGGGACAAAGGCCACCCGGGGCCTGGCGTTCCTCGGCTCAGCAAACGCTTACTGTGCACCTACTATTTGCCAGGTACACTGGAGCCTCACGCAGGCCAGCTTGGCACACGGCGGCGGCTGCTCACTCCTCTCTGGGGTGTCAAAGGACGGGAGGCCCAGTAGCCGCTGAGCAGTAGGGTGTAGACGAGAAGGCTTTCAGGAGCCCGACTGTCTGGCTTCAAGCCCCGCTCCCTTGTTATGCTAACTCTCGTGACTTCGGGGAAAGTCCCTTCATCTCTTTGTGCCTCAGTTTCCCTCTCCATAAAATGGAAATAACACGCATACTTCTAGGCAAAGCAACAGAGCCATGTAAAAGCGCTTTGTACGCAAAGGAAGCTGCAAGCAGCGGCGGCAGCTTTGTTACCGCTGGGCTTCCCTGGTGGCTCAGATCGTAGAGAATCTGCCTGCAACACGGGAGGCCCAGGTTCGATCCCTGGGTCGGGAAGATCCCTTGGAGAAGGGAATGGCAACCCACTCCAGTGTTCTTGCCTGGAGAATCCCCACGGACAGAGGAGCCTGGCGGGCTACAGTCCACGGGGTCGCAAAGAGTCAGACACAGCTGAGCGATTAACATTTGTTATTATTGTAGCATTTAGTCCTGTGCCTAGTTCCCAGTATGTCCTCATAAGATAATACCGTCCTGATTATAACTGGCAGGGGTGGGAGAATGTGTGAGTCTGTTCACTACTCGGTCATCCATGTAAATCTACCCATCTGTCTATCCATTAAACCTTTCTTTTATTAAACTAGTCGATAGTTACACAATCCATGTGTCCATTCAACCACGCTCTCTCTACTTACCCATCCATCCATCCATCTACCTAACCTTCCGATCAACCACCATCCATCCAACAAAGTGAGTATCCATCCATCATTCCAACATCCAGCCATTCACCTGCGTCCGTCCAGCCATCCGTCTATGCGTCCATCCATTCATCCATCGATCTGTCCATCCATCCCTCCATCCATCCACCCATCTGTCCATCTGTTCATCCAGTCATCGGCCTACCCCTCTTCCGCACATCCGTCAGTTTGTCCGGCTGTCTGGCTCATCTGAGCATCCGCTATCTTCCTATCCATCCGCACAGCCGTGCGTTCCCCCGACACTTGTTTCCTGGTCCCTGTGGAAGGGCCCCGGCTGGCCCCAGGCCTGCAGACCCCAGGGGCTCCTGGTCGAGGGTGTGGCCTGGCGGGCTGGCCTCCCTCCGATGCCCGTCTCGCTTGCCCCCGCTCGCAGGCATCGGCTATGCCTCCATCGTGATCGTCTCCCTCCTGAACGTATACTACGTCATCATCCTCGCCTGGGCCACGTACTACCTATTCCAGTCCTTCCAGTCGGAGCTCCCCTGGGCCAAATGCAACCACAGCTGGAACACGCCCCATTGCCTGGAGGACACCTTGCGGAGGAACCGGAGCCTCTGGATCTCCAATGGCACCACCAACTTCACCTCCCCTGTCATCGAGTTCTGGGAGTAAGGCTGGCCTCGCGGAGGAAGGAGGGGGTGGGGTGGGGGCGGAGGGCAACCCTCCCCTCATCTTCTCCCTGGGGGTGTGGGAGCCACTCCCTCGCGGTGGGGTGGGTGGAAGAGGGGGTGCAGATTTGGAGATAAATCCATGCCTTTGGTCTCAGACAGGCCTGGACTCGAATCTCAGCTCTGCCATTTTATTGGCTGTTTGACCTGCAGCAAGTCACTGCCCCTTTCTGAGCCTCAGTTTCCTTAACTGTCAAATGAGGGCAATGAATCGTTGCTGCACCCATGGGATCTCTGTGAGGATTGTTTCCCAAAGGCAGGTGTATGTACCTATGTTGTCTGAAAGTGATATAGTTTTCTTAATGTATTTTAGAAAAAAATATATATAGTTAGCACATCAAACCTGTTATTGCCCAGAGTGGGGGAAAAAAAAAAAGCATATATGAAGCTTGAAGTAGTTACTCAAGTGAACAGCTGAGTAGATGGAGTGAAACATATGTATCAGTTAGCGTTTGCTGTGTAACACCCATCCTCACATTGGAGCAGCCATTTGTTTTCTTTGACTCATGGTCCTGCTACTTGGCAGTTGGGGCGAAGCTTGGCTGGGCAGTTCTTCTGGGCTTTGCTGGGCTCCCCCCGGTAGGTCAGCTGTATGGCATTGGGGTCACTCTTTTGGAGACTGGCTGGCTCCTGGCTGGGGTGCCACAGGCAGCTGGTCCCTATAGTCTCATCACCCTGCAGGCTAGCCTGGGCTTGTTCCAAGGCAGCTCAGCATCCCAAAACAACACACGGGAAAGCCCCAGTGTGAGAGCACTTATCCAGCTTCTGCTGGTACCATTTTTGTTAAGGTCCCGTTGGCCAAAAAGAGGCCTGAGACTAACCCAGACTCAAGAGGCAAGAGGTGGGGGAATAGGCTCCGTCTCGTTAGGAGAGGAAGGAGAATTACGGGCATGTTTTGAAGCTGCCCATGCTATAGCCAGTGAGACGCGTACACACGGGCCAGTCCTGGGGAGGGCGGAGCACGGAGGCCTGCAGTCGGGTAGCTCTTCGATGACGTACAGGGTCGTCCTTCTAACCCAGTGCTGGGAGCCCATCAAAAATGGATGAGTGCCTTGCTTTCCCTGCTCTCCACAAGCTGTTAAACGGGTACTCAGCAGCCCCTCCGACCCTGGAAGGAGCAGGCAAGGCCCTGCGTCGGGTGAGAGCCAGGGCAGGGAACGGTGTTAAGGGACGGACTTGTTGCCGCCAGACAAGACTCCCTCTCCTTCGTGTGTGGATTTGCTGCATCGAGGAGCCTCTCCCCCTCTTAGAATCTGGCCCCGGCGCCGGCCCACAGAAGAGGGAGCTAAGCGCTGGCTGTTCCCAGTCGATCATCAGGGCCGGTGAGGGGGGACTCAGGCTGGAAAGGGCCACTCGGCCACTCCCCCAGGTAATCCACGTCCCCCTCCTGACCTCAGGCCTTCAGGATGTGCTCACGTCCCGAGGCTCCTGCAAATGGGTTCTTTCCTCAGAGGTATTTTCCGCTTGCAGACAAAGACCTTTACAGGCACAACCCCCCGCCATCCCTTGTTCCTCACACCCTGGACAGCTGAGTTGGCAGACAAAGAAATGCAGGCATTTCTTTCTTCTCGCTTGAATGGGGCCAGAGGCCAGGGCCCTGTCCGTTCTCTGCTGTGCCTGGCACAGCCTGACCACCCAGGGCCTGCCCCATCCAGGATGCCGGCACTCCACCCAGCCCCTCCGGTGCCCGCCAGGGCCTCACTGCCTCGGGCGCAGGTTGGCCGCCTGGGAGGGAGCCGCCGCTCTGCCAGTGCTGGCTCGGGCTGGTGCCTCTTCCTCTCTGAGCCTCAGCGTCCTGAGCTGTACTTGGGGAGGTCGTAATCCTACCCTCCCAGGGCGGTAGGACACCCCCCACCCCCCACCAACAGAATGTGACCCTGCATGGCCATCCCTGTCTACTTAGTGTCCCCGTTGTGGATGAAACTGCCCCCTGCCCAGGGACACCTGAGGCTCAACTTCGGGGGCACTAAGAATGGCCCCTTCCTGATGCCCGTGTGACCCCCCTACACAGAGGGGCTGTCCCCTCTGTCTCAGGCCTGAGCCCTCGTGATCCGTGAGGTCCTCTCCTGTGCCTTCTCTCCTGCCTGTCCCCCAGCCTGGGCCCTGCTGGGGGACTCCAGGGCTCCCGCCTTCCAGAACCCCCATCCTGAGCACCCCAGCTCCCTTCCCTGGCCCGCATGGTCCACAGAGAGTGGCTCCGTCCAGAGACTGCCCACCGCCCCCCCGGCCTCCCCGCCCCCCCGGCCTTTGCGGCCTCCCATGGGTGCTGGCTGAATGCCCACGGATACCCTGGGGAAGACTGTAGTCCCTGGAGGAGGAGGCTTGGCCGAGAGGACCTGCCTGCCACCGGAGGGGCCGAGGCTGCCTGCCTTCAAAGGCCTCGCCTTCTCTTGGGTGTGAAGAGGGCGAAGGAGAGAGAATGCCCGTGAGCATCGTCCCAGGGACCTGCTCTCGGCATTTCATCCCCTCTTCATGGAGGCCGTTTATGGAGGGAACTCATCTAGGAGTCGTCCCCAGCTCCTTTCAGCTTCAGCCTCAGACCCCACCCCTGTCTGGTCCCCTAAGCTCTCTGTGTAAAGTATAACCAGATGGTCGTCCTCCCCGCCCCCGGAAGACCCCCGTCTCCCCCCACCTCACCCCGTTACAGGTGCGTCTCTGCAGTCAGCTGTGAAGCCAGACACGTCATCTCTCAGTTTGGAAGCCTCTCCTGGCTTTTCCGTGCTTGTAGGCTTGCCCCAGCCAGGGAGGGTTAGGGTTAGCCTGGGGCAGCACATCACTCCCTCTCTCTGGCCTCGTTTCCCCGTCAGCAAACAGAGGGGCCAGGTGAGCTGGGCTTTGGGGGATGAGTAGGAGTTCACTAGGCCAGAAAAAGAGGGAAAGACAGCCTAGACAGAAGGAACAGCCATGCTGAGGCATGGTGGTCGTAAAGCTCCCGAGTGGCAGCACGTCCTTGGTTTGGCCCAAGCGTAGGACGTGCGGAGCCAGGGAGAGGGTGGGGCCTTGGGCGCTAGGCAGAGGAGGCTGCACTTCGTTTTCTGGGAGGAGGAGCCACGGGAGCTAGAGAAGGGGCGGAGAGTCACGTGATTGCATCTGTGTTCTCTGGACCTGCTCAAGGAACATACTAGGGAGAGACAGGCTGGGACACATATATTAAGCACCGACTGTATGCAGGGCCTCAGGGGGCTTGGCCATCAGAAGATGGGTTTCCCTTTAGGGTGAAGCTCAGCTTGTACGATTTCCCCTCAGAATAGCCACCGGCCTTGCAGTGACTAGCTCTGGGGTGTCCACGGAGAGAGGCTTGCTGGGACGGGACTGAGGTGTCGCTGGCTGGTACCCACTGGGCTGCCAAGCCGTGAGCATCTTCTCAAGGCCGGCCTCCCGGTCCTTGAAGCCAAAGCCCAGCCCTGGCCTTCGCTTTCTTCACCCTCTCAGCTGCACCGGACACGTGGGACCCTGAGCTGGCTGCTCCTTTTGCACATGAGGCCTGGCCGTGCTCAGGAGCCACCTGGGCTTCTAGATAACCAGGCGCCGTGGAGCCGAGCCTTCCTCCTGGCCCCGGACAGGGAAGGGCCTGGACGCTCATCCCTGCCAGGCCCCCCTCCCCCTCTGGTTTTCCACGAGGAGCTAGTGGACAGCCGCCGGCCATGCTGCCATCCCCTCGATCCTAGAACAGGCACCCTGACTCTAGCCTGGGGGCCCAGCTGCCCGGCCTCAGGGCGGTCACCCGTCTCCAGGGTTCTCAGAGGTAGCGAGGTTCCCATCACCTCATCGCCTGGCTGAGGGTTAAAGAGCATGGGCCTCGGGCCTGGCTTATTAGGTGGGACACTGAGGATCAGAGTGGTTAAGCGACTTGCCCAAGGTAACACAGGCAGCTTGGCGTAGCAGAGAGCTCAGCCCTGAACACCTCCTCTCGTGACTGCGTCCCCACTGGCCGTAAGTCCAGGGCAAGTCTGCAGGCACAGGTAACGTTGTGCCACGTGTGTGTGCGTGTGACCCCACCCTCAGGTGACACCTGGGGTCTCCTCTTGGCCTGGATCCCCACACCCACCCCGTCTGCAGCACACTGAGGCGCCAACCCCGGTGGGAGCCAATGAGATGCCCTTCTCCCTTGGAGGGTGCCTGGGACCCTGAGATGGTCATTTCACGCCAGCTTTAGAATTGAACTCTTGAGTCGCTCGGAGATGCAAAGGCAGAGTCTCTGCCTGCAGCCCGCCCCATCCTGCTCACCCCTGCCCTGAGGTCACCTCTGTCCCGGGGGTCCTGTTTGTCGCCCCCCGGCCCTGGAGGACAGGCGGGGTCGGATCTGGCCAGATGCCCTCCATCAGCCTGGAGCCATGCCTTCCTCCCCAGTTCCTCCAGGGCCCCCTGGGAGCTCAGCACATATCATTAGACTTTATTAGAATCAAAGAAATGAGTCATATTTGCAAACAAGCTCTGCTCAGCCAATCTCCCCCTGCAGCTGTCAGAAGGTGGAGGCGGCGTGGAGAAAGCCCTGTGCGGCCTCCTTCTCGGGGCGGATGGGCTCTTTTATAATTGTTGCCTCCGCCAGTCTCCAGGGAAGAGCTATCGCCAATAAATGGCTGGCCAGCATTCAAAAGGAAACGATTTGGCCCACTCGGAGGACGTATTTACATCTCTGAGTGCCGGCTGGACGGCAGCGGGGCAGCCGACTCCAAACAGACGTCCAGGCGATTTTTTTTTGGATCCCACCCTGGAATGAATCAGTCCTATTCTGGGACAAGAATGCAGCTCACCTCTCGATCTCCTCCTCTCTGTGTGAGGGGTGCGGAGAAGCCTGGGCTGCTGGGGCCTCTCACTGAGGATAGCATCATACCCAGTGGTCCGCAGGGTGGCATCAGAGAAAAAGAACCAGGCCTAGGGTTGATTGTTTTTGTTTTTTTAAAACCTGGGTAATTTCAGGTGAATTCCTGAACCTCTCTGAGCCTCAGTTTCCCCATCAAGCAAATGGGTGTAATTAATCGACTCTGCTCATGTCTGTTGAGCACTCACTATGTGCCAGGCGCTGTTCTGGACCCAGCAACGGTCTCCATGAAGACGACGCTTTCGTGGGACAGACAGACATGAGACAGATGGTGCGAGTAGCGTTGTAATAAACGAGTGATGATACGTGAAGGGAGATAAAGCCTAGAGACGGAGGGAAAGAGAGTGACCGGGAGTGCTTTTCCCATCGAGTGGCCAGGAAAGGCTGCCTTGGTGAAGGGGTGGGGCGCAGCCAGTTCAAAGGTCCCGAGGCCGGGGAGGGCTGGACCTGTTCAGGGCACATACCAGAAGCCAGTGCGGCTCAGGGAGGAGGGGCGGCGGCCCTGGGGATGAGGAGGTTGTGCACGGAACTTGTCCTGGACGGGTTCCCTGTATGCCCGTGGCCCCAGCCTCTTCTTAACAGGCACCACCCTGTCTCTTTAAGAAGTCTGCGGCTGACTGTCAGAGTGCTTGGCCAGCCTATTCAGGGAGGCAGGAGGGATTGGGGCAGGTAGGTGGGAGCCTCGGGAGGTGTGGGCAGAGGCTGAGCGTCACCTGCCTTGGGCATTGCCAGATTCTGTCTTCATAAGAACAGAAAGGTGAGAGTGGAGGCCGGAATATCACCGACGAGGCTGCTGAAACAGCGCTCGGGAGCAGAAGGGGCCAGGACAGGGGTGGGGGCAGGGTTGGGGCGATGCAGCCAGATTTGGGGGAACTTGTGCAACCTCCGGGGAGGTTGGAGGCACTGGCGAGGGGCAGGGCACCACGGCAGGCCCTCCCTCCCTCTGGAGCCCGGCACTCTACAGTTTACCGAGCAGTCCCATGCACCAGAGAGGGAAGACCCAACAAATCCTGGGCCGTGCCTCGTGGGCATCCGATAGGAAAGGGTCCTTCAAACTGTGTCCCCTCAGGAGGGATTCCGATGGGCCTGCATGCTCTTCGGCCTCCCAGCTACCCCCGAGATGACTTTGGAAAGGATGTTGGTTACTTTGGCCGTGAGCCCACTTCGGGTTCTGTTATGACAACCCCTGATTGATGGGAGGACTTTCGTTCCGTCCCTAGAACGTCTGCACAGCTGGCCCCTTGCAAGCCTTTGTAAGAACCTTAATTTTTGTGAAGGTGATATGCGCCCATTAACAGCATTCAGATGATTTGAGAAACACATTTCCTGGTAAGACAGCCCCCCTCCCCTGCACCCCCTGGGCCAGCGACTGCCCCACTGTTTCGTGTGTCCCGGTCACTTGCCTCACCCCTGGGACATCGCCCCTTATCAGCGCGCAGGGAGATTCCTGAGGTCCTGTAGGCTGCGTGACGCTCCGCCACGCGCCTGCTGCACGCCTGCTCAGACCCCTCGCATGGCCCTCTGGGTGGCTGATTTCCCATGTTCGCTCCCACAGACAGAGCCGAGGTGAAGAGCTCGAGGTGTGTGCTAAGTCGCTCAGTCGTGTCCTACTCTTTGGGACCCCATGGGCTGTAGCCCGCCAGGCTCCTCTGTCCATGGGATTCTCCAGGCAAGAATACTGGAGTGGGTTGCCATGCCCTCCTCCAGGGGATCCTCCCAGCCCAGGGATCGAACCCGTGTCTCTTACATCTCCTGCATTGGCAGGCGGGGTCTAAGGCCACCTGGGAAGCCCGAACAGCTTGGGGTGGACCCTGTCATTGGCCATATCCAGGAGAGTCTTGGGATAGAATTGCTGGATCACAGGAAAGGTGCCTTCAACGGTTACTGCTGGCGCTTCCAAGGGGCTTTGCCACCAGCAGCAGAGAAGCAAGTGCGCGACTCGATTTCCCTGTTGTGGCCTCTGTGGCTGGGCGGCTGCCAGAGCAAGGCCGTGCGGCCCCCTCCCCTCCGTAGTGGGCACCACAGGTTTGCCCAGCGCGGCGGTGGGAGCCGGCAGGAGGGTGCCTGTGACCTGAGCGTGGGGCGGGTGTGGTCAGGATGGGGGCTCTGGGGTCTCGGGCCCCTAGGTCAGCTCGCCCCTGAGGAGAAAGAGAAGACCTCTTGTGCCTGGACATGCCGTGGCACTGACTGAGCGCCTGCCGTGTGCCTCATCTGCGGGGTGTCTGGAGTCTGGTAGGCAAGACAGGCTCCCCTGAGGGCGACATCCAGGGTGAGGGGGCAGCCGGGGAGCCGGAAGGACACCAGGCATCTGGAGCATCATGGTAGACCTCCCCAGAAGCCCGGCGGCAGAGAGGGGCCTCCCCGAGGCCGCCCATTCACACGGAAGCCTTGGCCGCTGCCCAGCAGGCCCCGGCTTCATGGAAGGAGCTGAGCCCTGGAGGCCGCGCCAGGAAGGGCCCTGTTCTAAAGCCACCGCAGGGCCAGGCCCACGTGCTTGTACTTGACCAGCTGCACAGCCTGCCTCGTGAAGAGGCCCCCGGCCCTGAGGGTCCCGTGAGCCCTGCCGAAGCAAGGCCTGGAGCGACTCTTGTTAAAGTGAAGGCTCTGACTTCTGTATTAATCAGAAAAGGTAGTGGAGCCGGGAGAACGCCGGCTTTGGGGATCAGACAGCCCCGATGTAGGGTGGCAGCTCTGCCACCTGCTGGCCGTGTGTCCTTGGGTGATTGGATCTCCAAGCCTCAGTTTTCCCCATCTGTAAAACAGGACCAGTGACTTCCGGCCCTTGGACCAGACGAGATAAATTAGAGAAGCCTCGTTGATGTGGCCTCGGTGCCTGGGGGAGCCCCTGGATGTTGGGGTGAGCCGCAGAAAGGCCTCGCCCGAGTGCCAGTTGAGGTGGGAACCTTGGATTTATTCAAGGTCCTCGCTTTGAAGCGTCTTTGGAGAAAACTGAGAAGCAATGAGGACGTGTCCTGGGCCAGTGGGCCCTCTGAGCCCTGAGCCTGGGGATCGGCCTGCTCGCGGACTGGCTGAGAGCTGCGGGTGGTCTGGGGGCCAGAGCTCGCGTGTGCGTTCTGCGGAAGAGGAAATGGAGGGCGGGCTCAAACGCCCCTCTTGCCGCTCCTGCCCGAGACTGTGGCCCTTGAACAGGGAGCTGGGTCTCTAGGGGGAGCCAGCTTCTAGGGGACAGGAGCGTGTGACAGCAGAGCTCACGGGACCAGTGTCCCTGTGCTCAGCCTGGCTGCCCTGGGCCTCTGCCTCAGCAGGCGGAGCTCCGGGACCACGCGGTCAGTTTCTGGGCGTTAAGTTTCACGGTCTCAGCAGCCTGGGGGCCCCAGCCCAGTTCCAGGAGGCGTCTGCCCCTCAGGGGCGTGTCTGAGTAGCACTGTGGGCGTCTCCCCTGGTCAGCAAGGCTCTGGACCCCAGAGGCCCAGGCTCTGCCGTGTGATGCTGAGTGGAGCTGCTGGCTGTGCTGATTGTCCTTCAGACGGTTCACTCACCTCCTCCCAAGCCCGTCACAACCCCGGCCGGGGGCAGGTGAGGAAGCAGCCCTCCCTGGGTGCCCGGAGCTGCCCTGGGGTCTCAGCCCCAAGACAGCAATGGCCGCCGCGGTCTGCTGGCTGCTGGCGGCGTCCGGGGCCAGTGTATTTTGCGTGGCTTTTCTCCTCCCCCTCGGAGAGGCGTGTGGGTGTCCTGCAGCCCCAGAGAGAACCAACACCCTGGAGACCTATCTTTCAGTGAGATATCCAGATAAGGAATGGGGGCAAATACAAAAACAGGGACAGGACAGAGAATGTGGGGGTGGCAGGGTGGGGGGAAGCAGGTGGTTATTCCCATTTTAGAGATGAGGAGACTGAGGCAGGCAGTTGGATACCTAGCCCCCAGTGGTTAAGTTAAGTGGTGAAGTCAGTAGCTGGACGCTGGAGCCCAGTCGGAACCCAGTGTCTGGCCCACAGGGAGCACTCCCAAGGTCTGTGAGAATCGATCACACGGGAATCAGTACCTAGTTCACAGACGAGGAAACTGAGGCTTAGGGGTTTAACGTAACTTGCCCGAGGCCTGGCTGGATAGAACCCACGTGCGCCTGACTCAGGAGTCCAGACCCATCCCCTGGTTGGCTTCCCTAAGACTCTGTGAAACTGGTGTTACCTAAGATTTCCCAAGACCAGCGGGGTTCCGCAGCTTGGAGGCACGGTTGAGCCCCAGACTGCTGGAATCCTGGCGCCGGCTCTCCCAGCCCTGGTCTGGCCCGTCTGACCTGGAGCTCTGTTTGCTTAAAGGCGGAAGGTGCTGAGCTTGTCTTCTGGGATTGACGAACTGGGCGCTCTGAAGTGGGACCTTGCTCTCTGCCTCCTCCTCGTCTGGCTGGTCTGTTTCTTCTGCATCTGGAAGGGCGTCAAGTCCACGGGCAAAGTGAGTTGTGCTCCCCTCCCGCCTTGTGGAGCCTGGCCCTCTGCAGGGTTGGCTCCTGCACCCCTGGGGCCCTCCTGCTCAAAACTGGTCCTGATTAACCAGTTCTCCTAGCAGCCTCCTCGGTTGTGGCGTTTGCCCATTTCACAATGTAAATCTGCCCAGCGGGTCCAATTTCAAGTTACTGATGGTTTGATAATCAGCCCGCAAGATTCCTGAAATGGGGGTGGTGTGCTCTCCAAGCACCCACACACCACTGGTACCCCATTAGGGAGTGATGGACTGTGTGGATGTTCAGTTCAGTTCAGTTCAGTCGCTCAGTCGTGTCCGACTCTTTGCGACCCCATGAATCGCAGCACACCAGGCCTCCCTGTCCATCACCATCTCCCGGAGTTCACTCAAACTCATGTCCATCGAGTCGGTGATGCCATCCAGCCATCTCATCCTCTGCCGTCCCCTTCTCCTCTTGCCCCCAATCCCTCCCAGCATCAGAGTCTTTTCCAATGAGTCAACTCTTCGCATGAGGTGGCCAAAGTACTGGAGTTCCAGCTTTAGCATCATTCCTTCCAAAGAACACCCAGGGCTGATCTCCTTTAGAATGGACTGGTTGGATCTCCTTGCAGTCCAAGGGACTGTTAGCGGATAACAAACCCTGAGATACCACTGCAAAGTTAACCGGTAACGGTGTTGTTAGCTACCAACTGCTCACCAGCCACGGGGACCCTTGCGACCTCAACATCCCCTGTCGACCCTTTAGAAATGTAGATCCATGAGCTGACCCCAGACCTACAGAATCAGAAGCTGCATTTGAACACTTTTCCCCCAGATAATACAAGTGTGCACTGAGGTTTGAGAAGCAAAACTTCTCAACGCATTTTTGCCGCTAAGTCAGATTAACCGAATTAACTTAGGCCTTACATTTCAGCTGTTAACTAGGAAGTTAGTTACTAAGGAGAGCTCTCACCGATCATTAAGTCGTTTGCTCATAACCGAAGTGCTGGCTGTCGCTGAAGTATCTGCTGCTGGTTAATCTGTTACATAGATACCAAGACATTAGCTGTTAACAAAGGTGGTAGCTGAAAATTCGTGTTACATTCATGCAGGTTTTAGGCGTAGCTGGTATATTGTCAATAATGAAACTGTTAGCCTGTAACTGAAATATTACCTGTTAACAGAGCCGGGCAATTGATGACCTGGTAAGCAGAACACCAGCCAGTATAATACCATAGTCATCCTGGTGGCGAAAAACCCTCCAGAGGGTTCCCTTGGGCTCACCGGGCTGAACCCAGGGCACTAACGGCCACAGCGTAGGTGTTGGCTGGTCTACCCTTACGTGACCCCCTGTCTGCCATCCCCCGACCCCCATCATTTGCATCTCCATCCGGGACAGTCTCTTTAAGACCAAGAAGTCCTCAAAGGTCAAAGAGTTGAGTTAAGGTGGCATTTGAAGGACAGTCATGGGCAGTGGGTGACGTCATTGGGAGAAGGGACTGTCACTGTGAGTTCTCCCGGATGAAGGGCCTCTTAGGTAAAGTGATCTAAGGAGACGGGCTAAAGGGGGCGCATGACGTGGTGGAGGAAGACGGGCGTGCCGGGTGCGGTTTCGGGCAAGGCTCACCAAGAAGGGCGCTTAGAGGCGTAGATTTGGTGGAAGTGAGGGGTAAGCCATTCAAAGGCCCAGAGATGTGTCCGACCAGACCCCCGGGGAGCCCCTGGTCCACTGGAGGAGCTGATGTCCGCCAGGAACCGTGAGCCTCGCCCGAGACACGTGCAGGGGCAGGAGACCAGAGTCGAAGCGAAACGGAGAGGGCGCAGGGCTGTCCCTCGGCGGCTGACAGACGTGACTGGCTGGAGGTTCCCCTGCTGCCCCCAGAGAAGAGGCTCCGGGCCCCCAGGGGCAGGCGTGGCCCCCAGAACAATAGCAGGGCTGGGCCAGCCCCGGGGAAGCCAGGACAAACACAGGGAGGATCCCAGGACTTCCTCGAGCTTCGGCGGCCGCCGCTGGCCGTGACTTCCAGCCCTGGCCATAGACCAGGTCTGCAGCCGCCGTGGGGGCCGGATGGCCTCGTCCTGGCTGTGGCCTTGCTCAGTGGCTGACCCCGGCATGGCCGGGCTGGGGAGGAGGGAGCTCCTGGGCCTGGGGGGCTCAAGACCCAAGTTCAGGTCACTTGGCTTCTCTGGATGTCAGTTCCCTTGGGCGGAACAGCATTCGTCCTTCCGAGGGTCTGACGCTTGGTTCAGAGCTCACTGCTGCTCAATTCATCCAAGAGATTGAGATCGTGGTGCAGACGCTCCGCGCCTTGCTTGCGTGCCAGGCACCGTTCCCAGCTCCGATTATCAGCTCCTTTAGCCTCCTGATGTCTGATGCATGCGTGGTTCCTACTCCGCTTTACAGAAGTGGTAAGAGGAGATGTTCTTGGGGAAACGGTGGGGCAGAGAGGTTGATCTGCTCACGTCTACACAGCTTGTCGGTAGCCCAGGTGGCATTTGAGCTTGGGCAGCCCAGCGCCCAGCCTCGGGTCCCTGCATTCTCCTGCCTCTTGCGGCTGCCTGCTCTCACAGCACGTTAGGTCGCAGGGGGTGACAGGAACTCCAGACCCTCCCACAGGAAGGGTGGCCTCATGAACCCCACTGGCAGTTCAAATCCCAGATGCAAGCACAGGACGGCCTCTGCAGACCTGGTGGGGGGTCTCGGCTCTGCACCCACAGCCAGCGTGACCGGGGCCAGTCCCTTCCCCCAGGAGCCTCAGTTTCCGCCTGTGTGAAATGAGTTGTGGTGTTCTCCTGCAAACACACACAAGGTGCTTGGGGCCTGCCAGGCCCTGGGTGCAGACCCACGGCCCTGGGCCTCTGGGGTGAGTGACCCACGCTGCCCAGACGACCTCCCCAGAGGAAGCCCAGGGCAGCAGAGACCAGCACGTCCCCCTGGTGCCTGGCCGGCCACCCTCTCCCCGCCATCCCCGGGGGAGGAGGAGGCGCTGGCTTTGTAAGTTTCCAGGGCACTTGGGCCACAGGGCTTTTGGGTCGCGGGCTCAGAGCAGCCACGGAGGTTTGCCAGCAAGAGTGGAAAAATACCGCGTCCTGGCACAGGGCCCCCGCCAGAGATGCTCCCACGGGGATCCCGAGAGTCACCGGGAGGCTGGGAGTTTGGCGCTCAGGGGCTGGGCCCCCGCCAGAGGCCCACTGGTGGCGGCTGGCAGAGCCACTCCCACGGGGACTCCGGGAGCCACCGGGAGACTGGGAGTTTGGCGCTCAGGGGCTCGGCCTCGGCAGATTCTGCAAAACAAGGGTGTCCTGCCAGAGAGGCTGCCACGGTGGCGTGAGCAGGTGGGCTGTGCTGCCCTGGGCTTGGGGAGAAAGCGTGCACACACAGACACACACTCAGACACAGACGTACACACAGACACACACACAGACACACACTCAGACACACATTCAGACACAGACGCACAGACACATAGACACACACAGACACAGACACACACAGATACACACATACACAGATATACACACAGACATACACACAGACAAACACACACAGACACACACACAGACACACAGGCACACACACAGATACAGACATACACACATGCACAGACACACAGACACACAGATACATAGACACACACAGACACAGACACACACAGATACACACTCAGACACAGACATACACACAGACACACACAGACAAACACAGACACACACACAGACACACAGATACACACAGATAGACACAGACACACACACACAGATACAGACATACAGACACACACAGGCAAGACACATAGACACCTACAGACACAGAGACAGGCCAGCCGGCCTGGCCCACATCCCGCCCCTGCTGCCGGCTGGCCCCGGGCCCCTGATGAGACCCCCCTGGGCCTCTGTTTCCTCATCTAGGAAATCTAGGGGACAGTCTGCTCCTTGCAGTCGGGAGGATGAGTGAGTTAATAGCGCCTGGCACACAGCAAGCGCTGCAGAAGTGCTAGGGAAGCGAATTAAATGTGTGGAAACAGGGAACCCACCCCCCACACACACCCTGGGAGGCGTCCTGTGTCCCTGACACAAAGCCCCCAGGCCCCCCCCTGCCTGCCCAGCCCGGGGCCCCCGTGCACTTTGAAGGGCCGCCCTCTGCCCTCCGCCCTCGCCCGCCTCTGTCCGCACCATTGTTCTCCGCGGGGGCCGGGGCTGGGGGCCAGAGCAGCCTGCGGGCCAGCCGTCTTTCTTTCGCTCCTTTGGTGGCTTCCTGGCCGGCCCCGCCCTCCACATATGCCCACTGGTCCCCGGGACGCAGAGGGCTCTCCTGTCTTCAGGAGCAGCCTGTAGGGCAGTTGGGGAGAGGGGCGTCCAGGGAGGGCACGGTGGAGGCAGCAGGAGGGCGGCCCTTCTACCCCAGGTCCTCTGGGGGGCCTACCGCTGGGCGACCCAGGACGCGGAGGCCGAGCCACCCCTCTGGGAGGGCCCCAGATCCGGACTCCTCAGCAGAGCTGGAGGGAACTTCAGAGCCCGGCTGGTTCAAGTGGGGACCCGGAGCCCAGAGAGGGGCCATAGCTTGCCCAGGGTCTGCGGCCAGCCTGCTGCAGAGCCCGATCTGCGGCCTGAGCCCTGGAGCCCTCGGGAGCCTGCTCTTGGGGAGGACCGGACAAACCGCAGACATCGGGGGCTCTTCCCTGCTGTGCTCTTATCGCTGAAGCAGGTTCTAGACCATCCAGCTCTGCCGCCTGAGTGCTGGGTGACCCGTGGGCAAGGGCCGGCTCTGCGGGCCGCAGTTTCCCCGTCTGCAGGATGGGGTCAGGGCAGGACCCGCTGAGTGCTGGAGTTACTGCGCAGGCATCCGCAGCCGGCGCACAGGAAGCGCTCGGGAGACCTCGGCTGCTGGCACTGGCCCAAGGCAGCCGAGCCCAGCGGGCCCTGAGAGCTTCCTTCGCGCCCTTTTCAAAGCCCGCTTCTAGTTGTTTCTATTCAAAGGGATGGCGGCTGCATCCGAGAACTGGCTCCATCTAGGCTTCCCGCGGCAGCTGGGCGAGGTTCAGGGCTCTGTCCGTTACCTGGGTCCCGGGAGTGCCCCATACTGTCCTGGCACCGTCCCCTCCCCCAGCGCCGCAAACCTTCATCCTGTTCTCTGGGCCTCAGTTTCCACACCTGGAAAATGGGCGCATTGGCCATGCAGCAGGCCCCTCCCTGGTCCCCCGGCCCCTTCAGAAGGAGCTGGGGGCTCTGTGAGCTAGTCTCAGCATTTCTGCTGGTCACCATGGACTTTCACATGTCCTCCACCACGCACCAAGATGCCCTGGGTGCAGTGGTGGTTTGAAGATGTCTGGGAGCCCCACCCAGCCCGTTTGTCCTCCGACAGCAAGGCGGCCAGCACACACCGATTTGGGGACGTGCTGAGCATGGAGTGGGCTGCTGCTCGGGAGACCTGGCTCAGCCAGCGCCTGGGCAAAGTAGCAGGATTTCACTGTCCATGCCCCTGGGCACCTTCGAGCCCCGCTCAGGCACACGCCCCCTCCTGAGGACTTCTTGTGTTGGAGTGAAAGTTGGGAAAATCCAATCTGTAAATGGAGGCCACAGGAGGTTTGAAGGCCGGTGCTTTGGGGACAGGCCGGGAGAGGAAGTAGGGCAGGGCCCTTGGGGGTGGAAAGGCGTGGCCTGGGTCGTCTGTGGTCCCCGCCTGGCGTTGACCTCACCCTGCCTGGGACGTGAGGCGCGACCCATCCTGGTTTCCTCTCCAGAAGTTCCCCGGTGCTTCCTGCACAACCACTCGGCCAACAAAAGACCCCCTTTTTTGCACGTCTAAGCAGCTACCTGCCTGGTGCTGTTTTGACCACGTTGTGAGCGTCATTCCGTTGAATCCTCGCCTTGCCCGTTAGTGAGCAATTTTGTTTCTCTAATCCCCATTTTACACATGAGGTGACAGGCCCAGAGAGGGCAAGCATCATGCCCAAGGTCACACAGCACACGAGGGGACGGCGCGAGAATTTGAACCCACACTTAACTGGTTCTGAACCACAAGTCATACTAACGCTGCGAATGTTTGGTCACTCACTGGTGTCCGACTCTGAGACCCGGTGGACTGCAGCCCTCCAGGCCTCCCTGCGAATGTTAGCTGACCCGTACTGCGCGCTGCGGGCCACCCCCTGGGCGTTCACCCGCGATCGTTTGCTCTCTTATTGTGCACTTCCCTTTTGTCGCCTGCTGGATTGTCGGTTCCACGAGGGCAGGGACTGGTTCTCTGTATTTCCAGGGCCCCGTAAATATTTGCAGGATTCGAATGTCAGTAAGCCTGTGTGTGAGGTGGGTGCTTTACACCCAGGTTGCAGGTGAGGCGCCTGCAGCCCAGAGAGGGTGGGCACCACGCCCCAGGTCCCTCAGCAAGGGCGGCGCCGAGCCCGGCTCCGGAACGCCTGCCTGGGAGCGGATGCTGGGGCTCGACCGGCAGCGGGCTGGCCTGCTGAGCGCTGAGTGGCCCCCGCCCCCTGCAGGTCGTCTACTTCACGGCCACGTTCCCGTTCGCTATGCTGCTGGTGCTGCTGGTCCGTGGGCTGACGCTGCCCGGCGCAGGAGCAGGCATCAGGTTCTATCTGTACCCCGACATCAGCCGCCTGGAGGACCCAGAGGTACCGCGGGGCACCATGGCCTTCCTACCCCCTCCCCTCACCCCCAGGGCCGGCATGGGGGAGGAAACCGAAGCCGTGCCCGTGCTTCCGGCCCCCAGATGGAGCCGGGAGGTACTCGGCCCTGGTACTTTTCCACTGGGCCCCGGCAGGTTGCTCATGGTGCCCGCCGGCTGTCCCGGCGGTGTGTATCTTTTTGTGTCGAGGCCTCCCGAGGTGGCCAATTATAGAGGCTGCTTTAGGCACTGTGCCAGGTAAGGCAGAGACGTCTCCGGAAGCTGGTCGCCTCCTCTGCTCACAGCAGCCTTGAGGCTGCATCGTGGGGGCGCCCTGGGCTGAGGGCGGAGTTCAGAGTTGTGACCTCTTAGAAGGTTGGGGGGCAGACACTAATGGTTCCCCCCGCCCCGAGGCACTCAGCCACCTGGCCGCGGGGGGTCGGAACTCTCACTGGCCCGTTTCAGGACCTTTTGTCCCCAGGGGCCTCAGCCTTTAGGTTGTCCCCAAGGGCCTCACAGGCCACTTCGGGTCTCTTCCCCACAGTCCTCTCGCCCTGGGTGGGAGGTGGGGGACAAGGGCTCGGCCATCATCAGAGAACAGCTGGGAGACGGTTGGGCAGCCGTCAGGAGCTGCCTGCCGAAGGTTCTGGAGAACGGCTTTGCCTGCATAATCCGTGTGGGAATTCCTCCCACTTCCAGCTCAGGCGGGGGTCCCCAGACAATAGCAGTGACCATAAGGATAGCAGCCTTGACTTGCAGGCTTACTGTGTGTCTGGAGCTGGGCTAAATCTTAACTCTTTGAACCTACCAAAAAAAAAAAAAAGCGCTGTGGGGCAGGGGAACGGAGCCCACTTTACAGGTGTGAAAACTGAGGCTCCGGGAGTCGTATTTACTTGCCCATGATGATTCCGTGGTTGGACTTGAGGTCCCTCTGCTTCAAAAGCAGGGCCTGTTAACCCTGATGCTCAGTGAGCTGGGGTGGGGGGCTCTTAGACGTCTGGGGTTCTGCTTGCATCCTGGATTCCAGCACCGTGCTCCAATCGCATGGTGAATCTGCACACCTCGAGGCGGAGCCCTTGGGAGCCCCGCCGCCGCCTCCAGGAAGCCGGCTCTGACGACCCTTCTGTCTTTTCTTCGCCACCTTCCCCCGCCCCCGCACCCTTCCCAGGTATGGATCGATGCTGGGACCCAAATATTCTTCTCCTACGCCATCTGCCTGGGGGCCATGACCTCGCTGGGGAGCTACAACAAATACAAGTACAACTCGTACAGGCAAGTGTTGCGCCGGCAGGCCTGGTGGGCCTTAGACGTGATGTTTAAAGAAAAGAAAAAAAAAGAGAGAAGTTAGGGAGCGTGGCTTCCTTGTGTTGTGAATTAACTTGCTCCCTGACATATGTGTAACATAGGGACTGTATGCTGCTGGGATGCCTGAACAGTGGTACCAGTTTTGTGTCTGGCTTCGCAATTTTTTCCATCCTGGGCTTCATGGCACAAGAGCAAGGGGTGGACATTGCTGATGTGGCTGAGTCAGGTATGGTGGTGTCGGTGGCAGTGGTGGTGGGCACTGCCACCTAGTGTGTGAGCCAAGTACTGCAGGCATGAAGCCAGACCCCCCCGACCCAGGGGGCTTTGTGGGGGGATGAGCCTGGTTTCTGAAATGGACCCCCACCCCACCCCCTTCTCACACCACAATGTCTCCCAGGTTTCAAAGAGTTCAAAAGCTAAATTGGAAACATCTTCACTGCGGTTTTGCCCCAGGGATGGCAGAAACACGGGGGCTGGTCAAACTGGGAATATTCAGCACTTCTCAAGTGGTCTTTCCCCCGCACCGCCCACTCCCTGTCCTTCCCTATAGCAAACTCCTGGTTTCAGCAACAGAAAGCACTTTCCTAGCTCAGGGGCAGGGCAGCTGCCCGTCGGCAGCCCGTCGCCACCTTCTCAGCTTCGGTTTCTGTATTTGACTCTTTGCTCTAAGCAACCCCCTCATTCATCCCACCACCGTCTCCTGTTTGACTGGGTCTCTGCCCTGTGTCAAGCACCCACCGTTTTTGCCCAGGCTGGGGAAGGACCGGGTGTGACAGGTCGCCCTCTGGGACGGTGACAGGTTCAGTTTGGGGGTAGGTTGTGGGGACCCCTCCACCCCTCGGGGGTGTGGGCTCCATGGGTGGGACGTCCCCCCCCAGACAGCTGCAAGTGGAGGTGGTCTTAGGGTCAGAGTCTGCAGAGCCTGGAGGCTGAGGCTGGGATCCTGGGGTTCCAGCAAGATAGTTCTGGAACCTGAGAATTGTGAGGGCTTCAGCTACCAGGACCCCAGAGCCTCAGAAGCCTAGGTGCCCCAGTTCTAAGAGGTGCCCCCCACGAGCTCCGGGTCCTGGGCCCACAGCTCTGAGCTGCAGGGCTTCCATGTGGCGCTGAAAACCTCACTCCCAGGACCCCCGCTCCTCTGCCCTCCTCCCATCCTGCCCAGGTCACCCAGAGGGCGGTTGTTGCTCTTGTGCCCAGCCTGACCTCCCAGCTTGCCAGGACCCCTCGGGTCCCCGAGGGGCAGGTGAGGGCCGTGGGCTGAGGCTTCTCCCAGGGCCAAGAGGAGACCGCGAGGTCCCGACTGTCAGGGCCCAGACCGGAGTCCTTGCCCTTGTTGGAAACACAGGGTGGTGTCCTGGTTCCGCAGCCGGAGACCCTAGTGGGGCTTGGGGACCTCAGCATCGTGTACTCAGAGGTCAGCTCCCCCCTGCGACCAGCAGCTTGAGAGCAAGGGCTGCTCACGGTTGGATCTGCGGTGTCCTGGGCAGGGTGCCCACCAGAGGCTGGACAGGCCCGTTCACGTGAGGAGGTGCCCCCTCCGGCCTCCCCATCCCACCCTGCGCGTATGTGACGACCCCTGGCCCGTGGTAGGTGAGCCTCTCAGAGCCCCAGGCCCCACTGCCCCCCACTTCGGCCCCCTCCTCCTACACCTGGTGCCGCAGGGCAGTCCTGGCAAGCCCACGCTTTGGTCCCATGCTCCTCTGTCCTGTCCTGGGCCCCAGTCAGACCTTTAGACAGAGCGTTCCTTCCCTGGAAGCCCCCAGAGGCAGGCCAGAGACTGAGGGACACAGGAAGTAGCTGCAGAAATGAAGACGCCACGCCCATGTGGGAGTTTGGCAGAGTGACCGAGGGGAGACAGTTGACACCCACTTTGCAAATGGCTTTTCTTCAGCTGAGGGCTTACCAACCAATTCTGATTGGAGGGGAATGGCCAGGAGCGCGGAGGGAGTTCAGCGGTGGGAGGTAATCTGTCGGTTTATGACAGATCCTTCTCTGCGGACAGCTAGGTACCGTAACCTACATCTTCACCATCAAGCTAAGTGGTGTCTTATTCCCGTCCACTTCTAAGACCTTGTCGTTTATTCCCCACGGTGATGTCTGAACAGCCGACACATCAAGGGTGATTATGTCGCTAATAAGCGTTTTAACAAGTGCCATATTGAGCGAAGTGCATTGGAACAAGATAATTATTTAGCCACGAGGAGCGCACATTGCGAAGGAAGCATAGCGTGGGCGTCTCTGCTGCCCCAGGGGCTCCGCCGGCTGCCGCGTCCCCTGCCCTCTCTCTTCAGTCCCCTTGCTTTCCGAGAAGGATGCTCACACCCTCTCCCTGAGGCTGGCTCGAGAAAGGCAATGCACTGAAATACAGAAGTAGCTGTCAGAAGCTTCAGGGCCCAGCGGGCAGGCGGGGGTGGGCTGGGGTGGGGGCCCCATTTTACATCTGTCTCGCTGCGGCTGGGTTGACCCCTCCCAGTGCCGCCTACAGTCAGGCCGGAGCTGACGTGGGGGTCCCAGGGGGCCCCAGCCCCGTGGAGACGAGGGTCCTACTGCAGCTAGGGCTTTGGGGTCGGGACGAGTGCCCTTGGACCCCTCCTGGGTTTTCCACCATCGCCTCCAAGGACACGGTCACAGTCACGGTTGGACTTTGCTCACATCGGGGCAGACTCCGGACATACAGGGACTCGCCCTCGCTGCCACGCGTGTGCTCAGCGCCGTGCGATGTGGTTTCTGGCTGCAGTTTGTTTCAAAGTTGTTTTTTGTTTTTCTTTCTTAGACCATTCATTTTGTTCCCGACCCCTGTTTTACTGTTTTAAATTTCCTGTCCTCCAGCCCTGTTTGTTTCATATTTCTTGACTTTTTTTTTTTTAGTTGTGGATTTTACTGTATATTTTTTCTGTAGCCCAGGCCCTTCTCTCTTTGGCGGCCCCCAACCCTCTGGGAGACCCACAGGTCTCAGTTACAACTCAGGCCTTCCCCCGGTTGTCTTCTCTCAGGCCCAGCTGGAGGTGGGAGGGGACGTTTGCAATTGGAGGCACCCCCCAGAGCTGGTGGGAATTCTCCCTGAGAATATGTCAGAGCACCCCCTGGAGACCAGAGCCCTTTGCCAAGGAAGTGGCCCCAGCACCCGATAACCTGAGCAGGAGAAGCCTCCTTGGGGTTCACTTACGGGAGCCTGCCGCCGACCCCTGCAGGGAGACTGCCCCCTGAGGGCGCGTGGTGACATGGAGAGAGGAGGTGCTGGGCGGAGGACTGCACAGCGGCCAGGGGGCTGCCCGCCTGGGGTCTTACCCTGCTCACCCCTCCCCCGGCTTTGGGCCTCAGCTGTCATGGTGCCCGGGTGGGTGCACAGATGCACCCCGAAGACGCGTGGGCCCCGCAGGGCGTGGTTCCGGGTTCTTTTTTCTGGCCACGCGTTCATTGTTTCAGTGGAAAGCTTTTCTCTGCAAACCGGGATTGGTGGTCAGATAACCGGAGCGCTCCCTGGTTTTGCTTCCTTCCAGCAAACGTTGGTGCGGGTCTCTGGGTTTGGGGGAGGGGGAGCCCCTCCTTTCCCCAGCTGGCAGACCGAGTCCCAGCTCGGTCCCGTCTGCCACTCCCATAACCGGTGTCCGCTCAGAGCCTGGCGCCTGAGGAGGCCAGCGCTGCTGCGTAGGAGACAGATGCTAAAACGGGCCCCTGCCTGAGCCCCGGCGCGTCCCATCCCGAATGAGAACAGGCCTGGTCTCTCACCCCAGGCGGGCCCCTGCATCGGGGACTGGGGAGACCCGGCCCGGACCCCGAGTGTCTTGTGTGGCTCCGGGGCTCGGGGCAGCTCGGGCACTGATGACCCCCCTCCCCGCCCCCCCGTCTTCTCTCCCCTTAGGTCCTGGCCTGGCCTTCATCGCCTACCCAAAAGCCGTGACGATGATGCCGCTGCCCACATTCTGGTCCATCCTTTTTTTCATTATGCTTCTCTTGCTTGGACTGGATAGCCAGGTATGTGCAGAGCGAGGGGATGGTCCCCAGGCGGGTCTGCCCCTGGGCGAGGGAGGAAAGGCCCCCCCAGAAACCTGGTTCTGGCAGAGCCTCCCTCTGTGCTGTGATGAGCTGGTGGCAACCCCCAACACACACACACACACACACACACACTCACACACACACACACAGCCTGCAGCAGCTGCAGCCAGCGAGGGTTCCTGGATGCAGCAGCTGCAGCCAGCGAGGGTTCCTGGACCCCGGGGGAGGGAACAGCCCAGGGGGGCAGCAGGATGTCATCTGCGCCAAAGCTCGAGCCTTTGACCTCAGCGAGGGAGAGAGAGACAGTCTTGGGTGTGGGCCCAGAGGTACAAGGAGAAGGGCGAGACCATAGTCGGTGGCACGCGCCGCGGAGCACAGAGCCCCCGGGCAGGCCCCGGCGGGACCCAGCACACAGGCCGTTCGGGCAGGCGGCCGACACGGCTGTCCGGGGCGTGAGTGGCCACTGACAGTCCTGAGCACAGCCACGGAAGCTGGAACCGGGCTGTGCTCACCACCTCCTGGGGCACGTGGGTCAGCGAGCTTGGCCCCCACAGGGAAACCGAGCCCCCAGAGCCTCGCTTACCCCCCCACCCTCCCCACACAAGCAGGACCCCCCGCTACCCTGTCGTCATTCCCTGCGCCTCCTAACCTCCATGTCCCAGCCCTCCAGGGCTTAAGCCTCCCCCTCCCCGGGGTGTGTCCGTGTGCGTCAGCCGGGGCTGCGTCTGCCTTTGGAGTAACTCAGTTCCCAGGCCCACTTGCCGCCACAGTGTTGCTTTGTTGAACACGTTTCTTCCACCCTTGCCTCAGTTTCCTCATCCGGTAAATGGGTATGATTGTATCTTCGTTGCCTTAGGTGAAACGCCAGGCGCGTTTCCTGATTGGAAGCAGTAAGTGGTACCCGGAGGACATTAGAGCGAGCCCCTGGGACACCTTGAAATAGGAGGGGGCAGTTAGGGTGTGCAGGGCAGGCTAGTCCTGTGCCCAGGGCCACCCAAGGGCCTCCATCCGAAGTCAGTCACTGATAGGCAGCCTCGTGTGCCAGCTGGGGGTCCAGATGCCTCACAAAAGTCTGGTCAGCTGGGGCCCTGCGATCAGTGGGGGCTCTACCCCTTGAGGAGAGAGCCTTGCCCACCGTCCGTCTCCCAGGCAGCGGCCTCGAAGCCAGTGAACAGATGGGCCCCCGGGGACTCAGGGCCTGGGAGGTGGGAAGTCTCAGAAGGTCAGGCAAGGGAGAGAGGGTGGTCCGCTAGCAAGGTCCAGAGCAGAGCGGAGGGTTTGCCAGAAAGAAGACTAGGATTAGCAGAGAAGACTGAAGGAAAACATTTGGGAGACAGGAAACAAAAACAACTTGAGCAGTTGTTGATGAACTGAGCTGTGTGAACAGCGAGAGGGCCCCATCCATCAGCCCTGGTTAATGAGCTCGGCCTTCGGAGGCCCCCAGCAGCCAGCTTTTATAACCTCTTCCAGAGCTCTCAGCAAAACCCAAAAAAAGAAGACAGAAAGCGGTTAATAATTGACAAAGCAGGCCATCTCCAGACTGGCCTCTTGGGCTGCGGAAGGGGCCCAGGCGGTTACTCATTAGATTTCCCCTGGGAGGCAGGGGGGGCCTGGTGGAGGCTGTGCGCCTCGGAGCCGGGCCCCCCACGGCCCTTCACTTCGGGAAGCCTGAAGCTCTCCAGGGCAGCGTCGCCCTGAGCAGGCTCTCCTGGTTCAGAGCGTGGAGCTCGCAGCACCGAACGACCTGCCTAATTGACGCACCAGGACGGGGCGTGGTGGGATTTGAGCTCTGGGATCCCTCTGCTGCACCTGTGTGAACCTGGGGACGTGGGAGAAGGCTTTATAGACACACCACCACCAGCCATGATAAGGGCCTACCCTGCGAGGTGTCCACTGGGACCAGGCTCCACAGGCCACGTGTGGGAAAATCCCCTGATGCGAAATCGACCCTCTTAGCCATGTTTGAGGAGGGCTTCCCCAGCGGCTCAGAGGGAAAGAACCTACCTGCAAAGGAGGAGACGCTGGTTTGATCCCCGCGTCAGGAAGATTGTCTGAAGAAGGGAATGGCAAGCCCCTCCAGTATTCTTGCCTGGAAAAATCCCACTGGACCGAGGAAGCTGGCGGGCTGCAGTCCACAGGGTCGCAGAGTCGGACACGACTGAGCGACTGAGACCCATCTGTAAGTGCTTGTTTGGTGCATTAAGGGCACTCACGTCGTCGTAGCCGTCACCAGCATCATCTCCAGAGCTTTCTCATCTTTCCAAACAGAAAGTCTGTCCCCACCAAAACCCCCCTTTCCTCCGGCTGCCACCTGGCTTTTCAGCATCAGCAGGATACGCTCACTTTCCAGCGAAGGAAGCGGTGGAGGCTCTGAGAAGGCAGGGCTGTGGCACTATTAACTGAGTCAGGTCTGGAGAGGCTGGCGGAGGGGCGTGGTGCCCCCAGGGCCGCAGCAAACTCAAGAGGGGCTGGTGCCGGTATTGGCCCTCACTCTCAGCGACCCCGGATCTGCCTGTCTTTGATTTTCAAATCTCCAAAAGGGAAAGAACCTCTGTCTCTGACTCCTTTACAAGGTTAACGTCAGAGCTGCTGGTCTGCTCTAGACCACTGGCAGTTTAGACTCCGCGCCGCTTGGGCTGAGACATCGATCAGAGGTCTGAGCACCTGCCCCCTGTTCTCTTGGGACCCCTTCCAAGAGCTTCTCGGTCATCGTTTCTCTGAACTCCCGGCCCCTTTGAGCTCACGGGAGGGACCTGCTGCCGTGTGTGTGTTCCCTGATTCTCCTGTGATGCTTCCCAGAGAAGCCAGCGGTTGGCCGTGTCTTGCAGGAAGGCTGTGGGAGCAAACCTCCCAGTGTCTGTCCCAGAGGAAAGAGCCGACGGGTTGAGGTTTTAGCTTTTGGATGTCGAGTGGACTCCGATGACCTCAGAGGGCGTGTTGGCTGGCCGAGCCATTTGGCTGTGGCCACTCCAGTTAAAATGTGTCAGCGTGCCCTTTCACCCCAAACTGCACCTCTAGACTACTGTGCTGCGGATGGCGGTGCCTACAGACAGACATGGTCCTGCCCGGGTTGGCCGCCACGGGAGCTGGAATCGGTCTGCGGGGCACCTTCACTTGAGGTCGTGAAGCCACTAAGATCCTTGCGATACGCATCCACAGGATGGGGTTAGCGCCCCCGTCTGAGAGCCAAGGCGGCTCCATGGACTGATGTGGAACGTCCCCCAGCCCAGGATAAATTGTTAGGTGCAACGATGGGAAGGTTTAGAAAGACCGAGGGTCACCCTCGAAGGTTACCTATGGACTGGCCTATCACCTTTGGGAGCCCAGGGATGAGTTCCGGGGGTCGCAGGCAGCACTGGACTCACGCACATAGGCCTGTGGGCGTGCATGCAGCGTGTGTGAAATCCTCCCATGGAGCCCACGGTCCCCACAGGGTTAAAGACCACCAAGTGTCTTCAGTCTGGGAACTGAAGCCCAGACCTGCCTGGGTCACCACCCACAGCTCACGTGCTGCTGTGTACCTGGCCCGGCTGGGTTGCCCAAGGCCCAGGAATAGGAGTGCACCACCTTCTGCTCCCAGGAAAACCCAGACGCAAATGGGAGGTTGCCCGCGTTGACACACCGGCCAGCAAGTGTGCCGGGCGGAGGGGCCTCAGGGGCGTGGACTATCTGGAGAGCCGTGCAGGGCCCACCAGGCCTGGCCCGAGGGGCGGGACTCAGCACGCTGAGCCCCTCCACGGCGCGGACGCGACCCCACCCCTCTCTGAGCCAAGGGGTTGCTGGCCTGCTGCTCATGGCTCTCCTTCCCTCCCCAGTTTGTGGAAGTGGAAGGACAGATCACGTCCTTGGTTGATCTGCACCCATCCTTGCTAAGGAAGGGCTTTCATCGAGAGATCTTCATCGCCTCCATATGCTGCGTCAGCTACCTTCTGGGGCTGATCATGGTGACCGAGGTAGGTGGCTCCCGCCTGGCATGAGGGGACCACCCCCGCCCCCGGGAGGGCCCCAGGTGCTCTGTCTGTTTCCCAGGTCAGTTCAAGGCCACACCGCCCCCCTGTGCCCCCCTACCCAGTGGCTGGATGAGAGGGCCTGGCCGACTGAGGTCGTCCCTCCTTTGGGGGTCCCACCCCACCCAGGGGCAGCAGGAGGTGACTCACGACCTCGCTCTCCAGCCAGACGCCCCTCCCCACTCCCCTGTTACCCTGGCAACACCATGGCCACCTGCCGCCCTCCTGCCCTCCTCGTCCTGAGAAGGGAAGGGGCCCTCCAGCTGGAATCCCCTTTGACGGCAGCTCCATCCCCACCGCTGTGGGCAGTGGCCCCTCTCCGGCCAGTCTGCAGGGGAGCCAAGCGTATGAGCCTAGCCTGGGCCGTGGGCTCATTTCCCCAGCTCTCACCACCCGTCTCTCCTTCCTCTCCAGCACAGGGTTGCGTTCGACCCCCAGATCAGGATTTCACGTCCCCAGTCTTCCTTCCCAGAACTCAAAATAAATGCATTTCTCGAAGTGTCCGTAAGAAACACTCCCTGAAAGGCAGATCACAGGTTCACACACCGAGCCGCTCGGTCTCGCTGAAATCTTCTCTGTTGGCCACCGAGGGTTTTAAGCCCCTCTGTTGGAAACAGGCTCCGGCGAACCCATTCGTTTTTGTGCTAGGAAAGACATGTTTTGCTTTCGTTTCTTTCCGTGTGTGGCTTTTTAAATTAAGTTTTTACTTTTTGAATTAAATTAAATTTGTCATGCCTGGAAAATCCCATAGATGGAGGAGCCTGGTAGGCTACAGTATATGGGGTCGCAAAGAGTCAGACACGACTGAGCGACTTTACTTTCTAATCATCTTTTAACACAGTTATTTGGTCCTCACGGCCTCTGCCCAATTTCCACCCCCAACCTTGGGCTTTCTGTTTCTTGTTGACAGACCAGAACTCTTTATATATGGAGGAACTTAGAGGCCAAATAGCAAATTCTCCTCTGGCTTTCTCTTCACAGGGTGGCATGTACGTGTTTCAGCTCTTTGACTACTACGCAGCTAGCGGTGTCTGCCTTTTGTGGGTGGCGTTCTTTGAATGTTTTGCTATTGCCTGGATATACGGTGAGTAGAGACGTTTGCCTACTTTTCTCAAGTCTCCCCTTCAGGCTTCTTTCTTTAGAAGCTCCAGAAACAGAATTCTCATGGGAATTTCATTTTGAGTCAAACACAAAGGCCGTTCCCTGCCTGGACCCTTCCTCTCCAGGCTCCCCTTTCACCACAACTATGAACGTAGCCACGTGGAAGCTTCTCCCCAGGCTGAACGTTCAAGCTGTGACCTTGACACACACAGAGCTTGGCCTTGCAGGGGTCTGTCTTTGATGAACCACCCCTGGGGTCCAGGAATGGTCCATTCTGACCTTCTCGAGTCCTTGGGATGGCCACAGCAGGCTTTGGGACCCTGACTGAGGTAGCCAGTATCTACCCAGTGACCCGTGAATTTCAGATCCTTTCAGATAAATGCGTGCCGGGTCTGTGTGGTGTGGAGGTACACACACCTGGGTGAGGCCCTGGAGACACCCCCTCCTCCTCGCCCCACCCCGGCCCCATGGCCCTTGAGCCCCTGCCGTGAGGTTCCTGGGGCGGATGCCACGTCTGGGACGCCGGATCACCGTCCGTCCGCCTCTGACTCTTGCAGGCAGCGATAACTTCTACGATGGGATTGAGGACATGATTGGCTACCGGCCGGGGCCCTGGATGAAGTACTGCTGGGCCGTGGTCACCCCGCTTCTCTGTACTGTGAGTGTCCTTCCATGCGGCCGTGGGCAGCCGTCCCTACCCCAGGGCTTGACGGTTTCACCCGCCCGCCCATCGGGAGCTCGGCGTCAGCTCAGTGCTGGCCTCCGACAAACCCGTGTCAGCAGGGCTTCAGGGCAGGGGTCGGGCTGCCGCTGTCCGCTCAGACCACGGGGAGCTCAGAGGGTAGACTGTCCCCCTTGTTTAGGAACCGGGTGCCGGGGGATCCCCTCCAGGGATCTCTGCCTCCAGGCCACTGTGTCCCTTTTTGTGGGGCCCCTGTGTCCCCATTTGTTAAACAAGCAGGCCGACCGACGTGGGGCTGAGGAGCAGTGACCGCGTAGGCCGTCACTTTACCCCCGAGAGCGGCTGTGCCCTTTTTTCACCTGAGCTGCAGACTGCCCCCCACAAAATACCAGCCGCCGTAGCAGCCAGCGGGCTTCCCAGATGGCACCAGTGGTAAAGAACCCACCTGCCGATGCAGGAGATGTAAGAGACACGGGTTCGATTTTCCCCTGGGTCGAGAAAATGCCCTGGAGGAGGGCACAGCCACCCACTCCAGCATCCTTGCCTGGAGACTCCCCGCGGGCAGAGGAGCCTGGCGGGCTGCAGCCCATGGAGCTGCACAGAGTCGGGTGCAAGTGAAGCGACTTGGCACCTGGGCACACGCGCACACGTGCGTGTCTGCGGTTCATCGTAAGGGCACCCTGAGGGTCCTGCCCAGCTCCGCCCGGGTGGTCAGGGGCACAGCAGGAGTTCTCTCTACCACTCGAGCCACGTGGGCAGCCAGGATGCAGAGACGATGCGGGAAGGCGGTCCCGTGGGCAGGAGCAGCCTGCCCAGAGGTCCCAGGGGGTGCGGGGTGAGGGGCGCTAAGACGCTGGGAGAAACCGGGGGAGCCGGAGCATGGCCATGCAGGAGGGGCAGTGGGCAGGGGGCCGGGCATTGCTGGCCAGAGGAGCGGCTCGCGTCCGGAAGGCCCTGGGGGGCGGCAGGGGGTTCTGAGCAGGGCAGCTGCTCCATCAGCAGAAGGGAAAGAGTGTAGGCCCCTCGGGTGGGCCCCGCCCTGGCCCCGGAAGCCCCTGACCACCGCTTGTCTCCCCACAGGGATGTTTTATCTTCTCTCTTGTCAAGTATGTGCCCCTGACCTACAACAAAGTCTACAGGTACCCCACCTGGGCCATCGGGCTGGGCTGGTGCCTGGCCCTGTCCTCCATGGTGTGCGTCCCGTTGGCCATGATCATCCGCCTCAGCCAGACCGAAGGGCCGTTCCTCGTGGTAAGCACCCGGGGCCCCCAGCCTGGGGGATCTGGGCCGGGGGCAGGATGCTGAAGGCCAGCCAGCTGGCACTTTGCTATGTGACCTGGGGCGCTGCGCTGGCCCTCTCTGAGCCCCAGGCCCCTCCCTGGCCCTGTGGCACGGCTGAAGCTGTGGGCAGGAGATTGCATGGTGGGAAGATGGGGCAGCAGCGGCACCTTTGGGGGCCAGGCAGCGGGCCAGGGGCAGCGGCTTCAGATGCCAAGATGAGAGCCAGGGCTTCACCCCCAGAGCAGGGGGGCCAGGCTGTTTCTGAGACAGGAGCTGGGGGGAGGGCTGAGCCCAGCCCACGCTGGTGTCCCCCTTCCCAGACCGGCGGCCCCAATTGCTGCCGGACCCTCGGAGAGAAGCCACCTCTGCACCACGCAGAAGCTCCGGCTCCAGGCTCTCTGCCCCCACGGGTCTCCCTGCCAGTCCCCCGCCCACCCCCCGGACCCTGCCGCCATCCTCTCTGAAATTCCTCCAACCGTCCTGGAGACTGCAGGCCCTGGCTCTTTCCAAGAAATCCTCTTCTTAGACTTGCCCTTAACCTTTGGGCTTGGGCTGGCTCCAGGACGGCACTGTTTTGTTCTGGGCTGTTTTTATTGTTATTCTCTTAAAAATCTGGAGCCAGGATGTCCGGGGGCCCTGGCTCCCTCCTGGGCTGGGCAGTTTCCTTGTGGGCAGGGGACTGGTTGTGGGGGGGAGATGTCATTGGTTGGGGGTTGGTGGGGGGGGGAGGGGCCAGGCCTTCCCGAGACAGAGGAAGTAGGCAGGGGTGTGCCAGGGAGGAGGCCATGCGGCTGGGGTCTGTCTGGGCCAGGAAGGCCTCTGGGGTGTTCCTGCCGCACTGGGCCCATTGTGTTTCCTCAGAGGCCACAAGGAGGGACCCCAGGATTCAGCCAGAATGCTGAATAGCCCTCTCATTTATCAAAGCACCGACATAATGTGCCTGGGACAGATCCAGCCCCTCCCCCAGGATTTCCAGGAATTCCTCTTGCCACCCAGAGGCTGAAGGGTTAATTGGCTGCGTTGGGTGGCAGTGCCGAGTGCTCAGCGCTCATAGCCGCCCCAAGAGATCACTGCCTTCGGTCCCTTGGAAGTCTAATTTTAAAATCCTGCTCCATCTCAAGTTTAGAGGTTGGGCAGAGTGGGGTTGGTGTCGGGGAGGAATTCGAGTCCACCCCCCGGGTCACGTCCGATCCTCAGCCCCCAGACCCGACCTGACAGTTCCCCGAAGTGCCCTCCTCTGAAGGCAGCCGGCCTCCACCCACCTGTGTTGGCCTCCAGTCTGGTTCCTCCCAGGCCCAGGCAGCCCCCCCCAGCTGGGGTATGGGGGGACTCGGGGCAAGGGCTCGGGCACCATCCCAGGAGGTGGTCAGGCTCCCAGTTCTGGCGTGCCCCCCACCCCGGGTTATCAAGGAGATGTGGGCCTCGGCTTGCCAGATCTTGTGGTTTTTAAAGAACAGGTGGAAATCTGGACTTTCAAACGAAACATTGTAGCTTTTACCAAGCAGCTTTTGAGCCTTGGTATAACCCTGCAGTGAACGTGGTGCCGAGACAGAGGGTTTCCTGTTAACTGCTGCTTCCTCTTGAAGCCTCTGAATGGCCACCTGGCAGGAGGTGGGCTGGGTGGCGGGAGCCCTGGGTCAAGTCTCAGCTCTGCTTTGGTTTCCTGGGAGCCCTGAGAGGGGCTTTTTTTCCCCCTCACCCATCCCGTGACCAGGCAACCTGGGGAAGGACCAGCTGCCCTGCGCCGGGCGGTGGTCCAGCCTCTGGCCTCTCTGATGGGCAGGGCAGCGCAGACACAGGCAGCGTGGTCCCCAGGCCTCCAGCGGGGACGCGGAGAGGGAAGGACCTGTAGCTTGTGGAGATGGGGGAGTTTGGGAAGGTTGGGAGCCATGGGATGCTCAAGAGAGTCTTCCAGCCTCGGGCATACGAACTGCAAAAACTCAGCTGCTTCGCAAATCAGGGAGATAGCAGGGGCAAGAATCCCAAGGAGGCACATTTCAACTCTATGGGGGAAAGAGCGTGGAGGCATGAGTCCGCTGGCGCTCAGGTGTGTAAAGCAGGACTTGTCCAAGAAAGCTACCCGCCGGGAGCTCTGCCCTCGTTCAGGGCCTGGGGCACCTTGGTTCAAGGCCCCTGTTTGCCAGTGGATGAAAGATGGGAGGTCCAGAGAGGGCAGGGGTTTGGCGAAGGTCACACAGCACACTGGCAGGAGGTGAAGAGGGAAACCGCAGGGCCTGACCCATCGGCCCACGCCTGCCCCCTTCCTTCTCCAGAGACTCAAGTACCTGCTGACCCCGAGGGAACCCAACCGCTGGGCCGTGGAGCGCGAGGGGGCCATGCCCTACAGCTCCCGCACGGCCGTCAACAACACGCTCAGGAAACCCACCCACATCATCGTGGAGACCATGATGTGAGCTCTCTCCGGCGGACAGGCTGCTCTCCTGCTGTTTACTAACATTAGATTCTCGTAGGACCAGGTTTACAGAGCTTTATATTTGCACTAGGGTTTTTGTTTATTTTTTCAATTGTCACAGAAAATGTTACTCTGTGTGTGTGTGTGTGTGTGTGTGTGTGTGTGTGAGCGTGTGCACGTGTGCGTGTGTGGTGGTGTGTGTATGTGTATTTCCTTTTGATTTGGGGATGTTTTGTACAAAAAAAAGCAAACCCACGGGCAGCTGTCCGGGGCAAGGCAGAACTTTCATACGGAATTAGATGTATTTTATGGGGACTTGGTAAAATTTTCTTTGTATTTTTTTTTACATGTAACACTTTTACCACTTGAATAGCTCTTGCCAGCAATAGATCTCGTTTTTAAAAGCAATCCTTTGGTGCTTGTGCAGCTGGCAGAAGGTTCTGCCACCCACCCCCCACAAGAACACTGGGTGGAATTTTAAAGGTGTCATACCTGCAGACCTGGTTCAAGTGAAGCAAACAGCTATCTGGCCAGACCCCGGGGGGCTGGAGAGAGGAAGGCGCCTTGTGACGCTTATCTTAGCCAACAAGAGAGATGCCCAAACCGTAAACCAACCCCTCAAGTAAAGGGACTCAGAGTCCACAGAGGAGGCCCAAAGGTGAAAGTCTGATGCTAAGATGCAGGGAACCCCTGCCTCGGGAGGGTCCCTTTTATTTCAGGATTGAGGGTGGATAGTCAGGGTGAGAGGGAGAGGCATCTTTCCCTGGGGTGTCCCCTGGAGTGAGTGGAGGCTGGCCCTGTAGGAACTAGGGGTCTTAAGGCTCCGGACCTCACACGGATGGGTCTGTTGCCTTAGATGGGGGCTCCTATCAGCTTCCGGCCGACCCCGCAGCTGGCATCGCTCGCAGCTGCCTGTAGGGGAAGCGTGATGTATTTGGTGAGGGGCGAGGGGTGAGCCAGCGGACCAAAGGATGTGCGCCCAAGTGCCCGGGAGGGGCCCGGTGTCAGGGGAGGGGATGCTCCTCCCCTCCTCTCTCCACCCTCAGCTTGTCCTCGTCTCCCAGAGGCTCTTGTTGAAGACCCCGGCCAGGGGCCACCCTGGCGCCTAGCAGGGAGTGCCAGGAGCAAGCTGGCACTTGGGCGAGGTGCTCCCCAAACTCTCCTGCGAGCTCAGGCACGGGTGCAGCCCACGCGGGTCACGTGGGAGCTAAGGTGGCGCTGAGGGAGCGCTTTCACCTCCTCCCCTGCAGAAGCCAGGGTCAGGCGTGCAGTAGGTGGGGACTGCAGGCAGAGGCTGAGTCAGGGCAGGCACCCTCCAATGGGCGCCCCTCTCTGAACCAGGATGGAAGGCACCCCACCTTTAGAATCCCGCCCAGCCCGCATCTGGACCTAAACTGTGCCATTTAAACAGACACTTCCAAGCCCAGAGTCTAAAGTAAACCCAAACGGCATCGTGCACGAAGGGCAGTGACGCCTTGGGGGCTGTGGAGCGCGCAGTCCAGCTCAGCGTTCAGAGCAGGGGCTCTGTGAGTCCTGGGACCCCCCCTCCCCAAGCCCTGGCAGGGGTGGGGCCTCAGGTGTCGCCCTCCCAGGGGGCAGGGGGGACTCTGAGCCTCCCATCTTTGGCTTGTGGTCGCAGTCCCCTGTCTCCACGGCGTATACTCTGCTGAACAGCGCCCCATCCTCTTCCAAACCGTTGGCGAGTCTGTGTTCCCATCTCCCTGTGTGTTTATGGTTGCCACTGTGTCTGAGTCGAGGGTGGTGTTTTTGTTTTTTCCCAGTTTTATCGAGTAGCAATGTGACCTATTCTCCTTTGTCTTATGGAACTTTAGTAAACTAACCACTGTCAGTGACTGGGGACAGGTCACGTGCAGAGGGTTGGGGGGCCTCGGACCCCGGCGAAAGGGTACAGCGTTTTGGGATGGTTGGCAAATCGCAACATTCTGGAAATGGCCTGAAAAAGGCCCCTTCTTCCACGATTCCCAGACCAAATTCTAGACCAAAGACACACGCAGACCAAGTCCCCGGGCCCTGCCTGGAAGGAAGGTCAGCCACTCTCCCAAACCGGGTCCAGGGCGCCTGGCCCCAGTCGCGAGCCTCCTGCCTGACCCCTAGCTCCTGTGTGTCCGTAGAGCTCAGCTCTGTGAGTACCTTGCGTAATGAGGTGTGCCTCTGACGTCTCCGCATAAAGGAAACTTGTCGTTGGAGCTCATGAGTCTGGTTCGCCTGTCTCTGGGCAGCCCGCCCCCCACCCCTCCGCCCGCGCTTTGCCTGGGACGGAATTCTGATGTTTGCAGCCAGATCTGGAAGGGAGGCAAGAGGGAGGCTTAAAGGATGTTTCTAGGGGTGCAGAAATGAGGACAGGCCCCAGGACAGTCTCACCTGGGGAGATGCTCCGCGGAGCTGGGCCTGCCTGGGCCCTGTTCATCGCTGCAGCCCCCAGTGATGGAGAGGCTTCCTGGGTCCCCCAGTCAGCGCCCTCATTGGCAAAGGGGCACGTTCACCTTGAAGACCAAAGACCAGCCTTATGGCAAAGGGCATGCTCTGTGCCCAGAGTCCGGGGACCCTGTGAGCATCCTCAGGGGCCGGCTGGACCCCAAGCTACAGTTCAGTGGGACAGGCAGCCCCGGCCCCCCTGGCCCCCAAGCCAGCAGGCCTCTGGGAGCCAGGCGTTGGGAGCCTGGGATGCAGGAGACGGCGGGATCTAGCCTGAGGCCACGTGGGACATTCGCAGCCATCACAGAGCAGCCTCGGATGGTTTCTGGGTCCTGGGCAGCTCCCTCTGCAAAGCCTCTGGCCCCACATTCTCACCCCAGGCCCCCAAGACGGTGGAGGAGGGCAGTGTAAGGGGAAAGGGGGTCCTACTCAGCCTGGCCCCATGTCCCCAGGTGCCACACAGAGGTCAGGGGCCCAGCCAGCATCTCCCAGCCCTCCCCAGCCCCCCACCATCCCCCAGGCCTCAGAGACTGGCCAGGAAAGAACCCAAGGGAACCCCCTCGAGGCGGCCAGAGGTCCCATCCAGCCCTCAGACCCAAGGCCAGGGGGGCCAGGCCGTCCGCGTGGACGCCGAGAATATCACTGTGCAAAAAACCCAACAAGCACAAAACGACACAGCTCAGGCATCAAAACTCGGAGAGGGGCATGGACATCAGGCGCCAGGGAGCAGCCTCTGTCCCCGAGGGGCGCCCTCTCCAGGGGTGTCGCTGCAGACACGTTCTGCTGTGTTCCCTGGGCAGGGGGCTGCTGAAGCATCTTATGTATGTGACCTCAATTTGAGATGTCTCCTTCATTGTGTTTTTGTTTTTTTTTACCCAATTAATTTTCAAATCCCTAGCAACTGTGACTGTATTTAGCACAAGAGAAAGCTGAGAACGTGGGTCCTTGCCTCCTTCCAGAAATGTCTGGTTCATCAGGACTTTTTTTGAAACTTCAAACTATTTTTAAGATATTTTAAACTTTTGTAAAAGAAAAAATATATATCAAGCAACAAGAGACTCTTCTGAGGAGCATTTGTATTTGAATAAGATCCTTGGTGTGTAATTCAGTCTCGCTGTATACAAGCTTTTGTGTATAAATGTTTTCTGATACGAATCCCTGTATTTTGCAGGGTGTTTCTTTTCCTCTTTGGCTTTTTAGATAACTATGTATATTAATATTTTAAATTCATCTTTGCTTTTTTTTTTTAGAGGAGTTTGTAATCACCTTATAACATGAAAATAAAATTTCCTTTTAAAATCCGAAGCGTGTGGGTTCCATTCTGATGCAGCCGTTTCTCTTTACGTTTAGCAAGCTCTTTACCATTTGCAGGGGGCTTTCAGCCCTGCCCCGGGGACATTCCTCAGAGCGGGGTGTTTTTCTCTCAGGTTGGAGACACTGAGGTGACTGTTCTGGAGTCCCAGCTCTGGTTGGAAAAGAATTTCCAGGCACGGAGTATTTCAGAAAGGAGTGGGTTTATTGAGAACAGATAGCAGAGACAATGAAGACAAGAGACCAAGAAGAGCCGAGGCAAGGTTAGCACCCAGTTCTTACAGTCTCAAGACAGAAAATTCCTGCTGGAAGGCTGGCATTAGGTGGTTAGTTGGGGCGTCCCTGTGGCTCAGACGGTACAGACTGCCTGCGATGCAGAAGACGTGGGTTCGATCCCTGGGTTGGGAAGATCCCCTGGAGGAGGGCAGGGCTACCCACTCCAGGATTCCTGCCTGGGGCATCCCATGGATGCAGGACCCTGGCGGGCTACGGTCCATGGGGTCACAGAAGAGTCGGACACGACTGAGCGACAAATGCTTCAGAGCAACGTAGGCTGAGTGCCAGGGTGAGCATTTCTGCCTAGTTTGCAGTCAGGAGGCCTGCTGGTGGTTCCCAGGGGGCTTTTGGCAATTGTGACGAAAGGGCTCCGCCTGCCTCGGAGGGGATCTTGGTTCTGGGCTCTGCTTCTGTGGCCGTGGGGCGAGACTCTGCGTAGAGTGAAGAGGGGACAGTTTGCCTCAGGGCGCAGGAGTCCCTCAAAGTGTGGGCAGTGGAACTCGAGCCCCCGAACCCCTGGTCGGCTTCACCGGCTTCTAATAATAGGACTCGGCCAATCACCTGGGCCCAGGGGGGTCATCTGATCGAAAGCACCGCGGGCCCACCGGAGGTGCTGCCCACCACGCGCCGGCACCAGGCACCCCCGGCAATAACACCCTGGTCGGGCTCTGATCGCCCCAGCCCGGGAGTGCTGAACGTGGGGCGGCTGTGAGAGACCAGCCCCGCCGGGACGGGGCCACGGACACTGGGCCCTCAGAAGGGACAGCCGTCAGGACCCCGAGGCCAGGGTTGGCGTCGCCACGGTTGGCCTTGGGAACTGTGAGCCCAGCCCACTGGTACAGATGGGAGGACCGAGGCGGGGAGACCAGCTGGCTGCCCTGGGGTCACGGGGCAGGGGGACAACTGGGGCGGCATTCACGCCCACTGGCCCACCCAGCTTTCTGAGTGTGCGAGGTCATGGGGCTTGAGGGCTCTTTCCCCCACTCCCGAGACCAAAACAAAAAGCGAAACCCAAAAAACAACACTTCTGCCTAACTCCTGACACAGACACAACGCTGGAGTAAAACCTCGCTCCCCGCCCCTTCCGGGCACCGAAACACATGGCCGTGTTCGTGTCCTGGTCCATCCCTGACTACCTGTGTAAACTCCGTAACCTCTCTGCTTCCAGCACTCCTTTCTGTTCCTGGCATGACGATGCAGCCACCTCCAAGGCTGTTGGGAGAATCTGGAAGGGAATTTTTTTTTTCTTTAGGTGGCTCAGTGGTATGGTAAAGAGTCCATCTGCAATGCAGGAGACAGAGGTTCCATCCCTGGGTAGGGAAGATCCCCTGGAGGAGGAAATGGCAACCCACTCCAGGATTCTTGCCTGGGAAATCCCACGGACAGAGGTGTCGCTAGAGAGTGGGACGCTTCGCGACGAAACAGCAACAACTCGTTAATTTGCAGCACTGTGTTAGTTTCAGGTGTAAAGTGACGTGATTCAGTTATCTGCACACGTGCTTGCTGTTTCTGATTCTTTCCCACTGTAGCTTATTACAAGATACTGAGTACGGTTTCCTGTGCTATGCAATGAGTTAGTCATTCAGGCGCGTCCCACTCTCTACGACCCCACAGACTGTAGCCCGCCAGGTTCCTCTGTCCAGGGAATTCTCCAGGCAAGAATGCTGGAGTGGGAAGCCGTTCCCTTCTCCAATCCTACACGGTAAGTCCTTGTTGTTTATTTTAGGTATCGGTGTGTGTGTTAATCTCGGACTCCTAACGCGTCGCCTCATCCCCTTTGGTAACCATAACTGCGTTTTCTATGTCTGTGAGTCTATTTTTGTTCTGTAAATAAGTTCATTGGTATTCTCTTTATTCCACAAATAAGTGATATCATACGCTATTTGTCTTTCTCTAATCTCTAGGTCCGTTCACATTGTTGCCAATGATATTATTTCATTCTTTTTATGGAAGGTTCCCTTTTCTCCGCACACTCTCCAGCATTTATTATTTGTAGACTTTAAAAAAACAAAACAAAACTTTTGGGGGAGTCTTAGTTGCATCCTGTGGGATCTTTCTTTGCAGCACGTGGGCTCCAGAGCCTGCAGGCTGGGTGCTTGGCGGTACACAGGCATGGCAGTTGAGGCCCGTGGGGTCCACATGGCCCAGCAGTTGCCTGGTTGCACAGGCTCTGGAGTTGCATGGGCTCGGATGCCCCGTGGCCTGCGGGATCCTAGTTCCCCGATCGGGGGTGGAACCCGCATCCGCTGCATTGCAAGGCAGAGTCTCAGTTGCTGAACCACCAGGGAAGTCCCTAGACTTTTGAACGATGGTCATCTTTATGCGTATAAGGTGATACCTCATTGGAGTTTTGATTTGCGTTTCTGTCTGACAGTTAAGGATGTTGAACATCTTTTCATATGCCTGTTGACCACCTGTTTGCCTTCTTTGGAGAAATAACTATGTTTTCTGCTAAGACTGATTGGATGTTTTGGGGTTTTTTTTCCCCATATTAAACTGTATGAGCTGTTTGTATATTTTGGAAATTAATTAATTAATTCTTTGTCAGTCACATTGTTTGCAAATATTTTCTTCCAGCCCATAGGTTGTCTCTGTTTGTTTACAATTTCCTTTGCTGTACAAAAGCTCTTAAGTTGGATTCACTCACTCACCAAGTCGCTTCAGTCGTGTCCGACTCTGTGCGACCCCAGAGACGGCAGCCCACCAGGCTCCCCCGTTATGTCTCATTATTTATGTTCGTTTTTATCTCCATTACTCTAGGAGATGGATCCAAAAATGCCCTGCTGCGGTTTACGTCAGAGTGTTAGGCTGATGTTTTCCTCTAGGAGTATTATAGTATATGGTCTTATTTCGAGGTCTTTACTCCATCTTGAGTTTATTTCTATACATGGTGTTAGAGAATGCCCTAGCTCTACGAGTTCTTGCCTCCTCTGTTGTGTGTTAGCTGACTGCAAGTGTGCGGGTTTATTTCTGAGCTTTCCATCCTGTCGCACTGAAGGTCACGTCTGTTTTCTGTGCCACTGCTCCTGTGTTTTGAGACTAGCTTTGTAGAACAGCCTGAGGTCAGGGAGCTTGATTCCTCCCTTCCGCCCCGTCCTTTCTCAAGATCGCTCTGGCTAACTTTTGTGGGTCTTTTGTGTTTCTATATAAACTGGAAGGAAGAAAAAAAATAATGGTTGTTCTTGTTCTGTGAAAAACACCATTGGGAATTTGAGAGGGATTGCCCTAACTCTTTTGAACTGTGGTGTTGGAGAAAACTCTTGAGAGTCCCTTGGACTGCAAGGAGATCCAACCAGTCCATCCTAAAGGAGATCAGTTCTGGGTGTTCATTGGAAGAACTGATGTTGAAGCTGAAACTCCAATATTTTGGCCACCTGATGCGAAGAGATGACTCATTTGAAAAGACCCTGATGCTGGGAAAGATTGAGGGCAGGAGGAGAAGGGGACGACAGAGGATGAGATGGTTAGATGGCATCACCGACTCAATGGACATGGGTTTGGGTGGACTCCAGGATTTGGTGATGGACAGGGAGGCCTGGCGTGCTGCGGTTCATGGGGTCACAAAGAGTCAGACACGACTGAGCGACTGAACTGAACCGCCCTGCCTCTGCAGATTGCCCTGGGCGGCGTGGTCATCTTAACCAAACTGAGTCTTCCAGTCCGAGAACAAGGTAGACCTCCCCATCTGTTAGAAGCAGCCTTGCAGAGCACTCAGACATGCTGGGCTCGCAGCCAGGCTGTAGGACCAGGGTCCCCTCTCCGTCTTGCTGGTCCAATCCACACCTCCTTCCCATCTCAGATGTTTCCCTAGCCTGTCCCCGCCCCCAGCACTAGAGAGAACCGCAGTGCTTGGAGCACGTCTGACCCCAGCTACACCGGTCCAGCCGCGCAAACGCACCTGGTGTGACCCAGGGCCTGCCTGCACCCCTCCTAGACACGGGGCTCACGCCATCCTGCGGAGCTGATGGCGGGGCAGCACTTGCTCTGCCCACGCAGAGCCATGGTTCCCCCAGCCAGGTCCATGCTGCCCCTGGGCTTCTCCTGCCCTGGAGGCCCGGGAGAGACTAAGGGGCATCCCTGGGCCCCCGCCCCCAGGCGAAAGGGGCTCCATACAGCAGACCCACTGCTCACCCGCGTCAGCGGCTTCCCCTGCACACAGGATAAAATCCGTAGTCCCCAGCCAAGCCTCACTACTGGGCCCTGCAACCTCCAGCCCTGCACCCCACCCTGGCCTGCTTTCTCTTCCTGGGCCCACCAGGCTCTGTCCACCTGGGGGTCCTTGCACTTGCTGTGTCCTCTGCCTGGACACTGTTCCTCCAGATCTGAGCATAAATGTCACCTTCCTGCTCCCTGAGCTAAAACCCCCCGGTCACTTTACCCTTTGACCCTCTGTTGTTCCAGCCTCCAGGGCCTCCTGTCCCTCCTGGAATCATTGGTGGCCCATTCACTCATTCACTGTCTTCCACGAGAATATAAGCCTCCCGCATGAACACAGACCTTCGTCTGTCTCGTTTATGCTGTTGGCCCAGGTGGGAGAATGGAGTGGTGTGTGTGCGCTTAGCTGCCATCTGTGTCTGAGTCTTTGCGACCCCATGGACTGTAGCCCACCAGGCTCCTCTGTCCATAGGATTCTCCAGGCAAGAATACTGGAGTAGGTTGCCATGCCCGCCTCCAGGGCATCTTCCGGACCCAGGGATCGAACCCAGGTCTCCTGTGTCTCCTGCAATGCAGGCGGACTCCTCACCTGCTGAGCCACCGAGGAAGCCCGAGCACGTTACTACTTCCTGAGTTCACGAATTACTCAAGAGCAGGTGAGCTGTGACAAGATCCAAAATAAAGATGACTCTTGCCAGGCTGGGATGTTCCTCCTTCGTTTTTTTCTTAAAGACTGTTTTTTGGATGTGGACCATTTTTAAAGTCTTTACTGAGTTTGTTACAATATTGTTGCCGTTTTATGTTTTGGTCGTTTGACTGTGAGCCCTGTGGGATCTTACCTCCACGGCCACGGACAGAACTGGCAGACCCTACACTGGAAGACGAAGCCGTAACCGCCGGACCACCAGGTGGGTCCCTCTTATTTAAGTTGATGTATATTTAACTTCTGTGCAGAGCACATCATGAGAAACGCGGGGCTGGAAGAAGCACACGCTGGACTCAAGACTGCCGGGAGAAGTATCAATAACCTCAGATATGCAGATGACGCCACCCTTATGGCAGAAAGTGAAGAGGAGCTAAAAAGCCTCTTGATGAAAAAGGAGAGTGAAAAGTTGGCCTAAAGCTCAACATTCAGAAAACGAAGATCATGGCATCCAGCCCCATCACTTCATGAGAAATAGATGCGGAAACAGTGAAAACAGTGTCAGACTTTATTTTTTTGGGCTCCAAAATCACTGCAGATGGTGACTGCAGCCATGAAATTAAAACACGCTTTTTCCTTGGAAGGAAAGTTATGACCAACCTAGATAGCATATTCAAAAGCAGAGACATCACTTTGCCGACTAAGGTCCATCTAGTCAAGGCTATGATTTTTCCTGTGGTCATGTATGGATGTGAGAGTTGGACTGTGAAGAAGGCTGAGTGCCAAAGAATTGATGCTTTTGAACTATGGTGTTGGAGAAGACTCTTGAGAGTCCCTTGGACTGCAAGGAGATCCAACCAGTCCATTCTGAAGGAGATCAACCCTGGGTGTTCCTTGGGAGGAATGATGCTAAAGCTGAAACTCCAGTACTTTGGCCACCTCATGTGAAGAGTTGACTCATTGGAAAAGACTCTGATGCTGGGAGGGATTGGGGGCAGGAGGAGAAGGGGACGACCGAGGATGAGATGGCTGGATGGCATCACTGACTCGATGGACGTGGGTCTCAGTAAACTCCGGGAGATGGTGATGGACAGGGAGGCCTGGCGTGCTGCAATTCATGGGGTCGCAAAGAGTCGGACACGACTGAGCGACTGAACTGAACAGAATACTTCACTTACAACATTATGTGAGTTTCTGAGGTACACCAGACTAATTCAGATATATACACAGTAGATACGGATATTCTTCTTTAGATTCGTGTCATTATAGGTTATTACATGACACTGAATGTAATTCCTAGAGTGATTTCCTAGAACACTTGATTATCTGTTATATGTTCAGTGCTGGTGTTCGGTCGCTCAGTCAGGCCCGACTGTCTGTGACCCCACGGACTGCAGCACACCAGGCTTCCCTGTCCTTCACTATCTCCCAGAGTTCGCTCAAACTCAAGTCCATCGAGTCGGTGATGCCATCCGACCATCGCATCCTCTGTCGTCCCCTTCTCCTCCTGCCTTCAATCTTTCCCAGAATCAGGGTCTTTTCCAGTGAGTTGGTTCTTCGCATCAGGTGGCCAAAGGGTTGGAGCTTCAGCTTCAGCATCAGTCCTTCCAGTGAATATTCAGGGTTGATCTCCTTGCAGTCCAAGGGACTCTCAAGAGTCTTCTCCAACACCACAGTTCAAAAGCATCAATTCTTCGGCACTCAGCCTTCTTCACAGTCCAACTCTCACATCCATACATGACCACAGGAAAAACCATAGCCTTGACTAGACGGACCTTAGTCGGCAAAGCAATGTCTCTGCTTTTGAATATGCTATCTAGGTTGGTCATAACTTTCCTTTCAAGGAAAAAGTGTGTTTTAATTTCATGGCTGCAGTCACCATCTGCAGTGATTTTGGAGCCCCCAAAAATAAAGTCTGACACTGTTTCCACTGTTTCCCCATCTACTTGCCATGAAGTGATGGGACCAGATGCCATGATCTTCGTTTTCTGAATGTTGAGCTTCGAGCCAACTTTTTCAGTTCTTCGGCGCTCAGCCTTCTTTCTGGTCCAACTCTCACATCCATCCATGACTACTGGAAAAACCATAGCTTTCACTAGATGGACCTTTGTTGGTGAATTAATGCCTCTGCTTTTTAATATGCTGTCTAGGTTGGTCATAACTTTTCTTCCAAGAAGCAAGCCTCTTTTAATTTTATGGCTGCAGTTACCATCTGCAGTGATTTTGGAGCCCCTGCAAATAGTCTGTCACTGTTTCCGTTGTTTCCCCATCTATTTGCCATGAAGTGATGGGACTGGCTGCCATGATCTTAGTTTTTTGAATGCTGAGTTTTAAGCCAGCTTTTCCACTCTCCTTTTTCACCTTCACCAAGAGATTCCTTAGTTCTTCTTCGCTTTCTGCCATTAGGATGATATCATCTGCATATCCAAGGTAACTGCTATTTCTCCTCGCAATCTTGATTCCAACTTGTGCTTCATCCTGCCCAGCGTTTCTCATGATATACTCTGCATATCATGTATGCAGATCAGGAGCCAAGTTCTAACTGGACATGGAACAACAAACTGGTTCCTAATCGGAAAAGGAGTAAGTCAAGGCTGTATATTGTCACCCTGCTTATTTAACTTAGATGCATAGTACATCATGAGAAATGCTGGACTGGATGAAGCACAAGCTGGAATCAAGACTGCTGGGAGAAATATCAGTAACCTCAGATATGGAGATGACACCACCCTTATGGCAGAAAGCAAAGAATGAATGAGCCTCTTGATGAAAGTGAAAGAGGAGAGTGGAAAAAGTTGGCTTAAAGCTCAACATTCAGAAAACTAAGATCATGGCATCCAGTCCCATCACTTCATGGCAAATAGATGGGGAAATGATGGAAACAGTGAGAGACTTTATTTTTTGGGGCTCCAAAATCACTGCAGATGGTGACTGCAGCCATGAAATTAAAAGACGTTTGCTCCTTGGAAGAAAAGTTATGACCAACCTAGACAGCATATTAAAAAGCAGAGACATTACTTTGCCAACAAAGGTCCATCTAGTCAAAGCTATGGTTTTTCCAGTAGTCATGTGTGGATGTGAGAGCTGGACCATAAAGAAGGCTGAGGGCCAAAGAATTGATGCTTTTGAACTGTGGTGTTGGAGAAGACTCTTGAGAGTCCCTTGGACTGTAATGAGATCCAACCAGTCCATCCTAAAGGAAATTAGTCCTGAATATTCATTGGAAGGACTGATGCTGAAGCTGAAACTCCAATACTTCGGCCACCTGATGGGCAGGACTGATTCATTTGAAAAGACCCTGATGCTGGGAAAGATTGAGGGCAGGAGGAGAAGGGGACGACAGAGGATGAGATGGTTGGATGGTATCACCGACTCAGTGGACATGAGTTTGAGTAAACTCTGGGAATTGGTGCTGGACAGGGAGGCCTGGCATGCTGCAGTCCATGGGGTCACAAAGAGTCAGATATAACTGAGCAACTGAACTTGAACAGAAACCTGCATATAAGTTAAATAAGCAGGGTGACAATATACAGCCTTGGTGTACTCCTTTCCCAGTTTTGAACCAGTCCGTGTTCCACATCCAGTTCAAACTGTTGCTTCTTGACCTGCATATGTTTCTCAGGAAGCAGGTAAGGTGGTCTGGTATTCCCATCTCTTGAAGAAATTTCCACAGTCTGTTGTGATCCACAGCCAAAGTCTTTAGTGTAGTCCATGAAGCAGATGTATTTCTGGCTCATCTGTTAATCCCAAGCTCCTACTTTATCCCTTCACCCCGTATTTCTCCTCTGGTGATCATAAGTTTGTCGCCTATTTCTGTTTTGTAAACAAGTTCATTTGTATCCATTTTTCTAGATTTTACATGTAATTGATATCACGTAATATTGGTCTTTGTCTGACTTACTTCACTCAGCATAGTAATCCACAGGTCCATCCATGTTGCCACAAGCGGCATTATTTCACTCTTTTCTGGCTAGTAATATTCCAGTGTGTGTGTGTGCGCACGTGTGTGTGCATGTGTGTGTACATGTGTGTGTGTGCGTGTGCGTGTATGTGTGTGTGCACGCGCGTGTGCACACGTGGCATTTTCCTTGCCATTCAGCTGTCAGTGCACACTTAGGAGGCATTTGGGTCTTGGCTCTTGTAGGTAGTGTTGCAATGAATGTGGGGCTGCAAGTGTCTTTTCGAGTTACGGTTTTCTCTGGTTATATGCCCAAGCGTGGGATTGCCAGATCATAGGGTAGGTGTCTTTTTAGCTTTTCCATAAAAACTCGAATACTTTGCTCCATAGTGGGGGCTACCCGTGCACATTCCCACCAAGAGTATAGGAGGGCTCCCTTTTATCCAGGTCCTCACTCACAGCTATTGTTTGCAGACACTTATAAAAAAAATTATTTTTTGCGATATAGCTGCTTTACAATGCTGTGTCAGTTTCTGCTGCATAGCAGAGTGAATATACGCCTTATTTTTGGATTTCCTTCCCAGCTATGCCACCAGAAAAGATTGAGCAGATTTCACGGTGCTAGACAGCAGGTTCTCACTAGTTACCTGTGTTATAAGATCCTCTGGAGAAGGAAATAGCAACCCAACCAGTATTCTTGCCTGGAAAATCCCATGGCTGGAGGCGCCTGGCAGGCTACAGTCCATGGCCTTGCAAAGAGTTGGAAACGGCTGAGCGACTTCACTTTCGCTTCACTTTCATACATAGCAGCATATATCTTTAGTATACAGTCCACGGGACTCTCCAGGCCAGAGTACTGGAGTGGGTAGCCTTTCCCGTCTCCAGGGGATCTTCCCAACCCAGGGATCGAACCCAGGTCTCCCGCCTTGCAGGCGGATTCTTTACCAGCTGAGCCACCAGGCAAGCCCAAAAGTGAAAATGAAAGTCACTCAGTCGGGTCCGACTCTTTGAGACCCCATGGACTATACAGTCCGTAGAATTCTTCAGGCCAGAATACTGGAGTGGGTAGCCGTTCCCTTCTCCAGGGGATCTTCCCAACCCAGGGACTGAACCCTGGTCTGCCACACTGCAGGCGGATTTTTCTGTAGCTCAAACGGTGAAGAATCTGCCTGCAACACAGGAGACCCGGGTGTGATTCCTGGGACAGGAAGATCCTTTGGAGAAGGGAATGGCTACCCACTCCAGTATCCTTGCCTGGAGGATCCCACGGACAGAAGAGCCTGGCGGGCTACAGTCCACGGGGTTGCAGAGAGTCGGACACACGACTGAGCGACTTCACCTCTGCAAGTGTGCGTCTTTAGGTCCCAATGTGCCAATTCCCTCTGCCCCAGCCTTGCACGTGTTCTCTACGTCTGTGGTGTCTCTATTTCTCCATAACATAAAAGCTCACTTTACCATTTTTGGGGTTCCACATAGGAACAACATCATACAATGTGGGTTTTACTCTTTCTGAAGGACTATGCTCTGTTTGACGGTCTCTACGCCCATTCACAGCTCTGCAAATGGCACGACTCGGTCCATCTTATGAACACCGCCCCCCTGCACATACGACACACAGCGCGTTTGTCCAACACCCTGTTGCTGAATGTCTAGGCTGCTTCCACGTCTTGTTTTTTTAAGTAGAGTTGTGTGAACGTTGAGGTGCCTCTATCTTTCGGAATTACGGTTTTTTACAGGTGTATGCAGTAGACATTGTTAAGAAACCCATTCTGACTGCTGCGAACTGATACCTTATTTTAGATTTGATTTCAATTACTCTAATCATTTTCAGCGTTGAGCATATCGTCATAGACCTTCTACTTATATAGAAAGAGTGAGCAAACTACCTCCTGAAATTGATGCCAGGGACCGTGCAGGCTGTGACTTTTCCAAGCTCCTCGAGACCAGAGGTTTGGACCACCATCCTTTAGGAGCACTGGGGACTCTGGTCCCAGCCGGAGCCAACCAGGCCGTACAGGTTTAAGAAGGGGCTCCACTGAGGGCACCCTGCCCGGCTGTCTGGACCCCACCCCAATCCGGCTGTGGCACCAAACCCTGGCCAGGGCCAAGAACAGGACAGGATCCCAAGGCAAAGGGCCGAGGCTATGAAGTAGCCACTGCTTGTCTTCACTTCCCTTTCATTCCCTGATGCCAGAGCTCTGCTGGAGGATAGCCGACTTGCCGAGTTGCTTCTTGTCAGCGCCTGATTGAGGTATTTCGTATCCATGAGTATATCTATTCCATTCTTTTTGGATTCTTTTACCACAGAGATCATTGCAGAAAGTGGGGCAGAGTGCTGGACACGGGTGTTTGTAGAGCACTACAGAAACGGGAGGAAAGGAAGGAAGGAATGAGCTAATCCTGCGGACTATCCCTCAGAGTTTCAGATTTCTGTTTGTTAGAGACACGGATGTCCGTGAATACGTGGAAGGAAGGAGATAACCCTTTTGATTATCTATTACAAACGCAGACTGCTGTGTCTGTGTGAGTCCCGACACCTGGATTAATATCGGACCCTTCAATTTTGGGGGGAGCCCTTTGGATTCTCAGGGACTCTTTTTGGTTGTAAATTACTTGTTTTGCGTCAGTTTCTTCATTTCTCCCCAAAGGGGCAGGATACGGTCTTGTCACCCTCTGCCTCGCTGACTCCACTTGGAGAGTGAGCCTTCAGACGCCATCCAGTGGCAGCATCTCACAGTGGCAGTGGCGTTTCTCAGGGCTGAGTGCTCGGTCGCCACGCACGTGTGCCACAGCGCCCCAAGGCTTTATCTGTCGGGGCGTACTCCGCGTTTCCCTGTCGTGGATGTTGTAAGCAGTGCTGCAGTGCGTGTTGGGGCGCGCGTGTATATTTTTGAATGGTGGGTTTTCGGGGGTACAGGCCCCGCTCTGGGTGTGTCACACCCCAGGCTTAGCTTCTCTTGATATTTTTTCAGGCGCTGGGGACTGTCCATTAGATCGGAGTTGCTCGTGTACATCCCCACCAAGAGTGGGGGGCTTCCCTTTCCTCCAGACTCTCTCCCCCACTTATCATCTGTAGGCTTGTGAGGATGGCCGTTCTGACTGGTGGGATTGGATTTCTCATCATTTTGATTGGCTTGCCTGCACGAATTAAGGATACTGAGCATCTGGCCCTGTGGTGGAGTTTTCGGGGTTTTTTTCTTTTTCCTTCAAGTGTGTGAAGAAGATTTACCTGTGCCAGTTGGCGTCTTGAGTCACTTGTGTTTGGGAATTATTTCTGCAGTAATCACCCCAGGGCATGTTCCGAGGGCAGCTGTGATTAAGGGCACCCCATCGTCTCTATGCAACTGTGTCCTTTAAGCTTTAATCTGTCAGAGATTTTGCTGGCTCTGTGTTTTCATACTGTACGTAGTGTGACAGTGAAGGATCGGGGGCAAGTGTCTTTGAATGACAGTTTCTAAAGATACAGGCCCATGTATGGGAAGGTCAGATCCTAAGGTTAGCCTCTCTTGATAGTATTTGTGTGTGTGGCATTTCGACACTGTCCATCACACTGGACCTGGCCGATGTACACTGTTACCCACAGCGTAGGGAAATTCCCTTTCCTCTGCTATCTCCCACATTTAATGTTTGTAGGTTTTGAGGATGTCTGTTATGACAGGTGAGATGTGATTTCTCTTTGCTCTTTTGATTGACATTCCTACAGTAATTAGGGATGCTGAGATCTTGTTCTGTGGTGGACGTTGGGGTATTTTATTCCTTAAAGGGTATGAGGATAACTGACCACTGGCATTGGGCTTTTTGAAAGTCAGGAGCTTTGTGAATTTCCTTTTTTTTTTTTTTTTTTGCATTACTTAGGCAGGATGTTGGAGAAGGCAATGGCACCCCACTCCAGTACTTTGCCTGGAAAATCCCATGGACGGAGGAGCCTGGTAGGCTGCAGTCCATGGGGTCGCACAGAGTCGGACACAACTGAGCGACTCAGCAGCAGCAGCAGCAGCAGGCCTTGCGGGTGAGAGGACCAGGAAGCACCAGGGCGCAAGGTGTAGTTACAGACAGTGTCCACACGATGGCAGCACCATCCATGCCCAACTCTGATTCCTGGGCCAACTAGTGAAAGTGAAAGTGAAGTCGCTCAGTCGTGACTCTTTGCGACCCTTGGACTGTAGCCCACCAAGCTCCTCCATCCATGGGGTTCTCCAGGCAAGAATACTGGAGTGGGTTGCCATTTCCTTCTCCAGGGGATCTTCCCGACCCAGGGATCGAACCCAGGTCTCCCACATTGCAGGCAGACACTTTAACCTCTGCACCACCAGGGAAGCCCTTAGAGCCGAACGGCCAGCTAGAGCCGTAGGCAAGGTGGGACTCCCAGGACTGAATGAGAGTGGGATGTGCCTGAGGACACACTTTAGAGCTTCAGTCTCACTAATTCTTCCCCCTCAAGCTGCTCACCTCCCATCTCAGAACGAACGCCAGCCTTGGACACAGCACCCTGCTGAGGGCTTCGGTGGCTGCGCACATAGGAAGGAGGCATGGGGTGCGAACCCAGGTCAAGTGCAGGCTCGGTGACTCTCCCGCCACGGTCCCAGTGGAGACTCCGGTCTCAGCCCGAGCAGAGGACACACCGGAAGTTAAAGCGCTTGCTCCCCGAGGCCACTCTGCCAGGCCGTCCCGACCTAGCTGCAGTACAGGCAGGGCACTCCAGCCGGCTCAGGCGCCAGGGACAGCGGAGCAGCCCAAGGCAGGGAGGGCGGAGGGGCTAGAAGAGGCATTTCCCTTCCCTTTCATGCCACCCACGTGCTGCGGTTTGAAGGTCCCGCCAGCGTCTGTTGGAGGAGAGGTGATCTGAACAGCGGCGCGTGCTCTGAGCGCACACCAGCCTGATGCAGGTCTCCGGTCTCCAGGACGATATCGATCCTATACTCCTGGGGCGTCTTTGGCCACAGAGCTTATTTGAGAAGGCCCAGCAATGTGCTCCGGTCCTTGTAGTTTCTCTCTCCCTGATGCAGGCCTCTGCATATGAGCAAAAACGGATGGACGTCATCCTTGTAGATGATGTACTCAAAATACCACCTACTGAGATTAGGTTCCAGATACAGGTTTCTCTTTTTCTATGGAAGGAAAGAACAAGGGAGGCAATTCTCAGCGGTTGTCTGTTACACATACCGGTTGCTCTCGGTGTGTTCCATCCTCCTGACTCACATCCAGCCCTTCACTGTGTATTTCTGACCCTCTGTTAGTGTTTAATTCCCAGACTCTATTTCTCGGTAGTAAATTCATCCTATTGTATGACTTTCCTTATTCTCATTAGAGAGACACGCTGTGGTGTCTTTGGCTGACATCTTATAGTGTGTGATCCCTACAGGTCCGTATCTGTGGCTACAGGTGGTATAATCTCATTCTTGCAGTGGTGGGTTTCTTTAGATTGAGATACAGTCTATCGACTCTATATAGCAGTCTTCTAGATTTAATCTGTCAAGGAGACGCGGTTGGTTCTGTGTCTTACGTCTATAAAGAGTGCTGCAGGGAGCGATCAGCCGCTTGTGTATTTTGGAATGATGGTTTTCTGAAGATACAGGCCCATGTGTGGGAATATCTGATCCTAGGCTTACCTCTCGTGAATAGATTTTTGCATCTGGTGACTGTCCATTAGGAGATCCCCGACCAGGTACACTCTTCCTGACAGAGCATGGGGGTTCCATTTCTCCTGGGCTGTCTCCCACATTGTTTCAAGGCTTTGGAGGATGTCCATTCGGATGGGCGGGCTGTGATTTCTTGTCATGTTGATTGGCATTCCCACCGTGATTCAGATGCTGAGCCTCTTGTTCTGTGCTGGATTTTGAATTTTCCCCTAAAGGGTATGAGGATAATTTGCCCCTGGCGTTGACTTCTTGATTACCAGTTGTGTTGGGAATTCATTCTTGCACTATGCCCCCGCCCCTGCCCCCAGCGCTTTTCCTGAGGTCAGCTGTTGTAAGAAAGAGTCCCCCAGGCCTTGTGGGTGAGAGGACCAGGAGGCACCAGAGCGCAAGGTGTAGTTACAGAAAGTGTCCACACGATGGCAGCACCATCCATGCCCAACTCATACCGGGGCCAACTAGAGCCGTAGGGTCAGTGGACTTTCTGGACGGTGAGTGACAGTGGCATGTGCCCGAGGACGCACTTTAGGGCTTCAGTCTCACTAATTCTTCCCCCTCAAGCTGCTCACCTCCCATCTCAGAACGAACGCCAGCCTTGGACACAGCACCCTGCTGAGGGCTTCGGTGGCTGCGCACATAGGAAGGAGGCATGGGGTGCGAAACCAGGTCAAGTGCAGGCTCGGTGACTCTCCCGCCACGGTCCCAGTGGAGACTCCGGTCTCAGCCCGAGCAGAGGACACACCGCAAGTTAGAGCGGTTGCTCCCCGAGGCCACTCTGCCAGGCCGTCCCGACCTAGCTGCAGTGCAGGCAGGGCACTCCAGCCGGCTCAGGCGCCAGGGACAGCGGAGCAGCCCAAGGCAGGGAGGGCGGAGGGGCTAGAAGAGGCATTTCCCTTCCCTTTCATGCCACCCACGTGCTGCGGTTTGAAGGTCCCGCCAGCGTCTGTTGGAGGAGAGGTGATCTGAACAGCGGCGCGTGCTCTGAGCGCACACCAGCCTGATGCAGGTCTCCGGTCTCCAGGACGATATCGATCCTATACTCCTGGGGCGTCTTTGGCCACAGAGCTTATTTGAGAAGGCCCAGCAATGTGCTCTGGTCCTTGTAGTTTCTCTCTCCCTGATGCAGGCCTCTGCATATGAGCAAAAACAGATGGAAAGAACCCCCCTCCTTCCTCCCTCATACACACAGAAATCTCTGTCTAACCTCTAACAGAGACCTGTAATCAATACTGCAGAGAGGATCTGCTTCCTTCCGGATATGCACTGAAAATCGTGTGGCTAGATAACGGACCAGCACCTGATGCTCAGCTCGGTGCTCGACCTTCTGCAACGAGCTCTGTCCAAAACAGACTAGACTACACAGACTCTGTGGAAAAGTCATGCCCGAATCAGCCGGCTGGACACTGAGGACACGTGCACCGCTACAAATCGACCACTGCGAGAGCCCATCAGCTGGACGCGAGAGGGAGGGGCGCAAGGAAGGAAGGAAAGAAAGGGAAGAGAAGCCACGCCTCCTTTCTTTCCTCGCACCTCCCTGACTTGGGCTGCGAAACCCACCCTTGGGGCCCGTGAGGGTCCACACAGCCTAGCAGCCCGAGGACCCCTCTACTGCCTGCTCAGCTCTGGCTCAGAGGCGGGCACGAAGAAGTGCTGCCACCTTCTGGACATTTCCTCTAACGACAACTTTCCCGCATTTATTTTCCCTTCTGATTCACAAGGGCTGGGTTGTGTCAATAACCCCTATTCTCAGGAAATAGCCTGCAATAGATAATGCCCCCCAAAAACTGAATCTCAGCTGACTTTCAGGAAGTCAATTTGAAGAGGTAATTGTACTCACACTGGTGGTAGACAGAGAAATAAGTAAAGAATCCATACCCCAAGATGCTCAAGATCCCTAATATTTAGGAGAATGCTGAGCAAACCTACAAAAGAGGGGGCCACTCCTCCAAGCAGGAGGTCCATTCACTAAGTCTACGCACAGTAACTGCTGGAGCGACCAAGGAGGAAAGGAGCCCACCTACACTGTTGTTGGGAATGTATATTGCGAAGCGCCACCGTAAAACGCTCTCTGACATCACGCTTACAGCAGAACAGGCCCCTGATCTGCCATTTTCTCCCCTGGATGTACATCCAGAGAAAGCTCCAACTGGAAAAGAACGCACCCCAGCCTTCATGGCGGCACCGTTTCCCTGCGCCCACGCACAGCAACCAGCAGACTGTCCACCCGGAAACGAGTGGGAAAGGAAGCTGTGCTAGAAATAGACGGCGCACTGTGAGCCAGAAAAGGGATGAGATGCGCCACTGGCAGGAACAGGGGTGCACCCACGGAGACCCTCCACCAACTGAGCCACTTTAAGAGGAGGCCCAGGAAGACTCGCTATCACACGTGGATGGGGTTGGGGCATAGACGGAAGAGACCAGCTTTGCAAACGACAGAGTGGCTCAGAGACTTCAGCCAGAGAAGTAGGCTTACAGAAGCGGAGGAGACGGTGCGGCGGCAAGGGAGGAGGCCTGGATTGACATGCACAGAAATATGTGTGTGTGTGTGTGTGTGTGTGTGTGTGTGTGTGTGTGTGTGTGACAGATAATATAGAAGGGCCTGAGATTGAGGAGGCCTGGATTAATATACACAGAAATATATGTGTGCGTGTGTGTGTGTAACAGATAATATAGAAGGGCCTGAGATTGAGGAGGCCTGGATTAATATACACAGAAATATATGTGTGTGTGTGTGTGTGACAGATAATATAGAAGGGCCTGAGATTGAGGAGGCCTGGATTGACATGCACAGAAATATGTGTGTGTGTGTGTGTGTGTGACAGATAATATAGAAGGGCCTGAGATTGAGGAGGCCTGGATTGACATGCACAGAAATATGTGTGTGTGTGTGTGTGTGTGACAGATAATATAGAAGGGCCTGAGATTGAGGAGGCCTGGATTGACATGCACAGAAATATGTGTGTGTGTGTGTGTGTGTGACAGATAATATAGAAGGGCCTGAGATTGAGGAGGCCTGGATTGACATGCACAGAAATATGTGTGTGTGTGTGTGTGTGTGACAGATAATATAGAAGGGCCTGAGATTGAGGAGGCCTGGATTAATATACACAGAAATATATGTGTGTGTGTGTGTGTGTGTGTGTGACAGATAATATAGAAGGGCCTGAGATTCAGCACATGGAACGCTCTCAAACTTCTGGAATTCTCAACAGCAAAAGAATCCGAAAGTGCAGAGATATGCTCTATGTATAAACCAAGGAGAGCAAACCAGTCCATCCTAAAGCAAATCAGTCCTGAATATTCACTGGAAGGACTGATGCTGAAGCTGAAACTCCAATCCTTTGGCCACCTGATGCAAAGAACTGACTCACTGGAAAAGACCCTGATGCTGGGAAAGACTGAAGGCAGGAGGAGAAGGGGACGACAGAGGATGAGATGGCTGGATGGCATCACCGACTCGATGGATGTGAGTTTGAGTGAACTCCGGGAGACAGTGATGGACCGGGAGGCCTGGCGTGCTGCAGTCCGTGGGGTTGCAAAGAGCAGGACACAACTGAGCGACTGAACCGAGCCGATACGTCGAGTCAAGCTGCTGTACATCGAACACAAACGACAGTGTAAACCAACTAGACTCCAACATGTCGTAAAAATGGAACTGGAAAAAAGAGTAATAAAAGAAAAGGCCTTGCAGAACGCTCTGTCCTCCTTGTCTTGGGCTGCTTGGTATTACGTCCCTGGAGCCTGAGCCAGCTTGGGTCCCGTGGCTGAACTGCTCTGGGGCTGAGAGGCCTGGCGTGCGTGGGCTTGTAACCGAGCCCCACTTTGCTCCTGGAACACATCTGTTTTGCTCCCGATACGACCGCAGTCTCCAGATCTAGGTAGACTGTCCTACAGCTAAAGCAAGCCTGGTACCCCTGAGCGACGGCGGGCCTTCTGGCCAGGGGTTTAAAAAACCTCACATAGCCTCTGCGTGCCCTGGTGTAAGGTCCCCACCTCAGCCTCCCCGCTCCAAGTTACCCCTTCTATGAATCACCGGCCACTGAGGAGGCTGTTTTTTCAAGGCTTGGGATGTTTGTTTTGTCTCGGGTTGAATCTTAAGGGGGCATGAGTGGTGAGACGCAGGCCGGTAGTTCTTTGCTCAGGCGCGTTCTTCATGAAGAGCACATCCCCTAAGGCTCTAGCTCCCCCAGTAAGCACAGGAGGTGTAAAGAAAGGCTACTCATGGGTGTTGCCCAGAACAGCTTTAGTGTGTAAAAGTATCAGGACTACAGTATCTTTTCCTGTATATTTTTGTCTCCTTTGTCAAAGATTAATTGATGAGATGCTTGTGGGTTTATCTGTGAGCCCTGTATTCCCTTCTACGGATCAATATGTCCATTCTACGACAGGGGCATGCTGCTTTGATGACCGTAGCTTTGCAGTGCTGTGTAAAGTTTGGGAGGCTTATGCCTTGTTGTACGTTCTTTCTCTTTGGGATTGCTTTTTGCAATTCTGGGTCTTTTGTGGTTCCATAAAAATTTTAACAATTACTTTCCCTCATGTTGTGAAAAACATCATCAGTAATTGGGAGAGGTATCGCAAGCCAATGATTTATTTTTTTAAAGCAGACACCCTAATCCAGGTGGCTGTAAATAGTTTTATTTTTTTAAAAAATCACCCCAGCAGCAATCTCCCACCCAACCCCCAAGTCATTGCAACTTGCGGGGGAGAGGTCTGTACACGTGTCCCCAGACAGACCCCAAATGGCCTTTACAATTTGGCGCCGCTTGTCATGTTGTGCTTCCCAAGAGCCCTAAGAAAACCCCTTGTAGAAAAATACTTTACAAGGAATACGCTCTAATCTCAGCCAGAGAAAAATACAGCTTTTAGGGGGTGGGCGGGGCACGTCGCGGGGGGCTGTACTGAAAATGCATAGGCAGGCAGGACGCTCGCCGGGAGACGGGTGTCAGGAAACGTCGATTCTGGGGTGACCAGGCCCCGTGAGAAGACAGAGGAATATTGCATATGAGAAGGCCGGCCGCAGCCAGGAGGCTCACCCCCGGGGCCCAGCGACAGACGTCTGGGGGAGAGGCGGAGGCCTCGGCCCAAGGATGGGGGTGCTGGCCGGGTTCAGGGCGCGTCTTCCTCCAGCAGGCAGAGCTGGCTCTGAGACCATCCCCACCCTAATCGTGCAGAGGGGTCAGCCCGGATGGGGCACACGGCAACGCGCAGTGACCCAGCGCGCAAACAACACAGCTCTGGGGTCCTCACCAAGCCCCTTGAGGGGAAGAGCGTTATTCTGGGGACACAGGGGTGCGAGGTGGAAGGTGCGGGAGGGTGGCGCCTCTGTTTTCCTGGGACCCTGTTAAGAGCTGGGCAGGGTCCAAGCCCGGCCGGGGAACTGGCTAAATGCTTTTTGCCCACCTCCATCCCCGGGGTGAGGCGGGGGCCCCCGCCCTGACCTCCAGGTAGATGTCCCGGGCCCTTCTCCAAACCCAAAGGTAGCGGAACATGAGGAAAACCATCTTAAGCGATGCTGGTGCCTCCAGATTTTCAAGCAAGAATCAGCTTCCCTCCACAACCCCTTTGGACACTGTCGCCCCCAGGAGTGAGGAGGAATGGCCTGTCTCCCCCCGCCCCTCCAGTCTCTCCATCTGCTTCTGTCCCCTCCTCCGCTGACCTGGTGAGGAGCTGGATCCCCTCACATGCATCCTGCTTCCAAGGTTCCCCATCTTCACAGTCACAGCAGGTGAAGGGAACACCCCTGGGTCTTCGGTCCGAAAACGATTCCCTCTCGCCCTGAGGGGCCTGGGCTGAGAAGGGTGCACTCGTACGGAGCAATGGCCATGTGTCCAATGAAAGCAGCGGGAGAGATGGACAGCCTGAAGCCTGCTTTGTGAAAGGTCACCCAGCGGGCCCAGAAATGCGATCGCAAGTCACAGAGGCTTCGACCAGTCTCAGAAATGGAAGAACTGCTCAGAGGGCCTGGGATTTGAGATGCCCCGGCTCCAAGTCTGCTAAGTGCGGCATGGGAGGATGTGCCGGTGAGCCCTGGACCCAGATTCTGGAGAGAAGGGGGTTGGCCCCGTTCCGTCTTTCCTGGCGGGAGGCCGTCCAGATCAAGTAGCTCGCAGCCTCACCCTAGATGCTCCCCTGAGGGGAAACTAACCATCCCTGAGAAGCTGCACATCCCCGCCTGTGACCACGCAGCTGGGATCAGCTCCTCTTGCTCACCTCCTGAGACAGGGAGTTCACTCCTGCCCTGAAGTCACTCGGCTCCACAGCTCTGCTGGGCGATCGCTCCCTGCGTGGCGCTGAGCTGTGCCCACACTGGATGCTCTTCCCAGGGGCCCTGCAGGGACCTGGAGTAGCCCCTTCACTCCTGGCTGAGCGACCTGCCTTCACTTCTATTGGGTGCCCCGCCCCACCCTGGCACATCTCAGAGGCCCAGTTGGAGAAAGACCTCAATGTCACTGGAACAGGCCCAGACCCCTGCCTCCACAGATCTGGAGGACAAAGTCCGATCCGAGCCTGCCCGATGACAGACGGACGAGCGGGTGGCCACATCTCCAGTCTGGCTGCAGGTGTGGGAGCCAGGATCTTCCTGGATGTCCAGGTCACGGGCCGACTTCAGAGCATCCGTGGGCCGCTGGGGCCGGGCGCTCGCGGGGACCGGCTGGTCTGGGCCAGCGGGTTGCGGCTGACGATCAGCTCCACGACATCGCCCGCGTCGGCCAGGAGCGGCACGGCCAGGCAGCAGTCAAGGTCCCGCGTGCGGATGTGGTTGACCTGCGCAAGCACACCCACGGGGCAGACAGCGCCCACTCAGCCTGGGCTCAAGCGGGTGAGGACTTCCCAACACACAGACCCTGCCCGGCCTGGACACGTGTCGTTCTGCACACTGACACAGAGGCGGGCACTCCCATTGAACTCTCTTCACCCTCCAACACCTGCACCTTCTCTCTGTTTGTTAACATCACAAGCAGACCACACGCTGAGCCTCCTGCCCAGCAGGGGCATGAGCAAGGGGGTGCCCACTCACATTTCCCAGACTCCCTTGCTGTGAGATCGCATGACTGAGTTGCCATGGAGTCTGGGGCACTTCCTAGAGGGTGGACCCTCCCTGAGCCCAGGTGGAATAAGACCCGCGGTGGACGTATAGGAGAGGTGACAAACAAATGCCCATGTGCGTTAAATCACTGAGATCTGGTGACTTCTCTGTTGGTCCAGTGGCTAAGAATCTGCCCGCTGATGCAGGGGACCTGGGTTCAATCCCCGGTCCAGGAAGATCCCACATGCCACAGGGCAACTAAGCCAGCGTGCTCCGGCTACTGAGCCAGTGTGCTCCGGCTACTGAGCCTGCGTGCTCCGGCTACTGAGCCTGCGTGCTCCAGCTACTGAAGCCACCAGCATATCCTACAGCCTGGGCTCTGCAACGAGAGAAGCCACGGCAGTGAGAAGTCCATGCGCCCCCACTAGGGAAAGCCTGAGCACAGCCACCAACAGCGAGCACAGCCAAAACTAAAATAGAAATATTTCAGGCAAGCAGTACTTAAAAACCACTGGGATGTGGGCTTGTTTGTTACCGCAGCATAACTTAGCCTAACCTCACTGATATAACTGTGCGGTCAGCCCCTTCTCTCAGATGAAGCAGCTGGCTCTCAGAGACGGGAAGCCACCTGCCCAAGGCCACTCAGCCAGGGTAGACGTTGGACTTTCTCCCCACCCTGGGTTTAGGGAAGACCACTCCATCAAAGCCAGACCCCGGCGTTACCTGGAGAACCCGGTCAAAGGGCCGGAGACCCCCTCGCTGGGCTGGCCCATCAGGGCGCACGCTGTGGACGTAGACGCCCTTCTCCAGGAGGCCGTCTGAGACGCTGAAACCGAAGTCACTCCGTACGGGGTCCTTGTGCAGCGTCACCTGGGAGCCAGAGGAGGGGGCCTCTGGAGCCCTGACCTTCCCCCAGCATCCCACAGGGGCCCGAGTCCCTTGGGTTGGCATCAGATGCCTCTCAGACTCAGCCCCAGCCCACCTGGATGCCCCCCCCCAACCTCTGGGGCCCCTCAGTCTGCAGCACTCAGTCACCGCGGAAGCCACAGGAACAGAGTTCCCTTACATTCCTTTCCAGTCTTCCCACTTCCATACCAGAACAACGTCTCCACAGGGTGCCATGTGCACTCCCAGCCTCTGACACTTCCCATTGCCCTGCCCACCAAAGAGCTCAGAACCCTCTGAAGGCGATTACGGGGCGAGAGGTTTCTTTCCTCCTGTGTATTTTATTTTCCTAGACTGTAGCCTAGTTGACAAAAATGCTGGCCTTTCCTTTAAGTAGTGATATACATGCATGCATACACAGATATGGGCTTCCCTGGAGACGCTAGTGGTAATGAATCCGCCTGCCAATGCAGGAGACGCAAGAGACGCTGTTTCGATTCCTGGGTCGGGAAGATCCCCTGGAATAGGAAGTGGCAACCCACTCCAGTATTCTTGCCTGGGGAATGCCACGGACAGAGGAGCCTGGCGGGCTACAGTCCATGGGGTCATAGAGAGTTGGACTCGACTGAGCGATAAAGCCACCACTGCCACACATGTATCTACACACACACACGACAAGCTTACATACTGTATACACTCACACACACAATCACTTAAGTGGGATAAAAGTGAGTCCACTTAAAGAAAAGCATCACAAGTGTGTGTGTGTGTGTGTGTGTGTGCACCCAAATGGCAGGAGTTTGGGAAAACTCTCCCTTCTCCCTAATCTTGTGTTTTACTGGTGGAGGAGAATGAAGCCTGGAGAGGAGTGGGGTCCCCCTGGGGCCGCATCAGGACATGCGCCCTGGCCTCCCGCACACCCCGAGCCCCAGCACCCACCTTGTGCATCTCCACGGGCGTTGGCAGCAGCAGCTCCCGTGTCTCTTCGGGGGAGGCTCGTAGCTCCCGGCTCCTCCTCCAGGGCCCGTGGCCAGGCCTGCCCTCCAGGGCCACGCTCTGCACGGTTCCTGTCATGATGGATGCCTGAGGGGACACAGCCCTCCACTCAGACGCTTCCCGCTCTGTCTGCCATCAGCAAACTTTGGCAAGCGTATCCAAAACAGTTACTAAAGCTGATCATATCCTTGGCCACCAAGAAAGAAGTCTTACAAAAACTCCCAAGAGTTAGGATCAAATCGAATGCACTTTCACAACCCAGTGTGAACAGGTTTTAAAGTTGGCGTCAAAAAATGAAACCAAACATATGCAGTTCCAAAACCAAACACCCCGCTTCTAGAAGTGTAATTAAAGGGCTTCAGTAGAAATCACAATGGAAATTTTTTAAATATTAGGAATTGAATAGACCTTAAAAGCACCACAACTTGAAGTTTATGGGATGCAGTCAGGCAAGGGCTTACAGGTAAATCCGTATCTTTAAATGTTAGGAAGCAAGAAAGACTGAAAATTAAGGAGTTGAGAAACCAGGAAAAGTATCAGGACTTAAAACACAAGTAAAGTAGAAGGAAGGGATACAGAAGCAAAGTGTGCAAAAGGGTTAGACAAAACACCAATGGGACGTGAGCAAGAGCGCATAAACCTGAAACTTGACTCTGATGAGCCAAGCACTTGGCAAGACTAACAGCGAAAAAAAAGCTCAATCAAAAATCCAAGGAGCCAAAGCACGGCACGAGGCACAGACACAGAGTGCAGATCACTGATCTCGGAGCGGGCAGGCGCTCCAGGAGCGACCCGTGAGGACCCCGCCTGCGTCTCCCTCGCAGCCTGCCCCAGCATGGGGGACGCAGACCTCACTGCAGCCACGCTCACCTCCCAGCCCCGCACTGCCTGCTGTTACCGATGCTGACATCCAGAAGCTTCCCCTGGGCACGCTCACAGCCATGTCACACCACTGTACTGCGCACACACACACACACACACACACACACGCGCACACACACACACAACTGCCCTTCTGCATCGACATGTGCACACCCGGACACGTGTTGTGACAACATGCTGCACTGTGCATGCCTGAGCATGCTTACACGCATGCACACACATGCTCCAAACATGCTCACAGCTGCACATGCCCGGTCGCACATGTGTCCATCGTGTGTGTGCAGCGCCTTCCCCCGGAGGAGGCCAGTGCGTGCATTCGCACACACTGCACGGGAGCACAGTGCCACCACCGTGCTGCCTCCCACGGGCACACGCACCTCCAGCTCCCTCAGCAGCTCCGACTGACCGCACGACTCCAGGTCTTCGAGGGCCTCCCCGAACGTGCGCCAGAAACCCTCCTCGCGGCTGGGGCCAGGGGCTGGGCTGCAACGTAGGAACCAGAGAGCGTCAACTCCCAGGGGCGGGCAGGCGGGCAGGGGTCTGAGGCGTCTTCCAGGCCCTGGGGACCCTGCGCTGGGCTCAGGGGGGGCCAGAGGGTGGGCAGGCGGGCGGGCTGGAAGGCAGGTGTCCTCGGCGGCAGTGCTGGGGCCCCAGGGCAGTGGCTGGTGACACAGAATGGGGGGGAGACGCAGTGAGGGGCCACCGGGACTGGCGGTGAGCGGCTAGAACGGGGGCAGATGAGACGGGGCGGAGAGCGGTGACACAGGACGCCTGGGGAGAGAGACAGACGGACAGACAGACGGACAGAGAGACAGACAAGAGAGGAGATCCATGGTGCAGCCCCGGAGGACAGCCCCTGGCCTCCCCTCCCCGCCCAGACACAAGGCGTCACAGGACAGTGACAGACGCAGCTGGAGCCGGCGTGGACACGGATGGATGAGGATGGAGGGTCTGGGCTGGGGAAAGGGCCGCCCCCGCGATTTCTATCACAGGAGGTCAGGCCCCTTCTCGGCTCTAGACTCGGGCCCCATCAGAACTCAACAAGCCACAGTTTCCTGCTTCACTGCCTGCAACGCCCTTCGCTATTGACACAGCCCCAGCCGTTATCAAGTGTGCCGTGGTGTGCAAAGCACTCTCTCTCTCTCCAGAAGGCACCCAGGCTTTCATCTCCTGGGGAGCCGCCAGGACGATGATACAAAAGGGGCGGCCCCCTTGCCTTCCCATTTCAGAGATGAGAAGACGGAGACTGAAGGCCGTGCGCTGCGTTCAAGTCCATTCTACAGATGCGCTGAGCCAGGCCCTCTGCTGGGTGCAGGTCCATGCTACAGGCGCAGCGAGCCAGGCCCTCTGCTGGGTGCAGGTCCATGCTACAGGCGCGCCGAGCCAGGCCCTCTCCTGAGTGCAGGTCCATGCTACAGACACGCCGAACCAGGCCCTCTCCTGGGTGCAGGTCCATGCTACAGGCGCGCCGAGCCAGGCCCTCTCCTGAGTGTAGGTCCATGCTACAGGCGCGCCGAGCCAGGCCCTCTCCTGGGTGCAGGTCCATGCTACAGGTGCGCCGAGCCAGGCCCTCTCCTGGGTGCAGGGGAGGGGACTAAGGTGAGGGCCCTGACCTCACGGCGTGTGTGCATGAAGCTACTGGGTGCCAGGCTGAGTTAGCGGTGCCACGTAGAAGACTCGACAGCCAGGTCATTAACAGGGAGACCCAAGGTGGCCAGAGCCACCAGCAGGCTCATGTGCACGGCCATGGGTTTCAGCAGAGGGACGCAGGCCTCTTCCTTACGAGACTCAGGGAAGCCTGCCGCGGGGAGGGGACCTTGAGCCTGGTCTGATGGATAAGCAGGCGTCGGCCCAGAAAGGGGAGGGGACGGCACTCTCGGCAGCAGGCACGGCCGGGTCGAAAGCACGGAGGTGGGAAGAGGGCAGCTGGGACTCCCTGGGATCGCTCCTCGCAGGAGCAGTGGGCAGCTGAATTCCCCCAAAGACCCTGCCACAAACACCATCACACCCACAGCCCAGGGCTGGCGCTCGTGACCACAGCCACCCTGGGGGGCCACTGCCATCTGGGCCAAGTCGGGAGGGTCCGGATTCAACGTCTCAGGTTCTGAGAAGAGCGGATCACCAGACACAGAGTGAGGTGGGGGAGTCAACCAGGCTGCCTCCCTGCCCCCGACCTGGGCCTCCTGAAATGGAGACGGCCCTGCTCCACGCTTGCTCTCCTCTCCCGGGAGGTGCCTCTCCTGGGGGCCACATGAGACTCATCCATCACACCCACCGCCCAGGCACAGGGGCCAGCTCCCTAAGCCCATCCCAGCCGAGAGGGCGAGCCTGCTCCTCCCCTGGGGTGCCCCCCACCCCCCACAGACCTAGTGGGCGGCTCCCAGTCCTCCTCCTCCTCCTCGGGGAAGCTCTCATCGGCAGGGCCTGGGGTATAGCTCGTCCTCCGGGGCTCGGTCAGGGGGGGACTGCTTCTCAGCCGGCTGGACCGCCACTCCTGGGGGGTCACGGCCCGAGCTGCTGCCTGTGGAGTGTAGGAACCTGGCCGGGGGGAGAGAGAGGGCGTCGAACATCCTCTCCATGTGCCCCGCTGGCCCTCCTTCCTGCCCACCTCCAGCCTGGCGGGGTGGCCTGGGAGAGGTCTTTCCCTCCTCTGGGCTTGCTGGACCACCCAGGCCCCTACCCTAGAACCCCGTGACCATCAGCAGAGTGAATGCCAGACCTCCAGGACCCTGTCCCAGCTCCATGGGGCTCAGCGTGGCCAAGCCCTGCCTGAGAAGGGGTCCACTCTTAACCATCCCCTTCCCCCTGCCCTGAAGGTCCTGCCCTGTGGGGTGACGCTGACCCAGGGCTGCAGATGGGGAAGCTCAAACACAGCGGACAGACACGCAGTGAGGGGTGACCAGGGCCAAGGGCCCCTGAGACTACCTCGAGGCCTCACCCCACTTCTCCCTGAGCTGGGCCTTGGGGAGGCCCCTGCAGTTCTGGGTCACAGAGATCACAAGATTCAGATGTCCCCCAAGGCCGCCCATGGGTCTCCACTTGCAGTGGGCAGGGGGGCACGTGTCCTGGGGGGTGGCCTCCCAAGTGGGTCTCATAGGAGGGATAGCAGGGGGCTTTCTGCCTTCCTGTCTTTGATGGGATATAATCAGCACTGAACACTTGCTGCGTGCCAGCCATTGGGCTGGGAAGGGAGGAGGCAGAAGCCAGACCCCTTAGTCTCAAGCCTCATGGGGGAGATCTGAATGGGCAGCTTTGTGCCACGGATGCCAATCAAAGTCCAGGAAGGCCTGCGGTCCCCGCTCTGAGGGTGAGGGGCCGTCAGAATGGCTGACCGGGCCCGATCAGCTCTGCCATGAGGAAGTGTCCCTAAGGGATGGAGCCAGCAGAGGAGGAAGGAGGCGGGGCAGGGGGAGGGCACGGCCCTGCAAAGGCCCAGAGACAGTACCGTGCTTGTCCAGGGGCCCGAGGCGTTACCTGGGCCCCCAAAGCCACCGTCTGTGGCCGAGCTGCCCCAGGACTCCACGGCGCTGTCCACGCTGGGCACGGTAGGTGAGGATCGGGCCGCCAGCAGACCACCTTTCAGCGCCTCTGGCGGGTCTTCATCCGCGTCACTGGCTTCGCTGAGGCTGCCCGACTTGCGGGGTGCGAGGGGGCCTGGGAGGAAGAGCGGGTGTCACCGCCACTGGCTTCCGACCTTGGAGACACAGATGTCCGTCTGTTTCCCTGCTTCGGCCTGGTTTGGGGAATCACAGGCCCCTGGGTGACCAAGTGGACATGTGAGGTGGGAGGCAGGCTGGTGGGCACACCCATTTCACAGATGGGAACAGTGAGGCTTTGGGAAAGCTGCACCACACACCCAAGGTCACATGTTGGGCAACAATGGAGCCCAGATTCAAAGGAGAGCCCCAAAGTCTGGACTCGTGTCCACTCCCTACCAAAGCACGGGGGATAAACACAGGGGAAACTGAGGGATGTATAAGTGACAGCCACAAGGGAAAACAAGCAGGCTCCTTAAGAGGCAGGAGGCCGAGGCGGGAGGTGATGAAGAGCATGGCTCAGGCCCACAGAGCTGCACAGTGGCTGTGTGACCTCGGGCGCATCACTCCGAGCCTCGGCTCCTCATTGTCCCCGGGACCCTCCCACCTCCACGGGGTGAGCAGCCATCTTATGAGGCTGGGCCCTTGAAGCGGGCCACAGTGCCCCAGGGATCTCTCTCCCTAGGTGGGCTGGATGGCCCCCAGGGTGCGGGGTGAGGCTCACGGTCTAGCTGCTTCTTGATCTTCAGGGTGACGGTCTCGCCAGCCACCTGCAGGAGGTGGATGGCCTCGCTCAGTGGCCGGCCCTTGAGGCTAACGCTGTTGATGGCCAGGATACGGTCCCCGACGTGGATGGCGCCAGTCCTGGGGAGGGGGCACAGGGTAGAGGACGGGAGTTAGAGACTTGAAGTGGTGGGGGCCTGCCCTCCGGGAACTCAGGAAACCCAAAGCACAAGCCAGGATGACCCCAGGTAAACCCACCTGTGGGGGATTTAAAAAAAAAAAGCCAGTGTGATTGTGTTAATAGAGGCGTTGAGTCTTTCATCTGGGAGGGGATTGTTCCAGCTCAACTCCAAAGTTAGGTTCTGGAACCAGTGTTCATCATGAATTCTGAGGATGTTTGCAATGTCACTTGTGAAGTGAAAGTGAAAAGTCGCTCAGTCGTGTCCGACTCTTTGTGGCCTGTGGACTGTAGCCCACCAAGCTCCTCCGTCCATGGGATTCTCCAGGCAAGAAACTAGCTACCAAATACTAATGTGGTCTTTTCAAGCTGAGCGCTGGAGAATTGATGCTTTTGAACTGTGGTGTTGGAGAAGACTCTTGAGAATCCCTTGGACTGCAAGGAGATTCAACTTGTCCATCCTAAAGGAAATCAGTCCTGAATATTCATCGGAAGGACTGATGCTGAAGCTGGAACTCCAATACTTTGGTCACCTGATGCGAAGAGCTGACTCACCTGAAAAGACCCTGATGCTGGGAAAGACTGAGGGCAGGAGGAGAAAGGGACGACAGAGGGTGAGACGGTTGGATGGCATCCTGCGTCTCCTGGATTGCAGGCAGATTCTTTACCCACTGAGCTGCCTGGGAGGGATTTATCCAGCACTTACCTGAAATCGGGATGGCTGCCAGGGGCTAGCCCCCATCTAAGGAACTGAGGTTCAGAGAGGGATAGGACAGGCCCCAGACCATCGATACTGGAACAAAGCTAAGAGCCAGTTTTGACTGACCCCAAAGCTCAGCTCCTGCCCTATGGGGTCCCTGGCTCACCCGTGTGTGCCCACAGAGCCCTGGCTCACCTCTCAGCCAGGCCACGCTTGGTGAGGCCCGAGATGACAATGGGATCGAAAGGCTCCTCTGTGCCTGAGATGGTGATGCCCAGGGGGCCCCCGTAGCGTTTCAGCTCCACCGTGTAGCTGATGGCACCTGTGGTCTCCTGTTCATCTGTGGAGGGTGGGTATGCATCAGAGGTTGGGGGCATGTATCGGGGGCTGGGGCATAGGAATGGGCACGCCCAGAACCCCACAAAGCTTTAATGCACCACACTCATCATACACTTCCATTAATACACCCCTACTCCCTCAGTCAAAATAAAGTTACCCATTCCCTAAACCACTAGTACACCCAATTCCTCTGCCATTAATACACACATTCCCTCAGTCACTAATACACCCATCCCCTTATTCCCTTAATATACCTATTCCTTCAGTCTTTCCTTGTGTTAATTCAGCCATTCTCTAAGCCATTACTTCAGGCATTCCCTCAGCCATCAATTAATCCATTCCACACCGTTAACTCACCAATACTCCCTCAGCCTTGAATACACCATTCCCTCAGTCATTAATATACAATTCCTACGGCCATTAATTCACCCATCATGCCTCCAGTAACTCACCCTTTTCCTTAGCTATTAAATCAGGCATTCCTTCAGCTACTAACTCAGCCAGGAACTGAGCCATGAATTCACCCAGTCAGCCATTAGCTCGCTACGCCTTCAAACATTAATACACCAATTCCCCCAGCTTTAATACGCTCATCCACTTAGCGATAAGTGTACCCAGTTGCTCAGCCATTAATTCACCTTTTCCCACAAAAATTACTGGACCTATTCCTTTGGGCACTATACACTCATTCTGCTGCTCCTGCTAAGTCACATCAGTCATGTCCGACTTTGTGTGACCCCAGAGACGGCAGCCCACCAGGTTCTCCCGTCCCTGGGATTCTCCAGGCAAGAACACTGGAGTGGGTTGCCATTTCCTTCTCCAATGCATGAAACTGAAAAGTGAAAGTGAAGTCGCTCAGTCGTGTCCGACTCTTAGCGATCCCATGGTCTGCAGGTCACCAGGCTCCTCCATCCATGGGATTTTCCAGGCATCAGCACCTAATTCAGCCATTCCCTCAGCCTTCAATACACCATTTCCTCAGTCATTAATGGAGTCAAGTGCCTCCATTAATTCACCCATTCCCTCAGCTATTAAATCAGGAATTCCTCAGTTATTAACTCAGCTAATACCTGAACCTTTAATTCACTCATTGCCTCAGTCATTCCTTATACCCTCAGCCATGAATTTACCTGTATCAGTTCAGTTCAGTTACTCAGTCATGTCCAACTCTTTGCGACCCCATGAATTGCAGCACGCCAGGCCTCCCTGTCCATCACCAACTCTCGGAGTTCACCCAAACCCATGTCCATTGAGTTGGTGAGCCATCCAGCCATCTTATCCTCTGTCATCCCCTTCTCCTCCTGCCCTCAATCTTTCCCAGCATCAGGGTCTTTGCAAATGAGTCAGCTCTTTGCATCAGGTGGCCAAAGTACTGGAGTTTCAGCTTCAGCATCAGTCCTTCCAATGAATATTCAGGACTGATTTCCTTTAGGATGGACAAGTTGAATCTCCTTGCAGTCCAAGGGACTCTCAAGAGTCTTCTCCAGCACCACAGTTCAAAAGCATCATTCTTTGGTGCTCAGCTTTCTTTATAGTCCAACTCTCACATCCATACATAACCATTGGAAAAACCATAGCCTTGACTAGACGGACCTTTGTTGACAAAGTAATGTCTCTGCTTTTCAATATGCTGTCTAGGTTGGTCATAACTTTCCCTTCAAGTAGTAAGCGTCTTAATTTCATGGCTGCAATCACCATCTGCAGTGATTTTGGGGCCCACAAAAATAAAGTCAGCCACTGTTTCCACTGTTTCCCCATCTATTTGCCATGGAGCGATGGGACCAGATGCCATGATCTTAGTTTTCTGAATGTTGAGCTTTAAGCCAACTTTTTCGCTCTCCTCTTTCATCAAGAGGCTTTTTAGTTCCTCTTCACTTTCTGCCATAAGGGTGGTGATATCTGCATATCTGAGATTATTCATATTTCTCCCAGCAATCTTGATTCCAGCTTGTGCTTCTTCCAGCCCAGCGTTTCTCATGATGTACTCTGCATATAAGTTAAATAAGCAGGGTGACAATATATAGCCTTGATGTACTCCTTTTCCTATTTGGAACCAGTCTGTTGTTCCACGTCCAGTTCTAACTGTTGCTTCCTGACCTGCATATAGGTTTCTCGAGAGGCAGGTTAGGTGGTCTGGTATTCCCATCTCTTTCAGAATTTTCCATAGATTATTGTGATCCACACAGTCAAAGGCTTTGGTATATTAGTGATGGGGAAATGTGCGAATCCATGGCATGAGGGAATGGATATATCAATGGATGAAAGAATGGTTGTATTAATGGCTGAGGGAATGGTTGGAATAACAGCTGAAGGAATTGGTGAATTAATGTCATATGGCTGTGAGGAAAATAAAGTGTCAGACTTTATTTTTCTGGGCTCCAAAATCACTGCAGATGGTGATTGCAGCCATGAAATTAAAAGACGCTATTCCTTGGAAGGAAAGTTATGACCAACCTAGATAGCATATTCAAAAGCAGAGACATTACTTTGTCAAGAAAGGTCTGTCTAGTCAAGGCTATGGTTTTTCCAGTGGGCATGTATGGATGTGAGAGTTGGACTGTGAAGAAGGCTGAGTGCTGGGAGCCAGCACGGGAGATCCCACCCATGAGAAGGTCATGCGGAGAGGCCTGGTGGGCAAGGCGAGTCAGGTCTCGAGGGGTCCTCTGTCTGAGCATCTACCCCGAAACCAAAACCTGTCTGTTTCCTGTCTGCTATACTATACCCTTCTGACATAACAGGGGGTTATCCCCAAAAGAGTTAATTCAGAGCTCCAGTTAACAGTCTCCTGCATATAAAAAGAATGTCTCGGCTTAACCCCTTTGATGGCTTTCTAACCTATTTAACCGGTCTGCCTGGACTTTACAATTTGTGGGTTGTTTACAGCCCCCAACCGTGAGAGGCACGAAGCTCAAAACACCTTAAAGATATAGAGCCTTTTAGAGTTAAGAATTAGTTTGGTGAAGAGTTTGTTGAGTTAATGTTTGCCCCCAGGCCTCCATATCCTTTATCTTTTAGGTACCTGGGAGGATATTAATCAATGTAAACAGGATGCAGAAATAGGAATATAGTAGTTTTGATGTTAGCAACACTAGACTTTTGAGTTAATTAACTTTCTCTTTGTTATAAATCACTGCACTTCTTTCATTGTTATAAATTGTTGTGTCTTTGCTATGTAAGAATGTAACTTTACTTAGTGCTTTCTGAGCGTGGCACCAGACTTTGGGAAGAACAACATTATTAGGGCAAGTCAGTCTTCTGGTTGACAAACCCTTATCAGAAAAGGGCCGTAAAATGTTAATTGGCCTTCTGGCCAGAAGATGATGTAAATCACCTAAGACTTGTGTATACAACTAGGTATGCAGAGAGAAAAGCCTGGTCTCGCTAAGAGTCAGGGCTGCTAATGCTACATAATTTTATATTATCCACTGATCTCTATGTACAGAAAAAAAGGTATAAAAAGCCTTTCCAACAATAGAGGATGGGCCAGTCACTGGAAAGACTGGTTTCCCCCGTGTCTTCTTTACTCTCTTTTCTGGCTGAATTCCCAGCTGGGGCATGGAGGCTTGCCATGTCTACTTAGTTGCCCCGGCTTCTAAGATCCACACAAGAGTGAGCCCAAGGCGGGGCACTCCCCGCTATTCAAGAGGACGCCGGTGGCCTAACGTAGATGGTGCAAGTTCCTCGTCTTGGAACTTCATTGGTTTTCCACGTAAACCAAGTTATTCAGCATCTTTTCTCCACTAAATTTTCCTACTACACTATTCTTTCCTAATCTCTCTTTTATACTTCTAAATAAATAAGTTTTTCCTCGCCACGCCGTCCCCACTTCGAATTACCCTGGATCCACCGGGGCTGGACCCCGGCAGCTGAATGCCGAAGAATTGATGCTTTTGAACTGTGGTGTTGGAGAAGACTCTTGAGAGTCCCTTGGACTGCAGGGAGATCCAACCAGTCCATCCTGAAGGAGATCGGCCCTGGGTGTTCATTGGAAGGAATGATGCTAAAGCTGAAACTCCAGTACTTTGGCCACCTCATGCGAAGAGCTGACTCACTGGAAAAGACTCTGGTGCTGGGAGGGATTGGGGGCAGGAGGAGAAGGGGACAACAGAGGATGAGATGGCTGGATGGCATCACCGACTCGATGGACATGGGTTTGGGTGAACTCCAGGAGTTGGTGACGGACAGCGAGGCCTGGCGTGCTGCAGTCCATGGGGCCGCGGAGAGTCAGACACGACGGAGGGACTGAACTGAACTCAGTTCTTCCGTTCTTCCAGCTGTTATCTCCACCGCTCCCTCAGCCGTTAATTCAAGCGGTCCCTCGGCATTATTTCTGTCATTCCCACAGTCTTTGACACAGCAATTCCTTCAATCTAGAATACCACATACCCGCATGCATTAACTCACCCATTCATCAGCCATTAATTCAGGCATTCTCTCAGCCCTAATTCACCCATTCCCTCAGCCATCAATGTATTCCCACACTCATCAGTAGAGCCATGTCCTCAGGCCATATAAAAAGATCTCACCCATTTCCTCCACTCTAAACCACACATTCCCAAAGCCATTGATTCCCCCATTCCTTCAGCCACTAATTCACCCTTCCCTCAGCCATTCATTCACCCATACTTTCAGCCAGTAATACAACAATTCTGCCAGGCCTAATATACCCAATCCCTCAGGAATTATTTCACCCACTTGCTCAACCATTATTTTCCTCATAACCTCACGTTCACCAGTTCCCTCAGGTATTATCTCAACCATTCTTTCAGCTATAAATTCAGCCATTCCCTCAGCCTATTTTTTGTTTGACAAGTAAGAAGTAGGTTTATTTAGTTACACATTCCGTAGACCGGGTGTGGTCCATCTCGAAAAGTGCGAGTGACTTTGGCAGAAACACTCCATAGAGAGGGTGGGCCATCTCCGAAGGCAAGAGGCCTCCCTTAATCTTTGATACACGAATTCCCTCCATCATTAGGACACACATTCCTACATCCATTAATTCAACCATCCCCTCAGCCATATTTCAGGCATTCCTTCAGCCAACCAATCCCTCAGTCATTCATACACATTTCCTCATGCTATTAATTCACACATTCCCTCAGGCCTAATACAAACTTTCCATCAGCTATTAATTCAACCGTTCTCTCAACTATTAGTTTCCCATTATCTCAGCCACTAGCCCATTTACTTAAGTTGTTAAATCACCCATTCTTTCTGCTGCTGAGCTCAGTCATAAGTCCCCAGTTCACCCAGCCCTGCCATCATTCAATCACCGTTTACCTTAGGCATTACCTCATTCATTCCATCAGGCACACTCACCTCTCTCCTGTGCAAGCTCTCACCCATTAATTCAGCCAATCCAAGACATTTTCACACATTCTCTTGGCCATTAAACTGTTTCTTCAGCCAGTAAATCCCGTATTCTCTCAGCCATGAATATAGCCTCAGCCACTAAGCACATATTCTCTCAGCCATTAATTCACCCATTCCATCAGCCATTAAGTCAATCCCTTGGCCATTATTCCACCTATTTCATCAGCCCTAACATGCCAGTTCTTTCATTTCAATAGAGATTCCTTAAGTGACTAGTTCCCCTATTCCCTCAGCCATTAATACAGCCAGCGCCTTCATCATTAATTCAACCAATCCTGCAGCTATTAACTCAGCCAATTCCTCAGTGATTATCTGAGCCATTTCCACAGCCTGTGATACACCAGCTCCTCCATTAATACACATATTCCCACTCACCCATTCATTAATTCACCCATTCCCTAGACATTAATTCAGTCAATCCCTCAGCCACTAATACACCAAGTCCCTAATGCCTGACACCCGGACTTGCTGGTGATCAGTTCACCCACGTCCTCATGCCATGAATACGCTCATTCCCTACGTCATTTATAAACCCATTCACTCAACCGTTAGTCCACTGTTATCGCAATCTTTAGCCACAGACCGCCAAACCCGTAGTGGATCCACTCCTTCGGCCACGAAGTCACCCCTCATCTCAGCCACTAACTCTCTACCACTTATTCAGCCGTCCGCCAAGCACTGCCGCAGGCCTTCCCTGGTGGCTCAGACGGTAAAGCGTCTGTCTATAATGCGGGAGACCCGGGTTCGATCCCTGGGCTGGGAAGATCCCCTGGAGAAGGAAATGGCCACCCACTCCAGTACTCTTGCCTGGAAAATCCCATGGACAGAGGAGCCTGGCGGGCTACGGTCCACGGGGTCGCAAAGAGTCAGACACGACTGAGTGGCTTCACTTCACTTCATCAATCATTAATTTACCCAAACCCTGAATCATTAACTCACCTATTCCTCCAGCCATTAATTCGCCATTCCCTCAGCCATCAATACGGCAATTTTCTCATGCCTACACAGCAGGCTCTGCTAGTGACCAGTCCACCCACTCCCTCGTGCCAGCAGAGAGCCACCGCCTCAGCCATGACGTCACACACTCCCCCTCAGCCATGTTTCAAACATTCCCTCAGCTGTCAATTCACCCATTCCCTCTGCCATTCATACACCCATTCTCTCAGCTCTGGCACAGACTCCTTCAGCCACTAATTCAGCCATTCCCTCAGCCATCAAGTCACCCCCGCCCTCATGTCATTAATTCACGCATTCTCTCACGGCGCTAATTCGCCCATGCAGCCATGCCATTAACACAGCCATTCCCTAGGCCACCTCTCCACCCATTTCCTCTCCATTGCTTCACCCCTCCTCTCAGGCATCATTCCACTGTTCCTCCAGCCGTTGCTATGCTCATCGCTTCATGCCTTTAATCCACCCGTTCTCCCAGCCATGAATTCAGCCACTCATTCTGCCATTATAGCAGCCGTTCACTCTGCCATGAATACACCCATTGTTCCATGCTATTAATCCACCTATTTCCTCAGCCATTAATTCAAACATTCCGTCAGTCATTAATCCACCTATTTCCTCAGCCATGAACACACCCATTTCCCCCATGGGAGGGCTTCAGATCGCACCACGTGAGGCCATCTTCTGCTTCCAACAATGTTTCATTCCACCCAAACAGCCATTTCAGTAAGCACAAACACTGAACCGGCATTTTTATAATAAAGATTTCACATACCACGCAGAACCACAAGGATAATGATGGTGATGACGATATTGACTATAAGACGACACCAGATTTCCCGGTTTTCTTAAAAACTCTGAACTCTGCCCACAAGTGATCCTCCTGCCCAGGGTGGGAGTTGGTGGCAGCCCTTCTGAACAAGATTCTCGCCAGTGGCCACAGTCCTCTCCTTCTCCTCTGCCTACGCAGACTGAATAATTTTTCTCAGCTTCGGCCCAGTTCACGTACTCTGTCACCTGTCCAGCCTCAGGTGTGCCTGAGTTTGCAGCCTCAGCTTATTCACAGCCACACACACCGTGGTACATCCCCCACCCCCACCCATTCATCATCACACCCAGTCATCTGCACCCAGCAGCTGTGGGCAGGGCCTGTTAGGTCCAAGTCTGGCTCAGACTCTAGCAGACCTCACATGGGCCTTTGGAGAAGGCCAGACCTGGGGACAGGGACCCATCTGCCATCTTCCCCCCCGGCCACCCCACGTCTTCATCCAAGGGCTCTCCACCAGCAGCCCCTGGGTGGCACCCTTGGTTGGAGGGAGCACCAGACTGCCAGCTGGGCACCGTCTGATTGGCGTGGGCGGGTGGGGATTGGGGCCCTCACCCGAGTTGTCCTCATCCTTGCGGATCTTTAGCTTCACCAGGTCCTCACACTGGCGCAGGATTTGCACAGCGTCCTCCATGGGACAGTTGTCCAGGCGGATGTTGTCAATGGCCAGCAGCTTGTCCCCTGGCTCGAGGGTGCCGGTTCTGCAGGAGCAGGGAGGGGACATGAAGGAGTTGGGCACATGTAGGCGCTCAGCCCACCCCCATGGGCCAGCCCCCCGCCCTGCCAGGGGCCCCCCTACCTGTGTGCCACACTGCCTTTCTTGATGTCAGAGATGACCAGGGGCTCCCCTCGCTTCCTGCTGGCCGCTGGGGGAAACAAGCCAAAAGCCCATCCTTGGCCACCTCGGCCTCAGGGGCCCAGGGACTGGGTGTGGACTCAGAGCCCCAGGCCCCGCTTCCCATGGCTCCTGGGCTGTGTGGACTGTGAGCAAACCAGCTCCCCTCTCTGTGCCTCAGTTCCCCTCTGTAACACGGGGATGAGGCCACAGAGTTCACAGGGACATCCGAGATGAACTAGACGAAGCAGGACAACACCTCCCACACTCAGCTCATTCTCCAGCACATGGAGCTCCCTGAGGGGCTGTGTCTGGCTGGTGTCTGTGTCCCCAGCAACACAGACAGGCCCAGGTTCCAGAACCAAGTGACTCTTAACAGCTGAGTTCTTCCTTGCCCGCTGCAGGGAATGCTGGCTGCGAACACTGCAGCAGGATCCTGCTGGGGAATGGCCTTTAGCTGAGGGAGCAGCCTCACCCAAAACAATGCCTACACCCATCGACCGGGCCACTCAGCGGTGCCAAGGCCCGGCTCCCAGCCTCTATGCAGGACAGCTCCCGCAGAAAGTGAAAGTATTAGTCGCTCAGTCATGTCCGACTCTTTGTGACCCCATGGACTGTAGCCTACCAGGCTCTTCTGTCCATGGAATTCTCCAGGCAAGAGTACCAGACTGGGTAGCCATTCCCTTCTCCCGGGGATCTTCCTGATACTGGGATTGAACCCAAATCTCCTGAATTGGCAGGCAGATTCTTTACTGTCTGAGCCACCAGGGAAGCCTCAGCTCCCGCAGCCTCCCCAGCAAAGAAGACTGGGGGAGCCCTCTATTGACTACATCGCAGCCTAGCTCCTCCCAATGCCTGGTCCGACAGTCTCCTCTGCCCACAGGTGTTGATCCTAAGAGCCCGCCTCAATAAGGCCCCCATACGTCACTCCTTGTGGGAGAGGCTATTTCCCAGGGAACATGATTTAAGAGAATGGATGGCTGAGTTTTCCTGCAGAAAGAATCCAGTGGGGTTAATGGGTTTTCCCATGAGTGACCAGGTGTAAAGCGGTCCCTCTGGCCCAAACAGCATCTTTGCAAATGAGACAAAGGGGCCCTGTCTAATTAGTCTGTTGAGAAAAATGTCAGAAAAATCTAAGTCTACCTTGAATGGGCGCCTTGCGTCATGTACAACCTGCACAACTGCAGCTGGCGGCCCTGGGCTGGAAGCACTTTCTCCCCATTGGCTGCTCCAGCTTCCGCCACCACTGACTGCGGGGCTGGGGCAGAAAGGACCTGCAGCACCAGCCCTTCTGGTCAGCTGCTCCTCCCGAGTGTGATGGGGAGACGGCAGGCGATGAAGTCAGAAGGGGCTTCCCCAGGGGCTCAGTAAAGAATTGCAATGCAGGAGCCACAGGAGATGCAGGTTTGATCCCTGGGTCGGGAAGATCCCCTGGAGATGGGCATAGCAATCCGCTCCAGCATTCTTGCCTGGAGAATCCCAAGTACAGAGGAGTCTGGCAGTCTACAGGCCATAGCGTCTCAGAGAGTTGGACATGACTGACGTGACTTTGCATGCACGCACGCACAAAGTCAGAGGACGTCGGCTTTTCCGGAGTGAGATGAGGGCTGGGGGAGGGTCTGTGACCGTTCCTCTGCTTGTGTATTCTAGTTCTTTCCATTCTGCAGTCCCTCACTTTCGTCCCTTTGACAAACATGAATTAAGCACTGACTATGTTCCAGGCCTTTCCTGGGCCCTGGGAATAGAGAGGCAACAGAAAACCAAACCTGGGGCACGTGACTGGTGCCTCACAAAACCACTTAACCACCCCTGGAGACTAAATAGGCTAGGAGACTCTCATTGCGCAGAAAAGAAAACCGAGGCTTCCAGAAGCCTGGCCTGAGGACATGCACTGCACACAGAGGGTAGCCAGGTCAGCCAGCTCCCCCTCCCACCCAGAACCTTCCCCTGACCGCCTCGTGCTGGGCGGACTCAGGGCAGGCTGGAGGGCGCACAGGACGGGGACTCACAGCTGATGGTGATGCCCAGCTCCACGCCGCGCCTCTTGGGCAGCTTCACGTGGAAGGTGCCGCTGCTCGGGATGACGGACTCTGGGTGCAAACAGACACAAACCCGGGAGACTCAAGCAAACAGCCTCGGGGAGTCCGCACCCCACACTCATTCTGGTCCAGTGGAGAGGGATGCCAAACACAACCCCATCCTGCTTCTTCTACCCACAGAAGAAACTGAGGTACAGTGCACAGATTTGTCCCAGAAAAGCACCCATCGGGTCAGAGCAGAGTCAGGACTGGTACCCCAACCTACAGCTGCCACTGGGGCCTCCCAGCCTGGCCCAAGCCATTCGGATCCAGCAAGGACTTAAAGGGCACCTCTCACATGACAGACCTCAGGTGGTGCTTCCAGGAGCTTCATCTCATCGCATCTCAATAACACCCCTTGGGATAGAGGATTCTATCCACTTTACACTGTTTTTACACTGGGGAAAACTGAGGACGGAGGAGGACAGGCCCTGTCCAGGAGGACACGGTGTCCAGATCAGGAGCCAGAATTCTAACCGAGTTGTTTGGGGATCTTTGCATAAACCCTCACCTCCCCCACCCGCGGCTCCTGTTCCCTTGCAAAAACCCTCATTCACGCTGGCGTGTGCAATCCTTTCACTCCCGCCCAATGCCTTTCTCCCAGCGTTCTGGGGACACGCTGCAAACGCGGGAAGAAGCGGGGCGGGAGGTGGGGGGCGCAGGGTGGAGAAAGGAGGGAGCAGGGAGTCGCGAAGGAGACGAGGAAGCCGCAGGTACCCACTCACCGGCCACGTCGAACTCCACCTCCAGCACGACCTTGTGGGCCAGCGCCGCGTCCCGCAACAGCTGGTTGGCCTCCTCCATCGTCCCGTCCTCGGTGGCGATGCCGTTGATGGCCAGGACGCGGTCCCCTACCTGCAGCAGTCCACACCTGAACCGGAGAGAGAAGCGGCCCCTTTCGAAGCCAGCAACTGGCGGCGCAGGAGCAGGGCCAGGCCCCGCCCATGTCCCGGGCGGGGCGGGGCGGGGCGGGGCGGGGCTGGTAGCGCCCCGCCCCGCTCCGCGCCAGCTGCCGCTCCTCAGGCCATTTACCCGGGACGCTGGCTCTAAGGGATACCCTCGCTGGGCCTCAGTTTCTCTGCCCCGTGGGGATGACGCCATGCCTCAGGAGATGTTTATACAGGACTTGGACTTCAGACCACACTGGGGTTCGTGTCATGGGTCACTCCCAAGCTGTGTGACCCTGGGCAGGTGAATCAGCTTCTCTAAGCCTCAGACCCCTCGTCTACAAAACGAGGCCAGGGACGGGGTGGACCGTGATGGCTGGTGAGATACACCTGTGCAGCCAGCCTAAGCGTGTGACTGGACTTCCCCGGCTGTCCACCCCCGAATCGGACAGTGGCAGGACCACGGGAGGGGGCAGTAGGCTCACCTCTCCGCCGGGCTGTCGGGCTCGATAAAACGCACGAGAGGTGGGGAGGACAAGGTCTCGGTGGCGAAGATGCCGCCCTGGAGCTGGAGGCCGAAGCCGCTGAGGGGGTCTCCGCAGAGCACAACCTCCGTGGTCTCCGTGTGCACAATCTGGCCGCCTGGCCCCACCGTGCTGGAGGACAGCGACACTGCGGGGCAGGCGGGCACGGCACTCAGGGCACTGTCCCGGGGGTTACTTCCTGCCAGAGCCCACCCACCCTCGGCGGGACCACCTGGAGTCAGAGAGGGCGCGTGAGTGGGAGGCCCGCCCCGCCTCGGGGCGGGGCCAAGTCGCGGCCCATTCTGAACTTCGGGGTCGTGGGTTCCACCTGGCAGAGCTGCGGCCAGGACCCAGGAAGACAGCTCCTGGAAGGCCATGTTATAAAACAGGCTCCGAGGGTCCGTGATATGACGTCCTGTGATGCTGTGTGATGTTATGCTGGGATCAGTCGCTAAGTCGTGTCCTACTCCTTGCAACTCCACCGGCTGTAGCCCGCCAGGCTCCTGTGTCCATGGGATTTCCCAGGCAACAATACTGGAACGGGTTTCCATGCCCTTCTCCAGGGGATCTTCCCGGCCCAAGGATCAAACCCGTGTCTCCTGTATTAGCAGGTGGATTCTTTACCACTGAGCCACCGCGGAAGCCCTGTGTGGTGTTACACTTCGACTTATTTTATTACTGTACCATATATCAAATATCACATTATATTACTGTTAGATGCGATAGTATATATTATGCCATTTGGGGGCAACAGCTTTATTGAGATATAGTTCAGCTTCCATAGTATTCACCCACAGAATGTACAATTCAATGGGTTTTAGTAAATATATTATTTAGTATAATCAAGTTGTACAACCATCCCCTCAATTAATTTTAGAACATTTTCTATCCCTCAGAGAAACCCTGTTTCCATTAGTCACTCAAATCCTCCTGTCTCTCCCAGCCCTAAGCATACTTTCTATGTCTATAGATTTGCCTGTTAAGGACATTTCATAGCAATGGAATCATACTATAAATGGTCTTTTGTGTGTGGTTTCTTTTTAGCATGTTTTCAGGATTCATCCATGTAGCACAGATCAAAATGTCTTCCTTCTTGAGGCTAATATCCCACTGTATGATGATATCACATTTTTAAAAATTCATCCATTGATGGACATCTGGGTTATTCTCACCTTTTGGATATTATGAATTACACTGTATAAACATTCATAAATAGGTTTTGGAGTGAATATGACATGTTTTCATTTCTCCTGGGTATTTACTTAAGAGTGGAATTTCTGTGTCATATGATAACTCCAAGTTTAACTATTTAATATATTATGTAACATTCTATTTTATATTCCACATATAAAATACATTTGTATTATTAATATGGATATTGGATATCATTTATTAAATAAAACTTATATGTCATTCTATTAGCTATACCATTGTGTCTTTATATATTATTTCCTTCAGTTCAGTTCAGTTCAGTCGCTCAGTCATGTCCGACTCTGTGCAACCCCATAAATCGCAGCACACCAGGCCTCCCTATCCATCACCAACTCCTGGAGTTCACTCAAACTCACGTCCATCGAGTCGGTGATGCCATCTAGCCATCTCATCCTCCGTCGTCCCCTTCTCCTCCTGCCACCAGTCCTTCCCAGCATCAGAGTCTTTTCCAGTGAGTCTTTATGCTATTATATATCACACGTTATAATATGTGTAACAAACTTTATTGTTGGATATATTGAGTTATTATATTCCTATTCATTATTTTTTCACTATTATATCTCCAATGATAAAAATGGTATCTGGAATATTGGAAGTGTTCAAAAATTTTTATTTAACTAATTAATCATTATCATCAAGGAAGGAGACAGGTAAGGGGGTCCCAAGAGTCTCCAGGCTCCATAAGCTCCTGCCTGTGAAAAATATTTCTGAATCTTTTCACCAACATACCGGCTGCTTCAGTGGGTGACAATGGTGGTTGGTAAAGTTGGACTGCAAGGAGATCCAACCAGTCCATTCTGAAGATCAGCCCTGGGTGTTCTTTCTTTGGAAGGAATGATGCTAAAGCTGAAACTCCAGTACTTTGGCCACCTCATGCAAAGAGTTGACACATTGGAAAAGACTCTGATGCTGGGAGGGATTGGGGGCAGGAGGAGAAGGGGACGACAGAGGATGAGATGGCTGGATAGCATCACCGACTAGATGGACGTGAGTTTGAGTGAACTCCAGGAGTTGGTGATGGACAGGGAGGCCTGGCATGCTGCGATTCATGGGGTCGCAAAGAGTCAGACACGACTGAGTGACTGAGCTGAACTGAACTGAACTGAAAGTTGAATTTTACTACCTGACTCTGAATTCTGTTTCTCTTTTCACCTTGGCTGCCAGGAAGCTCATAACCATGTTTAGCACCTTTCAGTGCCAAACTGACTTATATTTCTCTCTTCCCTCACTTGGTTCAATCCTAAATGGCCCAGTTTGACCCTCCATTCTTCCTGGAGGCCTCAGCAATTCACATGGAAGGAGGCTGGGAACACTCTCTACGTCAACAAAGGAAAGATTCTTCCCAGGCCAGATTTCAAAATTCAGGGCCCTGGACTTCCCCTGGTGGTCCAATGGCTAAGACTCAGCGCTCTCAGTGCAAGGGGCCTGGGTTTGATCCCTGGTCAGGGAACTGGATCCCGCATGGTGCAACTAAGACCTGGAGCAGCCAAATAAATAAATATGAAAGAAAAAAATTCTGGGCAATCTTATGACTTTTTGCTACTTCCACATTATCATTCATTACTATTCATTTTAAAAAACACTTAAGGGACTTCCCTGGTGGTCCAGTGGTTACGACTCTGCCTTGTGATGCAAGGGACATGGGTTCGATGCTTGGTCAGGGAACCAAGACCCCACATGCTGCAGAGCAACTGGGTCTGTGCACCACAACTCCTGAGCCCACCTGCCTCAACTAGAGAGAGGATCTGTGTGCCACAACAGAAGATCCCATGTGCTGAGACTAAGACCCAATGCAGCCAAATAAATAAAAACGAAATAATTTTTTAAATTTTTCAATAAAAAATACTTAAATACCTTCATTTCAAAAGGAACTCTATATAGTGATCACAAATAAAGAGAAGTCAATAAGCACACGTTGAGTAGAAATATACACCTAATAAAACTAAAAATTACCATATTCTGGATGGCTAGTTTCAGGCTTCTTGTGTCACTGTCTTAGGGAAAATTGATAAATGTCAGAAAGGTGGTAAACACAAAGTAACACCACCCCCTGGAATGGATCAGAGGGTTGAAGGAGAGAAAAATGAGAGGAAGTTATTCTGAGACCTTCGCCGAAATCTGGAAAAGGCAGCCTTTTTCAGACACTTTGCCACCACCGGCTGGGAATTTTTCATAACAAAGGCTTCCCTTGTGGCTCAGCTGGTAAAGAATCCACCTGCAATGCAGGAGACCTGGGTTCGATCCCTGGGTTGGGAAGATCCCCTGGAGAAAGGAAAGGCTACCCACTCCAGTAGTCTGGCCTGGAGAATTCCATGGACTGTATATAAGTCCATGGGGTGGCAAAGAGTCAGACACGACTGAGCACCTGTTGGGAATTTTTCATAATAAAAATACAAGACAAAGTGTACAAATTCACTGTCACTCCTCAGGAGAGCCTTTGTGCAGTGCACAACCTGCCCAACCATCCGCAGCAACCTGGTGTACCACACATTCTATGTAATGCCGCCTCCCCACCCCCGGCCCTGCCCCAAATACCCCACACTTTGGCAAATCTCTCTCTCAGGCATCGTGGCAGCCCAGAGGGGAGAGAAGAGACCACGGCTTACGTGAGCTCTTGTGTTCCCTTCTCCGTGGCCGCCTCCGCCCCATTGTGGTCCGGGGGCTCATGGGCTGGGATCCACGAGGGAGGGTGCTGGGGTTGGTGCAGGAAAAGGCATGGTTCACGGTCGGCGAGGAGAAGGGAGATGACGATAAGGCTGGGGAGATGAGAGCACAGACCCATGAGCCCAGCAGAGCCCTCCACCTCGCCCCAGGGAGACACAGGGGCGCCTCGCCCGCTCCCACCGCCACCACGCTCACTGTGTTATCTCAGGCCCCTCTCTCCCTCTCTGGGCCTCAAAGCTTACAGGCTTTTCACAGACCTGGTGAAACCCAGCTGCCACACAGGGGCCCCTCACTTCTCTCAGTCTGGGCTTCCTTCCCTATAAAACAGGCTCCAGCCCCTCCCCAGGGACAGAGGAGAGGGACCGCGGGGAGGGCACTTTACAGTGGCTCTGGTCCTGGCCGGCAGGGGCGGCCCAGGTGGGCGTCCTGCAGCGGCCGGGCCGGGGGCTGTGGCAGGCGGGCACGCAGGGGTCCCAGCGATGCGGCTGCTCGCTCCTCTGCACCGTCACTGCGGCGGAGGAAGAGGAGAGACAGGCGTTAGGGGCTGGGCGGGGCTGGACGCCACGCCCCAGGAGGATGAGCTCTGTCTGCCCAGCGAGGGGAGGAGAGCGGGAACAGAAGGTCTGGAGTTTCCGAGCCAGGCTGGGCATTCCAGACTTCTCCCACGTGTCACAGACGCCCACTGTGTGCCGAGCCCTGTGCTCAGGGCTCAGCTATGCAGCAGCCTGAGAGGCAGGGATCCAAGAGGGAAAGCCGCACCAGCCCACAGCTGGGAGGGCTGGAGGAGCAGGATGTGAACCAGGCCAACCGGCCAGTCAGCTCCAAGCAGTGCGGCTAGCAGACGGTGACCAGCTGGAGCACCTCCGGGGACTGTGGTCATGCTGTAGCCTGGGCAGCCTTGGCCTGGAGCTGGGCAAGCAGGGCACCAGGGCCGGGCGTTTCTGCCCCACGCTGGGCTCTCGGGGGCCACGTGGGTCCCTGTTGGATTGGCCCAGGCTTGCAAGGACCTGCATTGCAGTCTGAGGCTGTCCCCCCTCAACCTTTCATGGGCCTCGACTTCAGTGAACTCTTGACGCCAGCTAAGCATCTGCTTCCCAGAGGAGCCCACAGACCCTGCCTTTCTCACCTCCCCGACCTGGTCCTCCTCCCCGCAGTCCGGACCCCATTCTGGCTCTTCCTTCCGCTGCAGGACTTTGCGGGGAGTTGGGGGGGGGTGTCCAGCCTGGGGCAGCATGCTCTTGGATGGACGGACAAGGTCCCTGTGATCTCAGCCCATTGATTCTGCCTCCCTGGGCAGACTCTGGGGCCAGGAGCTGAGTCCAATCCTGGCTCCATCAGTGACCAGCTGTGGGACTGGGACAAGTCCCTGAGCCCCACCCTGTGCCTCGTTGTCATAACTGTAAAATGCGACAAGGCAGCTACCTCCTAGGGAAGCTGGGAGGACAGAAGGAGTTAACACATGGGCTTGGCAGACGTTTATTTAGGGAGAGCCAAGGGGACTGTCGGCAGCCAGGTGTCATCAGAAGGACCTGCACTGCTCGGACCCTCAGAGCCTCTGTACTGACCTCGTAGACGTGTCATGGGCATGTACCCAGATGACCCCTGGGAAGCCTCAGCAGCACAACAGGGGTGAGAACAGATGCTGGGACACCTGAGGGGCCCACAGGGGCGGCTCTAGGCCCTCCTGGCTGCTTGGCTGCCTCCTCTGGACCTGCTGAGGGCCCTGAGGTGAGCCCACGGGTCCAAATTCTGAGTAGCACAAGGCACAGAAGGACTATCCCCTCCCTTGTTCCAGCCCTCATACTTCTATTAATGAGACCAGTGATGGAACTAGCTTTGGGGGTATCCACGCCAGCAAACTGCCAGATCAGCAAGTGTGAAAGTGTTCGTTGCTCAATCCTGTCAGACTCTTTGTGACCCCATGGACTGTGGCCCACCAGGCTCCTCCATCCATGGGATTTTCCAGGCAAGAATATTGGAGTGGGTTGCCATTTAAACACCCAAGTTATTTATCTGCCCTACCTCCGCACCCTCAGCTGCTGCACTGGACACTTTGAGCGTCCCTGTGGGACAAAACATTTGTTCTGCTAAATGCTAGCCTGCCCCTTAGCCCTCAGGGTCTGCAGGGGACTCACCTGCCTCTGAGGGCTTGAGAGGCCGCCGGCTCTGGGGCGCAGGCAGGATCTCCAGCCGCACTTTCTCCGACACACTGGCCAGAAGCTTGGTGGCTTCAAGCAGCGAGCAGTGTTCAGTGCTGGTACCGTCGATGGACAGGATGTGGTCTCCAGCATGCAAGGCCCCGCTCCTGGCCGGGTTGGGGAGCAAAGGGGAAAGGGTACAGCCAGATAGCTCCAGACGACTCTGCCCCTGCAACCCCCCAGCACACACCATGGCAGCTCCCAGCAGGTGCCCCACCTGTCCACCACACTGGCCGGCTTGATGCGGTCAATGGTGATGACCGGCTTGTTCCGGTGGGAGCCGGTGGTGAGCGAGATCCCCAAGGCTGACCCTGGCGTCTTGGTGATTTCCACTATCAAGGGCCCCGAAGCGTTGGCCACTGTGTCTGGTACGCAGAAAGAAAGAGGAGTTTGAGACGCAAATAAATCTGTCTCAGCTTAATCCTCACTGCCATCCACTTCACAGACAGGAAATCTGAGGCGCCTGGAGGCAAAGGCCTCGTCCAAGTTCACATGGCCACTCAGTGGCAGAGGAGGGGCAAGAACTCAGGTTTCAGAGAGGCTTTGAGCCCAAGGCTTTGCTGAACAGTACTAATTTGCTCACATATATTGAGAGCCTGGGCTTCCCAGATGGTGCTAGTGGTAAAGAATCCACCTGCCAACGCAGGAGACAGAAAGAGACGCAGGTTTGATCCCTGGGTCAGGAAGATCCCCTGGAGGAGGGAGTGACAACCCACTCCAGTATTCTTGCCTGGAGAATCCCATGGACAGAGGAACCTGGCGGACTACAGTCCATGGGGTCACAAAGAGTCAGACGTGATGGCAGCGACTTAGCACTCAAGCATCAAGAGCCTACTGTACACACTGAACTGCGGGGTTTCACTATGAGCCTTCCGCATCTCAGAAAACAGCACCCCCTGCACCTACCTACCCAGTGGCTGGAAAACAAAACCCGGCTCTTTCCACTCTCTTTCCCGCCCACGTGTCGAAACCTCAGCAAAGCAGGCCAGCGGAGCTTCATCATTTTTCCCAGATCTAACTCCTGTCTACACCCCCGCTCAGCCCCTGGTCCAGCCACCATCACTGTTCACCCACCCGCACGGCCGCAGGTTACAGGGCATCCCCCAGCCTTCCCCATCTCTCTCCCTGATTTTTTTCTGCACACTTATCATCCTCTGACACACTCTGTATGTGACTTATCCCGTCCATGGTCCATTTCTTCCCACCAGAATGTCAGCCCCATGGGAACGGAGACCTCATCTGTGTTATTCTCAGATGGATCCCCAGCGCCTGGCAGAGCGTGTACCCCCCCGAGGGGCCCAGAGAGACTGCAACTGGGCCAGGGTCACACAGCCCTTGCAGAGATGGGGATGTGTACCCACTACTCCTTGCCCTCCACCCCGGGGGCCTCTTCTCACTGCAACCTGAGCCCTCAGGCCCCAACTCACCGGGGATGGCCACGTCGTACTCCACCTGGAAGAGTGCCTCGTGACTGCACTGCCGCAGCGTGGCCAGGGCAGTGGCGTGGCTGGCCCCCTGCAGCGGGATCCCGTCAACGCTGAGCAGTCTGTCCCCCACCTTCAAGGAGCCCTCCCTGCGGGGAAGGGCCGGGTCACACCGCCTCGTCCAGGGAGTGAGAGAACAGAGGCAGGGCAAGGAGTGGAGGAAGGGGACAGGGGCAGAAAGGATGAGGGCCAGCACGCGTGAGCGAGCAGACCAGGGAGGGCACGCGGAAGAAGCTGAAGAACTGATGGAAGTCGGGTCAGCAACGACACCCCCCGCCCCGATTCAGTTCAGGTCAGTTCAGTCACTCAGTCGTGTCCGACTCTTCGCAACCCCATGGACTGCAGCACGCCAGGCCTCCCTGTCCATCACCAACTCCCAGAGTTTACCCAAACTCATGTCCATCAAGTCAGTGATGTCGTCCAACCATCTCATCCTCTGTCGTCCCCTTCTCCTCCCGCCTTCATTCTTTCCCAGCACCAATTAGTGCTTAATAAATTCACAGTCCCAGGTCAGCCCTCCAGCGGCTGAGCTGGAGATGCCCTTTGAGGTCACCTCCAGGGCCTTACCGGGGTCCCAGCCCTGCCAAGGCCGCCCAGCACCAGGGGTGGGCTGTCTGGAGGCTTGGAGCTGCCTGCACACAGGGCCCCCGCCCAGGGCCCCCTCCCTGGGTCTCAGCAGTGACTCTGGCCTGGTGACAAACATGCTTGGGAAGGAATTCCACTGGGTCCCAGGGGAACGGCCTGCAGGGGTTCGCCTCGGCCTGGGTCATATCCCAGCTCTGGAATGCCTGCCCCAACAGGTGGCCAAGGCTATTCTGGGTGGTTCTATGAATAGCTCGTCACAGGCCCCAAGGACGGGTTTAGATTTCTGACGAGGCCATTCCAGGCTTTTCTTAAAATGGCCAGGGGTCACCCTTTGGGCGGTCGGGGGCCCAGGAGCTGGGAGCTGGGTGTGTTCCTCCCTCACCTCTGCTCCTGGAGCTGCTGGGCAGGACCCGGGCAGGGCCAGCCGGCAGTGCAGCCAGGACTGGGGAGGCTGTGTCACGGAGGGCCACAGTGACACCCGTCACCAAGCCCCACATCCCTCGAATCAGCTCTGCGGGGCTCCACTATTGGGCCCATTCCACAGATGGGAAAATGAAGGCCAGAGGAGAGGCAACAACACCACCCCAAAGCTCTCCACCCTGCAGACAGCAGGTTCTTCGGGAAGAAAGAGCTCGGGGCCCCCCTCATTTGGGATTTAGGGCTGGCTCCACCAACAAGCCGCTGAGTGATGCTAGGCAGGGTGTCCCCGGTCTGGACCTCAGTTTGCTCCTAGCAGACTCTGCCCGATGTCCCATCTGCCTTCGTCCGGGAAGCTGGGCGAGGGCAGTGCAGGCCGAGGCTGTAAGCTCCCCCCAGCTCAGACTCACCTGTCAGCAGGGCCGCCGGGCCGCACATAGGTCAGGACAAGCGGGCGGGACTTGTGCCCATCTTCATGGGCACCTCCTGGACAGAATTTGACAAGAGATGGCAGTCATCCCGGAGGCCCAAACCCAGACCTTAAGCGGGCTTCCTTCATCCCCTCTGCTCGAGGACTCTACCTGCTATTCCCTGCCCCTCCTATGAGACATGAGCTCTAAATCCCATCCAGAGGTGGGATGGAAAGTAGGGAACAGAACCAAAGTCCTCTCTCGATTAAACAGCTTGCTTTCTCTCCTGCAATCTCATCTGATTTCCCTTTTTTCCCTGGTTGCTAGGCAGCTCCGAACTTCACTTTCTGTTACAACTTTTCCCTTTCACTTCCTCAGTCATGCACATTTTATTGGTTGGCCAAGTTTTCCATCTAATATTTGATTTAATGATCCTAGGTTCTTAAAGGTCAGAAGGAAGATTATATAAATATAAATACAAATAAATATATAAATATAAACAGATTATTTCATACATAATTATATAAATATAAGCTATATTGAAAATATACATTATATTAAAATAATATAGATATATTTTAAAGATATATTAATCATATATTTATAAATATATTTGATATAAATATAAACTTAATTTATAGTCATATATAATTATAAAATATAAATATATTCATAAACATAAATATTGTTTATTCAAATATATTTAAATATTAACGCAAAATTATTTAAACAAATGTTTACATAAATATACACTTATTTATTTAAAATTTAAATTGTATTTATTTAAATTTAAATATATATTTATTTATCTAAATTTAAATATAAATATATTATAATTCATCAGAGCAAAGCAAAACACATAGAATTGGCATTAGCCTTCCCGCCCCTTGACCCCAAAGGTGACTCTTACACTGACCTCTGAGGACAAAGCCAAAGCTATTGCCCTCCTTGTAGAGGGAGATGTCCACTGTCTTTGAAACAATCCCTGGGTTGTTCTCGGGGGCTGGGGAGAAGTGGGGACCCTCCTGAGTCCTTCCGTCACATCACCAAGCTGGCAGCTGTCCCCAGAGTTCGTTCCAGGACAGGCGGGTCACCAGTCACAGACACTACAGGAAAGGCCAACTCCCCCCACCCCATTTGACAGGCAGGACAAGTGAGGCTTAGAGGCACCCTCCCCGCTGAAGCCCACTCAGTCCTCCACTTAGAGAGGGGAGAGGGCTGGCCCGGGCTCTCACAGAGACAACAACGGCAGAACTCAAGCTTGAGTCCAGGGCAGAAGTCTTAGGCCTGAGCTCAGTTCCAGACAGTTACTCAGATTTCAAGACTTCAGAACAACTTTGGAAATTCAGAGCTGAGCTAAAACACCCCAGGCCACTGTACTCGGTGCAGCATGGGAAGGGCAGGGACCGATGTACTCAGCGACATTCTTAAAACCTCCCCCACCACAGGAGAAGCATCTGGAAACCAAGTACGCACGATGATAAGGGTGTTACAAATAGGCCCACCACCTCCTGGTGACAGCGCACTGCATTTGCAGCAAAGCCCCGGGTGCGGCCTGGCGGTCTGTGGCCAGTCCCCTGGTCCTGCCCACCCAGGTGCTGGCGGGCAGGCAGCCGCGTCCCCCCGCGACCAAGGCAGTGGAGGGGGTTCGCGGCCCGAGGGCACCCACCGGGCGGGGGCAGCTCAAACTCCACCTCCAGCACCACGCGCTCGCCCACGTTCTTCAGTAGGGTGATGATCTCATCGTGGCGGAGCCGGGTCAGGTGGATCCCGTTCACTGACCGGATGTAGTCGCCCACGTTCAGCAGGTCACTCCTGGGAGAGAGGAGGCCAGCGCACGCGCCGGCTGACACACGCTGGCGTTCACATCCTCCCCACCCACTGAATCCCGGGGTCTCTGTGGCCCCATCTTACAGGTGCGGAAACTGAGGCTCGGAGAGGGCAGGCCTGGTCTGAGGCCACACGGCGGGTGAGGAGGAGAGTGCGGACCCTACCCTAGATCTGGGGGACACCCAGGCCTGGCCTTCTCCCCACCCCACCGATGCTGGCCTGCCTGCTTTCCCTCCTGCGGGGGCGTCACCCTCACAGTTCGAGCGCGACAGAGAGGCCACAGTATCAGTGCTTGCTATTCCTTGACGCTCTTCCTGGGCCCAGAGGGGCAGTAATACGGAGACTAACTCCTGGGTTCATGGACCTGAATCTGCCTGCAATGCAGGAGACCCCGGTTCGATTCCTAGGTTGGGAAGTTCTGCTGGAAAAGGAGTAGGCTACCCACTCCAGTATTCTTGCTTCCCTTGTGACTCAGCAGGTAAAGAATCCTCCTGCAATGCGGGAGACCTCGGTTCGATCCCTGGGTTGGGAAGATCCCCTGGAGAAGGGCAAGGCTACCCACTCCAGTATTCTGGCCTGGAGATTTCCACGGACTGTATAGTCCATGGAGTCACAAAGAGTCGGACACGACTGAGCGACTTTCACTTGCATGGTCCAGGGAGCCCCCGAGGTGAAGTAAATAGTGAGAAAATGCAGGCAGTGTGTGCGGAAGTGCCAGCCAAGCAGAGTGGCGCTTCAGCCTGGGGCCTTGGGGGGCTTCCCAGAGGCAGTGAGTGGGGAGGAGCAGGAATTTGCCAGGAGGGTGTCTGGGCTTCCCTGGTGGCTCAGCGGTAAAGAATCTGCCTGTCTGTGTGAGAGACCCGGGTTCAGTCCCTGGGTCAGGTGGAGCCCCTGGAGGAGGGCATAGCAACCCACTGCAGCACCCTTGCCTGGAGAACCCCATGAACAGGGGAGCCTGGCGGGCCGCAGTCCGTGGAGTTGCACAGAGTCGGAAACACAACGAGGGGAGGACGGTGTCTAGGGAAGGGGCCTTCTGGGCAGAGGGCTGTGTGTGAAAAGGCCTGGAGGGCCCCGTGAGTGCGGGGTGCTGGGGTCGGGTGGCTCCGGAGTAAAAGGAATGAAGTGGCCTCCAGCCCTTCCTCCACAGACACCCAGCTCTTACTGCTCTGCAGAGGCCCCGGGACCCCCTCCCCTCCGCCCGGCCCCCTTCCTGCCCGCCCCCTCCCCACCGAGCCCAGGCTTCTCACCTGGCAGCAAGTCCCCCAGGCCTCAGGTTGGAGACCCTGGGCTTCCCATCCTTGTCGGTGCCCCCCGAGATGGTCAGGCCCAGCGTGCTGCCCTCCTTCTTGGTCAGCTCCACCGTGGTGACCCCTCGGAACTCCTCTGCCAACAGAGAGGGGGTGAGTGGGCAGCATGGGGCAAACCCTGAGCCCCCGGCTCAGGACAAACAAAACGGATGCTTGGTAAGCAGCGCACGATTGTAAGTGGCTGCATGATGCTGGGTGAAATCTCCTTTTTACGGATCACAGAGGCTAAGGCACTAGTCTAAAGTCACAGAGCCAACTCCTTGGAGAAGACCCCGATGCTGGGAGAGATTGCGGGCAGGAGGAGAAGGGGACGACAGAGGGTGAGATGGGTGGATGGCATCACCGACTGAATGGACATGAGTCCGAGCAAGCTCTGAGAGGTGGTGAAGGACAGGGGAACCTGGCGTGGCACAGTCCAGAGGATAGTAAAGAGTTGGACACGACGGAGCGACTGAACGACAAGGCCACGGGGTGAGTCAGCGGCAGAGCTGAGGCGGTCTGGCCCCGCCTGGAGCTGTCTGCGCCTCCAGGGAGGAAGGGGAAGGCAGGAGGCTGTTTACCTGGGATGCTCTGCCGGCGGCATGCCAAGGCCCCGGAGGCCGCTGCGGCGTCCTGGCCTCCTTTGGTGTAAGGCCCATTGTCTGCAGGCGGCAAACAGAGGGAAGGCCCTGAGCTGCGCTGTCATTCCCATCGGGCAGACCCCTCCCGCTCGTTGGAAGCAGCCCTGAAGGGTTCCCTCCTGCCCCCAGCCCCACCCGGGACGCTCTGGGGGAGCTTCATGGCTTCTCCCGCAAGGGCGATGCTGCCTCTTCTCTCCAGTGGCATGCTTTGGGGCGCCCACCAGAGTCTGGGCGGTTCTCAGCCATGCAGAGATTCGCCATCTCTACAGCAATCACCTCACTTGCAGAGAAGGAAGCTGAGGCTCAGAGAGGGACGACTCGTGCCCACGGTCACACAGCCCTCGGCCAAGGCAGCTTCTGCCAAAAGCCAGACGCCTGGCTCTGTTGTCCAGCCCACCCCATGCTCCAGGTTCCCTGGACCAGGCTCTTTATTCCCTCTCCAAGTCCCTTCTCAGTCCTGCACAGAGCTGGGTCAGGTCAGCTGGTAAACCATCCAGCAGGGTGGCTCTCCCATGCTGCCCCTGGGGCCACCCCCTACCCCCAACCTCCAGGCACCTGTACAGCCCCCCAGGCTTTCGCTAAAGAACCCGCCTGCCAGTGCAGGAGACACAAGAGATGCACATTCGATCCCTGGGTCAGGAAGATCCCCTGGAGTAGGAAGTGGCAGCCCACTCCAGTATTCTTGCCTGGAGAATCCCCGTGGACAGAGGAGCCTGGAGGGCTACAGTCCACGGGGTTGCAAAGAGCTGGACACGACTGACACACAGGCTTCACCCAAGTCTGCACACGCCCCACCTGCCCCTCGGGAGCCCCCTCTGCGCCACCCCCCTTCACCACTCATCAGCAGTGGGAAGGCCACTCCCTCCCCAGCCCCCTGACCTCCGCAAGGCCTCACTCACAGGACCGTCCCCCTTGCCACACTTCCGAAGAGGGGATGAGAGAGGGCTGGGGCAACGGCAGAAGCGTCCCATCCCATCCCAGCCACGTCATTTTGACAAGGGAGAGGCCCAGGTTACCGTTCAGCCAGAGATGGGGTCAACCGGGGTCAAGATCAGGACACAGCCTGGCCAGGGCTCCGGGCTCAGTCAGAGGCAAGCAACGGGGTTCAATCAACCGCAGGTTTCTCAACCTCAACACTACTGACACTTTTTTTGCCGGATGCTGTACCATGTTTGGGCTTCCCTGGTGGTTCAGATGATAAAGAATCTGCCTGCCAATGCGGGAGACCTGGGTTCAATCCCTGGGTCAGGAAGATCCCCCGGAGGAGGGAATGGCAACCCACTCCAGTATCGCTGCCTGGAGAATCCTATGGAGAGAGGAGCCGGGCGGGCTGCATGCCTGCCCTCTAACCACTAGAGGGCAGCAGCATTCCACACCATCATCACAGCCAAAAATGACGAGACACCCGCCTTGTCCTCAAGGCGAGCAACACTGCCTCCCGACCCCGACTCGGCCCCTCATTGAGAATCAGGGCTTTAGATCAGGGGTGGAGCTCAGGCTGGGTCCAGGTCACGTTCAGTCTGGGGTCAGGGCTCAACCCAGGACTAAAGAAGCCTGAGAACCTTCACCACCTGCAGCTCTAACCATTGAGAAGCGGTTTCTCCAGACCGGGGGACAGGCTTCCTTGGCTTTGCCAGAAGGTGGGAAGTAACAAATCAGACCGCAGTTAAGCCCAGAGTCGTTTCCAGGGCCCCTGGAGTCAGCCCCTAGCAGCTTTGCTCACCACCCGCGACCCCAGGCCCCGTATTCACATTTGCAGCCACGGATTCAGGCAACACCTCATTGAGTATAATGCCTCGTATTACGGTTCCCTCATTCACACTTCATTTAGATTCAACAAGACATTTCTGAGCTAATCAAATTAAAAAGACCGGGTTCTATCAACTGCATGACAGTGAACATCTCTGATATTTCAATGTGGGCGATTCTGGAATTAAATGTCTTGTTCCGTGCAAATTAGATTCCGCCACTGGAAAATCCTTCTCTCCTGGGCTGCCCCGGGAAGACCTGAGGTAAGCTTGCTTCCCAGCGGGTGCTCATGGTAAAGAACTCGCCTGCCTAATGCAGGAGACTTCAGAGATGCGGGTTTGACTCCTGGGAGGAGGGCATGGCAACCCACTCCAGTCTTCTTGCCGGGAGAATCCCATGGACAGGGGAGCCTGACGGGCTGCAGTCCACGGGGTCGCAAAGAGTCAGACACGACTGAATGACAAACGCTTTCACTTCGCTTCAAGTTTGCTGGCTCCAAGTTTGGGAGCCTGGAGACAGGGGAAGGGGGAGATCTCCTAAGGGCAAGAAAGCAGAGTCAAGTCTGCCAAATTCAGAGCTGTAGAATCTCAAAGAATGGAGAGGAACGGCAGCGGGTTCCGGCTGATTCTGGGGCAGAGGACCCGTTTCCTGGGGTGTCTCTGTGGTTTGTCAACACGACCTCTCTGCGCTTCCCTCATCCCAACATTCAGATTCTGCTCCAGTGAACGACATGGCACCAACTGGGCTGTGCCGGCACGCTTGTCACGGCTGAGGCCGGGCGGGTGTGGGGACAGGGGCCGTCTGCTGGCTTTGGGTTAACTGTCAGGCATCTGACCACACGATGCAACCTGAGGCTCATACAACTATGTGCGGAAAAAGAGTCAGCAGGCTCTGGGCGAGGACACGAGAGAGTCTTCTTCAGGGAGAGCACGTGCATTTTAGGGTGTGGCCGTGATGAGTTCTCCGGGAAGCTGAGGCCACTCAGGACAGCTGACTGCCAGATAAGGGGCTTCTGGATCCCTCGGACCCCTGCCACTTTCACAGAGGCCCCCACAAGGGATGCTACGACATTCACTGAGGCTTGCTCGGAGGGGACTGTCCCCCACTTTCACAAACACCCTCAGGTCAGGGGGAAACAGGCGGCATTTACAGCAGAAACCAACACAGGGCCAGAATTACTAGTTAACTGTGTGACCTAAGTCTCCATTTCTCTGTGAAATGGGGGTGTCTCCCCCCAGCGCAGGCAGGAGAATTTGAGGGAATTATTTTATTTATGGAAAACCCTCAGAGGGCTCAGACCCCAGTCCTGCTCCCTCAGAGAACACGCCTGCTCTCTTTGGCTCGCTCTTTTTTTTGTTCCAGGACCTGGTAATTATATGCTTAGAGATGAAGGCTTTTCAAAAACATCTTTCCCACCAATTTTCAGCTGGAAACGTGCATAAAAAACAGAGATATTTTTATCTGGGTGTTTTTTTTTTTTTCCCTGTCTCCTCCTTCCAGCAATGGGCAATTATGAGCTTTTGCCTTCAGTCAATCTGTCCTGTAAGAACTCGCTTCAGAGAGAAATTCATTTCCGCAGTGATGCCAAGCCATCCAGCAAACGGGCTAGGCAAGTGGCGGGGGGGGGGGAGGGGGGGGGGCGGCAAGAGGGAGAGATGCCTGGCGGAACATAGACTTTACACGTGGTCCCCAGGCCCCAGGCTCAGTCCGGGTGGGTGGGCTTCTTTTCTATTTCATTTCTCTTGAAAGCAGTGCTAATTTGCCTTCATTATCTCTGTTTCTCTGGGGCCCCAGGGAGCTACTGAGCTTTGACAAAGGGGAAAGGAAGTCAGCCCCCCGCCAGGCTGCCTTTGCCAGGGTCCCGCCTAAGCGGGAGAGGGGCTGGGGCCGTGAGACTGGGCAGGGGGGCTGTGGATGGGGCGTGGCTGACCTCTGGCTCTGCAGGCCTCGAGGAGGGAGCACTCAGCATCTGAGAGGGGCCACTGGGAAATTGAGGCCCCGGTGGGAGGTTCAGCTTGCGTCGGACAGAAAATGATCGCTTGACTGCAAGCCACCAGCAGGTCCAGCCCCACCCAAGTGCCGATGGAGAGAAGGGGGGCTCCCAGTCGCCTCTGGGTCCAACCACAACAGCGCACAGAGTGACCCGCGGCTTGCTCCCTGCCAAGTGATCTGCCGAACCTGGCTGGCTTGGCCCCACCTCGGAAGGCATCGCCGGCTCGATGCGAAGGATGGACTCTGGAGTCTCAACCTGCTGTTGACTGGCTAAGGGGTCTGGAATGTGTCGCTTCGCCTCTCCAAGTCTTGGCACAGCGCTAGTGCCCACCTCGCGGGCTGGTGGGAGGAATCAGTGAGGCTATGCGGTGCCCGGAGCCAGGACGCATGTTAAGCTCTCTCCCTGGCCCTCCCACTCACATCATTAGAGAGATTTTCCTATTAATAACGGTAACTGTTCCTACCGATTGCATGCCAGGCTGCACAAGTTTTATCTCATGTATCCTCATCACCTGCTGAGGTGGGACAATCGCCATTCCCATTTTACAGATGGGTGGGGAGTGGTGGGCTGAGGCACGACAGCTTAGGTGACTTCCCACGGTAAGGGGCAGGGCCAGGATTGGAACCCAGGCCGTAGTCTAAGAAACTGCAACTTATTACCACTTTATCCTCATATGGGGCTTCCCAGGTGGCACTTGTAATAAAGAATCTGCCTGCCAATGCCCGAGACCTAGGAGACGTGAGTTCGATCCCTGGGTCGGGAAGATCCCCTGGAGAAGGGCATGGCAACCCACTCCAGTATCCTCGCTGGGAGAATCCCAAGGACAGAGGGCCCTGGCGGGCTATGGTCCGTGGGGTCGCCAAGAGTCGGACACGACTGAGTGTCTGACTGCATATCCGCAGGTGGGTGGGTGCCATGATCATTCCTACGCTATCAATGAGGAAACCGAGGCACAGAGAGGTTACGGGTCACACAGCTCCTAGGTCGCTTAGCTGTGGGCCGCTCCCGCCTCCTCCCCTCGCTCCACGACGGTCCTGGGGGGACTCAACTCGGGGGTGATGCCTGCGGCCCTCCTGGCAGCAGCCTCGGCTCCTTTGGGCGCTCCTGACCCACCGAGTGACCGCCCTCTGGCCCCGGCGGGGTGGACCAGGGCAGACAGCCGGATGGAGAAGCAGCAAAGCCAGCTGTGGGCTGACTTCAGAGCGACAGCCCCAACCCCTGCAGCTCACAGGGCTCCCCAGAAGCTGTGGAGAGATCACCGGCTCAGCCACGGGCGACCCTTGCTCTGCTCAGTGCATTTTTTAAGGGAAACAAAAAGAAATTTATTAATAGATTTAAAAGGCAGACACCTGTTTCACTTAGAGCCAAGGACTGGAAAAAAACAAACACCTGACAAAGGAAACCAGAGTCGATTAGCCCGGTACCTGGCCCTCTCCAAGCTCTTGATGGGCACTGATGTGTTTAACTCCTCTGAGTGATGGGCACTGATGTGTTTAACTCCTCTGAGAGCTCACGAGCATCCCCCTCTACAGACAAGGGGACTGAAGCCCAGAGGGACCACTCAGCCGGGGAGCTGCCGAGGACAGACTGGGGTTGGTCTTTCTGGCCCCCAGCAGACCAGATCCTTAATCACCACCTCTGCCCTCTCCCGCCAAACACGAGGGCAACAGACCCCAGAAGAGGGGTGCCTGGGGAGGCAGCGCCCGCCCCCAAGAGCCCCCTGTTAGGGCTCGGGCACCCACAGGCTGGACATGACGAGAGAGGTTGCCAGCCCCGCAATCTCCCTGCTACAAGGAGTGTGGGGTCCCCGGCACTGGACCCTGAGCCCACGCTCTGGCTCATGTTCCCCCTCTTTGGGGCCCACGATGACCCCAGCATCGTGTGGGGCTGAGGACAGGCTCAAGAGGGGCCGAGGCCTTCTGGACCTGTGCTGCCCCACGTCCCTCTGAAACCCACCGTATCGGAGTGCATGACCCCCGGACCAGGTCACCAACAGGAGCAGGGAAGACTCAGTTCACCCAGCGGAGAATCAAAGCAGCAGATCTCCCCACAGCTGACCGACCTGGGCCTCCCTGACCTCACCTGCTAAAGCTCTGTGCTGGGCCAGCTCCACTCCGTGCAATGGTCCACCCACGCCCCGCTTCCACAGCACCCCAGGGCCTTCGCACTGGCTGTTCCCTCTGCCCAGAATGCTCCTTCCCCGACATCCACAAAGCCCCCTTCCTCACCTCCTCCAGGAACTTGTGGAATCTTTACCTTCTCATCTTCCCCAAGCAGCTTGTTTGAATTTATATCTGAACCCTGCACCCCTCCGGCACTTCGCACGGCCTTCTTTCCCTGACAGACCTCGCCTTTTTTTTTTTCCTTTTAACTTAGTGATCTTTACTGTCTGCCCCAGCTCACTATGATGTCAGTCCTGGGGGGCTAGTTTTTTGTCTTTCTGTTCACTGCTTTTTCCAGTATGGAGAGTCTGGCACACAGGAAATGCTCAGTAAATCATTTGAAACGCAATTCCCACTTACAGATTAGGTGAATGGGGATCAGAGAGGTGGAATGAGTTGTCCAAGGTCATGGAGTCAGGAAGAGGCAGAGGCAGGACACAGACCCAAGTCTCCCTGGGTCTGGAGGCCACAGCCTCCGTGGTCTGGAGCCTGAGGATCCCCCTCACGGCCACGGCCCCACTGAGAAGCAGGAGGTCAGGCCTGCCCGAGGATCCGGGTGGCTCTGGTGAGGGCCCCCACCGCCTGGAGGAGAGGGCAGCTCAGGCTGTGGCAGAAGGTCCCTCCCACCACCCCGACACACACGCACCCTGTCTGAGCCTCCCAGCTGGGACAAAGTCCGCTTTGTGGCCGGCCAGCAGTCAGAGGAGAGTGGACACCGTGGGGCGTGGGGCTTCCTGCCCAAATCTGCTTTCAAGCCTAACTGCACACCCCAGTCCGGGACACAACCCTTCCTGCAGGGCTCGGGGTTCGTGGGGTGAACAAGGCTCCCAGCACCAAGACGGCAGCAGCAGGGTATGGGCCTGAAAAAGGACTGGTGCTGGAAGAGTCCATCGGGGAGGAGAAAGGGCCCTGGGCACTGCGCCCCACAGGCCCCAAGTCCCAGCCTGGCTCTCCCTGAGGAGCCTGCCTGAGCACAGCCTGCCCGCTCAGGGCCCCAGCCCGCTCTGAGAAATGCCGAGGGTGCATGGACTGGCCACCTGTTGGCTGCCTTTGGCCCCAGGCTCCAGCGAGGCCATGTGGCCAGAGGCCCAGTGGGTGGTCACGTGATCCAAGCTGGGTTCATGGGAACCAGCCCTGGGACGTTTGCTGGAAATACCCTTAACCTCAAAGGCACTAGGGGTCCCCTGGGCACCTCAAGGAGAGGAGTCTGCCTGGAAATAAAGCCTGCCTGAAAAGAGGCAGAGAAGAGGCAGAGACCTGGGATCTTCATCATGTTAACTGAGCACCTGGATCGCACTGTGCCTGAAGCCACATTTTGGACTTTTCCTTTTAAGAAGAAGCCTGAGTGCTGACACCAAGTGAGACAGGGGTGATCGTGAAGCGATGTGACCCGGGTAGGAGACCACAGTGGGGTCTGCAGGCATAAGGGAGGGGGTGTCAAGAAAGCCATTCAGATAGGAAGAAGCCAGGGAGATCATGGAAGGCCTTGAATGCCAGGATAAGAAGCTGTGATCACATCTGGGTCTTAGCAAAAAGAACCCTCCCACAGCAGCATGGAGCGGGTGGGAGAGGGGAGGCCCAGGAGGCCAGTGAGGAGCCTGGGGCTAAGGTGAGGCAGGTCGAGGGCAGAGACCACAATACCCAGAAGAGGGGGAAGACATCTCCCCAGCGTTGCCCCAGGTGAGGTCTCCAGGGCACTACCACCCCTGTGGCTCTGACCGCTGCAGGATGGACTGACCCCCACTTCTTGGGCCTGATGTCGAGAAGACAGATGTGCCCAAGCCAAGAGAGGGGTGGAGTTGCCAGGAGGGGGCAAGGGCAGATCACAGGGGGTCAAATCCCAGCCGTAGCCCCGGACAAGTCGCTTAACACCCCCATGCCTCGGTTTCCCCAGCTATAAAACGGGGAAATTGACAGTACTGAACCCACAGTGGTGTGAGGACGCCATGAGAAAAGGCAGAGACAGCGCTGGAAAGCGTCTGGCACAGAGTCGGATCTCAAGAGCTGTCAGCTACTACTATTATTTCCAATATTATTATGATTATCTGGGGGCCTAGGGGCAACTCCGCCACCTGCGATGTCGGGGGGCAGGGTGAGGGGAGGCGAGAGCCTCAGTTCCTGAGCCCTCGGAAGCACGGTGCAGGGAGCTCTGCTGTAAGAGAGATCTGGGTGCCAAGCCCGCCTCAGCCCCTGTGGGTCGGCCCCTCTGACCCTCAGCTTCCCCACTGGGACCACAGTCCCTACGCTGGGAGCTGTTGCACGGTGGTGACACCAGGAGGATGCCAACTATGGGAAGGCATCGCTGGGGCTGCTCAGGACACGGGCTGAAGGGTGAGCTAGTGGCCCCCGAGCCCCGCCCAGGGTCCCAGCCCCGGGGCCACCCAAGAGTGAGACAGCTGAGCAACACCTGCCTGCCCCCTCGCCTCCTTCCCACCAACCAGTCACCCCTGCAGGCCAGGGGCACCGTGAGCCAGGGCAGGAGTTCTCCAACAGCACCCTGGCACCCGTGGGGCACACGGGGCGGGATGTGCCCCCTGGGGCACACCGGAGGCCGGAGCACTGGGGCAGGACAGCCCAGCGGACTCGCTCCCCCAGGGCCGGGTCAGACAGACAGCCCTGCCACCTGCCCACCAGCCGGGCGACCGGCCCCCGCCCACCCTCCCGCGTGGGGTCTGGGAGTGGCCATCCCAGGCGTGGCCCCTCTCTGGGCGGCGGTTCCAGAGGACTCCGTGGGTTCAGTCCCCCTCGCCCCTCCTGCCGGCCCATTACTCACCCGCCTCTCCAGGGGTCTCCCGGCTGAACCCACACAGCATGACTGCTATTGTCTCCCGGTGCCACCGGCTCCCTCCCTCGCCCTCCCCAGGGAGGGGCCGTGGGAGGGGAGCTCCTGGCTCCCACTGGCTGGGCACGCGTCCACCCACCGCAGCGGGCGGCCCTCTGCTTAAAGGGGACACGGCCAACGTCATGGCTGATTCCTGGACGGGGCTCAACACACCCCACACCGCCCCCCCCGCCGCCCCCCGCCACCCAGTCTGAGTCTGGGCGGGGGGTCTCTGAAGACGGCAGACTGCCCCCAGGGCCCTCAGGCAGACAGACCCCTGGGCCAACTCTGCGCCTGACGTGTCCCGGGACTTTGGGGAGTGACTGCTGCCCGCCCTAGACTCAGTGTTTCCACCCGGAAAAGGGGAACAGTGCCTGCCAAACTTTTTTTTTTTAAGTAGCAGATGCTAGTGGAATCTTGCACAGGATTCCCAGGACATGAGGCAGAGGACAACCAGTCACTGAACGAGGCCAGGGTGTGTCTGCAGGTCTCAGTGTAGAAACCCTCACCCTCGGAGCCCCCTGGCCCTTCCACAGACATTCCAGCTTCCTCTCCCAGGCCTCCGTCTCCTCTCCCCGAAGGTGGGACTTGGGGAAGACGAGCCCAGCACCCTGTTACCCAGAGCATCTCCCAGCTGTGTGGGAAGACAGAGAAAGCAAGTTCCGGCTTGATGGACAGGGGCAGCTGGTCACAACTCCAGCCCCTGTTGGGCCTCGGGCCGACACCCTCCTGGGTGCTTCCTCTGCACCAGCTCAGGATGGCCCTGACGACCCTGACTGACACCTGGGGCTCCCCTCCAGCTCTCCAGCTGGTTCTGCTCACCCACCAACGCTGGTACCGGCAGAGAGCCACACACCGCAGAGGTGCTAGAAGGATGGGGGATGGGGACTCGGGGTGTCAACAGCCTGGACAACGAACGGCATGTTGCAGCCAGCTGAATGAGCAGGGAAAGAGACGGACAAGGTCTCGGCTCCCTGGAAGCGCTCCGATGCATGGGAACAACGGGGCTCAAGTGTCCCCGGGTCCTACAGCAATTGGGAGGGTGCGGCCTGCGGCTGGGAACCCGGGGCTTCATCTGAGGTTCCTCCCCAGCAGGGACACCCACCACAGAGCCCAGCCCACAATCCCCGGGTTGCCCAAGCTGGCTCCTGCCAGCCCCAACCTATTGGCACCTTCAGGACAAACCGGGACTCTGAGTGTGTGGGGGGGGTCACTTGCACCCCTGGATCCACAGGTCACGTTCCTTGCCTGATGCCCACCTCCCCAGGGTGGCTTCCTGTTTGGGTGACTTCAGGTACGTCCCAGGGTCCAGGGTGCCTTGGGCCTGAGATGAGGTCAAAGGTCAAAGAGATGCCAAGGTCTCAGCCATAGGAGGGAGGGTGAGCACCAGGTAGGAGAGGGAACCTGATCTGGGAGGCGTTTGCTGGGAGAGGGGCTGTGGGCTCTCCGTGTGGCCCATGGTGCCCTGCAGCCGTCACGATAAGGCCCCTGATGAAGAGCCTGACAATCCCCAGGGCACCAAGAGCCGCCTTGGAGCAGCCCAGCTGCATCCCAGGCAGGAAGGGCACAGCTCTTCACAGACCCTCATCCTCTTCCCGCCGCCCCGCCCCCGCCCCGACTTGCAGCCCAGGCTTTGGAGTTCCATTCACCCCCTTTCATAAGAAAATATTTGCTCTCCGAACACATGCATTTAAATGAGCGATTAAGACTGAAGGTCTGAACCCTTGCCGTGTTTCTCTCGCGCGCGCGGCTCCTTTGGAATTTACTCTCGTGGAAGAGGAGCGGCCAGAAAGGTCACGCCACAGGTTATGGGAGAGCTGCCTTGCAGCAATTCTCGGAGAGCCTGCTGTGCGAGGAGCCAGCAAGGACACAAGCGAGGGCCAGCATCTTCCCCTTGCCCTCTGTCCCTGCCAGCCCACCAAGCACGTTTCACTCCACTTCATCCAAAAAGTGGGTCTGAAAGCAACTGTTGGTCCGTTCTGGAATAAGGCAGGGTTTAAGCGAATATTTGGCACAGAGAGGTTAGCCGACTTGCCCGAGGTCAACCAGCTGTGAGGGCAGAGCCAGGTGTACACCTAAGAGGGCTGTTCTTTTTTTTTTTAGAAGATTGCTTCTGTTTTGTTTTTCCTTTAACATAGAGATGCAGTACTTTTATTTTTTATTTTATTTGGCTGCGCTGGGTCTTAGTTGCAGTACCTGGGATCTAGCTCCCCGACCCGGGACGGAACCTGGGGCCCCCTGTATGGGGAGCAATGAATCTCAACCATCGGGCCACCAGGGAAGTCCCAGAGGTCTGTTCTTAAAGGCGCGGCTAGATGCCTCTCAAGATGAAGAGGTCTGGGGGTGAGAAGAGGGGGTCCACCAAGAAGGCGTCTTTGAGCCTGAATGTAGAGGATGGGAAGGGCGGTGCCGTGAACACAGCGCCCCGGGGCAACGGAGGAGGAGACCAGGCGGGAGAAGACGGAGCCAGACCTCGGAGGGCTGCTGACAGCCGCTCCTCTGGGTGTGGGCTGAGGACCAGCCGCCATCAGTGTTACCAGCCCCACCGGGAGCACCCCCAGAAAGGCAAAGCTCAGGGTTCCCTGGGCCTGCTGAGCCAGCATCGGCATTTCAACTGGCTCCCCAGAGCATGAGGAAGAAGTTTAAGAGTGCTGTATAATGAGCCAGGCTTTCATCCTGCAGACAGTGGGAGCCATAGATGGTTGGAGAGCAAGGGTGCAAGAGGCTCCGCGAGGACCTGAGACTCAGGACACCGGGCCCCGAGGGAGGAGGCGGGAGGGCATGGGATGAGCAGCAAGGGCCCCTGCTGGGACCTGGGAGCTGGGGGGGTGGGGGGGACTGCGGCGGGGCCCTGCCCCAGAGATGAGCCCTCTTGTGCACTGCGGCCGAAGCTCGGGGAAGCAGAGGAAACGAGGCACAGATTGCTGGGCGTGCATGCGGCTAGAAGCCAGGTCTGCTAGGGGCCGCCGGTCGCTCATGGGCACGGGGTTTGAGTGTTCTACATTTCCAGCACTGTGGATGACCCGGGAGGGGCACTGGGCAGCCTGGGGAAGGAGGCAGGGCCACTGAGCTGATGGGAGGTCCCTCCATGGCCAGGAGAGGCCCTGACGCCTCCGCGTCCTCAGCTCTTACGGAACAGTCAAAGAATCAATAGCTGTGTGACCTGGGGCATGCGTCCAAACCTCTCTGGGCCTCAGCTTCCTTAGCTGCACAAAGGGAATAATAACAGCACCCACCCTCTAGGGTCAGGGAGTCCAGATATAGATTCGGGAAGCATTTATGAACCCACTTTTCTGCTAAGGGTCTCATCCCAATGCCTTGGATGAATGAGGCCAGAGAAGGGGAACTTCAAGGTGGCTGAGCACACAGGCCAGGCACACCCAGGTTCAAACCCCAGCTCCGCCACCCAAGGACCTTGTCATTCTGGGCAAATCACTTCTGTCAGAACTGCTTCCCCACCGGTGACGAGCAGGGGCACAAAGGCCTTAGGAGGTCTGCCCAGTGCCCTGACCTCCTCCCTGCAGGGCATTCTTGAAGCCTCTTAGGGTGCCATGCGGTGTAGGATCCTGGCATCGCTGACCCCCACCCACCCAGGGACAGTGACGCCCCCCCCACCTCCATGAGTGGGAACTGACCCCACGCTGCACAGATGGGAAAACAGAGACCCAGAGAAGGTGATGTCGGAGCCCCGCCAAGCCCCCTCACCCAGAGCAGAGTGGGGCTTGGACCCCAGCCTCTGCCCCTCCTCTCAGACCCCAGGGCTGGTTCGTCATCACCACGCAGACAGACCATGTCCTGAGCTGCCAGACACCCTGAGTGACGGCCGGAAATGAAGTCTGGGTGGGAAGGATGCTGAGATGGCGATCCGAGGACAAGAGATAAACCATTTATTGCTGTTCTGTTGCTTCTTCCTCCTTGTCTCCCTCCCTCCCTCCTCACACTACCCTGAGGGCCAGGTGAGGACAGTCACTCCCCTCTCCTCTCGTCAGACATTCCCGTAAGCGGGCACTGTCGTCCCCATCTCACAGATGGGGAGACTAAGACCTGGGGTAAAGCCACACCTGGGCTGTGCCCGGGAGTAGGCCCCCAGGCTGACACCTGCCGGTCCCCAGTGCCCTTCCCCCCAGCCTCCCTCCAGCCCTGGAGGGCAAGGTGGTCTCCGGCGGCTTCGAGAGCAAAGCACGACAGACTGTGTGCAGAGACAGGGAAGGGTGAGGCTCGGGAGGCGAGAGGAACCGCAGCGGGCCCTTCACGGAGAAGCTCTGTGTCCGGCCGCGTTCTCAGCCTTTTACACCTGTCTTCTCGTTTCATCTGCATTCCTCAGACGTGAGGAAACTGGGGCCCAAAGAGATGAAGCCACTTGCTCTGAGTCACACAGAGTCTGAGGACCAAGTGGGATTTACACCCAGGTCCTGCTGATGCTGTCTACATAAACATCCCACTTGCAGGCCCTCCTGAGAAATGCACACTCACAGACACAGGAAGAGAAACGGGTGGGGGGTCCCCAAGCTGCTGCTCCTGGAGGGTCTCTCTGTCCTCTGACTAGGGCAGGCCACTGGGCCATTGCCCAGGCCCGGACACAAACGGGGAAGCTCCTTGGGGCTCCCTCTCGGCCTCCATGCAAGACACCGGCAATGGCTTCTCTCCTGGAGGAGAAACATGGGCAATGACCATGTAGGGGCCCCTGGAGCCTCGGGCTCCTCCTCTTAGTGATGAAGCTGTCCTCACGGGGTTTTGTTGAGACTCAGTGACTAAACAAAACGCCTGGAAAACTGCGGCGCACAGGGTGCATGGAGGTGGCCAGTGTGAACAAGGCCCTGCCCTGCCTCTCTGATCACTCGGCGCCCGAAAGCACCCACTGCCTGCCAGACACTAAGCTGGGCCCCAGGTTTCCAAGAGGCCAAAGCAGGTGCGGAGCCTGCCCCTCGGGCTGCTGCTCTGGGGGAAAGGCAGAGATCAGAGGAGTAGAAGTGAAGTCGCTCAGTCACATCTGACTCTCTGCAACCCCATGGACTGTAGCCTGCCAGGCCCCTCGGCCCATGGGATTCTCCAGGCAAGAATACTGGAGCGGGTTGCCATTCCCTTCTACCGGGGGATCTTCCCAGCCCAGGGATCGAATCTGGGTCTCCCGCATTGCAGGAGATTCTTTACCATCTGAGCCACAAGGGAAGCATCCAAAGGAGAGAAACCCACAATTGCAGGTAAGTGATGGAGTCAGTGCAAAGGGCTGAGGGGCCAGGATAACAGGTGGCAGGCAGGGGTCAGGGAGCCCCTGGAGGAGGTGCCTCTAGCCTGAGACAGGTTGGGAAGGAGTCAGGGTGGCTGCGGGGGTGAGTGTGGGCTGTCTGGGGAGCAGGAGGAGGAGAGGAGCCGGGATTCTGCTCCGGGTGCAGTGCCAAGGGAGGCACCGGGGGGTTTAAACAGGGTCCTGAGTGATCTGACTTGTTTCCAAAAAGCAGCCAGAGGGGCTGGGCTGCCAGGGTGCAGATGCCATGGGGGGACCAGAGCAGGAAGGGCCAGGCGCCTCAGGGGCAGGAGACTGGGCAGCCGATTTTCTCTGTGCCTCGGGCCAGTCCCTTCCTGCTCTGAGCCCGTTTCCCTCCTCTTGACCAGCAGGGTGAGTCTGGGGACCTGCCAGAGAGTGAGGGCGGAGGGGAGAGGTCGGAAGCCTGGAGTCAGGATGCATCGCGATGCAAAACAGGAAGAAAAAGGAAAGGGGGCCGAGCTTACAGGAAACACCCCAGATGGATGCAAGGAAACGCAAATGCATGCGAGAGCCGCCAGACTCACCGGCAAGCAGAGAGGTGAAGGGGAAGCAGCGCTTCTCCCACTGGACTCCTCAGGGCAGCGAGCATGAGAAATGCAGGCAAGAGCAGGCGCTGGTGCCCACCGGGGAGGTGGAGGGGCGGGGCACTGCGGCGGGGTAAACTGAGGCAGCCAGGAGAGACCCAGACCCTTCCCCCCCCCCGCCGCCCGGTAGGCAACCTCCAGCAGTCAAAGCTACGGTTTTTCCAGTAGTCACATACCGACGTGAGAGCTGGACCATAAAGAAGGCTGAGCACCAAGAATTGATGCTTTTGAACTGTGGTGCTGGAGAAGACTCTTGAGAGTCCCTTGGACCAGGCAATCCTAAAGGAAATCAGTCCTGATATTCATTGGACGGACTGGTGCTGAAGCTGAAGCTCCAATACTATGGCCATCTGACACGAAGAGCTGACTCACTGGAAAAAACTCTGATGCTGGGAAAGATTGAGGGCAGGAGGAGAAGGGGACAACACAGGATGAGATGGCTGGATGGTGTCATCGACTCAATGGACATGAGTTTGGGTGGACTCCGGGAGACGGTGAAGGACAGGGGAACCTGGCGTGCTGCAGTCCATGGGGTCACAAAGAGTCAGACAGGACTGAGCGACTGGACGACAACCCTAAGGGGCAGCAGTGGGAACACCATTTGTGAAGATGACCTGCGTCTCCATTCTGCGGGAGGGGGCGCGTAACATGACGGCCACACCCCGGGCACAGCCACGTGGATGGGTTTAGATATATAGTGTCGAGCTCATGGGAGCAAGGAGAAGAAAAGGGAAGGAGGACAGAGGGGAAGAAAGGAGGCCGGGAGAAGGCAGGAACGATCGTGAGATTTCCCTGTAATATCACGTATAAACAAAAAACACACACAAAGCGCAATGTGTGCCCAAGGGCACATACACAGTTAAGATCTATGTCACAGAGTGAAGGTTTCCAGGACAGTACCTGGGAAGAGGGATAGGGCAGGAGGGAGGGAAAAATAAAGCAACCAGAGTGGGTGCCAGGCTGGCCCAGGACCAAGTGCGCTATGAACTGAAGACTAGCTCAACCGCTGAAGCCTGGGACTAAAAGTGAAAAATAAACATGCCTCGAATGGCTTGTTAAGAAGCTGAAGCTCTCTCCTGAGGATACTGGGGAGCCAGTAGGGAGGGAGGGAGGGATGGGGTCAGCCCAGTTCCTTAGAAAAGTAACCGAACTGGGAGCTGAGAGAGCCCTGGGTGGGGGTGGAGCCTTGGCTGACCTCAGTCACCCTCCCCACCAGGACCACTCAGACTGCTCACCTGCGCACTCGCTGCCTGAACAAAACCAGAAAATAAATGGGTAGGCAGTCTGGGCTCAGCCCCGTCATGCATCCTCATCTCAGAGTGCCAAGGACGCCATAGCAGTGCCCTCCCAACCCCTATGCGTGTCCAGCCTTGTAGAGAGCCCTGGGCTGGGAGTCAAAAGATGCAGGTTCGAGGCCCAGCTGCTGCCCACACAGGACCAACTCTGTGCCAAGAACATCACAGGTAATGCAGAACACCGGGGTCCCTTGTGGAAGGGCCCACACTCAATGAGGACCCGCGGGGAGCCCAAATATAGCCAAAGGGAGCCGAAGAGTCAGCCCGCTCGGGGAGGCATCAGGGAAGGCTGCCTGGTGGAGGCGGTGTCCGGGCTAAGCCTTAAGGGACGCAGGAACCAAACCCTCTGAGATGCTGCAGGAAGGGCATTCCAGGCAGAGGGACGGCCTGGGCAAAAGGTGGGAGGGGGAAGGCGCGCAGTATCGTAGGGAGAGGCACCAGCCTGCGTGGCTGAGGTCGGAGGTCCCCCAGGAGCAGGTGGCTGGACAGGCAAGGGGCTGAGTCCTGATAGCCGGAGACCTGCTTTAGGGAGAGAATGGATTGCAGGGGGCATCCTGGCACCCTGTGGATAACACTTGAGGAAGGGAGGCTCTCCTCAGCCCCCTCCACGAGATGCTGGCAGGAGGACACGTGGAGGCCCTCCCAGGTGACCAAGCTGTTGGGAGCAGGGCGGGCGTGGAGAGCACTGGACCCAGAGGACCGCAACGTCCCTTGGGGCTGGAGACCCATGAGGCTTTGAAGGGGCAGGCGCAGCTCTCCTCCTGTGCCCTCAGCCACCAAGAGGAGAGGCAGGTGGGTTCAGCCTGTGGCTAACTCTGGACTCCTGCCATCCCCGCTCTGCATCAAGTGGTGCCCTCTGCGTCCTTGTGAAAATGCCCCAGAGAAGCGGCATCTACGCGCGGCTTTGCCATTTTGAGTGCAGGGTCTCATGGAACCCTCCAAGAGCCCTTTGACGTGGGCACTCCTGCTCCACTCTTAGAGGAAACTGAGGTTCAGAGAGGGGAAGGGACTTGGCCAAGGCCCCCTGCTAGGACAGGCCGAGGGTCAGAGCATCAGGGTCAGGTGCTCCCGCCCGGGGTCCTTTACATGGGTCCTTCCTTCTGCCTGGAACTCCCATCCCCCTGCATCCCTAGAGCCCAACCTAAATGCCACCTCCACCAAGAAGCCCACCCTGACCACATGAGGTGGGTCCTCTTTACCCTCTCCCAGCCTTTCCTTCAGCGCATTTGCTCACCTGTTTTTTTTCCACTAAAGAGGGGACCCTCGACTGTCTTGCTTATTGATTTTGACCCTATGCTCAGGGCTGGGCTTCATACAAAGCAAGAGCTAAATAAGTGTTTACTGAACGAATGACTAAGATATAAATAACCGCTGGGTTGCTATATTGGAAAGAAACCCATCATTCATCCCTCTTCAATCTCATGCGAGAAGCCCTTCTGCTGTCTGGTAGAGCTTGCATACCTCCACGAACGGGGAGCTCACCACCTCACAAGCAGCCCTCCCTATTCCTGAATGGCTGTCGGGATGGGAGTCCTTCTGTCATCCTGAGCTGAAGCCTGTTTCCTTATGGCTCCTCTGGGCCCTGCCCTGGACCAGCCTGCAGAGACTCATAGGTCATGCCTGGAGCCAGGTCACGCCCTCAGAGCCCTGGCAGGAGAAGCCACAGCTCAGAGTCTGGATGTGGTTCCAGTGGGGACCCACCAGCTTCCCTCCCACCCTGAGGGTCTCTCCTGGGTGTGTGGCTGGAAAGAGTGGGCGGCCATCGACACCCCACACCACCAGGAATTCTGGGGCCAGGCTCTTCAATCCCCTCTGGGTGTCAGTGTGCTTTTAATGTCCAGTGGCATTTGCTTCAGGCCCACGAGGCTGGCACGGTCACCTCTTTTACAGATGAGAAAACTGGAGTCCAAACGGGCAGGAGACAGGGACAGGTGTCTGACTTCAAAGCCTTAATCTCAGCCCAACACATTCTCAAAAGGGCTTTGTGTGATAGTCTTATCTTATTTTGTGTCCTCCTAGTGGACTATTTGAAAGAGAATCCTGCTGTTGTGGACTCATTAGTGGTATAAGCTCATGCAGGGAGAGACTTTGGGAAGGCAAATTTTGGAGAAGGGAATGGCAAACCACTTCACTGTTCTTGCCTTGAAAACCCCATGAACAGTACGGAAAAGCAAAAAGATATGAAACTGGAAGATAAGCCAGCCCCCAGGTCAGTAGGTTTCCAGTATGCCCGAACGGTGGTGCTGGAGAAGACTCTTGAGAGTCCCTTGAACAGCAAGGAGATCCAACCAGTCAATCCTAAAGGGAGTCAACCCTGAATATTTATTGGAAGGACTGACACTGAAGCTGAAACTCCAGTACTTTGGCCACTTGATTTGAAGAGTCGACTCACTGGAAAAGACCCTGATGCTGGGAAAGATTGAAGGCAGGAGGAGAAGGGGATGACAGAGGATGAGATGGTTGGATGGCATCACTGACTCAATGGACACGAGTTTGAGCAAGCTCTGGGAGATAGTAAAGGACAGGGAGGCCTGGCATGCTGCAGTCCGTGGGGTCGCAAAGAGTCAGCCACGACTTAGCGACTAAACACTGCCACCACCAAGGAGGTCGTGCAGCCAGCTGAGAATACGGCGGTGAGATCCAGGCAGCAGGACTGCCTGGTGGAGGTGCAGGGCAGGGGTGGCCCCTGGCACAGGCCACTTATTTGAGGACAAGGCTTGACTCTGAGATTTCTGGATCAGTGCCTGCTCCCGGCAGCTGAGGCTCCCCATGTTCCGTGGCTCCCTCAGTGCTGTTCAGGAAGAATCCTTGGGAGGTCACCAACTGGCGTCAAGAACCCGCCCTCCCCTGCAGCCTGGCCTCCCTCCATTCCCACCTCCAAGCCTTCACGCTCTCAGTTCCCCAGGAATGAGCTGGCCCTAAGGCCTCCTCTGCCTAGCAAAATAAGCTCCCCAGGGTTGCCCCGCTGTCACTTCCTGGGGGCCGTTCCAGCTGGTTGGTGTCCCATCTGGGTCTCCAAAGCCCTGGGGCATCTCTCAGAGCCACCGGCAACTCACCGGATGCCCCCCTCTTCCTCTCCTGTCTACTGACAAGCCTGACCCCTAAGGGGAGACAAACATTTCAGCCCTGCCAGCACCCCCTCCTCCAGCAGCAGCAGCGTGGGGGCCTGTGAGGGGACCCTGGGCTCAGGTCCTATCTCCACCCCTGACTTGGCTGGGTGACTGTGAGCAAAAGTGGCCTCAACCCTTCCACGTGTAAAATGAGGGTACATGTGTGGGCTGGGGCGGAGCCAGGCCTGCGGCCTCTGGGGGCTCCAGCTCCTACCTCGCCAGCCTGGGACTCTTCGCCTCAGTCCCCAGCTTGGGCTCTAAACGACCCTGTGTGCTCTGCTGCTGAGTCGCGTCCGACTCTTTGGGACCCCATGGCCTGTGGCCCGCCAGGCTCCTCTCTCTGTCCATGGGATCTCCCAGGCAAGAATACCGGAGTGGGTTGCCATTTCCTTCTCCAGCAGGGAAGCTTCTGGACCCAGGGAACGAACCTGCGTCTCCTGCATCTCCTAGACGGGCAGGCAGATTCTTCACCACTGAGCCATCTCGGCTGTTTCCAAACCTCAAACAAGCGTCCCTCGACGGACTGTTTTGCAACCAGGGGACCGAGCCTCGGTGACGAGCAAGGACTGTCCCCGAGGTCACCTGCAGGGACCCTAGCAGCGTCAGTTGTGTGGCTCTAAGAGGCTGCCGCGTGGGCGCCCGCCCCCCTTCCCACACTTGCACTTATGAGTCACCATCACCTGGGCTGAGTCAGTGAAAGGCGGGGGCTGGAGGACAAGGTCAGCCCAAGGAGAGCCATGGGCGGATGGGAAGCGGGGTGACGAGACTTCCAGCCCCGGGGGAGCCGGGTGGGGGCACAGAGGGAAACTGCGGCCAGGAGGAGCAGGGCAGGGCTCCGGGACCACAGGCAGCGGGGTCTCCTGTGCGATGGCTGTTCTTTCTGCTCCATCAGGCCGGCAGCCCTCACAATCATCGGGGCGATTAGCGGGCAGATGGTCCTGCTGGACTGAACTTTCAAGCCGACAAACGGAGACGACGCTGGGACACGGGCTGACCCGATCAGCACTGGTGCTGGAGGGCGACGCCGCCACTCAGCCTGGAGGGGGTACCCTGGGGGACCCCGTTACTGTCTCTGCAGGGCCGTCCTGGGGCGGGGGTAGCAGAGGAAGGGGGGAGAACCTGGGGAGAGCCTGAGGAAGACAGGCTAGTAGCTGCATGCTGAGGGGTCCTCTGATCCTGGCCGGGAGGCCAGATAACTGACCCCTGAGAAAAACACCCGTGGTGAGATGTTTGGGCTTGGAAGTCAGACTGCCTGTGGGTGGGGGGTGAGGGGGGCAGGGGGTTACACAGACACCACCATTTCCTTCCTGGCTGTGTGACCTTGGAAAGTTGGCAAGTCACATCCTCCCTGAGCCTCAGTTTCAGCATCTGTAAAATGGGGCAATTTAGTTCACAGCTCACAGGATTGTCGCGAGGATGAGAATGCACATAGGAAGCGCTTAACACAATGCCTGGCAAACGTCAAGTGCTCAGTAGAGGCTTGGAGAACACAGAACAGGCCCAGAGGCTCACTCCTGGCTGCGGGGTTCCAGGAATTACTCCAGGCTGAGTTGATCCTTGGCCCTCTCTGCCCCCGGGGAGGGAGAAATCCCCGGGGACTCGGGACACCCTCGCTGGTCTGAACTTGGGCGGGTGGGGGGGGACAGGGGGGCGGGGGTGCAGGCTGCTGTCTGGGCACTGGAGGCGGGAGGCCTGTTTCCACACTGAGAGTCAGATCCGAGCCCCCCAGCGCAGCTGCTGCAGTGTGAGAAGCGCCGGGAGCCGGATGTGGAGGCGAGAGGCAGACAGAGGAGAGACTCATTATGGAGGGAGAGGAAACAGTGAATAATTCATCACAGATGTGCGCCACGGAGTGGGGTGCGGGCAGACCGAGCTTGGGGAGGGCACGCGCGAGAGAGGCCCCGCTCGGCCGGCGGGGGGCACCGCTATCCTTGATAACCTCGTCATCCCTGAGCTGCCCCTGGCTCCCCCGGCACCGCAGGGGCCTCACCAGAGGGTCCCCCTCACCACCCGCCCTGACCGCCCCTGCTCCAGCCTCGCCAGCCTGGGGACAGGCAACCCGTCCGCACCCCAGGCCCTCTGCACTGGCCGCGGCCTCTGCCAGCCACGCTCTTCCCCTGGACGGTCCCCTGGCTCCCTCCCTGCCCTGCGTCAGGGCTTTGTCCCAGGGTCACCTTCCCCCCACACCCTTTGCGAAACTGTACCCTGCTAGCCACTTGCCCTCATGCCCTTTCCCTGCTTCGTCTTTCTTTCCAGCGTGGCACCACCGTATATCTCCCTCAACCGTCTTGTTCCTTAGCTGCCCCTTCTCCTAGAAACGTCAGCTCCACGAGGGCAGGGCTTTCTGTCCGTCTTCCTCTCTGTTGTACCCCCAGGGTCTAGAATAGTATATGGCACGTAATACGGTATCCCGTGAGCGAGTGAACGGCTCGGGGTATTCCCCTGCCTCGACAACCATCAACTCCCCCTCCACCCCTACAGCCCTAGCTCTCTCCCCACATCCCCGCCTGTGGTTTGCTCAGTACCCAGAGCCCGTCCTAACACTCACAGCTGGCCTCTATTCCTTGCTGCTCATGGACCCTCCACGGCGTCCCCTGCGCCCAGGACAGAGTCCAAGCTCCACGGCCTCCCACCTGCTCTGCCCCAGCTCCCATCCGTCCCAAACCCTTCATGCTGACCGAAGTCCCCCGATTCTCTGAGGCAGATCTTCGTACAAACTGTTCCCTTTGCCTAAATCCTCTCTTCCTCCCTTAGCTGTCTGGAAAACTCCTACGCATCCTTAAAAACCCCACTCTGGGGGCTTCCTCCCCTCTCACAAGAAAACTACTGCTTCCTTCTCCAAGCATGAACAGGAGGACCCTGTCAGTCCCCCAAGCAACCCACCCCCCACCCCTGCCACGCCCGGACATCATCTACCCCTCGTTTCTCCCTGGGTCTGAGGCCCCTGAGTCAGAAACTGCAAGTGACACCTAGCACTTTGAAAGTATGACCTCAGTGGTCCTTGCAGCCACTCAGAGAAGAAGGCTCCAATATTAATCCCATTTCACAGATGGGAAAACGGAGGCCCAGAGAGGTGAAGGCACTTGGCCTGGTGGCACGCCTGAGACTTTAACCCGGCCCATGGCTCCACGACTTGCGTATCCTGCCTCTCTCACATCAGCACACATCAAATTACATCTCTCACTCTTTGAATTGAATATAACTATTTTATGCCTCTAGAGGCTGAAGCTCCACTCAGAGTCCAGCACTTGGGTCAGAGTGCAGCTCTGCAGGCCCCCCGGCCCCCACTGTCCAGATGCAGAAGCCAAGGCCACTGTCAGGACTGAGGCGGGCGGGGGGAGGACAGTAAGCCGCCAGCATCCTGGAGTTGTTCCCAACACTGGGCGCACCCAGCAGGGGCTCCCCCGGCCTCTAGGGCTGCAGCAGAGATGGGGTGCCAGCCGAGTCTGAACCCCAGCTTTCCCCAGTCCCAGCCCCGGCAGGAAGCACGGCTCCTCAATTTAAGCCAAGCCTCAAATCACATTCTGGGAGACACAGGAGCGGTTGCAGATGGCACGAGGCCCAGGGACCGCCCCGCTTAAGCAATCACAGGGTGAAGAGCTTGGGGGTCTTACCCAGGAAAGACGGGAAATAGGTTTGTCTATGTTAAAAAAAAAAAAAATGGGCTGGAAGTGGAGAGACGTGTCCTCACACATTTAAAAAAACGCTTTGGAAAAGAAGAGAAACACCGTTCCTTCCCCCACAACCTCTTGCGTCCCTCTCCCCCGAGAATTCCCGTTTTAAATGGATGTGCAGGCTCATAACACCGGCGAGCAAGGTCCCTGTGCCTCCTTTGAGCCCCCCCAAAGGAGTGGGGAGATGCCACAAAGCCTGGCACCCGTCAGCGCAGTCTGTCCTCAGGCGATTAGGCCGTGCTTCCCTCCGCCTTCTTCGCTTGTTTCCCATTAAGGGCTTGCTGGTCCCAGACACAACCACCCTGGGGTCCCTGTTTTTGTGGGGTGGGGGCAAGGGGGGAGGGGGAGGAGGAAATTGGGCCGCGGACGGCAAGATGAAATTCAAGATTACCAGGGGGCTCTTCTGGGTGCCAGGCCCCGCCCCAATCTTTTCTAATTGTCACTGCAGTCTCAGAAGGGCGGGCTTTCCTTGGGTGCCTTTTATCGACAAGGAAACTGAGGTTCCGAGCCAGCCACGCAGGAAGCAAGAGCCAGGTATGTCGGGGACAATTCAAGCACTTTCTGCACCTCCAAGACCCAGAACCGGATCTGCAGCATGAAGCTGGCTGTTCTCCAAATCCTGGGGACACTCAGATCAGAAGCAGGTCAGGCTGGGTCTGTCCATCCCTCCAGCCTAGGGGGAGCCCCCTGAGTTCTTGAGGGGCTGTGGCACCGAGAAAGATGGCAAGAGCCTTGATGAGGGAGGGGCTTCTCCCCTGGGGACGGTCCCAGCACAGGGGCGGCTGGGAAGCCCCAGGGGAGATCCTGTCCCTATCCAGGTTGCTCTGCCCCAACAGAAGGGGCTTCCAGGGGCCTCTGGGATGTCAGACCGCCAGCAAGCCACCCATGGGCCAGTGCAGGCCCCACTCTGCCAACCCACGGACCTTGCCACCTCTTGGCCACTCCTGAGGCAGCCCCACCCCTCATGGAGGCTCCTTCGTCTGGAAAAAGATGCTGCTGACAGTTTCCAGAGCTGGCTTGAGAAACCCTCCGAATGCCGGCTGTGTGGCCACAGGCAAGTTACTTAACCTCTCTGGGCCTCAGTTTCCCCCTGTGCGCCTTCAGGGTGAGGACAGGGCAGACCATGCAGGGCCACAGGGAGGAACTGAAGGGTTAGCGCGACGCCTGGCACACAGTCAGCTACTCTCGTCCTTCTGAAAAGTACCATTATCCTGAGTTCTGAGGCCAGAAGCACAGAGGCTGCAAACCCACGACCTCCACCCCATCCCACGTGCATGAAGAGGCCTGGGGTCTCAGGGCCTGGAGGGCTGGACTCCCTTCTCCAGACGCTCTTCCGCACACCCTGCCAGAGCCACTTCTGGAGCTCAGCCTCGTTCGGGTCCCAGTCCTGCATTTGCCCACAGCCCCCCAGCCCCAACTCCCCCCACACAGCCCCTCATCCTACACACACACACACACACACACACACACACACACACACACTCTGTTGGTCCACCTCCACCCGCAGCCCCATGCCCCGAATCAGGAGAAGAGCAAAAGTCGCCAGGGACATGGGTGACGAAGGCGAAGAAAAGTGGAGCGAGGCGGACAGTCACAGAGAGGCCAGGAGAGAGCCCAGAGCCGCGGGGGCAGAGCGGGAGAGAGGCCAGGAGGCCAGAGGAGGGTCAGAGAGATGCAGGGAGGAGACAGGACCAGACCAGGAGGGACGCGAGAGGCCCGGAAGAGACAGAGGCGGAGAGAAGAGCCGGAGTTGGAGACTCAGACAAAGACAAGGAGAGGTGGAGACTCGGGGAGCCGGCCAGGGCAGGGCACCGAGTGACCCAGCGCGGATTCCCGGGCGGAGACCCCAGAAGCCAGAGGAGGGCGGAGCCGGGGGGACGGGGCGGGGCGGGGGCCCCGCGGCCGCCGCCCTCCAGCTGGACCCAGGGCCAGCCCTAGCCCCCGGGGCCCCGTACCTTTGGGCCGTCGCCTCACCACGCCCAGCCGCCACTTGAGCGACACGGCCAGCATCGCGCCGCCTGCCCTGGGCCCGGAGCCCCGCTGCCCGGCCGCCCGGCGCGGCTCCGCGCTCCTCCGCGCTCTTCCGCGCGGCTTGCGCTTCTGGCAAAGGCTGGGCGCTCCCTGCTCCGCCCTCCCCGGTTGCTAAAATAGATAATCCTCCCCGGAGCCCGCAGCGGTGCCATCAGTGAGGTCCTTCCTCCCCCGCAGCCCGGCCTGGGGAGTGCGGTTCCTAGGGGGGCGGGGGTTGGGGGGGACCCCCGACATCGGAGCAAACCTCCACCGCCCCACCAGCTCCTCTATCCTCCCAAAGCCTCACCTTGCCTGCTCACCCCATCTTTTGCCCAAATCTACCAATCCCCCTCCCTCTTTCCCCGGGGGGAGGGTCTGTTTGATGCCCCCAGGCCTTGGCACTCCCTGGAATGTCCCTCCACTCCTAGATGTCTCTGCCCAGGGAGGTTTGCTCAGAGGTTCCCGTCCGCCCGCTGGGCCCCAGGAATGCTTTGCATACTAGGTTGAGACTGTCTATCCCCTACAAGCCTGGGAGTCCCTGCAGACGAGGGTCCTCTCATCCTGTGTCCCCTGAGGTCGGCACAGGCATCTCACAGCCATAGGTGTCGAATGCTGAGTCTGAGGCCCCATCGCCTCACTCCCGGCTGCTACGCTTAGCTCACTCCCAGCTGCTACGCTTAGCCCGGTTTGTAGCAATGAGCAACAAGAGAATCCCCACCAAACTGGCTGGGGTGAGGGCGGGGGGCGTGGTGCTGATGGAGACCTGTGAGAGCTCCAGGCATCCAGCAAGAGCTCAACAAAAGCATCTGGTGTCCCTTCCTGTCTCACACGCAGCTAGCCTCCTCGCTGACCACCCCAGCACTACACTTGGAGCCAGGCAGAGGGGCAGCAGGGGGCTCAGGGTCACAGAACAGACGCGTGGCAGACGGGCCGGACGCCAGGTGGGGCCCCTCCCCATCAGGGCGGCTCCTCCTTCCTCCATCCTTTCTGCAAACCACTGACGCTGCCACAGTGAATCAGGCCACGGAACACCTTCACAGGGAGGGCCAGAAGCCCTCTCGGGAATCACGAGCTAAGTTGCTTCAGTCCTGTCCGACTCTTTGCAACCCCATGGACTGGAGCCCGCCAGGCTCCTCTGTCCACGGGATTTCCCAGGCAAGATTACTGGCATGGGTAGTCAATCCCTTCTCCAGGGGATCTTCCTGACCTGGGGATTAAACCCGCTTCGCTTCTCGCATCTCATGCACTGTACTGGCAGGCGGATTCTTAACCACCAGCGCCTCCCGGGAAGCCCCCACTATGGATGGAGTGCAGGGCAATTATTCTGACTCAACAGACCCTGCAGCTAACAGAGGTGACTGACCCAGTGAGACACTGATGCCCTCCTCAGTGATCCCCTAGTCCTTCAGATTCCTCCCAGGAGTCTCCACTTGGCCCTGTCACGCCTTACTGCCTCCCTGAAGCTTAGAGATCAACCAGTTTTGACAGAGAGCAGGCCGCAGACTCAGAGCATGCCCCCTCCTCTGCCCCAGTGTGGGTTCCAGCCCAGTGCACCGGGAGGCTCTTGCTGGTGGGCTCGGGGAAGCCCTGTGGGGGCGACTCAGCGAGGCCAGCATGCCTGGGTCCTTTCTGCTGCATCTGGGGGGTCTCCATCCCTTCATCCTGAAGGCAAGAGTGGCAGGGGCTGCTCAGGGCAGCCCGGCAAGATGGAAGCCAGCATGTGAGGGGCTCACACAGCTGCTTCCTGAGACACAGGGCGGGGTGCATGGCACCCCCATCTCAGATTGACCCACTCTACCGCAAGGCTGCCCACAGGCAGGGAGGCCCAGCCTCCAGCCAAACAGCAAGTCTCTGGCAGAGCTGTGCAGAATCAGGTGAGAAAAGAGAACTCCAGACTTGGAGGATGAGCAGGCCTGGGTTCAAATCCTGACTCAGGGTGCCCCCCACTGACAGCCTCAGTGGGCTTATCTCCCAACTCGTCCCAAGGTCAAAGTACCGTGGGTTGCCCCCATCGAGAGGGGCACGGACTCCACTCAGAAGTCACTTGGGCCCAGCCACTCACAGCCGATTGGGAGGCGGCTCCCTGGGTGTCAGAGGGCCCAGGTCCTGGTGCCATGTCAGGCGTCACCCCAGGAGCAGAGTAAGGAGCACGTGGTCCCTGACCTCTGAGAGCGTCCAACCCAGAAAGACGCTCTTCACCCCGCGTCTGCCTACCGGAACCCTGGGGACAGGACTCTGCTCTTTGCGGTGATCCCACAAGCTGGAGCATCTGTACACTGCAGATGCTGAACACCTCCTCTCACCACGCACAGTCCAGCTTCTCCACTAGACCACAAGCTCTCGGAGAGCTGGTGTCGGCCTGGACGCCTGCTCTTTCTGCCTCCTGCTCCTTCTTCTTCCAGCAGCATCACCCCACTTTTCTGGGGGGGCTGCTCCTCCCCTGCACTCAGGCTGGCTGGAGGTTGCCCCCTACCCCCCACAAGCTCCTGGAGGGCCCTTGACCCAGAGCCCGCTAACCAGCACTCTCCTAGCCCGGCCACAGTGATGGGCTCAGGGACGGGCACACGACCCAAGTCCTGGGACCTGATCAAACTCCTGGGAAGGGGAATTCTGTCCATTGCAGGGTGTGCAGGGAAGTGGAGGCATGCTGGAGTCGCTGGTGGCCACAGTGACGGCAAAGTGGAAACGGGAGCCGTGAAGCTGATCCCACCCTGGCGATGACGCGCCTGACGTCAGTAATATCCCTTTTCTGTTACTTTGGCCAATACATTCCCTTCTTGGCTTAAGCGAGTGTGGGTTGAATCTTTGGCGACTTGGGCTCCACCCAGTGCCTTCCTCATTCAGCTTCGGGGCAGAACAGGGACCTGGCAGACACTGGATGAGCGAACAAGCGGGTAAACAGACATAGACCGACGCGCTCCCCACTCTGCCTCCAGCGGTCGCCCTGAAACCTGGGCTCGAGCTGACGCAGATGGAAACTGGATGATGGGCTCCTCGCTGGCTCAGGAGTCCCCCGACTGGCAGGAGTGGAAAAGGGACACCGGGACGTTCCGGTTTCTGGCCGTGGAGAACTTGCCTGTCACCTGAGCGGCTCCTGTCAGCGCCCCCTTCCCCAAATTTTCACAGCGCTCCTTCTGCAGAAACGGTAGCTTAAGGGCGAGTGTGGGAGAGCGCAGGAGCCCCTAAAGGAGACGAGTCTAACGGGGAAAGGGCAGATCAGGGGGCTTCCCTGGTGGCTCAGTGGTAAAGAATCCGCCTGCCAATGCAAGGGACACAGGTTCGATCCCTGGTCCAGGAAGATCCCATATGCCTCAGAGCAACTAAGCCCACGCGCCACAATTACTGAGCCTACACGCCTCAGACACGGAAGCCTACACACCTCAGACACGGAAGCCTACACGCCTCACACACGGAAGCCTACACGCCTCACACATGGAGGCCTACACGCCTCACACACGGAAGCCTACACGCTATACAGCCCATGCTCCGCAACCAGAGAAGCTACTGCACAGAGAAGCCCGCACACCCCACTCAGAGAAGAGCCTGCACAGCAGCGAAGAGCTGGCCCAGCCGAAAGTGATTAACTAAATGCGTTTCTACGAAAAATTAGCAGATCAGCCCAGGTGGGGAGCCAGGGGGCCTGAGTCCAGGTTCCAGCCATTTGCGGCTACAGGGTGGCCCCAAGCAAGTCCCTGCTGTTCTCTGGCCTCTTGGGCTGGAGTCCACGGTCCTCCCTGGGCTCACCCTCCCTGTGAGTCCCACTCCCTCTCCCCCAAGGCCCAGAGACGTTCCTCCCATCACCTAAGGTCACACAGCCACTGAGGCAGCCAGGCCAGGATTCAAACACAGGGCCACCTGATTTCCCTTAAAAGTGAGCTAACAGACCCCGCCAAGAGATGGGCTCAGAGAAGGAAATCAACCACAGAGGGACCCAGGCTGGGCTCCACCCTGGATTCTGCTTTTTCATCCCTGCCTCAGCCTCACAAAGCCCCAGAGGCGGCGGGTTGCCGTCACCCCCACCTGCTTCACCCCCACCTGCTTCCCCGAGCAAATTAACATCTCATCAGATATGCCTTTAATCTTCTCAGCCCGGCCCTTTCTTCCCCGTGGGCCAAGAGGTGTGACATTTCTGCTGCCCAGCTCTGCTGATCTAAATAAGACAGAGGCCCCCAGGCTCTGCAGGCAACGGTGGGGGAGGGAAGGGGGCGTGGCCAGAGCCGTCTTAACCGCTTCTCCAGGCTGGTGGAGGGAGGAAGTGAAGTGAAAAGTGTTGGTTGTTCAGTCGTGTCTGACTCTTTGAGATCCCATGGAGTATAACCCACCAGACTCCTCTGTCCATGGGGTTCTCCAGGCAAGAACACTGGAGTGGGTTGCCATGCCCTCCTCCAGGGGATCTTCCCAACCCACGGGTCGAACCCAGGTCCCCACACTGCAGGCAGATTCTTTACCATCTGAGTCACCAGGGCGGAGGGAGAGGACGATGGCTATCCATCCGTGCATCCGTTCACTTGTTCAACCAGCGTTCTATTAAGCACCTTCTGAATGCCAAACCGGGAGGTCCAGCCACCATCCGAACCAGTTTTCACCGCGCTAACATTCTAGCAGGAAGACAGAGTAAACGTCCCAGGATGTTAGAATAGAAGGTGAAAAATGCTCGAAATGAATGGAGCAGGGTAAGGGGTATGTGAGCACAGAGGGAGATGTTGCCAGTTCTAAAGGGAGTGGTCTCCTCAGAACCCAGACTGTGGTCTCTAAATACTTTCTCCCAGTAAAAGGGTCCCCAGGGCTCCTCAGAGAAGAGGCTGATTCCAGGACCGGTGCAAGATGAGCCCGGCACATCTCGTGTTGCTATAAAGTAAGGACATGCTTGTGGCAGCGTTAGTGGTAAAGAACCTGCCTGCCAGTGGAGGAGACATGAGAGATACAGGTTGGAACCCTGGGTCGGGGAAGATCCCCCTCGAGGAGGGCATGGCAACCCACTCCAGTATTTTTGCCTGGAGAAACCCATGGACAGGGGAACCTGGCGGGCTACAGTCATAGGTTCACAAAGAGTTGGACACGACTAAAGCCACTTCCCACACACACACGGCCATGCTTGAAGGCTAATAGGGAGGGCTGAAAGGACACAGCAGCCAGTTTGAAGGCCTCCCACCAGCCACATGTGGGCCAAGCTGAGCATCAGAAAGAACAATGACTGCAAAACTGCAAAGATCCATGTGTTCACGCTTCTCAGAAGAAAGAAAAACCTCCTCGGTTCCTTTGCAGGGACTCAAGGCAACAACTGAATATCCTATGAACAGAAGATGCAGGGAAAGAATGAAGCACTTATCCCTTCTATCTGTACAAACGGTACTTGAAAGGAACCAAATAAGGGAATGTCATTTTTACAGAAGAACCACTGCAAATAGGTGCAGAAGCGATACCAGAACTGGAAAGCCGCCTTTTCACAGTCCTAGTGAAATCGAGGATCCGGCACTGGGCATCAGGGGAGTGCTGAACAGAACTGGGTGACAGCAGGGCCCGGCGGACACTGCTTGAACTCCTAAAAGGATCTTAGCGTCACCAAAAGTGGAACATTCTGGCACGTGGGCCTCTTGATAGGATGTGGAAGCAAGCCCACAGCACCACCTGCTTTGCCTGCAAAATCAGACCTGAAAGAGGAGAGTGAAAAAGCTGGCTTAAAACTCCACATTCAAAAAAGCGAAGATCATGGCATCTGGTCCCATCTCTTCACGACAAATAGAAGGGGTAAAAGTGGAAACAGTGACAGATTTTATTTTCTTGAGCTCCAAAATCACTGCGGATGGTGACTGCAGAAATGAAAGAAAAAGACACTTGCTCCCTGGAAGGAAAGCTATGGCAAACCTAGACAGCGTATTAAAAAGCAAAGACATCACTTTGCTGACAAAGGTCCATATAGCCACTATGGGTTTTCCAGTAGTCATGTACGGATGTGAGAGCTGGACCAAAAGGCTGAGTGCCAAAGAATTGATGCTTTCGAACTGTGGTGTTGGAGAAGACTCTTGAGAGTCCCTTGGACTTCAAGGAGATCCAACCTGTCCATCCTAAAGGAGATCAGTCCTGAATATTCGATCAGTCCTGAATATTCACTGGAAGGACTGATACTGAAGCTGAAGCGCCAATATTTTGGCCACCTGATGCAAAGAGCCAACTCATTGGAAAAGACCCCGAAGCTGGGAAGATTGAGGAGGGCAAGAGGAGAAGGGAACGACAGAGGATGAGATGGTTGGATGGCATCACCGACTCAACAGACATGAGTTTGAGCAAACTCCAGGAGATAGTGGGGGACAGGGAAGCCTGGCATGCTGCCGTCCCTGGGGTTGCAAAGAGTTGGACACGACTGAGTAACTGAACAACAACAAGATCCAAACCTCAGTCAACAGAAAGTACAAAGACTGAAGGCTGTACTCATGACACCGTGAGGCCGTTCCACAGGACAGATGACCCGGTTTTGCCAACAAATAATTACAGTGGAAAAAAAAAGAGAGGGAAAGGCGCTGTGAAAGATTAAAAGGGACTTGAGAGACTGACAACCAAGTGCGATTCGAAGACCCTGGTTGGACCCTGATTTGAACAAAAAGTGTGAAAAGACACTTGGGAGATGACAAGGGGAAACGGCACAAGGACGGAACAGGAGACGATGCGAAGGAATCGCGGTGAATTCTGTTGGGCTGATGCTGTTATTTTCATTATATATAAGAAAAGGACTTCGGTGGAGAAACAGATGAAACAAACAGACAAAGCTCAGGATCTGCCCCTAAAATGCCTCGGGGGTGATCCTGTGCTATCAGTGCCATTTAGAAGTAAATGAAACACTGAAATATAAAGTGAAAAGAAGTAGAGGGCTCACAAGGGCTTACCCGGGGGCTCAGCTGGGAAAGAATCCGCCTGCAAAGCGGGAGACCCGGATTTGATCCCTGGGTCGGGAAGATCCCCTGGCATGGCAATCCACTCCAATATTCTTGCCTGGAGAATCCCATGGACAGAGGAGCTTGGCGGGTCACGAAGAGTTAGACACGACTTAGTGACTAACTATGGCTCAGCTGGGAAAGAATCCGCCTGCAAAGCGGGAGACCCGGATTTGATCCCTGGGTCGGGAAGATCCCCTGGCATGGCAATCCACTCCAATATTCTTGCCTGGAGAATCCCATGGACAGAGGAGCTTGGTGGGTCACGAAGAGTTAGACACGACTTAGTGACTAACTATGGCTCAGCTGGGAAAGAATCCGCCTGCAAAGCGGGAGACCCGGATTTGATCCCTGGGTCGGGAAGATCCCCTGGCATGGCAATCCACTCCAATATTCTTGCCTGGAGAATCCCATGGACAGAGGAGCTTGGCGGGTCACGAAGAGTTAGACACGACTTAGTGACTAACTATGGCTCAGCTGGTGAAGAATCCGCCTGCAAAGCGGGAGACCCGGATTTGATCCCTGGGTCGGGAAGATCCCCTGGCATGGCAATCCACTCCAATATTCTTGCCTGGAGAATCCCATGGACAGAGGAGCTTGGCGGGTCACAAAGAGTTAGACACGACTTAGTGACTAACTATGGCTCAGCTGGGAAAGAATCCGCCTGCAAAGCGGGAGACCCGGATTTGATCCCTGGGTCGGGAAGATCCCCTGGAGGAGGGCATGGCAATCCACTCCAATATTCTTGCCTGGAGAATCCCATGGACAGAGGAGCTTGGTGGGCTACAGTCCACGGGTGGCAGAGTCGGACACGACTGAGTGACTTCACTTTCACTTTCAGTGACTAAACAAAAACAACCAACAAAGTCAGGGCACGGATTTTCAGGGAGGGAAGGTGACTGTTCCAGCATCACACAGCTTGCAAGTGGCAGGGGAGAGGGTTCCAACACAACCCAGCCGACCACCTTCTCCCCGTACCCTCTGCCGTCCACCCTCATCAGACCCACTCTGAGCCAGAAGCAGCCCCACAGGGGGCTCAAAGCCCGCCAGGGGAGCAGCTTATACGTCTGATGGCTCCGAAACGTTCCTGAGTCAAGGAAGAGAGTGCCATCAAGCATTTTCTGAGTGGGCCGGGGCGGCTGTCTGACAGGTGTGCCAACAGGGAAACAGGTGGCATGCCTGTTAATAGTCCTGGCACTGCTCTCACAGCGCAATGATTAGGAGCAGACGCCTGGGCAGGACATTGAGGATGCAGATGAAGTTGTGGGGTGCTTGGGCAGAGGTGATGAAGACGCTGCGTTTATGGTCGGTCCCGTGAGCCACCAGGGCCCCCCCACCAGCACCCATGCCTTCCCCACCCTGACCTCCAGGGCTCCTCCCCAGGCTTGTCCACAGAGTCTCCGGGAGGGGACAGCCTGGGGGCAGCTTTAGTGGCCAAAGCACTGGGTTCAAATCCTGCCCTCCCCTCATCCATGTAGTGGGAATCCCATCATCCAGGCACGTGGTTGTTACAGCCTCAGGAAATAACGCGGGTCTGGGGCCAGTCAGGGCTTCCCTCGTGGCTCAGATGGTAAAGAATCTGCCTGCAGTGCAGGAGACCCGGGTTCCATCCCTGGGTCAGGAAGATCCCCTGGAGAAGGAAATGGCAACCCACTCCAGTATGCTTGTCTGGAGAATCTCATGGACAGAGGAGCTTGGCAGGCTACAGTCCACGGGGTCGCAAAGAATCGGACACGACTGCAGCAACTTAGCCTGGGGCCAGTCAGGTCCCTGTGAAAGGGACCTCCCTTGTTATTACCTGCCAGGTGTTTGCTTTCAGACTACACCTTGTTTGAAAAATCTGAATAAAACCAAAGTTTTAATTGGACTCTGCACAAGATACTCCCCTTGGATGGCAAGGAGATCAAACCAGTCAATCCTAAGGGAAATCAAGCCTGAATACTCATCGGAAGGACTGATGCTGAAGCTGAAGCTCCAATACTTTGGCCACCTGATACAAAGAACTGACTCCTTGGAAAAGACTCTGATACTCAGAGAGATTGAAGGCAAAAGGAGAAGAAGGCGGCAGAGGATGAGATGGTTGGATGGCGTCACCGATTCAATGGACATAAACTTGGTTGAACTCCAGGAGATAGTGAAGGACAGGGCAGCCTGGCATGCTGCAGTCCATGGGGTCACAAAGAGTAGGACACGACTGAGCGGCTGAACAACAGCAGCAAAGACCTCCCCAGCCTTTGCACACGGCAACCCTCCCCACGAGCCCATGATGTGCGGCTAAGATTGGTCCAGATACCCGGTGGAGAGCTAGGCAGAGGGCTGGGGGGTGTGGCTCTGAGCCTGAACCCCACAAGCAGGCTCCAAGCCAACCCTCACAGCCAGCCCTCTTCCAAACACAGACGCCTCTGTCGTGGTCCCTGCGGGAGCGTGTGGGCTGGTGTGATTAAAGACAGCAAAAGTGGCAAAATGAGGGCCGGGGGTGCAGCGCACACTGGGCTCTGGGCGAGCTCCCAGCCTCGCTGCCCTTCCCACCGTGTGCCCCTCCCTGTGAACGTGCCTGCAGGCAGGGGCCCTCCGGGGTTGTGAGAGCCCCGCCTCCCCTCGGCCACCGCGGGGGCATCTCCTGGCATTTCGGCAGGTGGGGAGGTTCATCCGGGTCTGTGTGTCTGCTTTCAGTGGACCCGAGGCTGCAGGTGGATGACATCACGGCCTGGGGGAGCCCGTAGGAGGCCCCGGCAGGCAGCCACATCCAAGCACCACCCTTCCTGGGGGGGCCTGCAGGCCTGTATCCCCCAGCATGGCACATAGAAGACCAGGAGCCCCCACGGAGGAGTACAGGGGCTTGTACCCATCCACCCGTCACTGGCGTGGTCTGTACGTTTCACCCCAAACCCCCGACCTCAAGCACACAGAAAGGAGGGGCCTGGAGGTCACAGAGCTCATCAGTGGTGGCTTCAGACTGAATGCCTGAGCTACCTGCTCAGTCTCCCGGCTGCATCTGACTCTTTGTGGCCCCCACGGACTAGCCCATTGGGCTCCTCTGTCCCTGGAATTCAGGCAAGGATACTGGAGTGGGTTGCCATTCCCTTCTCCAGGGGATCTTCCTGATCCAGAGATCCGAACCCTTATCTCCTGCGTGCGTCTCTTGCATTGGCAGGCGGATTCTTTACCACTGAGCCACCAGGGAAGACGAATGCTTGAATGCCCCCAAATTCTTATGTTAAACACTTAACACTCAAGGTGACGTATTAGGAAGTGGGGCCTTCAGGAGGCGATCGTGGTCAATGGGATCAGTGCTTTTATAAAAGAGACCCCACTGACTTGCCTGGTGGTCCAGTGGCTAAGAGTCTGGGCTTCCAATGCAGAGGGTGCAGGTTTGATCCCAGGTCGGGGAACTAAGATCCCACATGGCGTGCAGTGCGGCCAATAAATAAACAAAAATTCAAAAGAAATAAATAAAAGAGATCCCAGAGAGTCCCTTGTTCCTCCCCTGACATGAGGACGTGGCAAGAAGGCGCCGGCTACGGAAGCAGGCCCTCCCCGGAGCCTGATCTTGGACTTCTGGCTTCTAGAACCGTGAGAAATACATTTCCGTTGTTCGTAAGCTGCCCAGGCAGCGTATTTTGTTACAGCGGCCGGAATGGACTAAGGCAGTGGGGCCAGAAATACCAAGCCCTGTTACCCACGCCTGCCCCCGCCCCATGCAGGCAGTGACCACACACTCCAGCGACACCCAGGGATGGCCCTGCTGGGAGGGGGGGTCTCAGGTAAAGAAAGGGCAAGTGTGTCCCAAGGGAGCCCTCTGGGCTGTCCGCAGAGAGACTGGCCCGGCCAGGGCGACCTCTTTCTACCCACTTGTCCTCAGGGCAGCAGTGTCAGTAATCTGAGCAAAATCTTGGGGCTCTGGCCACTCAAACAAGCCACCACTGCGTGGGAAACAGGGCCCAGGCCGGTAGGAAGCTGAGCGATGGCCCACGGTGGCACAGAGCTCCCCCCAGGACAGGGACACGGAGGCACACAACACGGGGGACGGGGTAATCAGCCACAAGGGCACACAAGACCGGAACCCTGGAGCTCCAGCATGCTGGGTCCAGGGCCGCAAAGCACTCACTGTGGGACCTGGGCACAGGCCTCCAGACAGCGGGGACTGCGTCCCAGTTACAGACACGGAGACCACGGCGGCGAGGGAACCCCGGGCCACAGGTCATCAGACTTAGGGCGAGGACAAGGCCGAGGAGTGCCCTCTGGGACCCCGGGCCAGGTCCAAAGGCGCAGCATGAGTTACTGGTTTCTTGCCAAGCAGACTGTGTCTCCCAAAAGTTCCTTTCCATAGCTCTGAGTCCCCCACACTTGCCCTCAGTCCTACCAAACTCCTCTTCCCAAGGCAGTCCCATGGCTACTGTGTGACCTGGGAAAAGTTCCTGTCTGCCCTGGGCCTGTTTCCCCACAGTAAACTCAGGGGGATGGCCCTTTCTGAGGGTCCCTTCACCACCAGTAATCTACGAAATGATCATCACTCGTCTCGCCTTCCTGAGAAGCTTCCGTGGTTCCCAAAGGCCCTCATTTGAATGGACGGACAAGGCACCCTCCTGAAGTCTGACCATCCCGCTTCTCTGGGCTCCCCTCCTGTGCCCCTCCTGGATCCCAGCCTCTGCTCTCTGTCTTCCTGCTTTTGTCCTTCGTTAACTTCACAGCCCCCTCCTTGGAAGGCCTCCTCTCCACCTCCCGACGTCCCCTATTCATGGGTCACCTCCCCCAGGAAGCCCTCCCTGACTCCTCCAGCCCTGGATAACGTCTCTCTTCACACTGCTGGACCAACCGGACAGTCCTCGGTACCCCATTACTCCCTCCCCCATCCCTGTCCAGATGCCAGCATTGTTCCTCAGACGGCAGTAGCAGCCTCCTCCCGGGTCTCCCTGCCTTCCCTTCCCTACCCTGCCTAACCCACCTTCTACCTGCACACCTTGAGGCAGTCAGGAATCAGATCTTATCTCTCCCCTGTTTATATCTTCCCATGACTCCCAGGATGCTAGATGAAAGCCAAACTCCTCCAAAGGCCAACAAGGCCCCCTGTGACCTCTGGCCTCATCTCCTTCCACTCTCTTCACACTGACTCTACCGCCCACCTCGGCCCTCAACCACAGGGCCTTTGCACCCACTGTGCCCTCTGCCGGAATATCCACCCCATACCTCCACGCCTGCTATCTGCACAGCTCCGTCCCTCCCTCTCCCCTTTAGGTCCTCATTCAAAAATCACCTCCCCCATCTCCTAAAGGGGCTTCCTGGGTGGTTCAGATGGTAAAGAATCTGCCTGCAATGAGGGAGACCCAGGTTCGATCCTTGGGTCAGGAAGATCCGCTGGAGAAGGGCATGGCAACCTAGTCCAGTATTCTTGCCTGGAGCATCCCGTGGACAGAGGAGCCTGGCGGGCTGCAGTCCACGGGGTTGGACCGAGAGTCCAGAGAGTGGGACATGACCGAGCGATCCACATGTTCACCTTCATCTACTGAAAGGTGCAGATCCCAGCCCCTAGCCCCCTAACCCTTCCTTGTTTTATTTTTTCCCTCAGCATTTATCATCTGACAAGCCAATCTCTACTTATCTTTCTTATTTATCGTCTGTCTCCCACACTAGAATGGCAGCTCCACCAGGGCAGGGTGCGTGTCCCAGCACACAGCAGGCGCTCAACGATACTTACTCAGTGAGGGGCTCGAGGCACACCCAGCCCGGGGGCGCTTTCCTGCTCTTTGCTGACTCAAGGCCCCCTGGGCTCCCAGGGACTGGACGGGAGGTGATGCGTTCCTTCAGCCCCTCTCTCGGGCGGGTGCGGGTATTCGTACAAGGTCGCCGAGCCACAAGGACAGAGGTGGGATTCGAACCCAGAACCCTCAGTTCCAAGCACCCTTTCGGTCTGTTCCTAGGCACTGAAAAACTGTCTGCAAGGAGGAAGAAGGAGGCCCCCCGAGAGGAATCCTGGCGGCCGGTGATTCAGAGTCCCCTGCCTCCGCATGGGTTCCAGCCAAGGGAGGCGGCCAGCCGCCATGAGGACATTATGTGCCAGGCCCCTCCCTGGGGACATGCCAGCCTCGGGGCTACAGATCACATGGTGTCCTGGGAATCCGGGTAGAGAGCAAGAGGTTAGGAGTGAGGGCACCTCGCTCCTGGAGCTGCTGGGGCCTCTTCTCTGCCTGAGGCTCAGGCAGCAGAGTCAACGAGAGGAAGAATAAGGAGGACGACAGCAGTGATAACCCAGTGGCATTTACGCCCAGACCTCATGAGCTCCCAGCAGTCATTCCCTCCCTTGCTAAAGACATGCTGAGCAGCTCTCATGCTCCGGCAATGAATAAAACTTGTACACAGAGGAGGGCATGGCTACCCACTCCGGGATTCTGGCCTGGAGAATCCCCATGGACAGAGGAGCCTGGGGGGCTACAGTCCAGCGGGTCACACAGAGTCGGACACAATGAAGCAACTTAGCACGCAAGCACGCATGTACTTTTTAAATGTATCAGTATCCCATAGATTAAAAAGAAGAAGAAGAAAATGCCGGCCCTTCACCAGACAATCAGAGAAGCACCGCTTTGGAGGAACTAACCAATGACAAAAAGCTGGCGCCCAGCCTGAGGTGCAGCTCAACAAAAAGTCATGCTGCAAAATAAATGTTTAGCTTTTGAAATGACACAAAATTTTTACGTATGCTGAAGTGGAGATAGCTTTGTTAGATCAGGGTTTCTCAACCCCTGGCACGACTGACATTTTGGACAGGATAATTCTTTATGATGCGATCTGTCTTATGCATCCTGGGATGTTAAGCTGCCTTGACATACTCCTTTCCCAATGTGGAACCAGTCCGTTGTTCCATGTCCGGTCCTAACTGTTGCTTCTTGACCTGCATACAGGTTTCTCAGGAAGCAGGTAAGGTGGTCTGCTATTCCCATCTCTTGAAGAATTGTCCACACAGTCAAAGGCTTTAGCGTCGTTCATGAAGCAGAAGTTTTTCTGGAAAACTTTTGCTTTTTCTATGATCCGGCGGATGCTGGTTTGATCTCTGGTTCCACAGCCTTTTCTAAATCCAGCTTGAACATCTGGAAGTTCTCGGTTCACGTACTATTGGCACCTGGCTTGGAGAATTTTGAGCTTTGCTTTGCTAGCATGTGAGGTGAGGGCAATTGTGCAGTAGTTTGAACATTCCTTGGCTGTGCCTTTCTTTGGGACTGGAACAAAACCTGTAGGCATACGAGTTTGCAAACCCTGGGGTCACCTGAACGGGCGACCTGTCGGATCTCCCCTCCCTAAAGTTGGCCCATGGAAGAGGCCCAGCGATCATTGAGGGCCAGTCTGAAAAGGTCACCATAGGTACCAGGAGAGCCTCAGAGACGCCGTCCACATGGCGGTAAAGCTTCAGTGCCTCCCAGAGCCCAGGGGCAGTAGGCCAGCAGCTGGACAGAAGCCACAGCATTCAGCCAGAGGTTGAGGCCGAGAGAAGGGGTCTTCGTGAACAGCTGGTCAACAAGAAGCTGGACCACGGCCTGGAGAAGGGGAGCTAGTGGAGTGGATGCTCCTAAAGACACCTCGGGAAGCTTGGCTTTCAAACCACCCATGTCTGTGCTCCAGCCGGGGCGCGGGGGGGCGGGGGCGCAGCGCAGATTCAGAGGGACTGGATGTGTGTGCTCTAACCTGGGGGGGCTCTGATTCACAGTGGCCCAGCAGGGGTCTCAGGGTCTGCCTTTTTAAAGCTCACCAGGCGATTTTGATGCACAGCAAGAGTTGAGACCTCCCTCCGAGCTCTTGGGAAGGTTGATAAGAAATAAAGGTTCAGGCAGGAAGGAAGGAAAAGAGGGAGGGAGGGAGGAGCAGACGGAAGGAAGGAAGTCTGACGACAACAAGTGTTGGTGAGGATATGGAACCACCGCAACTCACACGTGGCTTGCGGCGATGTAAAGCAGTACAGCAACTTTGGGAAGGAGTTTGGCTGTATCTCTCTAAATATGCATATTCTAAAACATACCTCGATAAAGCTGTGAAGAATAGGCTTACCCTACGGGCTGACAGCTTCAGTTGAAGGTGTGTAACCAACAGAAACGTGTGCACCGGGCTACCACAGGCAGGGCCAAGGATACGCAGAGCAGAAGTTTCTCATAAAAGTCAAAAATTGGAAACAATCTGGGAGCCGAGCAAAGGAATGCTACACAGCCGTGGACAAGAACACACTGCTGCTACCCCTGACGCGATGGAAGGAGCTCCGACACGCGGTGCTGAGGGAGAGGAGCTGGACAGAATACACACTCCGCTTATGTGAAGTTCAAGGACAGACAATAACAAACTCCATCATGGCATGATATTTACAAGGGGTAGTGCCGCAAAGAAAGCAAACAGAATGACCATCCAGAAAGTCAGGACTGTGCATACCTCTGGGTGGAGGGAGGGAGATGTAGCTTGAGATGAGCCCACAGAGAAAGGAACAGAAATTTCTTAACCAGGATAGTTACAAGGGTGTTCACTTCTCATTATCTTTTCCTCCTCCTCTGTGTTACAATCACATGCATATTTTGCAGTTTTCTTTATGTTGATATTTATGTATCTATCCCTAGGTGGCGCTAGTGGTAAAGAACCCGCCTGCCGATGCAGGAGACTCAACAGATGCAAGAGACCCGGGTTCCATCCCTGGGTCGGGAAGATCCCCTGGAACAGGAAATGGCAGCCCACTCCAGTATTCTTGGCTGGAGAATTCCAGGGACAGAGGAGCCTGGCGGGCCATAGTCTATAGGGTCTCAAAGAGCCGGATGCAACTGAAGTGACTTAGCACACACACCTATGTCTTGGCTGTGCTGGGTCTTAATTGCAGCAGGTGGGATCTAGTTCCCTGACCGGGGATCGAACCGGGGCTCCCTGCACTGGGAGTGTGGAGTCTTAGCCACTGGGCCACCGGGGAAGTCTCTACAATGTTAAGTTTCCCTTCCAGTTCCAGCAATGCTGATTCCTCAGGCTTGGGTTGGGGCCCTGGGATGAGCATTTTAAACATGCCCCCGCCACCCACCCCTGCACCCTGAAGATTCTGACTCCCAAGTTCCTGAGGCCACACCAACCTCTAAAACACCCACGTGTTCGGACGAGGAGCCTAGAAGGCCAGCCCCCCAGTTGGCAAGCTGGGCCGTCGCTGGTTAGAAGCGCCCAGGAGACCCCCAGCACCGTGGCCAGCCCACAGCAAGTCCAGTCCGAGTTGGAAAGGATGACCTTGGGGGTTTAAGGAAGGAATTCCTGCCGGCGGGTGGCACTCTGGATGCGGGTGATACTGGAGGGGAGGGTGACACAGAGTGGGTGAGTCACCGAAATCCCGTGGCAGAGGGGCTGGCGGCCCAGTGTGCCCGCTCTGGAGGCCAGGCTCGGTGACTGCCCTTTAAGGAAAACAGAAAGGATGGGGAGGAAGCATTTAAGAGGCTGCCATCGGGGAGGCGTCTGCTCAGGCTTCTGCCGAGGCGCCTTCAGTCTCCCCAGGGTCGGGGGGGTGGGGGGAGGACGGGAGCGGGGAAGCTTCAGGCCCACCCTCGGAAGACAGAGCCGCACGGATGCCGCCAATCCACGTCGGTTGCTACCCCGTTGCTGCGGGCTACCCCCACAGTAGCTCCTGAATGGCTGATCGCCTGCTAAGTGCCAGGCCCCGGGGCAATGCTGGGAAGAGAAAGACGGCAGTCTCAGCCCTCTGCTGTGGGACTCAGGGCATGAGAGGGGGCAAAGGGAGGCTTTCCTGGAGAAAGGATGCTGGGCCAGGTCCACAGGATTAGTGCGGGCTCCCCAGGGAAGCCCCCTATGCCCCAGGGGCAGAGAGAAGTGCATGGGCAAGGGTCTGGGGTGAGAGTAAGGATGAACACGCCTGGGTGCTCCCCAGGCTTGGCTCTGGGGCTTTATGCAACCACGTGGATTACCGCATGATGATGCTTTCATTCAGGTGCTGCTATTCCCATTTTACAGATGAAAAGACAGGGCCACAGAGAGGTTAGGTAGCGCGCACAAGGTCACACAGGACGCCTGCGTGGCTGGAGCCCAGAGAAGGCAGAGGGAAGCGGGGACGGGAGAATGGAGGGGGCGGAAGTGCCAGGCCTCACGAGAGGACGCTGACCTGGGTCCTGCAGCAGCCAGGAGCCCCTGAAGGAAGGAGACAGTCAGGGCATCGGACACGTTTCAAAGGTGCCCTAAGACCAGGGTATGGCCAAAGTCGAGCAACAGTGCACGGCGGACAGACACCTCCTCTCTTGTTGTGCGTTGATGGAGCCTCAATGCACCACGGTCTTTCCTGCAGACAGCACAGTCCATAGTGACTCCTGACAAGGCCATCTTGGACATGAAAGCACAAATTTTACCATGTGATGAATACAAGGAAGTGCTTCCTGGCACGAGCCTCGAAGACCCCACTTAAGCCTTTGATTAATCCTCTACAAAGCGCAGTTAAGCCACTTCCGCGGTTTCTGTTGCTGTTTTTGCTTTACTGAGGTCGATTTCATCAAGACGGAGTCTTTCTTAATTAAAACCTGTAATGAAGATTTGACTCATCAATCAGTTCCTTTGCCCACGGCACACACCACTGATCACCGCATCTTCTGCCGCCTCAGAGTCCCTGTTCTGGCCGTGATTTCTGTCCATTTCAATTCTATCGGGTCAGAATTTTGCAGATCTTAATGTTGGCATGGAGATTTGATTCTTCTGTCAATTTTTAGATCAATAACTACTTTTTTTTTTTCTTTCCCGTGCAGTTTTAGCCAATGTCAGTTTTATTTTGTGTCAGTTATTTCTACTGGCAATGTTCGTGACAGATTGGACTGGAGACGAATGGTCGGAGATTTTTTCTCAGGGAATCTGTTACAAATGGAAACATGCTTGCAAACCAGAAAAAGAACAGGGCTCTGAAGGCGGGGAGAGAGACCCAGACAGAGACCACAGAGAGAGGCTACCAGGGAGACACAGAAAGACACGGAGCCGGGAAGATACGCAGGGAGAGGGAGGCCCGTGAGGCGGCAGCGCAGCTCCTGACGGCTCCGCAGAGTCGCACGGCGCTGTTCGCGCGAGCGGGCCACCCTGCCCTGCTTCCGCTCCAGCCCCTTAAGGGGCGGCCCCACCTGCAGGCCGCGGTCCTGCCTGGAAGAAGAGGTTCTTGGAGTCCTTCCCGGCTCCGCCTTGCGTTCGCGCCAGGGAAGGGCCTTCCGCCAGGCGGACCTGGACTCTGAGACGGGCCGGGGCCAGGGCTGGTTTTGGTAGCTCTCCTCGCACCTGCCATCCCCGATCCATCAGGAGTGGCTGCATGGAGACTGGTTTTAAAAGCCTCCGAGGTTAAGTCAGCAGGAAGGAGTGCAGCAGTCAGCTGGCAGTGGGCCGGGAGGGCGGGTCTTGCGTTCGTTCCCTGCCTCTCCAGTTGGGGCCAGTGAAAGGCGAGGGCCCAGAGATCGGAGTTTGAGTCTCAGCCACAGCACCACCTCTCTGGGCCTCCGTCCATCTGGGAAATGAGACTATTTCTATGATCTGGTCTCAGGAATTGTTGGGAGGATTAAGTGAAATAAATGGGGTGAATGTGTGTGTGCGCTCAGTTGCTAAGTCTTGCCCAACTCTCTGCAACCACAGACTGTAGCCCGCCAGGCTCCTCTGTCCACGGGATTTCCCAGACAAGAATAGAGGTGGGCTGCCGTTTCTTCCTCCGGGGAATCTTCCTGACGCAGGGATTGAAGCCGAGTCTCCCGCATCTCCTGCACTGACAGGCAGATTCTTTTCCACTGAGCTATCTGGGAAGCCCAAATGGTGTATTACACAGGTGCCAATAAATATTATGAATGAACGGATTTTTTTCTTATTTATTGGGTGAGTGCATGATGAGGTAAGAAGCCCCGGGCTGGACTGTCTCACACTGGGTGTGCCAGGCCAGCTGCTTTCTCTCTCTGGCCCTCAGTTTACTCATCCATAAGATGGGTCTGCTTCTTATAAGCAGCTGAACACACACTTGGCATGTAGCCACTAGTCCCACTCCTGGGTGTTTAGCCAAGAGAGACGGAAACGTGTGTTCACACAAACCCTGGTCTAGAAGGGCTCCTGGCAGCTTAAGTCACAGTAACCCCAAACTAGGAACCGCCCAAACCCCCATGAACAAAAGACTGAATAAAGACACCCTTTTTCTTACACTCGGCAAGAAAAAGAAAGAGGTTCCGTCACACAGCAGCACTGGGGGAATCTCAAGATGTGATGAATGTGCGAAACCATACGCGTATGGTCCCGTTTCTATGAAACTCTAAAAAACACAAATCAGTTTATATTGATGAAAAGCAGATGGGTGCTTGCCAGGGTCTGGCAGGAACTATTTGGGAGGGGCATAAGAAAGCTTTCTTGGGTAATGGGAAGGCTCTAATTATGCATGGATTAGGGCAGTTGTTACACAAGTCCATACATCTGTCAAAACTTTCAAACTGTACACTCAAGATGGGTGCCTTTTATTGTATGTAAGTTGTACTTCAATATGGTTCGTTTTTAAATGGCTCCTGAGACGACCTTCTTGCAAAGTTTCCTGGGTCGGTCTATGATCAGATGGTATATACCGATGGACAGGCCAGACCTTGTCACCCTGGAACAAACTCTACAAGCGGGAGGGGTTGGGGTATTTCTTTAGATGGTACCGGAAAAAGGAGCCCACGGCACCAGCTGTGTTGAGATTCCCCTGTGAGGGTGACCCAGCTCTGGGGTCAGGCTGACCCGGGCGGGAACCCTGCCTCTCACCTTCACCAACTCGTGACACTTGGGGCAAAGCAGTTTCCCTGCCAGAGTCTCAGTTTCCAGAACATTCCTGTTTGTTAGCTCCTAGCTCTGGGCTGAACACCAGGCCATGCCATCAGCCCTCATCAAAACTGGGAGACCAGTACGGACACGGAGCGCGTCTCTGGGGCTCCCAGCTCCGCAGAGGTGGCCAGAAGCTCTTGCTCGCTGCTCCACTGGGCAGTGAGGCAGGCCTGTCCATCTAATGCGCGATGGTCTATCTGCCGCTAATCACGGTGATTCTCCCATCAGCCTCCCAGCATCTCCCTTCCTCCAGCAAACGGGCTGATGGTGAAACCACCTCATGTCAAGGTACTCAGACTGCTGCTAGCCCCACTATGGGACTGCATGATGGATGCAGGAAGTCTCCCCAGCTGCCCCGACAACCTGGGGAGCCTCAGAGGGTAAACCACCCCCTCCCTGACCACAGGCAGCCTGGGAAGACCCTGCAGGACAGAGCTGGTCTGGCTGCCCCGCAGTCCAGAACCCAGAGCAGATGAGAACCGACTCGTCATTGAGCTCGGGATGAAATCTGCACCCAGCTGCCCCTCTGACCCCAGAAGTTTCTCCTCTTCTCTCTGCTGAGGTCATCGGCCTCTTCTGGACTTCCCTGAGTGGTTTCTCCCAGTCTTAGGTGAGAAGCGGTCAAATACACCTTGACGTTGCCACGTGGGGCTTATTTCAAGAAGCACCGTGGTTGCTCTGTGATGGTCCCCTTTATGTGTCGACTTGGCTGCTGGGTCAAAGCCCAGTCTAGACGTTGCTGTGAAGATATTTTCTAGACGTGCTCGACATTTACAATCAGTTATTTAGTGAAGCAGATGACCCTCCATCACGTGGGTGGGCCTCACACTGTCAACTAAAGGTCTTAAGAGCAAAGACCGAGGATCCCCCCGTAAGAAATCTGTCTCAAGGCTGCTGCACAGAAACCCTGCCTGGGGCTCCAGCCTGCCCGAGCTGCCCTATGGATTTCTGTATGCCAGCCCCAGCATCGCTTCCGCCAATTCTTTAAAACAAATCTCTTCTTTTTTGATAGCTACATGGATAGATAGATCTCTTATCCCTTCTGTTTCTCCAGAGAACCCTGACTGATACACTCTGAGCCCACGCTCCTCACTTAAATGAACTGAGGCCCCCACCATGGCGGCACTTGTTTCCACCCATCCATCATCCAGACTCTTGTCTTCTGGTAACAATACTCTGATTTTGCTCTGGGGAGACCCCCACCCCCACCTGCTGCCCATGTGATTCATGGGGCTGACCTTGCTTCCAAGGTGGGCACAGCCGATCAGAGCAGCTCACTCTTCCCGCCAGCTGGACCCAGCTGTGCCTTCTTGCCCCACCAGACTGTGGGATGGTACGAGTCTGGAGCAAAGCCAGCAGCACAGAGAAAGAAAGACAAGGAACGGAAGGATGGAGCGCTGATGTCATCCTTTGAGCCCCTGGATTCTGCCCTTCCTGAAGCTGTCGTGAGCATGTCAGGTCTCTTCCTTGCTTGCGCCACTTGGGGCTGGGTTTCTGTCGTTTCTAACCCGCAGCCTCCTGCCTGACACCGCCTCCTTTGCAGGCCTGAGAGTGAGCAGGTGGCCACAGCTCATGGAAAGGGCCCGGTTTGTTTTGGATCCTGGTGTGTGCAAGCCAGAAGCAGAGCTGATGAGCAGAGCGGCGGAGGGGAGACTGTGGAGGGAGAAGAAGTGGGAGGAGGCACCCAGCGGGGGGTGCAGGCTGGGGGAGAGCAGGGGCGGCAGGTCAGGTGAATGCACCCCGCGCTTCTGTGGGTGTCACACACCTGCCCCTCGTCTCTCCAGGGATGACGTTGGGGGGGGGGGGGGGCGCTGCCAGGGGATTGCAGGCTGGGGGAGAGCAGGGGCGGCAGGTCAGGTGAATGCACCCCGCGCTGCTGTGGGTGTGACACACCTGCCCCTCGTCTCTCCAGGGAGCCTGCAGCAAGGCGAGGTCTCTGCTCCCACCCTCAGCGCATGATGTCCCGCTGTGTCTCCTCCATACAAATACTCAGCAGTTCCTCTGCTGGGGATCTCTCTGTGCTTTTTAATTACTTATTTATACCTGGCTTCATCAGGCCTTAGTTGCAGCATGACGGATCTTCATTTTGGCACGCGGGCTTAACTGCCCCACGGCATGCGGGATCTTCGTTCCTCAACCAGGGATAGAACCCGGGTCCCCTGCCTTGGCAAGTGGATCCTCAACCACTGGACCACCAGGAAGTCCCTCTCTGTGGCTTACTTTCCATGTCCCTCTGTGAGATGCTGCCAAGCACTTCCGCACACATTTGATTGGCCGTTTGGATCTCCTTTGTGAGCTGCCTGCTTGGGTATCTTGACCAGTTCGCTTTGGGTTGCCTGTCCTTTTCCTGTCGATCTCTGTGTGTCCTGGATGAGCCCTTTGTCTGTCGGCAATACAGGCTACATATGAAGCCGTCTGGACCTGGGCTTTCGTTTGCTGGAAGATTTCTGATTACAGTTTCAATTTCCGTGCTTGTGATGGGTCTGTTAAGATTTTCTATTTCTTCCCGGTTCAGTTTTGGAAAGTTGTACTTTTCTAAGAATTTGTCCATTTCTTCCACGTTGTCCATTTTATTGGCATATAATTGCTGATAGTAGTCTCTTATGATCCTTTGTGTTTCTGTGTTGTCTGTCGTGATCTCTGCATTTTCATTTCCAATTTTATTGATTTGATTTTTCTCCCTTTGTTTCTTGATGAGTCTGGCTAATGGTTTGTCAATTTTATTTATCCTCTCAAAGAGCCAGCTTTTGGCTTTGTTGATTTTTGCTATGGTCTCTTTTGTTTCTTTTGCATTTATTTCTAGGCTACATATGACTGCAAGGCGGGCCCAGAGAGAAACCACAGGCCACTTGTGGGGCTCACGCCTCTTCAGGATGGGTCTTTGTTGCTCAGCCGCTCAGTAGTGTCTGACTCTTTGCGACCCCATGGACTGCAGCACTCCGGGCCTTCCTGTCCATCACCAGCTCCCGAAGTTTGCTCAAACTCATGTCCATTGAGTCCATGATGCCATCCAACCATCTCATTCTCTGTCATCCCCTTCTCCTCCTGCCTTCAATTTTCCCCAGCATCAGGGTCTTTTCCAATGAGTCAGCTCTTCACATCAGGTAACCAAAGTAATGGAGCTTCAGCCTCAGCATCAGTCCCTCCAATCAATATTCAGGATTGATTTCCTTTAGGATGGACTGGTTGGATCTCCTTGCAGTCCCAGGGACTCTCAACAGTCTTCTCCAGCATCACAGTTCAAAAATATCAATTCTTTGGCACGCAGCCTTCTTTCTGGTCCAACTCTCACATCCGTACATGACTACAGGAAAAATCATAGCTTTAACTATACAAGTCTTTGTCAGCAAGGTGATGTCTCTGCTTTTTAATATACTGGTCTGGGTCATACGCAGGATGGGTCTAAAAAAAGTCAAGTTGCGAAGCTTAGATATTTTAGAAATCTCCGACCATTACACTGTGAGTACAGAAGACTCAAGCACAGGCCAAAAAGCAGGAGGGCAGGGGAAGTAGGAGGAAGTCCAGTGCGTGTTCGCCCTATGCCAGGCCCTGTGCCAGGGTGCCACCTGCTTCATCGCAAGTGCTTTTGTGGCCCTGGTGTTCCCAGGACATGCAGACCTGTCTGCACCTCAGGACCACCTCATTGGCGGTTCCCTCTGCCCATGCAGTTCCCTGCAGATCGGGCTTCTTCTTATCATCCAAGTATGTGCTTGACCACCCTCATCTCGGAGCCACCTTCCTGAGGACCACAGGTGCGGGGAGTCTCCACCCGCTGTCTGGCCTGCCTGGGTTACATTCAATCTCATTCTCATCCACCAGTTGACAAGGCGCTCCGCTGACTAGCACACTAGCATGTAAGACTCATCAGGCACGGTCCCGTCCGTCTCATTCACACTCTACCCCCAAGGCCTAAGGCAGTGTCTTCACATAACGGCTGCTCAGCCAACAGCTGTCAAACAAATGAAAGAACAAGTCTCACGATAACCCTGTCAGGCAAATACCAATGGTGTGCCCATTTCACAGATGAAAACATTGAGACTCTGAGGAGTTGGGTAACGTGTTGAAGGTCTCAGAGAGAGTGAGGGGAATCCCAGTCCTTGTGAGTCTGCAGGCTGCCCCTGCCCCTTGCCCATCTCCAGGTTTCTTTCAGCCCTGGAGGGTGGCAGATCCCGTGAACTGTTGTTAATTCTGTCTTAGGACTGGATTTCGTGGCTCCAGATGAGCTGGGCGAGGGGGACAGAAGACCTGAATGGGGAGTGGGGAAAATGCGAGGCTGGGCCCCCTGCCAAGAGGCCAGTGCATGAACAGAAGCAGGTCAAGTTTGCAAAAGCAGGGCCTACCAGCGTGCCCAAGGCATCTCCAGAGACACCCTGAGAGTCCCCCAGCCCAAACCCACCCAAGACAGAGGCCCTTCCGGCAGCAGCCTGAACGGGGCGCTCAATCCCTCCCAGGGCAGTCCAGTTCAGTCTGGCCCAGTTCCCAGGGAAGCAAGAACTGTGGGAGTTGTCCTCGACCTGAGCTTGGCTGGGAGGCCTGGAGGGGATGCCCAGCACCTCCAGAACTGGGAATTTCGACCACTGCTGGATATCTGGCTAGAAATTAGGTTAAAGCAGGTATAATCAGCTCATTAACCCCCTCGCTAGACTCCACACACACCCAGCCTGTCTCAGAGTGACGCTGCCTACTGTCGCTGTCTGCCTGGATCCGAGGAGAGCGGTACAAGTGAGATATTTTATTTATGCGTTGTGCATATTTATTAGGAAGAAGTAAATAAATTAGCTGCCTGCCATCTGCAACCACCAGCCCACACTAAGTTCCCTCTGTCCTCGTCTGCCTCGGCTGGGGCCGCACCAGCGAAGCTCAGGCCCACTAAAGAAGAGGTTCCTTTCTAGAATGATTTTTCTCCAGGGTTTGAGCAGTGCTAGGATTACCATTTTCTGGTGCTAGTTGCTGTGAGGTCCAGGCTGGCCCCAGAACTCTCCTGGCCCTTCTCTGTTGAATGGGAAAATAAAAACCATAGAACAGACTCCATACGATGGAAAAGCAAATCACCGCCCGTCCAAAACCTGAGCGGCCTTCAAGCACACCCTGGAGGCTCCTGACTCCCCACTGGTAAAGGGGCCAAACAGCGCCCCCGACACCTGCCTCAGATCTGCTGTATAATTCTGGGCACATCAGTGAACCCCTCAGAGCCTCAGTGTTCTCCTCTGTAAAATGGGAAAACAGCTGGCTTGGGGAGGGCACGGGCTGTGGGGAAGAGGATCTCATGGATGTGGGAAGCCTCTTAGGTCTGGTGGAGGCAGGCGGTAGGTGCGGCCAAGGACAGATGAGCGGGAGGGAGCCCAGAATACCCGGTGGTGCTCCAGAGCCCAGAGAAGGGCGGTGACTTGCCTAGAGCCACACAGCAATCACAGCCACCCGGAGTCTCATACCATCTGCCTCCCAGGGCGCTGAGCCCAGCGCCGTCCAAGCTCAGCCTGGATCTGAATCTTTTATGAAGCGCCATCAATCTCCCCAGAATCGCTCCTGCCCACAGCCTGCAAGCCCTGCCTCTGCCTCCCTGCAGGCCTTTCTCATTAAATGAAGTGCAGAATCCAAAGGAATTGCTTTTGATTTTCCCCGAGGGGACACCTGCCACCTCCCTCCAGGGTGCCTGCAGGGCACTGACACTCACAGACAGTGCGCAGATTTCTAGATAAAGCGTTATTGTTTAAGATGTTTGGTTTAGCATCTCAGAGCCAACGTTGGTGAGCCCCCACTAGGTGCCAACACAGCCCCCTGAAAGCCCTGGGAGGTAGAATCGGCCCAATTCACAGAGGACAGTTCAGAGCAAACACAGGCCCAGTGGGTCCCCTAATTCCTGGGCCGGGGGAGCTGAGGGGAGAGGAGCTCCCGATGCATAAAGCCAGCTTGTCCTCGGGCCACTGTCAGAGAGAGGACAGGGGTGAGCTGCAACAGGAACAGGACAGGTCAGACTCAGAGACCAGACAGGGCAAGCCTGGTGCACTCGGCATCGAGCAAGTCTCAGCCCTCCATCTCCCACACGACAGGGGTTCAACCCGGCGTCTACCATGGGCCAGGCCCTGCAATGGTTTCCCAGGACGCTCAGAAGAAATTTGGACTCCTCTGCTCAGCCTGCAGGGCCTGGTTGAGCGCTCTGCCTCACCCCACAAACACACCAGGGGCACCCCTGCCCCAGGACCTCTGCCCCTGCCCTTCCCTCCACCGGCCGCGCTTCTCTCCTGGGTCTTCCCTCCACCGGTCCGCGCACAAATGTCACCTCCTCCAGGAGGCCTTCCCTGACCACCTTGTCACCCTTTATCATCTCATCCAGTTTCTTTCCTTAAACAGTTTTATTTATTTATCTACTTTTGGCTGTTCTCGGTCTTTGTTGCCGGGTGGGCTTTACTCTAGTTGTGGGGAGTCAGGGCTACTCTCTAACTGTGGCTCCTCTCGTGTTGCGGAGCACAGGCTCTGGGGCGCGTGGGCCTCAGAAGTTGCAGCTCCGGGGCTCTAGGGCACAGGCGCAATAGTTGTGACGCACAGGCTCAGTTGCTCGGTGGCCTGTGGGCTATTCCCAGATCAGGGAGCAAACGGGCAGGCGTATTCTTTACTGGGGAGTCACTAAGAAAGGTCCCCGTTTAAAAAAAAATGTTTATGTGGCTATGCTGGGTCTTAGTTTTGATGCACAGGGTCTGTGATCTTTGTTGAGGTGTGCAGGATTATTATTTTTATTTTTTTTAAGTTGCAGCCTGCAGGATCTTTTTCAGCTTCGGCATGTGACTTCTGAGTCGTGGCATGTGGGATCTAGTCTCTGACCAGGGTCCGAACCACCGGACCAGCTGGGAAGTCCCTCATCCCGTTTCCTGGTCTTCCTTCGTTTCTGTGAACTCTTATTTATTTGTTCGCCTGTTTAGGGCCCAACGCCCCTGCTCCATAAGGACAAAGACTGTCTTGTTGGCTGCTGCAGCCCCAGTCCTTAGAGCAGTGACTAGCACCTGGCGGGCCATGGTTAACGACTACGGAACGGATGAAAGCGAGGAAAGAAGGAGTCAGTCTGCTCGGGGCCAGGCCACAGGCAGGAGGGCAGCAGCGAATGCCTGGGGTCCCACATACGATGACAGTCCCCTCCTGGCCTCCTCCCCGCCCCCGACCACCCAAGGCCAGTTCCCTGAAGCAAAAGTGCTAGGGGAGAGGGAGGCTTCCTAGGGGGAGTAGGGAGACCTGATGGGATACAGAGGGCTTCCCTTGTAGCTCAGCTGGTAAAAAATCTGCCTGCAATGCAGGAGACCTGGGTTCGATTCCTGGGTGGGGAAGATCCCCTGGAGAAGGAAGTGGCAACCCACTCCAGTCTTCTTGCCTGGAGAATGCCATGGACAGAGGAGCCTGGCGGGCTACAGTCCCTGGGGTCACAAAGAATAAGACACGACTGAGCAGCTGAACTACTACTATTACTATGGGATACAGAGAGGGAGAAATGGTTTAGAACATGAGGAATAGCAGCACTCGAGGAGATTATGTAGCCATTAAAAATGACAAGTGTGAGAAATAACATCTGCAAGGGAAAAGCCCAAGCAGAATTGCCTTACAGGCTGATGACAACCACGAGGAAGCTGTGGCCTGATTTGCAACAGCAGAACACTGGAGACGCCTTGTGATCCAGCTCGTGGGGGTGGGCAGCAGGTAGAGGAACGGTGCCCCACACAGACTCTCAACAGGGCACCTGCAGCTAGAACAACCCAGGGGGATGCTGACCCCATGAAGCCAAGTGAAGAAAAAAACAAAAACAAAACCTAGAATGGTATGTCATAGGATATCAGCAAAAATAGACAGTGGAAAAGAGACTCGGAGGGAACACATCAAAGGGTCCCCGGATGGTGAGTTGACAGAGAATGATTTTAGTTCTGTTCTTGGTCTTTATGTTTCTTTCCAAAATGGTCTGCTTTTAACAACAAATGCATCCTCAATCAGGTAGAAACTTAATTTTTTCTTTTTTTTGGCTGCTCTCTGCAGCACACGGGATCTTAGTTCCCCAACCAAGCATCAGACAGGCACCCCCTGCACTGGAAGGGTGGAGTTCTAACCACTGGGTAATCAGGGAGGTCACAGAAAGTAACTTAATTTAAAAGGATACTGTTGTTAATTTTTAACAATGGCAAAAAGCCAGAGGAATGTGCCCACATCAGTGATACACAGAGAAGGAGGGGGCATTGTAATGCCTTTTAAAAAATTGATATTGCTGTGCCTAATTATTTTAAATAGTTAAAATGCCCAACAAACGTTTTATAAGATTTCTTTATTGCAAACAGACAAAGGAACAGACACAACAGACAAAGAAAGAACCAGGAAACTGGTCAACAGGAGGGTCAGAAGACCAATTTCAGCTCAGGGACCAGGTGAGGCCTTTCCCCCTCGGGGCCTCAGTCTCCTGGTCTGTAGAATGGGATTAATCATTTGCTTCCCAATCTTGCTGCAGAATCCAGGCCTCTAGAGAAGGGGTGTGCCTTCCTTAGTGCAAGCTCAGTAAATGCTGGTGCCCTCTGCTCTCCAAGCAAGGGACATCCCAGTAGGGTCCTCCTTAATGCTGCGCTTCCATCAGGTAGGCAGGGAGTGGTCCCCAAACGCTTTGGATCTCGTACTCCCATCTACAGAAAAATGTTTGTACGCTCCCTTGCAGCAACATATGCACGTCATTTACGGACTATCCATGCTTCACTGTTTCTGCGTATCATGGCATACGACACATGCAAAAACAGAAATAATTAAATTGTGAGAAAATGCTACCGTAAACTGAAACTCGAAATTTTTTTCCATCTTCCTCTTCAAGAGACGTCCTTGGTGGGGTAGCTGCACTGCACTGTGGGGAACCACTAGCTGAGCCTGCAAGCTACTGGAGGGCAGAGGTCACCAGAGGGCTCGAGCAGCCAACTGTTCCAGCAAACTGCTGACGTTCAAGGGTGTGACAGAGGATGAGATGGTTGGATGGCATCATTGACTCAATGGACGTGAGTTTGAGCAAACTCCAGGAGGTGGTAAAGGACAGGGAAGCCTGCTGTGCTGCAGTCCATGGGGTCGCCAAGAGTCTGACACACTGAGTCACTGAACAAGAGCAGTTTGGAGGGATGTCTGTGGTTCAGGCTGGTTTACATGTGAAAGAAACAAAACAATTGCGAAAGGTCAACCGCTCAAACCAGAGTCTGACTCCTCTGATCTGAAGGAACGCTGGCCTCCTCGGAGGCACTGGGCCACTCTCCCTCTCCCTGGGCAGTCTCCCCACTGAGAACCCAAGAGAACTGGACCGAGTGATCTCTGAGGGAGGGTCCTTCCTGCTAACCCTGCGCATCACCGCCCCCCAGTCCCTTCCCACCCACTCAAGGGAGGCGGCCTCTCTCCAGACGCTGGGAGGTCCGTGATTTACATCCTCCTGGGGCCCAGCCTCACTGTAAAATACAGCCGCCCCCATCCTGCCAGCTCTCCAGGACTCCTGCCAGAGCCAGCTGCCCGTAAACCCCCAGACGTAAATCTTGAGACCCAGTTCCATCAGGACAGAAGGCAGGCAGTAAATTCATGGCTCCAGGGTCTCGGGCAGCAGCGCCTCCTGGGAGAATTCATTTTTCACCCTAGGATGAATCACCCTTGCTGGACGGGAGAGGGGAAGAATTTGTTCATTCAGTTAAAAAACGATTGCTTGAAAGGCATCCCCCTTCCTTGGGGTTCCCCAGCTGGGCTGCCAGCTCCCAGAGCTTTGCAGCCAGACAGGTGCCTCTAGGACAGGGTTCCCCTGGCAGGCCCCTCCCATTCAGCTCCCTAAAACCCACTCCTGCACATCCCCCAGCAAAAGACACCAGTGTAACTCCCCAGGCCCCGAGGAATCCCGATCAGGAAACCCCGTGCGTCACGCACGAAACTCCTCATGCGTCACGAGGTCAGCTGGGTCCCCCGCATGGCCCGCTGCCTGCCTCCCTCCGGGGGCTCTGGGCTTCAGCTTCAACCCCGCTGGGCAGACAGACCTGAAGCCCAACCAAAGTCACTACCTGCCTAGCTTGGGGACCCGGAACAGGTAAAACCACTGCTTTATCTTTTTTTTTTTTTTTCCATAAAACTACACAAATCCCCAAAGGGAGTATACGTGAGAACAGCAATTTTGGAGAGCCGTGTGGCCTTGGGGCGGGCCGTGATTTATTTCTCACCCCAGGTCGGATGCACTGGTGATTGTTTTATGTTGATCTTTCAAAAGCACCCATGTTCGAAGCGCTCTTCTTTGTGTCCAGTATATCTTTTAATGATAGCGCAACGTGCAGAATCGAAGCGTAGCGGGCCACCACTTCAGGGAGGGGAAAGAATAGGAATGCAGAGATGTTTATTACACACAGAAGAAGTTTCTAGAGGCGTGCACTAGGAACAGATGACGGTTTTACCGACTGTGGGAGAAGAGGGACTTGACAAACAGGAGACAGACGCTGAGGAGAGACTCTTCAGGGAAGTATTTTGAGGTTTTCTATCTGAACCACGTGACCCTCGAGCTCTCAGGCCAGCCGCCTACCAGTGGACAGTTGCTTTACGCTCTTTAGTTTTTTTCACTAACATTACAGTGAATGTCCTTATCCATGTTGCCTTATGCATCTATGTTAGATTTTTCCTGAGCATAGATCCTTAGAAAAGGGATGGGTGGGACTTCCCTGGTGGTACGGCGGTTAGGAATCCGCCTGCTAATGCCAGGAACACAGGTTCGATCCCTGGTCGGGGAAGATCCCACGTGTCGTGGGGCAACTGAAGCCCACAGGCTGCCCCTACTGAAGCCCGCTTGCCCGGGGCCTGTGATCCAGAGTAACGGAAGCCATCGCAAGGGGAAGCCGGCACACGGCAACCAGTGAGCCGCCCTCGCTTGCCGCGACTAGAGAAAGCCTGTGCGTAGCAACAAGGACTTGTCGCAGGCAAAATAAAAAGGTTTCAAAGAGAAAAGGGATGGCTGAGTCACAGGATGTGAGCACTTTGCATAACTGTCAAACTGTCCCCCCGCCCCCTCCCGAAAACGGTCCTACCCGCTCGCTGCACTCACCAGTCTCTGCTCACTCACGGTCTCACCAGCAGTACACGCTTCTGATCTTTTCGTTTCCCCTCAAAGCTGATCGTGTGCTACCGTTTCTATGAGCATCTTTCCTGATGCTAATACAGCAGTCCCCCGAGATCAATCTTCTCATTCACTTTCTGGTCATTTGCGCGGCGGCGTCTAGGAACTTCCTGCTCAAATCCATTACACTTCTCCTAAATGGCTTCCTTTTCTTATTGATTTGCAGACTTCCTTGCACTCTAGATATTATTCTTTTTTTCAGTTTAGTCGCTCAGTCATGTCTGACCCTTTGAGACCCCATGGACTGCAGCATGCCGGGCCTCCCTGTCCATCACCAACTCCCGGAGCTTATCCAAACTCATGTCCATAGACTTGGTGATGCCATCCAACCATCTCACCCTCTGTCGTCCCCTTCTCCTCCTGCCTTCAATCTTTCCCAGCATCAGGGTCTTTTCCAATGAGTCAGTTCTTCGCCTCAGGTGGCCAAAGTATTGAAGCCTCAGCTTCAGCACCAGTCTTTCCAGTGAATATTTAGGACTGACCTCCTTCAGGATGGACTGGTTGGATTCTTTGGTTAATACTGATCTCTTTCTGGCTGTCTCAGGGCTTCGAGGCGGCACGCAGGATCTTCGGTTGTCATGTGCAGGCTGTTCCCTCGCTGCTGCACATGCTCCAGAGCACACGGCCTCAGCGGTTGCAGCTCACGGGCTCAGTTGCCTTGTGGCACATGGGATCCTAGTTACCCGACCAGGGATCGAACCCACGTCCCCTGCATTGGAAGGCAGAGTCTTAACCACCGGACCACCAGGGAATTCCCTGGATTAGGTATGCTTTAAAGACTTTTCCTCCTGGCCTGTGGCTTGTCTTTGAACCTTGCGAATGGTTTCCTTGGTCATACAAAACTACATTTTTTGGTGGTCTACTCTCTCCATGCTTTCTTTCATGGCATCTGCTTTTGGAGTTTCTATTCCCTCATCTGATAACCAGAGAAGGCACTGGCACCCCACTCCAGTACTCTTGCCTGGAAAATCCCATGGATGGAGGAGTCTGGTGGGCTGCAGTCCATGGGGTCGCACAGAGTCAGACACGACTGAGCGACTTCACTTTCACTTTTCACTTTCATGCCTTGGAGAAGGAAATGGCAACACACTCCAGTGTTCTTGCCTGGAGAATCCCAGGGACAGGGGAGCCTGGTGGGCTGCTGTCTATGGGGTCGCACAGAGTCGGACACAACTGAAGCGACTTAGCAGCAGCAGCAGCAGCAGCAGCAGCAGCATCTGATAACCTGGCCTTGCAGGGTTAATACGAGGAGTGAATACGGCATCTAGTAGGGCTGAGCAAATACGCCTAAAAATGACAAGGACGGTCGCTGGTAAGGGGGTGGGTCCTCCTGCCTCACCCTGCCTCCCAGTCCCCTGGCAGCCAGCAGGAGCTTTCTGAAGATAATCACTCTCCTGCCTGAAAACCTTTCAGCTGCCTCAAGAAATGACGCATAAACCGCTTTCGTGGTTGATTTCAAGGTCTCCCGCACCGGGCAAGTGCATGAATGCGTCATCAGTTGGATGGGGGTGGGCACTCCACAGGGCACAGCGGCAGGGCGAGCCCAGGGTCGCGAGGTCCTCTGAAGAGAGCTGCACATCTGGTTTTCTAATGTGAAAGCTCCCCGCCTCCTCCCACCTACCCTTAAAATTTAACAGCAAATAATTTGTTTAAGCTACTGTCAGTGCCAAGCGAGGTGTATTCACGGGCTGGGTATGGTCGTCTCTGCCCTGCCAATCTGGCCAGACCCACCTTTCCGGAACGGAGCCGCACTCCCCCGCCCCCAGCCACTTCATGCAAGCCCACACTGCACAGTGTGGACACGGAACGCTTTTCTGAGTTCTGCTTTCTTGCCCGCTGATCTGTGGGCCTAAAGCGCCCTTCCCTGCTCCTTTCCTTCCTGGCCGACTCACCATTGCTCTTTGGAACCCCAGTCAGAGAGTGAAAATCGCTCAGTCGTGTCAGACTGTTTGTGACCCCATGGGCTGAACAGTCCATGGACGCATTCTCCAAGCCGGAATACTGGAGTGGGTAGCCTTTCCCTTCTCCAGAGGATCTTCCCAACCCAGGGATTGAACCCAGGTCTCCCGCATTGCAGAGGATTCTTTACCAGCAGAGTCACAAGGGAAGCCCACTCAAGCCAGATGTCAACACCAGTTCCCCAACCCAGAGAGAGTTCCATGTTCCTCACCTGAGTGCCCCATCACTCGTGACTCTTGGGACTGGAATTCCAAAGGAAGCAGCCTGGGGTCACAGAACGAGCCTTGGCTTGGGAGAAAGACACCCCTGGGATGAAATTCCCGCTGTGCTGAAACCCAGCAGTGCGTTCTCAGACAAGCGACTTAAGCCCCCTGCGCCTCAGGTTCCCAAGTGTGAGACGGAGACACTGAGCTCTGAACTCAGGTTGGGTTTCTGAAATGGTATAAGCCGAAGAACTGATGCTTTCTATTTGTGGTGTTCGAGGAGACTCTTGAGAGTCCCTTGGACCTCAAGGAGATCAAACCAGTCAACCCTAAAGGAAACCAACCCTGAACATTCATTGGAAGGAGCGATGCTGAAGCTCCGATACTTTGGCCACCTGATGCCAAGAGCCGACTCATTGCAAAACACCCTGAGGCTGAGAGAGATTGAAGGCCGGAGAAAAAGGGGGTGACAGAGGGTGAGAGGGTCGAATGGCATCACCGCCTCGAGGGACAGGAGTTTTGGCAAGCTCTGGGAGACGGTGAAGGACAGGGAGGCCTGGTATGCTGCATGAAGTCCAGGGGTGACTGAACAACAGATCAGAGAAGGGACCAGCACTTAGTGGGGCTTAGTAAGAGTTTGCAGAATGAAAGGACAAACTTCAAAAACAAATATTTTCTCAGAATGCTCTGAACGCCCCACATGGAAAAGTTAGCTAATTTTCTGGAAGGGAGCCCAGGGGTTCCCTACACTCCTGAGCAACCTGTCCTTTACTACCATCTCCTGATTTCAAAGAAGGCCACGGACTATCTGCCCCTCCGTGGCATGCCCTCTGAGGAGCCATTCAAGGACTGTGGAGGAGTCCCTGGAGGGTAAACTGAGGCAGACCAGCCAAAGGAAGAAGAGTCGGCAGATCCAAGCCCCTGGTGTTCGGGAAGCACCGCCAGAGGCAGCAGCCCACACGGTTCAGCCGCACACGTGCACGCTCTGTGAGAGCTCGGCCTCCTCGGTCTTCAGCACTGTGTGCCCACGTCTGGCACACAACAGGAGCTCAAAAAAACATCCGCTGGTTGAGTGGGCTGCTAATTAAATAATACCAATAAGGATGCGTTGCAGGGACTTCCCTGGTGGTCCAATGGTTAGGAATCTGCCTGCCAACATGGGTTCGATCACTGGTTGGGGAAATAAGATTCCACATCTGAGCCCGAGCACCCTAGAGCCTGTGGAAACCAACAAGAGAACCCGCCACAAAGAGAAGCCCACGCCCTGCAGCTGGAGAGCAGCCCCCGCTCGCTGCCGTTAGAGAAAGCCTGTGCCCAGCAATGAAGATCCCGCACCGGCAAAACACGAACGTTATGCTAAACTCCTAAAAGGGTGATATGGCTAACAAACCAATAGCATTAAAAAAAGGGGGGGATGGTCTGCAAAGCACAAACTGCCATAAATATGCAGTTCCCCACGAAGGGATTTGCTGCCCCTCCACACTCAGATCTCTCCTGGCCGGCTCCCGAGCTGGGGGCCCAGGGCGGGACACTGCGAAGATGGATGGGACAGGGTTCCTGCCCTGCGGAGCCCGAGTCCAGCAGAGAAGAGAGACGAGCAGACACATGGTTATGTTCCACTAGGAGAGAAGCTGGAACACAAATGTGGGAGAGGCCGATTCTGCCGTGTTGGAGGAGGGGACAACAGGAGGCCGCACCCTGCCCTGGTCTAAGGCAGGAACCCAAGGAAACACTAATTTGCTGGGTGAGAAGAGGCACTCCAGGAAGAGGCGGCCGCCTGAGCGAAGGCTCAGAGGTGGGGCAGAACAAGGTCTATGCATGATTCTGGAGCAAAGAGAGGTTACTGCAGCCAGATCCCAAAGGGCTGGGAATATCAGAGGCCTCCAGCTTCAAAGGCAGCGTCATCTGACCCCTCAGAGTTCGTTTAAATTGACGCTCAGCATTTTAAAGTTGGCTGGTAGCACTTAAAACCGGATTTTTAGCTTCTCTAGGAAAAAAGAAAACACAGCAACAACAAATAGGATCAGAATATCTGGTGGGCTAAGCCAGGCTCCTAGGAAGTCTAACTTTCTGTTTCAACTCTGTCCTCCAGGCTCATTTTGCTCCCTTCAAATATTTATTGAGCAAGTACTATGGTTGTTCCTGTTGGGTTTCTCCCCCTAAGCCTACCTGGGTTTCTGCTGTAGAAAGTCAACAGCAATCTAAAGAGAAATGATGCAAATGAACTTATTTAAAAAACAGAGACAGACTCAGACTTAGAGAACGATATCATGGTTACCAGGGGGGATGGATAGAGGGGAGGGATAGTTAGGGAGTTTGGGATGGGCATGTACACACTGCTATATTTAAAACGGACAATCAGTGAGGACCTAGTGTGTAGCACATGGGACTCTGCTCAAGGTTATGTGACAGCCTGGGTGGGAGGGGGCTTTGAGGAAGAATGGATGCCTGTATATGAGTGGCTGAGTCCCTTTGCTCTCCACCCGAAACTGCCACAACACTGCTAGTCAACTGTGCTCCAGTACAAAATAAAACGTTTTTAAAAAAAGGAAAAAGTCAACAGTGAAGGAAACACTTGAATGAGGTTTTTGTTTGTTTGTTTCCCCACTCCCTTTATAAGCAAAATTAATGCGCAGATCTGTTGTCCTTTTGCCCACAAAGTGAAAGAAAAAGAGATACTATTAAAAAAAAAAAGAGAGAGGAGAGAAACACCAGGTCTACAATGTTATACCACCCTTGGCTGGGCGGGGGGAAGCAGGCGATTCTGCACACTGACATCACAGTCTGCATCACGGGACATAACTTCCGCCACTCAAAGGTTGATGTGCATTTCTGGAAGTACGGGGAGACGTTTAAAGTCGGCTTCAGTGTTGACACCGCAGTTAGTAAAACCAAACAAAAGATCCTTTCTCAAGTCTGGCCGGCTCTTCTTAAATTTCTCTGAGCCCCCACTACCTGATTTAAGGAAACAAGCAGATGTTTCACAGCAGGAAGCACATTAGCTCCAGATGCTGCCGCTTTGTTCAAGACGTGCACACAGATGCACTGGCAGACACACACACACACACACACACACACACACACACGGAGGACTTGGGGCAGTGAACGTTCGCAGCTCCCCTTCCAGCGCTTGGCATGCCCACATGGACCATTTGTAACCTCTGCCTGCAAATCTGACAGAAAGATGAGCAGCGGGAGTATGTAGCCAATCAGATCCCACCCCGTCGTCTTCCCACTGTCTCCTAGGTAACCAGCAAAGGGACCCATCAGCTAGCTGGGTACCACGGGGACGGACACACACACGATCCCCTAAAAGTCCATAATTGCAGAGCCGCTGGATGAGCCTGTCAGAACCCTGGACAGTTCCCCCAGCACGCTTTCAGTGCCTTTGGTTCCCGCCCATCCGGCAGTCTCAGCTCCTACAGCTTTCCCCGCTCCGCCCCTATACGCCCCTATACCCATGCCTATATGCCCCTATACCCATGCCCCTCTACCCTATGCCCATATGGGCATGCCTCTCCCACTGTCATCTCCATCACTCAAAACCTTGCTCATCTTCAGAGCCAAACCAAGTCCTTGGTCAAGACTTCTGATACCTCCCATTACAGAATAAAGCCCACCCTCCTCTCCTGTGGGGATCTGGCCTTCCATGACCTGGCTCCTCCAGCCTCTTCACTCAGCACGCTCCTCCTTTGCTTCTTTCTCTTCCTCCAATAGGTCAAACCCGTCCTCCCCACACTACGCCTTAGAAGCCAGGGCTTTTGACACTTGCTGTTCCCTCTACCTATACAGGAGAAGGAAATGGCAACCCACTCCAGTATTCTTGCCTGGAGAATCTCCTGGGAAGAGGAGCCTGGCAGGCAACAGTCCATGGAGTCGCAAGGGTCAGACATGGCTTAGCGACTAAACCACCAACCTACCTACACAGCTCTTCCTTCTGCTCTTGGATGGCTGAGCTTTCTTTTTCTTCCGTCTTGGCTCAAAAGTCACCTCCTCAGAGAGGCCCTCCCTGATAGCCCCCTTGGCCATCCTCTCTAAAGACGTCTCCTCCTCTGGGACTCTCCACTACATCACCCCATGTTCCTGTGCTGTCTCCAGTTCACCGCTGATGTTGAAACGATCCCATTCCTATTTACCTGCTTGCTTGTTCTCTGTCTCTCCACAGAATGTAAAGTCCCTTACATGAACCAGGGTCTTACATATCCCCAGCCCCCAGAACAGGGCCCAGGAAATACCTGGTGAGTGACTAAAAAGTCATTTCCTCCTGGCTGCTTCTGTATTTCGCCCTCTCTCTACTAAGAGAGTCGGGCGTGATGAGTTCTATTAACCCTCCTGGCTAACATTCCAAAAGTCCATTAGAGAGCAGAAAGGACTGCCATACGGAGGAACATTAATCAGGCCACACCACGGGAGGAACTTGCCGGTGGAGATCCGACTGTCTCCACTGGGTCGCAGGGCCCTCCTCCCCTGAGCAGCCTCTCTGACCGGGAATTGGCTGCTGCTTTCAATTCCATGTTCCCCAGGCACTGGGCACCTTGAACTTTTGTTATCTGAGGGACTGGGGGGCAACCTGAGGCTGAGGACTGGCATTTATTTTTCTGATCCCACACAGAGATCAGCAGGAGCCTGGAGGAGGGAGGCAAGTATCCTCTAGAAGGGTTTACTGCGGTCAACAGAAGGGAATCTGTTGCTGTCTATGGGGCCACAAACCTCAAGGTGATGGTTCATTAGAACACAAGTTTCTCTCTCTCCGTCTACCCCCCGCCACACACACAAACACAAACACATCCCTCAAAAGCATCATGAAGAGTCGCAGAGTTCCCCAATTTCTGCGGCCGTGTGTGTTTCTCTTCAAGAGACATGACTACTGCATAAGGTGCTAAGGACTGTGCAGTGACCCAGACACACACTGCGTAAGTGTGTGCTGAGCACAACCACACTTTTGGCCAACCTCACTGGGCAAGGCTGGCCGATGGATCCAAGTAGCCACACAGCAGACACAACCCAGACTGGATACCCCCAAACCCTAGGAGTGGGGAGCCTCAAGATGACTGCTCATAATCCAGAAACCCACCCTGAGTTGAGTGCCCCACTGACCAGTACAGTGGCTCACTTCCCCAAATCTAAGCACGCGTGCATGCTCACTCAGCTGTGTCCGAACCCCACAGACCGCAGCCTGCCAGGCTTCCCTGTCCATGGGACTTCCCAGGCAAGCATATGGAGTGGGCGGCCATTCCCTCCTCCAGGGGAGCTTCCCGACCCAGGGATCAAACCAGTGTCTCCCCTTGCCTCCTGCACTGCAGGTGGATTCTTTACCTGCCGAGCCGTCCGGGAAGCCCCATCCTCACCCCACCAAACCTGAAGCAGATGTAAAGATCCGGAACGGAAGATGGGGATTAGTATTTCTTGAGCACCGACCACTTGCTAAGCCATGTTAACACTGACTCTCCAAGACCACCTGCAAGGGTACCTTTCCCATTTCACGGATCGAAAATCGGAAGCTCAGAAGAACTAAGCAGTGGCCCCAAGGTCACACAGCTGGTCAGCAGAGACGCTAAGCTGGGGCCCTGAGTCTGGTCTCCAAGCCCACTCTCCCTTCCCTGGGCCCTTAACTTACACTGCCCAACAAGTGGACAAGCTGGTGTTGTTCAGAATGTCCCTCCTGCTGGCTGAAGCTCTTCTCTGAGGATGCCAGGCCTGCGGCCCCATCTCTGCAGCCCTCTCTCTCCCTCACTCAAGCTCGGCTGACCTCCCACAGGGCTCCCGTCCAGCTGGGCCCACGTCGTAGAGTTTCTCATCTGAGACCTGGCCCACGGGAAACCATTTTCCCGAGGCCCAGAGTCAGCTGGGGATTTTTGTCTTTTTAAAATAGCAATTTCCTGCCAGGCGAGGGTGGAGACACCAGTCACCCTCCGATTCAGCGCCGAATTCAGAGATCAGTCTCAGAGATTTCCCAAGGAAAACTCAGACGCTGGGTATCTCATGGCATTGAGGGAGGGGATGGGGGGCTCCTCTTCAAGACGGTGGCCAGCGTCAGGCGAAAGGTCTGCAGGCATCACAAGACCCCTGCACCTCGTACAGGTCACCCGTGAGCCTTGGGCACGCCCACGTGCATCTCAAACACACCACCCACGTGCCAGCATGCACGCCTCACACACAGACACCACCCACGCGCCTCACCCATGGCGAGTGGGCATCCAGGAGCAAGGCAGTAACACCCTCCGTCCCAGGACATCACAGCTTCCCACTTGCCAGTCTGCCCTGGGCTGTGCGCAGTGCCCAGGGGTCTAGATCTCACATTTTCCTCCCTAGGCAGGCCCTCCCCTTAGGGACACAGAAAGTGAGCCCCGCAGAGCCTGAAGGACAGGTCCAAGACCACGGAGCACGCCTGTGGCTGAGCTGCGCCGTTTTCTGAAGGCTGGTGCTGGGCCCCTGGCTCTGAAGATGCACTCTTAATTTACTCCTCTCCTTGGAGGCAGCTCCATGGTGCCGGCTCTACCCACCTGCCCCCTCCCTCCACCGAAAGGAAGGAAGCCTGGGCACCTGCCCCGCCCCCACCTTTGCCCGGGTTCCAGAACTGACCTAGCGTTGGGGACAGGACAGGAGGGGCAGGGACTTGCTCTCAGCAGTCCCCCCTCCCCGCTTCCCTCATGCCCCATTCAAGAGCACCCTGGGCTGGACTGGACACGGATCTTTTCCCAAGAATTGAGCCTGGTCCGACGGGAAGGAGTCAGGGCAGGGGGCTGGCACGACCGAAGTCTCGCCAGTAACGCAGACCTAGGTTCGTTCACCTCCAGCTTTTCCACCCAGCGGTGTCGTGACCTTGGGCGAGAGGCATCCTCCCTGGAGCTCAGTGCCCTCCCTGGCCAGGAGGAAAGAACAGCGCCCTCCACAGGGGTGGCCGCGAAGATGAAAGCCAGAGGCGGAAGTGTGGGCCCGGACGCACAGTGCTCGCTGCCTCTAAGCCCGCCTTCGTGCCCCCCGAAGTGAGCCGAGGGGGGGCACTGCCATCCCCGTCTGGCTCTGCCCCCTCGACACTGTTCTGGCAATTCACCGAAGCCGAACTTCCCTCGGTGATGGCCGGACCCGGGCGCGCGGGTCCTCCTTAACCTCCAGCCCGCGCGGCCAGCGGCCCCGACCACAGGTAAGTGGCGGGGCAGCCCGGGGGGCGGCCGGGCGGAGGCGGCTGCGCCGCCGCGCTGCGGCAGGGCCCGGTAGGCTCCCCGCCCTCCCGCACCCCTTCCCTCTCTGCAACTTTGAGGAACTGCAGACTCTGGGGTCGTCGTGGGGCTGCTGCCGGGCGCGCGGAGGAAAGTTGGGTCCCAGCGACGGCAGCCTCGGGATCCCCAGGCCGCAGCCGCGGTGAGCGCGCGCACACCGGACCCCCCCCCACTCCGGGCCAACTCGCGGGGACGCACGTGGTCGCTGCGCCGGCTCCGGCCGCTCCAAGGACCGGACTCACGCGCCGGTAGCGGGCTGCGCCCTGGGGCGTCCAGAGCCCTACGCCCCCCACCCCCAGCCTCAAGCGGTCGCCCGGGCCCCGGTCCCACCTCCGCGCGCCCCGCGCAGCCGCCCGCTGTGTCCCCCACCCCCGGCCCAGCTGCGCTCCAAGCCGCATGTCCTGCGGTGACCCTTCAGGCTCGGCGCTTCAGGCGCTCCCCTCCCGCGCCTGGGAAGCAGACCGCCGTCCGCCCCTCGCCTCCCGCGGGGGTCCCCAGCGGGCGCCCCCCGATCAGCCCGGCGCTGGGCCCGCCCTCCTCGCCCCGCGCCGCGCCGGTGCTCACCGGCCTGGGCGGCGGCCGCGTCCTACCTTCGTCCGGCAGCCGCTGCAGGCAGAACGCGAGGTTCCTCCGCCAGCCCCGCATCCCGGCGGCCGCCCTGCGGCCCGGCCCGGCCTCGCCAGCCCGGCCCCGCCCCCGCCGGGCCCGGCGGCTCAGCGCAGCTCTGGGGAGGGCCGTGCGCCCAGGGCGCGGCGGGCATGGGCGGCCGCCGAGGGTCGGGGGGCCCGGGCGGCCGCCAAGCGCTCGGCTCGCCTCCGAAGCCCGCAGCTGAGCAGAGGCGCCCCGAGAGCGCGCGCTTTCCCGGGCGCGGGGGCGCGGCGGCCGGGGCCGGCGGGGGCGGCGCGGAGCGCGGCCGGAGGGGCCCCCGCAGCGGCCTGAGCCGGCTCGCCGCGCCAGCCTCCCGCGAATCCGCGCTTAGCACGTCCCAGGAACGCTGATCACCGCGAATCAGACCGTGAATGAAAGAGTGAAAACAATGAATGCCTGAATAAATGGGCGCATAAGGGGGGGAATCAGTGAGTGAGTGCATGGGTGCACGGATGAGTGAGAAACGGTGGCGGGATGAGTGAGTGAGTGAGTGAATGGGAGTATGATTTATGGAAACGAGCGAGTGAATAAGTGGGGGGTGGGGGGGAATGCATCAATAAGGGGCTGAGTAAACGAAAGAACGAGTGAATCAGTGAGCCAGCGAGTGTCCGCAGGCTTCAGGCTTGTAAAAGGCAAGCGACTTTCTACAGCAGCCCTCACCTCTGCCCTGCGTGTGGGGTCTTCGAGTTGTATCTTGGGGTAAAGGAGGTTCAGAGAGGGCAGGCCCTGCCCGTGGACCCAGCAAAGGCTGGAGGCCAGAGGTCAGAAGGTCTGTCTGTCTGCAGGCTTTGTCCACTGAAGCCCACCAGAGCTCCCTTCCATCAGCGCAGCAGCCAGGAGGCAGGAAGCTCCCAAGGGCGCAGAGTTTCTGAGGAAGAACAGCCAGGGAAGGGGCACTGGGAGTCCCAGCCTTGGAAATCAGACTCGCTTCTTCCTTTAGAATGGGGGGAGGGAGGTGTGTGAGCAATCCAGACAAAGGAATACCACACAGCCATTAAAACAGGAGGAGAGAGCCCTGGAAGAGGGCAGAGTGGGGCACACGTTTATAAACTGTGCAGGAAAAAAAAAGCGAAGGCTCTGCCTTCTTGTTTCCTCAAGCATGTGGAAAATTCTCTCTTGTGGACACGCAGATCCCCTTGACAAAGTGGCTGGGAGCAGATGGGACAGACTCTGTTCTCATTGCATCCTCGTTTGTGCTTCCTGAAAATGTTTCAAGTGATTTTACTTTTTATTTAAAGTTATTTTAAGTCGTTTTATTTATTTCCGGTTGTGCCGCGTCTTCTTTGCTGTGGGTGCTTTTCTCTAGTTGCGGCGGCCCCTCCTGTTGCCGAGAACAGGCTCTGGGGGCACGGCTTCGGTAGTTGCGTCTCCCAGGCTTCCGAGCACAGGCTCAGCAGCACTCAAGAAGCGCATGGGCTTAGCTGCTCTGCCGCACGTGGGATCTTCCCGGACTAGGGATCAAACCTGTGTCTCCAGCATTGGCCGGCAGATTCTTCACCACTGCGCCACCAGGGAAGCCCTTGAAATTTTGAACTCTGGAAATGCATTAAGGAGTTCATCCTCAGTCATATCTGACTCTTTTTTGACCCCCATGAACTGTAGCCCACCAGGCTCCTCTGTCCGTGGAATTCTTCAGGCAAGAATACTGGAGTGGGTTGCCATTTCCTCCCACAGGGGATCATCCCTGCCCAGGGATTGAACCTGCGTCTCCTGCATTGGCAGACGGCTTCTTTACCACTGCGGATTACCTATCTAAAAAAAATTAAGTAAAGTTCTTAAATAAATAAAATTTTATGACAGCAAGAAAAAGCATTTGTACCTCAGTAAAGGCTGCTTCCCCCCTGCCCAATCAAGTCACCATGTTTGCCTGGCTGCCTCCCTCCCCCCTCCTGCTCTGAGAGGGAGGGGGTCTTGCTAGTCAACAGCAGAGTGAAGTAGGAACTCGGGGCTCAGCAGAGAGCACTACCCTCCACTAGCTGGGGGAAGACAACTGGCCTCTGCTTGCATCTTGGGTTAGTCTGTGTTTAGCCAGGTGTCCTTGGGCAAATGACCTTATCTCTTTGAGCCACAGATTCCCCACCTGCAAACGAGGACCCATCATAAGTGTCCTTGCAGAGTCTAGGAAAGCTGGAGCCGGGTGCTTGTATTCCAAAAGGCAATCCCAGGCGTCTTGATCCTATCAGTGAAGCCAACCTTACCTTTGGCCTTCAGAAGTACCCCTTTTGTAAGGTAAGCGTGGGCTTTTATGGGATCTTAGATCCCCAATATTTCTGCAAAGTTGGTGCAATTCACCCATGTTACAAAGGAGGACAGTGTGGCTGAGAGAGGTTATGTCTTTCTCAAGGTCACACAGCCAGAAGTTGGCAGATCTGGCCATCACACCCAGATCTGCCCAGCTCCAAGCACCCCCAGACAGTGCCGCACACACAGTCTATCTGATCCACCTGTCACCTATTTGTGCTCCTGAGACCCTCAGATGGGTCACAGCCCAGCCCCGTATTCATCGTGAATCATCAATCGCTTCAGTATGTCGGGCGCAGGCCCAGGGGGTTGGGGTGAGGCCAGGGCAGATCAGCACAAAGGCCTGAGTCCGCTGTGCTGACTCCGCCACTTGTCTTATTGGCCGAGAGCTTTTGACGAGGAAGTACGTTTCTCCCGGCAGCAGAACTGTGAATCACTACTGTCTGTACCCAGACGGATGGCCTCACGCATGGCCCAGATGCCCGCAGCCCAGAGGATGACGGGGCTGGGATCGCTGATGGGACAGGCAGCGCTGCCAGTGCCAAGGTCAGGAGGGCAGGGCCAAGCCCTGGGACTCTCCAGGATGGGCCGTGTGGGCAAGGGGAGAGCCTTTTGGCTCCTGCTACTGCAGAGTATGCCACCCTACAGTCAAGTGGCATAAAGCAGTCAAGTTATTATGGCTGTGAATTCTCGGGTCGGGAATCTGGACAGGGCAGAGGGCATGTCTCAGTTCCATGATATCTGGGCACTCAGCAGGGAAGGCTGGAGGCTGGCACCGTCCAGAGGCCTCTTGCCTCTCTGGTTCCTGAGCTGGATGGCGGCCTCAGGGCAGCTGAACTGCTCGAGTTGGGCTGGGAGCTCCCAGAGTGAGCATTTCAAACAGCATAGGAGGAGCCCGCTCCACTTTCACGACCCTGCATCAGAAAGCACAACCCTCACTTCCTGTTTATTCCTTTCTGTTTGTTTGTTTTAAAGCATCTCTTTATTTAAAAATGTTATAAATGCAATACGTATTGTTGTGAAGAAAATAAACTCAAATTATACAGACGTATCCTTAAAGCAGCCACCAGCCCCCCACATTCCAGGCACAGATGCCCCCTCTTATGAGAGGAGTGTCAAAGGATTTGCACACACTTTTGAATCCCACAGAAGGGAAAAAAAATATGTCAGAGGAAAGAAGAGGAGGAAGAATAACAGAAGAAATCCTACTCGCTGAAGGAGAAGAAAGAGAAGAAGTTAGAGATGACGAAGAGTCAGACAAGAAATCATTTGCCAGGAGGAGTGATCAGAGAAATTCCAGTAATGAGAAGAGTGATGCCTGGACAGGTAACGTTAAGGCTGCTGCTGCTAAGTCGCTTCAGTCGTGCCCGACTCTGTGTGGCCCCAGAGATGGCAGCCTACAGGCTCCCCCGTCCCTGGGATTGTCCAGGCAAGAACACCGGAGTGGGTTGCCATTTCCTTCTACATCGCTTGAGAGTGAAAAGTGAAAGTGAAGTCGCTCAGTCGTGTCTGACTTTGAGATCCCATGGACTGCAGCCCACCAGGCTCCTCCATCCATGGGATTTTCCAGGCAAGAGTACTGGAGTGGGGTGCCATTGCCTTCTCCAAACATTAAGGATAGGAACAAGGGAAACAATAGCAGCCTGAATTGGAGGAACTGTAGTAGGAATTTGTTGTTGTTCAGTTCCTGAGTCGTGTCCAACTCTTTCGACCCCATGGACTGCAGCACGCCAAACTTCCCTGTCCTCCACTATCTCCCTGAGTTTGTTCAAACTCATGTCCATTGAGTCAGTGATGCCATCCAACCGTCTCATCCTCTGTCATCCCCTTCTCCTCCTGCCCCCAATCTTTCCCAGCATCAGAGTCTTTTCTAATGAGTCAGGTCTTCACATCAGGTGGCCAAAGTATTGGAGTTTCAGCTTCAGCATCAGTCCTTCCAATGAACACCCAGGACTGATCTCCTTTAGAATGGACTGGTTGGATCTCCTTGTACTCCAAAGGACTCTCAAGATTCTTCTCCAACACCACAGTTCAAAAGCATCGATTCCTTGGCACTCAGCTTTCTTTATGGTCCAACTCTCACATCCATACATGACTGCTGGAAAAACCGTGGCTTTGACTAGACAAACCCTTGTGGGCAGTAGGAATAGGAGGGTTAAAAAGGAGAGGCTGTTCTGTGGGAGGGAGAGGAGAAACAGAAGTGTGCAAACACCAAGGCAATATGTGCGGAGTAATGCCAGGGAAATAGTAACAAGAATGGCAGCAAGTGAGTAAGCTTGCAGTGTGATAGGACCAGGGGAGAAAGTGGAATAGACACGGGAAGAGGAGCCAAGAGTGTGGGAGAAATGAGTTCTTGATGAGGGGGGAAGCCGAGGAAACGAGAGGTGGTGTGGCAGAGATTCAGGATCCAGAAGGCTCTGGAAACAGGGAGTAAGGACCACATTTCCAAACCAAAGAAACAAACAGCTGGAAGGAGGCTTCACGTTCATCTAGTTCACCTTCCCATTTTACAGATGGGGAAACTGAGGCTTCTAAGCTTAGTTAGTAAGCTTGCTTGCTGCATGTATAACACTGACTGATGTGGGGTTTTGAGCCCTCATTCTTGTGGCCCTCAGGGAGGATGGATTGGAGAGGCAAGGTCAGAAGCAGGGAGGCTGATGAGGGGTATGTGATGGTCCCGGTGAAGGTGGAGGGCCATGCCCTGGGGCAGGGATCCTAGAGATGACTGAAGGGGAGGAGGCACATATGGTGACGTTGTGTGATGCTCCAGCAGTGAAGGCTGGGTGAATGCCCCACGTGAATGAGTCTGGAATCTCCACTGAACCAGTAGGATGTGTGTGTGTGTATACATACATATAGATATTGATATATCGATATATAGATATTTAGACATAGGTATGGATAGATTTATTTTTTAGAGCCTTCCCTGGTGGTTTAGATGGTAAAGAATCTGCCTGCAATGTAGCAGAGCTGGGTTCGATCCCTGGGTTGGGAAGATCCCCTGGAGGAGGAAACGGCAACGCACTCCAGTATCCTTGCCTGGAGAATCCTGTGGACAGGGGAGCCTGGTGGGCTACAGTTCATGGGGTCACGGAGTCGGACATGACTGAGCCGTTGACTAACACATGTGTTTATGGAGACGGAGAAGTCTAGTCCTGGGAAAGCTAATGATGAAAGTTCCAGACTGAGTCCTAAGGCAGGAGAAGGCCAACGTCCCACCTCCAAGACTGGCATACAGAAAGGCTTCTTTCTTAGCCTTTTATTCCATTCAGGCTTTCAATGGATTGGACGGGGCCCACCCACACTGGGGAGGGCAAGCTGCTTTACTCAGTCAACTGATTGAAATGTTAATCTCATCCAGGGACATCCACACAGACACACACAGTATAACATTTGACTAAATACCTGGGCGCCTTAAGGCCAGTCAAGCTGACACCTGAAATTAACCGATCTCTTTTAATGCTTCTGATCAAAGGGCGGTGTGTGCCTTTGCAGCTGAGGGAACTGAGTCCCAGGGAGGCCAAATGTGTCTGAGCTGGAGCCCCAGCCTGATCACGCTGACGCTGACACTGGGCCACCGCATCAGCCAGGCTAACAAATGACCCGACCCAGATGTACTCATTACAGGAACGTCACCTGCAGGACCCAACAGACCGCCAAATCCTCAGTGGCGCAAATACGAGATAAGCTTCTTTCTCACTTGTGGGAAGTTCCAAATCAGCTTCTCCATGTGGTCATTCAGAGATCAAGTTTCTTCTGTGCTGTGACCCCATTTCCACGTGATTCATACACACTGAGCGGGTGAAAGGGAACAGGACACAGGAATGCTTGCGAGGGCTCAAGGGTCCAGGCTTACATCACATAAGATTTGTGGATATAGACATATACACAGGTGGCCCCGGTGGCCCCGGTGGCCCCGAAGGTAAAGAATCTGCCTGCAGCGCAGGAGACTCGGGTTCGATCCCTGGGTCAGGAAGATCCCCTGGAGAAGGGCATGGCAAACCCACTCCAGTATTCTTGCCTGGAAATTCCACAGACAGAGTAGCCTGGCAGGCTACAGCCCACGGAGCTGCAAAGAGTAGGACGCGGCTGAGCAACACACACACACATATATACACAGGGTTTCCCTGGTGGTACAGTGGTAAAGAAGCCGCCTGCCAATGCAGGAGACCCAGATTCAATCCCTGGGTTGGGAAGATTCCCTGGAGAAGGGAATGGCAACCCACTCCAGTATTCTTGCCTGGAGAATCCCACGCACAGAGGAGCCTGGTGGGCTACAGTCCATGGGGTTATAAAGGTTCTAACATGACTTAGTGACTGAATAGGAGCAGGATACACACACACACACACACACACACACACACACACACACACACACACACAGAGTCTTAGATTGGGCAAAGCCTTAGACAGGCATTCTTCTGCACGCATTTATGTAAGGTGGGGGAGGGAGGGAAGCCAGATGAGGCAGGGAAGAAACCAGGCAAGCAGGGATGTGGTTTCAGGAGAAGTCTGGCCTCAGCCTGACCCCACGGGTTGCTCTGGAGCCGGAGCAATACTTGAGGGAACTGTACTTGCCCCCTTCCCACGGGAAGAGTGTAGCATCCCTGACGCGGCCCCCGGGAGGCTCCCACTGGCTGAAAGCCATTCTCGGGGGCAGGTGCAGCCAGAGCTCTTAGCAGTCAGCACACACAGCAGCTGGGAGGTGGGTGCTCTGTTTTGGTGACAGGAATCTGGGTGGAGCGCACTCAGCATCTCTTATGACAGGAGAGAGAGAGAGGAAAGGTTTCCTGCAGGAGAAGGCTTTTGATCAGGGTCTTGAAAAATCAGCTGGGGTTTTCCAAGAGTGGGGAAATGAAAGTACTGATTTGGGGACTTCCCTGACGGTCCAGTGGTTAAGACTTGACCTTCCAGTGCCAGGGGTGGAGGTTTGATCCCTGATCGAGGAGCCAAGATCCCACATTCCTCATGGCCCCAAAACCAAAAGCCATAAAACCGAAGCAATGTTGTAGCAAATTCGATAAAAGACTTTCAAGGAAAAATGATCCACGTCAAAAAAAAATTTTTTTTTAATAATATCGATTTGGCCGCTATTATGAGCCAAATGAATAGGACAGGGAAATTTATCAGTGATAGCTCTGTGGGAAAGGACCTGCCTACCAGTGCAGGGGACGTGGGTTCAATTCCTGGGTCAGGAAGATGCCCTGGAGAAGGCAATGGCAACCCACTCCAGTACTCTTGCCTGGAGAATCCCATGGACAGAGGAGCGTTTTGGGCTGCAGTCCACGGGGTCGCAGAGAGTCGGCCACGATTTAGCAACTTAATAACAACAACAGTGAACCAAACGCTCTCCCCCCACCCGAGCTGGCCTCCTCCCAGGTCTGCAGCCTTGACAAACTGTACGCGAGTGTCCCTGCCTGGACTGGGCGTGGCCTCTGAGGACAGGTTCTGGGTCTGTTTGCTTCCATCCAGGGCCCCTTTCTCCAGCTGCATGCCGTATACCAGATCCACAGATGCCAGAGTCCCCAGGGGGCTGGGGGGCCCCAGGGCGACACAGGCAGGCTGGCAAATGGGCCACCACCAGACAAGGGTGGCTAGGAAATAGCCCCGGAGCAGCCCCAGCACCTGACCCAGTGCTCATTCAGAGAGGGGCCACGCGTTTGCTGAACGAGAGAAGAACGTCCTTCCCAGTCCTGCCACGTCCCCAAGGCCTCACTGCGTCCCCGACACAGAGTAAGATGCTCAGCAGGGATTTGTGGCGTGGGTGTCCCTGGGCATGTCCTGGGCCCAGAAGAGAGATGCAGGCCGAGCCCATTGGAGGGGCTGAGTGAGGACCCCAGCTGCTGAAAGACTCAGAGGAAAGAAGGCTGTGGTCAGAAGTGAGGCTGAGAGAAACGGCGAAGCCTTATCCCACGGGCTCTGTAGTCCCGTAAGGAGTCTGTTCATCCGTTTATTTGTTTACTTTTGGGGCTGGAATGGGTCTTCATCGTGGTGTGCAGGCTCTGGGTTACCGCACCCAGGCCTCTCTACTCGTGGTGCGTAGGCTTCTCCAGGTGTGGCTTGCGCGGGCTTAGTTGCTCCACGGCACGTGGAAACTTAGTTCCCGGATCAGGGGTAGAACCCTTCCCTGTCCTCTTGATGGAAGGCGGATGCTTAACCACTGGACCAGCAGGGAAGCTCCCTGTAAGGAGTTGGAATTTCACTCTAAGGGCAACAGAAAGTCGTGTGGGGTTTGGGGCAGGGGAGAGACACGGTCAGACTCACGTTGCTAGAAGTCCCTCTGGGTGGGGTGGCCTGCAAGAGTCCATTCTGTGAGGGAACGGATGTCAAGAGTGGGTGAAAGACAGGGTGGTCATTAGAAGCTAGGGAGGGGTCTACAATTGAGCTAGTGGTGGTCTGGCAAAGCAGGGGGGGTGCAGAATAGGTGACGGGGGGAGGTTATACCACTCGATCTTAACTCTTTATTTCCTGGAGCTTCACCCTTTGCCATTGAACTTTGCAGTGCCTGTTCCTTGACGCTGGACTTGGCCATGTGCGGTGCTTCAACCAACAGGATTTCAGTAGATGTGACCCCAGCAGAGGCTGAAATGGACCCCTGCACTTGGGCAGTACTCACCCTGAGCCTCTGCCATCACCACGTGCCAGGCTGGCCTGGAGGAGGACAGAGATTGCCCCAGGCCAAGACCAGCCTAGATCTGTGGCCAGCCAGCAACCCCGGGCACATGAGAGCCCATCCAAGGCTAGAGAACTGCCCAGCCCACCCCCGGCTGATCCTGGACCCATGAACAGATGCTACCATTGGATGCGCTGAGGTCCAGAATTGTTTCTTATGCAGTAGTATACGTTGCCCCCTCTCTGATCCTCGGGGAATAAAATCCATGACCTGCAGAGATGCCTAACACCACAAGTAGTACCACAGCCTACACAGAGTGTGCTTTTTCTTTTTTAATGAACTTTAAAAACGTGATTTTGCTTGTTTATTCTTGGCTGTGCTAGGCCTTTGTTGCGGTGTGGGCTTTGCTCTAGCTGCAGCGAGCAGGGGTTACTCTCCAGTCGCAGTGCGCGGGCTGCTCGCTGCAGCGGCTTCTCTTGAAAGAAGCGCAGGCCCCAGGGCACGCAGGCTTCAGTAGTTGTGGCGCATGGGTTTAGTGGCTTGCCTGGGAAGTATCCCGCAGCATGTTGGATCTTCCCAGATCAGGGATCAAACTCACGATCAATGCACGTCTCTTGCATTGGCAGGCGGGTTCTTTACCAGGGAAGCCCCCAGACCATGCTTTGCTTACGATAAAGTGTAACGTAGAGATTAGGCACAGCCAGAGAATATCTGAGATGCTAGCATCACTACTCTTGCACTCAGGGACCACTGTTAAGTCAAAGAAAGGCAACTTGAACACGAACACCGCGATACTAGGACAGCCCATCTGATACCCGAGATGACTGCTAAGTGACTGACGTGGGAAGGGAAGCATAGCCAGCGTGGATGTGTTGGACAAAAGGGTGATTCACATCCTAGGCGGGAGGGAGCGCCACGGAGACAGATTTCAGCACACGACTCAGGGCAGCGAGTGATTTGAAACTCATGGATTGATTATTTCCGGAATCTTCCACATACAATTTCAGACCATGGCTCAGCCTAAGTAACTGAAACCCCAGAAATCGAAACCGTGGATGGCGTGGGAGGGGTGACCAGGTTTTCTTACTCCGTGGCAGGTACAGGAGGGGAGAGACCCAGACCACTGTGCCATCGTTTGCACATGAGAACGAGGGGGCGGGGGGAGTCTGGAGGACCCTAGTTTTCCGAGTGACGGGAGCCCTAAATAAAGACAAGGAAGAGGGGGTTCAGAGACGAGCCAGGAAGCAGGTCTGTTGTGAGGAGCAGCAGTTCCGTTCTCTCCACTCTGAAGGAGCGCAGGAAGTCACCCAGGGCTCGCAGAGCCCCACAGTAACCTGGGACCACGAGGAAGGAGGTGTCCTGAACCGAACGCCCGTGGGGCTTTCCCAGAGGCGGAACTTGAATGTCTTTTGTCCCTTCTGTTCCCAGAGAGAAACAGACCGTTTCCCCCTTTTCCAGTTGCTAGGACACTAATCTGTCGGAGAAAGGCGTGGGAACATCTGGTTGGTGGGAGCAGCGCTTCTGGGAATATCCTTTGTATCCATGATTCTGTAGACTCTCCTGGTGCTCCTGAGGGCCAGGGCCCTCCAGCGAGGGCTGGCAGCTTGGGCTGGTCACCTGGGCAGCAGCAAGGGGGCAGGGCCCCTTTCAGGGAACTGCCTGGAGGCCAGTGAGCCTGGGGGGCCATGGGTGCTGCTCGCCTCCTCCAAGGCGCCTTAGCTTCCCCTGCTTTATCTTTCTTCCAAAGATAGATACTATTTTGTGTCTGTTATTACCTGGCTCCCTAACGGAAGCTCCATGAGGCTGATGCTTTGATTGGTCACCACTGTACCCCTGGTGCACAGAGGAATGTCCGACACGTAGAAATAATAGTTCTAAACGTTTGTGGAGGGTTTGCTAGCTGCATGGAATTTTTCTGATTTCTTTAGATATGCTAATCCTTTTTTTTTTTAATTTAATTTGTATTGGGGTATGGCCGATTATCAATGTTGTGATAGTTTTAGGTGAACAGGAAAGGGACTCAGCCATACACATATACTTATCCAATCTCCCCCCAACCCCCTTCTTAATATTGAACAGAGTTTCATGTGCTCTGCAGTCTTTGTTGGTTATCTGTTTTATTCATTTTTTTAAATTTTCCATTTTTTAATTTATTTTTTTTAAATTTTAATTGAAGGCTGGTTATCCGTTTTAAATAAAGCAATGTGTCCGTGTCCATCCCTAACTCCCTGAAGATCCCTTCCTCCATCCGTCTCCCCTCCTACCCCGCCCCGCCCTGCAGTCTTACGTTTGTTCTCTAAGTGAGTGAGTCTCTTTCTTTTTTGTAAGTTCATTTGCATCGTTTCTTTTTAGATTCCACAAGGATATACTAACCCATTTAGACATCAAGATGACTCTTCAAAATTCGGGGAGTATTTTCCTCTCCATTTTACAGGTGAAGAAACTGAGGCACAAAGAGATGAAAGAACTTGATCGAGGAAGCAGCAGGGTGAGTCCCGGGCAGTCTGGCCCCAGAACCTTGCTCAGAGGGGAAGAACAGCTTATCGAATAAATCAGTGACTTTGCCCCCAAGTCACGCTGGGGAAATGGCGTAAGAGTCCCCTGCCCTCCTTCACACACACGGCAGCAGGGGGGCCTTGTTGCTCTCCTCGTCGTGGGGTGTGGATTTCCGGAAGGGTGGGGCTGGGTTTTCCCCTTGCTTCACCTGGCCGGGAGACCACAGGTGGGCTCTGCTCAGAACCATCCTGGTGCAAGGTCACAAGATTCCCTCCGGGCCACCAGCCCCTTGCCAGGCTCCAGGCACCCTTACCACCTCCAATGGGGTGACGAGCCGGGGCTGTGCACAGGGGCATGTCAGCTAGAAACAGAGGCCCCTCGGGGCACAGATGGGCCCTTCCTGCTAACCCTCTGAGCAGCGGTCCTCACTGGTCACCCACAAGGACCTCCAGATCTCTGTAGCCCTGCGCCCCTCGTCTGGACTCCCTCGTACTCATCTCCTCCCCGCTTTCTCAGGCTAGAAAACCATCCAAAGTTCGGAGGCCCGGGTCACCCGCCGCTTTGTCTCTTCTCCCCAGACTTATCGGTTAGCACACCAAATCTGTGCGTTGACTCAGGGTTTCTCTTTCCGAAACCCCAAAGGTCACACTCGGGAAAATAACAATGGCGTTCGAAACTTATCAGTCTTGGCCTTGGAATTCAATCCAGCATTTGAACCTTGGAAGTCTTAACTTTCAAACAAGTAAGGCTTTGCTTTTGAAATTCTTGGCATTTGACTCGCAAGAAGTCTAGACTTTTAAAAGTCAGCTCCCCAGGCCACCCTGTGCTTCCGTTTTATCATTCTTTTTCTGAATCAGTGTAAGATGGGAGAGAGCGAAGGACCGGAGAAAGGGCCGCAGTGTGTGTGTGTGTTCATATGTGTGGGGAGGAAATACCTATGGATGAAGAGTTAAACAAATCCCCTCTCCTTCTCTCAAGAACACATGTGACCTTGGGTTAACTTACCATCTCTGTTAACCCCAGAAACTGGAGGAAAGTGGCATATTGGCTGTGTTGCCAGGCAACATTGCTTATGTTAAAAATGACTCTTGATTGGTGAATTGCCTCTGAACTAGAAAGACCACGAATGAATTCTAAATGCTCAATGAGGACATCAAAACATTGAACTTCCCCCTGTACAGAGTCTTATTACTGGGTGTGTCCCCTTGCAGGCTCCCAAGAAGCTTTTCACATGGAGCTGTTGTTGCAAGAGACATTGACTCCTAAGGCATGAGTCTTTGAGGGCCACACTTCTTGCCCAGCACGGATTTCAGCTTCTGGACCTAAGTTGTCCCCTGAGGACCAGACACTCCTGAGCTGCTGTGGGAAGTCCCAGGGGTGGGAAAGGCTTGGTCGTGCCCTTAGGCAGGCTGTTTCTTGGACTGTGTCCTGAGTGACAAGTGTGTCCGACAATCAGGTATGGATTTCATTGTCTAGTCGAACCCAGAGAAGACCTCTCCCGGTGGCCTCCGCCTATTAGCTCACATCTCTGTTTCAGTTACAGCCAGGGGGCACTTGGAATATACAACTTGGCTGGAGAAATGTCTAGAGGGAGGGGAAGGCTGTGCCTACTACCTGCCGAGGACTTCTGCGTATGGTGCAAGAGTTCATCTCATCTCACAACACCCTGTTAGGTGAGGATAACCATGCCCGTTTTACGGATGAAGAGACTGAGGCCTCAGAGGTAAAGAGACTTGCTGAAGGTGACGTGGAAAGCTGATGGCCGAGCTGATGTCGGGAAGACTGTCATGGACTGACGAGTGCTGGTTCAGGTACAGGCTCTGCTGGGTATGAGCCAGCAGACCTTGTGGGCTACTCTGAACCTCAGCCACTTGCTCAAAACAAATGGACATAATCATATTACCACACAGAAAGGCCATATGGCTTGAAGTAGTCCACTTTCAGATGTCAAGGGCTACAGGACAATATAATTGGTCTTCCCCAATCTCCCCACTCTGACTGCTGCCAACACACCCAGGGGCTATACTATTGGACAGCAGTTTCTAGCTGCCACTGGCCACATGGCAGATGTCTCCAGTTCTGCAGGGCAGCATTTCCGTGGCACCGACTGTCCCAGGGCCCAGCTACAACAGTGGTTCTGGCTGTGATGATAGCCAGATCTCATTCAAAATGAAAAGCTGGATTGTTGGCATTCCAGAACTGCCTCTGGCAAATGTGAGTAAACATAGCTGTTGTTAAGGCAGCTGGAAAGAGTCCATCCATTCGATAAATATTTGATGAACCCCTACTATGTGTGAATATAGTAGGCATTGTGAATACCATTATCTATGAGCACACTCTTGTGGCTCAGCTGGTAAAGAAGCCACCTGCAATGCTGGAGACTTGGGTTCCATCCCTGGGTTGAGAAGATCCCCTGGAGAAGGGAAAGGCTACCCATTCCAGTATTCTGGCCTGGAGAATTCCATGGACTGTATAGTCCATGGGGTCGCAAAGAGTCGGACACGACTGAGCGACTTTCACTTCACTTCACTTCTACTATGTGTGAGGCATTGTGAATACTGTTATCTGTGAGTACATATAATCCTTCCCCTTAGAGTTAGGGAGACAGACCAAGAATCAATTTACTGCTCAAATTTATATATAGTTTTTAAAAGCCAGCAAACGTTACCAAGGCAAAATTGCAGGATGCTATGAAAACTTGTAAGTGGTCTGTTGTAAACTACTGGAGTTAATGCCCACCCAGCCTCATGCCTTCATTTTCTCAGTTTTCCTTTGGGGACCCACTTTTACCTTCCACCAGTCCCTATGATTCAGGTGATGATGGTGAGTTTACAGTAGGTGCACAACCCTGGCCAATCAGAGCATTCTATTCCCTGACCACTCCAATGATTGGTCAAAGATATACATGTGACCTAAATCTGGCCAGTGAGATTCAAGGCTGGGACTTCTGTGGGGCACAAGTGGAAAAAGACGATTCTGTTTCTGCTGGTGTTTCTAGGTTGGAGGATCGAAAATCTGGGTTTTTCATGAGCACCCAAGGGAAGAACCTGTCTAAATCTGGAATCCTCTAGAGGAAGGTGGGGAGATTTTTCTCTTTTTTAAAATTATTTATTTTATTTTTGGCTGCGCTGGGTCTTCATGGGGCTTTCTCTAGGTGAGATGAGTGGGGTCTACCCTCTAGGTGCAGTCTGCAGGCTTCTCATTTCCATGGCTTCTCTTGCTGCGGAGCACGGCGCTAGGGCCCGAGGGCTTCAGTCGCTGTGGGACAGGGGCTCAGTAGTTGCGGTTCTTCTCAGCTGCCCTTCAGCATGTGGAATCTTGCTGGATCAGGGATCCAACCTGTGTCCCCTGCATTGGCAGGTGGATTCTTCACCACTGGACCCCCAGGGACGTCCCTGAGAGATTTTTCAAGTAGCTTCCTGGTGGTGTCATTTGAGACCCTAGATCCAACTGTACCTGAAGCCATTACCCCCAAGCTTTTCTGTTATCTGAACCGATTGTCATCCTTTTGGACTTAAGTCAGTTTAAGTTTGTTTCTCCACCACTTGCCATTGAAAGTGTGCCTAATACAGGACTAACGGGTCTTGGAGGAGTTAGTCCCTGAGGAGTGACACGCTGAGTGCTGAGGGATGGGTAAGAGTGAAGTACGCAAAGAGACTGAGTCTGAAGGCAGCAGCTTTGGCTTGCAAACCTGAGAATTCAGGAAAGGAGAGGAGCCTTCACTCTGTGTAGGAAGAAAAAGGACAAACACGGGAAGACAATCATGGGGAAACGGCAAGTCTCAGATCACATGTGTACTTAAATGATTCCTTGTTGTTCATTTCAGTGAACACAGAAATGGATTTTGCTAAGACCTAGACTTTTCACTCTCACGCATTAGAGAAGGAAATGGCAACCCACTCCAGTGTTCTTGCCTAGAGAATCCCAGGAATGGCGGAGCCTGGTGGGCTGCCGTCTATGGGGTCTCACAGAGTCGGACATGACTGAAGCGACTTAGCAGCAGCAGCAGCAGCAGCAGGCTTCCCTGGTGGCAGATGGTAAAGAATCTGCCTGCAATGCAGGAGACCTGGGTTCGATTCCTGGGTTGGGAAGATCCCCTGCAGAGGACATGGCAACCCACTCCAGTGTTCTTGCCTGGAGAATCGCCATGGACAGAGGAGCTTGGCGGGCTGCAGTCCACGGGGTGGCAAAGAGTCGCACACGACTGAGCGACTAGCACACATATTACAATGAGCTCCCTTTGCAGATGGAAGGACGCCTGTCCTGACAAGGCCATTCTCACAGGACAAGGCTCGAGCCCTGAAAGGAATTTCTGCTTCTGGGTTTAGAGGCAGAAAAAAAATTTCTTTTTCAAGGGAAGGCACAATTAAAACAAATAAATAATAACAGATTGAAAATGAGGCCTATTTTTAAATGCAAATAACCGTTTCTTAAGTTTTATAACTGTGTAATTTTGTGTTTTAGATTTTCTTTAATTTTAACTGTTCTTTTTTTCATTATGAAAGTAATATAACAACATTCTGGAATATACAGAAGAGAAAAAAATGACCCTTTATAATTCCCTCATTTCAACCCAACCAAAGTTAATTTGGGGTATTTTTCTGCTTTTTTAAAAAATCGGCTACTCAGGGTCTTTGTTGCTGTACATGGGCTTTCTCTAGTTACGGTGAGTGGGGCTACCCTCTAGTTGCCGTGCATGGGCTTGGTTGCCCGGACCATATGGGAACTTCCTGGACCAGGGATCGAACCCGTGTCCCCTGCATTGGCAGGTGGATTCTTAGCCACTGAACCACCCAGGAAGTCCTTCCTTCTTTTTGTTTGGCTAGTTTCATGTAGCTCAGAGCCCAACATGTCTCACCTGGGGACTTGTTAAAACGCAGATTTTGACTTAAGATGTTCTGGTGGGCGGAGTGGGGCTTGGATTCTGTTTTACTAGTGAGCTTGCAGGTGATGCCGTCGCTGCCCCAGACCACGCACAGAGTCATGCGTAGTTGGGGTGCAGGCTCTGTGGCCTCAGGCAACGCACCCGACGTCTGTGCCCCGGTCCACGAGTTCTGTTGGTCCCTAGACTGAATTAAAGAGCCAGATCACAGGAAATGCCAAAGGTACCAACATGTAAGTACTGCTGAAAGTCACTGGGAAGACTGTGTGGGTTTGCCAAACCTCCGAGGTGAAGGTGAGATTCTTGAGGAGGCTGCTCCGGGGGGAGGCTCCAAGGAGGGTGGGCACTGGTGCCTTCTAAGAAGGGTGGTCCCATAATTGCAGGGCTGTGTCTTCCTGAGGCAATGGGATGCGAGTTTGGGGCCAGAGTGGAATTGCTCAGGGTGGGGAGCAGAGGTTGAAGCTGCTGCCCACAGCTTCCTCTCCCTTCCCATGCATCGGCTGCCCCTCTGCCACGTGAATGCTCAGCACCTATATCATTAAGCTTGGCTACGGAGGTGGGAGGTGGTTAGCTTGTCCAGGTACCCCAGACCTCAGCCTTGACCTGTGTTCACTGAGTGTGACCTCAGCTGACACCTTAGCATATGAAGCCCTTAGATAGCTGCCTGTGAGGAGGACACTTTCTGTAAGAGACATTCATAAAGTCTCTGCAGTTCTGTGAGGCCTGATCCACCTTCCCTTCTGCTTCCCGCATACAAGCGTCTACTCTCTGCTCCCCCAGCCTCCCACAGGAGAAAAGAGACCCTGGCAGCCGGACATTTGACTGTGATCTGGCCCCTTCTAGCATCCCTGCCTCATCTTCTAATGTCCTATGTTCCAGCCATATTGAAGGACACCCAGGTCCCACCTCCACTCCTGTATCTTACTTCCTCTGCCTCAAATGCCTTAATCATCAAAGAACAAACTTCTATCTATCCCTCAAAACCCAGATCAGAGGTCTCTTTCTTCAGAAGATTTCCAGACCCTTTATTTAGCGGCTGATCACTTGCTCAGCCATGCCTCCTTTGTGTCTTGCACACTCCTTTGCATGATTCTTCGTATATGGCTTAAGAAAAAAACTGGTTTTTTTTTTCCCTTTTAGACCATTGTTTTATCTAGCGGAAACACCCATGTGGCAGAACTGCTTTGAACACAGCTGAGACAAAGGGTTGAACAGAGCCACCGAGACTCTGCTTCCAGCATCCACTGGCTCGGCCTTCCTTTGTGTGGGCTTCTACCTCAGGCAGCCCCCAGAAACCCCTCCAAGCTCAGCTTTCACCTCCCAGCTTGAAGTTCAGTCCAAGCCTGCCTCTTCCAGAAAACTTGTGAAAGTCCCGGGGTTGAGCCTCATTGGTCAGTCCTGGGTCACGTGCTAGTCCTTGGACCAATCCCTGTGACCAGGGGATTGACAGCTCTGATTGGTCTAGCTGGAGTCACATGACACTCCCTGACGTCCAAGAACTGGAGTGGGGAGGGGTAACTTCCGGAGGGAAAGTTCAGGGTGCCCCCAGGCCAAGAGGGGATCCAGCAGCCAAAACCCACAAGTGCCTACCATAGATGCCTCTTAGAGCCCTTTTCACGCCAAACAATTATTTGTTTATCTGTGTCTCCTGCAGCTGGTAGGGAACAAGGGTCCTTCTCATTTATAATTCCAGAGCATCATTCCAGGTCAAGGGAAGAAGAGCTTACTTAATAAGTGGCCATTAAATTGTACTTTTCAGGCATTTCCTTGCTATGTAACCTACATAGCAAGTAAATCAGAGCAGAGAGATTTTTGTGACACATATATTAAGGTAATGCTTCCTGACATTTAAAAGATCATAGACGGTTTTCTCAGTGTCCACGTCCATTCAAGGTGAGTGAGTCCATGTATCTCTCATGGAATCTTCACAGTGCTCGTGAAAGGAGACACTCTCCTTGACAGGTAGGAAAACTGCGGCTCAGATGCCTTAAGTAGCTTATCAAGGTAACACAGCTGGCTAGTGGCATTGCTGGGAGTTAATCCCAGGCAAGCTGACTTTCTGATGGTTTGCTGGAGGGGTTCTTAATTCAGTGGGACAGAGGGAAGGATCTTGGGATCGCCTCTGGGGCTTTTAAAAAATATTCCTCTGTCTTAGTTTGGATTCCCTCAGAGGCAGACCCTGAGTGGAGAATTCAAGTGCGTGCATTTTCCTTGGGAAGGGATCCAAGGTGCATGGCTGAAAAAGCCCGGGTGAGACAGGGGAGGCAGCCAGCGAAAGAGTGCTCAGATGTGGGCAATTGGAGCGGAAAGCCGTGGAGACTTAGCTGAGGGTCAGGGAGGAAGTAGCTCAGAGTTGTCCTACCTGAAGGGCGAGGGGGCTGGCCCACTTATACCCCGACTCTCTGCAGCCATTGGTTGGGGCTGCTCCCAGGGGACAGTGCATTGCCAGCATGTCCAGCAGCCAGAAAGAGGCCTCGGGCACCACCAGATGGACAGGCCAGGGCCCCTCGCAGGACACTGACAGCGGCTGCTGGGACCCTTGTCCTCCCAAGCTGGGAACCACTCTGTAGAATCACAGACCAAAATATCTGCAACTGGGGCTATCCCAGACCCTTCATGGTGGGGCAACTCATGTGCCTTTTCATCCCCAGAACCTGAGGGGCCCAAGGGGTAGGCGATCGGAACACAGCTGATGCTCCTGCAACACGATTGACATTGATTGACTTCCCTTTTCCCCCAAGAAAGTACAGGGCTGGAATTGCCTGAATACCACATAGCCAACGTGAGACGGAGCCTGTCGAGAGCAGGATCTGGTGGGAAAGCAGCTCTCTGGACAGCGCTCCGCGAGAACAGGGACCCTCTGCACCAGCGGCACACAGCAAGGGCTCAGTTAGTCTTTCAGTCGCTCAGTCGTGCCCGAATCTTTGTGACCCCATGGGCTGCAGCACACCAGGCTTCCCTGTCCTTCACCATCTCCCAGAGTTTCTCAAACTCATGTCCATTGAGTCAGCGATGATATCCAGCCATCTCATCCTCTGTCACCTCCTTCTTCTGCCCCCAGTATTTCCCAGCATCAGGGTCTTTTCCAATGAATTGGCTCTTCGCATCAGGTGGCCAAAGTATTGGAACTTCAGCTTCAGCATCAGTCCTTCCAATGAATACTCAAGACTGATTGACTAGTCTGGTTGGATCTCCTTGCGGTCCAAGGGACTCTCAGCAGTCTTCTCCAGCACCACAGTTCAAAAGCATCAATTCTTCAGCACTCAACCTTCTTTATGGTCCAACTCTCCCCTCTGTGCATGACTGCTGAAAAAATCCATAGCTTTGACTTATTGGACAAGTGACTGGATAGCCTGAAATGTCTTGGATTCCAACCTCAAGACTAAGGTGGGGTCACCCCAGAACTGAGAGCAAGGGGCTTGCCTCTGAGGGAGAGGGCATTGCTACTGTGTTGATGGTGCCCCTGAGGTTGCATGCCTGCCCTGGCTTCGTGCCTCCAAAACCCTCCGTGGGTTTTGGACCCAAGAGAGAAGGGGTGGTCAAGTGAGCGTGTTGGCTTGTGGGACCCGTCACAGATGGAGCAGCAAATTGGGGCCTCACACCTTCAGACTGTGACATTCGGGTGGGGGAGCCACATTCTGCGTGAAGTTGAGGCAGTGCTGTGTAAAACATTAACAAAGTCCTATTTTAAATGCAAAATGGAAAGGAATGTAAATATTGCCCTCTTTGCACGTGCACGTGCACACGCGTGCGCACACACACACACACAGGCACCAGCGAGAAGAAGGAAATTCAAGTGTCAAGTATTTTCAAAGCAGCAGGCCTCGACAATTCTGTCATACTCCACTGCTGCCACACGGTGGCGCCACGCAAACCATAAACGAGTTGCCTCAATTCGGTCCTTGGGGGTCTTGAAATGTGAGAGTTTTTAATTATGCATGGTCTTTGGGAACACTTTCCTTGTTGTGGTTTTTTTTTTTTGGTGTCGTGTTTAAAATGTTCATTCTTTCATTTGAATCGCATAAAATATATTCCTTTGTGACACTGTTTCTTCACTGTTTATTCTATCAGACTGGCTTAGTGTCTGGCTTCGTCTCTAATGAAAGGGAAGGGAGGTGAAACTCACTCAGTCGTGTCCGACTCTTTGCAACCCCATGAACTATACAGTCCACGGAATTCTCCAGGCCAGAATACTGGAGTGGGCAGCCTTTCCCTTCTCCAGGGGATCTTCCCACCCCAGGGATGGAACCCAGATCTCCTGCATTGCAGGAGGATTCTTTACCAGAGATTTGCTTTCCTGTTGACACTGGAGAGATACCCTTAGTCTCTCCTTCTCTCATGCATTCATGCATCCCCAGAGACTTCCGTGTGTATGTTCATGAAGTAAATACTCTCAAGCACCCACTCTGGAAAGGGCCTGGTGCTGGCAACTGGACATCAGAGATGGACCAGCCAGGGCTCCCTAGCACCTAGAGGCTAGGGACATCCAGGGGGGCCTCCTGGAGGAGGTGATGCCTAAGCTGAGTTGTGGCATCGTTAGGTTGAGAGTGTGGACGTGGATATGAAATTATTAGTTACCACCTACGTGTTTATCTTACTGACTGGACCGTGAGCTCCTTGGGGTCAGGAAACACCTCATCCACCTATTTTTCTGCCCTTCTAGTTAACAGAGAAACTGGCAAGTGCGTGAAATGTACTAAGTGCTTTGAACCATGCCTGACTATGCAAGTGTGGCTGCTGTGATGGTGTCATCATGCTGTTGAGGTTTTAGCCAAATCACTGTATATGGAATAATGTACCATGTAGATGAGTGAGCGAATAAGCAAGTGGCGTGGTGGAAAGACTTCAGACCAGAGACCGATGGCTTGAATCAAGCCTTGACTAGCTCTGATCCTCAGTTCACCATCTATAAAATGGGGATAATAAAATCTTTCGGGACCAGGTGTTATGACGGTGAAATAAAATTAGAGGGCACGCACATAAAGCACCCAGCACCTAGAAGATGTTCAATGCCAATTCCGTTCACCCTTCTCGTTTTCTGTTCCCTGGGTGCTAGCATCAGACTAGGTATGCATATGGCCTCAGTAAGTGTTTATTAATGGTTCCTTCATTCCTTCAGAACCTGCTTGCCAATGCAGGAGATTTAAGAGACTTGGGTTTGATCCCTGGGTTGGGAAGATCCCCTGGAGGAAGGTACAGCAACCCACTTCAGTATTCTTGCTTGGAGGATCTCAGGGACAGAGGAGCCTGGCGGGCTACAGTCCATGGGGTCCCAAAGAGTCAGACACGACTGCAGTGACTTAGCATGCACGAGTGACATTCTTACTGCTTTAGGAATAACAAGCATGGTTCATGCTCACTGTCTCAAACAAACCCTTAGCCAGGAATGGGAAATATCGCCACGTGAACCTCTGCTCCCTACTCACGTGCCCAAGGCAGACATTACTAATCAATCATGACACTCCGTTAGTCAGGATTCTTCTGGCTGGAAGAGATCAGCTTAAGGAAAACGGGATTTATTGTACGGATACCGGAGTAGCTCAGAAAGCCAGAGAAGGAGCTACAGGCAGCAGGGAAGCTCTGGGCTCTCCTGGGAACCTCATCAGGTCCCTGTCTCACCTCTTCATTTATCCCTTAGGTGTTCGAATGTTTGCTGGCATTATAGTCTCAGGCAGGGTTCTTGGTGACTAGAAGCTGGCAACTCTGAGGTTATCTCCTTTCTGCTACGAACCTGGGGGAAAAGTTGAGAGCATGCCCCTCTCCCTCCAATTTGAATATTTCAGGAAAGATCTCAGATTGGCCAGCAGGGGCCGTGTGTTCAGTGGTGGGAGTGAGTGTTGGTCCCTCGGACTGGCAGCCCACGGAATCGTGAGTCCAGAAGGAGCCATTCTCCTGAAGGAAACAGAACGAGAAGCTACATCAACGATAAAGTCCAACTCCTCAACACAGAGCATGAATGAAGCCTCAGAATCCTTCTCAACACAGTGACCGGAGTCAGCACTCAAGGCAAAACTGACTGCATGTTGATATCAAGGCCACAGGGAGGTTCCTGGTGCAGTAAAGAGATGATTTGATTAGAAACTGCTCAGCCTGGGTGTGAATCTGAGTTGTCAGCCAGCAGCATGTTGCTTAGCCTTCGTGAGCCCCAGTTTCCTCATTTGGGTAAATGAGTATCAGGCTTCCCTGGTGGCTCAGTGGTAAAGAACTTGCCTGCCAAAGCAGGACCCCTGGGTTCGATCTTTGGGTCGGGGAGATCCCCTGGAGAAGGAAATGTCGACCCACTCCAGTGTTCTTGCCTGGGAAATATCCCGTGGCCAGAGGAGCCTGGCGGGCTATGGTCCATGGGGTCGCAAAGAGCCAGACATGACTTAGAGACTAAACAACAATTGTGTGTAACAGCGCTGACCTCACAGGTACTGTAAGGGCAGGTGAGACGATCCATGTAGAGTTTAGCATTACCCTAACAGAGTAAACGTGCAAATAAATGTTAGCTCTTCTCTGCGTCTGGGTTCCCCCAAAGCACACTCTGTGGCTTAAGATGTCCACACGAGTAGTTTACCTGGGAGGTATTCCAGGCTGTAAGGATGAAGGAGCAGGGGAGTGAACAGGAAACAAGAGGGGGAGTAAAGAGTGGGCTGTGGGCAGGGGGACTCGATGTTGCTGGAGAACTCCAAGAGATGGCTGAGGATACCCCTCAGAGTTGTGCCCATCACCGGGGTGGGAGGCTGCATCCAGGCAGCAATCACCGGGGTACCCCCCATCACCGGGGTATTGCTGCAGCAGCTGCCACTAATGGTTGTTTGAGGGGCGCTTCTGGGCATTAACTCCCAGGCGTTTACAGACTGCCTTGTGCCTGGGCCGAGTTTACTCCTGCGCCCAGAGAAGCCCTTGCTGGCAGAGTCACAGGTGTTTGCAGTCACAGGCAGGGGGGCAGGGACAGCGTGGGCTGCAAGTGTTATCATTAGTATCTGTAAGCTACAGAGCCCTTTGTACTCATAAGGGATTTAAAACCAAGCACAATCTTTGGCCACACCATACGGCATGTGGGATCTTAGTTCCCTGACCAGGAATCGCACCCTAGAGCTCTGCGTTGGCAGCTTGAAGTCTTATCCACTGGAGCACCAGAGAGATCCCCTAAGGGATGAAAAGTGAAAGTGTCAGTCACTCGGTCGTGTCCGACTCTTTTCGACACCATGGACTGTAGCCCGCCAGGCTCCTCTGTCCTTGGAATTCTCCAGGCAAGAATACTGGAGCGGGTTGCCATTCCCTTCTAGGGGATCTTCCTGACCCAGGAATCAAACCCGTGTCTCCTGCATTGCAGGCAGATGGTTTGAAGACATCGTCTTTTCTAGGGGAGCTGGAATTATGTGGAATGGTCCCCATCTTCTTCAGGCCACAAACCCTGACACTAACAGGTGCACTGTTTCTGCCTTTCACCTTTCACCTTTCACCTTTCCCCTAGGACCCGGGTATGCCATTCCTCATCTTTGATCTGGGCAATGCTCCAGCTCCATGGGGAGCTGACATCTATGGACAGGCTGGAGCCAGCTCGCTTCCCCCTACTGGGGCAAACCCAAGGGCAGATTGACTGCCTGGAACATCCACTGCTGGGTTCCTGGTGGCTAAGTGCTGGACATTCAACCGCTGCATACGTGGGGCATTTGTACAGAAAATAAAATCAGCCTAGAATTCCTTATCTACTTCTGCTTTATTGACTATGCCAAAGCCTTTGACAGTGTGGATCACAACAAACTGTGGGAAATTCTTCAAGAGATGGGAATACTAGACCACCTGACCTGCCTCCTGAAAAATCTGTATGCAGGTCAAGAAGCAACAGTTAGAACTGGACATGGAACAATGACCAATTCCAAATTGGGAAAGGAGTATGTTAAGCCTGTATATTGTCACCCTGCTTATTTAACTTATATGCAGAGTACATCATGAGAAACGCTGGGCTGGAAGAAACACAAGCTGGAATCAAGATTGCCAGGAGAAATATCAATAACCTCAGATATGCAGATGACACCACCCTTATGGCAGAAAGTGAGGAGGAACTAAAGAGCCTCTTGATGAAGGTGAAAGAGGAGAGTGAAAAAGCTGGCTTAAAACTCAACATTCAGAAAACGAAGATCATGGCATCTGGTCCCATCACTTCATGGGAAATAGATGGGGAAACAGTGGAAACAGTGAGAGAGTTTATTTTGGGGGGCTCCAAAATCACTGCAGATGGTGACTGTAGCTGTGAAATTATAAGACGCTTGCTCCTTGGAAGCAAAGTTATGACCAACCTAGACAACATATTAAAAAGCAGAGACATTACTTTGCCGACAAAGGTCCATCTAGTCAAAGCTATGGTTTTTCTAGTAATCATGTATGGATGTGAGAGTTGGACTATAAAGATAGCTGAGGGCTGAAGAATTGATGCTTTTGAAATGTGGTGTTGGGGAAGACTCTTGAGAGTCCCTGGGACAGCAAGGAGATCAAATCAGTCCATCCTAAAGGAGATCAGTCCTGGCTGTACATTGGAAGGACTGATGCTGAAGCTGAAACTCCAATACTTTGGCCACCTGATACGAGGAACTGACTCATTTTAAAAGACCCTGATACTGGCAAAGATTGAAGGCAGGAGGAGAAGGGGATGACAGAGGATGCGATGGTTGGATGGCATCACCGACTCAATGGACATGGGGTTGGGTAGACTCCGGGAGCTGGTGATGAACAGGCAGGCCTGGTGTGCTGCAGTCCATGAAGTCACAAAGAGTTGGACACGACTGAGCGACTGAACTGAACTGAACTGAAAATTCCTTATATTCTCACCTAGGCGTTCATCCCTGAGCCATTCCCCTCTCACCAACTTCCTTCACCTGAAGGAGGTCCTGCCCATTCGTTCAGATCTTCCCAGCACGGCAGGTTTTAAAGTATACATTTCTGTGTGTGTGTGTGTGTTTTAAGTATATTCACTATATTCTGCAACTATCTAATTCCAGAATATTTCCATATCCCACAGAAGAAACAACACACCCCCTAGCAGCTAGTCTAAATTCCTCCCTTCCCCATTCCATAAGTGAAAGTGGCTCAGTCCTGTCCAATTCTTCAGGACCCCATGGACTGCAGCCCGCCAGGCTCCTCTGTCCATAACATTGACTATCAATGGACTCCTAGGCGTCTGGCTGAGCGTCTGCCCGCTTTCACTTAGTACAGTGTTTCAGGGCTTACTTACCCGTGTTGTCGCTGTACACACACACTATCCTTTTATGGATGAATAATATTGCATTGCGTGGATAGACCAGATTTTGTTTATCCGTCTTTTGTTTGTTCGTCATCTGTTGATGGGCATTTGGGTCGCCTCCACCTTTGACTATTGTGAACAGTGCTGCTGTGAATAACTTGTGTACCAGTTTTTGTATGAACACGTTTCCACTTTTCTAGAGGTACAGACCTAGGAGGGGAATTGCTGGGTCGTATGGTAACTCTGTATTTAACTGTTTGGGGAACTGCCAGACTGCTTTCCAAAGTAGCTGCCCCATTTTACCTTCCCTACAGCAGTGTATGAGGGCTCTATATCCTTGCCAATGTACCTTTCTCCATTAAAAAAACAAAAAACAATTCTAGCCATCCTAGTGGGTGAGAAGTGATATCTCATTGTGGTTTTGATTTAGGGTTCCCTGATGACTCACGGTGTTGGGCATCTTTATACAGAGCGCTGGTTTTGATTACCACACAACATGCAGGAAAATTCCTAGCCCTGGGCTTGGGCCTTTAGTGTCCACCGGGCTCAAGCCCCTTGTCTATCAGCAGGCACCCTCAGTCTGCCCTTGAACAGAGCCCTGCCCTGATTTCTTGGGAGCATCAGATCCCTTGGTTAAGTAAATGCCTGGCGTGAGTTAAGATTCTCCTGGTGGAAAGTGTTAGAAACCCAGTTCACACTGACTTGATCACAGAGGGATAAATGGCTTCACTTATGTAACGCTTTCCAGGGCCATGACAGCTTCAGGCATGGCTGGGTCTAGGTGCCCTACAGATGCCATCTGGAAGCTGTCTATGGCTCTTCTTCAGTGCTCTACTTTCCTCCAGGTCAGCTTAATTCTGTGACAGGCCCTCCCCTCTTAGTGGCAAGATGACTTTGAGCGGCCCCAGCCCCAACTCTTGGCTGTCAGCAACACTTGTGAAAAGAGAACTTCTCTGTCACCAGCAGCTCCAGCAACAGTCCCAGACTTGTCTCTCACTGGACAGATCTGGGTCACGTGCCCACCCTCAGATCAGTGACGGAGGCTGGGCCTGGGTCACATCTCCATCTTTAGAACTGGATGGGAGTCAGCTCCTCCCAAACCAAGTAGACTTGAGGCAGTAGTGGTGCCCTGCAATAAATGGGAGTCCTCAGCAGAAGGGAGATGGGACGCAGGACAGAGAGAGACCTCGGGTGTCCAGTCGACCCCTAGAGCTGGCTACCAGGGGCCTGTCCTATTCTTAAATGTCCCAGCAAGGCACCCACAGGTCCAGTCTCATCCCAGGACAATATGATAGACCAAAGGCTGGGAACACAGCCCCAGTAAGGACAGTGAGCGTGAAGAACTGCCTCCCTAATGGTCCAGGAGAGGAACAAACAGAAGCTTTGGTAAAACTCACTCTGGCTTAGTTTCAAAACTGGTTGTGAGACTTAGACAGCCTTCCAGGTTGATTACTTCTGTGAGGAGAAGCCCAATTCCTTTATGATAAACTGCTTCTCACACTGATGAGTCTCCCTAGAGTTGGTAAGAGTCGGCGTTTGATTTGGTTCTTTGTTCCCTCTAAATTACCGAGAAGACATCCGCCCCCGCCCCCGCCCAGCTCTGGGCAGCAGGAAGCAGCCCGCTCTGCCGGAAAACATCGTCACCCTGCTGCCCTTCCCCGGGCGGCCGTGGGCGGACTCCGTGCCTGGGTTCGGCAGGCTGGTTCGTTTCTGGCCGGGCTGTGTGCACTCCCACCGCTCCAAACCACAACCCGGCGCATTCGCGCATTCGCGATGCCAAGAGCACCAAGCACAGACGCAGCTTCCCTGGAGGGGGTGTGCCTCCCACGCCTGCGGCTGCAGACACAACCCCTTCTGCAAAGGCGTGGCAATTCTTAGACAGTCGGGTGTGAATATCGTGCTGACATTTATAGCGCGTCTTCTAGCCCACGCAGAACCACGCACCTGCAGGAGGAGACGCGAGCATCCGTGCAGCAGATGTTCTGGGCTCTGGAGATGCTTAAATATGTACTGTCTGTGGAAGGCGTTGTTACCCAAACACAGGACTCCGGGAGGGAGGAGAGGGGAGGGGTGTGCTGGCTTCCCCAAGCCTTTTCTGGGTGACCTGGATGGACAGCCCCATAAACTCCAGCCTTGGATGAAAGTAAAGGGCTGCTGCTACTGCTGCTGCTAAGTCGCTTCAGTCGTGTCTGACTCTGTGCGACCCCATAGGCGGCAGCCCACCAGGCTCCCCCATCCCTGGGATTCTCCAGGCAAGAACACTGGAGTGGGTTGCCATTTCCTTCTCCAGTGCATGAAAGTGAAAAGTGAAAGTGAAGTCGCTCAGTCGTGTCCGACTCTTAGCGACCCCATGGACTGCAGCCTCCCAGGGTCCTCCGTCCATGGGATTTTCCAGGCAAGAGTACTGGAGTGGGTGCCATTGCCTTCTTGGCTTTATTTTTAAAAACAAGTTTGGGAAAGATGTTAGAATTTATTATGTAAACACACATGCACACACAGCAACACATGGGTTGTGGAGTCAGAGAAGTCTGATTTGGGGTCTCAATTCTCTCATCTCTAGCTGGGTGACCTTGGGTTAGTCGCTTAACCTCTCTGAGCCTCCTCACCTGTAAAATGGAGATCTCAGAGGTAATTGTTTCTCAGCAATTATGCCCAGGTTAGGTTAGTGATGCATACACCAGAACAGTGTTGGATATCATTTTCTTTATTTGGACTTCTAAGTCAAGGTGCCATGTCTGGCAACTTTGTCTTGATATGAGAGAAATTACAATTTCCACCTGCCCTGGAATTCAGCTTCCAGCTTTGGCATTCCCAAGCATTCCAGAATTGGGTCTACAGGTCGTCTCTCCTCCAGAGCCAGCCCCTTCCTTGCTGTGACAGCAGTGAGTACATCACTGATGTTCCTTAAATGAAAAGTTAGAATCCAGGAAAGTGAAAGTCGCTCAGTCGTGTTCGACTCTTTGTGACCCTGTGGACTGTAGCCTACCAGGCTCCTCTGTCCATGGGATTCTCCCAGCAAGAATAGTGGAGTGGGTAGCTGTTCCCTTCTCCAGGGGATCTTCCTGACTCAGCGATCGAACCCAGGTCTCTGACATTGCAGGAGGATTCTTTACCATCTGAGCCACCAGGGAAGCCCCCACCCCACCCCCAAAAGAAAAAAGCATAGCCACTGCACAGCTAGGCTTCCCTGGTGGCTCAGATGCTAAAGAGTCTGCCTGCAGTGCAGGAGACCTGGGTTCGAGCCCTGCGTCGGGAAGATCCCCTGGAGAAGGGAAGGGCACCCCACTCCAGTATTCTTGCCTGAAGAATCCCACGGACAGAGGAGCCTGGTGGCTACAGTCCACGGGGTCGCAAAGAGTTGGACACGACTAAGCGACTAACACAGCGGTTCGTTAAATGCCTTTCCTCTTGCTCTCCCAGCTCTTCAGGTCGAGTTCATTTATCTTTGGCTGGCCTGGGCCTTCACTGTTGCAGTGAGCAGGGGCTACTCTTCATTGCAGTGTGTGGGCTGCTCACGGTGGTGGCTTCTTCTCTTGTTGCAGCACAGGCTCCAGGCTTGCAGGCGCAACAGTTGTGGTGCATGGGCGACCTTCCTGGGCCAGGGGTGGAACCCATGCCCCCTGCATCGGCAGGCGGGTTCTTAGCCACTGCACCACCAGGGAAGTCCGTCAGGTACAGCTGAAATGTCACCTGCCCGGAGACAGCTTCCCTGGCCGCGGTCTGTATTAGATCGCTCCCACCACCTCCTGTTTCTCTGTCCTCACAGGACCTATCCGTCATCCTTCCAATGGCAACGGCCGTGACTTATAGTGAGTCGGTGTGCCAGTTACCTTGTGATGGAGGGGTCTGTCTTCCCCTGGAAACTGAGGACACAGAGACAAGCACTGTGTCCGCCTCGTTTATTTCTATACCGCCAGTGCCTTGCACAACAGCTGGCACGTGTCAAAAATAACTATTTTTTGAATGAATGAGTAGATGGTTATGAGTTGCACCAGCAGAGTCTTTGCAGTCAATATCCCTGGATGGAATTCTGGCTCAGCTGTGAGTCACCGTCTCTTCTCATCTGTGAAATGGGTGTAAAAGTCCTCCCCGGGGGCCCCATGCTGCTATGCAGGTAAATGGGGAGAGTGTGTGCCAAGCCCCTGGCACGATTCCCAGCATGGAGCAGGCCCCTGTTAGCCATGTGTTGGGTATAGAATGCTTGAGTAAAAGCAAAACAGTCAACTCCCTGCGTGTGTCGTGTGGAGGCTGAACGTGGGAAGGAAGAAGATGGAGTCGCGGCGCAGGGGGAGGCTCTCTGGAATGAAGGAATGGAGAAGGTGCTTTCACGAGCAGACTCTTGGTCACCCAGGCAGCCTTTGCTTCTTCTCTTAAAACAGAACATTTTTTAATTTTTGGCTGCGCTGGGTCTTCGTTGCTGTGCATTCTTTCTCTAATTGCAGTGAGCCGGGGCTACTCTCTAGCTGTGGTGTGAGCGCTTCTCACTGCAACAGTTTCTCTTGTTGCACACAGCCCAGCCTCCAGGGTGCTCAGGCTTCAGTAGTTCTGACACACAGGCTTGGTTACCCCAAGGCATATAGGATCTTCCCGGACCCGGGATCGAACCGATGTCCCCTGCTTTGCAAGGCGGATTCTTAACCACTGGACCACCAGGGAAGTCCCTGTGTGTGTTGTTCTGAGGGTGAACTCTGGGGGAGGGAAGAAGAGAGATTTGGGGTGTGGAGGGAGGCTCTGGAATGAAGGGATGGAGGATGTGTGCTCATGAAAACAGCCCTGGTCACCCAGGCAACCTCTGCGTCTCCCTCTCTTAATGATCCTAGGCCTTCCCCACCCTCCAAGACCGAATCCTAGCTTCCTCCCACCAAAATCATGGTCCTGGCTGGCTGGCTGGCTGGCGGCAGCTTCCCTGCAGCGTGCCCCTCCCTTGCGGGAACCAGGAGGCATGTAGCCATTGTTAGCGTCTCTCTTGTGAGAGTTGTGGTCCATCCCCCGTGGGCACCTCTCCCGCCCTGTCTCTACCTGCGTCCATCTAGACCATGCAGGAAGCGACAGTGGGCAGCAGGGCATCCACAATAAATAGCTCAGGCCCCGGGCTCTGGGACCCAAGAGTGTCTGCAGGAAGGAATGTGGTTCCGGGCCTTTCCCTTCCAAGTACATCGTCAGATCAGACTTGGGGCCGCAAAGGAACCTGGATCATTTCCACCTCCGGACGTGTGAAGGACGAGGACCACAAGCAAGACATTGTAAAGCATCTCCTGCTCATAAGAAGCTGTCGGGTTGAAGTTGGGAGGCAGCACTTGGGCCCTGCTTGTTGGCGGTTTTCTCAAGGTTGCAGAGTTCTTAGCACCTCTTGTTTTCAGCGATGGCCGCAAGCACCGATTTCTCAGGCTGTTGGAAAAGCCCCACTGACTATCCGGTTACCCCCAGATTTGCAAGCTCAGGTGGGCTTTTCAGGGCACCAGAGGATCCATGCCCAGTTCCAGCTTGCCCCATCAGACCTCCTGGCATTTACCTGGAGGGTCCCTCCTGTCTGCAGTGACGTAATGACAGTGCCCAGCTGCAGAGATATTCTGGGGCCAGCTCCGATAAAGATGCCCCCCTTCTCCAGTAAAGCTGAATGGATTAACGATTACGTGAATGAGTGAGTATGGTGAATATAGTCTCAGATCCACAGGAGGAGGACGGTGTGAGGTCCTGGAACGAGGCTTCCTGAGATCACATCCTGGGGCCAAGACTAGCTGCGTGACCGTGGACTAGGCACTCAAAACTCTCTGAGTCTCAGTTGCCTCATCTGCGGAATAAAACAGTAACAGCACCCACCATCGAGGCTGTTGTGAGGAGCCCATGAGGTAATGCCAATACCTGATTCTGTGCCTGATCCTAATAAAGGTGAGCATTCTCGTCATCCAAACCGTGAGTCTGGGTATCTTTATACCGCATGCTCTGCTCATATTTAGAACCTAATTTTGCTTAGATCTGACCTAATCTTTTTTTTTCACACAGTGGACTTGGCTGATCCAGCCACACTGCTGAGTAACTTGGGATCAGAGACAATGTGTGGGAGATGGAACAAAAGTTAAGACATTGCAGGTGGGACGCGTCAGGAGGCTGTGGAGAGAGACCACGCACGTGCCGAAAGGAGCCTGGGCTGAATTGGACCTCTCGACTTAATTACCAATTAAAACATTAACCATGGCAGCATGGGCGACAGCTTGCAACCCTGTCGCTATGAAACTTCATGCCAGAGACTGCAGGGCCCCACTTTAAAAATAAGAGCCTGCCTGGGTGGCCGTGCTCCCGGGGAGAATCATTGCCGTGTGTTTCCAAAAGTCACCTCTCCTACCCCTTTATTTACAGTCCCTAGGAGAGCTGACAGATCATTAAAGTCCAATAGGAGGGAAAAAGGAAGAAGATAATTGCTCTCCCACCCAGCCTCACAGGGGTTGGGGCAGAAGCTGGAGCTGAAAGCACTGTAAAATATGCAGTGTCATAACACTGCCTGTCCCCAGGCACAAGCCTTCTGCGGTGAGAAAACCGGTGCTGAGTGAGCTTCTGTGTCCCCAGAGAGATGCGTGCACAGCACTTTGCGGCTTGCACACCACTGCCACACTCCTCTGTACCTCAAACATCAGTGCACGCAACTGGGTGCCAGAAGTGAGGCTCAGAGGGGTGACGTGAGGTTCTCAAGGTAAGCAGAGGGGTGCAGTTCGGCTGAGCGTGGGCCTAGAGGAAATCGTTTGTGCTTCTCAAGACCAGGGGCCTGCCCTCCCCTCTCTTCCAGAACAAACCCAGGTCTGTGTTCGAGACACTGTGGCCTGACATCCGGTTTAAAACATGACACCCCAGGAAGACAGCGTAGTGTGGTGACGAACAGAGGGCTGTGGCCTTGGTTTTTGTACCTAGTGAAAGTGGAAGTGTTACCCGTTCAGATCCCACGGACTGTCGCCCGCCAGGCTCCTCTGTCCATGGGAATTCTCCAGGCAAAAATACTGGAGTGGGTTGCCATGCCCTTCTCCAGGGGATCTTCCCGCTCCAGGGATCAAAGCCGGGTCTCCTGCACTGCAGGCCAATTCTTTACCTTCTGAGCCACCAGGGAAGCCCCTTAGAGGAAGGCAATTCTAGACAGACCCAGACATTTGGAAAGCATAAAAGGAAGAGGAGAATTTGAGGAACGGAGTATGTGAAAAATGGTTGGAGTGCCAGGAGGGTATTCTGGTCAATCCAGATTAAGGTTTCTGTGCTTCTCCAGACGTGGATGTGTGCAGGGGCTGGGGGCATCGGGGAGACTCATTGGTTTGCTCCTGGTGACTGAAATGGCTTGGAAGGCAACTGAAATCAGGCTGGATGCCACAGTAGAGAGGACTTCAGATAAGGGTGATAGTAGAAACCTGTCTAATGAACAAGCGAGGAGCCGACTCGTTAGAAAAGACTCTGATGCTTGGAAAGATTGAAGGCAGAAGGAGAAGGGGGTGACAGAGGATGAGATGATTGGATGGCTTCACCAACTCAATGGGCATGAGTTTGAGCAAGCTCCGGGAGATGGTGAAGGACAGGGAAGCCTGGCGTGCTGCAGTCCCTGGGGTCAGAAAGAGTTGGACACAGCTTATGGACTGAACAACAGCAACAATGAACATGGAGGTGGTGGCAAGGACGCTGACAGGCCTCGCACAGAGAAAGCTAAACTCTCCAGGTCTTCTGGGGCACCCATAAACAACTAAATGTTCCGTCTTTCTATCAGCGGAAGATCAGAACGCTGACCAGCCTCACTACCAGTGGCTGGCTGGCAAAGAAACTAAAGATTCTTCTTCTCTTTACAGGTAAATAGCAAGCAAATAAATAACTCACTGTCTTTGCGTTATTTTTTGACACTGGGATCCATCGCTTGTGTATGCATACATGCTTGTTCGCTCAGTTGCATCCGATTCTTTGTGAGCCCACGGACTGTGGCCCCCCAGGCTCCTCTGTCCTTCAGAGTCTCCAGGGAAGAACATTGGTCCATTACTTACTAGGTGGCAAACGCCCTTTGGCATGTCATTTAACCTCTTGGGCCTCATTTTTCTCCTCAGTGACATGGGATAAACAGCTCCCACCTCTGGGATCCTTGCAAGGACTAAATGAGCTAATCCATGAAAAGAGGTGCACGCGTGCTATTGCTGCAGTCGTTATCATTCGTATCAGTTTCTTACTGCCGCTGTGACGCATCACCACAGTGGTTTAAAACCACACAAATTCATTCTCTTAAAGCTCTGGAGGTGAGGAGTCTGAAATGAACGTTACACGGCTGAAATCTAGGCGTCAGCAGCGCTGCATTGCAGGCTCTAGAGGAGGACTCAGTTCCTTGTCTCTTCTAGCTTCTAGAGGCTGCCTGCATTCCTCGGCATGAGTCTGATCCTCCCTCTTCAAAGCTGATAGTGTAGTGACTTCAGATCTCTCTCATTGATTCTGACCTTTCTGCCTCCCTCTTACATAAAACACGCTTGTGATTGTTGCAGTTGTGCAGTCATTCAGTCATGTCCAGCTCTTTGTGACCCCATGGACTGCAGCATGCCAGGCTGCCCTGTCCTTCACCATCTCCCAGAGTTTGCTCAAACTCATGTCCACTGAGTCAGTGATGCCATCCAACCATCTCATCCTCTGTCGCCCCTTCTCCTCCTGCCCTCAGTCTTGTCCAGCATCAGGGTCTTCATAAATCAGCTCTTCGCATCAGGTGGCCAAAGTACTGGAGCTTCAACCTCAGCATCAGTCCTTCCAGTGAATATTCAGGGTTGATTTCCTTTAGGATTAACTGATTTGATCTCCTGTGTTCCATTGAACTTACTTAGATAACCTCATCTCAAAATCTTTAATTCAATCACATGTGCAAATTCCCTTTTGCCACGTGAGGTAACATAATGACAGTTTCTGGGGATTAGAAGATGGGCACCTGGGGGCTGTCATCAGTCTGAATAGCACAGTCATTAATATTTTTATAGACTAGCTCCTTTACTTCATCTAATTTTCACTGAGCCCCATGTAGCAAGTACTATTTTATTCCCATTTGGAAACTGAAGCACAGAGAAAGTAAGTAACTTTCTTAAGGTCACACAACTGATAAGTGGTAAAGGAGTGGTATCAACTGAGGACGTTGATATCTGGAGTTCCTGTTCTTACCAGCTGAAATACGTGTGTGTTAGCCACTCAGCAGCGTCTAACTCTGTGACCCATGGACTGCAGCTTGTCAAGTTCCTCTCTGTTCCTGGGATTCTCCAGACAAGAATATTGGAGTGGGTTGTCATTTCCTTCTCCAGCTGAAATATGTAAAGTGACACAAAGTAAGCAGTCTATCAACATTAGCTATCATGATTGTTCTTATTTCTACTAGAATTAATATGCTAATCTTCAGCTCATATGACTCTTGTAAGATTTTAAATAAATTAACCTGTGATTTGCACCAAGCAGTGCCTGGCGAACGGCAGGCAGGTCTTCAAACGGTGTTTAGATATTTTCAGGCCTACTAAAGTTTCTTTCTTTTCACTAGGAAGATAATCATGTCAGTTCACTCCGCCCTTCCCAAGATGGCGCCTTTGCCACACCCAATCCGCCCCACTCAAGATGGCGTGCATTGCCCTGCAGGGCTTATGTAGACCTTCTCAAGATGGCACCAAACACTAGCCCTATTACCTTCTGCCTTTTTCAAGATGGCCTTAGCAATTAGCTTCACTTCTGGGTACCCTCTGACCGTCTCAAAATGGTGAAGGACACATTACTCGCGACATTCTGACCTTCTCAAGATGGCGCCTGAGCCATAAATAGCGACGCTCTGCTAAGTCGACTTCCGGTTCCAGCGGAAGGCGGTATAAGAGGCCGGCCTGGCACCTTGAGGCGTACGCCTCAGGCCACTCCGGGGCGAATATGGACAGGCGAAAGAAGCCTTTGGAAGTCACGGCGTCCTCGGTGAGTACGGGGATAGATGATGCTACGGGCTCCGCGTCTCCTCGCCTCCGCAGGATAAGAATCTCGACCTAGCTTGTTTCTTCACTCGGGGGCCCAGACTTGATCTCTCCTCAGAGAGGACCCCGGACCTGGCTTTTCTCTGGAAAAGGAGGAGCGCGCTTCCTTCCTTACGGGGAGCGGGCCCACTTTCTCACTAGTTGAACGCTGAGTTTAGCCTCCCCTCTGCCGGGGCGCCGGGCCCGGGCTCTCCCCTCAGACGCCGTCCTGAGCCTGGTGTCTTTTCCGGGTTAGGACTGTCCCCGCCTCCCCTCCGCGACGACTGGCCAGGCCTTCTTGGCAGCCTCGTCTCCGTGACTATCAGAGGGGGACCCCGGCCTCTGCGAGCTGTGCAGACACGTTCCCCTTGATCTCAGGGACCAGCACGGTGCCCCCCCGCCCCCCCTCCCCCCCAGAACATTAGTGTGACTTCTTCCCCGGGGTCCGAGAGGCCCAGCGTCCCCCGGCAGGAGGACGGCTAAACAGTTGTTAATACACCCGTAGGATGCGCTGCCCGGGAGCTGTAAGGCCTAATAGGATGTAAGCACTTTTGTTAATTTAGTTACTTCTTGAGTCCCTTGGACTGCAAGGAGATTCAGCCAGTCCATTCTAAAGGAAATCAGTCCTGAATATTAATTGGAGGGACTGATGCTGAAGCTGAAACTCCAATCCTTTGGCCACCTGATGCGAAGAACCGACTCATTGGAAAAGACCCTGATGCTGGGCAAGATTGAGGGCAGGAGGAAAAGGGGACGACAGAGGATGAGATGGTTGGATGGCATCACCAGCTCAATGGACATGAGTTTGAGAAAGCTAGGGGAGTTGGTGATGGACAGGGAGGCCTGGTGTGGTGCAGTCCACGGGGTTGCAAAGAATGGGACGCCACTGAGTGAGCTGAACTGAGGAAGAAAACCAGTTCTCGGTACTTGTTTGTGCCAGCACTTTATATGCAGTTTCCCTGCGCTCTACTAACTGCATTAGGAGGCAGGTGCTAGTCATATCCCCACTATAGATAAGGCCACTGAGGCTCAGAAAATGAAGTGTCTTTCTTCAGCTCACATACAGAGTTCTTAGTGATAGAACTGGGCCCACTGAGTCTGGTTAACTCCACGGCAGTTGTCTTTTCCAGTATATCACAGCGAATTGCCTAACCTTTGGCTTAATCTTGGATTTACTGCAGAATGTTGAGGTGCAAGGGATGTGAAGGAAATATCCCAATATTTGAGCCCCTTGCCGCCATCTCATACTGAAAATCGGTACTAGTTAATAATGTTTGAGGGCTTCCCGGGTGGCGCTAGTGGTAAGGAACTTGCTTGCCAATGCAGGAGACAGAAGAGATGGGGTGTTCGGCCCCTGGATCGGGAAGATCCCCTGGAGGAGGGCATGGGAACCCACTCCAGTACTCTTGGCTAGAGAATCCCATGGACAGAGGAGCCTGGAGAGCTACAGTCCATGGGGTTGCAAAGAGTTTCGCATGACTGAGGTGACTTAGCACACGCACATAATGTTATAGGATTAGGAACCAAAAAGCTATAAAATTCGTTATTTTTTCCTGATGGGTTAAAATTAGTAATAATAATGTGAATGCCATCTGAGACCTGACACTTCTCTGAGCATCTTCCTTTTAAAATTCAAAAGTATAGTAGGAAAATGTGCGACTTTGATGTGGTTAAGAAGGCTTAGAAGAAAAAGCTTAAGTTTTAAATTTGTTTTTTAAAATTTAGAATATTAGGTTCTGGGATAAACCAGCTCTTGACGTTATTAAAATCTGTGCCAAACCTATTTTTAAGTACTTCCAAAATAGAAATCACAGAATGCAGTCATTTTGATTTCCCTTAAAAGTCTGTGATGCGGGGCTCTTTAAGTATTCAGTTTACAAATGCCCGCGTATACAAGCAGCTATACTTCCATCGTTAAAAAGGAAACTGCCATTATACCCTTTTGTGCAGGGTAGATAGTGATGATAGATCCAAGTCCCCTGTTCCTTTTGCCCTGGCTTTTCTTGTTCTTAACCACAAGCTAAACTTGTGGTTTCTAAAACATAGAGAAACAAAATTCACTCAGTCTGTTTTATTTCTAGCTGTTGAAATCTTGCCTGTCCTTTAAGGCTCATTTCAAAGCCATCTCTGATCACTCTGGACAAAAGGAAATACTCCTTTATCTGAATTTTTATGCCACTTAATTTCACTCTTAAAGTCACATATTACATCTGACTGGTGTTGTAAGTTACAGTTCTTACTAGATTGTAGGTTCTTTGAGGCAGGAGTATGTCTAATTCACATTTGTATTCTGCTCTTCATTGTTAAGTGCCAGGCACATACTAGGCCTCAGATTGTTGCCGATCAAAGACATTTTCCTGTAAAAATAACAAATGGTTGTGATGTTTAAGTGAAATTAAAAAAAATTTTTTTTCCTTTTACTACATGAAAAAGCTGAGTACAACGGCAGTTAGAGAGACAGTGGTTAATGATGTTGGCTGGATCTGAGTCTAGAAGATGCAGATCCCATTTGCTTTCTTATCATCCTCTCTTTGCCCAGAGGAAAGCCTTGAAGTGTTGAAAATTAAATATGTTTTCCACAGAGCTGGAATGAAAGATGACTTGGATTTATTTTGTACTAGACTCTGCATTTAAACATTTAATTTTATATCCACTTTTGTCCATTTATAAGAGCTTGTGATCTTGTTTTCAGAATTGTAAAAACTTAGAAATCCAATCACTCATTAAAGTCAATTGTTTTTTGTTTTTTGTTTGCTTATTGGCTTTATTCTAGTTGGTAGACCTTAAGGCTGAACTCTTCCGAAAACAAGAAGAATTCAAACAAGAAAAACTTCTAAAAGATGCTGGAGTTTTGGGAAAACCAAAACCAACCAACAAGGTAAACATAAAATCTAATTATCTCCATTGACCCCAAACATAGGGGAATTAAACCATACTTAGGTTTTTTGAAAGTGTCCAGGGTATCTGCTACCTATAAATCCTTGTCTTGTATTTGAACATCTGCATAAAATATTTCAAATATTGAAATAGAAATTAGTAAGATTCAAAAGCACATTATAATGCTCTAATTCTTCAATATGTGAGTGTTTTTCCAATTTTATAAGTAATGGTATCTATTATTTGTATTACTAAATCTGTTACGTATTTTTCATTAAAGTCTTAAATTAGGTTGTAATCATTCAGGAGATTTAAAAAAGTAACTGCAATTGTATAAAGACATTTTTAAATGTAATTTAGGGTCTTTTTTTTTTTTTCCCCCAGCTCCAGCTTTGCTACGTATAGTTTATTTGCAGGACGTAAGTTGGCTGTCAGAGGTCCAGTTATTTCCATTGATTCACAAGATCTAATTATCTTTTTTTCCCCTTTCTGATGTACAAGTAGAGATTTTTTGTAGTCAGTTGGTGATTCTATGTTTTTTAAATTCTTCTCCAGAAACCAAGTATCTGGAGCAAACAGAATGCAGGAGTTTCTAATCGAGCTGAAAAGGATGCTGAACAAAAGATTGAAGAACAGAAGACTTTGGACAAAGCGAGGTAAAACTGCTCTCTAATAAACGGAGCTACCTTTGTGGCTCCCTGAGCAAAGAGGTGAAAGTTCACCCTTAATTGATTTATAGTTTTAATTTTTATCATCCTCCTAATCAGATACTCTGTTACCTGAAAATAATATAATTTGCAGACATGTTTATAATCTTATAAGAAGATAAGACATAGCCTCAGTTTAAAAGATGAAACAGTCCCCCTGTGAGCCCCTGTTAGGCACTGAGATTACCCGCAAGTGTTTAAGAAGTGTCCATGTGGTGTGGTTCAGGGCTACTAGGTGCTATGTTATCGGGAATTAGAAATTGAATTTTCCTCCCAACTTTTTAATATGAAAAGCTTCAAACCAGCAGAATATTTGAAACAAGACAACGTTCTAATACTTTTCACCTAAATTCACCACTTAACGTCTTTTAAAATTTGCTTTCTTTCTTCCCCTCTCTCTCTCGTGTGTGTAGAGAAACTTTGTTGAACATCGCTGTACTTTACCTCTAAATATTTCAGCGTATATCTTCTATATGATACTATTTTATCAGTGGCATGTTTCTGGGATATGGCAGCAGTACTGTGGTTATGCAGGAATAAGGACATTTTCCTGCGTAACCACAATACTGCTATCATATCCCGGAAGTTTGCCACTGATAAAGTAGTATCATATGGTCCATATTCATATTTCACCAGTTATCCTAGTACAGATATGTCCTTTATTGTTTTTTAAAATGTTTAATTAAAGAGTATGCATTGCATGTAGTTGTCATATCTCTTTAGTCTCTTTTAATAGAAAACAGTTCCTTTGCCTGTTTAAAAAAATGTTTACATTTTATTTAATTATGGCTGCCCTGAGTTTCGGTGAGTAGGGGCTACTCTCTAGTTGTAGTGTGAGGGATTCTCACTGTGGTGACTTCTCTTGTTGTAGGGCACAGGAAGCTTCAGCAGTTACACATGGGCTCAGTAATCATGGCCCACGGGCTTGATTGCCCTGTGGCTCGTGGGATCCTAGTTCACAGGTCAGGGACAGAACCTGTGCTCCCTACATTGGCAGGCGGATTCTCACCACTGGGCCACCAGGGAAGTCCCTCCCTTGCCTTTTTGTTGTCTGTTACACCATTGACATCATTTGAAAAGTCCATGCCAGTTGTGTCTGTGGTGTCCCACCGTCTGATTAGAGTCAGACTAATCGCCAACGGTTCTTACACTAGCTAGGTGATGATATGTCCTGTTGAGTCCCATCAGGAGGTTCATGATGTCAGCTTAAGTCATTATTGGTGATGATAAGTTTGATCACTCAGTTAAGGTAGATCTGTTGTAGTTTTCCACCGATAAGACGCTCTTCCTCATTTGAAATTAATAATAATCTAAGGAGGGAAACAGGCTGTGTGAATATTCTGTTTACCAGTGTGTTTTCATGTGATGATTATGTCATCACTGAGTCAGTTGTTACACTGATGGTTTCAAAATCAGAATTTTTCTACATCTGTCATCCCATGTGTATTATTTTTTCATTCTGTTTACTAGCTGGCATTCTTCTGTAAAGAAGAGCTCTTCCCCGTTTGCACTAGCACCCTGGATCCAGAATCCCAAGTTTTAATCTCTGGCATGACTGCCATCTGTGTGTTTAGATCCATTGCATAATAAAAAGTTGGTAGTTGAAAATAATGGTTGCCCAGACTGCTTGGCTCTTCTGGGTCTAAGAATAAAGGGCAGAATATTAGCCCATTTGGGGATTATTTTCTTAGTGTTTGACCTATCCCCAACAGGCTGGAGACTTTACTTAAAGACATGTTCACTGTTGAGACATTTTTCTCACTACTGTACATTATGCTTAGAATTTTAATTTTGTTGAAAGATGCTGTAACTTTTTTATGCTTATATGTGTATTTTATTAAGGTGTAATTGAAACATAACATTGTATTAGTTTCAGATGTATAACAGAGTAACTCAGTATTTGTATCTGTTATCCAGTGCTCACCACAGTTAGTTCAGTCCAGTCGCTCAGTTGCTCAGTCGTGTCTGACTCTTTGCGACCCCATGAATCACAGCACGCCAGGCCTCCCTGTGCATCACCAACTCCTGGAGTTTACCCAAGCTCATGTCCATCAAGTCGCTGATGCCGTCCAGCCATCTCATCCTCTGTCGTCCCCTTCTCCTCCTGTCCCCAATCCCTCCCGGCATCAGTGTCTTTTCCAGGGAGTCAACTCTTCTCATGAGGTGGCCAGAGTATTGGAGTTTCAGCTTCAGCATCAGTCCTTCCAATGAACAGCCAGGACTGATCTCCTTTAGGATGGACTGGTTGGATCTCCTTGCAGTCCAAGGGACTCTCAAGAGTCTTCTCCAACACCACAGTTCAAAAGCATCAATTCTTTTGCGCTCAGCTTTCTTTATAGTCCAACTCTCACATCCATACATGACCACAGGAAAAACCATAGTCTTGACTAGACAGGCCTTTGTTGGCAAAGTAATGTCTCTGCTTTTTAATATGCTGTCTAGGTTGGTCATAACTTTCCTTCCAAGGAGTAAGCATCTTTTAATTTTATGGCTGCAGTCACCATCTGCAGTGATTTTGGAGCCCCTCAAAATAAAATCTAACACTGTTTCCAATGTTTCCCCATCTATTTGCCATGAAGTGATGGGACCAGATGCCATGATCTTCGTTTTCTGAATGTTGAGCTTTAAGCCAACTTTTTCACTCTCCTCTTTCGCTTTCATCAAGAAGCTTTTTAGTTCCTCTTCACTTTCTGCCACAAGGGTGGTGTCATCTGCATATCTGAGGTTATTGATATTTCTCCTGGCAATCTTGATTCCAGCTTGTGCTTCTTCCAGCGCAGCATTTTTCATGATATATAGATCTAATAATTAACTAACATCTATCACCACACAGTTTGATCCCTGTGTCAGGAAGATCCCCTGGAGAAGGGAATGGCAACCCACTCCAGTATTCTTGCCTGCAGAATCCCACAAACCTAGGAGCCTGGCAGGCTCCAGCCCATGGGATCGCAGCGAGTCGGACATGACTGAACAACTAACACTTAAATAGGAACGTTTGAGATCTACTCTTTTAACAGACTTCAGGTATGCAATATAGCATTAGCTGTGTTCATTGTGCTGGGCATTGCATCCTCATTGCTCACATATTTTATAACTGGAAGTTTGTACATTTTGACCCAGTTCATCCGTTTCCTTCCCATCCTCCTGCTGCCTCTGGCAGCTGCTCACTAACTTATTTACTTTTTTTGGCCATACTGTGTGGCACGCAGGATCTTAAGTTCTCTGGACAGCTCCTTATACAAGAGTGAACTCATGCCCCTGCAGTGGACACTCAGAGTCTTAACCACTGGATCACCAGGGAAGCTCCCATATGGTAGTTCTGTTTATTTTGTGAGGAATCTCATACTCTTTTTCCTTAGTGGCTGCCCCAGTTTACATTCCCCCTACACTGCATGAAGGTTTCCTTTTCTCCACGTCCTCACCTGCCGACCCTTGTTATTTCTTATCTTTTTGTAGCAGCTGTCCTGTTAGGTGTGAGGTGACATCTCACTGTGGTTTCGGTCTCCATTCCCCTCATGCTGAGCACCTTTTCGTGTACCTGTTGCCCATCTGTATGTCTCCGACAAGATGTTTATTCAGGTCCTTTTTTAAAGTTGCACTGCTTGGTTTTCTTGGTGTTGAGTTGTAAGTTCTTTATTTTGGATATTAAGCCTATGGCAGACATAAGATTTGCAAATATTTCCTCCCGTTCAGTAACAGGTTGCCTTTTCGTTTTGGTGATGGTTTCCTTTGCTCTGCAGCAGCTTTTTAGTTTGATACAGTCCCTTTTGTTTATTTTGGCTTTTGTGGCCTTTCCTTTTGTTGTCAGATCTGGAAAATTCATTGCCACACTGATGTCAGGAATGTGTTGCCTGTGTTTTCTTCTAGGAGTTTTATGGTTCCGTTGTGAATTTTTGATTCAGATGTGTAATACTGTTTCTTAGGTTCATCGTTTCGCATGTGGCCGTCCAGTTTTCCCAACACCGTTTATTCACGAGACAGCTCTTTCCCGATTGCATATTCTTGACTCTTCTGTTGTAAATTAATTGACCATATGTGTGTGGGTTTATCTCTGGGCTCTGTTTCCATTCTGTTGATCTGTGTGTCTGTTTTTATGCGAGTCCCATACTATTTTGATTAATATGGCTTTGTATTGGATTGACCAAAATGTTCATTTGAGTTTCTTCATAACATCTTATGCTCTATTAGCTAACATCATACTCACCATTAGAAATGAAATTTTCTGCTGTGATAAAGTACAATCCTTTACAAGCAAATGCTCAGATGACTTCTTTGGTGCTCTTTATCATCATAAGTATTTCTAGAATAAAAGAATTGTCAGTTCTTAGCCACTAAAGAATAAATGCCACTAGAATTAACATGAGCAGAGAGGCTGCTGAATTGAAATGCCAGGGTTGATGTTTGTTTTTTATTAGCTGTCTGTCATGAATAATTTATCTATATTCTGTATAAAATAGGCATTATCATATTTTTAACAGACTTCTAAGAGGTTGGTCTCTACCTCCCTTAGAGAGACCTAATTAGCCAAGGGAAGACCAGGGACCCTTGGATAAAACCAGTGATAGAGAGTTACTGTGAAATTTGGTGATCCATAACAGAAAATGTTTTTGTTTAGATACCTCTCCTTTTTTGGTATTTAATTTGTTGTATTTGGCATTTAAATTAAATTGGAATCTTCATTCATTCATGTATTCGTTCCTCAAATACTGACTGAACATCTGTTATGCACCAGGCATTGTTTTTGGTCCTTTGGTACAGTCGTGAATGAAAGAAACATGGGCCAGGCTTTATGTGTAGTTGGCAGAGCAGACCTGGCTGGGTCTGAGAGTCCCCTCAGGGTGGGGACTCAGCTCTAGTCATCAGGCTAGGTTGCAGCAGTCAGGCTGGGGAGAGCGGTTTTACCAGGAGTGGCAGTGATAAGACCATTTTTATACTTGTCTTTTTTTTTTTTCTCCTAGGGAGAAATTGGAAGAAAAAGCCAAATTATATGAAAAAATGACTAAAGGAGACTTTATCGGTAAATATAATTATTTATGCATCTTTATTATCTGTAATTCACGCAACTCTGTGATATTTTCTTATATTTGTTACAATAATTATGAGAATAGGGAGAGACTTGAATAGATTTGACTTTCTGTGTCAGCATCTTCCTAACCCAGGAATCAAACTGGGGTCTTCTACATTGCCGGTGGATTCTTCACCAGCTGAGCTCCTGGGGAAGGCCTGAGTGTCAGCACAGAGATAAGAAAATCAGCAGTAGTTTTTAATTTGCCCCGTGGGTGCTGGGCCTGTTAGGCACGATAGAGGGACAGTCAGTACAGTATTAGCCAGACTCTGCCTCTCTCCTCAACAGAGGCATCGTCAGTGGAGGAAAATGGTACAGAAGAAGAAAAGTTTAGGGAAAAAGCTCTAAATAGGCCATGATTACAGACAGTTACGGCTGTATTTAAGAAAAAACAGCCTGAGGGGAATTATGGTTATATCAGAGTACTGGAGTTATTCCTTTTCCCCTGTTTTTTTTCCCTCTGTGTTTAATTTTATTCTTTGAAGTGCTTATAGTTGCTTTTGTAATTTATTTTTTAAAAAGTGAAACATTTTTTACTGTGCTGCACAGCATGCAAGATCTTAGTTCCCTGACCAGGGATGGAACCCGTACCCTCTGCAGTGGAAGCTCAGAACCTTAACCACTCTGCTGCCTGGGAAGCCGGGTATAGTTGCTTCTAAGATAGTAATTAAAAGATCCTCCCTCCTCATACCTGCCCCACAAAAAGGAAACCCAGCCTAGAGTTCAACGACAATGAAAGAGATTTTACAAGGCAGTGCGTCTCTTACTGCCTTCAAAAGGCATACGTGGAAGTCTTTAGGGAGAAGGTGGCTCTGATGGGGGTCTTAAAGGTTTTGGAGAACTGGAGAAGGGCTTCTGCAGGGAGGAATGGGGAAAGCAGAGGGAGGAGAGGGCCAGAGCTGGCTGGGCTGACTTGTGGGGCTAGGGCTGAGGGCCAGGTGCGGGGCGCAGCAGGAGAGGAAGGGCTGGACCCTGACCACGGCTGCCCAGACACCAGAGCCGCATTCCTGTGTGTTGGGAGCCCAGCAGGGCCAGGCTGGGTGCTCACAAAGCCGAGGGCCCTGGGGGAGGCCCTGCCTTCCCACTGAAGCAGCAGCAGGTGTCAGCCAGCCAGGAGGCCTCACTGTTCTGTGGTTTTATTTTAACTCAGCTCTGGGAAAATGTATTTCTTTCCCAGTTGAATTACATGTTCTTGGGGCTAAAAATATAGTCTTTTTTCATTTGATTCAAATTTTACTTATATTGTTAATACAGAATCAAGACAAAAGAGTGTGTGGGCATGGAGATTTGTTCTGTCCATACCGGCAGGCCCACCTCCTGATGGGCTTATTGGACCAGCATATTTGGGCAAGTTTTGGAGCCTCAGTTATTTCCCACTGTACAGTGAGGGTAACATCAACCCCTGGTAGTAGGAAACCTACCATCTGTTCCTCAGAGCTTAAATCCAGCAGAGTGAAACTTGATGGGTACATGGTTCATGAATGCATCTGCTATCCTGTGTTAAATTAGAATCATGGGTTACTATTTAACTTTGAGTATAGGTTTCAGCTCAAGTAGGTAAGGCCTGCAGATAGATGGCACGTTAGACATTTCTGTATGCCCTGCAGATCCTGGCCCCATGCCTCACCCAAAGGTGGTGTTCATGGATTGACAAGAATTCAGATGGCTCCTTTTGCCTGCGTTAGGGCCCTTTGAACACTTGGCATCCTGCAGCAGTATACCCAGGGTTATGGGGTCCGACCCGCGTGGTTAGAGACGGGGAGTCACTGAGCCACAAAGGCTCCCTGAGCAGCGCTGCTCTGCCTCTGTGTGACCTGACTGGCTAGAAGAGTCTCTTCAGGTCAGACACTGTTATCTTCTAGTCTTGTTATTGATGAGGCAGCAGAAAACTGCAGGCTTTTAAAGATGTTTTGTATGTGGTATGTGTGTCCAGTGGCCTGTCTACAGCTTCTCTGTCAGGCCCCCAGGAGGCTCTGTGCCTTTTGAGCTTTTAGCGGGCAGGTGGAGACCTCAACTGGTGAACTGTCGGGGTATAGCCGCCCAGTGGTGACTGTGACTGCTTCATGTCAGTTCCATGCATCTGAAAATTGATTTTTGTGTTCTAGATGAAGAAGTGGAGGATATGTACCTTGTGGATTTCACACAGAAGATGATAGACAAACACAAAGAAATGGAAGCGATTGGTGCCAATAGAGATTACAGAAAGACCGAAGAAAGAGACGATGATGAAGAAGCTCTTTCTGAAAAAGATATTCCTCCGCCCCAGGATCCCAGTGAAGAATGGTTGGTGATATTATGCCATTTGGTTATGTTAATGTTGTCAGACTTGGGCTTACTTTTTGAGAGCCATGTTATTTTGCTGTTATCGAGGCGTTTCTCTCTAGTCTTTCTTTAGAGACTCCCCTCTGAGTAGGGTTGCATTTGTAGATGTAGACATAGTGGCTGCTACTTGAAATAATTACAGATAGACTGTGTCCCTGCCATGTGCCAGGCGCTGTGCCAGGCGGGGAGGCATTGTTTCCCCTGTTTCATTGATGTGAGAGAGTTGTGTAGGCAGAGAATGTTCCTCTCTACCCACCCTGCTGCCTTACCCAGGTCCTTATTCAGGCATCATCATGTTGATAGCATGAGCTCTGTTTCCAGTGAAAATGGGCTGGCAGAACTGATCCGGTGAGCCTTACCCCGGCTGTGGCATTTTCTGCCAGTATGGTTTAGGGTATCACGGACCTGTGTCTGGACAGCATGGGCTCTGCCTTTGACTGGTGGTACAGTTGTGACAGGTTCCTACCCTCTCTTGGCTTCAGTTTCCTCATCTGCAGAACAGGGATGGTGATACCTAGTAGGTGAATGATGGAGAAACCAAACTAGTCTTTTCTTTACAAAGAAACTGCAGAGGAAATGCCATGGTGATTTTTCTGTACCTAAGACCTGAGCCCTTGTTCAGAAGGGCTGTGATTGCATGCAGGCGCACTGATGCTCTGTTCCTAGGAGCAACCCTGCCTGACCCTTCCTGCCGGTGTGGAGCCCACCCCTCCCCGCTGAAGGCTCAGATGTCCACATCATGGCCGTGTTTGTTAGAAACTGCTTAGGGTTGTCAGCAGGACCTGTTGATCTTTTGTCAGCCATTCCCCCCACGGGAAGGAGTCTTTTATGAGTGAAAACAGTAGTCCCCACTGCTCGGGAACGCAGGGAACTTGCATCTTTATGCTGCAGAAGGGTCTTCTTACCAACCTTCTAAAACACTTACATCTGAGGTGGGCTTAGTGGCCGTGTGCTTGCTATAGCAGTCACAGAGGAGCGGGTATGATGCCATCTCTTTCGTCATACTTTTCTTGAGCATTTCTAGTCTAAATGGTCTCGCCCTCGTCTGGACTCTGATAGCACTTAAACATACTTACTCCTTTGGGTCTTGTTGTTTAGTCGCTAAGTTGTGTCTGACTCTTTGCAACCCCATGAACTGTAGCCCACCAGACTCCTCTATCCATGGAATTTTCCAGGCAAGAATACTGGAGTGGGTTGTCATTTTCTCCTCCAGGGATCTTCCCAGCCCAAAACTAGAACCCACATCTCCTGCATCTCCTGCACCGGCAGCTGGATTCCTTACCGCTGAGTGACCTGAGAAGCCCGTATGGACACGTAGCTGGCCTCGTTACCAGAAAAGGGTTGAGGCAAATTCTTGGTACTTTCTAGATCCTTCCTGCTCTTGTTAGGAGCGTTTCAAGGGCCGGTGCCCTAACTTCCCCCAGCGTCCTGTGAAGCTGGCATGACTGAGCCCTCCTGTGCTCCCCTCTGGCCTCAGGTGATTGTTCCCCTGAGAGCTTGCGCGTTGATTTTTGTTGCTGGCTGCTGTCCTGCCACTTCTGTTTCAACGAGATCTGTATGTTTTGGAGGCCTTCTCCAGAGACAGAATAGCTTTGATTGCTTTTCATAGCAGAAATCTCGTCTCCTTTGAAAGGTTTAATGTCCGCCCCCCCCTTATGAATGCCTGTATGATTACAACCAATTTGTTATCCATTTGAAGACCTTGAAGGGCAACTGAGGTGTCACGTGCCCCATAGGGTGAAGGAAGACACACTGCAAGCAGTTCTGACACTTTTTTTTGTTTCTAAATTAGGTTCCAGAATTGTAACTGCTTGTAAAATCTTTTTGCAGTTAAGTTCCAGGTGGTGGAAAATCTTTCCACAAAAATACTGTAAATAATTACTCAGACCATCTGGTTAGGTGGTTTTGGTTCTCCATTCGTTGAAGGAAAAGAAGAAAAGGGAGAAACTGCTTTTTGCTGTTGGAGGTTTTATTTCTGTGGTCATCAGCTTTAGGACTGTAGTTGTGGATTCCCATGCTCACCTTTTAAATCACAGGCTGACAGTTGGACTTGGCATGTCCAGCTGGAAAGAAAAGACCCATAAAACCATAAGCCACGTGCATGGGAATCTGACCTTGGGTTGGTTCAGCAGCAGTGCTGGCCCTTCTCTGCTTTCAGCCTCCTGCCAGAGGATCTGGGGGAGTCCCTACCTGTAATTTCAAACCATTAAGAATCTTTTGCATCATAATGCAAACGAAATACTATCCATGAAAACCTGCCCTTATTTCCTGTGTGGGCATCGGAGTACTTCACTGGCCTTGCTGGCTGCCTGGTTTCCCTGCCTGGTACACGAAACAAGGTCCTTACTTTGGGCCAAGATGAGGAAAGAAGAACAAGGGTAAAAGATAACAGACTGGCCCACTGTTGAGGCACTTTTGCAGTACAAACTGTTGCCTTGGCTTCCTCCTAGTTAAAAAGAGTCTTTCAGAATACTTCTGTTCAGGCCTCCCTGTCCATCGGGTGGCAGAGTACTGGAGTTTCAGCTTCAGCATCAGTCCTTCCAGTGGATATCCAGGACTGATCTTTAGAATGGACTGGTTGGATCTCCTTGCAGTCTAAGAGACTCTCAAAGAGTCTTCTCCAACACCATAATTCAAAAGCATCAATTCTTCAGTGCCCAGCTTTCTTTATAGTCCAACTCTCACATCCCTTCATGACTACTGGGAAAACCATAGCCTTGACTAGACGGACCTTTGTCGGCAAAGTAATGTCTCTGCTTTTTAATATGCTGTCTGCTGGTTGTAGCTTTTCTTCCAAGGAGCAAGTTTCTTTTAATTTCATGGCTGCAGTCACCATTTGCAGTCATTTTGGAGCCCAGGAAAATAAAGTCTGTCACTGTTTCCCCATCTATTGCTACCCCATCTATTTCCCATGAAGTGATGGGACCGGGTGCCATGATCTTAATTTTCTGAATGTTGAGTTTTAAGCCAACTTTTTCACTCTCCTCTTCACTTTCATCAAGAGGCTCTTTAGTTCTTCGCTTTCTTCTATATTTCTATTAAGAAATTTTTAATCCACTGGGAAGAATTGTATCAATTAGAAGAAACAAAGGAAACAAAAAGCATCAAATTTGGGAAGACTGAGAGCAGGTGAACAAATAAAGTCTGGTACAGAGCATAGTTATTATGATGCTGAGAGAATATTTGAAAATATATTCAGTTCAGTCGCTCAGTCGTGTCCGACTCTGTGACCCCACAAACCGCAGCACTTCAGGCCTCCCTGTCCATCACATGAGTTTGGGTAAACTCCCGGAGTTTGGACTCATGTCCATTGAGTTGGTGATGCCATCCAACCATCTCATCTTCTGTCGTCCCCTTCTCCTCCCGCCTTCAATCTTTCCCAGCATCAGGGTCTTTTCCAGTGAGTCAGCTCTTCGCATCAGGTGACCAAAGGATTGGGAGTTTCAGTTTCAACATCAGTCCTTCCAGTGAACCCAGGACTGATCTCTTTTAGGATGGACTGGTTGGATCTCCTTGCAAATGTGTAAACCAGGTTAAAGTAATTTCTGAAATATTGCAGCAGGGGTCTGTGTGGAGTTTTATCTTTGAGATTGGAGATACACACGATCAATCATTTTCTACCGTTTCTAAAACTAAGACTTAATCAGGGGTGCATTGAACCTATTGTGTGTCAGCTTCTGAGTGTGAAGAGCGTGTTTGCACCAATGGTGGTGGCCTCTCAGGTTGAGGGTATTTCTTGGTGATGTGTGTCAGTTGCTCAGTCACGTCCGACTCTGTGATCCCATGGACTGTAGCCACCAGGCTCCTCTGTCCATGGGATTCTCCAGGCGAGAATACTGGAGTGGGTTGTCATGCCCTTCTCCAGGGGTTCTTCCCGACCCATGGATTGAACGTGGGTCTCCCGCACTGCAGGCGGATTGTTTACAGTTTGAGTTGCCCAGGAGGCCCTTGGTGATGGGTTTGTGATGGAGCTGATATTAACTTTCCATTGTGCACCAGGGTCCTTATTTGAGGGGACCGTATGTGATGTGCAGCTTTTCACATGTTTCCACTTTTATTTCAGGGTGGATTACGTGGATTCTTTAGGGCGATCCCGGCGCTGCATGAGAAAGGATTTGCCGGATCTGCTGGAAATGGATAAAAATCTTCAGGGGAGGCTGTAAGTGTGTGACACACAATGCTTTGCCCAGGTCTGACATGCAGACACAGGGATTGTTTTGTGAGCGAGGCTGTTTTTAGTTAGTTTTCTTCTGGGCTCTGTTGTAAGAATATTTCTTTAATGTGTAGGAATGTTTGCAGAAGCACTTCTTTGTGGTTAGCGTGCATATACACACACAGTCCACATTCAGAGAACAACCTAAATGGTTGATCATCCACACCAACAGGAGTGAGTCAGAGCCTGTTTACTTGGGAGGATGTCTGTCTACAGAGTAACGGAGAGTGAGCCCAGAGTAGATGAACAAACCACTGCATAGAGAGTGCGTTTAAGAAAATAGATTTGGTTTTCCCACAGCAGGTAGAGTCATGGACCCAGACAAGGTGGGGGCAGGGAGGGAAGCAGCTTAACTCTTTCTTTATACCTTTTTGCATTTTGAAGTAAGAACTTATGGTTAGATTTTTTTTCTGTGGTATCTAAAGAGGTAATTTGCTAAAACATCACAGAGAATAAAATTCTTCTTACCAAGGGCAGCTATTGTGTGAAAAGTGTTGGGAGAAGCTCCACCTTGTCCATGTCCAGGTAGGCCTGGGCTTGGCACAGGGAAGGAAGTGGGGAAGCTCTGAGCCACCGCCTGGGACACTAGGCCCTACACGGGAGGCCCCCGCTGAAGGCCCATAGTTCCTCTCCCTGCCTGGCATGCCCCTTCCATTCAGCCCAAGACCAGGCTGGGAAAGAAAGTGATGTGAGTGCTGAAACAAGATTTTATTATGCTAATATAACGAGCTGCCTGCTTGGATTAAAGAAAGGAGGAAATTGTTTGCAGTTTCCCAATGGTATTATGAGTCAGAAACCTCCGTGAGGAACTGTCCTCTTCACAGCTAGAGTTGCTCATCCATGACCCCAAATGCCTGAACTGAATGAAGCATTGCTGCGCTACAGCTCTTACCTAAGATGATTTTTGCTCTATTCTCCTAGTTTCGTTAGTCCTGCAAATGAGAAAACCTTATTGTCTGAAGATATGAGAAAAGAACTCCAGCGCCAGCAATGGGAGGAAGAAGAGAGGGAGGCCCTGAGAAGGCCAATGGGGCCCGTACATTATGAAGACATCCGTGAAAATGGTACAGTCATCTGGCAGATTAAGTCATTTTTTTATCTTGAACATTTAAATGGCAGGTAGGAAAGGAAGTATTCACAAAGAAGCAGCTCTTCTGTATAAATAAATAATTCTACTTTTGGAGTTGAAAATAACTGTTCACTTTTTAGCCTAACAAAGGGTCTGTTAATCCAAGTGTGTGCCCCAAGAATAGTGGAGACAACCTGTGACTAAAAAATTAATGAATACTTGCTGCGTTTATCACTTGGCAAACAGAGTGAAAGAAACTTCTAACGTTTTTTACCTGCTTCTTAAAAAAAGTGTGGAAGACATCCCTGTGTTCCTTTCTGCTTTGGTAGAAATTTCTCCTGAATCTAATTCACTGAGCAGGGAAATCTAATTTTTGGGGTAATTTTTACTTATTTCAGAGGCCCAGCTAGAAATTTGGCATAAATCTAATTCGCTGAGAAGGGAAATCTAATCTTTGGGGTAACTTCTACCTATTTCAGAGGCCCGGCAGCTTGGTGTTGGCTATTTTGCTTTTGCCCGAGATAAAGAGTTGAGAAACAAGCAGATGAAAACCTTAGAAATGCTGCGTGAACAGGTACAGATTAAACTCAGTTGACTTGAAGGATTTGAACAGTTGGGTTTCTCATTAAATCATACTGTAAAAAAAAAAAAATCTCGTAAAATTAATTAGAAATGTACATAGCTATTCAGAATTCAGTTACAGGTTTCATAAAGATAATTGCTGTATTATTTTGGTGTTTCAGACTTTTAAGATTATAGTTGTTCAAAAGTAATGTGTGTGACTTTGATTTTTAAAATTTAGTTTCCAATATGGTACTTTTGAAGTGGCCTGGGTAAGAAAATGGAAAGTTATCAGAGGGGGATTAAGGAATTGGCAGAATTGGTTGGTTTCCTAAAATGTTAACTCTTCCGGGATGCTCCGTGAAATGAACTTCAGAAAATATCAAAGGGCTTGTATAAGAGGACTTACATAAGGATATTCATTTTGAACATTTCAACGGATGGCTTCTAAGAGGTGGCAGAAAAGTCAGTTTATTTTTAGAGTAAAATTATTTCATCCTTTTCAACAGAAATATGGTGAATGGGGCTAATCATTTTCTAATTTTCTGCCTTGTTCAGACAACAGATCAGAGAACAAAACGAGAAAATATAAGGGAAAAGAGAAAAGCCATATTAGAAGCAAGACTTGCCAAGCTCCGACAGAAGAAGATGAAAGGGTCAAAAGAAGGTGGAGCAGAGGGAGCGGACAGAGGTACATCATGGCTGTGTCTGAATCTCAAAAGGGAATATTCTAGTTCCGTTGACAACTCAGGAGTAGGAATGGCAGTGTGGAAATCAACCATCTAGTTTTATTTTCTGAGCAAGAAGTGCACCTGAGAGGTACATCCAGGAACAGGAACAGTTTTTACTCCCAAGAAAATATCAGTTGTAGACAAGGATGTTAGCAGTGTGTTTTGTTGCTTCATACAGTAGCCCTGTTTAGTAAGTGAGGCTTGGAGGTAAAATGCTTAAAAGGTATTTTAGGATGAAATGTAGTTGTGCATGTACATATTTTAGGCCTGTTTTCTTTGGCTGTGGCGGCAGTTTTTATTGGTTATTACAAGTGTGTTTTGAAGAAGACATGCATACAGAAAGGTAGTAAATAATTTACAAATGTGGGTAGAGACAGCATACCAAGGTAGAGATGTGGGTAGAGACAGCTTACCACATCTGTCTGTCAACATGCTTGGAAACACTTCAGTAGTGTGGTCAGACAGGCTCACTGTCTGAGTTAATGCCCGTCTGGGTTGAACTACCCAACAGACTGCATAGACTGGCTCAAACCAGGTGGACGCCTGCTTCTCGAGTTTAACATTGCAGGGTGTCCAGGGCAGGGGGTAGCTCTGCCCCAGACAGTCACCTGCTCTCCCGCTTCCTCCAGTCTTACTGCTTCTGCTGTTCCCTAGAGGGTTGCTGTCACCTGCGTGGTCACTAGCTCCCCAGGACCTGTTCATGATTCAGCCCAGGGGAAGAAGGGGCCGGAACCAGCTACCTTACTAGGAATGTGCTTTGGGATTCACACACAGCCTTCTCACTTACATCCCAATGGGGCGGATGGAAGCTTCTCTAGCTCTAACATAAGCCCATGCCATTTTAAAATTCTGAACTCACTTCAGTCTAGCTTTGAGAGGAGATGGAGACACTTAAAAATCGGAAGATGGTCCATTTAGTTTTGTATAAATGCTGCCTTCCTGTGACATGTTAGACTCTGTGTATTGCTTCTCTGTTTTTGCTCTACTCTTGAACATGTCATTTCCACAAGACGTGAAGTGCCACCAGTGTTTTTTTAAAACACCGTTTTCTTTTAAACTATGGCCAGAATTGAATAGCCTACAGACTGTCACCAGGCTCCACCTCTCGTCACCCTTGCTTTGCCTGAGACTCTTTCTTTGAGTAATTGAAGGGTTTCTGGTCCTTCGATTGTTGATCAGGGGAGGTGGGGTGGCACAGTGTCAAACAGAGACTTTGAAATCCATCCAATCTGGGTTAGAATCCTGGCTCTTCACTATTTACCTTTGTAGCATTTCTGATGGTAATTCTCCTTATCTGTAAAATGGGGATAAAATGGAGTACCAGTCCTGAGTTTGGGTTGTTAAAGAGCTAAGTGAACTACTGTGTACAAAGTACTCAGCCCACAACCTGGCATGTAATAGGTGCTCAGTGAATACCAGGTATTGCTTGTACTCTCAGGGTAAGTATGTTCTATTTAACTTTTTAAAGTAGTCGTAAGCTTTATTGTAATGAAGTCTTATTTCCTTTACAAAAATAGATGGAGATGTTATTGGGCCTTTGCCCCCAGAACCAGAGGTCACGCCAGCTCCTCGTACAGCTGCCCAGAGTAGCAAAGTAGAAGTCATCGTTCAGGAGAGGAAAGATACCAGACCCGGGGTGCCACACGTCCGCGAGTGGGACAGAGGAAAAGGTGAGGGGTCGGTTCTCCTGAGCAGACTGTGATTCTGGTTTAGGAGGGGAAGGATTATCAGGCCCAGGGTGCCACACGTCTGCGAGTGGGACAGAGGAAAGGTGAGGGGTCGGTTCTCCTGAGCAGACTGTGATTCTGGTGAGTCTTAGTGGTCCTGGGAAGCTTAAAGGATTCTCTAGGTCCCTGAGCTTGTTTCTTGTCAATAACCAGAAGCGCTAGAAAGTGTGATATAAAAGACTAGGGTCTGCAAGGCATCATACCTAAAGGATGAGGTATTTTAAAGACGCACTTAAGGGCAGGTTTTGGAAATTCCTGCTGCCCTCTTGTGGCTTTACACCTTCGGCTTACTGTTTGTCCAGAACTGCTTTTTTAAAGTCTTAGGAAAGTTTGGTACTTTAATGTAGTCTGTGTTTTTAACAGTCTCTTTTATGCTCTCTTGAAAACAGTCTGCGTCCAAGTTTATTAACTTGAATTCACATGTGGTTCCACTAGGTTATGCAAATTTTTCTTTAAGTTTTTTCCTGTAAAGACACCGTGGTACCTGCAGTGACCTCTCTCTGGGAAAAGACTCTGGTTTCTGCCATTTTGAAAACAGTCATTTCAGTGGTACATTCGCTTAAACTGTTGAAGCCTGTGAGATCACGACTCAAGTGAAAGACGTGGATGGCACGTGGCTTGGGTCTGTGCCGCTGTTAGAGACAGATAGCTCTGGACAGTGCCCTTTGTATCTTCTAAAACTCAGTAGAGGACAAAACTTGTGTTTTGCTATGAAGTACCTATAACATGTCAAGCAAATGATTTAAACACTTCGTTATTTCTGTTTTCGTGCTTTTTTGGCATTGTCCCCAGAACCCGCCAGCCTTTTTTCTCCACAGAACCTTCCCTGAGCTTTTCTCTGTGGGACTCTTCCCTCCTTTTTCTCAGCCTGGTTCCTTCCATGAGCTTCTGTAGCCATTGCTCGCGCCTTGTAGTTTAGTTCTCCGGAGAATGTAAGGTGGCTTTTAAGAAAGACAGACGATGATTAAAAACTAAAAACATTCAAATGATTCAATAATCAGTTCTAAGAACACTTTATTTTTTACTAGACTTTTCCTTTGGATACTGGTCGAAGAGACAGTCAGATCTCCGGGCTGAGAGAGACCCTGAGTTTGCGCCACCATCGTATTACTTTGTGGACCAAAAGAGAACTGAGTCTCTGAGCAGCCAGGCGTGGAGCCGACCTGCCCCTGCACAGAGGGACCCGGGGCAGCACTCTGGCCAGAGCCATGACCCCTGCGCGTCACAGACGTCATCCGCTCCTGCCCCCAGCAGCCCACCACAAGCCCCGACGGTCACTTTTGAAACTCTGGATGATATGATATCATATTATAAACAAGTAACATGAAGTTAAAAACACTGTAACTTGGGTCTGTACTGTTAATGGTGCCTTCCTCTCCCACAGTGGAGAAAATAACTTTAGGGACTGAATTGTAGCTCTCTCTTCCTCTCCTTTCCCTGAAGACCCAGACTTCAGGCTGGATTTGTCAGCAGGGAAGAAAGTGAATGGTACTGTGGGAACTCTGGCCACTTAGCCGTTCATTTCATTCTGATCGGTATGGAGACACCAGTTCATCTGGATTTATACGTGAGCTGAGATAGAGTAGACATATTCTGTAATATTTGATACTAAGGAATCTGTGATCCTAAGGAATCTGTAATCCTGTCTCTCATGCCCACTCTGATGACTTACTCAGATTAAAGGCTCCATTTCTCTCCTTTTGCCAGTGCTGGCTGGCAGATGTCTTTGTTCCAAGCATTCAGCTTCCAAGTCAGTTGATGGAGCATCTGTTAGGAAGAATTTCAGCCTTTCAAACGTTAGCACAGAAGGGGACATTGGGGTACGAAATGATCTGGTCTCCAGGAGGACCCTGACACTGGTGGAGAATTTAGGGTATCATTTGAAATGATCAGGAAAACCAGGGAGAACTTTGTAGTCCAGAAAAGAAGATGCTGATGTCACTTGGAGAGTAGGCATTCAGTAAGCGTTTATTGAGTGACGGGCACATGTGGAGGCTGCTGGGCCTCGTCACCGAGCGATATGCTTCTTAGCCATCAGTCAGTTTTTCAGCTCCGCCCGCTCTTCCGGTGCTGCGGATCTAGGCCCTCATCTCACTTGGGAGCCAACTCATCCCAGCCTGAGTGGGATGGACTTGGGCTGGAGTGAGGGGCTGCTAGAGCCCTTTGTCTTTGCTAACAACAGGTGGGTTACCAGTGCTCCAGAAGGACCTCCTGTGCCTGGGTACCATCTGTGTCCTCTCCCAATGTCCTCGTCACAGCTGCAGACAAGCAGTAGAAGTTGGCCACCAGGCCCACCGGGCTGTTAGAGCTTCCTCCCTCCCCAGTGAGTCCTGTAAGAAGGCACTGGAGCAGATCTTTCAAGGGCCCGCAGGAGCCCGTGGTGTCCGCTCCACAGCGCGGCAGTATTGATGTGAGGGCCCCGTTCTCGTTACAGATTGCAAGCTGGAGCACAGGGTCAGTGACTCGTCATATGGTATCCAAGTGGCAGATGGTTTAGGTGCGTGTTCCGGACTCACACTTTCTCCAGCACCCTCTGCTCTCTGTGTTTAACCCCAGTATTGAGCAGTATTAAAATCCCAAATCCTTACAAACTTAACCTCTGAAGTCCAGATCAAGGGCAGAGTTGCAAGACCTACGAAAGGTCATTTTGTCAGCCTGATCAGGCAAATACATCTCCTAGCAAAAATAATTCATGAAGGCCAACTGACCCAGCTTCCTTTTTTGTGGAAATTGTCAAACTAAAATTTGTATGGAATTACGAGAGACCCGGAATATCTAAAACAATTTTGAAAAAGGAAAAAGGACAGAGTTGGGGGACTTACTTCTTTATTTCAAGACTTACTACAAAGATACCAGGATTGAAACAGTGTGGTTCTGATGTATTAATAAACAATGAAACAATTGTGAGTCCAGAAATAAACCCCATACATCTGTGGTCACTTGATTTTTGACAGTGGTGGGAAAGAATAGATCTCAACATGATTCTGAGACAGTCGACCCTCCACCTCCAAAAGAATGGACTTGGACACTTAACTCACGCCATGTACAAAACCATCTCAAAGTGGACCAAAGACTTCAACATTTCTGTAAAACCAGCTGAAACAGCTTGTAGGACAAATGGAGAGGAGACAGAAATTGGAGTACTAAAAGGAAAAACAGAATTGTTAGGGTCATAAGGGAAAACAAGAGAAGAGAAGAAGGTATCTAGGCAAATATGAGGGAGATGGGAAGAGCGTGTGTAGGGCAGAGGGCGGGGCAGGAGGTTGTGCACGTAGGGAGAGCAGAGGGACTGGAGAGGTGGGCTGTGGAGAAGGGGTGGGCTGGGCAGCAGTGAGCCTACGAGCACGGGGGCAGCGGGCTTCCCTGGTGGCTCTGCAGTGCAAGAGACGTGGGTTGGATCCCTGGGTCAGGAAGATCCCCTGGAGGAGGGCATGGTAACCCACTCCAGTACTCTTGCCTGGGGAATTCCATGGACAGAGGACCCTGGCGGGCTACAGTCCATGGGGTCACAAAGAGACACGACTGAGCAGGTAACACTTTCACTTTTATGGGAGGCAGTGGTCGTGGGAAGGGCACCCAAATAACCTCTTGTCCTTACCCAGGGCGCCCACGGTGGAAAGCAGACCAGTCCGTGCACATTGGCTCATGGTCACTCAGCTAATAACTGTAAGTTGGATTTTCTCTAGGATTTAAAAACCTATAAGCCTCGTTCGAATTCCCCTTTCACAGCATACAAATAAGTTGAGTGCCTAGTTGACATCCTGTTCATTTCAGACCCAGAGTCCTTGAGTGTTAACACAATTCAATCTTACCGTTTCTCTTGGGCCTGTTACGTAGGAGTGTGTCCAGCAGATGGCACTGGCGTTCTTAGACGGCAGACCCATGCTCTGAAACAGCACTGCCCAGTAGAAGTGAGGTGTAAGCCCTGTGTGTCAGTTTGATTTCTAGGAGCCACATTTAAAAAGCGAATTCTTTCTGTGGTATAAAGCCATCCCTCTGTGTCTGCGGGAGGATCCACCAGAGTGTAGATGCTCGAGTTCCACAGTCGGCCCTCTGTACGTGCGTTCATATCCACATATTCAGCCGGCTGTGGAACAGGTAATGCTGTAGTGTTAGTGAACGGCCCATGCACACGTAGGCCCTCCCAGGTCACACCCAGGTTCAAAGAGTCCGCTCCATTTAACCCAGAATATCCAAAATATTTCACCGCTCCATCAATATACAGAAAGTTCAGTGGGACGCTTTGCATCTCTTTTCTCACCAAGTCCTCAAAACCCACCGTGTGCCCACTGCTAGCATACCTTGATTCAGATGTTCAGTTTTCATCAGGAATACTCAATCTCTATTCGGATTTCACAAAATATACATTTGAAAAAGTAGATTCACATACCTGAGTTGATCCAAACATACTTAAAAACATTTAAGAGCTGGCCAGTAACGAAACTGATTATCAAGCTTTAAATTTCATAAACTCTAAAGGTAGTTCCTTGGTCGTACCATCCCACACTCAGGTGCTCAAAAGTGCTAGTGAATGCACAGCACAGCTCTGACCTGTTTTTACACGTTTTGTGGTTTAACTACATATAATTCTCCTGTTAGTAACTAAGTGATCTGCAAACAGATCTCTTCCAGCTCTGCATTAAGCACTCACGCTACTCCTGTGGCTGTGTTTGACTTGGGAGCCACCAGTGCTGAAACCTCCGGTTAGAAAGCATGACCACACCTCGTTCATGGCGTTGTGGAGCTAAGCAAAATGTCTTGGATTAGAAATTGCTTTGAATTATTTATTTTCATTGTAATCTTTTCTCCAGGCCTTTGTGTGTTTTAATACAGTTCGTTTGAATTGGCTAAATAAATCCTTTTGTTTGCTTGCAAAAGTCCCAAAGGAGAAACTTTAAATCCATATACATGAGATTCCTGCTATGTTTAGCTGTGCATTTGCCAAAGACTTGTGGGATAATTTATCTCCTCTTAAAGCCGTAGTGCAGCCTGGGAGCTGGCTCTCAGCTGCCCTTGTGACATACAGCTGAGGCAGTAGAATTCAGAATCTGGAATGAGCAAGGGTACTGGTCTCTACAGTTAATACGACACAGAGCAGCCACGCCATATGTGTTCAATTTCTTTTCAGCCAGTAAATTGAACTAAGTCAGTTATATGTCAGGCAGTTCCTGTAAGAAACTATATGGCTAAGGTAAGTAAGTGTTGGCCAGTGACTCGGTCAGCCTGCTGAAAACCTTGAGAGGGAACGGAACTCCCCTGGTCCTGGCACCTGCCCTGCTGGCTGGCTGGTGGCGAGGTGTTTGCTGCTGTGGGTCCGGACGTTAGCTTAACACACATGGAGCAAGTGCGTGGGCAGAGTGGGGAGAACGATGGGATGGTGTAGCTTCTTGTCTAGGAAGACTGGGAAATGAGGACAGTCAGACCAAGCAGGGTGTTTCGTGAAAACCTGTCACCCAGACCTAGTGGTGATATTTTGTTACTGTTTCTCAGTAAATCTCAGGTGTTTGTATAACTGTGCCCAGTAAGTGTCCATCTCTCCAGTGACAGGAGTGTCCACCAATATTTTTTTCTACCGTCCATTTAAACAGCATCTTCCCCACTACATTTCTAACTGCCATGCTCTCTCCAATCCTAAGCTCACAGGCTCAGTGGTGGTTTTGCCTGATTGTAACTCTTTTTCTGGGGTATGACGAGTTCTGCTTCTATCCAGTCATATTCCCTGAGCTTGAACATGGACATAGCTCCTGACCCCTCACTCCCCACACCATCCTTCTCTCACAGACAGTCCCAGTTGTTGAGGGGTGATATGGAAACCAGGAAGCACGAGTGGGCCCTGCTCCCCCCGGTCTCCTAGGTCACAAGCCCGTCTGAGAATGTGCTGCCATCTTTGCAGGGACTCTTGTTTGCTGTTTTCTCTCCTGACGTGTCCTCTTTACCTTCAAACAGAAAGACCTGTGTCTCTGCTCCCCATTATGATCACCATACGTCTATGGGATGTGTCATCATGTAGGCCTGCCATCCACATATGTGTATGAACACTTTCTCAGAACCGAACTCAGTTATTTTCTTGCTGGCTAATGGTTCAAATGAATCTACGTTGTCATTAACACTTCCTCAGTTGTTGGCTGTCTGCAGTATTTCACTGTGGGGAATGAAGTGGCTATAGGCATCTTTTTGTTTAGCTTAACTGCATGTATACAGCTGCCGTCCCTCCTTTTAAAACTGTTGTCTCGGGCAACTGAAATCACTGGGTCAAAGGGTTGATCATTTTTATGTCTCTGGATGAGTCTTTCTGGGAGACTCATTTTCACGGGCCCTTTGGTGCCCCAGTAGATACCGCTGGTGGGGGATGGAGGTGGTTTTCAAGTGAACTCCACTCGATGGCAAGTGGTGACTGCAGGGTCCCAGTCTCACAAGTCAGTCTTGCTGGGCAGCAGGCGGCTACGCGTGAGCGTGTGCGTGAGCGTGTGCGTGCGGCCCGTCTGCTTCCTCTCCATCCACTTCTCTCCATAGCTCAGCCCCTCTTCCTCTTGTCTGCTAGAGGGTTCATACATCTGACCAGAATGTTCTTTCTATATTGAACGGAGAGGACAGCGTCTGTTAATGTTCCTGTTTCCACTTCTGCCTCTTTCCTCTTGCATGTCCTAGCCTGAAGCTGCATTTACTCTCAGATGGTGGTTACACGGTTACATCTGGACTGCTCACCATCCTTATCAAAAGCGTTCTGGTTAAAACTAAAGAGAGGCAGAAACTAGAGAAAAGAGCAAAGAAAGCCGGAACCAGGTCACCTGAGGGGGCTGAGTTTAGTTTTGACTAAATATACAGCTGGATACAACTTCTGCCCCAAAACATATTCTTGAGTCACTGGCACTAACTAGAGGGAAATACGCCTTTTTCTCTTTTTTCATATCCATGCCTGAACATCCCCCTCAGCTTCCTTCTTGGTCAGGTGCCCTTGGTTTCCCCAGAGCCTGTTCAGGACTTTCCCACTTTTCATCCTTGTTCTGCTGCTCCATGGTATACCCCTGGGAGTTCACTGGGTCTGTGCCTTCTGAAGTACTCTTTGAGGTGCAGGGGCTGGGAGTTGCTTTTTTATGCAGAAGTCGGGGTGCACTGGGTACAACGCTCCTCCGCGGCCAGTCGCACTGCAGTTACATGTCTCATTCCTCCCCACCACACTGCCGGCCCCCCTGGGAGGAGCGCCCTCTGTACAGGTGCCGCTTCTGCTTGCAGTCCTTCCGTGGTTTCCCACCACATGCAAGATGAAGTCCACGTTCAGCGGTTTATACCAGCTCCTCTCAGCAGGCTGCTGCCCACCCCCAACCCTGCCGATAACCTGTGGCATCCTTGAGCTACATGCGGTTCCCCAAATTTGCCAGGTTCTTAGAGCCTCCAGCCTGAGCCAGGGCTGTTCCCATCACTTGCAGTGCTCCTCCTGTCCTGCTCACTAGTCAGCCTCGACTTGCGGACCAGTTTCTGTCATTTCCATCATACAGCCTTCAACCACTTCAAGTAATCATCTTTTTCTACTTAACAGTCACTGAGCACTTTGCTGGACATTGTGCCAGCCCTTAACACATACGACCTCATTTAATCCTTGCCCTGGGAAGCGGGGTCTAGAGTCCACAATTCCAGGCTTGAGGTCATGGGGACTGTGCTGTTAGCTACCCGGTGACACTGCCTTTTCTGGGTTCGCCTTCTGCCTGGCAGAGCGCACTCTGATTTGCCATGTATGTGCCCCTCATCTCTGTCCTTCCCCTGGCCTGGGACAGAGGAGACGGGCAGCAAAACTTCGAAGATGCTGGAATGAAGATGGTCATTTTCCATATCCGTTATAAACTTCTTCCATGCTCTTTTCGTTTCTTTGTGGGAATCATTCATTGCAGCTTTGCGTACAGCTGTCTATGTGGGTCTCTTAGGCTATCTGTTGGACTTTGATGCCATAAATATTTTTCACCTTCTGTCATGTGGCAGCTTACTTGGTGTCTTACTGAGAGTCATGGAGACTGGAAAAGGGGAAGAAGATATGGTGCCTGCCATGGTTTGCAGAGACCACATGGGATGCAACTAGCAGTCAAAGACGACACATTTGAGTACTTGTACTAAGGATGATATATGACATACAAATTCTTTGGCATAGCACATAAGGCCCTTCAAGATCTAATTCTAGATACTTTTTCAGCTTTGTCTGCTGCACCCCCATAGAGCCCGAAGCCCCAGCCATCCTGAGGTGTTTGGTGGTTCCCTGAACCTCTGTGCTTTAAATGCCTCTGCTCCTTTGTACACACTCTTCTTTACCAAGAGTGCCTTCGCTTCCCTGCCTGTCTGGTGGCTTGTTACTCGTCTTCTATGACAAGCTTCAGGGCAGCTTCCTTTAGACTTCTGTCTTTGGGTTTTCATGGCCTTTGTCTGGTTTTGTTTTTTTGTGGTATGACCCTTATGATACAGATTTTGCAAGTCTGTTCTGCCTAATGAATGTTGAGGGCAAGGCCCATGTCTCGGTGATGGAAAAATGAACAAATGACAGTGAAAATAAGATACGTGGGAAGGAGGGAATGATGCTGTTCCCGTGCAGCTGGCTGGCTGGCAGGAGTCACATTTGGCTGCAGGAATAGAGATCTGAGTAAAGGGGCTTAAAGAGATCAGGGGTTCATTCCCTTATGTGAGACAGGTTTGGAGGCAGGTGGTTAAGTGCTGGTGTGGGGGCACCATGATGTCAGCAGGAGCCCTACCCAGCAGCTCCACATGCCTTTCACAGGCCAGAACGGAGTCACGTGGTTCCCTCCAGCTGAATTCTGAAGAGAGAAATATATGGTAACAAATGGAAGTTGTTTGTGCATTTAATTTAAAATGACATTTCTTAAAAAAAAAAAAAAAAAGTTTTTCAATCTGAAAAGGCTTTTCCCCAAAGAAGATATAAAAGTGGCCAATAAACACACAAAAAGGTGCTCAGCATCATTAGTCACTTCAGTTCAGTTGCTCAGTCGTGTCCAACTCTTTGCGACCCCATGAATCACAGCACGCCAGGCCTCCCTGTCCATTACCAACTCCCAGAGTTTACCCAGACTCATGTCCATTGAGTTGGTGATGCCATTCAGCCATCTCATCCTCTGTCGTCCCCTTCTGCCCCCAATTCCTCCCAGCATCAGGGTCTTTCCCAAAGAGTCTCTTCACATGAGGTGGCCAAAGTATTGGGGTTTCAGCTTCAGCATCAGTCCTTCCAGTGAACACCCAGGACTGATCTTCTGTAGGATGGACTGTTTGGATCTCCCTGCTTTCCAAGGGACTCTCAAGAGTCTTCTCCAACACCACAGTTCAAAAGCATCAATTCTTCGGCGCTCAGCTTTCTTCACAGTCCAACTCTCACATCCATACATGACCACTGGAAAAACCAGAGCCTTGACTAGATGGACCTTTGTTGGCAAAGTAATGTCTCTGCTTTTTAATATGCTATCTAGAGAATTACAGATGAAAACCACAATAAGATAGCACTTCATACCCTCTAGGATGTCGGTAGAATGAAAACAATATAATAACAAGTGTTGACAAGGACATGGAGAAATTGAAACCCTCATACAATACTGGTTTTGCAGAAAGAACTGTAGAATGGTGCAGCCACTTTGGGAAGCAGCCTGATAGTTCCTGAAAATGTTAAACATTGAGTTACCATGTGACCCAGCAGTTCCATTCCTGGCTCCCAACCCAAGAGAGTGAAAGCCTGCATCCACACAACAACTTGCACCTGAATGTTCCCAGGAGCACTGTTCGTAACAGCCTGAAGTGGGAACAACAAAAGTGTCGTCAAACACTGAATGGATCAACAAATTGTGGTCTCTCCGTGTAATGAGATATATGAGTGAAGGACTGACACTTCCCATAACATGGATGGACCTCAGAAACATAATTGTGAATGAAAGGAGCAAGTTAACAGAAGACTGCATAGTGTACGAGTCCCTCCATGTGAAATGTCTGGAACAGGCAGATATGTAGACACAGACGGCAGATTAGTGGTTGCCTGGGGGGAGGAGGAATGGAGTGAGTGCTAACGGGTTTCTTTCGGGGGTGATGAAAATTTTCTGAAATTAGTGGTGAGTGTTGCACAACTGTACCTGTACTAAAAACCATTGTACATTTTGAAGAGAGTGAATTGTATGGTATGTGAATTGTATCTCAATAAAACTTTTAAAAGCCAGAGTTTATCTGTTTGTAAGACGTGTCTTCCAAATTAATGTCACAAGAAAGGAACTGGTAGGGGGTGGGATGGGGTTCCTCAAACTAGTGAACATTTCACAGATTCTATTCATCTTCTCTTCGTTTGAGTCCTGGCTTTAAAACAGATCTGCCCTGCCTGCTAGGGTCAGATCCCTCTGGCTGGTTGCCCAGATGACGATTCTGAGTGGTCTCTTTGTTCTGTAGACTTATCAGTTCAAAAACGAACCTATTTTTCTGAGTCTCCAAAGCTGAGGAATGGAGCTGCCAGAGGGTCAGCAAATAGATGTAGAAAGCCACTTTATCTGCAGACCAGCAGAATGTCAGAAGGGTTTGCTCTATGGCACCCTTGTTCCTTGGAGATTTTCTGGCTGACTGATCGGCAGGCAGCTGGGAGGCTGTGAGGGAGTCATGTTTGGAAAGGTCTCTATGCCAAGAGTCTGCAGACACAACTGCCAACCAAGAGCTCCATCTCCATAAGCCCCCAATTCCTCCATTGGTGAAACTGGAGTGATAACAGCCTTATGAAACCAGGGCAGCGTACTGTAAACACTGAGGGTTTGCACCAGGAGTGTGGTTCTGGAATGGCAGCCTCAGGGTGGCTCCAGAGGACACGGAGCGAGCAGTGGAAGGGTACATCTGTCTGGCAGGGGATGAGGGTGTGTGGACACGGTGGGGAGGCGTGTTAGGAGGCCCAGTGGCAGAACTGACGAGAAGGCTGCAGTGGCGGGAGTTGCCTGAAGTTCTAGGTTTGATGAGATGCGGTAAGTGACACTAGTCATTGGATTACAGAGCTCATCCTCCTCGCTCTCGCCCTTCTGCCCTTGGAGCTACAGGTTGAATCCAGGCCCATCCTTGCCTCACAGCTGGAAGTTTCCATGTCACCTTCCCCCAGCGGGGACCAACCAACATTTTCATCTTTTTTATCTTTGCAGGTTTTTATTGAGAGGCTAGAAGAACTTCCATCCTCAGATCTCTGACTCCTGAGGTGCCCTGGAACCTTTTCCCTTCCCCTTCCTTTCCCTTCCCCTAGCCCAGGGTCCACGTGGGGAACTTGCTTCTCCCCAGGCCCCTCCGTCGTGGCTCACTTAGTTGGTCTCTGACGCGTCCCGGGAGGGGAAGCAGGGTTGGGTGGCATCCCTTTGCCAGAGAGTGACCAGTGATACGTCTGCCCTCCCGCATAGGATGCACCGGCTCAGTGACCTGTAAGGGCCGTTTCAGCACGTCTGTCTCTCCCGAGACCTGACCTTAGGTGGGAACGTAGGCTCTCATTCAGCGCTCAGGCTGTCCAGCTGCCAGCAGCTGCAGGTCCCTCTTGTCTACAATGGACAGCATCACCTAGAAGTGGGCGCGCTCTAGTGCCATGAACGACGTCAAGAGCAACCGAGAGCTGTACTTGCAGTACACCGCCACGGCCCCCAAGCTGCTGGCCCATGTCTCCAGGCTGCTTGTCGGCTGCCGGAGCGCAGGCATTTCTGTACCCAAGGGCATCAGAAACATCTTTGAGTTCACCTGGGAGGAACTGATCACCGACCCCATGATCCCTACCCCCTCCGACATCTTGGGCCTGGAGATCAGCATTGGCGCCCCGCCCGTGGTGCTTATGGAATCAGCCCCCATGCAGGCCCCCGTCCAGAAGAAGCCGCCCCCGCCAGTGCTCCCGCCACCGATGCTGCCCCCTTCCACCGGGCCGGCCAAATCCATGCACTCTCCTACCCACGGCCGCCGCAGGCAGTCCAGCCAGGAGACCCTGCACAGGTTCCAGCGGCAGTCCATCCACCTGCTGACCGAGCTCCTCAGCCTGAAGATGAAGGCCATGCTGGAGTCTGTGTCTGGTAAGTTGGCCAAGGCTGGCTCTGTGAAGCGTGGCTCGTTTTTCTGGGCCCAGAGGGTCTGGCCTGGGCAGGTGTGTGTGTCCACCATACCCTCCCCAGACAGGTCTCCAAGGACGTGCTGTGGAGAAGTGGCAGCCAAGGGTCCTGAGACCACCCCCAGGGATCATCCATCCCCTGCCCGCTCCGTTGCCCACGTTGCCCTCCTAGCCCTCCAGCTTTGCCAAGCCCAGGTTGAGAGGCTGACGGTGAGCACAGTGTGAGGTCCGAGGTATTGAAGGGCCCCGTTTGTGGAAATGATACAGTGGTAGGCAGAGGCAGCACCCAGGAGGAGGGGGCGAATTGGGAGGGCTGGTTGGTAGCCAGAAGCAGGAGAGTAGTGAGAACCGGGGTCTGCCCATGATAAGGGTCTCTCATCCCACTATTGGGGACCTGGGAACTCATCACTGATGAAGCCTTCTGGGTGCTGTTATTTTAAATACCAGTAGCATCAGCTCAGATAGCATCCCCAACTCAATGGACATGAGTCTGAGCAAGGAGACAGTGGAGGACAGGGAAGGCTGGCGTGCTTCAGTCCATGGAGCAGCAAAGAGGCAGACACGACGCAGCAGCAGAACAGCAACAACAGCATCAGTCTCCAGGCCTGATGGGGAGAGAAGGGGACGAGGGCAGAGAGCGAGGGGCCACCTGGAGGTCTGTGGAGCTCAAGGCCCTCATTAGGAGCCCCTCACACCTCCTTACCCTGGGAGTAGATCTTCACTCCCCTTCACTTCAGGGCCACTTAGGGAAGTCCTTTTCTAGAAGCACTTTCCCCACCCTGGAGAAAAGTGAGTAGTTGCCTTTGATGACTTTCTTAGGAGATGCCAACCCCTTGGACATTACAAAGCGCTTTGTGGAGGCCAGCCAGCTCCTGCACCTCAATGCCAAAGAGATGGCTTTTGACTTCCTGATTGGCACCATCGGGAGAAATCGTGGCAGTGCTGGACAGACAGGAAAAGGTGGGTACCTGAGTTTCAGCTCTTAGGTGAAAGGTCAGACAATACCAACAAGAGTGCAGTGGAAAGGTCAAGTCCCCAGCTTTAACGTTTGACGTTTCCAAGAGTTGAGGTGGATGCGAAGCAGTGTGGATTCTCACCTGCTGCAGCTGAGTGTGCGTATTGGTGCAGTTCCTATGGAGAACAGGGTGGTGGTGTCTGCAAGTAGGGAGATGCTCTAGCATCGTACCACCCAGCAGTTTCTCTGCTGAGTCATTCCCTAGAGCCCTGCCTCTTAAATGCTCTTCAGTGAAGGACCACTTTGTAAAATTTCCAGTCCCTTGTGGATCACCCCGTTTGCAAACATGATATTGTCACAGGAACATCAGGTTGGCACATAGACTTCTAAATGTTTCTCCTCAGTTACTGTATTCACCAGGTCATGGCCTGTGTGGATTCTTACCAGGCCACACGTGAGAACTGCACTGCCCTAGAGAAACTCTCACACATGTTAGAAGAAGTCATATCACAGTGTCTATTGCAGAATTGTTTGGGATGAAAAACAAAAAAAACGGAAACAACCTAAATGTTCACCAACTAGAGAAAAATTACAGTCTTTAGATAATGGAGCATAATGAGAAGTGGAAATGAATCAAGCACTGAAGCACACACATCAACATAGATTAAAAAATGGAGTTAAGCAAAAAAAAAGCAAGTTATAGAAATACTTTTGGTATAATGCTGTTCAAATAAAGTGTAAAATAACAAAATTACAGCATACTGCTTTTGAGTACATTATACAGAGTATAAGGACCAAAGCCGAATGGGAATAATCAGAGGGCCTGAAGTAACAGACAGAGAGCTAGAGGACGTGATCTCTGACAGTGGGAAGGGGAACAGCTGTGATTTAAAAGACAGCAGTTCAGGAACATCTGTACTGCTGTATCTCTTAAGCTTGGTGGATATAGAGGAATTCATTTCACATGCCCGAAAGTCCTCGCTGTTAGGAACTTTGATGGGGAAGCATAGTAAATTCATAACCCATAACCATTTGCCCTAACCTATAAAATCCATCCCCTTTTTAGTGTCTCTCCCTGTCCTCTAACTGTCAGGCTGCCCTTGATGGTCAGAGGCTAAACATCTGATGATAATACATGAACACACAGGGCAAATAAATTGCACAGTAAAACTGCAAGGTTTGGGGGGAAATGTGGGATTTCATGAACTCCGTGAGAATGATGTTAGAGAGCTGCTGGGTGTCCACATGAAGCCACCTGTGAGTGATGTGGAGAAGCAAAACTAGTTGCCAAGGGCAGGAGAGTTGCCAGGGCGACCACTCCATGCAGAAAGGATGACTTGGGTATCAAAGGGTTAACAGTACAAACAAATTTGGACCTTTTTGCAAAAGGCAGATGTGAAGGGACTCGTTTTATTGCTGTCATACAACCATTCAGAAAAAAAATCACACCATCTGAAAAAACCAACAGTTTTTATTTCTTATAAGAATTAGGCATGTGCCTACAATATCAGTGGACTTATGGTTAAATATAAGCTAGAGAAGGTTATTTTGCTAAACTTTGGTTTCCTTTCCTAAGGTAAAGTCCCGATCAAGCATACCCCAACTGTTTGCCATGGAGTATCTTCCCAGGGGGCACAGTGGTAAAGAATCCACCTGCCACCTCAGGAGACACAAGAGATGTGGGTTTGATCCCTGGGCGGGGAAGATTCCCTGGAAGAGGAAATGAAAACCCACTCCCGTGTTCTTGCCTGGGAAATTCCATGGACAGAGGAGCCTGGCAGGCTACAGCTCATGGGGCCACAAAGAGACACAACTGAGTGTGCACATACACGGGTTTCTTTCTGTTTTAAGAGAATGCACTCTGCCCGTTATATTCAGGGTCAGCTCTGCTCTGATAACGACAGGCTCTCTGGCTATGCCCTGTTCATGCAGGAGGTTGCCAGCAGACATGGAGCTCTGTGCCCTGCACTCCACATGGGGCTTGGAGCTCCACTCCACTGGAGCTCTACTTCGTTTGGGAGACAGCCGCCTGGTGGTCTGTCACGTGGGTAGGCGAGTCCTTTGGAGGGGAACGGGTAGCCTGGCCCAGCCACCCACCCTCAAACCTGCGAGCTGTGCTCTCCTTGCTGAACGTTGTGTTTCCCGATCCTGAAAATGAAGCAGTCATCCCTTTAGCGCTCCACCTCACAGGGTGTTTGAGCATCTTTAAGGGCCACAGGCTTTCACCTGCGACACAGTGGCTTCCCTCGTGGCTTGTGGTTAACCTGGTGGAGGAGACTTTGCATCAGAGGAGTGCTGAGCAAGCCTCTCCTGCATCACGCTCCCGCAGGAAATATCTCTTACTTGTTGCACATCTATTCCTGATGCTCCTTCAAATAAACCTAGAGTTTGAAAAGAAAATCTGAATGGCAAAATATAAATGAGGGAGCAATCTGTTTCCTTTGGGAAAGCATTCATCCTAGGAGGGCTTTAAGAAGATTCCAATGCCTAGTGATTTGTTTTGCGTGAGTTTTGCTTTTCTGTTCCCTCTGATGGCTGAGGTAGACTCAAGCTGTAACTGAGTCTGGAGTGGCATTCCTCGAATGCTGTAACTGGCGTATACCCATTGCTAAGGCAGCATTTCCTTAGTAATAAAATTACTTCCTGTCTTTTCTCCTGTCTAGTCCTGACATGTCAGGAAAGAAAGCTGGACTGCTGCTTGATTTTTAGTTGATGGCCATATTATGAAATAAAACAACAAAAAGAAAACATAGTCTTGCCACTTTTATATAATAGCTATTTTTTACTTTTGCAGTTCCCTTTGTGGTTCTTCTCTGTGTGTGTGTATTTGCGTATGTATATATATTTTTCTACAGATACAATAATTTTTCTATTTTTCAGTTTCCTTTGCTTAACAGACACAGTGTATTCCAACATGCCTATCCCTTTACAGTTGTCATTCTAAGTGCGTGTAGAGTTCTTCTGATGTCCATGTTCATAATTAACCGAATGCCTAGGCTTCCAGGTTTCTTGCTATTAGTATAATTTAATACTAACATAATATTAGTATAATAAGCATTGCAATATGCAACTTCATGCATATTGGTTGTTATCACTGTTGTGTTGGTTATTAAGATTACTCTCCCAGGAGAGAGGATTCCTAGGCAGAAGGTCTCAGGATGTATATAGTTCTTGTTAAATACTGCTTTCTTGGTGAATTTTCTCTGCACCAGTAGGACTGACTGGTTTTATTCCATCTTTCTCAGAATTGGCTATTATTAGTTCTTTTCATGTGGTCCTAATTTCCGGCTTTGGGTTACCAGTGAAGGTGATCATCTTTGGTTCCTATCATTCAACGTGCAGTCTCTAGGTTCAGGTTTTGTCTATTTAGAAGGTCATGTTTGCCATTTTCTTTATGAATTTGAATGAGCTGTGATGAATTGCTTGACATTTCCCAACAATTTCATGCCCAGCATGTGAAATGACTGTATTTGGGGGAAGAATAAGCAAATGATTTGATAAAGTTTGTTGGAAGAGTGACCAAGATTTTCCACAAGTAAAGGGGTGCCAAATTTTAATTCTTAAGTGGTCTGCTATCAAGTGATTTCGTACATGACAGTGTGATTCTGCAAGAGACTGATCTGTTGTTGCAGAAGCATCTGATTTCTGTGGCTTAGAGAAGGGGAATAGATAACTCTAAATTCTCTTCTAGCTAGCCCCATGTTTAGTCTCTTGACCTCGTGTAGCAGTTCTATCTGCATTTATCCTTAGAGTAACGTCACCTTTTGTGCCTGCCTTCTCTTCCCTGCTCTGATGTCATTTCATTCTTGAGAGATACTGGGGGCTAAGCAGGGAGGACACTGTAGAGGAGACTTTTTAAAGATTTCTCTTAGTCACTCTGAGCCTTCTCCAGCAGTAAAAATCTTTTTCTTCCAGAATTTGTGGTTTTGTAACAACAGGGCACTTCAGAATATCTGGCCTACCATATGACTAGGACAGAAAGTTCACTATTGTACTCTTGGTGAAAAAGTTAAAATTAAAAAAACTGTAAGCAGCATCCCTCTCTGTTCCACTCCAGATTCCTTTATGAATATCCCAGCCATGGGCGTGAACTCGCCTTATCAGCTTGTCTACGAGGCCTCTACTGGCTGTCTGAGCTTTTCCCTCTCAACTGGAAGGGAATTCAAGAAGAAAACAGGTAACCGTGATCCCCACCCCCATGTCTTTGGTGGTGGGGGTGGGATGGGGAGGTGGCTAGATTTCCCATGAGGCTGATGAGACGGTTTGGTTTTCTGATAGGAAGGATAGGTAGCTGCCCTGGCTGGAGACCGAGCAGCTGTTAACAGACTGTGTGCCCCACAAGGTGACATATCTCAACCCAGTCCGTCCACCCTGCAGTCTCATTGTTGGAATGTTTACAAGCCCTCCACCTCTGTCAGTGTGGTTCCTTTCACCTGGAGCAGCACCCCTACCAAACCCACATCTTCCACCTGCTACGTGATCCCATACTCACCGCCTCTGCCTAGAGACTTGTGTACTCACCCAGAAGGTAGGGGAACCCACACATGAACAGAGGTGTTCGGATACCAGACCTTAGCGTGTGTCCCCAACTGGGCCGGTTTATGTGGGCAGAAAACAGACACAGGGGCTGCTGCTATTCTACTGCAGAAGACAGAGCAGAAGGAAAAGCTTAAAGGAAAGAGCTGGTGGCAGGTGAGACCGTCGAGTGTAGCACCGACCTTGCAATCAGAGCTTGAGGAGGGATGAGCTGGGGCTGGAGAGGGCAGAGAAGGGGCTTCTTTCCCTTTGGATCTTCCAGGGCCCCCCAGGCTGTGATGGCAGAGTGGTGGGGTAGGGGAGGGACTGTGTTCACAGAGGACGCTTGGGAAGCTCAAAGACTGTCGAGTGATTCCTGCAGACCCTGGAGGTCAGGCTGGAAGTTGAGAAGCTTGGGTTTTATTCCCGAGCCTACCTCGGATGGTCATGAGTTTTGCCTTCCTCCAGGCCTCACTCTTCATGTCAAGCTAATCCTCTCACTTTTTCCGTCAGTGAACAGATGTTTGTTGAACAATCACTAGTTGTCAGCCACTCTTCTGAATGCCAGGGCTGCACGTGTGGATTCTAAGACGAGGAGCACTTCCCTTGCTGGAGCTGACACCCTCAGCTTCGTGTTCCCCCTGTTCCTTCACTCCTGTTGATGCATTGTCTCCCCCTCTGAGCATCACTTCCAGCGTCCCACCTTATATTCTCCTGGTTTATCCTGTCTCCTCCTGAGCTGGCCTTACATCCGTACAGTTACTTTGAGGGGAAACAGAGTCTCCTCAGGACCATTACTGAACTCATGATTTTTCAATGACTTCAGTTCAAGGGTGATGCCTTGAGTAAGGCTGTTTCAAAACAAGTTCCATATGTCTCTTGATCTTTTGGTTGGTGTGGCTGTTTTCCTCTGCCACCTGAAGATGTGATCACCCTATGACTCTGCATCAGTCTCACTAGGATGTATGTTCAACAATGCTGCATTTCTTACAGGTTCCTGATGTTGTTCAGAAATTAATCTCACACATGAGTGCTAGGATGGGTGGTTAACCTTACCTAATAGTTTATAAGTAGCCACGTGTCCTAGTTTATCCACTTAAGTCCCATTTTATGCTGTTGTCCTGACATAACTATTAATTATACCCATGTTCACTCTAAAGTGCTCTATCTTAAGGAACATATTGCTGGGTCTGGTAGCTAAGCCCCCATGCTCCCCATGCTGGAGGCCTGGGTTCAATCCCAGATCAGGGAACTAGATCACACACTCCACAAATAAGCGTTCATATGCCACAAGGAATAGATCCTACTAATGCCGAAGAAGCTGAAGTTGAACAGTTCGATGAAGACCTACAAGACCTTCTAGAACTAACAGCAAAAAAAAATGTCCTTTTCATGCTATAATGCAAAAGTAGGAAGTGAAGAGATACCTGGAGTAACAGGCAAGTTTGGCCTTGGAGTACCAAATGAATCAGGGCAAAGGCTAACAGTGTTTTGCCAAGAGAATGCACTGGTCATAGCAAACATCCTCTTCCAACAACACAAGAAACGCCTCTACACATGAACATCACCAGATGGTTGACACTGAAATCAGATTGATTATACTCTTTGCAGCTGAAGATGGAGAGGCTCTATAAAGTCAGCAAAAACAAGACTGGGAGCTGACTGTGGCTCAGATCATGAACTCCTTATCGCAAAATTCAAACTTATATTGAAGAAAGTAGGGAAAACCACTAGGCCATTTGATATGACCTAAATCAAATCCCTTACGATTATACAGTGGAAGTGACAAATAGATTCAAGAGATTAGATCTCATAGACAGAGTGCCTGAAGAAATATGGACAGAGGTTTGTGACGTTGTACAAGAGGCAGTGATCAAGACCATCCCCAAGAAAAAGAAATGCAAAAAGGCAAAATGGTTGTCTGAGGACGACTTACAAATAGTTGAGAAAAGAAGAGAAGTGAAAGGCAAAAGAGAAAAGGAAAGCTATAGCCATCTGAATGCAGAGTTCCAAAGAATAGCAAGGATAGATAAGAAAGCCTTCCTCAGTGATCAGTGCAAAGAAATAGAGGAAAACAATAGAATGGGAAAGACTAGAGATCTCTTCAAGAAAATCAGAGATACGAAGGGAATATTTCATGCAAAGATGAACACAATAAAGGACAGAAATGGTACGGACCTAACAGAAGCTGAAGATAATTAAGAAGAGGTGGCAAGAAGACACAGAAGAACCGTACAGAAAAGATCGTCACGACCCAGATAACCACGACGGTGTGATCACTCACCTAGAGCCAGACATCCTGGAATGTGAAGTCAAGTGGGCCTTAGGAAGCATCACTACGAACAAAGCTAGTGGAGGTGATGGAATTCCAGTTGAGCTATTTCAAGTCCTAAAAGATGATGCTGTGAAAGTGCTGCACTCAATACACCAGCAAATTTGGAAAACTTAGCAGTGCCCACAGGACTGGAAAAGGTCAATTTTCATTCCAGTTTCAAAGAAAGGCAGTGCCAAAGAATGTTCAGACTACTGCATAATTGCACTCATCTCACATGCTAGCAAAGTAATGCTCAAAATCCTCCAAGTGAGGCTTCAACAGTTTGTGAACCAAGAACTTCCAGATGGTCAAACTGGATTTAGAAAAGGGAGAGAAACCAGAGCTCAAATTGCCAACATCTGTTGGATCATAAAAAAAGCAAAGAGAGGTCCAGAAAAACACCTACTTCTGCTTCATCGACTGTGCCACAGCCTTTGACTGTATGGATCACAACAAACTCTGGAAAATTCTTAAAGGGATGGGAATACCAGACCACCTTCCCTGCCTCCTGAGAAATCTCTGTGCAGGTCAAGAAGCAACAGTTAGAACCGGACATGGAACAACGGACTGGTTCCAATTTGGGAAGGGAGTACATCAAGGTTGTATATTGTCACCTTGCTTGTTTAACTTATATGTAGAGTATGTCATGGGAAATGATGGGCTGGATGAAGCACAAGCTGGAATCAAGATTGCCAGGATAAATAATCAATAACCTCCGATACGCAGATGACACCACCCTTATGGCTGAAAGCGAAGAGGAGCTGAGGAGCTTCTTGATGAAAGTGAAAGAGGAGAGTGAAAAAGCTGGCTTTAAAGTCAACATTCAGAAAACCAAGATCATGGCATCTGATCCTATCACTTCATGGCAAATAGATGGGGAAACAATGAGAGACTTTATCTTCTGGAGCTCCAAAATCACTGTAGATGGTGACTGCAGCCATGAAATTAAAAGTCGCTTGCTCCTTGGAAGAAAAGCTATGACCAACAAAGACAGCATGTTAAAAAGCAGAGATATTACTTTGCCAACAAAGATCCATCTAGTTAAGTTATGGTTTTCCCAGTTGTCATGTGTGGATGTGAGAGTTGAACGATAAAGAAAGCTGAGCACTGAGGAATTGATGCTTTTGAACTGTGGTGTTAGGGAAGACTCTTGAGAGTCCCTTGGACAGCAAGGAGATCAAACCAGTCAATCCTAAAGGAAATCAGTCCTGAATATTCACTGGAAGGACTGATGCTGAAGCTCCAGTTCTTTGGCCACCTGATGTGAAGAACTGACTCACTGAAAAAAATACTGATGCTGGGAAAGATTGAAGGCAGGAGGAGAAGGGGACGACAGAGGATGAGATGATTGGATGGCATTACTGACTCATTGGACATGAGTTTAACAGGCTTCAGGCGTTGGTGATGGACAGGGAAGGTTGGCATGCTGCAGTCCATGGGGTCACAAAGAGTCGAATATGACTGAACAACTGAACTGAACTAACTGAAAAGATTCCACAGTCAAATTTAAAAAAAAATTTTTTTTAAAGACCATATTGTAGAGTCATTGTGTTTTAAGTCACTTTGGGTTTGGAACCTCTGCTACCTGTTGCACGTGCTCATGCTGTCACACCTTGCCAGCTGGCCCTCTTTGCCATTCTAGGGTCACACAGACATGAAAGGGAGTTGCACCTACTCTCCGAGTGGACAACAGCTATTTCTGGAGCGTAGCCCAGCTTTTTGGGCAGAGAACTCAGAGAAGTCTGTCGACAGTTGTTCCTGGTTGTCATACTTTGGGATCCAAACCAACCAGGGGCAAGCCAGAAATGAGTGCTCAGGCCAGAAGGTGTTCTAGGAGCTTAGCAGCAGGTAGCTGGGCCTCTGGTCTGGTGGCTGGAGGAGTCAGGGAAGGGACTACGAACCACTGAAGGTGGCAGGTACCAGAGATGGTACCCAGGTACCAACCAGAGACCTCAAGTCTTGGCTAACAGTGAGGAAGATGCCATTCTGAAGCTTTCATGGCTCAGGTGGCGCCTAAGCAGTGCCCCTTGTCTGAAGTCTCATTTTGGTTTTGAGACCAAGGTGAAGATGATCCTGCATATATCAAAGGAGAGCATATGGCTCCAGCTGAGTGGGCAGCAGAGGCTCAGAGCACGTTGGATCTGAATAGATGTTTCTGGAAATTCAGCCACGGATGATCACCTCCACAGTTTCACGTCATCATATCCTCATGCCACCTAACACTGAAATGAAATAAGCATAAAATATTGCCACTACAGATTTCAGCAGACAGAAGAAAATCCATGAACTCAAAGACAGGACAATGGAAATTACTGAGTTTGAAGAACAGAAAGAAAAAGATCAAAGAAGAAGGAACAGAGCCTTCAAGGGAGTCCTGCAAAGTGAAATGAAAGGACACTAGACAGAACCACAAACTCACAGGGAGAAATAAAGATCTCCATAAAGGTAACACATGGGAAATTATAAAATTTCAACGATGAATTCTACCAGACATTCAAGGAAGAGCTAATGCCAATCATTCTAAAATTTTTCCCCCAAATTGAAGAGGGAATGCTTCCCAACTCATTCCATGAGGCCAGTGTTGCCCTGATATCAGAACCAAAGACACTGTAAGAAAATTACAAGAAACCAGTATACTTGATGAACATTGATGTCAAAATCCTTAGCAAAATATTAGCAAACAGAATTTGGCAGCATGTTAAAAGGATTATATAACTTGACACCAAGCAGGATTTATTCCTGGAAGGCAAGCATGATTTAACAGGTAAAATTCAATCATTGTAATATATCACATGAACAGAATGAAGGGATAAAAATCCACATGATCTTCTCAGTTGATGCAGAAAAGCATTTGACAAAACTTAACTTCCTCTTATGATAAAAAAAAAAAAGCACTCAACAAACTAGGAATAGAAGGAAACGACTTCCACTTAATACAAGTCATATATGAAAACTGCACAGTGAACATCGTATTCAGTGGTAAAAGATGAGAGCTTTCCCACTATAATCAGATACGAAGCAAGGATATCTGCTTTCACCTCTGTATCATGTTACAAGAAGCTCTAACCAGAGCAGTTAAGCAAGAAAAATAAACGGCATTCACATTGAAAAGAAAGAGTTAAAAGTACCTGTTTGCAGATGATATGGTCTTATATGGTGGTTGTTCAGTTGCCCAGCCACCTCCAGCTCTTTGTGACCCCACAGACTGCAGTGCGCCAGGCGTCCCTGTCCTTCACCATCTCCCGGAGCTTGCTCAAACTCATCTCCATTGAGTCCAGGATGCCATCCAACCATCTCATCCTCTGTCATCCTCTTATCCTCCTGCTTTCTGTCTTTCCCAACATCAGGTTCTTTTCCAGTGAGTCACCTCTTCACATCAGATGGCCAAAGTATTTGAATTTCAACGTCAGTATCCGTCCTTCCAATGAATATTCAGGACTGATCTCCTTTAGGATTGACTGGTTTCATCTTCTTGCAGTCCAAGGGGCTCTCAAGAGTCTTCCCCAACACCACGCTTCAAAAGCATCACTTCTTCGGCGCTCAGCCTTCTTTATGGTCCAACTCTCACATCCATACACGATGACTGGAAAAACCATAGCTTTGACTAGATGGACCTTTGTTGGCAGAGTAATGTCTCTTTTAAAATACGCTGTCTAGGTTTGTCATAGCTTTTCTTATATGGAGAAAACCCTAAATATTCTACACAAAAGAAGCTGTTAGAACTAATAAATGAATTTAGCAAAGTAGCAGGCTACAAAGTCAACACAAAAGTCGACTTTATTTCTATACATGTACAGTAAACAATTGAAAAGGAAATTATGAAAACAGTCCCATTTACAAAAGTAACAAGAAGAGTCAAACAGGAATTAGCAAAAGAGGTGAAAAACTTGTGCAATGAAAACTATAAAACATTGGTTAAGGAAATTAAAGAAGACATAAATGGGAACACATTCCATGTTCGTGAATTGGAAGATGTGACGTTGTTAAAATGTCAATACTTCCTCAAGTAGTCTAAGACTCGATACAATCACTATCAAAATGCCAAAGTTTTTTTTTAATTAATTTATTTGTTTCGGCTGCGCTGGGTCTTCGTTGCTGCATAGACTTTCTCCGGTTGTAGCAAGTGGAGGCTCCTCTCGTTGCAGTGCCTCGACTTCCCGTTGCAGCGACTTCTCTTGTTGCCACTGGCGTTAGGGTGTGCAGGCTCTAGTAGTGGCAGCACGCAGGCTCAGTAGTTTCAGCTTATGGGCTCTAGAATGCAGGCTCAGTAGTTGTGACACGTGGGCTTAGTCGCTCCATGACACGTGTAATCTTCCTTGACCAGGGATGGAACCCATGTTCCCTGCATTGGCACGCAGATCCTTAACCACTGGACCACTAAGGATGTCCCCTAAAGATGTTTTTTGAAGAAATAGGAAAACTCGTCCTGAAAGTTATAAGAAATCTCAAGAGACCACCGGGTAGTCAGAAAAAATCTTGAAAAGAGCAACAGGGAACTTCCCTAGTGGCCCAGTGGCCAAGACTCTCTCCTCCCCATGCAGGACCTGAGTTCATTCCCTCGTCAGGGAAGTGGATCCCACATGTTGCAACTGGAAGATCGTGCATGCTGCAACAAAGACAGAAGATCCTGCAGGCCACAGCTAAGACCCAGGACAGCCACATAAATAAGTAAAAGCAAATAAATATTTTAAAAAGGACAGTAAAACTGGAGGACTCACAAAATTGCAAAACTTACTGCAAAGCTGCACTCATCAAAATAGTGCAATATTGTCACCGTGACAAACATATTAACCGATGAAATGGAGTAGAGAATCCAGAAATAAATGTTTACATATATGAGCAAATGATTTTTGACAGGGTTCCAAGACCACTCAATGGGGAAAAGATAGTCTTTTCAACAAATGGTGATGGGAAAACTGGATATCCACATGCAAGAGAATGAAATTGGACCCTTACCTAACACCATATATAAAAATTAACTCAAAATGGATCAGGGACTTAAATGTAAGACCTAAAACAGTAAAACGCTTAGAAGATAATGAGACAAAAACATTATGACATTGGATTTCACAATGATTCATGATTCAGTGAACCCGTAATCCAATCCATGATGCAATGACTCATTCCTTTGGATATGTCACCAGAGGCATTGGCCAAGAAAGAGAAACATAGACACATTGCATTTCATGAATTTTTAAAATTTTGTGCATCAGGAGACACTATTGACAAAAAGAGAGTCCACAGAATGGCAGGAAATAATTGCAAATCATGTCTGATGAGGGAGTGATATCCAGAATATATAGAGAGCTTCTAAAACTCAAGAACAAAAAAACAACCTGATTCAAAAATGGGCAAAGGACTTGAATAGACATTTCTCCAAAGAAGATATAGCTGGCCCATAGACACATTAAAAGAGGTTCAACATCACTAACTATTGGGAGAATGGATATCAAAACTACATTGAGATACTACCTCACTCCCAGTAGGATGATTAGTGTCAAAAACCAGAAAACAAGTGCTGGTGAAAATGCAGAGATGTTGGAACCCTTGTGCACTGTTGGTAGGAATGTCAAATGGTACAGCCAGGTTTACTGTGGAAGACAGTATGGCAGTTCCTCAAAAATTAAACATGGAATTACCATATAATCCAGTGATTTCAATTCTCAGCATATACCCAAAAGAATTAGAAGCAGGGTCTCAAAGAGGCGTTTCTACAAGTGTTCATAGCAGCTTTATTCACAGTAGCTAAAACATGGGTGAAACTCAACTGTCTATCAGTAAATGATGGATAAAGAATAGCTGGTCATGGGTCATCCCTGGAGATCCAGTGGTCAAGATGCCATGCTTCCAGGGCAGGGGGCATGAGTTCGATCCCTGGTTGGGGAACTAAGATCCACATGCCACATGGTGTGGTCAAAAAATAAAATTTGGTCTGTACCTATGGAATATTGTTCAGCCTTAAAAAGGAAGGGAATTCTGCAGTATTGTTATAATATCAGTGAACCTTGAGGACATTATACCACATGAAATATACCAGTCACAAAAAAGTCAAATACTGTATGACTCCACTTATACAAGGTACTTAGAATAGTCAAAATCATAAAGATAGAAAGTTAGACTGGTGGTTGCCAGGGGCTGGCAGGAGGGGAGAACGGGGAGTTATTGCTGCAGTTTCAGTTTTACAAAATGTAGAAAGTTATGGGAATAGATGGTGATAACAGTTGCACAACACCGTGAGTGTATTTGATACCTGTGAACTGGCCTCTTAAAAATGAAGTTGGAAAAAAAAAATGAAGTTGGTAAGTTTTTGTTATGTGTATTTTACCACAAACACATGCAGAAAACTCCAAAACATCACACTCCAAGTCTCAGTCCATACACTGCCCTATGCTGAAGGCTGAGATAAGCCAGCATCACAGAAGCGTTGAAGCCCATTCCTTGAGCTGGAATTGAGACTTTTTGTCTTAAGTCAGAAGTATCACAAGGAATCCCTTCTGTATCCACGGCAGCCATAGGTGTCCTCTCCCTATCCAGAACCAGGCCGCGCTTGGGGAAACGTGGCTGGATTCACCATCCTGCATGAATGTTCCTGACACCCACTCAGTTGACTCACAGAGTGACGCCTGTTTCATAAGACCTGCTGGGAGTTCCTGCCTCTGGAAGCATAAATGATTCCCAGTTATTTTGACTCAAAGGATGCAGCTCTGCTGCTCTCCCCAGCCCCTCTCCCCAGCCCCTCTCCCCAGGTAAACAGGAGCATCTTGAGAAACCATTGTCTCAAACCGTCCTTAACCTCTTCATCTCCAGCTACAGGCAAACCCAAAAATGCGGACGATGCTTTGGCGTCCCCGCAGCGAGGAGCAGGAGCGGGAACCTCTGCCTCCGAGGTTACCGAGTTGAGCGACCCTTGCCCTGAAGCCCGGGAGAAGCTGCAGGAGATGTGTCGTGTTATGTGAGCGCCCCAGTGATTGGGGCGGGTGGGAGAGGAGGGCATGGCCTGTGTGTGCGGAAGGGGCATCCTGGGCGTGTTGGCCACCCGGTGCCCCCAGCGACAGTGGAGGGGTCATTGCCATCCCTCACACGCACATCCCTAGTCCTTCGCCATTCATTCTCCTTTTCAGTCATACTGTAACCTTATGAGGAAGGTAGGTTTATGCTCATTCTGCAGATGAGGAAGCTGAGGTACCCCAAGTGCACGGTAGGAAAGCATTGTCTGAGGTCCTCTAGCTCAGTGAGGCTGACCCAGGGCAATGCTTTTTGCCTCCTCACCAGTGAGACCCCTTTGCATGGCTTCCTATAATTTACACACCCTTGTAGTTAAGCATGTTTATTTTTTAACACAATTTGTTAGATGTTCTCTTTGGAAAAAAAGAAACACCTCTCAAACAAAACATATCTACATGGGTGATTAATGATATTTATGATTTTGTGGGTCACGAGTCCCAGCAGGTGAACCTGCATTTGCCTTGTTCCCTGGAGCAAGGCCCATGAAGGACTTCAAACGTAGTCACATCTAAGCATATATGTGTCCTGGAGCTCCTGGGCAACTGTCTCTGCAGCTGTAGAGCTTGGGTAGAGGGCAGCCACCCAGTTTGCTCATAACTGTGACATTTCAGAAGGAAGCTGTCTTCCTTTGTAACCTCAGGATTGGGAGGGGATCAAAGCCTCCAGCTCCCCATCCCATTTTGCACACAGGCCCACCCCGTGGGTCTCCACCACTGTACAAAAGGTGGAAATGAGGCCAGGAGTGGTCTGACAGGGGTACAGCCCTTCCCAGCTCTTCCTAAAAGCATTACCTGTGAGGATGAGGTGTTGGGGTGGGAGAAGGTCCTCCGGGGACAGGGAGATGGGATGGGAGTCTCGGGAGCTGGGGAGGAGCTACAGGGAGCCTGGTGAGTGAGAGCCAAGAGGCTAGAAGACATGTTGATCTCCTTCCCTGCAGAGAAGCCGAAAGGGTCTCGTGGAGAGGGAGGAATATCTTCTACCCCATCATCATACGCAACTACAGGGCAAAGATGCCCCCTCATCTAATGTCGACCCCCAAAGGGGATGCTCAGACCCAGAGCTCCCACCACCCTCACCCTCCGGGTGCTCAGACTTATGCTCCTGCCCCTCACCAGCCTCCCGCCTACCACCTCCACTCCGGCCGGCACTCTCTGGAGTGGAAGGGGCCCAGGAAGTTCATCAAGTTGCATTACTCCTTCTACGATGGGTCCTCCTTTGTTTAGTATCCTTCTGTTCGGTCCTTTCTCCCCGCAGCTCAGCCCGGAGAATGCCAGGGTTTGATAAAGCCAGGGTGTTTCCTTTGGCTTTTCAGTTGATCAGAGAAGCCTGGTGACCAGTGCTCCGGGGTATTAAGAATTTGTCCAGGTCAGAGGAAGAAGTCCTGAGAGTCAAGCCTCCAGTTCAGGTCCTGTCAACCAGGATGCAACAAGGCCAGCTGTGTATGATCACATGTCAGCCTGTGCTGGGGGTATAACAGTGGTCTCTGCCTTCAAGGTTCTCCCAGGCAACAAGAGGTTAGAGACACGGAACATCTCTAGCTGAGACAAGATGATAGGAGACCCTCAGTCCAGGTGGGAGAGTCTTTATCTTTCTGTTCCAGGCTCATTGGATGAGCCCTGTGGTTCTTGAATACTTTGCCCACAAAATCCATGTATTTGGAGTCTAATCCACAGCCCAGAACCCCACCTGGCATGTGCCCGCCCGAGTTGCTCTGCAGCAGAAGTCTGTCTGCGCTCATGAGCACATGGGCAGCTGGGTCGCAGCCTCGGGGTGTGGGAGTGGCCCAGGGGGACACATGTTCTCTTTGAGAGTCTGGTGAAAGGTGTAGACCCTCTTCCTGGAAACATGCACTGAGACATGCAGGGAAGCATGGCCTGTGGTTGCAGGGGTCTGCAGACCTCCACAGCTTGTCTGTGTACCTGGATTGCAGAACGCTAGACTGACGAAAAGTGAGATTTCTAATATGCACATCCTCGTTGGGTAAATGCTGAGGGTTATGCATATTTTAGAGTGAATGGAGTCAGATTGCTTTTTTTTACACAAATGTTTATCAAGTATCATATGTGATGGTGAATAAAATGAAGGTGCCACTTGACCTTGGAGGGAGCAACTTGACTATGAGTGCTTTCTTCTGAAATGAGGGAAAGGAGTTTGAATTTGGGTGTTGATGGTGAGAGAGGGCTCCCTTTGGAGAATGGTCCTGGGGAGAAACAGTATATCAGGAAGGCATCTTGCACCCTATGCTCCTTACGGGGCCCCTGTCTCACTCTCCCCAACATGCTCTAGAGCTGGACCGGACTCAGATGCACAGCCTGTTTGTCAGCAAGGCTGTGTGGCCAGAGAGGGCAGGGTGCTGACTCCAGACTCTGCAGCCTAAGTTGGACAAGATGCAAGGAGACACCAGTCTTTTCATTCTTGTCCCTTCGTTGTAGCAACAGGGAAACCAAGACCCAGAGGGGTGACTCACCCAATGCCACAGGGGAAACTGTTGGCAGAGCCAGGCGTGGATCCAAGGTCTCCTGACCTCTATTCAGGGCCCTCTTCCCAGCACCATTTTTATGCCTTTCAGGATTATTCCCTCCCACAGAGAGCAGGACAGGGGTTCTGGAAGCCAGGGGGAAACCTCATTTTACTAATAAAACCACTAAGCATACAGGGTTCACCACCTTTGGCAGAGAGGGTGACTCTCTGAGCTGTCTCAGCAGGCAGCTCAGCAGGTCCGCCGGCCATGGCCCCTCATTTTCTTTGGCTTCCTCTCCACTGAACTGGGCATTCAGAACTGCAGTGCCTGTCACAGGAGTCCTATTGTTTCTCTGACCATAAATGAGTGCATTCATCACCCTCTCTCAGCCCTGCTTCCAGGGCCCCCTGTATGTTGAACTCCTTCTTAGGCAGCTGCTGCTCACAGGGGTCGTGGGGCTGCCCCTCTGACTGACTCCACACTGCACTGAATGGGACCATTCCCCAGAGCTCACGAAGCCTGTGTCTGTGAGTTAAGCTGCCACCAGAGAGGGTAAACGAGTATAGATCAGGGGTTTGGGGGCCCGCACACAGCTCAGCCTGTAGGGATCCATACTCGCTCCCCTGCCGCAGAATCCCGAATGTCTCCTGCTGGAGACCTGAGCCATCGACGCGGGTGTGCTTGACCTCATCCCCAGTGATCATCACATCCTGGCCATTAATGTAGTCCGGCTGTGGGAGGAGCGGAGGAGGAGCCCCTGCATGCCTCTGGGACTTACTCCTCCATTATAAAATGACGAAGTGGGGCCCAGTGATCTTGAAGGACAGCGTCTGTGTCCCTGTGGCACAGTGGCCAAAACACAAGTGCAGCTGTTGGGTCGAGTCTTCCTCCCCACCGCCCCACCCCTCAGTCTGGCTAGAGTTTTGCTAACTTCACAGGGCTGTTCAGAGAAACAGTTTGGGGTTTGGGGGGTTCTCTCTACTGGCTTGTCCTGTTCTTTGTTTTCTCTTCTTATATTATTTCCTCCTTCTGCTAGCTTTAGTTTTACTTTGTTCTCCTTTTAATGGTTCATTTCAGTGGAAGGTTCAGTTGTTGATCAGCTATCATTCTCCTTTAATACAAACATTTTTAAAAATTTTATTGGAATATAATTGATTTACAGTGTTAGTAGTTTCTGCTGTACAGTGAAGTGAATCTTCACTCTTTTTAATTTTTTTCATCTTTTAAAAAATTGGTACACAGTTGGTTTACTATATCTACTCTTTTTAAGATTCTTTTCATGTATTGGTCATGGCGGAGCATTGAGAACAATCCTGTATGCCGCCCAGTAGGTTCTTAGTTCTCTGCTTTTTGTATCGTGGTGTGCATGTGTCAGTCCCAGTCTCCCAGTTTGTCTCCCCCCACACCCTTTCCCTCCTGGTAACCGCAGGCCTGCTTTCTACGCCTGTGACTGTATTTCTGTTTTGTAAATAAGTTCATTTGTACGTTTTCTCTTTATTCTGCATATAAGCAATATCATATGATATTTGTCCTTCTCTGGCTTACTTCACTTAGTGTGATAATCTCCAGGTGCCTGTCTGTTGCTGCAAGTGGCCTTATTTCGCTCTTTTTGATGGCTGAGTGATAGTCCATTGTATGTATGCGCCACATCTTTCTCTATCCACTCATCTGTCAGTGGAGATTTAGGTTGCTTCCATGTCTTGGCTGTTGTAAACAATGCTGCAGTGAACACTGGGGTGCTCATTCGAACCATGTTTTTCTCCAGATATATACCCAAGAGTCAGAGAAGGCGATGGCACCCCACTCCAGTACCCTTACCTGGAAAATCCCATGGGCGGAGGAGCCTGGTGGGGTGCAGTCCATGGGGTCTCTAAGAGTCGGACACGACTGTGCGACTTCACTTCCATGCATTGGAGAAGGAAATGGCTGTCTACTCCAGTGTTCTTGTCTGGAGAATCCCAGGGACGGGGGAGCCCGGTGGGCTACCGTCTATGGGGTCGCACAGAGTCGGACACGACTGAAGCGACTTAGCAGCAGCAGCATACCCAAGAGTGGGATTGCTGAATTATATCATAGCTCTCTGATTTACTTTTCTCCATATTTTCTAGTTATTTTCTTAGTGGTTCACTGGTATAATGGGATATAATTATTAAGATGCGGTCACATTGGATTAGAATTGAGTCCTCATCTGTTGATGTCCCTATAAGAAGAGAAAACAAACACGCAGAGAAAACGATCATGTGATGACTGAGATAAAGGTTAGAATGATGCGTCTGTGAACAAAGGAATCCTGAAGATTCTTGGTAACCACCAGAAAAATAGGAAGAGGCAAGGAAGTGTTCTTCCCCAGAGCCTCTGAGAACATAGCCCTATCAGCGCTTGATTTCAGGTTTCTAGACTCCAGACCATGAGAGAATCAACTTCTGCTAGTTAAGTCACCCAGTCTGTGGGACTTAGTTACAGTAGCCTCAAGAAATTAATTGCAGTTGACAACAAATTAGTTTGAGTAAATACCAACACAACCTCAATAGCATATAAGACTCTGCTCCCATACAGCTCCATTCCTCCTCCTTCATTTTGTTATTAACAGAAATTAACTCTTTATATATACATTGTGTGCCACTAACATAGATTTACAATTATTATTTTATGTAATTGTTCTTTCAAATTACATGGGAAAAAACAATTATAAACCAAAAATAATATAATACTGAATCATATATTTACTTATGTAGTTACCTTTATCAGTGTTCTTTGTTCCTTTGTATGTCTTTGAGTTATTTTCAAGTGTGTTTTCACATCCTGGCAACGTTATGTTCCAAATCCTTCAAACTCAGCTTCAACAGTACCTGAACCGAGAACTTCCAGATGTACAAGCTGAATTTCAAACAGGCAGAGGAACCAGAGATCAAATTGCCAACATTCAGTGGATCATGGAGAAAGCAAAGGAATTCCAGAAAAACATTTATGTCTTGCTTCACTGTCTACACTAAAGCCTTGAGTGTGCAGATCACAGCAAACTGGAAAATTCTTGAAAAGATGGGAGTACCAGACCACCTTAACTCTCTTCTGAGAAACCTGTGTCTAGGTCAAGAAGCAACAGTTAGAACTGGACATGGAACAGTGGACTGGTTCCAAATTGGGAAAGGGGTATGACAAAGCTGTAAGTTGTCACCCTGCCTGTAAGTTCATCATGGAAAATGCCAGGCTGGATGAATCACAAGCTGGAATCAAGATTGTCAGGAGAAATATCAGTAACCTCAAATATGCAGATGATACCACTCTAATGGCAGAAAGTGAAGAGGAAGTAAAGAGCCTCCTGATGAGGGTGAAAGAGGAGAGAGAAAAAACTGGCTTAACACTCAACATTCAGAAAACTGAGATAATGGCATCCAGTCCCATCACTTCATGGCAAACAGAAGAGGAAAATGTGGAAGGAGTGGCAGATTTTATTTTCCTGGGCTCCAGAATCACTGCAGACAATGACTGTAGCCAGGAAATTAAAAGACGCTCCTTGGAAGGAAAGCTGTGACCAACCTAGATAGCATATTAAAAAGCAGAGACATCTCTTGGCCAACAAAGTTCCATATAGTCAAAGTGATGGTTTTTCCAGTAGTCATGTATGAATGTGAGAGCTGGACCATAAAAGAAGACTGAGTGCTGAAGAGCTGATGCTTTCAAATTGTGCTGCTGGAGAAGACTCTTGAGAGTCCCTTGGACAGCATGGAGATTAAACCAGTCAACCCTAAAGGAAATCAATCCTGAATATTCATTGGAAGGACTGATGCTGAAGCTCCAGTACTTTGGCCACCTGTTGCAAAGAGCTGATTCACTGGAAAAGATCTTGATGCTGGGAAAGATTAAAGGCAAAAGAAGAAAGATGAGGCAGACGATGAGATGGTTAGATAGCATCACCGACTTAATGGACATGAATTTGAGCAAACTCTGGGAGATAGTGGAGGACCGAGGAACCTGGCGTGCTGCATTCCCTGGAGTTGAAAAAAGTCAGTCATGACTTAGTGACTGACAAACAACAATAAGTGTTTTTTCATTTCAGCCTTAAGAACTCCTTTTAGCATTTTTTGTTGGGCAGGTGTACCAGTGGTTAACTCCCTCAGCTTTAGTTTATCTGGAAAATTTTAATTTCTCCTTCATTTTGAAGAATAGGTGTACTCAGTATAGAAGTCTTGGTTGCTAGCTTTCTCTTTCGGCTCTTTAAATGTTACATCCCAGTACCTCTGGCCGCCTTGTTTTTTGATGAGAAATTGGCCAGTCATATTAAGGATCCTTTGTACATGATAAGTCTCTTCTTTTGCTGCTTTCAAGAGTCTTTGTCTTTATGCCATTTGATAGTAATGTGTCTCAGTGTGGCTCTGTTTGAGTTTATTGTACTTGGAGTTTGTTGAGTTTCGTGAACATACACAGTCATATCTTCCATGAAAAGTTTTCAACCATTGTATCTTCAAACATTCTTTCTGTCCCCCTACTTCATCTTTGGGACTCCTGTTATGCATATATTGGGATTTTTTTTAAAATTTATATTCTAATTGGAGGAAAGCTGCTTTACAGTGTTGTGCTCCCCATGAGGCATCTGAGAGCAGAACTGGGAGAGTTTTTGTTATCCCCACTTAACCGTTTCTGCCAGCTACCCCTCTGGAAACATCGCCGTGTGCCAGATCCCCACGTGCTGCAGAGGGAGAGCCATCACCTGCCTCTTCAACGACATGCCCAGCTTCTCCTTCCTGGCCCTGTTCAACGCTGAAGGCCAGGGCTGTGTCCACTACAACCTGAAGGCCTGGTGAGTAGGTGGGAGGAGTCTCGGCCCCATGGGAGAGTCTCTGAGGGTAATGAAGTGGGGCGCTGAGGTGGAGAACAGGAGCCCCTGGTGAAAGGAGGGGCTGGTCCGCATCCAGAGGTTTAGGAAGACAGCGTGGAAGGGCCCAGGTGGTGCCTCAGGGAGACGGGTGCCCTGAGGCCCCTACTTGCTGGATCCATGTCACAGCCACTGAGAGGGGAGACTCCCCAAGCCCTGCTCCACCTGCTCCCCCAGAACACCAAGATCTGGGCTGTCAGCTAGGTCCATGGGCGGATTCTTTAGGGAAGAGAAGTGTTTTAGGAAACAGTGAAGGAGAGGCCATGGGTAGCACATATTCTTGGCAGCCAAATGTGGATTTTGTCTGATACTCTTAAGGAGCTGTGTTGGAAGGAATGACTTACTTTCATGAGACATATGTTCCATTTCCCATTTTGGTGCCTGAGATCTTGCATGCTTAAGCTCCTGGGCTGCAGGCACACATTCCATTTCTATCTCCCTTGGGTTTAGCCCGAGTCTCCACCATCTCCCTCAGACCTGTGCATCCTAGCAGACTCCCCCAAGTAGCATCAACAGATGTGAAGGGACCTCAGACCATGTTAGGCGGGGGAAGTGGGGCTACTTGCAAGAGTCCACAGTTCTTCCCTCTAGGGCAGAGTCTCAGTGTCCTGCCTGCTGATAGCCTGTAGTGATGAGGGCTTCCTTCAGGGGCATGGAGGCAGCTCCTCATTTATGTATCTCTCCTAGCTGCCCATACGTCTTGGTCTTGGATGAGGAAGGTGGCATCACCAACGACCACAAGGGCTACGTAGTCCACAAGTGGAGCTGGACTTCTAAGACGGAGACTTTACTATCTCTGGAATACAAGGTAGGGGTGGGGAGCAGAGGTGGGGCATTAAGAGCCAGGAGGCTGCCTGTGTGACGGGAGCCCTGGCCTCTGGGAGCTTGTGATCTCATCCAGAGGTCCCCACGTTGATGGGCAGTGGCCCACGGTTGGCTGAAGTGAACTTTTCAGTTGCCTGCAGAAACTGTTGTACTGACCTTTCTTAGTAATATTCTTCCTATTGTATTTTTTATTATTAACAATGTTGTGTTTTATAGTTAAAAATGTCATTTATTTTAGGAATTAACTGCTACAGTAGTTGATAGCTTTATTTTTAATGTCTAATGTGGCAGTAAGAAAGGTTATATTATTTTGGCCCTCATCAGTGTTTGTTTTTGTAATTTATTATCTGAGAAATAAAAAAAACCTGAGCATTAAAGGTAGCTGATAGACAGAAATCCTTTTTTTCATTCTTTTGGTTGTTAAGCTATTCTTCAAAGATTTACTAAGTAATAAATTAACGATGAATTACTAGTACTAAATAACAACTGATTACATTAATTTACTAACAAAGCAAATTAGGTGTGCTTATCACTTTACCTATGGCAGAGTTTCTCATCCCTGGAACCACTGACATTCTGAGATGGGTAATTCTTTGTGATAATTGTGCATTGTAGGATATTTATCAGTATCACCCCAGATGCCAGTGATACCCACTCTCCTAGTTATGACAACCGAAAATATCTCCAGACAGCACCAGAGGTTCTCTGAGGGGCAAAAATCACCCATTGTTTAAAATCATCAACCTTGGGGATAGAAAGGTAGATTACACCCCTCAAGGAACTTAGAAGTCTAGGGGAATAATATGTGGTAGAGGAGGGTAAGCACTGTGAGACAGGGATTAGCTCGTGGGTTGGGGTTCAGAGAAAGATCATAGAACATAGAAGTCACCCAAGGTTAGAGTTACAGACAGAATCACTCTTGGAGTTTATGGTGGGGCTCACGCATCCTATCTCCTGCCCTTCCTGTTCATCCTCTAAATTGGCCACTAGATTCTCATTCTTATAAGCCAATTCCTGTAGTCCATACCTCTGTTTAGAAACATTCAAGTCTTTGAACATGACTCACCTTTCCCACCCCATTGGTCTGAAATACATCTTCTCTCTCTGCCAATCCAAATCATTCTTCCTTCAAAGCACTACTCAGACTTCCTATCTTTGTGGCTCTCCAGTTCGTGCCCATTTCTCTCTTATTCCAGGGCCCACTGTCTGGATTAAAAGGTAATCCACACTGAAATGAGGAATTTCAGTCATTGGACAATTAGTTATGCAATGAAGAAGTTCTCAGTTGTGGCTGAATATCAGAATCACCCATGGCACTTTTAACAGACCCCAGACACAGCTCCAGAGAGATCCGGATTCATTTGGTCTGCCGTGGGTTCTGGATTTTGTAGTTTTCACAAGTCTTTTTATTGCTTGACCAGGTCCCAGCTCCCCAGTCCAGAGGTGTATTGTTATTGCCTTAACATTTAACATTTTGTAGTTGTGTGAAAAGTTTTACATTTCAAAAAGATTGTAAGTTGCTTGCAAGCAGGCACCCTATGTTATATGTCACTGTGGCCAAGTAGAGAACTGGGATGAGGATCTGAGGAGTCAAGTACTAATGTTTTGCTGAACCCTGGCTGTGCAGCTTTCTAAAAACCACTCAGCTTCTCTGAGTCTTCGTGTCTTATCAGTACAAGATGGGTCACCAGAGCCTCCGTCCTTGCCTCACATTGCTTTTGTGAGAACTGAAACAGTGGCGGGCAGGGTGCTTTAACATCACCACGTGTTTCAGCAGTGTGTTTCAATTCATTCTTCTAGGCCCTAGAGCTGCATACAGAAATGCACAGCAGAGTCTGGTGCAGTCAGGGGTGGCCTGGAAGACAAGGTGGCCTTGAGGTGTAACCCGAGTGTGCATACTATAGATAGAGATAAGGAGGGGGGAAGGAACTCTGGGTAGAGGAACAGTATCTCCAAAGTTAGGCGTCGGTGCGGCGTTGTTAAAAGTTCACAGGTGCTTTTCATGCAAGAAAAGAAGCCAGGAGCTGTGTGTATCATGGGGTGGAAGCAAGAGGCATTGGATGTCAGGCCGGGGAGTTTACATGCTGTCTTGAAGGCTGCAGTGGTAGTTTGTTTCTGCCCAGATGTTTACCATTCCCAGCATTTTCATTCCTCTCTGAAAATGCATTTTCCTCCTGGTACCATTTCTCTCCAGCCTGAAGAACTTCCTTTAGCATTTCTTGAAATGAATATCTTCTGGCAACAAATTCTGTTGTTTTTCATGTGGAAAATGTTTTTATGAACAAATATTTTTGTCAGGTATGGAATTCTGTTTGAGTTCTTAAAAAAATTAGCATTTTAAAGATGTTCCATTGTGTCTGTCCTCCATAGTTTCTGATGAGAAATCTGTGGTCATTTAAATCATTGTTCATTTTCTCTAGCTGCTTTCAAGCTTTTCTGTTTTTGTTTTATAAGTTTGACTATGATGTGTCTGCATGTGGTTATCTTCATATAAATTCTGTTTGGGGTTTACTGAGCTTCTTTAATCTGTAAATTCACATCTTTCATCAAATTTGGGAAGTCTTCTGCCCCTATTTGGGGGTGAGGGGAGTGCTCCAATCTCTTTCCATCTCTTCTGAGACTCCAATTACATGTATTTTAGACCTTTTAAGACTGTCCTGAAGGTCCCTGAAGCTCTGCTGTTTTTGTTGTTGTTCAGTGTTTTTCTGTTTGTTTTTCAGATTACATAATTTACATGGATGTATCTCCAAGCTCACTGACTTTATTCTGCCATTCCCATTCTGCTGTTGTGCTAATCCTGTGAAGGTAGAAATTCCAGGTGTTTATTTTCAACTCTGTAATTTCCGTTTAGCTGCTTTTTATATTTTCTGTTTCTCTGCTGAGATTTCCTAATTTTTTTCATCATAAGTATATCTTTGCTTTACCGAACATAGTTAAATTAGCTGCTATAAAGCCTTGTCTGCTAATTTCAGCATCTGGGACATATCAGACAGGATTGGTTATTTGTTGCCTTGAGAATGGCTCACACTTGACTGGTTCTTCACATGTTGAGTCGTTTTGGATTGCCGACATTGTGGATGTTATGTTTTGGAGTCTCTGAGTTCTGATGTGTTGACTGAGTGGACTTGCTTAGAGTTATAGTGCAAACTTTGTCTCACCAGTAGTGGGCAGCAGCTCAAATCTCAGTTCAGTGTTCTCTTTCCTTGGAAGTAAGCTGCCTTGAGTCTGCACTGTTCACACATGGTCCAGGGATCAGCTAGACCTGTGGCCTGGTTATTAATAACACCCAGGACTCTATTTCTCTATCCCTTCTGTAAATTTCTCTTTACTTTTTTGTGACTGTAGTTTGCCCCAGGTTTTGTCCTTTGGTTCTTTGAGCCAGAGAGAACTCATCCCATGTTGGTCCTTCTAAGTTTTGACTCAGAAATCTGCCTGCTTTTGCTCACTCTTAGGAGCCTTTGGATAGTTGTTTTGTTGTATTTTTTCCCATCTCTGTGGGGGAAATCAACCTGGTAAGAGCTGACTCGGCTGTTGGATCCCTCCGTCTCCTTCACAGCTGCTTACAGGTTTGGGTTGGAAAGGGAAGGGGCAGTGGTAAAGAAGCATCCTTACTTTTTCTGCTAATCCCGCAAAGAGAAATAGGGATTCTTTTGTCTTCTTCGTGAAAGCAAGATTCTAACATAATAACCAGAAAGATCTGGTTCCCTCAGCCCCAGGCCGAGAGGGGTTTTGTGTTTTGCGGTGTGTCAGAAGCAGTAGGTGGGATAGCAGAAGCAGGGACCCACCGAGTCCTGGTTCCTTCCTCCACAGGTGAACGAGCAAATGAAGCTGACGGTGCTCGGGCAGGATACCATGACGGTCACCTTCACCTCCATGAATGAGACAGTAACGCTCCCCATATCGGCCAGCAACTGTCCCCACGGGATATCGCACGATAAGCGGGTAAGGCTCATAGACCAGTTGCCCGGGGCTGAGCCCAGAGCATCTCACCCCATACAAGGCCTGACCTCTTTCCCTGCCTAGTGGACTTCTGCTCACCATTCAGTGTCAGACTTCAGTACTGCCTTCTCTCTGAAACTTGTGTTGAGTGTCATTCGGGTGCCTCAGAATCCAGTGCAGACTAGCTTAAGCATGGGAAGAGACAGTGTAGGCTCAGTAAACTGAAAAGTCAGTCTGTAGATAGGCAGCGTCAGACATGACTGGATCCAGGCCCTCAAAGGAGTCTGTAAGGTCTCCCCATCCCCTCGCTGTGCCCTCCTCTTTGTTGGCTTCGTTCTCAAGGAGTTTTTCTCACTTTATGGTGAGCAGATGGTCACGAGCCTCTCCGGGTTCATTGTTCTTCCAGCTTTGGTTTTCCCAAGAGAAAAAGAACCTCTCTTTGCTGTGTGTTCCAGTAGAGGTGCCAACACTAACATCATTGGCTCCATCTGGTGCCCATGCCTGGAATGTTCTCTGTGGCCAGAAGTGTGTGATGCTCTCACTGGCCAGGCTTGAGTGTCATGTCCAACCCAGGAGCTGAGGGGTATGATCAGTCCCTGGTACACCACTTGAGCAAATGAGCAGGCAGCAGTGTGTTCCTGAAGGAAGATTACTGTGCCTGTGTGTTGGTCCTCTCCACCACCTCTTTACCTGTCCCAGGTAGAGCCCTCCTGTCCCCTTACTCAGCCCTCCCAGCCGTGATTCCCCTCACTCCAGCACTGCTTTATTTATGAGCCAGCCTTCTCTACTGAACTGGGGATTCCTACCTGTGTCTGTTGCCCCAGGACTCAGTGTGAGGACTGCTTTAGATGAAGTACTTGCTAAGGGGGCAGGTGAGACAGTGGCAGAGTCTGGAAACCCAGTTCTTCGTTCACTGGGTCTTCATGGAACCTCCTCTGTGCCTGGTCCATAGTGTTGCAGAGAGATGGAGAGGATGAAGGGGACAAAGTCCCCGATCCCCCAGGAGTTTAAAGTCCAGAGGAGAACAGTTGACATTCACTGTGAGACACTGGGGTCGCCAAGGACTCCTGGGGGCAGCAGCCACTGGCACTGCACACAAGGGATTGGCTTGCTTGAGTGGAAGCAGGGGGACCACACCTCCCAGTCTTCCCCGGCCCAGTCCCGGTTCATACTTGTCAGCCCACAAATTATTAGTCCCATCCCTTTCACTCTTGGGCTTCCCCTGTGGCTCAGCTGGTAAAGAATGCACCTGCAGCGCAGGAAACCTAGGTTCGATCCCTGGGTTTGGAAGATCCCCTTGAGAAGGGAATGGCTACTCTAGTATTCTGGCCTGGAGAATTCCATGGTCTCTATAGTCCATGGAGTCGCAAAGAGTCAGACAGACTGAGCAACTTTCACTTTAGTTTCACTCTCAGAAGTGTCCCAGTTTCCCTTTCTGTGGGCACAGGCGAGGCAGACATTTGTTGGAGACCAGTGTTATCTGGAGAATCCCAGGGACGGGGGGCCTGGTAGGCTGCCATCTGTGGGGTTGCACAGAGTTGGACACGACTGAAGCGACTTAGCAGCAGCAGCAGCAGCAGCAGTGTTATCTAAGCAAGATACAGAGAACACTTGTGTTTCTCCTGGAGGGACGCCCTGCACTGTTTTTTCTTACGTTTTGGTAGCATTTCAACTTTTTTAATTGATTAGCTAATTCAATAAACATTAGATTGCCTGCCAAGGATATTTAAGAGGCCTCACTCCCTCTTGTCTGTGAAATACGTTCAGTCTAATGGAAGGGGCAAAAGCATCCCTGTGGTTGTGATGCAGCTTCACCGGCTTGGTGTAGGGGAGCGAGGGAAGCTGAGGGGGTGCTGGGTTCTTTCAAGGGTCTCATCAAGCAGCCGGGAAACTCAGATGGCTGTGACTTCAGCCTACACTCCCCACACCAAAGACCAAAGCAGCCTCAGGGTTTTAAGGCCCTCTGGGCTGAGACAAATGACTGTGCTGAGTGCTGAGGCCATTCTGTCAGTTTGGTCCCCTGTTCGTACTCTGAATGTCACTGTTGGGTGCCTAAGTACACAGAATGTATGTGGTCCCATGTCTATATTTCTTGAAAACCTTTTTATACTGTATTTTTTAAATGTGCATTGACTTATCAAGGCAGTAGGTAATAGAAAAATTTTGTCCCTGTAAAATTGCAGTAAGTCATCTTTTTTCTGGTACCCTCCTGTCTGATAATCTTTCAAATTTGGAACACAGCTGAGAACCATGATGTAAGCAGTTGAAGACCCTCATGAAACAGCCGAGAGAAGTCACTCTTAAGTCCACATACCAAACATGCCCTCTGGGCCTTGGAAAGCCCCACAGTCATTCACATCTTATGTTTCCTTAACTAAGTGCAGCCTTCATGAGCTACAATTAGAGGTCCAAAGCCTTGTGTTCTAACACGGTAGCTGTGAGTCACAGATGCCTATTGAGCACTTGAAATGTGACAACTCGAGGCTGAGATGGGCTGGAAGTGAAAGCACACGCTGCATTTCAAAGACTCAGTATGGAAAGAGAATGTCACGGTTCTTACTGATCATTTATTTTGATTACATGTTGCAGTCATCATATTTTTGACATATTGTGTTAGATAAATATGTTATCAGAATTGATTTCATCTTCTGAGAACTTTTTAATGTGGCTTCAGGAACATTTAAAACCACATATGCGGCTTGCCTCATGTTCCTAGCAGATCTGCAGCAGGAACCTAAAGGTGGGATTCCCGCTACAGGAAGCTTGCAGAGGCGGACTGTGCAGAAGGGAGCCGAAAGTTGTTTGTTAACAAGTACACTGTAATGCTTTCTTTTTGGTTTTTTTAAATTATAAAAGTATGATAACACATTTACAGGAGGAGATTTGAAAAATACAGAACAAACTTACATACAGTTCTACTATATATTAGTTATTTTTTAAGTAGAGGAATTAAGATTTTAGTTGGAGTTTCAATATGAAACTCAAAAATTAGCAGAATTAATAGATTGGAAAAAGTGGAAGGATACAGTAGACATGAAGAGCACTATGAACCAGTTCAACATACTTAAGATTTAGATAGACGATTTTCACACAACAGCAGGACATAAATTCTGTTTAAGTTCCCATAGGCTCTAAAGTAGGGAACACTGGAACATACCCAGCAAGGTAGGAAACTTTCATGGTCTAAAGACACTGAAATCAGATACGGACGCCATAACTCAAAACACATAACGGTCTTGGGGACATTTAGTGTAGGGATAAACAGGCAAGTACATTAAGACAGCCTCTGAAAACCACTGCATTCTGGGTGATAGTCTAGGTGTTAATGTTGACAGAGGAAACTGACTTGCCCTGAAGCGTCCTCGTCGCAACCCCTTCTCTTTGAGAATGCAGGGTGGTGTACTGGATTTTACAACCTTCTGACCAGAAAAACGACAAATGAAAACTATCAAGCTTATTGTGGGAAGCAGGATTTCCAAATGTCAAGCCTCGCTTGCAGGTTAAGCATCTCGATATTTTTATGTGAAATCTTGAGAGAGAGAGCCTTGTCTAGGAGGGGGCCTCGGGCCGTCTCATCTACCATCCCTTCCTGGGTCTCAGATTCCCCGTTTGTATAGTGATGTGTAAAGGCCCACCCAACTTTCCCACACTTCTTTCCTGGGATTTTAAAATTCAGTTCAGCTCCATCAGGTTGTGTGTGTGTGTGTGTGTGTGTGTGTGTGTGTGTGTGTGTGTGAGAGAGCTCCATCAGGGGTGTGTGTGTGTGTGTGTGTGTGTGTGTGTGTGTTCCATCAGGTGTGTGTGTGTGTGTGTGTTCCATCAGGTGTGTGTGTGTGTGTGTGTGTGTGTGTGTGTGTGTGTGTGTGAGAGAGCTCCATCAGGGGTGTGTGTGTGTGTGTGTGTGTGTATTTGGGGCTACCTGTCACCCAGCAGCAAACCTGTAGTCATCTAGGGAAGCTGAGGGATGCGGATAAGGTGGCCTCTTCCCTCATAGTCCCTGTCACTGCAAAACTTCTTAAATGGTTCCCCAGACATGCATTACCCTGGAAGGAACCACCCATCAGAGTGACAGGCAGAGTGGCAGTCCCAGATTTTATGGCCCTGCAGTCAGGCTCCTCACTAAATATTTCTATCAATGCAGCACTTTGGAAGCAAGGAAATGCCTCATTTTAAATGCTTTATTCATCCAGTACTGCCTCAAATCCTTTTTGGAAGCAGACTGGGTATAAATTAAAAATAAATAAAATTAGCCCAGAGACAGAGGTTGGGACCAACCATCAGAAGGATGGTTGAGGCTTTGCTGTTAATTGGGGCATTCTTTACAGAAGCCTTGCCTGCAGGACAAAAAGGGACATGTAGCTGACGTCACTGTTCTTCAAAAATCTGTCCACCGCCCACCCTGTTCTCTACTTGAGGCTTCAGTTCTTCAGGGGAAAAATTGCTTCCCACCTCCTGTGTGTGAAGTGGGAGATACAGACATCATGGACCCCGCTTCAGGGGACTGGTGAAGTTTTAGGGATACAGTAAAAGGTGATCAGAATCCAGGGCAGGAAAGCCAGGAATGAGCAGGTGTGCAAGCTCAGCATGGAGAGTGATTACTGCTGGCTTAGCAAGTCGGCCAGGACTTCCTGGAAAAAAAGTCAGACACTGATTGCATGAACTCCAGAAGCTGAGCCTCGATCCACCCCAGCAGAAGCAGAGGTTGACCTTCAGGATGGCCCCAACTTGCCTCCCAGGAGCCTTGGAGCCAAGGTGGCCCTTTGCAGTAATCCCAAACTGAGCTAGAGACCTGGCCTGGCGCCCATGGGTACCAATCAGTCTATGGAACCTGGCACACGGTGGCCTCTCAGCTGAGAGCTGCCAGCAGGGTGAAAGGGTTCTGAGGGTCATGCAGGCAGCAGAGGCTCCTGAGAGGCATTTGGCCATCCAGTTATTCCTAATACAACAAGCATAAACTGAGCGTCTCCTGTGTGCTTGGCTCCCAGATACAAGGGAGACCAAGAGCCGATGCTTGTCCTCTAGGAGGTTGGAGTCTGGCTGGGGAGACAGTTTCCCACGTAGCTGATCACAAAGGGCTACCTAATCTCTGTTTTACCCCATAGAGAGCACAGTGGGGGTCCAAGGCAAGGAACAGTTCTGCCCAGAGCAACCAGCATCCCTGGGGGAGGGGGACATTTGAGGCAGGTTGAGTCAGCTTGCAGGAATTCGCTGGGCTGAGGGGACAAGGTGGGTCCCCTGCAAGGACAGCACATCCTCTTTGCTGGGCCATGCCTGTGGTCACTGGACTGGGCAGACGCCTCCCGGTGGGGCTGCTGCTGATGCCCTTCCCTCGGCCTCTCCCTAGATAACCCGCAGAATCAGCATCATGGACGAAAAGATATCTAAGATGAGCCGGGCCCTGGCAGAGATCAAGAGGCGGTTTCAGAAGACAGTGTCTCAGTTCATGAACTCCATCCTGCTGGCGGCAGGTAGGGAGGCAGAAACGGGAGTGCAGTCCTGTCCCAGGGCTTCCCAGATCCTGGGCCACCTTCAGGTCACCTCCAAGGACAGCTCTTCACCACCCCAGGGAGATGGCGCAGCAGGATTCCCCATTAGTGATGGGACGACGAAGCTCAGAGTGGGGAAGGAGCTTCCTCAGGGCCGCTGAGCTGATAATGACAGCCGTTGCCAACCTCAGCTTCTGAGAGCTCTCTGTGCGTCTTTATGTCTCCACGTGATTGCTTTTTTCCTGGGTTTCTTTTGGTCTTTCTGTTGCTCTCTCTGTCCTCACACCCACCCACACAGGATTCACTTTTTGGCTCCATCTCCCATATCATCCATCATCCACGTGCACCCCCTGTTCCCCTTGTTGAAGGTCTTGGTAGAAGAGAGGAAAACAGCCAAGTCACCAGGCTGACCCTGTCAGGCCTGTGGAGTCTCCAGGGCTGGCTGGCCTTGAGACCCCTCCCACGTCTGAGCTCTCTTCCTCACTGCTCATGGGCCTGGGTATCAAGAAACATTGATTCTCCCACCCCATGCCATCCGCTGGCTGGGCACACAAGGGCTGTGGTGCCCCCCACAGCCTCCCTGGGGAGTTGCTCCTTGTTGCTAGATACTCAGTTCAGCTACACCCTGCCTCTGGAAGCTTTCCAGTGCCTTCTAGCAGACTGTCACACACTCCTCTGGGCTCCCACAGCACTTTGTCCATGCTCTAATTATAAGTCTTCCCACCTAGCATTATGAATATTTCTTTGCTTTCTCACCCCTGTCCCCAACTCCTGCCTGGAGCTCCCAGAGGCAGGGAGCCCTGTGCGGGATCATCTTTATGCCCGACATTGAGGAAGCATTTGGTAAGTGAATGAAGAAATGGGAGGTCTCTGGCCAGTCTAGTAGAGAAAACAAAAGACAGTCAGTACAGCAAAGAACAGAGCTGGAGGCACCGGGACCAGCGGGGCCACGTTGGGCACCCAGCCTCTACACTGAGCACTGTAAGAACTCAAAGCGGAGCGAAACACAGGCCCGCGGGGCAGGAGGGATCAGAGCTGGGTTCTTGACAGAGGGCCAGAATCGAGGCTGGTGTGTTCCTCCATTCGGCCGGCTCTGAGTGGCCCGCCCCCCGCACCGGGGTGGGAGCACTGGGCCAGACAACAGTAGGCGGGGCAGTCCTGCATCAGACTCCAGGGAGTGCAGGCCGGAGAGGAGCGGCGAGCGTGCAGCCTCAGAGAAGGCACGGTGTCCAGGGCAGCCACCCCAGGGTCCTCTGTCCACAGGCCTGTTCACCATCAAATACCCAGTAAAGGAAGAGGCGGAAGGCAGTCGGACCAGACTGAAGTCCGGGCTCTTCCCCGAGCGCAACACCAAGCTGAGTCTGTACTCCGGAGATATGCTCTTACTACGGTCGCAGTCAGCCCGACCCGAGTCCTTGATTGAAGGGCCTTCAAAGGAAGAGCCTGAGTCGGCTCCTGTGAGCCCCACGCGGAAGAAACCCAGCAAGTTCCACACCAAGGCCGTGGCTCCACGCAGGTGGGCTTCATGTGTCAGATGCTAAGAGGGGTAGGAGGCTCACAACGGTGGACAAACCCGAGGGAGAAAAGATAGAAGAGAGACCTGTGAACAGCTAAAATATCTTAGATGGGGATAAAGCCTGGGAAGAAAGTAGAAAGGGTTAGAGCACAGGCTGGCAAGCTACGGCCAGGGCTGAAGTCTGCCCCCCACTGCCTGCTTTGTTTATGGGCTAGCGAAGAGTCATTTTTATGTTTTTAAATGCTTAGGAGGAAAAAAATCAAAAGAGTTTTTTGTGACGTGAAATGATAGGAAATTCTAATGTTAGGACCCATGAGTAAGGTTTTATTGGGACATGCCCATGCCCACTCATTCATCTGTGGTCTGTAGTCGCTTTCCTGTGAGGACAAAAATGGTGCGTCACTGTGACTGAGAACACCGGCGCTGCAAAGACTACCATCCCGTAAAAGGCCAGCCAACCCCAGGCATGGAGAGTGACTGGGAAGGGGGTGGGATGTGTTCCCCTAGGTAGACAGTCGGGGAAGCAGTTCTGAAGAGATATGTTGACCAAGAGATTGGTCCTTGTTGTTTATCTTTTGTATGTACACGCATGTGCAGTCGCTCTTTGTAACCCCATGAACTGTAACCCACCGGGCTCTGCTGTGCATGGAATTTTCCAGGCAAGAATCCTGGAGTGGGTTGCCGTTTCCTCCTCCAGGGGATCCTCCCATCCCAGGGACTGAACCCATGAATCTGTGTCGACAGGCAGATTCTTTACCAGTGGGCCACCTGGGAAGCCCCATTTTATGTACAGTAGTGTGTATATGTTCATCCCAAGCTCCTAATTTATCCCTCGACACTCTTTTCCCCTTTGATAATCATAAGTTGTCCATGTCTGGGTGTGACTTGGTTAAGAAGTGAAGTGAAAGTCACTCAGTCGTGTCCAACTCTTTGCGACCCCATGGATTATAATAGAGTCCATGGAATTGTCCAGGCCAGAATACTGAAGTGGGCAGCCTTTCCCTTTTCCAGGGGATCTTCCCAACCCAGGGATCGAACCCAGGGCTCCCGCATTGCAGGTGGATTCTTTACCAGCTGAGCCACCTGGTTATAACAGGATAATTGAAAGACCCATTAGGAGGCACTTGCAGGCAGCCACGCAAGAGCAGTTGAAGGTTTAGGTGTGTTCCTAGAAGTGTGGGCAGGGAAAGTGGTCGCATCCTCAATTTGTTTTGAAAGTAGAGTGGACAAGCTTGCTGATAGACTGGATGGGACATGAGATGTGTGAGAAAGAAAGGTGTTCAGGATGATTCTAGAGTCTGTTGGATGGATGGATTCCCTTGTGAATACCGCTTTGCACCAGAGGAAACTGAGGCACAGAGAGGTCAGGGGCCCCCTTGAAGGCAGAGCTGCACAGTAGTGGTGGAGGCCAGGCTAGAACTGCCTGGATCTCGACTCCAGCTCTGCGGCCACGTGGCCTTTGTCCACCTGGATCTGGGACTGGGCTGCTGGAGCCTGCGCCCCGCCCACTGAGTGCCACCTGCTTGTTCTTCCTGGCAGAGCGAAGGCCAGAGAGGTTCGCAGCCCCACCAGGTGGGCGGCCTCACTCTCCGACTGCCCCCTGGTGCTGCGGAAGCTCATTAGCAAAGAGGACATCCGGGCCGGCTGCAGGTGCTTGGTGCGGGCCCCCCTGGTGTCCGACGTGGAGCTGGAGCGCTTCCTGTCAGCGCCCCGGGACCCCAGCCAGGTGCTGGTGTTTGGGGTCGTGTCGGGCCAGAACCCCACCAGGGCAGGGCCGCTCCAGTGGCTGCTGGACATGCTCTACAGCCACCGGCAGCAGGGCCGCGCCTCTCCCTGCATCCAGGTGAGTCCCGTGCAGGCCCAGGAGGCGGGTGGAAGGGACGGCCCCGGGGCTGCGGTGGGCTGGGCCTCTGACTGAGCGCCCAGGGGCCCTGTTCCCTCGCCTTTCCCCTGGGCCTTCGAACACGCTCTTCCTACCCTCTCCCACTCATCCTGCTGTCCCCAAGGAATGTCACCGCTTGAGGTGGGGGCCTGTTCTGACCTTGAGACCCATCAGGGTGCTGCCGGTTTTTCCAGGCCACAAGCTGCACGTGGTGGTCACGCACTAGACCATTTAGAGGAGCCGTGCCCGCCATGGAACCCTCAGGGCTCTGGAGCGTTCGTGGCCGAGCACCCCAGTGTGGGTCCTGCGCCCAGGGGGTCACTCATGGCAGCCCTGGCGAGGGCCGTGAGAGGACAGGGCCTGTAGGATCCCAGAACAGGGCCGCCCGCCTCAGGGTCATCCCGTGGCTCCCAGGAAGAGAGGCTTTTGCTGGTGGGTGAGCGTTCCCAGTGGAGGCAGCGGCCTGTGCAAAGGTGGGTAGGGAGTGGCTGCGCCAGGTTCCAGCTCACTGTGCTTGAAGTCCCAGGGGTCCGTCAGTCAGGCGTGCCTGGAATCCACCCAGCCCTTTCTGCAGAGTTGTTCCCAAGTCTTGGCTGTTCCCGGCAGGGTTGGCACGCTCCACAGGGTGGCCTCATCCTCAGACCCTGGGGAGCAGAGGGCCCAGGTGTGAGCACATGTGAGCACGAGTGCTCCGCGTCCTCCTGCTGACTGCCTGCAGAGCCTTGGTGCCCTGGGCCCTCTCTTCCTCCAGCTGCAACCCGGATGCTAAGTTTCCATGTATGCCCTGGGGATGCCCCTCCAGCCCTCTTCCCTGGGGTGCCACCTCCCTGACCCCTGCATGCCAGCCAGGGCTCAGGGCTTGGCAGTGGAACCTTTCTGATCAGATGCCAGAAGACTTCCTATGGGGCTCGTACATGAAAGCCACGTGTATCTTCGGGAGCCAGCTCCAGTTTGGTTAGATCCCATGAGCATTATTACCGAGTACCTGCTCTGCATCTGCCCATGTATGGGTATCATCCCTGGCCATGTGGGAGATTAGCGTTGACTTTAGCGTATCTCAGGGCTATTCGCTGTTCACGAATAATTGTCTGAAGCCCAGGAAGGCGTGGTGGCCCAGTGTGGGCAGTGCGAAGGGTGCAGGTCTGGCTCGAGGTGAGTGAAGCAGGGCAGGAGTGAGCGGCGGGATTGAAGGACAGAGGACAGGCCTGGGGGGGGGGGGGTCTCACGGGGACTCTGGTTCCACCGTTCTGGGGTCTTCGGTTAAGGCAGAAATGTTCCCTGATGTTCCTCCGCTCTGATAGTTAGAATCCTGGGTGCGGTTTCACATTTTAAACTGAAAGGGCAGACAGGATAGCTAGGGGCCCCTGGAACAAGACAGATAAAATCAGAAGACATCCCATTACACAGCAGTCATATCAATGGATCTGTGGCATCCAAGGAGGAGAGGAGAGAGACCAGCTTTACTCTGGACTGACCAGGCTGTACCCAGAAGTATACGTTCAGTTCAGGTTCTGGCTGGACTGGGTGACGGGGAGTGTTCAGAGAGGCAGCCAGCCGGCGTAGATAGAGCGAGGAGGAGTCCTGGAAAGGGGGACCCCCAGGAACAGGACCCACCTGCAGATCTCTGCAGGGCTTCTCCCAGGTAAAGGGGAGAAACAAATCCTGCACACCCCAGGAGGCTGGCTCGTGGATGTCACATGGTGTGAGCAGTCATGTTTGCAATGACCTTCACCAGTAGAGGGCCCTGAATGGACCCAAGACATCCTCTGGGGATGGTCAAGGGAGGGGTCAAGGGATGGTCACAGCAGGGGCTCAAGGGCCCTTGGGCAGGAGTTAGAGGGGGGCTGTGGTTCGTGGCTCGGGGGAGCCCAACTTGGCTGAGAACATGGGAATCCCAGTGCATCTCCTTGGCCTGGGCGTGACAGGCACTGCTTTCTCTCTCGGCAGTGCCGGCACGACCCCTATCGCCTGCTGCGCTACGACCTGGATGGCCCGCTGCAGAGGGACCCGCCCCTGCTAGTGAAGAAGTACGCTGTGATGCAGGGCATGATTCTGGTGAGCCAGGGCCCAGGGCCGCCCGCTGCCCACCACCCTGGCCTCTGCAGCCGCTACCCTCGCAGAATCGCAGGCGTAGGGGCCAGGCCAAGGCCCAGAGAGCAGCACAGACCAAGAGGCCCCCAGCACATTGAGCCGGGGCTGCAGCCTGGACCCTCGTCCCCCGAACCCAGCCCCCCACCCCAGGCTGACCCCACATGTCCCCATCCCAGGAGGCTGAGGGGCAGGGGATGCTTCACCCAAAGAAGCAAATCCTCTTCACCTGTTTACTTTTAAGTACTGTTTTTCTAAATACGGGATATCGTATAAGCATGTGTATTCGTTGTAGAGATTTTGGAAAAGGCAGTTTAGAAAAAGAATCACTCTATCATCTCCCCCAGATGGCCTCATTGTTCGCACTGGGTGCCTGCCGGCACCGGCGCTGTGGGGAACCCTGGGGCACACCCTGCTCTCATTTTGGTATCTGGCCTGTCCAAGAATGTTCTGACTTTGAGACCCTGCGTTTTAGTTATGATCTTTACCTGCAGCACAAGAATCTCTCCATTTCTCTACTTGTCTTCCTTCTGTTGAATGTTTGTTGTTTCCTTGTTGGTTTGGGCTGCAACAAACAGGTACCCTTGCACAGAAACCTCAGACAGCCCTCTCTTGTTGAGACTGACACACACAGGGTTAGGGGTTCAGAGAACAGTAGGAGAAACTACGTTTCCTGCCCTCAGGGGGCCCCCGACCGCCAGGACCAGATGATCAGTGGCTTAGAGGCAGAGCAGGTCGGGGGCCTCTGAGAAGAAAGACACTTGCTCGCCCCAGGGCTCTGCGAAGGGGCGTTTTAGCCGGTCAGGCCTGCAGGGAGCAAAGGCTGGGACGGTGAGGCCGCCCTCTGACCCAGAGGTCTGGCTAGGGAACAGGCTCAGCCACACTCACTGGGGCACTTGGGCAAGAGCACACCCTTCCCTGGAGCCACCAAGGGGAGGCTCGGGTCCGGGAACAGGCCCTGAGAGCCAGCGGCCCATCCTGAGATTTAGTGCCGAGGGCAGCTTGCACTGTGTCCTTGTGTGTCAACAGATGTTCGCTGGGGGAAAGCTACTTTTTGGGGGCTGCGTTTTGAACGGCTATGGCTTCAGCAGGCAGAATCTGCTGAAACAGATCTTCCAGGCTCGACAGGACTGCAAGATGGGCTACTTCCTGCCTGAGAACTACAAATTCAGGTAAAGCATGAAACGTGTGGGGTGAGGGTTGGGCGCAGGGCAGGGTGGCTGGGGGGGAGGGGCTGGCACTGTGGGAGGTGCCTGGGCCCCCCTTGGCGCGGGAGGAACAAGCAAAGGCAGGTGTCTCGGCGGCAAGAGGGTATCGCCTGGTCCAGGGACAAGCCTGGGGTTATGACGCTGCTGACGATGGTATTGGGAGTCTGCACGGATTCTTGAGTGCTTGGGCAGCACCTGCCTAAGAAGCATTGCCTGCCCGCCATCACGGGCCTGCCTCTGACTGCGCCCCCAACGTGCTGAGTCCGGTAGCCCGCACCTCCTACCAGGCCCTCAGTTTTCTAGCAGTCCTGACGCCAGTGTCTCCCCAGGGCGCTGAGTTTGGGCTTTATCAGAATGTCTGCCTGACCCTAAAGAGGTCTGGGGAGAAATCCACTCCTGGAGGGACCTGGAGGTCAGGCCGCGACCCCAGAATCCTGGAATGCTTAGTGGGGAAGGCAGGAGCTGGAGGAGCCTGTGGAAGGGCAGACGCTGACGGTGTGGAGAGGAACGTTGTGGCTGAAACTCAAAGTGGGGGGCTTGGAGGTCCTTGGAGACAAGCTCATCGGGAATCCCAGGTGAAGGGAAGATGGAGGCAGAGGGGCTGCGAGGTCTAAGTAAAAATACGCCGAGATTGAAGGAGGAGGGGAGACACGGCTGGAGGGGCCAAACAGAAGATGAGCCAAGCCATGGGCGGAGGCACTTTCAGAAATGCTCAGAAGGCCGGCCCTCCACTGAGGGGTGTTGGAGCTGCCAAAGACTGTTACACAAGAGATAGCCGTCCTCAAAAGGATGAGCTACAGAGGGAAACATTGCGTACGCCTAAGATAGAAAGGAGCGGGGGAGGCAGGAGAAAGACCACCTCTCTGTGCGATCTGGGCCAAGCGCTCAGGCTCCCTGGGCCTCTGCTTGTGCGTCTGTCAAGTGGGAAGGTGAGGGGAAGCGCCCTGCGCCCTGTCCTGGACGGCGGCGGCCAGACGCTCCCCAGCATCTCCTGAGAGGCTGCAAGCGACAGTGCCCGGTGCTGCTGTTAGTGCTAAAATGAGTGCCAGGTCCCTACTTTGCTATGTTCAAGGGCTCTGAAGGGAACCGATGTCATGTTTACAACACTTTTTGAGAAATGATGGGGAAGTCATACAGGTGTGCGCTCATGTGTGCGTACTCACACACAGCCCCACTCCCACCTGACCCCCCACCCCGCAACATGCACACAGTCCGGGTTCTTGCAGTTGGAAAGGGGCAGATTCCTGAAAATATTATAAACCAGTAGGACGCCTCCTAATTCTCAAAAGGCCTGTTAACGTTGACAGTTTTAAAGCACTCAGGGGCAAAGGGAATGGAATCTCTACCAGAAGATGTTGCCATAACAACAGTTCCTACTGTCTGTATCTGCGAAACAAATCACCCCAGCTTAGCTGTGTGAAGCCAGAGAATCGTTGGTCATTGTCTCTGACTGGGCTCAGCCCGGTGGTTCTTGCCTGGGGTCTCTCGTGTCTTGCGGTCAGACCATGGCTGGGGCTGGGTCCTCTCAGAGGCTGACTGTGACAAACAGCATGAGAGTGGGGGTGCCCAGGGCATGGCCAGTGAGGGGGCGTTGCAGGGCTCCCGGGAAGGCCCCAGGCTCCTACAGCCCTGGGGGGCAGGGCCGCCTGAGGCCGGCCCTTCCGTGAGGCCCAGGCAATGGGTGGGAAGTGGCTGCAGGTCTCGGCGTGTGTGAAGCCATCGGAGGGCTGGGAGCCCTGCCCCGCCAGCCCTGGATCCCCGCTTTCTTGTCTTCACATCCTCTTCTCAGGGCCCAGCACAAAGGAGGCCCTTGGGAAATGTCTGTTGAATGAAGACCGAGGGCTGATTTTGTCCCAAGCCATCAGAGGCCGGGTCAGAGCAAGAAGAGGCTGGCATACAGGGTGTCTGCTGATCATCAGCCACCTCTGCACGCCTCCAGTGGTGGGAGAGCCCTCTCTCCAGAGGCCACCTCTTTGCGGCCTGAACGTCAGGCCACTCGGTCAGTTTCTAATCAGCTGCCGCTTGCCCAGCCTTGCGCTTGGCCCTAGGGATTTGGAGGTGGACAAGACCTGGGTCTGCACTACTGTTGCTCATCCATAGGGCCGGAAACTGGTGTAAAAGGGAGTGAAGTGCACTAAGCATTGGAGAAGCCGCCCGATCAATGGATGAGTGGATGAACAAAGCGTGGTCTGTCCACACAGTGGAGTATAACTCAGCCTTAAAAAGGAAGGAAGTTCTGACTCCTGCTGCAACATGGATGAACCGGGACGCTTATTTCTTTGTGAAATAAGCCAGACACACCACAAATACTGTGCGGTTGCACTTATGTGAGGCCCCTACAGCAGTCAGGTCCATAGAGACAGAGTCGAGTGGTGGTTGCCAAGGGCCGGGGGTGGGGAGGCTTGTTTAACGGGGACAGGTTCAGCTTTGCAGGATGAAAAAGTTCAAGAGATCTGTTACCCAACAATGTGAACATCTGTCATGCTGTATACATCATACTATTAAACTGTACACTGAACAACTGTAAAGGTGATAAATCTATGTTACTTTTCACAGTTTTAAAAGAGGGGAACGGAGATGCTCTGTGGGTGCTTGCCGCAGCAGGGAGGAAAGGGGCTGTTTTCCTCAGCTCGTGGGCTCCTAGGGGCGAGTGCTGGTTTGGTCTCAAAGGCCACCCCTCCCCACCCCCGCCCCCGCTTTCCACTCCGATAGCACCAGGTCCCGTTCTCCCTCCGGCCACTGGATCGTCGCCTCCATGCCCCACCAACCGGTCCACGTCAGTCCCGCAGGCCACACCCCAGGGTGAGCCTGCCTTCCCTCAGGAGGCCTCTGGGTCGCTCCGTGCTGCGGCTCCTTCCTCCCACACAGGCCCACCCGGGAGGGAGCCTCCCCAGGCCCCTCAGCACACGGCCAGCCAGGCTGGGTGGAGGCGGGAGGAGCAGCACGCTGCGGGCACGGCCCCAGCTGTCGTCTCTGACCCCCAGGACAGGGCCACCTACGCAGGGCCCAGTGAAGGCTCCTGGCCCGGCCCCAGAGCCGCAGCTGGGAGCCAGGGCCAGCCTGGAGACCACAGACATCCAGCAGATGGTGAGCCTCCGGCCCCGGCAGCCCTGTACTCAGCACGCCTCCGCGCCGGCCCGCCCTCTCCTCACCCCCTTGGCTTCTCTCTGACGCACTGCGGCTCTGCGGCAGGGTTCAGGCAGTGGCATAAGGGGCTCGGTGTGCGAGGGGGCCCCCCACCGCAGGAGGGCTCAGCAGGCTGGCACGGTCACGAGAGCCCGGGGCCGGGGGGCAGCAGCTGGGTCAGAAGGACAGCTGGGAGGATGTGGGGTGACGTCCTGGGGAGGCGGCGCCTTGTGAGTCTGAGCTGCCGCCACCTGGGTGTTTGGCGACTGCTCTTCCCACCGCCCTCGTGAGGCTCGGGCAGGCCTCCTTGTGGCCACGGCAGGCTGTGCTGCTGGCAGGCCCTGCGATGGGTGCCCGTGGGCAGAGGCACGCTGGGCTGCAGAGAGGACCAGGGCAGGGTGGTGACACGACCCGGGGCAGGAAGGACACCCCCCAGGGTGGGGGTGATGGAGGCTGGGCCATCAGACTCCCAGACTGCAGGTGCGGCTGGCAGCCAGGGGCGGGGGTGGTCTGAGCAGGAGGGTAGCCCAGGCAGTTTTGAGGGGCAAGACCAGAGGAAGTGGAGCCCTTGATAGGCCCCAGGCACTAAGGCCTCCTCAAGGTGAGCTCCTGGCTGGGGGCTGTGGAGGGATCGGGTGGGGGCGCCTCCCCGTCGGGGTCACCCCCACTCGTGTTGTGACTCCTCCGCTGGGCACGCCTCACCCAGGGCCCTTCCTGCTCTGCCTGACTCCGCCTCTCCCCTTGGTGGCGCTCTGAGTTCCTAAGACATGGCGAGCCACAGCCCTTCCGGGGCACAGGGGCAGGCTGGGTGGGGGCAACGCCATGTGACTAGCAGAGGAAGTCTCAGGAGATGCACCCACTGGGCTCTGCTTTTCGGCCACCTCTGTCTGTGGTGGTTTAGTTGCTAAGCATGTCTGACTCTTTGCGACCCCATGGGCTGTAGCCGCCATCTGTCCACGGGATTCTCCAGGCAAGAATACTGGAATGGGTTGCCATTCGCTTCTCCAAGGGGGTCTTCCTGACCCAGGGGTTGAACCTGGCTCTCCTGCATCACAGGCAGGTTCTTTACCGCCTGAGCCAGCAGGGAAGCCCTGCTGCCACCTGGATTCAGAGGGCGTGGGCCCAGGGAGGCAGGTTGGCCCACACTCAGGGCCGCAGACACAGATCCACCTGCCGCTGTTGTGGTTGTTGCCACCTGGGCCTGCCCCCAGGGCCTGGCAGGGGGCGGTGGGGAGAGGACAGTGAAGCCGTGTGGCTCTGGCCCAGCTGCTGGGCGATGTTCCAGGAGGTGAGCCCCCTACAGAGGCCTGGCAGGCGAGGACCCCCTCCTGCAGCCCCTCCACTGGCGTAGGGAGCAGAGAAGGCAGACAGGTGCCAGGAGAGGTGGGGCCGGGCAGTGCCCCGCACACAGCATCAGACAGCCACCTGCCCGCTACCATAGGGAGGGGACCCCGTGCTCCCAGGACCGTGTCGAGCAGGGAGTCAAGGGAACAAGAAGCTCTGAGAGGTGATGTGCTCTGCGATGACAGCATGCTTCATAAACTGCCGTGTGCCCCGTAAGCCCAGGAGCACTGTGCAGACTGAGGTGGAGTCTGAAAGAGCAAGTCCTTTGCCAGGCATCGCCTGCCCCACCAGCCACAGGGGCTGTGAACGCTGACGTGCCCCGTGGACTCCAGAGCGTCCTGTAACTCCATGTGCCCTCGACCCAGACTTGGAGATGGCCTTGAGCTGGGAGCTAGGAACGTGCTTCACAAACTGTAAGGTTCCAGGCACCCTGTGAAGCTCTCTGTTGACCACAAGACACTCGTAAATGCCAGAACCCCTTCTCTAGCTGACCAGCTGTCTGTGAAGAGTGCGTTTCCAACAGGGAGCACAGTGCTGTAAGCGCCCATGAAATCCTCGCCAGGCTCTGTAAACTGTAGTGTTCCGTAGAAACTGAAGCAGAGGCTTGTAAACTGTGAAGTGCCACCATCCATGAGGGGCCGCGCTTCCCGGCTGTGCCGCTTGACAGCATGCTTACATCGGAAGGAGGAGCGCCAGTGGAAGGAGGGGCAGCTGGCGGCGGGCCGGGCCCAGTATGGGGAGCCTCTCCTCCTCAGCTGCACCCGCAGGCTCGGTGCAAGGAGGGCGCCGTGAAGGGTGGGGCCCAGTGCCAGGGAGAAGCCCGCCCCCGCCAGGCCCTCCCCTGAAGCTGCCAGCAGGGAGGGCCCCCTCCGTTCACGCCGTCCGCCCTCAGCCCAGGGGAGCCCACCAGGGAGCCGCCTCCGGGGGCCGGGCTCTCCGAGGAGCGTGCACGTCGTCCGTGATGGCTGCAGAGCCTTGAGGTTGCGCTGAGGGGTGAGCACTGTAGAGGCCTGAGCAGGTGCCGCCCGGAGTCTCAGGAGGCCAGAGGCCAGCCGGAGGCGTGGCTGCTGCGCTCCCTCCGCGGCACCAGGGACGGGTCTGTTCACGCCCCACTCCCGCTCCTGGGGGCTCCCGGGCCGGGCAGCACGGCTGTCCTCACGAGGCGTCCCCCAGGCGTGTCTGCGTCCACACTCCCCGCTTTGTGAGGACCCCAGGTAGATGAGAGGTCACGCTGCTCTGGTGTGGCTCCGTCTCTACTCCTCATCTCCAAATGAAGTCACGTTCTGGGGGTCCCAGCGGTTAGGACTTCAGCCTGAGGATCAGGGGGGACGCAGTCAGCCCTTAACCCGGTACATGGGGACCAACTTGTTGGGCCTCCGTGCCTCTCTCTGCTTGCCCTGCGGAGCCCCCTTGGCCTACTTCCAGTAGTCAGCGTTGGGTGTGCCCGATGTGGCAGACACAGGGTTAAGGGCAGGTCCAGCTGTAAACAGAAGCCAGGGAAACTGAGCTCCAGGGAGTCTCGGGTCCCAGGGGGTCCTCCCTCCATCCACCTCGGGAGGAGAAGCTCCAGCGCCCTTTTCTCGGAACCGGAACCTTGACGGGTTGGCGAAGAGCCAGGGCGGCTGGCCTGGGCCCCCCTCCCCCCTGCTGTGCCTCCACTGAGTGCTCCCTCCCCTCCCTGCCTCCCCTGCAGCGTTAGAGCCTCCGTCCCGAGCCTCGAAGACCCCACCTCATCCAAGAAAGCGGTCTCGGGGGACGTCCAAGGAAGCCTCTCCTCGTTGGCCTTGGGGGACAAGTTGGAGGAGCCCTCCACCGAAGCCGAGAGGAAGTAGGTGGCCACCCCGGCCCAGGGCTCAGGGACCCTCCTGTGGTCTGCAGAATGGGTGTGGCTCACGGAAGGTCTCCCGGCTCCACCACAGGCCGCAGAGGCCTCGTGGGCCCAAGTGGCCTTGGGCAGGTCATTGCCCCCCCGGGCGTGGGTCCTCCAGGAATCCAGGACGTCTGGCCTTTTTTATCAGCATGATGTCCAGCTGGCCCTGGAGGCGGCTCCCTGGTGCTGCCAGCAGTGCTCTGGGTGGTGGAGATGGAGGCCTTTGGTAGACTTTTCGGCGAAGCCTCACGGCCCAGGCCCATTGCTCTGAGACTGCCTGCTGCCTCCTGGCAAGAAACATCCTAGGCCTTCAAGATCCAGCGCGCTGGCCATGGTAACGGTGAAGCAAATCATGTTCTGCGTGAAAACCTCTTATTTCTCATGAAGACAGAAAAGCCAAACTGAGCACCAGGAAGGTCACAGGTGTCACCAGAACCCCCGACCGGAGCAACACCCAGGGGCCTCAGCTGCGAGGCGGTGGGGCCCGCCCCCCGGCTCAGGCCAGGGAGGTCCGGGTGCCGGCAGACCAGCCCGCTCCACCCGTCACCCAGCGCCTGCTTCTCTCTGCTTTGGTTTCTAGAATGATCCAGGCTGATTTGGATCTACGTGCTCGCAACAAAGCCTGGAAGAGCAATAAGAAGACAGCCACCTGGAAGAAGCAGGCCTCCAAGAAGTGATGCCACCCCCGTGGGCACCCGGAGCGTGGCCCAGATGCAGCCCCGCCCACGCCCCTCCTGGGCGCCCCCGCCCCCGCCCTGCCTCTCCAGCCTCCCACCCCTTCCCTGAACTCAGCCTAATAAACGAGCGTGCCGCCAGCATCCGGGTGCGGCCGTGGGACGCGCTGGCTCCTATGAAGCCGGAGGCCCTGACAGCCCTTTCCAGGCCAAGGCCTTAGAGGAACGGCGCTCCCCACCCAGCACTTCCTCCGTGGCCAGTGCAGTCAGCCCAGAAGCCTCCCAGGGAAGCAGAGGTCTCCAAGGGGCTGAGCCGATGACACGCGAACCCTGGGGAGCTCTCAGGTGGGACTAAGCTTCGCTTAGTGTGGGGCCAGGTGGCCTTTGCTGGGTAGGGAAGGGCCCAGGTTCTGGCCCAGGTGGAAAACAGGGTGAGAGGAAGAAGACGGAGCAGAGAGAGAGAGAGAGAGAGAGAGCCAGGCGGGTGGAGCGCCCGAGAAGGGAGAGTAGGGCGGGGGTGTGTGTGGAGAAACAAGGGAGGAGGCGGGCTGAGGGGCGGGGATGGGGAGGAGAGGAGCCTGGGGGGAGGTGACAGGGCAGGGACCGGGTGCACCCTGAGGCCTCTGGTGGCACAGGGACACCCAGAGCCCCATGACCTCCACGTGCGGGCGTCCCATGAGCCCAGCCCCGGTACCCTTTTGTGGGTTGGATGCTCCTCCCCTGAGCTCAGAGATGGCAGCCCCCTCTGTGGTTCCGATTCCTTCTTGGTGGTCCCTGAGTGGGGCCGATGTCACATCAGCTGTGGGTCCACTTGTCACAGGCTCTCAAGAGCCACTCCCCAGCGGGGCGAGGACTCCAGAGGCTCTGCCTTGCTCTGCAAGCCCAGAAGAGACCTCGGGCCCTGGTCCGGGACGAGCTCCACATGTAGCTCCTTACGCCCCTCTGTGAATAGATGGTGTCTACGTTCGATTCTCTGACGTTTGATTTTTATCCTTTGTATCATTCAAAGGCCTTTTTGAATTATACGTTTGTTCCCCTAAGAATGGATTTGATATGTTCTGTGTTCTGTGTTCTGCCTGCATCCTCTGACCTTAAGGGCCTGGTAGTTGGCAGGGGTCCCTGGCGTCTTGCTGCTCCCCCTCCTCCCCTCCTGAGCACAAGAACGCAGGAGGACCTGAAGGCACGGGGAGGCACCGTCAGCCCCTGTCCTGGCGCAGAGGGCCCTCCAGCCTCTCGGGCAGGACTCCGGGGGAGGGTTAGTGGAGAGGTCAGCTCACCACTAACTTCACTGCAGACGCGCCCTCGGGGCTGGCACGCTCAGCTCTGCGCTTCAGGGCTGCGTGCACAGGAGACACACACCCGTCTGTAAAGGGTGGCCCTGGGCCCCACGCAGGGTGCTGGCCACACTGAAATCGGGCCAAAAGTGAGCTGGCATGAGCAGGGGTCTCTTCCACTGGTGGAATGGTAACTTGCCTCTGGTAACTCTACTAGGAAGAGGTGTGGAGACAGGAACTGAATACAGAAAGTTAGAACCTTCTTTGAATTTAACCTGTTAATAAGGTTAATAAGGGGATTACCCAGACATTCAAAGAATTGCCCAGTGCTACCCAATCCAGCTGTCTCCTAGGGAGGAGGCAGGAAAGGGGAAGCCCCCTTTCTCCACGGAAACAGCGGGGTTGGGGGCTACGGCGTCATGCCCACAGCAGTGCCGTCCACAAATCAGGCGTGGTGGGAAGGCGTGAGACTCTCCGAGGAAGTCGTAGCTCTCCTGTGACTAGAATAGAAGGTATTTTCTTCAGGCTTCCTCAGAGAGTCCAGCTGAATGTGAGCTCATAGTCCAGACTCTAAAAATGCCAGCCAAAGTGAGTGACAAGAAATACCAGACACCAAAACACCCAAGGCTCGACGCTGGAAGTGTCGGCAACATAAAGTGAATACATGTCAACGTTTAAATAAACAGAAGGATCTGAAAATGTACGCAAGGACCAAGGTATTATGAAACAGAAAGAGATGGGGGCTTCCAGCACTGGTGGTCCAGTGGTTAAGAACCCACCTTGCAGTGCAAGGGGTACCGGTTGGATCCCTGCTCTGAGAAGATCCCGCGTGGCTCGGAGCAGCTCAGCCACGTGGAGCAGCTCAGCCTGTGCACAGCTGCCGCGGCAGAGCCCGATCTGCTCGAGAGAAGCCACCCCAAAGAGAAGCCTGCGCACTGCAGCAAAGAATAGCCCCTGCTCGCCACAACTGAAGAAAGCCCGTGTGCAGCAGCAAAGACCCACCACAGCCGAAAGACAAAAACAGATAAGTCTTTTCTTAAAAAGTAAAAGAAAAAAAAGAGATGGACTGATTGTTGCCTCCAGACACATTGGAGTAACTGATACTGGCGAGGGCCTTCTGGCACAACCGACCAGGACAAGAGGAAGTCACTTCCACAGTGTCTCCCCGCCCCCCATCACCCCCCCCTGCCCCCCCCCCCCCCCCCCCCCCGCCCATCCCAGCTTTCTGCCAAAGATGCTTTCTGGATCACGGTCCAGGGAAGGAGAATTCAGGCACAGTGCACCAGTATTGCCAAACTGAGGAGAGAGATGAGAGCTTGGGCAGACAGGAGGGACTGAAATTTGGGTGCAGACTTATCAAAGGGAGCTAGCTATGCAGAGAGGGCCCTAGGAGTCTGCAGAGAGGTTTCCCTGAATCTCTACAGAAAGCTAAGCTGCGCACGCTGAGGGCGTGGCTTCATGAAGCCGGGCAACTCCAGCATGGGGAACACATGTCCACCCACGGCTGATTCATGTCACTGTATGGCGAAAACCACCACAATGTTGTAGGATAATTAGCCTCCAATTAAATAAATTAAAAAACAACAACAACAAAAAGAACTCCAGGGCACTGTGAACAGACCACTGAGAGATGCTCACGTTCTAACCAATCAGAAGACCTGGAGACCCCAGAAAAGCCAAGCAGTTGGGATGGGAATAAACTAAGAAACAACCCTTGTTGAAACTATAGGGAAAGAAAAAATAGATAAGTGGTTGGAAGGGGATAACATCAAAAGACAGGAGGGCATTTCGGAAGGGGGCAGTGATGGGATTACTTTATGTCTTGATGATGGCAGAGGTTCCCTGATTGTATGCATTTGACAGAACTCATGGAAGTGTATACCTGAAGCAGTGATTTTTTTTTTTTTACTGTATATAAATTACACCTTAACTTTAGAAATATAAGAAAACAAGCCTTGAAAGGATCAAGGTTCACGTGGAGGAACGTCAAAAACATTATGCCAAACCCCAAAAGCCACATATTGTATGGATCCACACTCATTAAATATGCACAGTAGACAAAACGCTGGAGACAGAGAGCAGATTAGTGGTTGCCAGGGACTAGGGGATGTAGCGTGAAGGCTGCCTGCGTGAAAAGTATGGGCTGCTTCTGGGGGGTGATGGGCATGTTCTGGAATTAGTGCAGTGCCTGCCTAATATTCGATATACTGAAAGCCACTGGACTGTATAAAGTGGCAAGAACTGCGAATTTTACTTCAATTTTATTAAAACCAGGAACAATTAAAGGCGAATAAATAGAAATATATAATCTGTGTAGTAGAAGACTCAGTATTTTTTTAAATTTAATTTTATTGAAGTATAGTTGATTTACAATATTAATTTCCAGTGTACAGTACAGTGATTCAGTATTTTTACGGATTATACTCCATTAAAAATTATTAAAAGAAAATGCCTATAATTCCCTGTGCTATACAATATATCCTTATTCCTTACCTGCTTTACATGTGGTAGTTTGTATCTCCTGCTCTCCTTCCTGTCCTTTGCCCTCCCCTTTCCCTCCCCTTTGGTAAACTGCCAGCGTGTTTCCTGGGTGAGGCTGTCCCCACCCCCCACCCACATGCATTCACTCCTGTTTTCTAGATTTCACATATAAATGATACACAGTATTTATCACTCTCTGACTTATTTCACTAAGCATAATATTCTCTAGGTCCATCTGCATTGTTGCCAGTGGCAGAATTCTGTTCCTTTTCATGGCTGAGTAATACTCCTGTGTGTGCGTGTGTGTGTGTGTGTGTGTGTGTGTGTGCGTGCGTGTGTGTGTGTGTGTGGCATCTGTGTCCATTCATGAGCCCTTGGGTGGCTCCCGTGTCTTGACTGTTGTAAACAGTGCTGCTCTGAACGTTGGGGTGCATGTCTCTTTTCAAATTAGTGTTTTCATTGTTTCCAGATAGATACCCAGGAGTGGAATTGCTGAATCATATGGGATTTCTATTTCTAGCGTTTTAAAGAACCTCATACCAGAGAAGGCAATGGCACCCCACTCCAGTACTCTTGCCTGGAGAATCCCATGGATGGGGGAGCCTGGTAGACTGCAGTCCATGGGGTCGCGAACAGTCGGACACTGCTGAGTGACTTCACTTTCACTTTTCACTTTCATGCATTGGAGAAGGAAATGGCAACCCACTCCAGTGTTCTTGCCTGGAGAATTCCAGGGATGGGGGAGCCTGGTGGGCTGCCGTCTCTGGGGTCGCACAGAGTCAGACACGACTGAAGCGACTTAGCAGCAGCAGCAGTATACTGTTTTACATAGTGACTGCCCAAATTCACAGTCCCACCAACAGTGTACTAAGGTTCCCTTTTTCCATCTCCTCTCCAGCATGTGTTGTTTGTAGACTTCTTGATGTTAGCTCTTCTGACAGGCGTGAGGTGATATCACATTGTGGCTTTGACCTGCATGTCTCTGTTAGCATATTGAGAATCTTTTTATGTGCTTGGTATCTATATTCTTTGGGAAAAGGCCCATTCAAATCTTCCCATGTAAACAATTATTGTAATGTATTTTATATTGTGTTGTAAGAGCTGTTTGTGTATTTCGGATATTTACTCCTTGTCGGTCACATAACTTCTCCCATTCCATAGGTTGTCTTTTGTTTTGTCAGTGGTTCCCTTTGCAGCGCAACAGCTTCTAAGTTTAGTTAGGTCCATTTGTTATATTTGTTCTTATTTCTTTTGCCTTAGGAAATGGACCCCAAAAATATTCCTGTAGTTTCTGTCAAGAGTGTTTTGCTTATGTTCTCTTCTAGGAGTTTTATGGTTTCAGTCTTCCATTCAGGACTTTACTCCATTGTGAATTTATTTCTGTATCTTGTTTGAGAAACGTGCTCATCCTATTATTTTACATGGAGCTGCCCAGCACCACTTTTTGAAGAGACTGTCTTTTCCCCCATTGTATGTTCTCGCCTCCTTTGTCGTGCAAGAATTGACCGTGGGTGCAGTGCTCTATTTCTCGGCTGTCTGTTCTGTATCCCTGATCTACTTGTCCGTTTTTGCGCCAGTGCCATGCCGTTGTGACCACTGCAGCTTTGCAGTCTGGGAGTGGGTGCCTCCAGCTTTGTTCTTTTTCATCGAGATTGCTTTGGCAATTCAGGGTCTTCTGTGGTTCCACATGAATTTTAGGATTATTTGTTCTAGCTCTGTGAGAAATGTCATGAGTATTCTAATGAGATTGCATTAAATCTGTAGATGGCTTTGGGTGGTCCGTCCATTTTAATATTAATTCTTCCAATCCAAGAGCACAGGATATCTTTTCATTTCTTTGTATCATCTTCAGTTTTTTATAGTTTTCAGAGTATAGATCTTTCACCTCCTTGTTTAAGTTCATTCCTAGGTATTTTATTCTTTTTCATGTGATTTTAAATGAACTTGCTTTTTTTACTTTCTTTTTCTGAAAAACAAAAAGAAAAGAAAAAAGATCTTTATCTGATAACTCATTATTCAGTTCAGTTCAGTCGCTCAGTCATGTCCAACTCTTTGCGACCCCATGAATCACAGTGCGCCAGGCCTCCCTGTCCATCACCAACTCCTGGAATTCACTCACACTCACGTCTGTCAAGTCGGTGATGCCATCCAGCCATCTCATCCTCTGTCGTCCCCTTCTCCTCCTGCTCCTAATCCCTCCTAGCATCAGAGTCTTTTCCAATGAGTCAACGCTTCACATGACATGGCCAAAGTACTGGAGTTTCAGCTTTAGCATCATTCCTTCCAAAGAACACCCAGGACTGATCCCCTTTAAAATGGACTGGTTGGATCTCCTTGCAGTCCAAGGGACTCTCAAGAGTCTTCTCCAACACCACAGTTCAAAAACATTAATTCTTCGGTGCTCAGCCTTCTTCACAGTCCAACTCTCACATCCATACAAGACTACTGGAAAAACCATAGCCTTGACTAGATGGACCTTTGTTGATAAAGTAATGTCTCTGCATTTTAATATGCTGTCTAGGTTGGTCATAACTTTCCTTCCAAGGAGTAAGCGTCTTTTAATTTCATGGCTGCAATCACCATCTGCAGTGATTTTGGAGCCCCCCAAAATAAAGTCTGACACTGTTTCCACTGTTTCCCCATCTATTTCCCATGAAGTGATGGGACCGGATGCCATGATCTTAGTTTTCTGAATGTTGAGCTTTAAGCCAACTTTACTCTCCTCTTTCACTTTCATCAAGAGGCTTTTTAGTTCCTCTTCACTTTCTGCCATAAGGGTGGTGTCATCTGCATATCTGAGGTGATGGATATTTCTCCTGGCAATCTTGATTCCAGCTGTGCTTCTTCCAGCCCAGCGTTTCTCATGATGTACTCTGCACAGAAGTTAAATAAGCAGGGTGACAATATACAGCCTTAACGTACTCCTTTTCCTATTTGGAACCAGTCTGTTGTTCCATGTCCTGTTCTAACTGTTGCTTCCTGACCTGCATACAGATTTCTCAAGAGGCAGGTTAGGTGGTCTGGCATTCCCATCTCTTTCAGAATCTTCCACAGTTTATTGTGATCCACACAGTCAAAGGCTTTGGCATAGTCAATAAAGCAGAAATGATGTTTTTCTGGAACTCTTTTGTTTTTTCCATGATCCAGCGGATGTTGGCAATTTGATCTCTGGTTCCTCTGCCTTTTCTAAAACCAGCTTGAACATCAGGAAGTTCACGGTTCACGTATTGCTGAAGCCTGGCTTGGAGAATTTTGAACATTACTTTACTCGCGTGTGAGATGAGTGCAATTGTGGGGTAGTTTGAACATTCTTAGGCATTGCCATTCTTTGGGATTGGAATGGAAACTGACCTTTTCCAGTCCTGTGGCCTGCTGAGTTTTCTAAATTTGCTGGCATATTGAGTGCAGCACTTTCACAGCATCATCTTTCAGGACTTGAAATAGCTCAACTGGAATTCCATCACCTCCACTAGCTTTGTTCGTAGTGATGCTTTCTAAGGCCCACTTGACTTCACATTCCAGGATGTCTGGCTCTAGGTGAGTGATCACACCATCGTGATTATCTTGGTCGTGAAGATCTTTTTTGTACAGTTCTGTGTATTCTTGCCACCTCTTCTTAATATCTTCTGCTTCTGTTAGGTCCATGCCATTTCTGTCCTTTATTGAGCCCATCTTTGCATGAAATGTTCCCTTGGTATCTCCGATTTTCTTGAAGAGATCTTTAGTCTTTCCCATTCTGTTGTTTTCCTCTATTTCTTTACATTGATCGCTGAGAAAGGCTTTCTTATCTCTTCTTGCTATTCTGGAATGGGTGAATTTAACTCAAATGACCATTATATCTACTACTGTGGGCAGGAATCCCTTAGAAGAAATGGAGTAGCCATCATGGTCAACGAAAGAGTCTGAAATGCAGTACCTGGATCCAGTCTCAAAAACGACAGAATGATCTCTGTTCATTTCCAAGGCAAACCATTCAATACAGTAATCCAAGTCTATGCCCCAACCAGTAACGCTGAAGAAGCTGAAGTTCAACGGTTCTATGAAGACCTACAAGACCTTTTAGAACTAACACCCAAAAAAGATGTCTTTTTCATTATAGGGGACTGGAATGCAAAAGTAGGAAGTCAAGAAACACCTGGAGTAACAGGCAAATTTGGCATCTGAATACGGAATGAAGCAGGGCAAAGGCTAATAGAGTTCTGCCAAGAGAATGCACTGGTCATAGCAAACACCCTCTTCCAACAACACAAGAGAAGACTCTACACATGGACATTACCAGATGGTCAACACCGAAATCAGATTGATTATATTCTTTGCAGCCAAAGATGGAGAAGCTCTATACAGTCAGCAAAAACAAGACCGGGAGCTGACTGTGGCTCAGATCATGAACTCCTTATTGCCAAATTCAAACTTAAATTGAAGAAAGTAGGGAAAACCGCTAGACCATTCAGGTATGACCTAAATCAAACCCCTTATGATTATACAGTGGAAGTGAGAAATAGATTTAAGGGCCTAGATCTGATAGATAGAGTGCCTGATGAACTATGGAATGAGGTTCGTGACATTGTACAGGAGACAGGGATCAAGACCATCCACATAGAAACGAAATGCAAAAAAGCAAAATGGCTGTCTGGGGAGGCCTTACAAATAGCTGTGAAAAGACGAGAGGCAAAAAGCAAAGGAGCTCATTATCAGAATATATTAATAAAATCAACAGATTTATGTATATTGATCTTGTATCCCACAACTTCACTGAATTCACTTGTCAGATTGCTGCGGCTAGGACTTCCAGTGCTGTGTTAAATAGAAGTGGTGAGAGTGGGCATCCTTTTCTTTTTCCTGAATTTACAGAAAAGGCTTTCAGCTTTTTACCATTGCCTGGCATGCTACAATTCATGGGGTCGCAAAGAGTTGGACACGACTGAGCAACTGAACTGAACTGAACTGAACTGAGATGTTAGCATGTTGTTGTTGCTGTTCAGTCATTCAGTTGTGTCTGACTCTTTGTGACCCCATGGACTACAAAACGCCAGGCTTCCCTGCCCTTCATTATCTCCCAGAGTTTGCTCAAACTCATGTCCATTGAGTTGATGATGCCATCTCAACTTTTACTGCCCACTTCTCCTCCTGGCCTCAGTCTTTCCCAGGATCAGGGTCTTTTCCAGGTGACTTGGCTGTTTGCATCAGGTGGCCAAAGTATTGGAGCTTCAGCTTCAGCATCAGTGCTTCCAATGAACTTCCAGGGTCAATTTCCTTTAGGATAGACTGGTTGGATCTCCTTGCTGTCCAAGGGACTCTCAAGAGTCTTCTCCAGCACCGCAGTTCGAAAGCATCAATTATTGGTGCTCAGCCTTGTTATCCTCCAACTGTCATGTCTGTGAATGACCACTGGAAAAACCGCAGGTTTGACTAGATGGACCTTTGTCGGCAAAGTGATGTCTCTGCTTTTTAATATTCTGTCTAGGTTGGTCATAGCTTTTCTTCCAAGGAACAAGTGTCTTTTAATTTCATGTCTGTAGTCACCATCTGCAGTGATTTTGGAGCCCAGGAAAATAAAGTCTGTCACTGTTTCCACTTTTACCCCACCTGTTCATCATGAGGTGATGGGACTGGATGCCATGATCTTAATTTTTTGAATGTTGAATTGTGTTTTTTTTTTTTACTTTATTTTACTTTACAATACTGTATTGGTTTTGCCATACATCAACATGAATCCGCCACGGGTGTACGTGAGTTCCCAATCCTGAACCCCCCTCGCACCTCCCTCCCTATACCATCTCTCTGGGTCATCCCAGTGCACCAGGCCCAAGCATCCTGTATCCTGCATTGAACCTAGACTGGCGATTAAGCCAGCTTTTTCACTCTCCTCTTTCACCCTCATCAAGAGGCTCTTTAGTTCCTCTTTAGTTTCTGCCTTTTGGGTGGTGCGTGTCATCTGCATATCTAAAGTTGTTGATGTTTCTCCTAGCAATCTTGATTCCAGCTTGGGAGTCATCCAGCCCAGCGTTTTGCATGGTGCACTCTGCATGGAAGTTAAATAAGCTAGGTGACAGGATATTGCCTTGATGCACGCCTTTCCCTATTTTGTCCAGCCACTTGTTCCATGTGCAATTCTAACTGCTGCTCTGTGAAGTTAGGAGCAAGCTGAGTATACTACTGTCAAAACCTCTGTGCGCTCGGTGCTCAGCCCTCAGTCATGTCCGACTCTTTGTGACCCCGTGGACTGCAGCCCACCGGGGTCCTCTGTCCCTGGGATTTCTCAGGCAAGCATACTGGAGTGGGTGCCGTTTCTTGCTTTGGCGAGGCTCCTCTCCCTGGGCCTGGCTTTCCTCGGTGTGTGCATGCAGAGAGACATCGCTGGTCCCCTCTCTTATGGGCCCCTATCTCCTGATGGGGCTCCGCCTCCACGACCCCATCTGAAACCAGTGCGATGTGCTGTGCGAAGTTGCTCAGTCGTGTCCAACTCTCTGCGACCCCATGGACTATCGCCCACCAGGCTCCTCCGTCCACAGGATTCTCCAGGCGAGCAGACTGGAGTGCGGTGCCATTCCCTTCTCCAGGGGGCTCTTCCCGACCCAGGGATCAAACCTGCATCTCTTACGTCTCTTGCATTGGCAGGCGGGTTCTTTTCCACTCAGGCCCCCTGGGAAGCCCCATCTAAACCTGGTTGCCTCTAAAAGGCCCACCTCCAAATACCACCACATTGTAGGTTAGGGCTCCATTATATAAACTTTGAGGAGAAGCACAAACGTCCATAGCAAAGAGTTACACGGGTGTGAAAGGAAATCATGAAATGATCACTGTTTGCAGGTGGTCGCTCATCTGCGTAGAACAGCCAACCAAGAATCGATAGACAAATAACAGACCCAGCATGGCTTCACCGAGGTGCAGCGAGGAGCAGTGGGCCAGGCTGCCCGCGCAGCAATGCAGGTCCTAAAGCGCAGCCGGAGTGGATGAGAACAGGCTCGAGACGCACAGCACAGCAGCACTAATGCCAGGAGTGCGGAGAGGCGGGAGACAGAGCGGGGAGCTCGCCTGAGAGAGCCTGTGGTTGGGTGGGGGGAGTCCTCTGAGGTCCTGACATCCCTCCCTGGGAACCCGAAAGTGTCCCCCCTCCAGAAAACAAAACCCTGCGCTCTTCCCATCCAGGCCTTTGGACTGTGGGCAAGCGATTTTGTCTCTGGGCCTCCACCTTCCCCTCTGCAAAGTGGGGATGATCCCGGTTGCAGCCTTCCAGGGCTGCGGGTGGATTCCATGTGATAATGCGGAGGAAAGGCTCAGCTCGTGCTCAGTGCGCGTGGCTGAGAGTAACTATTTACTAATAAATAAGTAATTGAAGAGCCCCCCCACCCCCACCCCAGTGCCAAGCTCCGCTGCAGCGCCTGCCTGCCGGCTGCCTCCCAGCCTCCAGCTCCATCAAGGGTTAATGAGCCTGGCTGGCTGCTGGAAGCAGGACTGAAGCTCCAGCCCAGCATCGCTCCCTATCTGTGAGCCATCTCCTCCCGCCCCAAGCTCAGCCTGCGGAAATGAAAGCCCCTCTAGACTCTGCAGGCTGCATCACAATGACTTGCCCCACTGGGGAGAGGGGGGTGGACCCTCCACTGTTTCCTCAGTTCTGGGGCTTCAGGGACAGGGGAGCTGCCCAGAGCTGTCAGCTCACATGTGGAAGAGAAATGGGGTCTTTCCGTTCCTGGCCCTGTGGGGCTGGAGGAAAGTGAAATAGGATGAGGGGAGCAGGGAGAGAGTGGTGGTGGTGCTGGTAGGCTGGGGAGGACCCAGTGGGCACGGGCCCCGGCCCTCAGAGTCTCAGCGAGCAGCACATCCTGCTGGGGACCTGCAGGTGACGACCCACGAGTGAGCTGCGAAATCCATTTACGGGGCTGTGATCCGCATTTTTAAAAAGAGAGCTGGGATAGGAAACAGGGTTCATAGTGGCTAGTGAAGCCACAAGCTTTATCTCAGTCACCTCAAGTGTAGGGGTCAGAAGCCCAGGCCCAGCCTGGGCCTGTGACCGCGAACGTGTCGCGCCACCTTCCGGCCTCGGTTTCCCTGTCTGTCCCACGCCTCCGTTGTCGGGAGAAACGCAGGAGGAGCTCTGGAGCGCTCAGGTGCCCTGCAGCCACCACGGCTGCGGGCTCTTTGTCCTCACTGTGTAAAACCTTTCTTCCCTGGGAGATGAGTCACAAAAAGTTGAAAGCCACTGGGTTTGAGGACTGGGGACAGGACCCGTCTACAATGAGAATTTGGAGTGCAGGCTTGAGCAGGGCGGCTGCTCATAGCAAAGAGCAGAGACGGTTTCTTGGGGGAAAGGACAAGCCAGAGTTCCCAGAGGCAGGCCCGTGTGTGCACAGTGCTCCACAGCCCGATCAGAAGCCCCCACCGTTTGGTCTTCGAATTAATGAACGCTTGTTTCAGACTCTGCACTAGGAGGGGTCCTCATGTGCCCTGGTTCAGGCGTGACATTAGAGCCAGAAGGAAGGGACTCTGTTTCTAATTTTTTTTTTTAAAGATAAGCTTTATTTTTTAGAGCAGTTTTAGGTTCACAGCAAAACTGAGCAGAAAGCACAGACAGTTCCCATTTACTCCCGACTCCCTCCCAGTCCCCACCACACACATAGGCACAGCCTTCCTCCCCATCAACGTTGCACCCCCAACCCCACGATCCCCACACCCCAGAATGGTGTACTTGTTACAACTAGTGAACCTACACTGCCACACCTGTATCACACAAGCCAGTAGTTGACATTAGGGTTCACTCTCAGTGATGTACGTTCTGTGGGTTTGGACGAAGATGTAATGATGCTGAATCCACCATTGTAGTATCACAGAGTAGTTTCACAGAGCACCCTCTGTGTTCCTTGCCCTCGAGCCTCACATCCGGGGTTTTTTCCTTTCCAGAATGTCATGTAGTTGGAATCATACAGTTTGTAACATTTTCAGATTGGCGGCTTTCACTTAATTATGCGCATTTAGGGTTTCTCCCTGTCTTTTCATAGCTTGGTAGCTCATTTCTTTCTGTTGTTGTCACTAAGTCCTGTCCGACTTTGTGACCCCATGGACTGCAGCACGCCAGGCTTCCCTGTCCATCACCTTCTCCCGGAGTTGACTCAAACCGATTGAGTCCCTTGAGTCGGCGATGCCATCCAACCATCTCACCCTCTGTCGTCCCCTTCTCCTCCCGCCTTCAGTCTTTCCCAGCATCAGGGTCTTTTCGAGTGAGTCACCTCTTCCTATCAGGTGGCCAAAGTATTGGAGCTTCAACTTCAGTATCAGTCCTTCCAACAAATATTCAGGATTGATTTCCTTCAGGATGGACTGGTTGGATCTCCTTGCAGTCCAAGGGACTCTCCAGAGTCTTCTCCAACAGCACAGTTCAAGAGCATCATTTCTTCAGCGCTTCACTTCATTTTAGCACAGAATAATATGTCATCTGGATGGGCCACAGTTTATTCGTTCACGCACTGAAGGGCATCTTAGTTGCTTTCAAGCTTGGGCAGCTATGAGCAATAAAGCTGCTGAAATATCCATGTGCAGGTTTTCATTTATGTTTTGAAAACAGTTTTTCAACTCATTTGTGTAAACACCGAGGAAGGCGATTGCTAAGTCACACGGTAAAAGTGTGTTCAGTTCTGTAGGAAACCACCACCTGTCTTACAAAGTGGCGAAGCACTTTGCACTCCCACCAGCAAGGAGCTGGTTGCTCCTGTCGCTCCGCGTTGGGGGTGTCAGCGCCCCGATTTGGGCCGTTCTAACAGGGCGCGGTATTCTCTCGTTGTTGTTTTAACTTGCGCTTTCATCATGGCGTATGAGCTTGGGCACCTCTTCATGTGCTTACTCGCCATCCGCGTATCTTTTTTGGTACGGTGTTGATTTAGAGGTGTCGCCTATATTTTTCCCCTGCTTTTGCCATTCTATCTACTTTTGACCACTGGGTGTCTGTTGCTGGGCTCGGGTTTTCTCTAGTTGCGGCGAGCGGGGACTACACTCTGGTTGTGGGGCGGGGGCCGCCCGTGGCGGTGACTCCTCCCATCGCAGAGCACAGATTCTGCCATGCAGGCTTCAGTAGTTGCAGCAGGGGGCTCCGTGGTGGTGGCTCGCAGGCTCTGGGGCGTGGGCTCGGAGGATGTGGGGCATGGACTCAGCTGCTCTGTGGCAGCTGGGATCTTTCCAGACCAGGGATCAAGCCCATGTGTCCTCCATTGCAAGACGGACTTCTAACCACTGGACCACCAGGAAAGCCCCCTTTGCCTATTATTCAATCAGGTTGTTGATTTGTTGTTACGTGTTAAGAGCTGTTTGCGTGTTCTGAATCACTCTGTTTTAGGTGTCTTTTGCAAATATTTTTCTCCCAGTGTCCCTTTTCATTGCCTTGACGCTGTCTTTTGCAGAGTGAGCGTTTTTAATTTGGGTGAAACCTAGCCTATCAGTCATTTCTTTCAGGAAGGGTGCCTTTCGTGCTGTATCTAGAAAGATATCACCGTACCCAGGGTCTTTCCGGTTTTCCGCTCTGTTACCTTCTAGGAGTTTTATAGTTGGCAGTTTATATTCAGGTCGGTCACCCATGGTGAGTTCATTCCTTTTTTAATGTTTGTTTCTGTGTATTTATGTATTTGGCTGCACTGGGTCTTACTGGTGGCACGTGGGATCTTTAGTTTGCGTTGTGGTGTGTGTGTGAAATCTGGTTCCGTGACCAGGGATCGCACCCAGGCCCCCTGCACTGGGAGCTCAAGCCTAAGCCACTGGGCCATCAGGGAAGTGCCCATTTTGAGTTAATTCCTGTAGAAGGGTGTGAGGTCTGCGTCTAGTTGGGTTTTTTGCGTGTAGATGTCCAGTTGTCCCAGCACCGTTTGTTGAAGAGACTGTCTTTCCCCCATTGTGTTGCTTCGTTCTTTTGTCAAGCGTCAGTTGATTATATCTTTGTGGGTCTGCTCCGGGCTCTCTTTCTGTTGCACCCATCTGTCTGTTCTTTTGCCAGTACCTTCCTGTCTTGATCTGAGTAGCTTTAGAGTAACTAAGTGTTGACCTCAGGTAGTATCTCTGACTTCACTTTTCTAGCCTCTCCATTTTTTAGAAGTGGAAATTGAAACTCCGAAAAGTTAAATAACTTTTGCCCAAAGTTGCACAGTAAACGGCAGAGCCAGGATTTGGACTCAAGCCTTTTGAATACAAAGTTTGTGCTTAGGACAGAGATTCAGTTCAGTTCAGTTCAGTCGCTCAGTCGTGTCTGACTCTTTGCGACCCCATGAATCGCAGCACGGCAGGCCTCCCTGTCCATCACCAACTCCCGGAGTTCACCCAAACTCCTGTCCATCGAGTCGGTGATGCCATCCGGCCATCTCATCCTCTGTTGTCCCTTTCTCCTCCTGCCCCCAATCCCTCCCAGCATCAGAGTCTTTTCCAATGAGTCAACTCTTCACATGAGATTAAAATGCTGGAAATGGGAAAAGAGACTCAGAGGGGAAAGAGGCAAAAAAAAAAAAAAAGAGGGAAGGAGAGGAGAATGTCAGAAGAATAAGAAGCAACAATTTCCCCCAGAAACCCTAACGTGAGTCGCTCCTCGTGCAGCGCTGGGAAGAACAGTCTGGGGGCGAGGAGGAGTCTGGGAGAGCGTGCATGTGGTTTGAAGATGAAGCCAACAGGATTTCCTAACAGGCTGGGTTTGGGCTGCAGAGAGGAGAAGGGGATTCGGTGTGACTCCAGTGTTCTGGGAGGATGGAGGTGCCGTTCCAGTGGAGAGGCTGCCTGGGGGCGAGGGTGAGGGACTGTGCCCTGTAGCCGCCCAGGGGAATGGGCCGGTGCCGCCTCTCCCAGGTCCAGTGGCGTGCGTCACCTCCGCAGGTGAAGAGGGAGCAAGGGGACCTCTCCGCTCAGGAGGAGCTTTCAGGAGACGTGCGGCACTGGAGCTGCAGGCTGTGAAGGAGGTTCTGAGAGCTGGGGCGTGCTCAGATCCTGGGGTCTCCCAGCCTGAGGTCCGGGACCCTTCCCCTAAGCTGGCCTGCTGGTCACGTGGGGTGGGAGTTCAGGAGGGGACTCCCTGAGGAAGACTGGAGTCCTCCCCTCGCTCGTGCTTTCAAGGACGCTTCTCAGCTGTGTCACCAGCTGTAAGCAGTTTATTTTGGGTCAAAGCACAGAGGGAGAAAGCGACTCCTTCCCTCCCGTCCCCGCCCTCCCATTACAGCAACAGTCTCCAGTGGGCGACCCCATCTTTAGCACTTCTGTCACACTTGCTTCTCCCCTCTTAACCAAGGGACTCTGGCCTGGAGCTCAAGGTCTTTGCAAGCAACAGTGTTTGGCTTGAATTTAACAGGGTCACTCTACATTCCGTCTCCGCAGTCTGCGGCGACCTCGTATGAATGGCAAATCAAACAGAGATCAAAGTTTCTCTTCATTCCATCTAAGCTGAAAATGTGAATGGGTCTACTAAATAGAGATTTGATACATAAATGTGGCGGACATCTTGGCGGTGACGCGTCGCTCTCCACCTGTTGGGGCAGGTCCCTTAGTTGGCACGTGTGTAGGGTGGCTGAGAGGTTTGTCACTGAGAGTGTCTGGGGCACTGAGTCTGCCTCTGTCTGGGACACTTGTGCCCTTCTTCTCATTCCCTGGCCGTTTCCTCTGGGAAGTGGGATCCAGCCTTTCCTCCCGGCCCTCCAATCTCGGCGGGCTCTTCTCTCTCTCTTTTTTTTTTTTTCTTTTTTTTTTGGAGTCGCTCAGTCGTATCCGACTCTTTGCGACCCCATAGACTGCAGCCTGCCAGGCTCCTCTGTCCATGGGATTTTCCAGGCAATAGTACTGGAGTGGATTGCCATTTCCTTCTCCATCGGCGGGCTCTTCTCTGTCCGAGAACCTTGGGTTGGTGTCCTGCGGTCCCCAGTCCACTGGGGGGCGTCTCCACGAGGCCCAACCTGCCCACGCCCGCACTGACCTCACGCCGGCCACCCCAATCCTGCGTTAGGGCTCGGGAGCCAGGGCTTCCTGCGTCGCAGCGCTGTCTGTTTGCCCTCTGCCCCTCAGCAGCCCCGGGACACAGGGGCCAACCCTGACGGGTGATGGGGCTGCGAGGTGGCCGGGCGGGCGATCCAGGGTGGCACAGTGATAGCAGTGCCAGGCTGGGCTCCCAGGCCCCATGAAAGGGCCACATGGGAAAGGGGGCAGGAGGAAGCAGGGCTTCACGGGGCGGAGGGCGCGGGACGGGGCCTCTTGCCAGCCCTGCGGCTGCCCCACCACACATCTAGCCTGTTAAGACCCAAACCAGGTCCCCAGGTGCTGGGGACTTACTGGGAGTCACAGAGAGGGTCGTGCCTGGGACGTAGGGCTGCCATTTCTGGCCCCTGAAAGGTGAGGGCTCCGCTCAGAATCCCTTGATATTCATCATTTTTTTTTTTTTTTCACATTTACTCTGCATCGGGCACTATTCTGAGCAACTTCCAGGTATTAACGTGCTTACTTCTCCTGATAACCCTATGATACAGGTGCTTTTATGATTCCCCTTTTGACGATAGGGACACCGAGGCACCGTGAGGCAAAAAACCTCTCCAGAGATCTCACAGCAGGTCCGCGGCGGAGCCGGAAATCAAAGCCACAGAGTTTGGCTTCCCCGCTTGTCAAAAGTCACAGGTCAGGGACTTTCCCAGCAGTGAGGAATCTGCCTTGCAGCTCAGGGGCCACAGATTCGATCCCTGATCGGGGAACTAAGACCCCGCATGCTGCAAGGCGACTGAGCCCGTGCACGCCTCCTACTGAGCCTGCACGCCGCAGTGAAAGATCCCCAGCGCTGCAACTAAGACCCAACACAGCCAAATAAATAAGTGTTTAAAAAAGAAAAGGCGTGAGCCACACTGTGGCCTTACTCCTGCTAGAACCTCCAAGGCCACTGGTGCAGAAGGGTCAAGGCCAGAGCTCCAGAGGTTGGAAAGGCCCTGGTCTCCCTGCCTCCCACCCAGCCCATCACCCCTTGAGAGCCTCCCTGGTGGGAGCCATGCCCCCTCTGCTTGCATACCCCCAGTGGAGAGGGGCTCACCCCTCCTGGTCGCCCGGGGCCCCCTGCTCCACTCCGCCTGAGACCTGTGAATCCAGAGCCGGCTGGGGTCTGACACTGCCCTATGCACCCCAGCCCTGCCCACTGCCCTGCTCTGGGACAGCCCAGAGGGGGCCTCTCTGACTGCTGCAGAACCAAGAGGCTCCTCTGAACCCCAAGGTCTGTGACTCTGGCCCGAGAGGCTCCAAGGATGAAATTATCATGGGCTGCGCCCACCTGTCTGTGTGTACGTTCCAGGTGGTGGGCTCCGCTTCCACTCAGCCTCCCCCCGACTTTGCCCCCACGGCGAGGCCAGCCTGGTGCACTGTTTCCAGGGTCCAGCTCTTTTAAATTTAGCTGCAGGAAAAAGCAGTTTGTGTGGGCCTGGACCGCGGAGACAATCAGCAACAGGAAAAAGTCATCCGAGGGGAGTTTTCAGTGAATTATGGAGGCATTGTCCCTGTGCCCAAGGAGCCGGGGTTGCTAGTCCAGCCTCGCTGACCCAGCCCAGGCCTCAGGGGCCAAACACTGCCTGAGCTGCGTCAGGACAACACAATGTAAGCGTCTAAAGGCCAAGGGGAAAAAAAAAAAAATAGAGCAGAGGAAGAAAAATACTGGAAATTCCCTGTGTCGCAGCGATGGAAGAGCCTTTCTTGAAAATCAACAGCTAGGGAAAGGTTGCTGCCCGCCCAGGCCGGGGGCCTCGGGGTCGGGAGGAAGTCGAAAACGGTATTCTGAGATATTTTCAGTCTGGTGTGATGCCCGTGGATTTTCCAAAACATGAGGACCTCATGCTGGGGGGAGAGTTGAGGTGGGACTGGAGTTGACTGGGGGTGGGGCCAGGCTCAAGATGGGCCAGGACGAGGACATAAACAGAAGCTGACCCAGTTGGAGCGCTCTGGTGTCCCAGCTGGCTGAGGTGCAGGCCCCTCGCAGACCTGGGAGCCCCAGGAGGTCTCCCATTGATCCAGAGGCCCTTCTGGATCTCACCTTGAGGAGAGGACCACACATGAATGCTGGTGTCCCCTGCACAGAAAGCTTGCTAGGTGGCCAGGCAGATTCTGCTTGCTCACCTCTTCTGATGGGGAGCTCACTACCTATGGTCAGCCTAACCCATTTCTGCACAACTCAGGCTGGGAGAAACAATAAAATTACTTTTGGAGGGGACATAGTGGTGAACAAAATAGATACAAATGTCTGCACTCAGAGAGCTTTGTGACCCCATGGACTACAGCACACCAGGCCTCCCTGTCCATCACCAACACCCGGAGTTTACCCAAACTCATGTCCATCAAGTCGGTGATGCCATCCCACCATCGCATCCTCTGTCGCCCCCTTCTCCTCACGCCTTCAATCCTTCCCAGCATCAGGGTCTTTTCAAATGAGTCGGTTCCTCGCATCAGGTGGCCAAAGTATTGGAGTTTCCGCTTCAACATCAGACCTTCCAATGAATATTCAGGACTGATCTCCTTTGGGATGAACTGGTTGGATTTCCTTGCAGTCCAAGGGACTCTCAACAGTCTTCTCCAACACCACAGTTCAAAAACATCAGTTCTTTGGCCCTCAGCTTGCTTTATAGTCCGACTCTCACATCCATACATGACTACTGGGAAAACCGTAGCCTTGACTAGACATGTTACCCAGGGATCAAACCCGCATTGCTCTCATCTCCCGCATTGGCAGGGGGGTCCTTTCCTGCTAGCGCCGCCTGAGAAACCTGGTAGACATCATAAGCGCTATGAGAAGGGACGTCCCTGGCAGCTCAGATGGTGAAGAGGCTGCCTGTAATGCAGGAGACCCAGGCTCGATCTCTGGGACAGGAAGATCCCCTGGAGAAGGAATTGGCTACCCACTGCAGAATTCTTGTGTGGGGAATTCAGTGGACAGAGGAGCCTGGCGGGCTGCAGTCCATGGGGTGGCAAAGAGTGAGACACAGCTGAGCAACTAACGCTTTCCCTTTTCACTTTCATGAGAAGGTAAATCATGGACAGAAGCAGGAGGGGCTTGAGATACAATGTGAAAAAGAGAAAGTTAAAGAGAAAATTCCTCCTTCCTCTCAGCTGGGAGCAGCCTCACTCTGCCTGTGGGCCCATAGCCCGTCTGCTCCTTCCATCCTGGGACAGCCCCGCTCAGTTCTGAGCTGAGCAGAGTCAGCCACTCATGCGGTGGGGGCTCTGGCCCCTTCTTCGCTCTTGTCCAGCAGCCCTGAGCTGAGTGCCTTCCGCAGAAGCGGGCACAGCGTTTTAAGCCCCCTCTCTCTCTGGGTGCACCTCTGTCCCCATTTAGCTGTTTTAGAAGCTGTGTCCCACTATCACCTCCTCTTGAGCTGTGGCAACTCACCCTTGCAGCAGCAGTGTCAAGACTGACTGCCCGCCTCCTTGCTGGCACCGAGCAGCCAAGAAGCCCCGCCTCCTTTGTCCAAGGTGCTGGGGGTTTGCAGACCCAAGAGTAAGAATTTGCATTTATTCTTCTTGGTTCCTCTTTTGAAATTCTTTTTTGGCACAGAGTTGGATCACGTATGAGAAAAAAAAGAGTTAATAGTAACATACACAGAGTGCCTGAAAACACACCACAAAAATCAAGGAAGGAAAAACAGGCAAAGACTCTGATCAGGCCATTCTCTACAGAAATGCAAATGGCCAATAAAGCCGCTCCTCAGTCAGGCAGTGGTGGAGCCGCAAACAAAAAGAACAGTGAGATGCCATTTCTCTCCCATCAGATCGGAAAACAGTATTAAACATTGATGACCTCCAGTGCCAGCAAGGTGGGGGGCAGTCAAGCAGTTTCGACACTGCCGGTGGGAGTGTGAGTTGCCCCAATCTGTTGGGACAGTAATCTGCAGTTTCTATTAAAGTTTAAAATGTGTGTGCCCTTTGATCCAGCAATTCCACTTGGGAGAATTTATCCTGCAAAACCGTACAGACACATGAGGTGCTATGTCCAAGAATATTTGTTTTAAAACAACAACAAAAAAAGGCGTGCACTACATGTTGATTAGTAGGGCAGTGCTTAAATGAATCCCGGGATATTCATTCTATAAAATATTTGGCAGCCGTATGTACGGGCCTGGAACCCTGCTTATTTATATTACTGGACAGAAAAACAAGTTGCCAAGTCAGGTACATGGCGTGATCTTATTTTTGTAAACATGTTTTGAAAGAGCAAAGAGTAAAATGGAAAGAACGCGTCAGCAAACGGCCGACACTGTTTACCCCCGCCCGGGGCCAGAGGGTCGAGAGGAGCCAGAGTACCGTCTTTATGTGGCTTCTGTATTGTTTTGACTCTCACAGTCAGTTTTTAGAGCTCTAATCATTAAAGTAGTAAATATCAACGCTTTTTCTTTAAAAAAGCCATTTTGCGCGGTTCTTGCCATGTCGTCATAATGAACAAAGGATGGTAGGTCAGGAGGAGTAACCCGGTGGCCACGCCTCGCCTCCCCAGGCAGGAGTCCCCTGTCCACCCAGCTGGGCGCCAGGCTCACCGCAGGCCCTCCGGGGAGTAACCTGGTGGCCACGCCTCCCCGGGCAGGAGTCCTCTGCTCAAGGAGTCTTGCCGGCTCCCCCGGCTCAGTTTCCCTCATCTGCCTTTTCCACTGTTCTGTGAACAGTGCTGGCTCCAGAAACTGTGCAGAAGGGACTGGGCTGGGTTTCCTGACCTGGGTGAAACGTGTGGGGACCAGGACAATACTCAGGTTCCCCCTGGGCATGCCAGCTCTGAGCCGTGGCAGAGGCTGCTGTGCAGAAAGGGATTCTGAGGCCATTTGCAGGCTCCGCTGGCCAGAGTGCTGGGATTGATGAGCAGTGTCTGCCCTTGTCCGGGGACTGGTGGACGGATGCCTAGGCCCACGGTTCCCAACCTGGAACTAGCACAGAAGACACAGGGGACCTTCACGTGCAGATTCAGGTCTGACAGGTCTGCGGCAGGGCCCAAGAGTCTGCATTCTAGCACGCCCCGGGAGGTCTGGGGCTGCGGGTCTGAAGACCTTTGCACTCTCCATTCATGGCTACCTTCTCTTCTCCTTCAAGTTTTTTCACATATTTGTGAACAGAACTGACCACCCGCTCCCCACTGTCCAGCACTGTCCAGATATCCGTCACATCTCTGATCCTTGGAACAGCCCAGGTTATTATCATCTCCCTTGACAGACGAGAAACAGTAGGTCTGGGCGGGGAAAAACGTCCCCCACGGTCCCCCAGTCGCCGGTGGCAGATTGATCGCCCACCTCCCCCGCTCCCAACCACCTTCCTGAAGCCAGAAACCAGCCAGAAAGACCCTGCTGCTCCCCGAAAACCCTCCGTCCCAGCCATAAATAAGGCCCCAGGCCGGCCAGGTCCCTCCTCCTCCCTGAGCAACATTTCACAGCAGGCCCGGGCTGGGCAGCCGCGGAGGGAAGGGAGGCCTGTGGACAGCGTGAGTTATGGGCTCCGGGAAGCCCATTAGTCACCGAAGCGAGAGAAGTTAACTCGAGCTTATTAACTCTAAATGTTTATTATTCACATTGATCACCCGGCAGACAGCAGCTGCCACCCCAGCCAGGAGCCGCCGTGCATTCTGATGGCAGGGTGGTGTTGCGGCTGAAGGGAGTCCCGAGTCCCCAGGAAAGGCAAGCAGAGAGCAGGCAGCCTCTGCTGCCCCTTGCAAGAGGCGGGAAGGGCTTCTCATCAGTGGTCTGTCACTCGTCCCCACACATCTCCCGGCCTGTGTTCTGGGCCAGGCGTGCACGTGTGACCCATCTCCGCCGTCACAGGCTGCCCACTCGGTGAGCGAGGTGGGACAGCCTGGTGGTGGGTAGCCCAGCCTTGTGGTCTCCCCGGTTTAATCTTCGGCTCCGCCGCTCAGCAGCAGGTGACCTTTCGTTTAAGTCCTGTGACTTTTCAGATGCTGCCATTTGTCATCTATGAAGTGGGGACACGCTCGTTCACTGGACGGATAATTTATTGAGTCCCTATGGACAGAACGGCTCACTGCCCTCAGGGAATTTGTATTTGGAGATGGGCAGATAGGAAGCAGTTGAAGAACACAAATGGAAAAGAGTCATTTCAGATAGCAGTGAGTGCCAGGAGGCAAATAGCCTGGCTCGCACGGTGGAGAGTGACTGGTGGCGTTGGGGGGACACCGAGGAGGTGGCACTTGAGCTGAGACCTGAATGACGGGCAGGAGGCAGCCGGGGAGGGATCTTGGCCAAGGGGAGGCCGGGCGGAGCGAGCAGACTGGGAGGACACACAGCGGAGCCTGGGGACCGGAGAAGAGCTGGGGGCCTGGGGGTTCCATGAGACGAGGGTGGAGAGAGAGGGGCCCGCAGCCCTTGTGGGACCATAGATGTCACTGCATGGAGTGGTTTTGGGCTAAAAGAGCTGTCAGGGATGTTCCCGTCCTTCACCTCTCCCCACGGTTGTGATGAAGTGCAGTGGACACCGGGGGGACCGCGGTCTGAGCCCCGTTGCAGGACAAAGCCCCAGTCCCCCAGCTGCAGTGATGCTGGCCGCTAACGGCCGACAGCTGCCCCTCTCCCTAGCGTTGCCCTTGGTGCCTCCCTTCTCCAGGACCACTTCCCTCAAGGTGGGGTCACCTCTGCAGTGCTCTCGGCGCTCTAGAGCTGAGGGAGCGGGGAAGGGGCCAGGCAGAGGCCAGTCTCCAGTGGGGACCACAGCCTCGCTTGGCATCTTGCCCCGGCCTCCCGTGCTCCTGCCGAGAGCGCTTCTTCAATACTTCACGAGCACCTGGATCCCTGAGTGGGGCTCTCGCTTCTAGGGGACCCGACCTAAGACACTAGGATTAGGTCCAACAGGGACTATAAAGGCTGAACCCAAGGCCTGCCATGCTGTGGTCACTCAGGGTGAGCAGCTTCTCTGGTTTCACCAAGGCATTCGTGCTTCTAGCACCGGAAGTCCTGCCACCCAGGAAGCCCCTCGGTCCTGGGCAGGCCAGAATGGCTGGTCGCTGGTAACTGCTTGATGTGATTCATTCATCCATCCCACAAATGCCGCCTGGTGGGAGCCTGTGCCCTGCTCCTTGAGCAGAGTCACGATCAGATTCCGCTTCACAGAGCTCTCAGCCCAGCTCCGGGAGGCTGGCAGGGTCATCAGACCTCATTCAGGCCTGCAGGTCAGGAGAGCTGTTCTTGAAGGGGGAGGAGCTGCTGCCCAGCGAATGAGGCTGGGGTGGGGTACGGGGAGGGTCTCAGGACAGCACCCAACCTGGGGAGCTGATGGTCAGGGAAGCCCCGAGCTTCAGATCTCTGGATGCAGAGAGAGGCGGCAAGAAGCAGGTTCTGGGGAGCCACTGGCCATGCCCTCAGCTGCTCCAGACAACAGGAAAGCCAGGATGCCTGCAAAGCAAAAACCTCTTTGGGGAGAGCCCTCTGGGGCCACTGAGGCCCCTGGGTCACCAGTTAAGATGGTTAAGACAGGACAGGGAAACTCCCGTGAGCCCCACAACAGTCCAGATAAATGGGCCGAATGTCTCCATTTTACAGACAGGAAAACCGAGGCTTAAAGAGGAATGGTCACTTGCCCAAAGTCACCCAGCCTGTGAGTGGTACAGCCTTGTGGGTGGGGGGTGTGTCCCAGGACTCAGGCTCCACAGCCAGCGGGCTACCTCATTCATTCTCTGGACAAGGAAGGCATTCCAGCCTGCATTTGGTTCATCCCCGTCTATACCGCCCCTCTCCTCCACTCTCTGATTCTAGAGGGAAGTGGGCGAAAGTGGAGGTCGCAGGGCCAGCCTGCCTGGGTCCAGACCACAGACCGGCCTTCCCTCTCTGTGCCCCAAGGGCCTCGTCTCTCAAAGAGGGGGTCACAAGAGCACCTCCCTCCAAGGCTAGCTATAAAGATTAAATGAGTTAATATATGGAAAGCACTTAGAGCAGAGTCTGGCACATCGTCTCAGCTATTATTGCTCTCTTTGTTACCATGACTTAGAACAAGCAAGTCATAAAGTAAAACACTGGGTACAACCTGAATGCTCCGCAGCACAGGGGTCATTACGCCAGCCATGACTGAGCGATTTCGGCGGACACGGCAGTGACTAAGGCAGGCGGTCTCGGCACAACCGCAGACAGCTAGGCAGAGAAAAGAATAGCAAGTGCGGAGCTCGACCAGCGTGGCTGGAACCACCAGAGTGATAACAGCACAGACCCTTCAGTAGAGTGCAGCGTGACGAGGGGTTTAAATAAATGCTGCTGGATAGGTTAGATATCCACACAGAGGAAAAAAGATGCTTGACCTCTACCCCGGACCACACGCCTGTATCTGCTTCAGTGGACTCCGAGCATCGCCCGTCCTGACCAGAACACTGGCTCTCTGCATGTGAAATGCCGGGCTGGATGAATCACAAGCCGGAATCAAGTTTGCTGGGAGAAATATCAGCAACCTCAGATGTGCAGATGATACCACTCTAGTGGCAGAAAGCCAAGAGGAACTAAATAGCCTCTTGATGACAGTGAAAGAGGAGAGTGAAAAAGCTGGCTTAAAACTTAGCGTTCAAAAAGCTAAGATCATGGCATCCAGTCCCATCACTTCATAACAAACAGATGGGGAAGAAGTGGAAACAATGGCAGATTTTATTTTCTTGGACTCCAAAGTCACTGCAGACAGTGACTGCAGCCATGAAATTAACAGATGCTCGCTCCTTGGAAGGAAAGCTATGACAAACCTAGATAGCACATTAAAAAGTAGTGACTCACTTTGCTGACAAAGGTCTGTCTAATCAAAGCTATGGTTTTTCCAGTAGCTATGTATGAATGTGAGAGTTGGACCTTAAAGAAGGCTGAGTGCCGAAGAATTGATGCTTTTGAACTAGGGTGCTGGAGAAGACTCTTGAGAGTCCTTTGGACTGCAAAGAGATCAAACCAGTCAACTTTGAAGGAAATCAACCCTGGATATTCATTGGAAGGACTGATGCTGGAGCTGTAATACTTTGGCCATCTGATGGAATGAGCCGACTCATTGGAAAAGACCCTGATGCTGGGAAAGATTGAGGGCAGGAGGAGAAGGGGACGACAGAGAATGAGATGGTTGGATGGCGTCACTGACTCAATGGACATGAATTTGAGCAAACTCCAGGAGATAGTGAAGGACTGGAAAGCCTGGCGTGCTAAAGTCCATTGGGTGGCAAATAGCTGGACAGGACTTGGCGACTGAACAACAACATTCTCCCAGTCTTGCACTTTGAAGAACATAACCTTATGAAAAAATATGAGAACTTGGAATCGTAAAGCCACTTAAAGAGCATGCACAGACTCTGATGAGGAAGCCAAGGCGAATTTCAGAGGTGTCGATGGCTCCACATGAATGAAAATTTCGGCTGTGATGGTTGTCCTTTCAATAAAATGACAGTCCTTTATTCTGAAGTTTGCTCGCATAACTCCCCCCAGTCCAAGATGATCACAAGAGTGGGAAGATGAATTTTAGGCAACAGTCAATAAGAAAGTTCCAATTTCCTTTGGAGAAAAAGGAAAACATGTTTTGTTGTCCCCCGACAGTGAGATGGAAAAAAAAAAAAAAAAAACAAGGGAAAAGTCACCCCACGCTTTCCTTGTGGCCGTGGGCCCCCACCACCGAGGCGCCGCGAGGAAGTCGAAGGTTGACTGAGCAAAACATGTTTTCCTTGAGCAGGACGTCTGTAGGAACTGTTGGAATCAATTATTGGGAAACACAAAAATAAAACAGACTTCAGCCCATGGTAAACACTACCCCTTCTTTCTGGGATCAGGAAAACAAAGGTCAGGATTGGGGTCAGCCTGGAACAGTGGACCAACACTCCAGGAAGGAGGCCGAGATCCTGGCTTTGGTGAGACCTGGCGAGGCTGGAAGCCTTCCCCAGCCTCAGTTTACCCAGCTGCAAACCCACGATCCTGCGTCCATGTCCCAGAGCTGGGGGAGCTTACTGCTCAGTACGTGTGTACTTGGCTTCTGTTCCCTGCCAGACTGGGGGCTGGGCACTCGGAGATGCTGCTCCGGAAGCTCTGGCACGCACAGGGCCAGCCTCCCGGGCACATGGCCTTGGCAGGCATGCGGGGACCCGCGACCAGGAGGGCCCGTGCTTGGTGTCAACCTCTGTGTCCTACGGTCACCATGTGGAATTCTTCATTTTTGGACAGGAGGCACTGCATTTTCATTTTGCTCTGGGCCCCACAGCTGCATGGCTGCGCCTGGCTCTTTGCTTGTGCTCTGAGTGTGCCTGACCCCCAGGGTCCCCTCCACGGCTTGGCACAGACAGGGTGTTGATACATGGGGTTGAAATGAATGTCAGAAGAGAGGGTGGGGTTACAAATACTGCTCTGCTGCTGCCCCAGGTGTGTGCCCTGGTCACAGAGGATCCCTCCAACCCACATCCCTGCCACTGTTTTGGGGGAAATTATCTCCATCTTGTTTGGGAAGGTTCTGAGATAAGGGCCGTGGGAGAAGCATCAGCTGGGGTCACAGCCTTCTACTGTTCTTCTGTTTTCCTGAGCAACTCCCTGGGCCTCAGTTTCCTCATCTGTAAAATGGGTATAGTCATACCTGTCACACACAGTGCCTGTGGTGATTAAACATAATGTGTAAAGCACCCACAGCTCCACCAGTTTGAGGAGGCACCGAGCCCACGTCTGTGCAGGTGGGGGAGTGTCTGCATCCCGAAGGAGACAAATCCTCCTCGGTCTTTAAAAGTAAGTTTGACCAGACCCTGGAGCAAGGTCTGGACGCTGCTGCCTGTTCACTAGTGAAATGTGAACACTGTGTGTTTGTGAAAAGCTAAAAATTAGCCACACTATCCAGTCAGAGAGGGGTGGCGTATGGATTAGACCTCCACAAACACAAGCACATGTCTGCCTGCTCAGAGACTTCAGATCGTAACTGATGGCCTGTCCTGTGCCAGGCGCTTCTTCACTAATAATACTTAGTAATGATTCCTAATGATGTTGTTCAGGTGCTCACTCGTGTCCGACTCTGCAGCCCCATGGACTGCAGCACTCCAGGCTTCCCCGTTCCTTTACCGTCTCCTGGACTTTGCTCAGACTCACGTCCATCGAGTCAGTGATGCCATCCAACCATCTCATCCTCTGTCGCCCCCTTCTCCTCCCGCCTTCAATCTTTCCCAGCATCAGGGTCTTTTCCAAGGAGTCAGCTCTTCGCATCAGGTGGCCAGAGTATTGGAGCTGCAGCTTCAGCATCAGTCCTTCCAGTGAACATTCAGGGCTGATTTCCTGTAGGACGGACTGGCTAGACCTCCTTGCTGTCCTGGACAGTATCTACCATGCTGAGCACTTATGTGTCAACAGGCACCAGGCTAAGCACTGCAAGGCCATTGTCTTCCTTCGCCTCTCCTAGTGGGCATGTGGGGTGGGTGCTAGAAGTGCCCCCTCTTATAAAGGAGCGTGAACACCCAGTGGGACAAGGACTTGCTGGGGGCCCAGAGCTGGGAGGTGGGCCGAGCCTTGGGGCTCAGACCCCAGAGTGTGGTCCACACCGCAGCCCAAAGTCTGAGCTCAGACGGCGAGATCACGGGGATCCACCAGTCCACGTGCAGAAGGTCCCCTCCCTCATATGCCGTCCCCCGCCCCCCGGCCAGGGCCTCCCCTGAACTGGAGGGGGTCAGGCTCTAGCTAGCAGCCCCCCTGCCGGAGGGCAGCTAGGAGGAGTCTCCCGCAGGGCACCCTGTGTGTTGACCGCAGCCCCTGCTGGAAGGATGGAGACCCCGGCTGTGGTGTTCCCAGACTGAACCTGCTTTGTTTCTGTGTGTGTGGATTTCAGGTAGGAGAGGCTCATCCCCCAGAAACTGATGATGTGCACGGCAGGGAGTGACATTGCCTCCGGGTCCCTCCACCCAGGTGCACATGTGCTTGTTAAGCTAATTAATACAGCCTTTCCAGAGCCGCTGTCTCCCCGCCTTCTGCCACTGGCCAGCAGAGAGATGCAGCTCCCCTGCGGAGCTCCGGGGGCGGGGGGGGAAATAAACCCCAAGTCAGGCCATGTGGCTCATCAGAATGCCTCTTTTACAATCACCAGCCTCGCTGGTCTGTCAGGGAAGGTGACACCACCACCTTGGTCGTGCAGAGATGTCCTGCAAGGGGATGACAGCCCTGTGAAGACGTGAGCTCCCCGTCGCAGGGGGCAAGTCAGGAGCAGGCAGCTGTCAGGGGTTGGAGGTTGGAATCGACCACTTGGCAGGCCTTCTGGGGGCTCACCCAGTGTGGCGGGGCGGGGTTTGGACACACCCCTGCCCCCTCTGACGTTCTTGCACACTGCTGGGTTACTAATGGACAGGCTCCCGTCTGACGACCCAGTTGGAACCTCAGGCTCTGTGGCTGGAAAGGGTCTCTGTGCTCCTCCCAGCCTGGTCTCCACTCACAGGGGGGCCTCCACAGCCACAGTCCTGTGCTTCCCGAAGGAAGAACCTCCACCTCAACCCCAGGGACCCTTAGCTCACTGGGCCTGGAATGGGGTTTTGGAAGTCATCCTTGAACAGCCCAGAAAGCGCTTCAGACCAGGAGGTTTGCATCCCCTGGGTTAACCCAGTGATGTGGTCAATAGTAGTGGCCTGGACAAACCCTCGGAGGTTTTTCAGAAAGTCAGTCGCCTTTCCTTGTCCGTGTGCGAACAAGCTTTCGGAAGGGTAAGGAGAATGGCGCAGGCCCACTGGGTTTCCCTTCAACTCCACCCCTCCCAGCCGTGTGGTCTCAGGCTCAAGACTTTGCTTCTCTGAGCCTCAGTTTCCTCACCTGAAAAATAGAGAGAATGCTAGCTCCCTCCCAGTGCACTGGCCCCCAACACAGTCCTTGTGAAAATGAAAGCGGTAGGCACTCAGTCGTGTCCAACTCTTTGTGACCCCGTGGACTGTAGCCCGACAGGCTCCTCCGGCTGTGGGATTCTCCAGGTGAGAGGCCTGGAGTGGGCAGCCATGCCCTTCTCCAGGGGATCTTCCTCACTCGGGGATCAAACCCAGGTCTCCTGCATTACAGGCAGACTCTTTACTGTCTTAGCCAGCAGGGATGTCCCCAGCACAGTTCCGGTGACTGTCAGTTGCTGAACCAAGTCAGTTTCTTTACAGTTCAGTTCAGTCGCTCAGTCGTGTCCGACTCTTTGCGACCCCATGAACTGCAGCACGCCAGGCCTCCCTGTCCATCCCAGCTCCCGGAGTTCACCCAAACCCAAGTCCATCGAGTCGGTGATGCCATCCAACCATCTCATCCTCTGTCGTCCCCTTCTCCTCCTGCCCTCAATCTTTCCAAGCATCAGGGTCTTTTCAAATAAGTCAGCTCTTCACATCAGGTGGCCAAAGTATTGAAGTTTCAGCCTCAGCATCAGTCCTTCCAATGAACACCCAGGACTGATCTCCTTTAGGATGGACTGGTTGGATCTCCTTGCAGTCCAAGGGACTCTCAAGAGTCTTCTACAACACCACAGTTCGAAAGCATCAATTCTCGGTGCTCAGCTTTCTTCACAGTCCAACTCTCACATCCATACATGACCACTGGAAAAACCATAGCCTTGACTAGATGAATCTTTGTTGACAAAGTAATGTCCCTGCTTTTTAATATGCTGTCTAGGTTGGTCATGACTTTCCTTCCAAGGAGTAAGCTTCTTTTAATTTCATGGCTGCAATCACCATCTGCAGTGATTTTGGAGCCCAGAAAATAAAGTCAGCCACTGTTTCCACTGTTTCCCCATCTATTTCCCATGAAGTGATGGGGCCAGATGCCATGATCTTCGTTTTCTGAATGTTGAGCTTTAAGCCAACTTTTTCACTCTCCTCTTTCACTTTCATCAAGAGGCTTTTTAGTTCCTCTTCACTTTCTGCCATAAGGGTGGTGTCATCTGCATATCTGAGGTTATTGATATTTCTCCCGGCAATCTTGATTCCAGCTTGTGCTTCCTCCAGCCCAGCGTTTCTCATGGTGTACTCCGCATTTAAGTTAAATAAGCAGGGTGACAATATATAGCCTTGATGTACTCCTTTTCCTATTTGGAACCAGTCTGTTGTTCCACGTCCAGTTCTAACTGTTGCTTCCTGACCTGCATATAGGTTTCTCAAGAGGCAGATCAGGTGGTCTGGTATTCCCTTCTCTTGAAGGATTTTCCACAGTTTGTTGTGATCCACACAGTCAAAAGCTTTGGCATAGTCAATAAAGCAGAAGTAGATGTTTTTCTGGAACTCTCTTGCTTTTTCCATGATCCAGCAGATGTTGGCAATTTGATCTCTGGTTCCTCTGCCTTTTCTAAAACCAGCTTGAACATCTGGAAGTTCACGGTTCACGTATTGCTGAAGCCTGGCTTGGAGAATTTTGAGTGTTACTTTGCTAGCGTGTGAGATGAGTGCAATTGTGCGGTAGTTTGAGCATTCTTTGGCATTGCCTTTCTTTGGGATTGGAATGAAAACTGACCTTTTCCAGTCCTGTGGCCACTGCTGAGTTTTCCAAATGTGCTGGCATATTGAGTGCAGCACTTTCATAGCATCATATTTTAGGATTTGAAATAGCTCAACTGGAAATCCATCACCTCCACTAGCTTTGTTCATAGTGATGCTTTCTAAGGCCCACTTGACTTCACATTCCAGGGTGTCTGGCTCTAGGTGAGTGATCACACCATCGTGATTATCTTGGTTGTGAAGATGTTTTTTGTACAGTTCTTCTGTGTATTCTTGCCACCTCTTCTTAATATTTTCTGCTTCTGTTAGGTCCCTAACATTTCTGTCCTTTATTGAGCCCATCTTTGCATGAAATGTTCCCTTGGTATCTCTAATTTTCTTGAATGAAGAGATCTAGTCTTTCCCATTCTGTTGTTCTTCTCTATTTCTTTGCACTGATCACTGCTGAAGGCTTTCTTATCTCTCTTTGCTATTCCTTGGAACTCTGCATTCAATTGGGTATATCTTTCCTTTTCTCCTTTGCTTTTTGCCTCTCTTCTTTTCACAGCTATTTGTAAGGCCTCCCCAGACAGCCATTTTGCTTTTTTGCATTTCTTTTCCATGGGGATGGTCTTGCTCCCTGTCTCCTGTACAATGTCACAAACCTCCATCCATAGTTCATCAGGCACTCTGTCAGATCTAGTCCCTCAAATCTATTTCTCACTTCCACTGTATAGTCGTAAGGGATTTGATTTAGGTCATACTTGAATGGTCTGGTGGTTTTCCCTACTTTCTTCAGTTGAGGTCTGAATTTGGCAATAAGGAGCTCATGATCTGAGCCACAGTCAGCTCCTAGTCTTCTTTTCACTGACTGTATAGAGCTTCTCCATCTTTGGCTGCAAAGAATAGAATCAATCTGATTTCGGTGTTGACCATCTGGTGATGTCCATGTGTAGAGTCTTCTCTTGTGATGTTGGAAGAAGGTGTTTGCTATGACCAGTGCGTTCTCTTGGCAGAACTCTATTAGCCTTTGCCCTGCTTCATTCTGTACTCCAAGGCCAAATTTGCCTGTTACTCCAGGTGTTTCTTGACTTCCTACTTTTGCATTTCTTTACAGGGCAGACATTTAACCCTAGGTCCCCTCACCTCCCACCAGCTCTTCTTGAGAGCTGCTTTCCGGGTGAGACACGTGTCTTCAGACTGTGATGGTGAGCAGGCCCGGGAAGGGGGCCCTCTGTCGCTGTCGTCCTTAGGTGTGCCACAGGCATGGGAGCAGCAGGCTGCGTGCCCTGCCAGGCTCTGCCCCAGGCGCCCTGTCCTCGCGGAGGGATGGTCCAGGTGGGGAGGTGGACGCCACACAGGGAGACAAGTGAAGTCCTGAGACCGTCTCAGATGTGGGTGAGTGTGGGCGGAGACGGGACACGGGTGAGGTGTCAGTGAGGGATGCGCCTGTGAAGAGGGGCCACGGCAGACCTGAGGGGTGGCTGGGGGTGGGGTAGGGGGTCCACCCACCCCTGTGCTGAGGGTTTAGGAAGGCACTTTATTTTCTTTTTACCATTAGCTTAGTCATTCTTTCTTGGACCGACCGTGACTTACTCTGAAATCATTCACATTTCTTTCTTTTTTTTTAATAAATGTATTTGTTTTTAACTGGAGGAGGGTTGCTTTCCAGTGTTGTCTGGGTCTCTGCCATGCATCAGCGTGAGTTAGCCACAGGTGCAGGTATGTGCCCTCAGTCTTGAGCCCCTCTCCCACCTCCCTCCCCACCCCACCCTCTAGGTTGTCACAGGGGTTGAGCTCCCTGCTCACACAGCAAATTCCCCAGAACAGACGCAGCAGGGGAAGGACAGGGAGGGATAAACTGGGAGGGGAACACTGAAGCATACACATCATCATATGGGAAGGCGCTTTGTTGGTGGTGGTGGTTGTGTGGGTTGCTCAGTCGTGTCCGACTCTTTGCGACCCCATGGACTACAGCCCACCAGGCTTCTCTATCCACGGGATTCTCCAGGCGTGGATACTGGAGCGGGTTGCCATGCCCTCCTCCTGGGAAGGCACTTTAGAGAGCAGGAGAAGTCCCAGGGGCCAGAGGGGGCCAGGCTGGGTCTGGGGGGCAGGGGAAGGCCAGTGTGGCCAAGTCAGGGCGGGGGGGACGGGGCAGGGAGTGCGGGGGCCGGAGGTCACAGCGAGTGCCACACTGGACCTCCTGAGGCGGCCTTGGGCATCCGAGGCAGGGAGGGCGGGTGTGCCCTGGTGGGTCACCAAGGAGAGGGCTGCCCCCCAGCCCCAGTGCAGACAGCCTCTCCCCAAGACTCAGGGCTCTCCGGGGTCCCAGGGCAAGGGCCCCCAGGAAACGCTGTCACTCGGGGTGGCCCCTCCAGCCAGAGGCAGATCTTTAAACACGCAGACGGGCCCTGCCTGCCTCACCTGCCTGGCTCTGGGGACAGACCTGGCTCCCTGCTGCCCCCTGGCCCTCCCGCGGGCCTCAGTGTTCCCAGGCGGCACAGCTGCCACCCCGCCGCCCCCACAGCACCGGCCATTCCCCGTGGGTCTCAGGTCTGCACGGACGTGTGGGCCTTGACCACCCCCGCCCCCCGTGTACACACTCAGCCTGCAAGGCAGGAGCTTAGTGCTGTCGCCACATCCGGGGCCTGGAACAGCACGAGTGCGCGTGTGCGAGACGAACAGGTATCGCAGACCTGAGCTGTGGCCCGTTTCACAGGTAGAGAAACCGAGGCTGGCAGGCTCAGCTGCCGGCCCCGCCCCGCCAGGAGCCCAGCCAGCCCAGAGCCAAGCTTCAGCGGAGCCCGCCGACCTCTGACCCCGCCGTGTGACCTGCTGCACTCGACTCGCCCTCGGAGTTAAGAACCTCCACGTTGCCATCCATCCAATGGGTATGAAGTCCCGGCCCGGGCCCCTGCCCCCGCCCCCGCGTGCTGGTGAGACTTGGAGGGTGTGACCTTCGCAGCGCCACCCCCATGAGGGGCTGGTGCGAAGGGGCCTCCACCAGGCCGGACCTCAGAAGGGTTAACCTGGCCTCTTTGTCCCACGGTTGCCATGGGGATAGTTCCTGTCCTTCAGGAAGCAGGGAGAGCAGTTTCCTGTTTTGAAGAAGGCTCGAGGGCTGTTTTCCTCCAATCAGCCTGCCCAGAGAGGGGCAGGAAGCCTAGGGCCGGGCCACCCCTGCCGCTGGGTGTGTGGTGGAGCCATGCCCACGCCCAGCCGGCCAGGAGGGGCCTCGTGGAAATGCGACCTCGGGAAAAAGCCAACGGGGCAGCAGGAAGGAAAAAAAAAAATGGCTGTCCGGAAGAGGGCGGTCACTTCCTCCACAGACCTTGGATCCCACCCAGTGGTGATAAAAACTCTTGAGTGGCCCTGCCCGGCCCGGACTCCGCTGCCCCCCACGCTCAGCCCTTCCTCGGGGCGTCAGAAGCCCGCTGGACAAAGGCCTTCGAGTTCCCTGCTTGTCCCCCTCAGCTATGTGCATCCCGGACGCATCAGCCCCATGGGGCTCCCGGCGGCCCCCAGTTCCTACTCGCACCCTGTGCGGCAGCTCTCTCCTGCTCCAATCTGCTTGTGTGATTTTTTTTTCAGGGTGCAGAGCAAAGCCTGCCTCCTCCTGGAAGGCTTCTTTGCATGCGTTTGACAGCATGCATGAACTTAGACCTAATCTCTCTCGGGGGACCTGCTCCCAGCCACTGTCGGTCACCCTGCCTCCAGGCTTGCCCCTCTGGCTCCTCTCCCACTCTGGCTACCACACAGGTCTGGCCCTGTCACCCCTCCCTCCCCTATAAACACTCTAAGCCTTCCTGTCACCTGCAGCATACAGTCCAGAGTCTCTGGCTGACCACTGGAGAGCTTGCCCCAGGCCTGCCCTCTTCCATCCCCACAGGCTGTATCCCCACCTGGAATGGCAACCTTACCCCTCCCCTGTAAACGCTGCTTGGTCTTTAAAGCGCAGCTCCTTGTCACCAGCCCTTCCCCAGCCCCACGGTCCAACTCAGTCCTCTGCCTTCACCCCCAGCTCTACTGTGCCACGGTGAGCTGACCCAAGCCCGTTTCTCAGAGCAAACCACGAGCTCTTCAAGTACAGGAAAGGGAAGAGAGAGGGGAACTCATCCTTCAACCCTCCCCACGACCCGAGAGAAAGGTCTCCTTGTTCCCATTTTACAGAGGGCAAAATCGAGGTGCACGGAGTCGAGGTATCCCCCCCACCCCAAGGCCACAGAGTCAGTGACTGGTGAAACTAGGGGCCTTCAGGATGCCCCCTCCTCCCTGGCTTCGAGCTTAGCCCGGTGTGTGGGGGGTGGGGGTGGGGGCTGATCTCGGGCGCAGGAAGGGAGGGGCGGCCTTGCCAAGCTGAGTCCCCCCCAGGGAAATGTCCGGCTCAGACCTGGTCGCCCCTGGAGCCAAGAAGGCAACTCAGTTACTTTCCAGGGGGAGATAAGCCCTGAAGCTGATGCTGTCGAGGCCACGGGGTTGTGGGGCAAGCAGCCGAAGAGGCTGAAGAGGCGGCAGGGCCCGGCGTTGCTTCCTGTTGAATACCACGCACAAGGCGTGCCCGCCCGTGTAGAACCCGGGAATCCAGGGGTGTCTGCTATAGAGAGGGCTGTGAAGGTGGCTGGCCCACGCCCCAGCTTTATGCCAGCACTCCCATCTCGGCCAGAAACAAAACCCCGGGCTGGAGCAGGAAGCTGGGCCCCGGCTCCCCCACCCATGCTCCTGGGGGGCCCCGCGTTGCTGCGTCTCACCGGTCTTGTTATACAGAGGCTGCTCAATAAGTGCTCCCTCCCATCCTTCTTCTGCGCTGATTGTGGGGCGTGCCTGTCCCCCGTTCCCCGTGTACTTTGTTTGGGAGCATTTGGACACCAACTATGTCATACGTGTTCTAAATGATTAATGATCATTTCTGGAGCACCTCCCGTCTCCCCTTCCCCGCTCCTGAACGCTTTAGATAATTTATCTCCTTTTATGACCAGACACCATTATCATGTCCCTGACAGGGTGGCAGAAGTGGGTAGGAAAGCCGGCCAGGGTGCAGTCCCCACGACTCACTAGCTGCGCACCTCCGGGCGATCGCCTTGGCCTCTCTATGCCTTGGTAGCCTCCTCGTAGCCCGGGGCTCATAACGTTGCCTACTTCATAGGCTTCTTGAGAAAAGTGAATGAGCTACCGAGACACCAAATAAGTGAAGAGACTTATGTGCGTGTGTGCAGAGTTGCTTCAGTTGTGTCCGAGTCTTTGCGACCCCATGGACTGTAGCCCCCAGGGCTCCTCTGTCCATGGGATTCTGCAGGCCGGAGTACTGGAGTGGGGTGCCACGCCCTCCCCCAGGAGATCTTCCGGACCCAGGGAGGGAACCCGCATCTCCTGTGTGCCCTGTAATGGTAGCACTAGTGCCGCTTACTGAGCGCTCAGCAACAGCTATCAGAGGGGACACCGAGGCTGGGACCTGCCCTCCCGCCCAGGTCAGTCCAGCATGGCTGATGACCGCCGAGCCCTACCGCCTGTCTGGGATGCTTGGCCGTGGAGCTCGCACCGCCTGGGTGCTCCCTGTTTCCACACATCCAGCTTCGGTGCTGGCTCTGCTTTTCGCCGAGGCTGCAGGCAGGCGGGAGCAAGGAGCTGGATTTCAGCGGCCACCTAAGTTGTGTGCTGGGCACCACGGGGTTCCGACTTGGGCCTTGGATGTCAGGAGGTGTGGCTCCCAGCTTTGGAATCCCCTGACTCACCATATTTTTCCCGCTGGGCCTCAGTTTCCCAGCCCATCAAGTGGGCGTAAAACCTACCATGAATGGGTCATGTCTGCTGAGTTCTGCTGAGAGCAGGAAGTAAAATTGTGAATGATTTCAGAAAGGTGAAATCTAGGCAGCCTTTGTGCCCATCTCAGAGACAGCAGCACACCCTGGTAGTTAAGAACATGTTTTCAGGGTGAAGCGGGTGGGAGTTCTGGCTGCACCGGAAGGGCCGGTCAGTTCGCCAGCCTGGGCCTCAGTTTTCCCATGTGTGAAATGGACAGATAATAAACCCTTTACAGGGTTCCTGGGAAGAATATGTGCACGAAAGGCTCAAAACCAGAGCGAGGGTGGTCATCACCGCCACACTGTATGTGCCCCCATTCCTGAGCTCCGAGAGCAGTTATGGCTCAGTTCCACGCAGACTAAGCAAGTCCAGCCACCAGTCTTAGCTCCGGATGTTTGTAAAGCCCTCTGGTCTCTCCCATCCATTTTCTCGTATTAGGAAAAGCAAACAAAGCAGTAAGCGTTTTAACTTCGCAGCCCGTCACTCCACACCGCCGTGTGGCTTCAGCTAAACAAGTGCAGACCTGGGTTGGTTTTCTTTTTTTTCCCCCAACTGCCCGTGGTGCTACGATCTCTTTAAAGTAGACTTTGCTTAGTCTCAAATCCCAAATTCAACAGTCGTGACAAGGTCTTAGCCAAGCACCAAGGTCTCTTCCTGCCCTCCTTTCTCCCTTCCGCAGGCCCTACAGCGAAGGGTAAGTTGGCCATCAGCCGAGTTATCTGAGCTTTCTGCTCCTGCCTCAGGGGTGGGGCTGGGGGTGGGGGTCCTTGGTTCTTTGGGTTTTACTGCTAGTTCTCAGAAACGATCTCAGCTTTTAAAACGTATTTTCCTCTTGGATCAAATATCGCAGTGATTGCTCCACTCCCTGCTTCGCACCCATATTCAAGTGGACGCCTCCCTCCCTCCGCAGCACACCTCCATCACACCTCACCACCTCCATCACCTTCTCTACCGCGTCCACACAGGGATCCATACAGTTTATGAAGAGCCTGTCTTAAGTAACACAAAGTCTGCCAGCACTGTCCCATTTCAGAGGCAAAAGAATTTCCCCACAAAAGGCCAGAGGCTTAAGGACTTGGTGGCAGTTCAGAGGCGAATAAGTCCTTTGAAAGGGTCAAATTCATTTCTGAATCTGGAGAAACAGGGAGATACACCCTGGAACCCTTGCCTGAAAGTGTGCATAATCCGATTCTGAACTGTGGGGTTAAAAGATGGAAAAATCAAACCCTACAGACCTGGTTAGGTGTATGAACGTGCTTGGTGAGTGCGAAAACACTATATAAGATTTTTCATCGTGATTGGGGGAAACATGTATTGATTGATTCCTGTCTTCACTGTGTGGGCACTGAACACCTTCTCTGTGTCAGGCATCAACTGGCTCATGAAACAATTCAAATCACACCTTCGTACAGGTTATATATATTTGAGTGAGCACCTAATAGGCACCAGGGGCCTTCCCTGGTGGCTCAGCAGTAAAAAATCCGCCTGCAACACAGGAAGACTTGGGTTTGATCCCTGGGTCAGTAAGATCCCCTGGAGGAGGAAATGGCAACCCGTTACTGGTATACAGCTCCAGTATTCTTGCCTGGAGAATCCTATGGACAGGGAGCCTGACGAGCTGCAGTCCACGGGGTAGCAAAGAGCCAGACACGATGGAGACAACAGTATGCACCTGGAGTTCTGCTGGGTGCTGGCCCCGAGATTTCTAGAAACCTGCCAACCTCCTGATTATTAATAAGGAGACAGAGGTCAGAGAATTAAGTTCTCACTGCGATGAGAACCTAGGGAAGTCTTCTCTGCTTCTCTGGACTTTGGCAGCACATCTAGCCAAAAAGTAATGGATCGAGTTATCCAGGGCAGGGTTTCTCCAGAGGGATGAACAGATTACCTAGAGAGCTTGTTAAAATGCAGCCTGTGGTTCAGTGGGGCTGGGCTGGGGTCTGAAACTCTGCGTTCTTAAGAAGCACCTGAGTGCCACTGCGGGGCTCCATGGACGTCGCTCAGAGCAGTGAGGTTTCATCTATGCAATAAAAGTATCTATGCAATAAAAGTATCTGGTTCTCTGGACCAAAGGCTGGACCACAGGCATCTAGGTTCAGGGAGGATAGTCACGGCTGCAAAAAGCTTCATGTCCATTTGGAATTCTGCCTCCTCGCAAGCTCCCAGCACAGCTGGTCAAAGTCACAAAAATTCTAGTCTCTGCCACTTTCAGTCCCAGAAAATCCCAAACAACTGTCCGAACCTCTGTCCCAGGCCTTTATTTCTGTGGACAACACATAACTTGTGAAGACCTACTAAGTTCTGGGTTCTATATTAGACACCAGGGCTGCAGGGGTTGGCAGAGTAGACACAGGCCGTGCTCTGGAGCCATCACCCTGGCAAGGGGTCATTTCTGGGCCTTTACTCCCCACGTGAGGGACAGGAAGGCACATAGTGGATATACTGGCTAAATTGCCTGGTGGTTGGTGGTTTACTTGCTAACTTGTGTCCAACTCCCGTGACCTTATGGACTATAGCCTGCCAGGCACCTCTCCCGTGGGATTCTCCAGGCCAGAATACTGGAGTGGGTAGCCATTCCCTTCTCCAGGAGATCTTCCCCACCTAGGGATTGAACTCGGGTCTCCCTCATTGCAGGTGGATGCTATACCTTCTGAGCCACCACGGAAGCCTGCTAAATTGCCAAGCTGCCGCACCCGTGAGCTCCTTCCACAGGCTGGGTCTGCCGTTGGCCTGGACTCTGGCACACACTAGGGTCACAACCAAACTACTCCATGACCAAGCCACAGCTTGAGCCGTCTGGAGATACAGACGTGGAGCAACCAGGGGGGAAGAATTTTGCTACCAGCTTCATAAGGTTGTGGGGCGACTTAAATGAGTCAACGTGCAGATACCGAGCTTAACACTTTTCGGGGCACACAGCAGGTGCTCCGTAAGGGCTGACTGCCAGTTATATACGAGACAGCTTCCAACAGCTGATAGAAGGAAGCCTTGATATGACATTCAAAACACCCCGCTGTCTGTGCCTCTTAACAGATGCGGCCTCCCTTTCACCCTGCCTGGCCGAACTCCTCCTGGCTCTTCCATGAGGTGGTGTCTTCTCACACCTCTAAGTCTGTGCCCAAGCTACTCCCTCCATCTGAGAAGTTTTGTTTTTTTTTTGCTGGTACCCTCTTCATTCAGGGGCCACCTCTAAGTTCCCCCAAGTTCCTCTGCACAACTGTCCCCATCCTAGGGCTTGTCCAGGGAAACAGAATTGCCTGTTTGCGCGGCCAATCGGACAGGGGCTCAAGGGTAAAGGCTTGCGTCATCCGCCTCTGCCAGCGCCAGGCCCGGGTCCCAGCGAGGTGCTGGCCAGTTTGCGCTGAGCAGACAAAGGCTCCTCCTTACCGGGTCTCTCTTTCCAAGTCACTGCCTCAGGGAGGCCTTCCTTGATCACCTGTTCTGTCCTCCAGAGGTGGTCAAACTAGCTTGCATCAGAAAGATTTCTTAGGGGATTTCTGAGTCAGTAAGTCTGGGGCGGGCCCTAAGAATTCGCACTTTTAAAATTCCAGCGCTGATCGGCTCACTTCGCGCCCTCCTGTTCTGCAACGCCCCCCCCACCCCGGTTTATCTCCCTCAGGGCACTCGTAACTCTGAAATGTTTATTGCTTATTTGTCTTGGGTCGCCACAGACCTCCCATCTAAACTCCAGGAGGGGGAAGAATTTGGGGTTGTCCTGCGCACAGCACGGCACGGTGCTGGGCCCGGGACTGAATGAATGAAAGCCCGAGATTGAGAATCAAGTGAGAGATGGTCCGCTGGGCGAAGGGACCCCTAGAAGCCCAACTCGCCGCTTCACCGCGCCCCCCGTCCTAGTCCCTGGAACCTCGCGCAGCTGCCTGAGGCCCCACGCCACGGCCCCTTTAAATGTGCGCGGGGACGCCTCGCCCCTGGGCTCCCTCGATCCCTGACGGAGCAGAACGGAGAAATAAAAAAAGCCTTCCTCTCGGAGAGCCGGAGGAAACGTCTCGGAGGGGGCGGAGGCGCAGCGGCGGCCCCGGCAGAGGCGCGGCGGCCGGAGCGCAGCGCGCGCGGAGCCGGGCGCCCGGAGCGGACACGACGCCGCGCGCCGGCCCGGCCCCCGCCGCCCGCCCGCGCGCCCGCGGCCCCGGCCCCGCCCCCCGAGGCTCGCGCCCCCCGGCCCCGCGCGCCGCGCCGCGGCCTGAGCGAGCGCGCCGCCGGGCCCCGCGCCCCGACCGCGCCCCCGCGGCGCTCGCCGGCCCCGCCCCGCCCCGGAGGCCCGCGCCCCGCGCCCCCACTGGCCCTGCGCGCCGCGCGGAGTCCGGCGCGCGCCGGGGGCGGGGCAGGCGCCGGGGGGGCGCGGGCCCCGCGGGGCGGCCATGGAGTGAGGCGGCGCGCGGACTCGCGCTCGGACGGACGGAGGCACCGACGGGCGGCCCCGGGCTCCGCGCGCTGGAAGATGAACAGAGCAGGTAGGCGGCTCCGCGGGGCCCGCGCGCCAAGGGGCCCCGTCCGGCGCTCCAAGTTGCAGCCCGCGAGGCGCTCCGGAGCGAGCTGCCCAGAAAGCCCCCGACCTTCCGCCTCGGCCGAGGGACGGGCGGGTCCTGAGGAGGCCGAGCGCGTCGGGGGCTCTCAGCCCCGTCCGGGACGCCCCACCTCGGGGACGCCCCCTCGGTCTCGGCGAGGCCGCACCCCGGCCCCGGTAGGCCGCCTCCGGCTCGCACCGCGGCCCGCGGCTTGGGGGTCCGCTCGCGACGGGGAGGAACGCTCCCTTCGCAGAAGCGCCTTGGGCGCGCCCCTGAAAGCTCCCTCCTGCTCCTTGGGGTCCCCTTCCGGCTCTCGCTGGCCCCCCAGAGGCCCTCGTGGCCCCCCGGGTCCGGCTGCGCTCTCCCCCCGCCGGCGTCTACGCCTGCTGCCTCCCGCGTGCGCGGCGCGCCCTCGGCGGCTTCTCGCGCCTCTCCGGCTCCCGGAGCCCCCCCAGACTTGGAGCTCGCTCCCCGGTGGAATTGCAAAGCCCTCGATGACCACACCCCGCCCCGGCCCCCGCAGCGGCGCGCCCGCATGCCCTGCGGGGCCCTGGCGCGGCCCCCGCTTTGTGGCCCGGGGACGGCTCTCCAGGCGTCCCCCCCAGCCCTCGCGTCCCTGCCCGGAGACTCTGCCTCTGCCCGGTCGGGGCGCCCGTGAAGGCCCGACTGCGCTCGACGGTACAGAGCGGTCCCCTCCGAGGAGTGCGGTGTAGCCGACTTACTGACTGAGACCCAGAGATGGGCGGTGCCTGGCCCCAGTTCTCGGGGTCCTGACTCCTCCGCGGGGAGGGCAGAAAGTTGCCTCCAAGAGGCGAGTTTACGGGGAGGCAGCCGTCCCAGCTGAGTTCACTTGCCTGCCGAGGAGCGGTTATCGCTTTTTTCATATATTTTTTTCTTCTCATAGAATTTAGCAGAAGGCAGCTCCCTCGCCGACCAACACCCTTGTCCGAATCCGAACTCCAAAACACACATCCCTAAAGAAACAGGAAGCCACCATTTTGGCTGTCTTAGAATCATATCCTGCTGCCCTGGGTGGGTGTACAAAAGTGTGTGTGTGTGTGTGTCTGTGCGTTGTGGGCTTTTCCTTTCTCAAGTGCTTTTAAGGAATAAAATCTTTGTCTGAAGAGTGAGGTGCGGGTGGGGGACGTTTGGCTCATTCATCTGACAAAGGGGACACTTGGGGGCCTAGGAACGCGGTGGCCGCCTCCCTGTGTCCAGGCCCTGCTGTGGCTGGGCGTGGACACACCTGGACCCTGAGCGAGTGTTGGTCGCGGAGTACGGGGCTGGGGGTGGGGGCGGGGTGCCACCTTGGAGGAGTAGGAAGACCGGAGGCGGATCCCAGTGCCCAGCCAGCCCCCTCCTTCTAGGAAGGAGGTGGCCTGCTGCTGGATCTAGCGGGACAGAGCCAGGCTAAGTCTTTCCTACACGCCTAATAAAACTCGCTGGAAAACAATGGTGAGAGCCCCGTGCGGTTTTCCCACGTTTCCCTGCACGAGACTTGGGCAAGCCCTCCATTCTCCGAGACTCCGGGGTTTGGAGTGAGCTAGAAAACGCTTAGCGGCAGGTTTGGTCCCAGGAAATCTCAGCACTTACCGCCCTTGGGTTCCAGCATCCTGTAATTTGCATCTAGCGTAAATCTGGTTATTCTGTGTGATAGCAGTCATCGACCTTATGTACTGTGATATGTATGTGTTTGGCTCTGAATTTCTTGATCATGCAGCAGAATGGTTCACAGACTCCGGGGGACTGAACCCCATAACCACCCTAGGCTTAGTCATTTGACCTTAAGCAGGCTACTTAACCTCTCAGTGTCTATTTCTTCATCTTGAAAATGGGGATAATAAGATCTTTGTTGTTGAGGCCTCATAATTAAACAAAGCTTGTTAGGTGCCTAGCACAGTGCCTGTCACCTTATGTTGCTGTTATTTAGTTGCCGAGTCGTATCCGACTGACTCCTCATGACCCCATGGACTGTAGCCCGCCAGGTTCCTCTGTCCATGGGATTTCCCAAGCAAGAATACCCGGGTGGGTTGCCATTTCCTCCTCCAAGGGATCTTCCTGACCCAGAGATGGAACCCAACTCTCCTGCATTGCAGGGGGATTCTTTACCACTGAGCCACCTGGAAAGCCCCCATCACATTATATGTGACCAACAAATTACTAGTTAATATTGACCCAGACTCTGCTCTTGAGTGTTTTACGCTTGTGTCAGTTCGGTTTTCAGTGACCCCATCATGAGCACTGTTGCCATTGTGATTTTATAGATGGGAAAATTGAGCTGCAGGGATTTTATGGTTGCTGACCTAACAAGGAGTTGAGACAGAGTTGAAACAGAGTGTCCAGCTTGAGAGCCTGCTTTATGTATCCGGTACGTAGCACATAGTAGGTTCACAGGAAATGTTTGCCAGTTGACTGTTAGGTACCTTATGTGGGGTTTTTTGCCTTGAACTTCTCAACAGCATTATGAAAAAAGTGGGATATTTCTTCCATTTTACCTAGAAAGAAACTGAGGCTCAGAGAGGCACAGTGACGTGCCTGAGATCACACAGCGGATGTGTGGCGGAGCTGGGGTTGGGGTCAGGTCTGTCCGAGCCGTGCCTTTCCCACGTGAGTCGTGGGTCCCACACCTGTCGTGGGTCGCTGGACTCACCTGACCGCAGCCTCATTAGAAATCATTAGGCTTGACTTGGACATTCCAGCAGGCATCCAGGAATGAAATGTAAATTAAGATGCAATTGGAAGGTGAAATTGGAAGGTAATTACTCTTGGAACACACGGTTATGAGAGTTCCAAAGGGAGAACGGTGAACTGCAGTTGCAACAGATGCAGGGGCCCAAGGTGGGGATGTCAGGGAACACCATCAGAAAAGCCGCAGTTTAAAAGACTGTTGTCAGCCAGAGCAGACGGCACTTACTGATTGCTCGGTGCAGTCCCCTCACCCTGCAGATGTGGAAACTGAGGCTCAAGGACAGGAGGGCTCTTGCCCAAGGTGTCCCTTCAACTCCTGGCAGAGGCAGCCATGGAGATCAGAGCTCCAACTCGCAGTCCAGAGCTCCTCCGAGTACCCCCCTCATTTAACCTCTGCATAGCTGACAAGGGAGGCTTCCCTGGGGGCTCAGCTGGTAAAGAATCCGCCTGCAGTGCAGGAGACCCCGGTTCGATTCCTGGGTCAGGAAGATCCCCTGGAGAAGGGATAGGCTACCCACTCCAGTATTCTTGGGCTTCCCTGGTGGCTCAGCTGGTAAAGAATCTGCCAGCAATGCGGGAGACCTGGGTTTGATCCCTGGGTTGGGAAGATCCCCTGGAGAAGGGAACGGCTACCAGCAGCATGAATTTGTGAGTGGCAGATATTTAATTAAAACAGAAAATATAAACTGGTACCAGGGAGGCTGGCTGGCTGCGGATGATTTCTGTCTCCAGAGGCTGTGAAAAATCTCTTCTTCCTGTTGCTGTGTCTCCCCACCTGCCACCCCCGCCCTCAGTCAACTCTTGGCATCTTGATTCACAAGCTATTCTGCATTCAGGTCATCCTCAGGGGTAGCGCATTGCCAGGAGGTCGTGGGCACTGGGACCTCAGGGTGGCGAGGGTGTGCCCCCCAGGCTGTGTGTTTCGGGGAGAGAGAAGGTCCATCCATGCTTGGTTCTTGCTCTGGTTGTTCAGTTGCTCAGTCGTGTCCGACCCTGCGACCCCATGGGCTGCAACACACCAGGCCTCCCTGTCCTTCACCACCCCCTAAAATTTGCCCAGACTCATGTCGGTTGAGTCGGTGATGCCATCCAACCAAGTTATACTCCGTCACCCCCTTCTCCTCGTGCCCTCAATCTTTCCCAGCTTCAGGGTCTTTGCTGATGAGTCGGCTTGTCACATCAGATGGCCAAAGTGTTGGAGCTTCAGCTTCAGCATCTGTCCTTCCAATGAATATTCAGGACTGATTTCCTTTAGGAAGGACTGGTTGAATCTCCTTGCAGTTCACGGGACTCTCAAGAGTCTTCTCCAGCACCACAATTTGAAAGCATCCATTCTTTGGCCCTCAGTCTTGTTTATGGTCCACCTCTCACATCCGTCCTTGGCTGCTGGGTTCTAGAGAGTCAGAAAGTTACACTGAACCCAGAGGAGGAAGCCCCTGCTCTGATTTATCCTGTTATTAATCCACCCCCGCCATGTTCTAAAGCTCAGCCAGACTGGACTCTTGGCCATATTTCCAAAGGCCTTGCATCTGACTGCCTCTGGGCCTTTGCACGCTCTGTGCCTCTGCCTGGAACACCTAACCTCCTTTTTTTAAATTTTTATTTTATATTGGAGCATAGTTGATGTACAGTGTTGTGTTAGTTTCAGCTGTACAGCAAAATGATTCTGTTATATATATATATTGGGTTGGCAAAAAAATTTGTCCACGTTTTTTCATAACATTTTTGACCATATATATGGAATATATATAGGAACTTCCCCAGATTCTTTATATAAAGAATCTGCCTGAGATGTAGGAGACATGGTTTGATCCCTGAGTTGGCAAAATCCCCTGGAGGAGGGCATGGCAAGGCAACCCACTCCGCTCTTCTTGCCTGGAGAATCCCATGGACAGAGGAGCTTGGCAGGCTTCATGGGGTCGCAAAGAGACACGATCGAAGTGACTGAACATGCTCAAATATTTATATATATGTATTATATATATTCTTTTTTAGACTGTCTTCCCGTTTAGGTTATTATAGAATCTGGAGTAGAGCTCCCTATGCCGTACAGTAGGCCCTTGTTGATTCTCTTTCTTACATATAGTAGAATGAACCTGTTAGTTCCAAATTCTTAATTTATTCCTCTCCCCCACCACAATCATAAATGTCTTCCCTAAATCTGTGAATCGGTTTCTGTCTTGTAAATAAGCTCATTCATATTACTTTTTTAGATTTAGATGAAAGTGTGAAAGTGAAAGTCGCTCAGTTGTGTCTGACTCTGCAACCCCATGGACTACACAGTCCTTGGAATTCTCCAGGCCCGAATACTGGAGTGGGTAGCCTTTCCCTTCTCCATGGAACCCGGGTGCCCCGCATTGCAGGTGGATTCTTCACCAGCTGAGCCACAAGGGAAGCTTAGATTTGGGTGTCATACAGCGTTTGTCTCTCCCTGTCCGATTGACTTCACATGGCTTGCTGATCTCCAGGTCCATCCGTGTTGTTGCAGATGGCATGAGTTCATTCCTTTTTCTGGCCAAGTAATATTCCACTGTCTATATCTTCATTATCCACTGCTCTGGGCTTGCTTCCGTGCCTTAGTGGGTGTAGCTAGTGCTGCAGTGAACTCTGGGGTGCATGTAGGTTTTCTCCAGATACGTGCACAGGCGTAGGATTGCTGGGTCATATCCAACTTCATTTTTTTTTTTTTAATGATGAAAGTTGTCCCTGTCCTTCAGCAGGCACCCTGGTGTATCTGCCCCCTGCGCCTCCTCTGGGCAGCACTGGTCTGAGACCCAGGTAACCTGGCCCTGTGTGCAGGAGCTCTGTGTGATTCCTCCTTGGGAGGAAGGAGAGCTGGGGGCTGTCCCCCATCCTCTTCTCGCCTCCTGCGTCCCAGCTCCTTCACCGGCTCCTTCTCAGAGCCTTGGGGCCGGTGGGGCTCCGTCCCGGGCTCCACTCTCATCTCTGCCCCCCACTCAGTCTCTTGGTGATTTCACCCGGCTCGTGCCCTGATCCCATCTCTGTGATGGCTGCCTCCAGCCAGGAACCCAGGCTGGTCCATCCAAGAGCCCACTGACCGCTCCTTCCAGGGCTGTGATGGGGAAGTCGGAGGCAACAGGTGCAGATGAAAGCTCTGGTTTCCTCCCGCGACACCTGCAGCCTTCCCCGGTTCAGCTGGTGGCAGCTTCGCCCTGCTGGTTGCTGTGACTCAAAACCTTCGCGTTGCCCGTGATTATTCTTTCTCTCACACCCCACATCCAAACTGTCTGTAAATCCCACCAGCTCTATCTTCATCTTCAGAATCTGATCTTTCTCTTTCTTTCTTTTTAACCGCTTCCTTGGCCGCAGCCTGATCCAAGCCTCCATCCTCTCTGGCCTGCATCATTCTCGCCGGTGGCCCCTCCCTGGCCTCCCCGATTTCACGCTCAGCACTGCTGCCGCCTTCAGCACACTAGCTGGAGTGGGCTTGGCCTCCTGCTCAGGGCCAGCTTGTCATCGACACTCTGGCCAGGACCCCTCTGCCCTCATCTCCTGTCCCTGCTTCGCTGCCTCACTCTGTTCCCACCGCTCAGACGTCCTTGGACACGCCAGGTGAGCCCTGAATCCCCTCGCCTTTTTCAGGTCTTCACTCTGATGTCCTCTCATTGAGACCCATCCTGGTCTCTCTGTTTAAAGTTGCAAGCTCCTCATCTTTCCTCCAAATTCCTCCTAACTCCTGATCTTTTTCTGTGGACTTCATGATCATCTCACATATGATGGCTAACAAACTTAGGCTTTTTATCACTTATCTCCCACCGCTACAGTGTAAAGGCCAGGAGGAATGTGGTCTTTGTTTGGTTTATTGATGTATCCAGAGGGTCTGGAGGAGGGCCTAGGAGATGCTAGGTGCTCCATCAATAACTGATGTCGTGGAGCTGGATGGGAGCGGAGGAAAGCCAGTCATTCACTCTGTGGTCCTCAGTCCTTCTGACTCAGCCTTATGGGAATTTCTCACTTGGTTCGCTGTCCCTGGTCCCTCTGGCCTCAGTCTCTCTGCATTTTGCCTTTCTCTGCTTCACTAGAAGCCGGGAGCCCCGAGTCTGCCCTGTGGAAGAGTTGCTCAGTTGTGCCTGACTCTTCACGACCCCATGGACTTGTGAAGCCCACCCAGGCTCCTCTGTTCATGGAAGTTTCCAGCCAAAGAATACTGGAGTGAGTTGCAATCTTCTCCTCCAGGGGGTCTTCCAGACCCGGGAATTGAACCCGCGTCTCCTGCATTGGCAGGCGGATTCTTTACCGCTGAGCCACCGGGGATCCCATAGAAGAAATGCTTGCTGGCAAAAGGGTGAAGGGACTGGACCAGGAAGCAAGAGACTCCGTTCTGCAGAGGCCCTGCTCTGGACTCGCTGAGTCCCCCGCCCTGCCTGCGCCTCAGTCTCCTCTCTCAATGAGGGGTTGGGCAGGGTCTTTCTGACTCTGCCATCCTTGGATCTCAGAGGGGAAGGGGGTGGAACACCCTGAGCTCTTAGAGCAGGGAGCAGGTCGTGGACATTGGGTAATGTCGCTCCTCGGGGCTCCCTTGGGGAAGGCATTTTCTTGCTGGATCACGCCTAAGACGCCCACTGTGACCTTTATCCGAGGAGACGGCGCCTGCAGATCAATAGCTTGATTGCAGGAAGGATGGGGTGGGGTGGGAGTGATGCATTTTTCATGACCGATCTGTCCCTCTGACAGGTCTGGTGGTGCCTGTGTGAAATACCACCTGAGAAATGAGAGTCCCCACCCCCTGGAGAATAATTGCGTGCCAGTGTCTGACACCTAATGTTGAGAAGTGAAGCTCGTATTACGTCATGTTTCATTGTAGATCCAGACTTAACAGCAGGAGAAGACGTCAAGGAGGGGAAGCCTGACTTTATTAGAACAACAATAGTGTGAAAAAGGGTTGCTCGGTCGTGTCCAACTCTTTGCGACTTCATGGACTATAGCCCGCCAGGCTCTCTGTCCATGGAATTTTCCAGGCACAGTACTGGAGTGGGTTGCCATTCCCTTCTCCAGGGAATCTTTCCGACCCAGGGATTGAACCTGCATTGATCCTGCATTGTGGGAAGATTCTTTACTGTCTGAGCCACCAGTGAAGCTTCTGTTTATGGAAAACTACTAAGCAAAGTCCTGCTAATGCATTATATATCTTTGGATCTGTATAACAGCCTCTTGTACCCGTTTTACAGAAGAGGAATCTGAGACTCAGTCTCATAGCTTATAAATGGCAAAGGTAGGATTTGAACCCAGATCACCAGGCTCCAAAGGCTTATAATTGTTACCCTGTTATGCCACATTGACAGGGAGCTGAAGCTTAGCTGTTTTAAGCTCCAGATATTTCGGGCTTAAAAAAAAAAAAAAACTAAATTGAACAGAAAGTTTTTCTAAATTAGGTTGTATTTGATTGTGTATAGAAACAAGGAGTTGGAAAGTCACTTCTTTCATCTTCAAGACTCGGGGTGGTTTATCTGGATGCCTGTGGCTTTACTGGGTTGTTGGTATGGGTGAATGTAGGTATGGGTTAGGGCCTTAAGGAAGTGAGAGCTTTTGTCTTTAAAACCTTTTTTTAAGAAATGGTCATTTCTTCAGCTGCGCCAGGTCTTGATTGCGGCATGTGGGGTCTGGTTCCCTGAGGAGGGCTGGAACCCCTGGCCCCTGCGTTGGGAGCGTGCAGTCCTAGCGTGGACCACCAGAGAAGCCCTGAGCCTTTAAAGTCCTGGCCGCTGGGCCTCTTCTTCCCGTTCTTGCTGTCAGCTGCCACATCTTACAACTGACAGTGTCCCTGTTCTCACTGCCCCCTCCCAATTAGCTGTGCCCTGGGAAACCAGGCCGGTCAGTGCATCAGATTTACGTGCAGATGCAAGTAAAGAGGCTTTGGAGTCAGGCCCTTCCAGGAACAGAGTGCGTGGGCTTTACAACCCTGTATTATTGGTATCCAGGGCCTTTTTTTTTATTATTTCCTTTGGGGCCCCTCAGCTGAATTTTTCATAGTCGTGCCAGCTTGGGAGACGACGCTGACTTCGGCCTCAGATATACTGAAACGGGGGCTTCCCTGGTGGCTCAGAAGGTCAAGAATCTGTGTGCAGTGCAGGAGACCCGGGCTCGATCCCTGGGTCGGGAAGATCCCCTGGAGACTGGAATGGCAACCCACTCCAGCATTCTTGCCTGGAGAGTCCTATGGACAGAGGAGCCTGGTGGGCTACATACAGTCCATGGGGTCACAAAGAGTTGGACACAACTGAATCAGTTTAGCGTGCACACACACACACACACACACACACACACTGAGATGGGGGGCCAGTGGGACAGTCCCCGTGGAGATGGGCTGAAATCAGTTAGAGCTGTGCTGCCTGCCACCGTGGCCACCCCACCCTGTGCTCCTGAGCACCCGGGGGTGGGGCTGGCCTGAGTTTTGACGTGCTGCAAGTGTGAAATATACCTTCAATTTCGAGGACTTAGCATCGTAGAGAATGTCGGATATTTCCCGAATGAACTTTGAGTATCAAGTACATGTTGATCCACACATGATTCGTTGATTACGTGATAATATCCAAAGTGATATCTGGAATAAATTGAATTGAAAAATGTATTGTTAAAGTTAGTGTCACCTGTTTCTTTTTTACTCTTTAATGTGGCTATAAGAGAATTAATAATAATTACGTGTGTAATGATAAATGGGGCTCATATTACATTTGTCAGTCTGCCCTGGATTAGAAATGACTGAGGTCAGAGATGGAGCTGGGAGTTGAACGCCGTGGGAGGGGGTGGTGTTTGCTGGCACCCCTCCAGGCCAGCTGTTCCGTCTTCCCTCTGTCCCAGGCTGAACTGACATGCCAGGCCAGCTCTGTATCAGAGTATCACGCCCAAGGCTTAGTGGGGATGGAACTGGGAATTGAGACTGGACCGCAGCAGGGACGTGCACATCCTAAACCTGGGCAGTGGACAGCCAGGTGGTGCTGAAGCAAAGATGGCAGGACGGAGTGGCATCCCTGGGAATCCCCATTCCTCACCTGTCTGCAGTGTGGAGAGGGGCTCGGAAGCCCAGCCGCAGGTGTGAAGGCATGGGCTGGCTGTAGCAGGAGAGATGCTGAACTTGGAAGTGGGCGATTCCACCCTTGACCCTCCTGCTTGTCCGGGTCCCTCCCATCCTGCCAAAGCAAGCTGTAGTTTCACCCCCTCCGAGCGGTCGTCACTAGCCGCGGCACACTTGCTTCCCTAACCCCGTGACACGTGCGTGTTGTCCATCTTCCGTTTGGTCGTGGCCGATAGACCCTCAGCATCCACATGGGATGAGACCCATGCTGGAAAATACCCTGTGATTTCCCCGTGAGGTTTGGGCGCAGGGCAGTTCGCTGGACACCAGCCCTGAGGCATGCAGAGTTCAGAGGCGTCGCCATCCCCAGCCTGGGGGTGTGCCATTCTTGAGGGAGGGAGGTGCTCAGTCATCATATTCCAAGAGCCCGCAGCTCCTGTGGCTGTTCTGTTGCCTTTTTTTTTTTTGGCTGCTCTGGGTCTTCATTGCAGCATGCAGACCTTTTCTAGCTGCAGCCCATGGGTTTCTCTTACAGACTAGAGCGTGCGCAGGCAGGCGTGGTAGTTGGGGTGCAGGCTTAGTTGCAGGCACGTGGGATCTTAGTTGCCTGACCAGGGATTGGAACCTGAGTCCCCTGCTTTGAAAGGTGGATTCTTAACCACTGGACCACCACAGAAGTCCCTGCTGTGTCAGGCTGGTCTCCCTAATTCGACTTGTGAGAATTCGGCAGAGGTGTTCTACTCTTCTTGGCCCTGGAAGCCTCTGCCGTCTACGGTGCGGTGTGTGGAGAGACTAGACTGCGCTCATGGGAGAAGGGCTGTGGGCTCCTTGAGGGCAGCCTGGATGCTGACTGTTGAGACTTTCCTTGGCTCCTGGGCACGTGCATTTAAACATACTTGTTGGGCAAATGAGTGCAGAGATCAGGACGCTTTCTTTGTGAGCACAGGCTGTCATTCGTTTGGGTTCTGTCAGCCAGACTGTGTTTAGAAGAAAGATCTCTTCACCTTGTTCACAGAATGAATCTTGAGTGGGAAAGGAAATGGCAACCCCCTCCAGTGTTCTTGCCTGGGAAACCCCATGGAGAGAGGAGTCCGGTGGGCTACGGTCCGTGGGGTCCCGTAAGAGGCAGACGCGACCGAGTGCATGAGCACACGGGATTTTAAAGATATTGGTGGAGGGCATCAACCTGGCAGAACGTGGTAGGCTGGGCTCACGTGGGCTGGGAAGCCAGCTCCAGTGTTCTCTTGAAAACGGTAGGTAGGAGACTCGAATGGAAGTAAAGGTAACTGTGCTTTCTCTCCCCTTCTTGTCTGTGTTTTCATCCTGTAGATTCACCCAAACCACCAGTCGCCCCCAAGCCGAAGGCTGCCAGTTCCCTCACGCCACAGACACCACCCAAATTCTGCCCGTCGTCACTCCGGCCTGAAAGCCTTCCCAGCCCCAACTCCTCCATGTCCAGGGGGCCGAAACCCCCCATCGCCCCGAAGCCCCGGCTGGCCAACCCCAGCGAGTGGAGGGCCAGCGTCTACGTGATCAACAGCTTGAACAAATGCAGCAACGGGAAGCTGCCCTGCGTAGACAGGGGCCTCTACGAAGAGCACCGGTCCACCCCGGAATGCTCCGAGTCCGAGGCCGACGAGGATTACATCGTGGCCCCCAGGGCCCCGCCGGGGGAGGTCCAAGCCAGGGATGTGGGCTGCGTGGAGAATGCAGTCACGGGGCCTCCGGAGGCCAGTGAGGAGGAGGAGGAGGGCCAGGATGGGGGCGAGGGGTGCGAGCCAGCGGGGCCCGCGGCTGCAGAGGCCTGGGCGGTGCTGAGCGGACAGGCTGACCAAGACGTCGCCCTCGCCCCCGAGGACGCGGAGGGGGCGGACTGTGCCGGGGCCGCGGGGACCGAGGACCAGACGCTGGCGAGTGAGGAGGAGGAAGAGAAGCTGGCGGAAGAACACAGCGCCTGCAGCCTGGAGGACGGGGGGCCTGGGGACAGAGGGTCGGAGTCTCCGAGCGATAGCATCCCAGCCCACCTCGAGGTCGTAGAGGATACCGCGGTTGGTGGCGAGGAGGAGCCCGGGACCCCCGGGACCCCCCAGGAGGCAGAGGAGGAGGACGCAGAACCGGGCCGCAGTGTGGACGAGAGGGGCGAGGGGGACGATGCCGGCGAGGAGCCCCCAGAGGACGAGGGGTCGGCCACGGGTGTCCCCGCGGCCGAAGTGACCAGAGATGACCCTGACGTCTCCCGGGAAGTGTGTGAAGATGCCGTGGGTGATGGCAGCGAGCACGGTGGGCAGGATGAGCCGGCTGACCCGGCGGAAGCGGAGGCGGGGCAGGACCCCGGGGAGGGCGAGGACCCCGTGCAGGATGAAGCAGCCGAGGAGAGCTGCCACATCATCCCGTTCGAGAGCGACAGCGTGGACGACCTCGTGCCTCCGCTCTCGGCCAGCCCCTACGAGTTCTTCCCCTCTGAGAGCACCTCCTTCTGTAGTGAGAGCTACCCTCCTTGTTCCGAGTCCGCACAGGAGCCGGGGCCAGGAGAACACACGGAGCGGGACCCCGAGGCCGGGCCGGGGCGTGAGCAGCGGGGCGCCACGCAGGGTGGCGCTGGGGAGGAGGGCCCCCCTGTGCCTGACGTCCTGGTCCTGCCCGAGGACGAGGATGCCAACCCCTATGAGATGGGAGTCGGCCCGCCCTGCGGGGCGGATCCCGGGGAGGCGGAGACGCCCAGAGCGCAGGCTGCCCCGCAGGAGCTGAGCCCCGATGCGGAGGGCAGCCTGGTCCCCATCGACAGGAATTACGTCATGGCGAGGGCCAGGCCCCACTCCGGGAAGCTGGCTGGCTACGTCCCAGAAACGGTCCCGGAAGAAATGGGGCCAGAAGCTGGCTCAGCGGCCGCTGGCATTGGGGCGGCCACCACGGAGGCGAGGAAGACAGTCCTGTCGCCGGAGGGGAAGCCGCTGGACGTCGGCAGGGCCCTGCCGGCAAAGCCCAGAGCCTTCACGCTGTACCCGCGATCATTCTCCGTGGAGGGCCGGGAGATCCCCGTGTCCCTGTACCGGGAGCCCGAGGCGTGCAGCCTTGACGGCCACGGCATCAAGAGGAAGGAAGACAACCTGTCCCTGCCCTGCGTCATCGGCTCCTCCGGCAGCTTCTCCCAGAGGAGCCACCTGCCGTCCAGCGGCACCTCCACCCCGTCGTCCATGGTAGACATCCCGCCCCCGTTCGACCTGGCCTGCATCACCAAGAAGCCCATCACCAAGAGCTCCCCCTCGCTCCTGGTGGAGAGCGAGCCCCCGGACAAGCACTCCAAGAAGAAGAAGTCGTCCTTCAAGCGGTTCCTGGCACTGACGTTCAAGAAGAAGACGGAGAGCAAGGTGCACGTGGACGTCAATGTGTCCTCGTCCAGGTCGTCCTCGGAGTCCAGCTACCACGGGCCGGCCCGGCTCCTGGAGATGGACCGCAGGAGCCTCAGCAACTCGCCGCAGCTCCGGGCGCGGACGGGCAAGCTCCGGGCTTGCGACTCGCCCTCCTCGCTCATCTTCTGCCGGGAGGGCAAGAGGAAGGGGGTCCCCTTCAGCAGGACGGTGTCCCGGGTGGAGTCCTTCGAGGACCGCTCCCGTCCCCCCTTCCTGCCGCTGCCCCTCACCAAGCCACGCTCCATCTCGTTCCCCAACGCCGACACCTCGGACTACGAGAACATCCCGGCCATGAACTCGGACTACGAGAACATCCAGATCCCGCCCCGGAGGCCCGCGCGGGCCGGGACGTTTACCAAGCTGTTTGAAGACCAGAGCCGGGCCCTGTCCACGGCCAACGAGAACGATGGCTACGTGGACATGAGCAGCTTCAACGCTTTCGAGAGCAAGCCGCAGAGCGCGGACCCGGAGGCAGAAAGGTACCGTGACAGTCACCTTCCCTTTGCCGGCTGGCGGTGGTAACCATCTGAGAGGCAAGCTTAGGCGAGGGTGGCGGTCCCTGAGCTTTTTGGTGCCAGGGGCCAGTTTGGTGAAAGACGGTTTTTCCACAGACCTGGTCAGGGATGGTTTGGGGATGAGTCTAGTGTGTGACTTTCATTTTGCAGTTCATTTCTGTTCTTATTACATCAGCACCTCAGATGATCAGGAGTTAGATCCTGGAAGTCGGCGATAGGCATAGTGGTAAGAACAGACTGGCTTTTTCGCCTCGGGCTCTGTCTCTCTCTAGCTTTGTGACTTGGGCTAAGTGGCTTTCCTGTCCGAGTCCCGGTTACTTCACCTGTGGAAAGAATCCATGCTACCTCTAGGCAGAGTGTTTGGAAAGATCGGAGTTCCTAGTTTATTTGAAAATGTTGTCTCAGATGCCAAGTATAGTGCAGGTGTATTGTTATTATTGGGGATACGTTTCTGATCTCCTAGGCAGATGGCTTTACTACTCCCCTCTGGGAAAGTCACCAAAAGAGAAGGGCCTGGAATCTTGCCAAACTAAATATCTTTCCCCATCAGGAAAATACCCTAAATTGAGATTAATCCCTTTTTATTGTGTCAATATACACTCTATTCAGGGGAACTAGAAAAGACAATTTATTTAAATTGTTTGAAGAGCTAAGGGTGCCCTAAGCTAAATTTCTCAATAGAGGTCTTTAAGAGGTACGTCCAAGCTGATTTTTTTTGGTTTGTTTTTGGACTCGGTCACCTTGGGAATGAGAGGGAAGCACTGCAGTTATTGACACCAGTGGGGGTTTTCTGACCTCACCTTCCCGAGGCTGACGGAACGGCCTGATTGATCATCCCAGGTGGGTGATTGCCAAGTCTTGCTGTTTCTTATGCACCGCGGATGCACCGTAAAGGCGCTGCAATTCAGTCTCCACCACTTACCCACTCAGGGGCACCTGATCTGAATTAATGAAAAGTCAGAAGAATGGTGCTGATTTTCGAGGAAAGCCTGGTTCTTTCCCCGAATGTACAGGACCTCAGTCGAGTCCCACACAGCTGCGAACTCCCAAGGGGGCCTGCAGCAATGAGTAGATAAGAACGGCTTGCGATTAGTGTTAGCTCTCTGTGGAGTGTAGACCCCAGGAGAGTTTGTGTGGCTTTTCTCCTGAATTTTTCATACGGTTTCCTACCGTGTCTTCCTCTCTCCCTGCCCCGAGTCTGGGTGAGGCTGTGAACTGGTTCTTTCTGTGAACTGGTTTGGAGCAGAGGTGGGCCTCAGTGCCGCTAGAGGGATCCAGGTTAATCTGGAGAATGGGGGCATGTGCGCACTGCAGGAGGGCGGGAGCAGAAAAGCAGACAAGGTCACTGCATTAGTAGTTATCAGTGGGGTTTGACAAGACCCCAAGCCCAGTGGGTGTGGGGGAAGCCTCCCAGGTGGTAAAGAACCCGCCTGCCGATGCGGGCGGGAGATGTAAGAGATTTGGGTTTGATCCCTGGGTGGGGAAGATCCCCTGGAGAAGAGCCTGGGAACCCACTCCAGTAGTCTCGCCTGGAGAATCCCATGGATAGAGGAGCCTGGAGGGCTGCAGCCCACAGGGTCGCAGAGAGTCGGACACAACTGAAGGGACTTAGTGTGCACGCACACGCCCCTGGTGGTGTACCGCCAGCGCTAATGGAAATGGAGCCAAGGTCTGAAACCATGAGGTCTCCATATTGGGACGGACCTCAAAGGGCACGTGGTCTAACTTCCATGTCTAAGAGGTCTCTCTCCTAACCCGGTCTGTAGTTGAATTCCTCAGGCCCCAGGGAACTCTCCACCTCACAGAGATGCCGCGTCTGTTGCCCGGTACTTCTGTTTTTCCTTTCTGTCTGAGCCAAAGCCGTCTTCCCATTATGTCCCCACCCCACGGAGGCGGAAGCCAGCCCCTCTGCTAGCCCTGCCCCCTCCTGCTGACTCTTCCCCCTCCAGCCAGGCATCTGAGCTCATTTCCTCTTTTCTACGACTGTCCTTCGGAAATGGAAACCTGCTTCTGTTGAATCATAGAATTGCAGAGCTGGAAGGGAACTTCTGACAGCATTCTGAGGAGGAAACTGAGGCACGAGGAGGGAAAGAGAGTTGCCTCAAATCTCTCTTGGTGGAGAAATCAGTGTCAGGACTCCGATGCCCTGACTCTTGGTCCAGGTATTTTGGGGAGGGATGCTAAGGGAGGCCAGGTCTCGTTGTGCAGGCTGCACACTGTCCAACCCCAGGGTCGCACTCACCTTGTAGTCTATACGTAGTGTCCGTGGGACTGTGTGGTGTGCAGGCCGCTTCGCCACATGCAAAGGGCCTGTGGCCTCGCTCTGTTGCTGTTTAGTCGCTCAGTCGTGTCTGACTCTCTGGTGACCCCGTGGACTGTGGCCTGCCAGGCTCCTCTCTCCATGGGATTTTCCAGGCAAGACTGGAGTGGGTTTCCATTCCCTTCGCCAGGGGATCTTCGCAGACCAGGGATCAAACCCACTTCGCCTGCATTGGCAGGGGAATTCTTTACCACTGAGCCCCTTGGAAAGCCCATCTTGATCTTTGCTTAGTCCAAAAAAAAAAAAAAAAAGCTGCCTTCATCCAAACCAGAATAAAATTCCGCAGAAGGTGCGAATCCGCTCCGTGTCCTGACTGCTTGCTGTGTGCCAGCCCCGTGCTAGGCGCTCTCCCCGTCGTATCTCACATCTGAGGCTCCAGCCGGGAGCCTTGGCTGAGTGTCTTGAACCATCACACTCTGCTGTGGAATGGATTTCCCCGCAGGCCAGGCTGGCTGGGATGTATCTCCCGTGCAGGAACCACATCCTCTTGGACATCAATCAGTGAGCAAAGCTTTCTTCCGTTTTCCTGCATGAAACAGAGGGAAGCAGAGGGCGAGAGAAATCCCGCTCTGGGCTGGAACACGTCTGGGCAAGGGCGGTGCCCGACACACGGCATCGAGAGGCGGCGGGGGCTGCCACGAGGTGCGGGGGGCCCAGCTTCTTCGCCTGAATAGGGGCTTTGAGAACCAAGCGCACGGGGTGCTGCTAACCTGAGACGTGTGCCCAGGGGTGCTGGGGTTGGCCAGGACCGGATGAGAAGATGGGAGACCGTTCCCTTCCTCCTTCCGCTGCTTGTGTGTCCCCAGACCTTGCTGCAGTGAGGATCAGAGGCTGAGGCCAAGATAAATACCGACGCTCCTGAAACAGAGCTGGACGGTGAGCCCCAGGAGGGGGAGTTCAGAGCCCACCCGGCCCTGCCTCCCTGTGGGCCCCCCGTTTGCTCCTCTGTCCCGTGGTCTGATTGGAGCAGATCTGTTATTTCTCAGCCACCCACACTGTGGCTCACTGCTTGTCTTTAAATCAGTCCATCTTTTTTACTTAAAAGATATTTCAAAAGGAAATTCTATGTCACTGCCGGCAAATGGAGAACCAGTATTACTTGTCTTAAGTAGAACGCAGTTGTGAAAATAAGATACAGGACAAAGAACTAAGCCCTGGCAGGTGAAGTCTGGCCTGAGCCTCGTGCCTTGCCGAGGCCTTGAGCGGAGGCTCCGTCCCTTTGCTGAGCAGCGAGAGGTCTGAGAGGCGTCCTGGGGCCAACGCGGAGACAGTCTCCTTGGCGTAATCAGAAGGATCCAGGAATGGTGAAAAGGGAACAACTCTCTCGTGGTGCCATTTCGTGTTATTTAAATCCAAGTCCTTTTCCTAATGAAAATGCGTCCCTTCGAGAAATGTGTGGAGTGTGTAATAGAATTCAGAGTTCTCTAAATCAGAGCAGCAGCTCAGGGTCTGATGGATGATCGTAAAGTTTCTCTGCAGGTACTTCCTTCCAGGTTTGTCCACACAAATAGTAGCATTTTCCCAGTTACTGTAGCTGTTTTCTGTCTTATGAAATAGAAGTGTACACAGTGTTACCTTTTACAGTTACACACGTTAGTTACAGTGTTACACATTGTGTACATTTTCCCCTGGTGTACATGGCTTTGGGCTTCGCATGTAGCGCCAGTGCTAGAGAGTCAACCCGCCAGTGCGGGATATGGAAGAACCATGGGTTCAGTCCCTGGGTTGGGAGGATCCCCTGGAGGGGGGCACGGCAATCCACTCCAGTATTCCTGCCTGGAGAGTCCCATGGACAGAGGAGCCTGTTGGGCTACAGTCCATGGGGTCACAAAGAGTCGGACACGACTGAGAGACTTGGCACCCACACACATACACTGCTTTGATTTAAAGTATATCCCCAAAGCATTCTTTTTTCGTGAATTGACTCTCATGCACAGTATGTGAACCGTGAACTTCCAGATGTTCAAGCTGGATTTAGAAAATGCAGAGGAACCAGAGATCAAATTGCCAGCATCCATTGGATTATTGAGAAAGCAAGAGAGTTCCAGAAAAACATCTACTTCTGCTTTACTGACTATGCCAAAGCCTTTGACTGTGTGGATCACAACAAACTGTGAAAAATTCTTCAGGAGACAGAAATACCAGACCAGCTTACCTGCCTCCTGAAAAACCTATATTGAGGTCAAGAAGCAACAGTTAGAACTGAACATGGAACACCAGACTGGTTCCAAATAGGAAAAGAAGTACGTCAAGGCTGTATATTGTCACCCTGCTTATTTAACTTATATGCAGAGTACATCATGAGAAACGCTGGGCTGGAGGAAGCACAAGCTGGAATCAAGACTGCTGGGAGAAATATCAATAGCCTCAGATATGCAGATGACACCACCCTTATGGCAGAAAGTGAAGAGGAACTAAAAAGCCTCTTGATGAAAGTGAAAGAGGAGAGTGAAAAAGTTGGCTTAACGCTCAACATTCAGAAAACGAAGATCATGGCATCTGGTCCCATCACTTCATGGCAAATAGATGGGGAAACAGTGGAAACAGTGTCAGACTTTATTTTGGGGGGCTCCAAAATCACTGCATATGGTGATTGCAGCCATGAAATTAAAAGACGCTTACTCCTTGGAAGAAAAGTTATGACCAACCTAGACAGCATATTCAAAAGCAGAGACATTACTTTATCAACAAAGGTCCATCTAGTCAAGGCTATGGTTTTTCCTGTGGTCATGTAAGGATGTGAGAGTTGGGCTATAAAGAAAGCTGAGCGCTGAAGAATTGATGCTTTGGAACTGTGGTGTTGGAGAAAACTCTTGAGAGTCCCTTGGACTGCAAGGAGATCCAACCAGTCCATCCTAAAGGAAATCAGTCCTGAATATTCATTGGAAGGACTGATGCTGAGGCTGAAACTCCAATGCTTTGGCCACCTGATGCAAAGAACTGACTCATTTGAAAAGACCCTGATTCTTGGAAAGATTGAAGGCGAGAGGAGAAGGGGAAGACAGAGGATGAGATGGTTGGATGGCATCACTGACTCAATGGACATGAGTTTGAGTAAGCTCCAGGAGTTGGTAGTGGACAAGGAAGCCTGGCGTGCTGCAGTCCATGGGGTCACAAAGAGTCGGACACAACTGAGCGACTGAACTAACTGAACTGAATGCAGAAAAAGTGTTCTCAACAGCCATCTAGTCCAACACTCATCCTCTTCCAGTAGAATGCTTTGTGTCCTCAGTCAGGGCTCTTGGTTGGGGGAACCTAGTCCTTCTGAATATCCCACAAGACCTTGATATGTTGATTGTGCACTAGGAGCTTAGTAAATGCATGTTGATTTTGAGCTTCAAGGGGGGGAAAGAACTATCATTTATTAAGTATCTTCTGAGACACAGTTTGAGGTGCTTTGTATAAGCTGATTAAATAGCCATTGGATGCAAAACACCACACACACTGGTCTGTCCTAAGTGTCTCGTTTAAATCCTCATAATTGTAAGTTCGCTTATTGCACGATGAAGCGTCTACTTTAAACACTCAGTATTATCCCTCCACACAGATCCCCAAGGCCCCCTTTCCCCATTTCATTATGAAAACATTCAAACTTAGGGAAAAGCGGAAAGAGTTTTCCAGTGAATGTCCGTGGGCCCGCTTCTTAGATGTGATATTAACATATTGCCGCGCTGGCTTTTTCTCATCGCTTCCTGTGCCTGCCTTTCAGTCTGCGCTCCTCCTCTCACTGTGACTTACCTTTCTCTGCTGTCTCTGCTTCGGTTTCTTTCTGTTTCCCATTGCATTGCGTGGCCTGCAGGATTTTAGTTCCCCGACCAGGGATTGAACCCACCACGCCCCCTGCAGTGGAAGCGTGGATTCTTAACCACTGGACCGCTAGGGAAGTCCCATGTATCTCGGTTTCCTTGTCTGTTAAAGGCGACGCTAGGAGTACTGGGCCTGTTCGTGTCATGAGGACGAAATGAGTTAATGCAGCACGGAGTGAGGGGGCCAGTGAGCACGAGCTGTCACGGAGTGACGCGATCAAGGTTCCGCAGCCGTGGATGCAGGTGCAGAACCGGGCCTTTCACTGAGAGGGTGTCCGTGTCTCTCTTACAACTTGCTGTGCGTGTGTCAGACCCGGTGTTCAGGACCTCACATGCGTACACCAGGAGCAGGTGTGAACTCGTGAGCTGTGGGGTGTGGCATCGACGTTGCCTCTGCCTTCCGTGGGGGATGGGGTCGAGGCTGCCCGCACCAGCCTGGGCCCCCCAGGACTGGGGTGTTTTGATTCTGAAATCTCACTGTCTGTAACTCTGTCTGTAGCAGTTATTTCGCTTGTAACTCATGATCAGTGAGGCACCTTAGGGCTTTCCAGTTCCCATTTTCCAGATGAGGAAGCTGAGGCCCAGGAAAGAGATTCCGGCCATCCTCGGTCACACAGGCAGTAAGTCGCCACAGCAAGACTCACACCCAAGTCTTTCTGACTCTCCACCCAGTACTCTTTCCATCCTGTTCTCTGTGGTTGAAAAGTGCCACGTTCACTGGTGGCCTCCACCCAGGAGCTCCGAAGTGGCTCCCTCGCGGGAGTCAGGCCGGCACGGCCGCCACCCACGTGCTGGCCTCGCTCAGAGGTCCAGAGGCCGGGGCGCGAGGGAAAGTGGAGGGACGTCCTCCGTGGGTTTCTGCCTGCCGGTGAGTTTGCTGCCGTCTTGGCAGCTTGTGGAGAAGGCGGACAGCCTCTCCTGGGACTTGCTGATGAGGCGTTCAGGTGCCGTTCCCTCCCGCCGGGCATGGGGATGGGTTGACCCTTGCCCTCCTGTGGGCCTTGGCGCAGGATGAGTGACCGGAAGCTCTGGGTTGGAGCAGCCATCTGTACCACTCAGAGGACTCAGCCTCGAGCAGCAGTGGCTTCCAGAGAAAGAGAGCCCAGCATTTCGGCCTCCTTCAGAGCCGTCTGTGGTCAGAACGCAGCTCGGATTACGTGCCCAGGAGTTTGTGGGCTCCAGGACTGGGGGCATTCAGGTGCCTGAATCTCTTGGCTCCCTGATGACAGCTGTTCGAGAAGTGAGTACTGCTGTACCAAGAGCTGCGTGGGTGCTGTGTGCAAGGAGGTGGAGAGGTGAACCCCCCCATCGTCACTGACCTCAGCGGAGGTGGGGTCCAGGCGGTTGGAAGGACCTAGACTCAAGTCCCTGGAGTGCAAGATCGGAAACGCTCCGGACCCAAAGAGTAGGCGTCCAGAGGAGGGTGGGCTGGCGTCACGCACAAGGGGGCATCTGAATGGGCACTTGAAGAAAAGTTCTAACTGAGGTGCTGGAGAAGACTCTTGAGAGCCCCTTGGACAGCAAGGAGATCCTCCCAGTCCACCCTAAAGGAGACCAGCCCTGAATACTCACTCAAGGACGGATGCTGAAGCTCCAATACTTTGGCCACCTGATGCAACGAGTTGAGTCAACTGGAAAAGACCCTGATGCTGGGAAAGATTGAAGGTGGGAGGAGAAGGGGACGACAGAGGATGAGATGGTTGGATGGCATCACCAATTTCAATGGACATGAAAGGACAAAGTCTGAGAGACGGTGAGGGATGGCGAGGCCGGGCGTGCTGCAGTCCCTGGGGTGACAAGAATCGGGTGGACTTGGTGACTGAGCAACAACAGGATTTCCCCATACGGAGGCCGAGGAAGGTGTGAGCCCAGGCGGACAGGTGGGACTGTGGCGTTTAGCAGGCTAAACCGCAGTGAAAGTGACCTACTGTGTTTCAGAGGATTCCCTCGATATCTTGTTTTTCTGGAATGCCATTCCCATCGTCTCCAGTCACGGAGATGATGTAGAGGAGCCTGGGTTGAAAGGTGTAGGGACCAAACCCGCACCGTTTTTCCCGGATTTCCAGTCTTGTGGTGGAACGTTCCAGCAATTCAGCTGATTCCGTCACCGCCAACCACTCAATGTCGGCTGCTGTTCTAAGTACTGGCGTGTGTCGGGGGGGGTGATGCTTGCTGCCCTGGGGGTGTTTCCGGCTGGCTGGGGAGAAAGGCCGACAGAGGTCCTTAGAGCCTACTGTGATAAAAGCCGTGTGCGAGGTCCGTCCAGGCGGTTCTGAGGAGGGGGCGGCGAGGAGCCTTTGCCATCCAGGGGTGCCCAGGGTATCTCCAGAGGGGCAGCGAGGGAGTCACGATGGAGACACAGCCTGGGGCAGCTGAGGTGAGGAAGGATCTTTACTTGTTCAGACTGCGGAGCTCGGCATCCACGCCGGTGAGCCGGACGCGGGAAGGCCGCCTGGGGTCCAGCCGAGGAGCACCTCGTGTTTCGGCTTGACACCGCGGGGCAGCGGGGAGCGCCCGGCGGGTTTTCAGCCAGGCAGGGCTGTGGTGGGGCTGTCCCTCATTCCCCTTCCAGGCAGGATGGAGAGCGGAGGGGTTGAAGACACGGGAAGCAGGGAGGTGAGCCAAGGGCACCCCCCCCGCCAGAGGAAATGAAGACCCAGTGGGGCTGCGTCGGGTTCCGCCTCCGCAGTGTGCACAGCCGTCCTATCCTCCAGCGTCGGTTCCCCCAGGGCCCCAGCTGTGCCTGCCTTCACTTTTCTCTTCTCAATCTTTGTGTCTTTGTTTTTTTTTACGTTTTCTCCTTCTTTATTTTCTTGGCCGCACTGCGCAACGTGTGGGATCTTAATTCCCCAACCAGGGATCAAACCCCTGCCCCTTGAAAAGCAGTGTCTTAACTGCTGGACCACCCGGGAAGAGCTCTCCACTCGATTTTTCCTCATCTTTTACAGTCTGTTGGGTCTGAAACAGAAGGTTTGGCGTTGGTGTCCAACAAAATATGAGAAATAATCAGCATTTAGTCCTGAAAATAAAAGCTAAAGGATACAAGCCAAGTAACAAATTTGGGGTGTGGGGGTGGGTCATGGTCCAGACTGTCCAGACCAAGGACAGCGGCTGCGTTTATAACTCTGAAATGAGCACAGACGCTAGCGTGAGGGCCCCTTCCCGCATCTTTAGAATGCAGTAGGTGTTTCGGTGAAGTGGTTCCCTGAGAGTGAAAACCTGACTTTTTTTTTTTTACAGCCGCAGACAGTGCTGCGGCGACAAAAATACACATCATTGTGAAAATAAAGGTGATTTACGGCCTCAGCTGTACATCCTTGAGTGGGTAGACAGCAGGGTTACAACCAAGCCTCCTGCTGACCGATTCCATCGGTGTCGAGAGTTGGCTGGCCAGGTTTTTGGCACATCCCTGTGGTGGTATTCATTGGTATCTCTCTATCTGCCTGCAAGCTGGGAGCCTTCCTATTATTATTATGTTTTTGACAAATGAACTCATGCAGAGCTTTCATTAAGTTTCACTGAAAGGACCTGGAAATGCCATAAAAATTATCGTAATCTCAAAACCATCACATTCCTAATGCGTGCGGCTGTGCTGCTTGTTGAAATTGACTGATGAGAATATTCAGTTTTTAATTTTCTGACTTAAAATAAGACCATCTGCAGCTGTTTCTTTTAGCAATAATTTTTAATTAAATGCAATAAAATTTACAAGGAAGGACCCTAATAAGAAAATCGTGTCAGGAACACACCGATTGTAACATTTACTAGCGTGAGATGAAAGCCCCATCTTTCCCCCCACCACCACCCTCACAACTATAATACAGACAACGTCCTGATTAAGTGTTAATCACTATGTGGCTTTTCCTTCATAAAGTCTGTGGGAGGTGTGAGAACAATTCTCACTAATAGCAGACAGCCTTATTGCATGGATGTTTCGGTGAGATGTCAGCGGCTGTGTCCTTGACCAGCTGAGCCCCAGCGGAGGCTTTGTTCCAGCCTGGGTGTGGATGGTGCTGGCGTCCGGGCAGGGGCCCTCAGTGTTCCAGCCCGTGGACTGGAGACGAGCGTATCGTGCAGAGAGGGTACAGCCAGCAACCAAAGCTTATCTCTGCCGTTCGTGCGTTTCCTCGCTGAGCTCACATCAAGGGCCTCCTCCATGCCTGGCGCTGCCCTGGTTGCTGCAGTGGTGGCAGCGAGCGGTCAGGTCAGCTGTGTCCCTCGGCCGAGAGCTGATATTCTGCTGGGGAGAGGCAGAGTGTAAGACAAACTAAAAAGTCAGCAGGAGAATCGTCGATAATGAGATCTTTCTTTTGTGATGAGGTTATTCTTTTGTGAGAAAGAAGGAAAGAGAAAGGTGTGATAGAAAGTGGCTGCTGTAAGGGGTGGTTTAGACAGGGTAGTCAGGGAGGGCTTCTCGGAGGAGGTGACATGCTGTGAGCTCTGAATGGTGATGAGACATCATCACGAGGAAGGGCGTTCCAGGCAGAGGGAACAGCAGGGACAGAGGCTCTGAGCCCGGAGGCCCTTGGGGATTTGTGGAGAGGCCTGGAGAACAGAATGTGGTGAGGAGAGTGACCGGGCCCTGGTGGGCAGGGGCCTTTGTAAAAGATTTGGATTTTGCTTTAATGAGACGGCCTTGGAAAGAAGTGTTAGGATCCAGTTATTTGTGTTATCTGAAATCGTTCAGATTTGTACGTTTACTTGTACGTTCGGACTTCCCAGGTGGCTCAGCGGTGGAGAACCCGCCTGCCAGTGCTAGGGACACAGGTTTGATCCCTGAGTCGGAAAGATCTCCTGGAGGAGGAAGTGGCAGCCCCTTCCGCTGTTCTTGCCTGGGGATATCCCATGGACAGAGGATCCTGGTGGACTGCAGTCCATGCGGTTGCAGAGTCGGACGTGAGTGAGCACATGTACACACGCGTTCATCAGCAAATAATTTGAAAATGCAGCAAAGAATATGTGCTCTTCAGAATGGTCCTGGAGGTAGACAGAGGTTTGAACTTGGGTCCCAGCTCTGCCCCTGGCTGTGTGATTTTTGAGCATCTGAGTCTCGGGTCCCTTTCCCACCTGCAGTTGCTCTGGACTGGCTTGGAGCCTGCAGTTCTGAGTCCCCGTCCGAGTGCTCTTAATGGAAGAGGATGGTGGTCCAGGGAGCTGAGAGGACGTGAGTCCAGGAGGGAGGCTGGGAAAATCCCTGAAAAGAAATGTGCTGCGTTTGGACTCATGTTCCCTGTGTGAACTGATGCGATCTGTGTGCCGTAGGGAGCTACTGAGGGTTTTAGAGCAAGGAAGGGCCATGCTCAGCTAGCGTTCTAAGCACAGCGAGTGTAGTGAGGAAGAAGCCTCCTTCCTCCCAGCGAGGTTTCTAAACATCAGGGAATCAAGGCCTGACGACAGGGCTCGCTCCGCAGCCTCTCTGGTGTGTGGAGTGATGTCCGCCAGCCTCAGCGGCTGCACGGTCACTCAGAGCAGAGTGACCCAGAGCTCTGGCTGCTACCCCTCCGTGGGGGTCTTGGGGGTCTGATGGTGGAAGGCAGCATGGCTGACTGGGCCAGAGACGCAGGCGCATGGCCGGGAGAGAATGAGTTTGAGTCCGGCTCTGTCCCTCGTCTGATCTGAGCCGCAGTTTTCTCACTGGTTCCAGTGGTGCGGGGTGGGGGGGGGGGGGGTCCCTTCTCACTGAGCGGTCCTTGGGTGTCAGAGAGAATCCACAAATAACCCCGTCAGTCTCGGCCTTTGCTGCTGGGAGCCGCGTGCCCCAGGGCTCACGAGGCTTTGCTGCGTGTTCATGAGACGCCAGATGCTGTCTCAGACCCTTTCCGTGTGTTCACTCAGTTAATCTGGGGGAGAAATAAAAACAACAACCCTGCCACACAGATACTTTCTTTTTTTTAATCTGCGCCCGGCAGATGAGGAAACTAAGGTACAAAGAAGTTAAGCAAAGGGCTGCAGGTCACACAGCTGCTCGGCAGCCGAGCCAGGACTCTAACCCAGGCCGCTTCCAGCAACTCTGCTGCTCCAGCCGTGCGGGGAGGCTGCCTCCCGCTTCGTGGGCATCGCTGTCTTGAATTTGTCGAATGTCCCTTTGGTTCTAAAACCTCATTAGAAGAGGAAGCTGAGGTTCAGAGTGGTAACATGACTGACAAGCCAGTAAGTGATGGGGCTGGAACAGGAAGGAAAGTATCCTTAGGGATAAATTCTTCCCTTTCTCTGACTCACCCCCTTTGAGAACTTCCCAACTGGAATCGACCCCCCAGATGTCAAAGGTGGGGACACACACCTTTGAATGAATCTGTAGGACGGAAATGTCCTTAGCACAGGCATTTGGAAAGGACAGCTTGTAATGACGGTCCCCTTACTCGGATCCACATGGCTGGGAGATGATGTAAAAGCTATTTATAGAGAGCAAAGCATGCACTGTTGCAGTCCCCATCAGAGGGGTGATATTGTGAAGGTTAGCGCTTCTTTAGATTGCCCGGCTGGTCTCAGTGCGGGCCCTTGAGGAATTTATCATCCGTGTTCACGATACTCCAGGTCAACAGGACAAAAACCTCATAATAATTTCTGAGTGATGAATTGATGTGTTTCATCAAGCTCGTTGAGAATGTACCAAGACTGCCCAGCCTCCCAGAGATGAAGGCAGCCGCTCGGCTTGGGGACTTGTGAGCTTGCAGCTGACAGTTGCAGCGTTTCTGTGTCTTGGAGAGGCCTCCGTCTTTGGCTGTTTCCCTGCAAGACGCATGTCTCAGGGTTGAGATTGTTGGGGGAATCATGTGGCTGGTCTCTATGTAAACAGACCCGTTCTCTACGTGCGTGGGGCTGGTCTGGAGCCCTGAACGGGGCCCAAGAGAAGTTTCTCCAGGTCAGAGTACGATCCAAGAACTTGAAATTTCAGGGTGCTTGCATCATTTTAATTAAGAAAATAAGACACACATTATATATGGGGGTGGGGGGAACCCAACCAGACAAAACCAGACTCTGCTCAGAGGCCTTAAGTTCTGCTGTGCTGGTAGCATGAGGGTCTCTCATGCTTCAAGAGGGGTCAGGCAGGGCTGTCCTGTGGGGTCCTGAGCCTCCGTCACAGGCAGTGAGTCAACACCACTGGAAGGGGTACTGGAAGGGATCATGACTTACACGCTGGCCAGGAAATCTGAACTCTTGGGCTCATTTTTGGCTGGGCAGTTCAAGTCCCAAGGAAGCAGCTCCTGACGGTGCCCAGCCCCCAGCGGGGAGCGGCTGCAAGAGACTACAGGACTCAGCAGCAGCTCTGAGCCGGGTTCCAGAAGGCTCCTTCTGCATCAGAAGCCTGCGAAACGCGCAAGAGACAGTCTGTTGGGGGTGTTACCCCGGGGGCGGTGGGGCGGGGAGCAGGAGGCCCCCTCCTGGAGTTGAGGCCCCAGCAGTGCTGAAGCAGACGGGAAGCTTGGTTATTTGCTCTTTGGGGAGCTACCTCACATGCTTTGTCTCAGAGGTCCTCAAACTTTCTGTTGCAGCAGGATCCTTTTTCACATGAAATCCTAACTCCAATGTGAAATCTTAACTCGGAACCCCAGCATAGAAGGCAAAGCCTTGTTATTATCATTCTCCTTCATAAGTTCAAAGTTTTCACATTTCATGCTGGTGTTCAGTCCCTGAGTTGTGTCCAGCTCTTTGCAACCCCATGGGCTGCAGCACGCCAGGCTCCTGTCCTTCACTGTCTCCTGGAGCTTGCTCAGACTCATAGCCATTGAGTCGGTGATGCTCTCCAGCTGTCTCATCCTCTGTCATCCCCTTCTCCTCTTGGCCTCAATCTTTCCCAGCATCAGGGTCTTTTCCAAGGAGTCAGTTCTTCGCATCAGGTGGCCAAAGAGTTGGAGCTTCAGCATCAGTCCTTCCAATGAGTATTCAGGGTTGACACCCTTTAGGATGGCCTGGTTGGATCTCCTTGCAGTCCAAGGGACTCTCAAGAGTCTTCTTATTCATGCGTAATTTAATCCGTGGTTTACAGACCTCTGTGCGGGGGAGGTGGAGAACTGGTGATTTCTACCCACGTTTCAAAAACAGGTCTTTAGTTTTGTTGAAGGGAACAAGGTGTAGCGGTTGAGGATGAATATCTGTTGGATCATAAACTCCTGGATTAAAATGACCCCCCTCAACATCTGGTTTACAAGAATGGAAATGAAATTAACGAAATTAACCCCACTGCTTTACACACATTATCTCATTGATTATCAGCCCCATTTTACAGGTGGGAAAATGGAGGCACCCAGACGTCACGTGACAGAGGTGGCAAATAGGGTCTGAGGACCCAGAGCCAGGACACATGAGTGGGTCCCAGCCCCACTAAGTGGTCCTTGCTCCAAGGAAGAGTTGCCCCCGCACCTCAGGAGCCAGTTTCACCCTCACTGTGTGCAGAGGGGCGGGGTGAGCCTCTGCCAGAAAGGCCGTCCTGGGGATTCCTTTCGTGGGCCAGAGAGCTGGACTTGAAAACCCAGGAAGTTCAGAAAGCCGTGAAACCTCGATGTGGCAGCCACATACACGCTCCTTGCACTTGACAGTCGGCAAAGCTTTCGGATGTCTGCTCGCTCCAGTGGTTCTCCTGACAACCTCTGGAGTAGGCGAGACTCTGATTAAATCAAAAGCAGTATTTAAGCAAAGACCTGAAGGAGGTCAGGAAGTAGTCCGGCAGAGTTGTTTTCTGGGTGGGGCCTGCAGTTAGCCATTTTCCTGGGACCTTTCCCCGTCTCCTCGACTGAAAAATGTGGACAGGAGGGCGACAGGTACCTGACAGTTAAGAGTAACCCACGACAAGGGCTTGGTGCGGGGCCTGGCACGAAGCAGGGTCGCGTTTATTGTGGGAGGTGGGTGGTGGTCGTGCTTAGTCGCTCAGTTGTGTCCGACTCTTTGCAACCCCATGGGCTGTGGCCCACCAGACCCCTCTGTCCATGGGGATTCTCCAGGCAAGAGTACTGGAGTGGGTTGCCGTTTCCTACTTCAGGGGATCTTCCCGACCCTGGGGTCAAAGCCTCATCTCTCGTGTCTCCTGCATTTTACACAGATTCTTTACCCACTGAGCTGTCGGGCTAGCCCTGAACGTCATTATGACTATGGTTCTGATTGTGCCGGAACACGGAAGTGCAGGAGGAGAAGGTCCCTGTAAGACTGGGGGTTTGGAATATGCCAGGGAAGAGCAGAGAAGGAGCTGGGGGCTGGGAGAGTGTTGTCCGAGGTCACGGAGCCGGCAGATAGGGCTCAGGGGTGCCTGCTGCGAAGCCGCCAGCCACGTGTTCTGTGTCGAGTGTTGAGCTGGGCAAGACTGGTCCCACCTGGGACTGACCCGGACAGGCTGCAGCGGGTCCTGGGCACCCCTGGAGCTGCTCTGGTAATGGCGCGGGAAAGGAGGTGGTGTCCCGCTGGGGGCTGTGCTCACCCCGCACTCCCCTCCCAGAGAGTCCCTCGCAGATGGTGCATCTGGTTTCCAGGGAGGCTCCTGGTGCGAACCCCAGTTTCCTTGGCAGCCCAAAGCTGGAGGTTTTGAGCCGTGGGGGTGAGTCAGTGGCTTAGCAAAGACCAGAGCAGAGGCAGCTGCTCGCCTGTGGGATAAGGAGCTCCCCCCGCCCGACTCCAAACCCAGTCTCGGACCCCAGGAGGCCCCAGGCTTTCATCCAGGGCAGAGAAGCAACACCAGGATGAAGAGACATTTGTGCGTTGCTGGATTTGCCCCGTCTTCCGGTCTTTCTTTGACCCTCCCGTGTTCTCAGCATTGGGGATGGAGGCCCGCAATACCACTGAGCCTCTCTGAAGCCCCTCGCTTTACAGAAGGGGCAAGTTGAGGCTGAGAGAGTGGGCTTGGCTCCTCCATCCCTCCTCCCCTGGATAAGCTGCCACCCTCCTAAACGTGTGCGGTGATGAGGGGGACGGTGGGGGCCCGGGGGAGGGGCATGCCGCTCTGATGGGGGTGTTCAGACCCCGGATGGCATGCTCAGAGCAGGCTTCCGTGGAAAGCCTTCTGCGGTGTGCCCCAGCCGCCAGCAGGTCAGCCCTGCCCTCCTGGTGTCCCCTCCCAGGGCTGGTCATCTCTCTGCTGTGCCTCTGTGCAGCATCTGCCCTCCCGTGCTGACCGGGACATAGTCTCCTGTGGTGCACGGCGGGCCCCTCTGTGGCGTCACCACCGCAGCTCATCCCTGTATCCCCGGCCCTTGGCGTAGAACTTGGTACCCAAGTGATGCTCAATAAGTAGTTCTGTAAAGGGATGTCTTCCGAACGCTGAAGGGCACGGTCGTCCCCGAGGGACGCCCCAGCAGCTCGGACTTCCCACGGATTCCTCCGGATCCCCATCAGTGCCCTGGGTCCTGGGACAGCAAGGAGACGCAGGGCAGGGTGACAGTCAGCCTGGGGACTCAGACAGGAGACGCCTGACTGGGCAGCGAATTGCTTAAATTCATCTGTGCTGAGTGCTCCAAAGAAGTGCAGGCTGTTCTGAGAGCTTCTCACGGGTGCCCTGGTCTGTTTCTGGCTGGAGAAGAGCTCTGAGAAAGTGAGATGGGGGCTGAGTCCTGAACTGTCATGAGGAGTGAACGTGACAGAGGATGAGAGCTGGGGAGGCCTCTGAGCGAAACGAACAGTCATCTTTCCCATTATACAGATGAGGAAACTGAGGCTCAGAGCAGGGAGGTTACTTGCTTAAGGCCACGTGGTTATCAGAGGAGAAGATGGGGTTTGCCTGCAGGTCTGCGTAGCTCCAGAGCCCATTCCCTCTCTCCTGCTTGTCTGCCCTGGATGAGGACGCCCAGACTGGCCGTGGTGGCGTCGCGTGTTCTGGGTCCAGGCCCGCCCTTCCCACACCTGGGAGCTCACGTGCCCCCTGCTCCTTCCCGCTCTGGTTTGCCCTGCGCCTCATCTGTCCTGGCATGCCTGGGTAACCCGGGTCTCCGCTCCCTCCTTGTGCAAGAGAGGAGCAGGTAACCAACTCTCTCGGGCTTCTGCCCCTGGGATTTTATCGCGTAGAATTCTGACCTTGAGAAGCATCCGTGAGTCTCACATCTAGAGATCAGATCAACTTAAGGAGCACCCAGTGGGCATCTTCTGGGTGCCAGCCCCCTGTAGGGCTCGGAGCTGTGGGTCACGGGTGCACTTCCGACTGTGGCCCAGGTCGGGGGTAGAAGACAGGTCCGTGAACAGCTAGCTGCCTGGGTGTGATTATAGGTGCGGTCGGACGATGAGCAGTGTTCTGGCAGCTTAGAAGGAGCCACCAAGTGCGTCGAGGATGGGCTTCCCTGAGGAGTTTCCAGGATGCAGATTGGGCCCTGAGGCTGGGCTTGAAGGGCGTGTAAGTGTTGGCAAGGAAGCATGGAAAGGGTGTTCCAAGCAAGGCACAGAGTCAGAAAGGGCCCAGGGTGTCCAGAGACAAGACCCGGGCACAGTGGCCAGGTTGTCTGCGACAGGGAGTGACCGAAAGCTTGAGGTTCTGCAGGGCAGCAGGGAGCTGCAGAGGCTGAGCAAGGTGGGCACTGGGTGGGACCCCAGCCCGAGATCTCCCTGCTGTAGCCGCCTTCATCAGACCATCCCTGCCTTCTCCAGCCTCCATCGACCTGACCTGGGGTTATGTGAGACTCTCGTCCCCTCAGTGGGGCAGGGGAAGGGTGGATGTAACAGTGTGTTTGGAGGTTGGGATCTGACCTGCCTCCCAGTTATCTCTGGAGGGGCCACTGCTCAGCTCACAGGGCTCCATTCTCATGGTGCCTCTAATCCATGGATTAGAAGCCCGGGTGGCAGGCAAGAATTTGTGCTCTTTGAATAGGCCAATTGGAGCTAATTGATGGCAGGGGGTGGGGGTGGGGTGGCACTGTTATTTAGGTGGCTTTGGCCGGGAGACTAGAATCCTGGCCTCTGAGTCGGCCTCTGCCCTAACCTTGCCCCTGCCCCGTCCCTGAGTCCAGCCGGGGTGGACTCTCCTTTCACGGAGATGGAGGCTGGCCAGGACCGCTCGCAGGCTCTCTGGGAATCACCATGTCGGAAGAGGCTGATGATGGCTGTTGACAAAGGTGCTTACTTGCTTCGCCGTGTGGTTTGGGGCACAGAGCCTTGGCCCCCCCCTCGGAGCCAGCCCAGAGCCCCTGGGCCCTTTGGCTCCCTCTGTCTCTCTGCCTCTTGCTGTGGAACCTGCATTCTGCTCTCTGGACCTCAGTTTCCCCAACTGGAAAAACGAAGGGTTCAGGGAAGTAACTTCTTACATGACGTATTAGTTTCCTATTGCTATCATCATGGTTTATTACACATTTCTTGGCTTAACTTCTGCTTTTTCTTTCAACTCATTTATTTTTAGTGGAATATGGTAGTTTTGCGTTGTATCGCATTTGTACTGAGTACAGTAGTGTGGCGTGGGTTTCTTCCATACCTCAGCATGAATCGGCCATAGGCATGCATATGTCCCCTTCCTCTTGAACCTCTTTTCCACCTCCCACCCAAAGTCCACTTTTTAACATCTCTCAGTTCTGTAGGCCAGAAATCTAGTAGGCTGGGCTGGGTACTGCTCTTAGAGTCTCACAAGGCCAAAACTAAGGTTTCCGCCAAGGCAGTTCACCCTCTGACCCCCAGAGATTCGTGTTCATCCCAAAAGCAAAGTTGGCTGCATCCCACGGCCCCCAGAGATCTCATCCCATGACAGCACCAGCTCAGCGGATCTCTTCTGAATCTCATCGGCTCAGAAGTCCCAGATCTCATCATCTAAGCCCTCTCAGTGAGTGCAGGTAAGACTCTGGCAGTGACAGGTTCTGGGCTCCAAAATCATCGCGGATGGTGAAATTAAAAGATGCTTGCTCCTTGGAAGGAAAGCTATGACAAGCCTAGACAGTGTACCAAAAAGCAGAGACATCACTTTGCCAGCAAAGATGCGTATTGTGAAACCTACGGTTTTCTAGTCGTCACCTAGAGAAGTGAGGGTTGGACCGTAAGGAAGCTGTTGTTCAGTCGCTCAGTCGTGTCCGACTCTTTGTGACCCCATGCGCTGCAGCACGCCAGGCCTCCCTGTGCTTCACTCTCTCCCCAAGTTTGCTCAGACTCACGTCCACTGAGTCAGGGATGCCAGCCAGTAACAGTGACAGACTGTTTTCTTGGGCTCCAAGGGAGGCTGCGCACTGAAGAATTGGTAACTTTTGAACCGTAGTACTGGAGAAGACTCCCGAGAGTCCCTTGGACTGCAAGGAGATCCAACCAGGCAATCCTAAAAATCCTTCCAGTGAGTATTCAGGACTGATACTTTGGCCCCCTGATGCGAAGAGCAGACCCGGAAAAGATCCCTGATGCTGGGAAAGATTGCGGGCAGGAGGAGAAGGGGGCAACAGAGGATGAGATGGTCAGATGGCATCACTGACTCAGTGGACACGAGTTTGAGCACACTCCGGGAGATAGCGGGAGAGAGCAGCCTGGTGTGGCGCCTGGGGTCACAAAGAGTCGGACACGACTGGACAGCTGAACAACAGCGACAACACAGGGCTGTGTGTGTCCTGCGTCCTAGGGCTTCATTCCTCGGCAGGTGTGAATCTGGGGAACTAGAGAAACCGTTTGTCTGCTCCCAAAATACCAGGTACACACATTGCGCTCAAACTGGGAGAAAGTGGAGAGTAGAATCCTCCAACATTCCAGGGAGCCTCATTCCCCCTCCCCCAAACTACAGGCAGGGTTGGGGGGTCGCAACAGAATCAGGCTGCCAGCCCCGCCCACCCCCACCCCCACCCCCACCGAAGCGGCTGACTGTATTCTAGCCTTGTCTTCCGGGTGGTGGGAGAAAACATTGGAGCAGCTTTGTGTCCATGGATTAGAAGCGATAGGGAATTTAGTTGAAATGGAACGAAAAGGATTTATTTCAGTAGGACTCGTGATGTTTGATATGAGAAGGGTTTGGTAACGTGTGTCTGCAGCACCTCCCCTCACTCCACCGTCACCAGGCGGCGGGAAATGTGCAGATTCTCAGGTCAGATCTGCCCCCTTCGAGCTGAGAAGAATTCGGAAATTTATTTCGCCTCCATGTGGAGATACTGCTGTGAACCCCGTTGACTTGTTGTGAAGGTGCAGCGGGGATAGTAGGTGAAAAGCACTTTGTACGCTTGGAACTGTTTGCAGATGGCTGGACTTGCATCTGAGTCCCCAGGACCACTGTGCCCTTCAGCCCTGGCCCAGGGCGGTTTGACGGCCCAGACCTCATCCTTTTCATCTGGAATACCCAACCCCCACCCCATGCCAATCTGATTAACTGACTAGTGTTCAGAGAGCGAGAGGCGAGGAGCCCACTGTGGGTGGCCCAGCGCAGGGTCACAGGGTCAGTCCAAAGGCCAGCATTCTGGACACAAGGAGGAAACCAGGCTGTTGGGGTAATCTTTCTCTGGGAAGAGAAAGTTGACCAGTTCATTTTGGTTCAAAAATAATTTTTAACATGTTTGGTAGAAGGTGAAGTGCACTTCAGAAACTCAGATCTGTGGCAGAAAATCAAATCTCACACCACCGAACTTCTGTTCTCCAGCTCCTCCCAGGATGTTTTAGGGTGTGCAGACATGCAGGGAGGGACACACACACACGCACGCACCTACGCACGCCCATCCTGACCGCTTCTGAACATAAACGGAAGCATGTTGAATACATTCTTCCTGACCCCGCTTCTGTCACTTTGTTGACATTGACAGACACTGTTCCCGGTTAGGGCCATAGATCTGCCCCCCTTCTTCATTTTAAAAAAGTATCTATGTCTTATTTTTGTTTGCACTGGGTCGTCATCGCTATGTGTGGGTTTTCTCCAGGCGTGGCGAGTAGGGGCTTCTCTTGGTTGAGGTTTGCAGGCTTCTCGCTGGGGTGTCTTCTCTTGTGGAGCATGGCGTCTAAGTGCTCAGGCTTCAGAAGCTGTGGCTCACGGTCCCTAGATCGTGGGAGCTTCAGTAGTTGTGGCTCGGGGGCTTAGTCACTCCGAGGCATGTGGGATTCAAACCTGTATCCCCTGGTGGGCAGGCAGGTCTTTATCCACTGCGCCACCAGGGAAGTCCTGCCCCCATTCTTTCTAATGACTGCAAGGAGCGCCAGTATCCAGCCCCCTGTTGATTCTGGCCTGGAGAATTCCGTGGACTGCATAGTCCACTCCTGAGTGACATAATCAGTGCTGACATATGCAGTCCTACCACTGGGTCGTATCTGGTCCTTACATGACTGTATCTAGGGTTTAACAAGGATGTGCTTACATTGTGCATAAACTCCGTTACCTTGCTTAGCTTCCCAGGTGTCTCAGACAGTAAAGAATCCGCCTGCGGGGCAGGAGATCTGGGTTTCATCCCTGGGTTGGAAACATCCCCTGGAGGAGAAAATGGCAACCCACTCCTGTATTTTTGCCTGGAGCGTCCCGTGGACAGAGGAGCCTGGCGGGCTACCGTCCATGGAGTTGCAAAGAGTCGGACACGACTGAGCAGCGAACACTTTCACTTTATTTTATAACTGCATATTGTATGAAGTGATTTGCTTGATTAATGAAAGTGGTACGGAGAGTGTCTGTTGGGCTCTGGGAATACAGCAGTACCAAGTGACTGCACAGATATTCCCTTTAGGTGGTTGTGCCCCCAGCTAACCTGCTCATTCCCTTTCACCGTGTATACAGGGCCTCGGTAATCACTTGCTGCATCAGAAAGCGTGCTCAGGTGAACGTATTTATACTGAAAGCTTTTTTGGTGTTTACTGGGTTATTTTCATAGGAGAAGTGGCTGGACACCAGGGTGTTATCCAGAGGGCCTGCCCCGTTGGTCCCATCTAAGAGGAGTACTCGTGAGGATTGTTAACAAAAGCATGACGCTTGGCGCTGGTGGGAGGTGCCCGGCAGCCTCTGACGCTCAGCTCCCGGCAGCCCAGGGTTCAGTGCCGCTCTGCCCTGGCTGGTATCAGATTATGGTCAGCGTGAATAATTCAGGATTCTGAGACACGGAAGGGGCTACTGGAGCCGGGGGTGGATGGGAAGGAGATGAACAGGCTTAGTTAAGGAGAAAAGGTGTGTTTTTAGGATAAGATTCCAGAAAAGATAGGGGTGGGGGCTCAGACATCAAGCTGCACGGTTGTCACCCGCCACTGGCCTTTCCCCCTTATCCAGAGAGGACACAGGGTGGGGGCCCTGGGGCGCAGGGTGGGGGCCCTGGGGCGCCGTCCGTGGATCCAGGTGTGAGAGGAAGCTTATCACCAGGGACCAGGCAGTGGTGACCTCATGGAGAAGATTAAGGGGTCCCTGCCCCCCAAACAGTGGAAACAGTGTCAGACTTTATTTTGAGGGGCTCCAAAATCACTGCAGATGGTGACTGCAGCCATGAAATTAAAAGACGCTTGCTGCTTGGAAGGAAAGTTATGACCAACCTAGATAGTATATTCAAAAGCAGAGACATTACTTTGCCGACTAAGGTCCGTCTAGTCAAGGCTATGGTTTTTCCTGTGGTCATGTATGGATGTGAGAGTTGGACTGTGAAGAAGGCTGAGCACCGAAGAATTGATGCTTTTGAACTGTGGTGTTGGAGAAGACTCTTGAGAGTCCCTTGGACTGCAGGGAGATCCAACCAGTCCATTGTGAAGGAGATCAACCCTGGGATTTCTTTGGAAGGAATGATACTAAAGCTGAAACTCCAGTACTTTGGCCACCTCATGCAAGGAGTTGACTCATTGGAAAAGACTCTGATGCTGGGAGGGATTGGGGGCAGGAGGAGAAGGGGACGACTGAGGATGAGATGGCTGGATGGCATCACGGACTCGACGGATGTGAGTCTGAGTGAACTCCGGGAGATGGTGATGGATAGGGAGGCCTGGCATGCTGCGATTCATGGGGTCGCAAGGAGTCGGACACGACTGAGCGACTAAACTGAACTGAACTGCCCCCCAAACAGCTCTCTCTCCAGCCTGCCTCCCACAGTCACCTGAGTGTGCTTTGCTGGGAGCTTTAGGACCCCCTTCAAGCTATCCCTGCAGTGTGCCAGGGTCCCAGACCCCCTACCCTGAAGTGTGCCAGGGTCCCAGGCCCCCACTCCGAAGTGTGCCAGGGCCCCAGACCCCCTACCCCCAAGTGTGTTAGGGTCTCAGACTCCCCACCCCCAAGCATCTTAGGGTCCCAGGCCCTGGCTCTCCACAGTTCTTTTTTCCCAAAGAGGCCTCGGGCAGTTGCTAACATCCAAGCATTGGGCTTGCATCTCTGCAGCCCAGCCTGACAGCTAAGTTGCGGGGATGGGGGGTTTTTATCCTGGATAGGCACTGGCTTGAGCCGCTGTAGCTTTCCAGGATCCAGGGAAACATCTCCGAGTTGAAAACCCAAGTTGTCCTCAAGATGCTGGAGCGGCGATCACAGCAGCCCCTGCGCCCTGAGCCACAAGGGGCTGAGGGAGCGTCTCCCCTCCCAGTCCAGCCTCAGCATCACAGGCACCCGGAGACCCGCTGCTCCCTGGGGCTGGGAAGGGCATCTCTGGGGCGGCCAGGCGCTTCTCAGAGTGACCTTCTCCCCGCTTCTCACAGAGGCCTCTAGCCTGAGGCTTGGTCCGGAGCCCACTCAAGGCCCGGCACACCTGTCAGGACCCTCTGCTCCCGAGAGCTCTGCCGCACCCCTCAGCCGCGTTCAGCCCCCTCGCTCCTCCTGAGCATCGGACTTCTGAGCCCTGGCCCACGCGGTCGCTTTTGTCCCAGCTGCTCTGCTCGTCTTCCTGCACATTCTCGTTTCCAGGGGCACGGTTCAGCCTGTTTCCAGCGCCACCTTCCCCTTGAAGCCTTCGTTGTTTCTTTTTTTGGCAATTAGTGGCATCTCTCACGTCAGCTGAATTTTCCCAGCGGGTTCTCCCTCCTCCTCTTACGGCCCGAGCTCTTTCTGCAGCCTTCCCCGTTCTGGAGCTGTGTGCCTGTTCCTGGCTGAAGGTCCCCTGCACCGCACACCCAGCAAGCAGGCCCTTTCCTCGTCCTCATGTTCGCAGGGGTCTGCGGGTGCAGTGCTGTGTGTGGGTGTGAGGGTGGGTGCTGGCTGCGTGGGCAGACAGGCAGGTGGCTGACAGGAGGCTGGTTGTCGGACCCTGGCCCCACTGTCCACGGTGCCCCTTGTCCGAGGCGTTGCCCCCTTAAGCCTCTGTGCTGTGCTTTTGCCGCTCTATTAATGGTTTTTTATTTTAATTCTATTTTTTAGAGTTAGTTATATGTATCAGATGAAGTCTTACGTTCCTTATTCTTGTTTGTAAACATCCTGAGAATTGACTCCTCGATGTTTCTTCAAGAAAACAAGAATCTGAATCAAGTTGCCTGGTTTTCATGTTTGACGTTTTGCTTGATTTGTGTGTTTCCTTTTTAGACTCTGGCTCTCCATGAAAGGGAGGGGCCCCCTCCAGAGCTTAGCACAGCGCCCTGGCACACAGCAGGGTCTCCGCACATGTGAACTGCACAGAGATGAACTGAGTCTCCTGTGCTCAACAGCCAAGGAGCCCTTGGGATCTCTGCCGCTGGGAGACTGTCCTCCGCGGGCACTACTGAAAGGGAGCTTTTAGCTGGGAGGAGAGTTAGGCTGGTGTGCTGAGCCAGAATTCCCTGCTGTGATCTTTTCCTCTTGGCCTTGAAATGGGAGGGACCCCTCTCCCCATTTCCTCTGTAGGCGCTCTGCTGGGGGCTGAGTCAGGCCTGGCTGCAGACAGCCCTGTGCCCCAGGGCTCTGCACAGACACTACATGCAGGGCACCATCTGGATGCCAGGTGGCCCGCCTGCCCCGACTCGGGGAGTGTGGGGTCCACTCTGCCACCCCTGACCGCCCCTCGCCCTCAGGACAGAGTGCCAGTCCGATGGCTGGAAGGCACACTGGTCTCTCGGGGTCCACACCTGGGCACACCCCGCGAGCTTCCCTGACTTCCTTCCATGCCCACAGCAACCACATGAATTGGAGTGAAGGGATTCCCACCTGACAGATGGAGAAACTGAGGCTCGGGAAGCGGAAGTGGCTTGCCCAGGGTTGCATGGCTAGGGGAGCTGGGCTTTGACCCAGAGTCTCCTGGCCCTCTTAGCTGTAGCAGTTCTCAACCCTTCCTGTTCCTTTGGGGAAAAAAACAACTATCAGGGATTCAGTTTTCTAGGACCTGTACCCAGAGATTCTGACCCACAGGCTGTGGGGTATGGCCCAGGAATCTGCATTTATAACAGACCAGGTGCCCCCGTGCGCCTTAGGAACGCTTCTCTACGTATCTGACTTTTCCTTAACTAGGGGCGTGAAGAAGTCACCTCCCCTTGGTCTGGTCCACTCCTGAGGGCAGGCAGTCTTGGGACCTGGCTGGCACGCCTGTGTTTATGTAAAGGGAGGGTGAGGGGAAGGGTCCCTTTGGGGACGGCCGGCCTGGACAGGGAGATGCAGGTCACACTGCCTGAGCATCTTGCTGTTGTCTCGGAGAGACTTGGTTTAAAACTTGGGCTACCGTTGTGCAGCCGTGTGGTCTGAGGTTCCCAGTTTCACGTCTCTGCCCCTCAGAGCCGATAGCCCTGCCGCTTCGGCTTGCTGGAGAGACTAAAAGTGTCTCCGAAGGGCTGGTGCAGAGCTGTGCCTGAATGCGCGTCTCCTAAATAGGCCACACTCCTGTCTCTGTGCCTTTGTTTGTGCCGGGGATTTTTTGTTTTTTGGTTTTCTTTCTGGAAAGTCTTTCCCCCACCCCTGCTCTTCCCTGGCTGCTGTTGGTCTGGTCCTTTGCGGTAACCCAGGACTGGCGCCTCATTACCTCCTAAGGTGTGTAAGGACGTCCCTATGTCTGGGTCTGGAGTAGCTGGGATACGACAGGTGTCAACCTCAGCCCAGGTTCCAAAGAAATTCTTCCTTAGCTCATGCAGACCGAGAGTTGGGGGTGGGTGGGGGAGTTGGTTTTGTCTTCCTTTTCTGTCACCTGTCCACAGACCCCTCGTGATGCCCTCACCCCACCCCAGGCCCTCTCCATGCTGAATGTTCTGAAGGCCGACAGCGGGTCCCCTGTCCGCCCTGTGGACCGGGGTGGACCACAGGAAAGGCGCCATCCAGCTGCGTTCCGAAGTCGTCCTCCACGTGCCGGCCCCGTCGGCTCCTAACTTATTTCACTCTGGGAAGCGTGGATTAAAAACTAGTGAAGTCAGTCACTTAGGGGTTGGAAGGGACTTCTGAGATGGGGACGTCCTGCCGCTCACTGGACGCTTCGTCCTCAGCCAGCCGGAGTTTGAGTACCGCCAGGGACAGGGTTCTCGTCATCCCCCCAAGGCTGTGGCATCATCGCACTTTTATCTGTTGGCTCCTCTTCGTGCTCACAGAGGCTCAGGAAGTTTCTCGGGCCCAGGGAGTGTGGCAGCAGGTGGTGCAGCTGGGATGAAGGTAGCGGGACTCCTGAGCCTAGGAGGTGAGAGGGTTTAGCACAACGGGTTCCCAGAGCCTGGAGTGGGGTTGCAAGGTCAGTTCAGTGCGGTTCAGTAGCTCAGTCGTGTCTGACTCTTTGCGACCCCGTGAACTGAAGGGCCTCCTTGTCCATCACCAACTCCCAGAGTTTACCCAAACCCATGTCCATTGAGTCAGTGATGCCATCCAACCGTCTCGTCCTCTGTCGTCTCCTCCTCCTGTGTTCAGTATTTCCCAGCTTCAGGGTCTTTTCCAATGAGTCAGTTCTTCGCATCAGGTGGCCAAAGTGTTGGAGTTTCAACTTCAGCATCAGTGATTCCAATGAATATTCAGGACTGATTTCCGTTAGGATGGGCTGGTTGGATCCTTTAGGGTGGACTGGTTACAAGGTGGACTTACCCAAATCAGCATGGCCGTGGCGGGCCCTGGCGCGGCGATCACCCTCCTGTCTTACAGTCGCTGCAGTTGGAACACTGCCTGGATGCGCTTCATGCTCAGATCCTGCAGAGCTGAACGGAATCCCCCAGCCCCTCCCTGACCAGGGACGGGACGAATCCAGAGTCTGGAGAGGGGCTGAGACTGAAGCTGGGGGCAGGGCGGTCCGGCAGGGAGAGGGGAGGGATGAAGGCTGAGGAGTTGGGATGAGGCTGGCTTTGGGGCTGGAAAAGAGCCTGGGGATTCCTTCAGTAAAGGGAAAGAAAGTGAAAGCGTTGGTCTCTCAGTCCTGCCCAACTGTGACCCCTGGACTGTAGGCGCCAGGCTCCTCTGTCCATGATTCTCCAGGCAAGAACACTGGAGTGGGTTGCCATGCCCTTCCCCAGGGGATCTTCCCGACCCAGGGATCGAACCTGGATCTCCTGCATTGGAGGCAGATTCTTTACCGTCTGAGCCACAAGGAAAGCCCGTAGAGTCTTTGGTGAAGGCGACTCTTACGAAAACGCTTCGCTGGTTGATGGCGCTTCCAGCTCGTTTCACAGAAGGCTTCTCACCTGAATCGCCCACGGGGGACAAACTCGTCATTGAACCGGGCTGTGTGGTTTGACCTTCACGTGGGAGAATATGTTTCGACTGGCTTGGGGGTAGAACCCCCCCACGGACAGCCCCCCACCACCACGGGGACCTGAAAGACGGGCCATGCCATCCCCAAGGGTTCTGTTTCCAGCTGGTTGCCTCTTTTCCAGCACGTTCTTTCATCCTGGGCCAGAATGGCCTGTGGGACGACGGTTTCCCTAGCCTTCCTTCCCCCTAGTCTCTGTCCCGGGCATATGAGGGGTGGGCGGTGCCAGCTGACACTGCAGCCCAGAACCTGTATTTCAGAGCAGTCACACGCACACGCGCATGTGCACGCGCACACACACGCACACACACAGACACACACAGACACACAGACACACACATAGACACAGACACACAGACACAGACACACAGACACACACACAGACACAGACACACACACACGCACGCACACACACACACGCACACACACGCACACACACACGCTGCACGGTTCATCGTTGCTTTCTGATACCAGGCCACAGGCCCCTAGAACTTCTCACATGGCACCCAGGGTTGCGGGGCTGATCCCAGGCCGGGACCCACCACTGCCGTCCGTCCGGGGAGCAGGTGTTGTCAAGCGTAGGGAGCGCTCTCAGCCCGGGCTGGGCACACGTGCTAGTCTCCGTTTCTGCTTTCTACTGTGGGTCCCCCGGGGCAGGTCGCTGGGGCTCTCTGGTCTCGTTTTCTCCTCTCCTCCCTGGAGGTGATGTTGCCCACCTCACAGGTTCGTGGGGAGTGTCCACTGAGGTGTTTGCAGACGGGAAAGTGCTGTGCAGACCGTAGCTGGGCAGTGAGGAAGTCCTGTGCAGCCTGTTTTTAAGGGATGGGGTATTAGAGTGAAGGGCGTCGCAGGTGGCTCACTGGTGAAGAATCTGCCTGCTGGTGCAGGAGACGACGAGAGACACAGCCGTCCCTGGGTCAGGAAGCTCCCCTGCAGGAAGAAATGGCAACCCACTCCAGTGTTCTTGCCTGGGAAATCCCATGGACCAGGGGAGCCTGGCGGGCTACGGTCGGTGGGGGTTGCCAAGAGTCAAACACAACAGAGCAACACATACACACGTTAGGTTGAAGCCTCGGTTTCATCGTCTGTGACGTGCGGTGTTAACACCCTCTCATGGGCCCGTCTCCAGAGGCCCTGGGAGGTCGCACGGGTCAGGGCTTGGCTGAGGGCTGGTACGCAGGAAGCTCTCAGTGTCGCTGTAACGTTAACTCTGTCCAGAAAGAATTTTCAGAGTTTATCATCAAAAGTGAGATATGGGGATGATCTGCTTGGGAATGCCAGCTTCTGCCTGAAACACCTAACACATTGATATGCTTTCCTGTCTCATTAGACCTCCCGACAACTCAGGAGGTGGGCAGAACAGGGGTTTTAATTGCCCTTTTCAGAGACGTAGAGCTGTTTGTGGCTCAGACAGTAAAGAATCTACCTGCAGTGCAGGAGATCTGGGTTCCATCGCTGGGTCAGAAAGATCCCCTGGAGGAGGGCATGGCAACCCCGCTCCAGTGTTCTTGCCTGGAGAATCCCATGGACGGAGGAGCCTGGCGGGCTGCAGTATCCTGGGGTCGCAAAGAGTCGGAAAGGACAGAGCAAGCAACTGACACTTTGGAGGACACTCCTCCTTTGGAGGAGAGGAGACTAAAGCACCGGGGAGGGGAGTGGCCCTGCCTCTGGGGAGCTGTAACCTGAAGATGTGGGCCTGTCCTGGACGGAGCGTTCAGTAAACACTTAAAACAGCAACAGTCACATAGCGACTACACCCCAGCTACTGTCCTGGGTACTGTATAAAATGTACATTGTACACGCAACTCACTGAAGACTCTGTTAGTTGCTCAGCCGTGTCTGACTCTCTGCAACCCCGTGGACTGTCGCCTTGCCGTGCACCTCTGTCTATGGGATTCTGTAAGCAAGAACACTGGAGTGGGTTGCCATTTCCTCCTCCAGGGGATCTTCCCGACCCAGGGATTGGCTCTACTGCATTGGCAAGCAGATTCTTCTTGATTAATTACATGTATTTATTTTTAATTGATGGATGATTGCTTTTCAGAGTTGGTTTGATTTCTGTCGCACAACAGCATGAATTAGCCGCAGGTATACATATGTCCCCTCCCTCTTGAACCACACCCCCTCCCTCTGTCTCCCACCCTTCTCGGTCGTTACAGCCCCGTTTGAGTCCCTGCGTCGAGCAGCAGATTCCCACTGTCTGGTTTACATATGGTAGTGTGTATGCTTCCACGCCGCTTCCTCTGTGCATCTCACCCTCTGCTTCCTCTCCCACCCCCTTGTCCATAAGTCTGTTCTCTACGTCTGTGTCTCCACTGCTGGCAGGCCGATTCTTCACCATCTGAGCCACCAGGGAAGCCCATGTCAGCTCACTGAATCCTCACCATGACTTGTTGAGATCGGCAATATTATTCTCCCCCATTTCACAGATGAGAAAACTGAGGCGGAGGTGGTTGCCTGGCGGGTAAGCAGCGGAGAACCAGGTTTTTGGAAACCCAGGCAGGCTGGCTTCAGACTCTGTGCTCCTGACCAGCGCCTTCACCTCTAGGACTGAACACGCGGCGTCATGGTGGAAGGGGCTGGTGTGGGGTGGGGGGACCCTGCGTGGCCCTGCAGACTTGCCCTGCCCCGCCTGCGCCAGGGGACCGTCGGACTGTCCAGCTCTCGCCAAGGGTGGCATTTCTCTTGGTGGCAGGGAAGGCCTGGGCTGTTGGAGGGGCCGGCTGGAGCCCCGGGCCAGCCATTGTGTGCTGGGCTTGCAGGCCGCCGGGTGTGGCCCCCCAACCCCCCAACACTGCCAGGCCCTCCCCCCAGAGGAAGTGCTGGTGTTTACAGGAAATGCAGGACAAGGCTGGGAGGTGGGTGGAGGGGGCCTGGAAGATGTGTCTTGGCCCGGCTGGTGGGGCTGAGGGCGGGGCTCCCCTCTGCACACCAAGGACGAGGCTTTTTGTTGTTGCTGAAGGGAAAGGTCCCACTTCCCGGGCAGCCCTGCCCCTCCCCGGCCTCTTTCCTCCAGGACGCCACACCCTGCCGGCCTCCCAAACCACCACCACCACCACCCCCACCACCCAACCCCCGCCGCCAGCCCACCCCTCCTCCCCAGGGAGGCTCCTGGGAGCAAGGGAAAAAAGAGCCCTGAGCTGGGCGGCAGCAGCGTCTGCCGCTAGTCCTGCTCTGGGCCTCACTTTCCCCACCTGTTAAGTGCGTGGCTTGCTGCAGCCCCAGCAAACCCACAGCAGTGCTCACGGCCCTGGTGCAGCCCAGCTGTGAGACGGAGGGTGGATGGGCCGGCCAGTCCCGTGACCCAGGGAGTGCAGGCTGGCCTCGCTTATGCTGCAGCAACGTGCCCCAGAAGTCTGTGCGTGTGGAGTTCTGTCAGAGTGCACCCGGGGAGCACGAGGTATTTCTCAAAGCCTGAGTAGGATTTGCCAAGGGGACCAGCATTCTCTGAGTCCGTGCCAGGCATCAGGTACTATCTTAGTGGCTTTTGCGTCCCCAGTTTCACCGTTCGAGAGACAGAGGTTCTGTTTGGGGCAGGAAGACCTGAATCTGAGTCTTGGGGCCGCCCTTTGCTCACCGTGTCACCCTGAGCAAACCCCCCAGCGTCTCGGAGCCTTAGTCTTCTCATCTGTGAAACGAGGGTAATGATAGCTGCCCGTTTCACCTCTTTCCATCCCACGGACTTGCCTGAGCCCCCGCCGCGCCGGCCCCCATCCAGGCCGTCTCCTCCTGCTGGTCTTCCCACGTGGCCAGGGTGAACTCCCCCAGCTGCCTGGGTCCTTCCCTGGCTAGAACCTCCTCTGGCTCCCATCCCTCCCGGGAGGCCGACTCCAGGGGCGTTTGCGAGCCCACTGCCGGCCAGCCCCTCCTCCCAGCCTTCCCCGCCGCAGCACACAGGTCCCACCACCTCTCCTCCAGTCCCTTCTGCAGAGCTCCCTTCCTGGGAGCTCTCCCCTAACTTTTGTTTTCCTCTCTGTCTCCTGTTCAACCTTGCGACTGGCTGGGGTCTCCCCTGGCCTGGAATCCTCCTGTGACCCTCCTCACTCACCTCCAAGCCCCCCCCACAGCTTAGGGCCCCTTGGCTGTGTTCACCCAGTCCAACTCTTTGCCACCCCACGGACTATACAGTCCATGGAATCCTCCAGGCCAGGATACTGGAGTGGGGAGCTTGGTGTTGGAGAAGACTCTTGAGAGTTGGACTGCAAGGAGATCCAGCCAGTCCATCCTAAAGGAGATCAGTCCTGAATATTCACTGGAAGGACTGATGCTGAAGCTGAAACTCCAATACTTTGGCCACCTGATGGGAAGAGCTGACTCACTGGAAAAGACCCTGATGCTGGGAAAGATTGAAGGCGGGAGGAGAAGGGGACGACAGGAGATGAGATGGTTGGATGGCATCACCGACTCGATGGACGTGAGTCTGAGTGAACTCTGGGAGTTGGTGATGGACAGGGAGGCCTGGCGTGCTGCGGTCCATGGGGTTGCAAAGAGTTGGGCACGACTCAGCAACTGAACTGAACCAAACTGTGTTCACAGCCCTCCGTGCCCTCTGCTGCGTGTCTGTCTGTGTTCTCGCTGGTGCCTCAGGGCAGAGAAGGGGCGTCTCCTCCCTGTTCTGTGTCCCCCGCACCAGGGGTGGGGTAGCCAGCCAGCACGCGTGACGTGTCAGGTGAGACGGGGCAGACAGCAGGCGCTCGGCCTGTAGGGAATTGCACTGCCCGTGCTGGGGGGCAGCTGTGACTGGGGATGCCCGCAGGTCCGTGTCTACTCACGGATGCACACTCTGCCTGGAGCTGCTTCCCCCAGGAGCCTGCTAAAACCAGCAGGTGGGTGGAGCACCTACCGTGTGCAGCGTTCAGCACTGGGAGCTGGTGAGGGAGGGGAAGCCTGTGCAGAGCTAAGGCCACAAGCAGTGAGGGGAGCTCGTGGGTGCTGGGCCATGTAGGGGGAGCAGGGCCTTGGCAGGCAGGTGGGGCCGGGCAGGGCAGATTCTGAAGCGTACGTAATTTGGGGAGTCTCTTTAAGATGAAGAATATATAACAAAGGATAGAAAATAATCTACAAAGCCATGAGAGGGACTCATGCAGGTGTGGGGCCTAAAGCTGAAGTCTCATTAGGTTCATGGTAGACCTGCTCAGTGGTCAAGGAAGGCTTCTGGAGGAGGAAATGAGCTCGCAGGTGGGAAGGCTTCTTGGAAGAGGGATGAAGTTGCACCTGGGAAGGCTTCCTGGAAGAGGGGGTGAGGTCACAGCTGGGAATGCTTCCTGGAGGTGGTGAGGTTGCAGCTGGGAAGGCTTCCTGGAGGAGGAGATGAGGTTGCAGCTGGGAAGGCTTCCTGGAAGAGGGGGTGAGGTCAGAGCTGGGAAGGCTTCCTGGAGGAGGAGATGAGGTTGCAGCTGGGAAGGCCTCCTGGAGGAGGTGAGGTTGCAGCTCGGAAGGCTTCCTGGAGGAGGAGGTGAGGTTGCAGCTGGGAAGGCTTCCTGGAAGAGGGGGTGAGGTCAGAGCTGGGCCTGGAGAGGAGAGTTCATCCACCTGGAGACTTCGCATTTCCCAGGCATCTGTCCTCAGCCAGTAGCTCTGCCCTCGAGAAGCAAGGGGCATTCACAGGCCTTTGGCAAAGCATGATATTTCTCTGGAGGTGCTCCTTCCCCACTGCGGGCAGAGGAGACCACAGATGAGTTGCGTGACGAGCGTGTGCGTGCTCAGGTGTCTGGGTCCAGGCCTGTTGCCTTACCTGGGTCACCCTCCCTTCCGGGTCTCAACCTTAGGGCGATGGTCTCTGTCTGGACCCCGTGTCCCCCATCCAGGCGTCTGGCTTCAACCACACTTGACCTGCGTGCTCACGTGTCGGGGCAGCCCTGCCTCCCGCCCGCCCGGTGCTGGCTGCCCTGCGGGCCCCGGTGTGTCCAGGCGCCTCTTGCACATTTCCACGTCTGTCTCGCTGGCACAGAGGGCAGTGGGCCCAGGTGCGGATCACCTCAGTGTGCTTCCGGGTGGGCGAGGCTGAGGGAGGGAGAAGTAGGCCTGGGGGAGTCATGTAGCCCCGCAGCGCCTCAGCATTCCCGGCTGCCGGAGGCGGGTGGCAGCGGGGCTCGTCCGCCTCCTGGCTCGGAGCCCCGGCCCGACCCCCTGGGCTGCTGCTTCTGGAGGAATTAGTGTAGGGGGCCAGTTACAGGGATGGGCTCTGAAGCCGGGGTCCCTGTGCTCAGGTGAGACCCCAGCTCTGCATGTGCCCCATCTCTGCTTCGCTCTCCATCTGTGAAATGGGCACCGCGGCACCTGCAGGATACGGTGCTGGAGAAGGGTCGTCAGGCGCCGGGCACGTCACCAGCACAGCACTCAGGATCGCTGGGCTCGGCCTCTCCTTACTGTCGCTGCCGCCGCCGTTATCATTGTCCCGCTGTGTCCACGTGGGGCCTCCCTGGTGGCTCGGTGGTAAAGAATCCGCCTGCAGTACAGGAGATGTGGGCTCCATCCCTGGGTCGGGAAGAGCCCCTGGAGGAGGAACTGGAAACGCTCTCCAGTATTCTTGCCTGGAAAATTCCACGGACAGGGGTGCCTGGCAGGCTACAGTCCACAGGGTCTCAAAGGGTCGGACACGACTGAGCGAGCACGCACACATGTCCAGATCCAGCCCACAGTGCAGGGCTGGGCTCTCCCAACCCCCACCTTCAGCCACACTCAAAGCAATATAACAGTCCGGCCGGGACTTCCCTGGTGAGCCGGTGGCACTCCACGCTCCCCTTGCTGGGGGCCTGGGTTCAATCCCTGGCCAGGGAACTGGATCCCACATGTACAGCTAAGACTGGGCACAGCCAAGTAAGTGAATAAAAATTTTTAAAAATTTAAGGATGGTCTAAATGGCACTGGCGGATGAGCCGGGCGTGGCTGTGTATGTGGCGGCGGCTGTGTTGCTGGGCGTGGGCTGTGCCACCATCCTGGTCACCTCGTTGGCCATGACGGCTGACCTCATCGTCCCTCACACGCACAGTGGAGCCTTCGTGTACGGCGCCATGAGCTTCTCAGACAAGGTGGCCAATGGGCTGGCAGTTATGGCCATCCAGAGCCTGCATCCCTGCTCCTTGGAGCTCTGCTGCAAAGCCTGTGTGGCTTTCTACCACTGGGTGATGGTGGTCGTGACAGGTGGTGTGGGCGTGGCCGCCACCCTGCCTCTGTGCAGTCTCCTGGTCTGGCCGATCCGCCTTCGGAAATGGGACCCTGGAGCCCAGCCCTGACCCTACCTCGTGGTCCCTTGCCCTTTGTAAATTAAGCTCAACTGTGAACATCTGATGCCCAGAGGTCTGGAGCAGCCCCTCTGCTCCCTCCCCTGTGTTGTCCTGTCTCTGCCTGGCTGTGGATGGAGGTCAGGATGGATGAGGTCCCAGCAGCTTATCCCTGCTGGGATAAGGGGAAGACACCGAGCTGGTGGGATTCTTGTGGTTTGGTGTACTCCAGTGGCTCAGAGGTTAAAGCGTCTGCCTGGAATGCGGGAAACCCGGGTTTGATCCTTGGGTTGGGAAGATCCCCTGGAGAAGGAAATGGCAACTCACTCCAGTACTCTTGCCTGGAGAATCCCACGGAGGGAGGAGCCTGGTAGGCTACAGTCCATGGGGTCGCAAAGAGTCGGACACGACTGAGCGGCTTCATTCACTTAATTAGCAGAATAGCGCGTCTGTGCACTAAGACTTGTCTGGCCGCCTCTCCTCTGGGCTCGGCCTGCCGTCTCGAGGGTATACTGTCCTTTGTTTTCCAAGTAAAACTCTGAGCTGTCAACGAGCTCCGTGGACAGTCATTCGACGCGAGCACCTGCTGTGCCATTCACGGAAGACACCGAAGTACACGGTGAGCCCCTGACTCCTGCCCTCGAAGAGCTGGTGGCGGGGAGGGGAGCTGGCTCAGGGGTGCAGATTTCCACCACAAACCCCTGTGACTGTGGACGAGAGCCCTCGCTGGAGAGGCAGAGAAGGCTTCCTGGAAGAGGTGGTGTGTGGCTGGACCGTAAGGGGCAAGGGGAGCAGGAGGCAGGAAGGAAGGAATTCTGGAACAGCCTCGAAAGAGGCGCAGAGATGGGGAGGGGCCGGGGCATGTGGGGGGCAGGGCGGTGGTGGTTTGGCTGCACGTGACAGCTCAGAACAGAAGAGATGAGCCAGGAATCACTGGGACAGACCCCCTCAGCTTCCCAGGGCACCTCTTTGGACACAAACTCACAGAACGTCATGGTGGTGGGGCCTGCAGAAGACCTCTGACTCCCTCGTGTCACAGATGAGGAAACTGAGGCCCAAGGAGAGGAAAGAGTCCACCCAGCAAGCTGGTGACAGAGGTGGGATTACCACCTGGGTCTGTAAGGGGTCGAGACATTCTGGCCTCTGGCTCAGACTGATTGTAGCGAATCCGCCTACCAGGCGCTGTGCTGAGCAGTCCACCTGCCTCATTCATACACATCGTCTCGTAAACCCTGGAGGGGGACGTGCTGTTAGCATCTCCATTTTACAGGTGAGGAAACTGAGGCATGTTAGGCTGCTGACCTCAGGGCATTGGGCTGACAAGTGGCAGAGCTGGGGCCTGACCTTGGGAGGTGGGATCCTAACGCTCGTGACCTTTAACGTTATCCTCTGCTGTGGCCCCAGAGATGGGTCTGGGGTCAGTGGTCCAAGGGGGCACCTGCCCACAGTGTGGCCGCTGCTGAGAGCCAGACACGCAGGACTCTTCACCCGTGTCCTCCCCGGCACGCCACGTTGCAGGAAGCAAAGACTGTTACCCGAAGCCAGAACCAGAGAGAACGTCACGCTGGCGAGACTGGGGCTCTGGCCTATGGTTTCTCTCCGTCGTTACCTCTTGATATCAGTCTGTCGTGTTACGAGGCCTCTGCAGAGCTCCAGAGGTAGTCACGTGTTCTCCCTGCACTTCTGAACCTCATTTGATTTTCTGTAAAGGAAGCCTTGGGAATCATACTTACATTTCTCTTTGAATAGGAATTACTGTAGTGTTTGTTTGGGTCAGGAAGAGGCTGAGCTGTGATCAAGGAGAACAGAATTCCTTGACAATCCCCGTAAACCGCTTCAAAGCCACTGCTGCTGGTAAGTCACTTCAGTCGTGTCTGACTCTGTGCGACCCCATAGACGGCAGCCCGCCAGGCTCCCCCGTCCCTGGGATTCTCCAGGCAAGAACACTGGAGTGGGTTGCCATATCCTTCTCCAGTTCATGAAAGTGAAAATGAAAGTGAAGTCGCTCAGTCGTGTCCGACTCTGTGCGACCCCATGGACTGCAGCCCACCAGGCTCCTCCATCCATGGGATTTTCCCGGCAAGAGTACTGGAGTGGGGTGCCATTGCCTTCTCCGTCAAAGCCACTAGGAAGGCTAAAATAACAAGGACGGACAGTAGCAAGGAGGGATGAGGACGTGAAGAAATCAGAACCCTCAGTGCTGGCAGTGGAGTGCAAGATGTTGTGCTAAAAATAGTCCAGCGGTTTTTCAAAATGTTAAACGTAGAGTTACCGTATGACCCAGCCGTTCCACACCTGGGTGTGCCAAAAGAAATGAAAACATACTCCCCAAAACTCTTAATGTGAATGCTCCTAGGAGCACTCTTCAGGCTAGCCGAGACGTGGGAACAGCCCAGGTGTCTCTTGAGGGATGGACGGACGGACAAGCTGAATGTGGCACAGCCGTGCCGTGGAGTGTCAGTGGCCCTTGAACAGAGTGCAGTGCTGGAACGTGGCCCTTGAGCACACTGAAGTAATAGAGAAGCCAGACACAAAAGGACAAATGATGACTTGACTATGAGTCCATTCTATGAAATGTTTAGAATAGGCAGAGCCCTGGGCTTCCCTGGTGACTCAGTGGTAAAGAATCTGCCTGCAGTGCAGGAGACTCGGGTTCGATCCCTGGGGCAGGAAGACTCCCTCAAGATGGAAATGGCAACTCCAGTATTGTTGCCTGGAGAAGTCCGTGGACAGAGGAGCCTGGCGGGCTACAGTCCAGGGGGCTGCAAAGAGTCGGACACGACTGAGCAACTAACACTGCTACTGCTGGAGACAGAAAGTGAGTTAGTGGTTGCCAGAGGTTGTGGAGGGAGAGGAATGTGGCTGATTGCTAAATGGTACATGGTTTCGTTTGGGGTTGATGAGAAATTTCTAAATTAGATAGTGGTGATGGCTGCACAGCTCTGTGTCTATACTAAAAAGCGCTGGATTGTACCCTTTAAAAGGATAAACCTCCTGGTATGTGAATTACATGTCAATAAACCTGTTATAACAAGAAAACAAATCCCTATAAAACCCTGAGGCGTGCGTGCTTGAGGAAGAGGGGTGTGGCTATTGGAGGATGGAGAGCAAGGATGCACTTCTGTTTCTACTTAGTGCAAGATGGAAATTGAACTTTCAGAAAAGCCTCTCCTTCAATCATGTTTCTGGGAAGCATTACGAGCACTCTCCCTTGGCTGACCCCGGGTTTGGACCGCGGTCCCTCCAGAGGGAGCGAAGCAGAGGCTCATGCCAGGAGAAGACTGCAGGCGGCAGCTGCTCTCAGAGCCTGGCCCCCCTGCCCCCCAACCAGGCCATCAAGTGCACACAGTCACCCGTTTTCACAGCTGCGGGTGTCTGCTCCCCCATTTTACAGATGCACTAACTGAGGCCCACCAGCATAGCCATGCAACAGGTCAGCAGTGAAGGCAGGACTCTCAGGTCTCTGAGCCCCTCCATTTTACAGATGCACTAACTGAGGCCCACCAGCATAGCCATGCTACAGGTCAGCAGTGAAGGCAGGACTCTCAGGTCTCTGAGCCCCTCCATTTTACAGATGCACTAACTGAGGCCCACCAGCATAGCCATGCAACAGGTCAGCAGTGAAGGCAGGACTCTCAGGTCTCTGAGCCCCATCCTCCTGCATGGTTTCCAGTGCCTGAGATTCAGAGCCCCCAGTGCAGGTGATATGTGTATCTAGGAAAACTTCCTGAGCCTTTGAAGAAGGGGGACTGGTGAGGGGTCAGGTTTGAGTGACCAGGAAATAATCAGGGCAGAAGATGTGTCCCGGAGAAGTTCTGGAGGGATGTTTGAGTGAACTCTGAAGGTGCTGAGATCAGAGAGTTAGACTCGGGTCTGAGGATTTGGAAATCCCTGGTTTTGCACCCAGCCCCCTCCCCCATCCGCTTCTAAGCTCTTCCAGCCACCCCGCTAATGAGGATAGTCATATTTGCCGAGTCCGTCATCCTGTCTCCTGCATCTCAAACTTTCCAGCTCCCAGAGATCGCAGTGCCGAAGCCCCTGCACCCCCGCCAAGCTGGAGAGCTCCAGGAAGGTTCCAGCCTATCTCAGAGGAGCCAGGGGCCGTGACATCTGCAATCTGGCCTCCTCCCACATGTCACTGCACCAGCGGTGGCAGAGCGAGGGCCCTAGGCGCCCGTGAGAGGCTCCCGCAGGGGACAGCCTTCCCGCTGTCAGTGAGTGTCACACCGGGTGGGATTTAACGGGCAGAGCCCGACCGCCCTGGGCCAGCTTACAAAGCGCTCGTCCCCCCCGCATGGGTGCTCGTGTCCTTTTACGACTCCAGGCTGCTGGAAAGGACTGTGCTCATTTGGAGGGTCGTTTAGGGTAACAAGCTCTGAGCAGCTTTAATTTATGTTCCCTTTAAAGCACAAGTCGGCCCAGGGGGAGGACACAGCCCTGTGGAGACTAGTCTGGGGGATTTAAAACTTGGCCCTTCTGCAGGCTGGCCGAAAGGGACATATTAAGGTCGCATCCTGTTCTCCCTGAAGCCCACAGTGAACCTAGACAGTCATCCCCACTGCGGCTTAGAGACAGAGAGGCCTGGCTTGAGGTCACAGCGCCTCTCCTTGATCTGATGCCGAAGTTCTAGGCCATTTGGTCTCGAAACCGACACTGCTGACCACGTGGCATTTTTGTCCGGTTTCCCAGCATGTGTCATTACCCTTGATTTGCAGATTAAAAAAAAACAAAAAACGGGCATGGAAAGTTGCAGTAACTTGCTTGAAGTGGTAGAGCTGGGATTCAAACCAGGCAGGCTGACCTTTGGACCCGTCCTCTCAGCCGGTACTTTGCACTGTACTGTGGTCACCCCTGATTCCTTCCTGGGCTTGCTCTTTGAAGTAGGCGCTGCTTTATCTTTGGTGAGCCAGTGAGTGCGGGAATGGAAGGGTGGGTGGTTGGGTTGGATGGATAGAAGAATCGCCGGGTGGGTGGGTGGGTGGCGGGATGGCTGAGCGGGTGGGCAGTTGGACAGATAAATGGGTAGGCGAGTGGCTGGATGGAGGGCTGGGGGCACTGGTGGAGAGAGGGAGGGAGGGAGGGGTGAGTGGCCATACGGCCAATGGGTGAAAAGCGTGTGGATGGGTGACTGAGTAGATGGGAGCCTTGCGTTAGGAGCGTGGAATCTCAGCCACTGGGCCGTCAGGGAAGTCCCCCTCGTTAGGGTTGCGCATTTTGACTGGAGAGGCCATGGAACAGACCGTGTGTGTTTGTTTACCACTGTGCTACCAGTACCTACAGTACAGAGTCTGAATGGCCAAAAACCAAACAGATAGGAACCAGATAGCTGAAAATACAGGCCTTGCAGCCTTCCTCAGGGCATACTGTGCAAAGGACCTGTCTCACAGGTTCATGTTGATTGACTGGGGAAATGGTTTTTCCAGTGGTCATGTATGGATATGACAGTTGGACTGTAAAGAAAGCTGAGCAACGAAGAATTGATGCTTTTGAGCTGTGGTGCTGGAGAAGACTCTTGAGAGTCCCTTGGACTGCAAGGAGATCCAACCAGTCCATCCTAAAGGAGATCAGTCCTGGGTGTTCATTGGAAGGACTGATGCTGAAGCTGAAACTCTAATACTTTGGCCACCTGATGCAAAGAGTTGACTCATTGGAAAAGACTCTGATGCTGGGAGGGATTGGGGGCAGGAGGAGAAGGGGACGACAGAGGATAAGATGGTTGGATGGCATCACTGACTCAATGCACATGAGTTTGATTGAACTCCGGGAGTTGGTGATGGGCAGGGAGGCTTGGCGTGCTGCGGTTCATGAGATCACAAAGATTTGGACACGACTGAGCGACTGAACTGAACTGAACTGGGGAAATGGATGAACCCTCTGTGAGGGTTCCCATTCTGTCCCCCTAGGGAGGAAGTGATTACTCACCAAGGACATGAGCTTTCCAGGGCGTGTCGGAGCATTTGGGCAGAAGTTATTAAGAAAGCATGTCTTGGAGGTGTTTTTCTTCCCCTGGATTTGAAGATCAGCTGGTAGCAAATATCAAAAGTGCGTAGACGCAGTTCTGTTGACACCAGTGGTCCTAGACTATTTTGATTTGCTTATTCAACTAATGAGTCCAGTCTAAGATAGGGTCTGCCACTAAGGCTTCCATTGACTGTCAAGGCGGGGGATTACAGTCACTTTTTTATGTTGTGAAAGCGTGTTTTTCATGGCAGTTTGCCTCTGTCTGTTGTGCTCACAGCCCCTCAGTAGGACGGTGAAATTAATGAGCCAGAATATCATGAGAGCACCCCAGCCCTTGTCTCCTGACTCCCCTCTTAGATCGTTCTAGAACACAAAAGTGAGAGGAAGAAGTCGATTAAAGAGAGCCCGGGACACGTTTCTAGCCAGAAGCTGAGGTTGGCTTGAGGACAGATGGTGGATCCGCGCTCACTGGGTTTGTCTCTGAAGGTTTGTGCACCTTCAGGGGAGGGCAAAGGCATTGTCGTCAAACACGTCATAGATGAATAATCGTGTGGTTTATTTTAAAGTGTTAGAAGAATACGTACTGTGACTTCATGGGTGTTATCAGGATGAGGTCAGAATAGAAGCAGATGCTAAAGACAAGCTGACTTTAGTCAGCAGTTGGTCCAGAATGGAGCAGCCGTGCTCAGCCAAGCCAAGCTGGGGAGGAGGAGAGCCGCGGCTCCCCTTCATTGAGTTGTTACGTGCCAGGCACTGTTGTGAGTGTCTTGCAGTATAATTCATTGACCCCTCCCAGCAGCTGAATGAGTTGGGCACTGCTGAGGCTTAGAAAGGTAATATCATACCTGGCCAGGATTTGAACCCAGACAGCCCCACCTGGGAGTTGTGCTAAGTCGCTCAGTCGTGTCTGACTCTGTGAACCCATGGACTGCAGCCCGCCAGGCTCCTCTGTTCATGGGGATTCTCCTGCTGCTGCTCCAAAAGGAAGTAAAAAGAGCACAGAGAACAAAAGCCCATTTGCCCTTGCAGCCTGAGAGTCAGCTGCACACAGTGGTGCCCTGAGGGAACCCACCTGGGCCTCTCTTTTCATGTCTGTTAAATGGGATCAAATGTAGCCAGAGGCCATGTGTATTGGCCCCCTTTTGCCATGTGACCTTGAGCCAGCCCCTCCCCATCTCTGGAGTTTTGGGCATCCATGAGCTCTCTCCCCAGTGTCTGCTGCAAGGAGTCCATCCCTTACCTGGCTTGAGGCAGAGCCCCCCAAGTTCCTGGGTACCTGGCAGTGTCCGATGCTGGGCAGACTTCACGGCAGCATCGGGCGCCAGGACGCCCAGCTTCCCGCGCCCCCGGGTAGCAGAGCTTCACCCAGCAGGCAAATGCCAGCAGCACTGGACTGCCCTGAGCAGATTCAGCAGGAGGGTGGCAGGGTCAGAGGGGGTCTGAGATGGTCCTTCTGGCCGCCGGGGTAAGAGATGGGAGGGCAGCCCCAGGGAAGGGGCACCAACTGGAAGCGAGTGTTACAGAACAGAACTCCAGGCAAGCGATGGCTTGGGCTCCGAGGCTGCGACAGAGGGGCCAGCGGAGTCGGGAGGGGCCCGTGTGAGGGTGAACCTGGAAGACGTTTCGTGTTCAGGCCCGAGATGTTCAGGGTTCCGACTCGCTGCCCGGAGGATGGAGGCAATACTGGCCTTGTGGAATGAGTTGGGAAGTGTTCCCTCCCCAACTTTGGGGGGAAACATCGAGAATGATTGGCGCTCATTCTTCCTTGACTGTTTGGCAGAGTTCATCATTGCAGTTTTGTAATCGCCCATGTGTGACCTTTATTTCTCCCTGTGAGTTTGTGGTTCTGTCTAGCGCCCTTTCACCTCACTTTGCAGGACTCCCTCGAATGCTCCCTGCAGCTCAGATTCTGTTGTCACAAGCTGCTGCAGGCTTACTTAGGAATGTCTTAACGTCCAGCTCAGTGCTGAAGGACAGTTGTGTGGAATTCAGGGTTGATTCTTAGCGGACAGGTTTTTTTCTTGAAGCATTTTGAATATATTGGCCCTCTACCTTGTATCCTCCAAATTCTGATAAGAAATCTTCTAATGATCTTAATGAGATTCCATGCATGTTACAGGAAACCCCAAATGAACTTTTGGGCCATCCATTATTTTGAAAAAGAGAAAGGCAGAGCTGTGGCCAGAAGGGCGGGCAGTGGGATAGCTGAGCAGGTCCTCAGGGCTATGCCTCCGCACACAGATTCATAACTGTAAGCCCACACTACACACACACACACACACACACACACACAGACACACGGCTCCAGCCTGGGTCAGGGCTGTGTCTCTGTACAGTCAGATGCATGACTGTAAGCCCACACTACACACACACACACACACACACACACACACACACGCGGCACCAGGAGTCCAGGCAAGAACAGGCCACTTCTCCCTGATCTTTCTGGCTCTTGGCCCCCATGTGGACCAGAGGACATGGGTCCTTCTCGTGGCAGACCTGGAGAGAGGTGTGCGTGGTCTTCCTGGTGCCAGGAATAGCCTCTCCTTGCACCGCGCCTAACACGCATGTCCTCCCCTGATGTACCCTCCAGGCCATGCTTCCCCCTACGTGGACCAGGCCTGGGGCAGGGGGTCCTGAGCCTGCCCATTGAAGGCCTGAAGACGCCTTCCTCATGGCCGCTTCTCATCCATCCATCCATCATTCCCAGAGGGCAGGAATCAGTATTGATACACATTTAACAAGATGCTTGAATTTTTAGTATGAAGAGAGATTCTATGAGAAGTCGTCTGGGACCACGTTGCCAAAGGCAGGAGGGAGCCGTTGAAGGTCCTTGAGCAGGAGCTGAGATGTGGCCTGGTTTGTCTTGTCAGTCACTCTGCTGTGTAGAGAGAGGCTGGGAGCAAGGAGGCTGCTGTGATGGTGCCAGTCCATCAGGCTCCTCCGTCCCTGGCATTCTCCAGGCAAGAATACCGGCATGGGTTGCTGTTCCCTTCTCCAGGGGATCTTCCCGACCCAGGGATCGAGCCCGGGTCTCCTTGCAGCTAATGGGGAGAGAGGTCTGTCTTGAACAGCACGTGTACAGGTCCTGGGGCAGTGAAGAGCTTGGAATGTCCAGTGAACCAGAACAGACTGGCAGGGTTGGGGCAGGAAGGAGGTCCTGCCTGGTCTTACCCGTCTCTGGGTCCCTGTGGAGACGCAGAGCACTCGGTAACGGCTCGTGGTGTTAGCAGGGCCCTGGCCGGTTCACTGTCCCTTGGCCAGACTGGCAGCTCTGACCCTGCCTCTCTGCTGTGTCCCCAGCGCCTACACCGAGCCCTACAAGGTCTGTCCCATCTCGGCCGTGGCCCCCAAGGAGGACCTCACGTCGGATGAAGAGCGCGGAAGCTCAGAAGAGGAGGAGGACAGCGCTGCGAGAGACCCTAGCCTCCCCCACAAGGTAGGCGGGTGGCCAGTGGGATGTGGGGGTCAGAGACGCGAAGGTGGAGGGAAGGCCCACTCCCTCCCGTCTCCGGGCGGAGGGAGCTGTTTGCAGACAGCTGAGACCTGGCTGGACGCAGAGGCCGAGTCTCGTTCGGCACTGCTGCCTGAAGACACGCGGTAGACGGGGGCCACGGGATGCTGCGGGGATGACTGCTCACGTCCGCCTGGGTCCCCGGAGCCTGGGGCTTCCAGAACCTCGGTCGGGGGGGACGTGGGATAGAACTGCCTGACTTGAATCAAGGCAGGGCTTCCCTGGTGGCTCAGATGGTGAAGAATCTGCCTGCCAGGCAGGAGACCGGGGTTCCGTCCCTGGGTCTGGTCGATCCCCTCGAGAAGGGCAAGGCAACCCCCTCCAGTATTCTTGCCTGGAGAATCCCCACGGACAGAGGAGCCTGGCGGGCTACAGTCCACGGGGTCACAAAGAATCAGACACGACTGAGTGACTGAGCACACAAGGGCTAGATTCCAGTGACCTCGGGGCCCTGGGCCTCAGTTTCCTCATCTGTCAAGTGGGAATTGTGAGGGTGCGATGAGCTAGGCGTGTGAGCGAGTCTCATGAAGATGCCCTTGCTCCCTACCGTGATGCTGGAGTGAGGGGTGAGGGGGCGGGAGGGGCTGAGAGAAAGTGAACCAGAAAGTGTTAGTTACTCAGTCGTGTCCCACTCTTTGAGACTCCATGGACTGTAGCCTGCCAGGCTCCCCTGTCCGTGGGATTCTCCAGGCAAGAATACGGGAGTGGGTTGTCTTGCCCTCCTCCAGGGGATCTTCCCAGCCCAGGGACTGAACCTGGGTGCCCTGCATTGCAGGCAGATTCTTCACCATCTGAGCCACCACGGAAGCTCTGGAGGTGGACGGTGAGGTGAGGCCGAGGTCACAGTTGAGGCCCAGACCTTGTTATCAGGCCTCAGGCCTTGTTCGTGGTGGTGGTCACATCGGCTCGCCATCTGGTGCTGGGGTGAGCCCACGCCTCTCGCTGTTCCCGACCAAGTCTCCGTCCTTTCACGCACTTCCAGGACACACGGGCTGTTTTCCCGTGTTCAGGTTTGCAGAAACTATCGGAGCCGAAGAACTTGACCACGGCCACACCGCTGTTAGTGGTGTCCCCCAGGCGACATCACGAGGTGCTGGGGCCCAGCAGTTTAGACCAGGGTGACACCCACCGCCGGGCCGCCTGAGACCAGCCTGGGGTTGTCCCTTCATCTCCTGGGCGCCCTCCCATCTGCCGGGGAGAAGGAGCCCGAACGCCTCCCTGGGCACCTGTTCCTCTCTGTCCCCCACCCCGGGCAGGCGTCTTCCCCTCCCAGCCCAGGTGAGGTGGCCCACTCTGACCACAGGCTCTTCCTCTGGGAGCGCCGGCCCAGGTGCCTGGCGCTTACCGAGCACGAATTTCATTTTCTCTGGTGCATTTGGTTTCTTTTAGAAGTTTGCTCACCTGTCTGCCCGGTGCTGCGAGGATGCCCAAGGGTCAGGACCAGGGTCAGGGGCTTCCCCGCCCGCTCGGCCGTGGTCCCCTCCCCTTCCCTCCTCTCCCTGCTCCTCACTCTCTGGGCAGCGAGCTGTGCGCGGGGCACCCAGCGCTCCCAAGTCCGCTCTCTCTTTCATTCCTTACGACAGTGCTGAAGCCGGTGGCACTTCCCCTGCTCTGCAGTCCAGGACACAGAGGCTCAGACAGGTTAAGTCACTTGCGCGAGGACACACTGCACGTGATTGAAGGGGCTGGAAACAGCGCTGACTCCAAACCCATTCTTGTCTGCTTGTTTCTCTGCTGCGATCCTGGTGGCCTTCTCTTCCTCTCCGCTTCCTCCCCTCCCTCCGGGAGGAGCTCTTGGCTTGGGGAGGGGTGGGCATGTGGGGAAGGGAGGTAAGCTCTGACTCTGGCCCTTCTGGGCATCGCTGGGGTTGTGGAGCCTGGGAGCAGAGCGCCCTCACTGTCCTTGGGGGTCAGCCCTCACTCTGACGCTGGGGCTGGGGCTGGGTCCCGCAGAGCTGAGGGACTGAGAAAACAGTGGGGCCCCCCACGTGCAGTTCTGTGTACCCCGTGGTGGTTCCCAACCTTCCCCTGGGACCACCTGCGTCTCCCCGCTCCCGCTGTGTTGCCGGCCACTTTCCACCATGAGAAGGACTGTCCCGTCGTTTCTGAGCGCCCAGAGGGAGACGTGGCAGGCCAGACCCCCCAGGCTGGTCCGTCCACTCTCGGGAGCCCAGCTTCCTCACCTGCCAAACAGACTGTGCGCCCCCCACCAGCCTGCTCCCCGCCCTGACTTCCTCCCTGTGAGGCCTTTGTGATGCTGCAGGGGTGCAGGCCCCTGTGGACATCAGGTCTTCATCACCTGGAGCGTGCTCTGCTGGGGGGTCCTCGTCACATCTGAGATCCCCACAGGTGAGGGCTCAGTACCCCAGGGGGTGCTCATTCCCGGCCCCCGGGCCTCACCGAGGTACCTGGTACGCAGTCGGCTGTGTGTCCTTCCTCACCTTCTCCCCTGTATTCCACCGACATACATCGTTCATTAAGCGTCGGAAATGGACGAGATGGATGACATTATTTGTGGAGCTGTGATTTTTTTTTTTCCACCGTAAACCATATCAAGCTCTGAGAAACAGGGCCGATCACTTGGTGGGTTTCATTCACTGGGATCTGAGACGTTGCCCCGTGTCCGTGCAGGGAGCTCTCGCTCGTTTTTTCCGTGCCCAACTCTTCCAGTGTCTGGGTGTGCTGTCGTTTTTCGGCCCTCCCCTCGCTGAGGGGCATTTGGAGTGTCTCTGGTGTTTCAATAACTTATTTATTCATTTGCCCACAGGATCCCTGCCTTCATTGTAGCGTGCAGGGTCTTTTAGTTGAGGCAGGCAAACTTTTAGTTGCAGTACGTGGGAGCTCCTTCCCTGACCGGGGATCGAACCCCCCAGGCCCCCTGCATTGGGAGCTCGGAGTCTTAGCCTCCTCTGCTCTGTGGACAACACTGCAGGGCACCCATTCATAGCCCTCCTCACACACACATATTTTCCTGCGGGTGGATCCTGGGAAAGGGCAGAGCCGAGAGCAGGCCGGTTTCAATCAGTGTCTGTACCTCCTGATCAAGCCCCCACCATAGGCTGTTGCAGGGCGCTCCCTGGCAGTCCTGGGGGGTGAGGGCCCCTCGACCACTGGGAGGTTGCTAGATGGAGCAATCTTTCCTGGGGTGGGGAGGTGGAACATTCACTTCTTATTCTTCCGTCTTCCATCCTCTCTGAAAATTCTGCCTCTCTGAAGAGCAGACCTCACCTCTCTGGGCCCCTGTTGCGTCCTGGGGGCAAGGGGACCCAGATTTCCACTCCAGCCGTCTCAAAGGGGCAGTGCTGGACTGGGATGGCCTCCCCTGGACCCTGGGCGTGTGTGGGGATATGGTGGTGAGCCCCACCCTTCCTCCAGGGTGATACGGTTTACGTAACAATAAATAAAAAGTGCTGAGCCCCACCCACCCTTCCCAGATGTTCCCGGCGGGAGGGGAGAGATTTTTGCAGCAGGACAGGAAGCTGAGCCCAGCTGGTCCACCCACCTGTCTGACCTCTCTCGCTCCCACTCGAGGACAGACAAAGGGTGTGGGTTGAAGGCAAGAGGGGGCAAAAAAAGAGAATCGAGACGGACCTAAAAATAGATCTAGCAATGAAAGGAGGCATTCACAAGCTGGCTGGCCAGTTCCCCTCCCGACAGTGTGCCCGGTTTTCAAGCTAACGGGGACTCTTGGGGCAACAAACCAGCTCCCCCGAGATCAGCCCATGAGTTGGTGGCCCCTCGGGTTACCTCCTCCCTGGCCGGAGTCCCGTTGTCACCAAGGATGTTGTTTTCTTGGAGAGGTCCATGCCTGAGCCCAGCCCCGTCCTCTGGAGCAGACCCGTCCTGCCTACCCACCCTCTCTGGTTCCTGCCCAGGCAGGACGCCCCCTCTCGGCTGCACCCAGAGGCCCAGGGGCCCGGCCCGGCTTCCATGCTGGCCTCCTGCCCCCAGCTTTGCACCTGTGACCTCGCCCTGACCGTCTGTCGGGGTTAAAGGATCCGCTTGAACCCTGGTCACCTCCACGGGGCCAGCCCCCAACCTGTGTTAATGTCACCATGCACCTTCTCCACGCCGCAGACCCTGAACCCTGCGTTCCGGCGCGTGTTGGCTCCACTGCAGACGCGCTCCTGTGGGCCTGGGAGGCCGGGCCTCACCTGCCGTAGCTTCTTCCCCTGCAGCCAGCCCACCTTCCCAGAAAACCGTCTCCTTTCGGATGAGAGCTCCCTCCTGTCCGCACCTCTTCTCTCTGTGACCTCACCCAGTTCCACCCGGCCCTCCTCTTCTTCAGCAGTTGTATTTCTTTGTCAGTTATTTACTGAGCACCTACTGTGTGCCAGGCACCCCTCTAAGGGCTGAAGAAACAGCAGCCACAGGTCAGACCAGGTGTCTCCTGGCTTTGCTGGAGTGCACCTTCTAGAAGGTGATGAGCGGTCGTCCAGAAAACTCCCTGAGATGGGTTGCGGTGGTGAAAGCGCTATGGACAACGCAAACCACAGAGGCGGGGGACGGCACGGGGGGAGAGGAGAGACGGGAAACTTGCGGAGGCTGGAGGAGGCTTTTCTTTTTTTTTTAAAGTTTCATTGAAGGACTTCCCTGGCAGTCCAGTGGCTAAGACGCCATGCTCCCAACGCAGGAGGCCTGGGTTCGATCCCTCGTCAGGGAACTAGATCTCACATGCTGCAACTCAAGATCCCACATGCTGCACTGAAGATAGAAGGCCCCATGTGCCGCTGCTGAGGCCTGGCACAGCAAAAACAAAAAAAAAAGGGGGGGGGTTTAAAATGCACATAGCGTAAAGTCTTCCACCTTGACCGTTTTTAAGTGTACGGTTCAGTAGCGCCAAGAGCATTCACATTGTTGGGCAACCATCCCTACTGTCTATCTCCAGAACTTTTTCATCTTCCCAGACTGAGAGTCAGCATGTCTTACAGAGCAACGCCCCGCCCTGCCCCAGCCTCTGGCACGCCCCATTCTACTCTCTGCTTCTGTGATGGTGATCACTCTAGACACCACCACTGTGCCGACTCTCAGGGTGTCTGTTGCTGTGTGTCTGGTTTATTTCACCTGGCAGAATGCCTTCCGGGTTCATCCATGTTGTCACACGTGTCAGGATTTCCTTCCTTGGAAGGCTGGATGATATTCCATGACGTGTTCATGTCACATGTTGTCAGTTCATCCGTCCACGGATGCTTGCGTTGCCTCCACTTCCCCGCTGCTGTGAGTCACGTTGCTGTGAACTTGGGTGTGCGATTCTCTCTTTAAGACATCGCTTTCAATTCTTTAGTGTATGTACCCAGAAAATGGGAAGGTCTGGGGACAGCCCTGTGGTCAGGGAGCCACAGTGCAGAGGTGGGAGGTGGGAGTGAGCCCAGGAGGTCAGCCTCGGGGGGCAGAGGAGGAGGAAGTGGGCTGGACAGGTTCTGCAGGCCTTTGCTCCGCCCACAGGCAGGCTCCTCCCACTTCCCCGCCCCCCTCACTGTGGTCCCCGGCTCTGCACACTGTCCACCTCGGACACCGAGCCTCCGCTCTGGCGGTCTCCCTGCCACAGGAGCTGCCTCAGCGTCTCTGGCTCTGTCTTCTCCTCGCTCTCCCCCTGCTTCCCTGGCCGACCTCTCTGCTGGCGGCTCCATGGAGGTGTTGATTTCCTGGGGCTCCTCCAGCCCCACTCTCCTCCCGGTCCTCTGCTCCGGCAGCCGCTGGCGGGCCAGTGGCCAGCCCTCCTCAGGTGTGTCCTCGGAGCTGACCTTCCACCTTTACCCTCACATTCCAGCTGCCACCTGCTTTAAGGGGCCCTTCTCGGAAGCCCTGCAGACACCTCAGACTCGGCACATCCCCAGCGGAACTTGCCACTTTTCCACGCGCCCTACCCCCCACCCCCAAGTCCTTGCCTCTCCTCTCAAGTTCGCTGTTCTGGCGATTGGCACCAGATTGGAAGGACTTGAGAGTCCCTGGCGTTTCATCTCCTGCTGTCATGTGTTAATCACGGATGGAATGGAGTTCAGCCACAAAGGCTGCAGATCGAGGTGGTCTGTTCCTTGCCCACACCCCAGGGCCTTTGCACTTGCACTTATTTCCACACAAGACGCTCTTCCTGCCTTTGGCACTGCAGGCCGCAGGGCTGCGGGGAGACACCACCTCCTCTGAGAGGCCTCTCCCTGCTCGCCCTGCGCACTCCCGTCCTCTCCTTCCTCTGCCTTATCTCAGGCTGTGATTGTTCTGTGTTGTTTCTTCTGCCTAGTTGCATGCTGTTCACCTTTTCCTCTCAGAATAGCTCCGGGAAGGCAGGGACCGTGACCATCCTATTCGCAGTTAACGTCGCTGCTGCCTGGCACATAAAATAGCATTCGGTAAATATCCTCAACGAAACTGATACATGAATGAATGCGTGAGACCCAGGTCCTGCATTTAAGCGTGGAAAACTCTCTCAGATGGACAGTTTAATGAGCAAAAGCACCGCTTCAGTCATGTACAATTTACAGAGCATAGCAGTTCGGCCAAGTTAACACAGAGAGTTTGTTTTCAGACAGTTGAGTGGAGGACGATGAAGGTGCAGACTCTCAGAACCTAACGTGGAAGGGAGAGAACGGGGGCGCAGGCGTCCAGGGCAGTGTCCCGGCTGCCTGCCTGTCCCACACCTCTTTGCTCAGGGCCCTGGAGGGCTTGCGGGCTGCCAGAAGCCCCCAGACTGGGGATGGCGGCGCTGGGATGCTCCGGTCCTCAGAGAGCTTCTTCTGTGCCTCGTTTTCCTCTTTGCCAAGGCTCAGACCCCTTTGACCAGTTTAGAGCTGGGGCCACGAGGTCACCTTTGCCCTCCCTTTCTCTTTCCTGACTTTGTGAGCATCACTCTCTGTGCCTGGTCCACAGCCCGGCTGCTCAGAGTCTGACCTGCGGACCCCCAGCACCCCGAGTCCCTAGATTTGTCCCGTATCTGCATGTTAACAAGAGCCCCCCGGCGGCTCATATGCACGCTCAAGTTTGAGCTCTGGTCTGTGTGTCAGCCGTCTGGTCTGTGTGGAGTATCCGCAGTGCCCTCTGCACCCCAAGGTGCAGGAAAAGAAGCCAGTGGGGTGCCCGACTGGAGACTTACGGTCAGGGTGGAGAATGAGAAGGCTCCTCGTGTGATAATCTCTAGGTGCTGCGTTTTATGCATTTTCATAAAGGTTACACATCACAGTTATTTACAGAACAAAGGCTGCAAGGAAGATGGAATAATTATGCAGTCTCAGCTGTGTAATTGTGCCTGAGCCGTGTGAGTGTCCCCAGTCTTAAGAGTCAGGACAGCCAGGGAGGCTTCCAGGAGGAGGTGAAGCGTAGTGTGCTCTGTGAAGCAATGCAGGATGTGGCTACATAGAAAGGAGGGAGATACCTAGGAGGGCAGAGCACACGGCGTGAAGGCGGGGAGCCCAGTCGTTGACTGGCTTCCTGACCTTTGGGTGGTCCTTTCTCAAACTAAAGTGAGATGCTCAGGACAGGACCTCTTTGATTTCTTGACTTTATTAAGAGCACTTAACATGAAATCTGCCCTCTGAGTGTCCATCGAAGGATGGGTGCCTAAACAGCATGGACTTCAAACACAGTGGAATACTACTCAGCCTTTACAAGGAAGGAAATCCTTGTACAACGTGGTACAACGTGTGGTACAACGTGTACAACGTGTGGTACAACGTGGACCGACCCCGAGGGCTCGGTACTCAGTGAAGTCAGGGAGTCAGAGAAGGACAAACACCATGTGACTCCATGTACAGCAGGAGACTAAGCCAGTCAGAGGCACAGACGCAGAGAGCACGGTGGATACCAGGGGCCAGGGATGGGGAGGGGATGGGTGTGGGGTCTGTGATACGGGAGAGCCCTTTGTCTCCCGGGAGAGGAGACCGTGGCTCTGGGAGAGGTCGCCGCTCTCTCGAGGCTGTTCAGCAGGTTGGAGACAGAGTCGAGAAGTCAGGTCTCTGGAAGCCTCGTGGGGTCTCCTGAAGCTCCGAGATAACACGCCATCAGCATCACAAATCGCATCCAGGACCAGAGACTCTCTGTGATGCTGGAAGTTTTCTGAAGAATCTGGGCCAAACCCAGGCTCACTCCAGTCTGTGCTCAAGAGCTCGAGTTAGGCTGGGAGTCCCAGGAGCCAAAGCTGGCTGCTGGTTCCTAGGGGAGGAGGAGATGGGGGGAGAGGCTCCATTGGTCCCACCTACTTCCCCCCTTGTCCTGCAGGTGTGGCCTCTCCTTGGCCCGCCTCATCCCTTCTCTGGCACCTGTGCAAACACAGGCGGCAGCTGGGATAAAAGCAACCCTCCTCTCCCCAAGCGCCTGTCTGAACCTCCTGACAGCCGCTGAAGTCCGTGCTGGAAACCCCAGTGCGTTCCAAGGCAGGGGGTGCTGTCCGTTCTGGCAGCGCCCTGGGGGCCCTCGAAGACAGCGTTCTCATGGGGTCCCTGAGCTCCAGACATGACCTCAGGACACTCCAGCAAGGCCCCTTGCTGGGACCCTCAAAATAGCTAAGGCTCTTTAGGAATATTTCCCAGGGTTTGAAACAGCCCTGGTCAGCATCCCCTTCTCTCTGTCCGGATGTGGTCCCCCCACCCGCCACCCACAGGATATGTGGTCAAGGAGGCTGGTTGGATGGAGCATCGGGGGCCCACCCTGGCGCTCTGCCCAGCTAAGGTTTAGCCGGTGACTTGGAGACACTTCATAGATCACAGGGAACTTCTGGACTCAGGAACCTGCATGAGCTGGAAAGCCCTAAGGTACAGAAAGGCTACACGAACTTACGGAATAAATCTGAGTTCCATGGGACAGGGAGGAATGGAACAGGAGAGGGATAGAACTTCCCTGTGCCTCAGTTTCCCCATCTGTGAAATGGAGGTAAGAATAATAGTGCTTACCTCATATGTTGTTGGGAGGGTTTAATGAGATAATCCATGTAGAAAGCTCAGAACCATACTTAACACACACTAAGTCTTCAAGCAAAAACGTCACTTTGCCAAAGGTCGTCAAAGCTATGGTTTTTCCAGTAATCGGGTACGGATGTGAGAGTTGGACAATAAAGAAGGCTGAGCACCGAAGAATTGATGCTTTTGAGCTGTGGTGTTGGAGAAGACTCTTGAGAGTCCCTTGGACTACAAGGAGATACAACCAGTCCATCCTAAAGGAGATCAGTCCTGAATATTCATTGGAAGGACTGATGCTGAAGCTGAAGCTCCAATACTTTGGCCACCTGATGCGAAGAGCTGACTCCTTGGAAAAGACCTTGATACTGGGGAAGATTGAAGGCAGGAGGAGAAGGGGACAATAGAGGACAAGATGGTTGGGTGGCATCACTGATTCAATGGACGTGAGTTTGAGCAAGCTCCGGGAGATGGTAATGGACAGGGAGGCAGTTCATGGGGTCACAGAGTCGGACACGCCTGAGCCATTGAACAGCAACAACAGTAGCTGTCATGCTGTCTGAGAAGCACCAGCTGTTTTATTACTCAGTAGGTATTGTTCTCCCTGGTTTACTGATGGGGCTCAGAGAAGAGAAGGAACTTGTCCAGGTGTGTAGGTGTAGGAAGGGGTGGAGCCCAGAGCACAGGCGTCAGCATCAGGTGGGAGGGCAGGCTCTCTCGGGGGCTGTGGGGCTGCTCGGGGCTGCAGCTGACAGCCTTGGGTGGGCTGGAGTAGGCCCCTGGCTGTAGCTCTCATGAGCTAAGAGGGCAGCGCAGCTGAGGCTGCGGGACGCTCGGGGACGCAGGTCTGAGATGCTGACCAGAGCGCCCACCGACTTAGAGCAGGGCACTTCTGAGCAGGGTCAAGGCCCAGGTGGGTGGAGCAGACACAGGTGTTGGTGACAGTCATCTGAGAAGGAGAGCTGTCCCCAGGAGCCAAGAAGCTGAGGGTCATGGCTTGGGGGAGTGGTGTGCCCAGGTGACCGTGGGCACGGAGCAGGTGTGCGCGGAGGAGGAGGCACTGAGCCAGGCTGCGGACGTCAGGACGTGGGGCTCTGCCGGGAGCCGCCGGAGACGAGGGCGAAGGAAAGAGGCAGCTGTTTAAAGGCCGAGCAGGTCTCAACCCAGCAGGCCTGCAAGCAGGGCGAGAGGTGACAGAACAGGACCTTTGGGGCGGTTTCTCCTTCTGCCGCAGGACAGGATGCTGGGGAGAGAATGGCGGCCCCGGGCATACACGGGGCCCTGCTGAGGGCCAGGTCAGGCAGCCTGGGGCTCATTACCCTGCTTCGCACAGCAACAATGCGGTGATTGCTATTATATTACAGTGGCCGCGAGACTTCTGCGCCTTAACTCGTCACTGAGAATGCAGAGCATTTCCATCCACAGTCTGTGATCAGTGTGACTCTCCAAAACAGTGCTGCTTAAAACCTTTCGGTCTCACACCCATATCTAGCCTCTTAAAAATGATCCAAGGCCCCTAAGAATTTTTGTTTCTGTAAGTTGTATCTATCCATGGTTACCATGTGAGAAGGTAACACTGAGTAAAACTTTAAAAACACGTATCTTTTCACTCATTCTAAAGAGAGCAACAATAGACCATTTCAGGACTTCCGGGGTGGCGTTCATGGTAAAAGAACCCGCCTGCCAATGCAGCAGACTCAGGTTTGATCCCTGGGTTGGGAAGATCCTCTGGAGCAGGGAATGGCAACCCACTCCAGTACTCTTACCTGGAGAATCCCATGGACAGAGGAGCCTGCTGGGCTGCAGTCCACAGGGTCGCAGAGAGTCAGACATGACTGAAGCGACTTAGCAGGCACAGACCATTTTATGTTAACATAAATAGCACTTAGTATGAAAAACAGTTATTTTGCTAAATATTTAGTGAGAAGAGGAGTAGTGAAGTTGCTCAGTCATGTCCGACTGTTTGCGACCCCATGGACTGTAGCCTACAAGGCTCCTCCAACCTATGGAATTTTCCAGGCAAGAGTACTGGAGTGTATTGCCATTTCCTTCTCCAGGGGGTCTTCCCGACCCAGGGATGGAACCCAGGTCTCCCGCGTTGTAGACAGAGGCTTTACCATCTGAGCCACCGGTGAGAAGCGTAACCAGGTTTTAATTGTTCATTTTTAGTCTTTGGCTCTGCTGGTCCGTCGTTGCGGTGTGCGGGCTTAGTGGCCCCAGGGCATGTGGGCTCCTAGTTCCCCGACCAAGGCTGGCACCCTCGTCCGCAGCATTGGCAGGTGGATTCTGAACCACTGGACCACCAGGGAAGTCCCTAGGTTGTACGTTTTTGCAAACATGTTGTTCAGGTCTGGCTTCGTAGGAGACACCTGCATTCTCCTCTCTTGAGGAGAATTCCACCTGTTGAAAGTGTTGTTTTGTTCGACTTCGGTGCAGATCCAGACTCACGCAGATACGTAGTTGGAAAAGGGAGGTGGAACCCCAGAATTTCTCAGACCAGACTTAGGGGACTGCTTTTCTAGAAGGAGACAGAGAACTCCTGTCCTCGAGCTGGAGAAACTGAGCCCCGGGCAGAGGGCCAGGACTGCCAACTCTTCCTGCGTCTGTTTAGCCAGGAGGGTCCCTAAGGGAGGCCTCTTCCCCTCCCTCCGGCCCTGCCCTGGTCCCGGGACAGCCGGCACTGGGCCGGCAGGTTTGCTGGGGCCTGGGGCGGAAGCGCGGCTGGGCGGCCCAGGGGAGCGGCGGAGATAAGCGGCTTGGAGCTCCGGGGCAGAGGGGTGGCCGCCTGGCGTAACACCCACAGCGCCAGCCTGAGGAATGCGATAGCGCAGGCCCCGGCCCCCACGCTCCTGGGAGGAGCCCTGTTCCCAGAAGTCTGTCCCTGGACACTGCCGTCAGCCTCGGAGTTCATTTCCTGGTTAAACAAACATCTGTATGAAACGGCCCCAGTGGGGCCACGCCCAGGAGCAGCTTCGGAGGAGAGTCCCGGGCACATGGTTTTGCCGGGCCCCCTTCTTGTCCAGCTGGTGAAGACGCGTCCATCATGGGCACAATCAGAAAGCAGGATGGCCCCCGCATCCCACCCGGAGTCTACCCGTCTGGCAGGAGGGCTGGGGAGGGAAGTGCGGAGTGGCCCGTGCCCAGAACTACCTCCCAACAGCCCCCAGCCTGTGGCAATGGCAGTGGCAACAGCTCCAGCAGCTTGGGCGGGACGTGACCCCTCCGTCTATCACCTCCTCATCCGGGCCATGTAGTGGGGGGACGCTGACCCCCCATCTTCCCGCTGAGAAAGCAGGCATCTGAGTGAGCCTTGCACTCTGTCCTGCCAGGCGGCGGGTCAGGAAGTGTCCCAACGTCCAGCCCAGTTCTCCTTGCTGGGTGCCAGCGTGGGCGCTGCCCTGAGGCGGGGGGTGGGCACCAACCTTGGGCGCCCCTGCAGTGCTGGACTCCTGCCGCCACCCTCAGGGAGTAGGTCCAGGACGGGTGTTTCCCGATTGGAAAACTCCGCCTGCTTCAGTGAACCGAAGCACCATTTACTGAGCGCTTGCCGAGTGCCAGGCATGCCACTAAGTGCTTCAGGGTTGGAGCTGACTACCTGTGGCTGAATCAAGTGTCTGCCACTGACTAGCAGTGACTCTGAGCAAAGGGTAGGACTTAGCTTTGCCTCAGTTTCCTCATCTGTAAAATGGTTCATAATAGCAGTTACCTCCTGGGTTGTGGGAAGGTTCGGTGAGATAATATATGTGAAAATCCAGAGCTCAACTTTAGTGTTCAGTAAATGCTGGCTGGTTTGTTATTGTTATTCTTTCCTGGTGGCTCAGATGGTAAAAAAAAAAAAAAAAAACCAACTCTGCCTGCAACGCAGGAGACCCAGGTTCGATCCCTGGGTCGGGAAGATCCCCTGGAGGAGGCAATGGCTACCCATTCCAGGATTCTTGCCTGGAGAATCCCATGGACAGAGGAGCCTGGTGGGCTACAGTCCATGGGGTCGCAGAGTCAGATCATTAGTAGGCAGTATTATCAGCCATGTTTTCCAGATGGAGCTGGGAGAAGAGGAATAACTTGTCCAAAGGTGTAGGTGTAGGAAGGAGCGGAGCCCAGGACTTGAACCCAGGCCTTCCCACCCCAGAGCACAGGCCTCAGCGTCAAGCTGGACGCAAGTGAGAATGGGCACACAGGCCCCCGGAAGATCGGCGGTCGTCCTGACTCTCAGCCTCATCTTACAGAGCGCGTCTCCTGAGCCCTGCCCATCCTCTACAAAGTGATTCTCTTTACAGAGGCTTGACCACGAGGTCTCCTTAGTCGTCCAGGCCTGTCCCGGCAGGGTGCGTTTCCAGGCGCAAGGGCCACAGAGCCCGCGCCAGCCCTGCAGGTGCAGAAGGCAGCCTTCGACGTGGTGCCCGTCGAGGGCAGGAGGCCGGCTGAGGCCTCACAGGTTTCCCTCCTGCTCTGCAGCAGAGGGGGCAGTGAGGGGCCAGAGGAGGGCTGACCACGGGCCCACATTCTGCTGAATTTGGGTGGCCTTGGGGAGACTGGAATCTCCCAAACACTGTACTCTTACTCAGGAAGCAGTTAGCGACAGACCAGTCAGGGAAGCAGGCTCATTTATTGAGCACGTACTGTGCATCTCAATTCCACTCGTTCATTCCAGCGTGTCTTGAACTTCTGTGTGCCAGGGCTGCGTTAGGTAGTGTGACTGCCGAAAAGAAAAGGATGCGAGAAGCAGGTTAGAGCGGAGGTGCTCACCGGGGGCAGGCTCGTGCCCCAGGGGACATTCAGCGGTGTCCGGAGACACATCGGTTGTCACAGCTCGGAGGGGCTGCAGCTGTCATCCAGCAGACAGAGGCCGTGGATGCTGTTGACGGGCAGCGAGAGCCGTGGGGCCCAGGATGTCAGCAGGGCCAAGGCCAAGAACCCGGGGTGAGACTGTCACAGATGGCCCTCCGAGCGTGTGTGTGGCTTTTGAACAGAGACCCGAAAGAGTCCGAAAGTGAGACTGAGAAGATCCGGGAATTCCCTGGTGGCCCAGTGGCTGAGGCTCCACGCTTCCAATGCAGGGAGCCCAGGTTCCATCCCCAGTCAGGAAACTGGATGAGAGTTCACATGTGCTGAGCTCAGTCGCTCAGTCGTGTCTGATTCTTTGCACCTCCATGGACTATAGCCCAGGCTCCTCTGTCCGTGGAATCTTCCTGGCAAGAATCCTGGAGTGGGTTGTCATTTCCTACTCCAGGGGATCTTCCCCCTCCAGGGATCGAACCTGCAACCTCGTGGACTGCACCCTGCCAGGCTTCTGTGTCCGTGGGGATTTCCCAGGCAAGAATACTGGATCGGGTTGCCATTTCCTCCTCCAAGGGATCTTCCTGACTCAGGGATTGAGCTCCAGTCTCCCACATTGCTGCCAGATTCTTTACTATCTGAGCTACCAGGGAAGCTCCGTGTGTGTGTGTATATATATGGACACACACATTTGTTTAAACTTCACAATATGCATGTGTCTGAGATACCATTATAAGACTGTGCCCGTTTTATAGATAGGAAAGTCGAGGTATGGAAAGGTTAGATGACTTGTTTAACAAGTACAAGGCAGAAGGCAGGATTTGAGCCCAGACTGTCTGGTTCTGGTGTCCGAAAAGCTGCTCCCTTGACAGGCGGTCCATTTCTGGTCATGGGAATAGACTGTTACTTCTCAAGTGTAATAGCCCGGAGGTTGAGCAGAGAAGGGCCTTCAGAGGTCACTCTGCTCACGCACGGGAAGCTGAGGTCTGATCTTGGAAAGTGACTTCCGTGGGGCCGTGTGGGGAGGCGGTGGGAGGCCAGGAGCCGTGGGTCCCGGTGCCCTCTGCTTCACTGCAACCCTGCCGCCCAGCCTCGTCTGCACAGGCGCCGTGTCCGTCCCCTGTCACTGCCCCGCAGGGTCTCTGCTCATCCAGGTCCTCCGCAGTGTCTGATACTGGGCAGGTCTGGGGCCACAGGGGTTGCCCATGGCAGAAGGCCCGGGCCTCTGCCTGCGCCCCCGTCCTTGCCCATCCTTCCTGTTTGTAGACAGAATCTCAGTTACTCTCCTGTCTCAGGTGCAGAGGCTGTGGTTAAATGCGTTAAATGGCTCACCTTCACGGTCAGCCAGGAGAGTCAGTGCTTCCCAAGTGGCGTAAGCAGTCGTTCATTCATTCACTCGATCATTCTTTTGGTGACAGAGGAGGGGCAGCCCCATGCCGGGCACTGGCAACAGAGACGCACCTCCCAGGCCCTGCCTCCAGGGAGAGGTCATCAGTGTCCTGAGAGAGGCCTCCCAGAAAGGACACCTAATCCAATCAGTTGGGGAGGGAATCCGGAGGGCTCCTTGGAGGAAGTGATAGACACTGTGGCCAAGTCTCCAAGGATAACTGGGAGGTGGGCAGGCAGAGCGGGGAGAGGCCACTGAGGGGACAGCAAGTACAGAATCAGGACGAGAGGGCTTGCTTGGCACAGAGAACCACAGGTTGTTCAGAACCTGCCCGGCTGTGGGCAGAGTCCCCTTGGGCAGTTTATTAAGCCTGCAGGGGGCAGCAGGCCCCGGGCTGGGCATTAGATGCTGCTGATGTCCTGTCCCTGTTACAGGTGGGGCAGCCAAGGTGCGAGGCTGAACAGCGCCCTGGTAGTGAGTTCCCGGGGGGTGGGGTATCTGAGAAGCGTGTGGATCCTCCTCTGACAGCCTGAGGGTCCTTCTATAAGCCTGACTGGCGCCTGTGGAGCTGGGCTTCCCGTCCTGCCGTCCCCTGTACGGTCCCTCCTGACGGCTCTGTTTCCTCCCGCAGGTGGAAGGACAGTCCAGAGCCCACGTCATTGCGCAGGAGCTGCTGTCTTCAGAGAAAGCGTGAGTCCCTGGGCCGCGGCCCGTGGCCTTGGCTTGATAACAGAGCGTCAGCCCCTGCCCGGCTTGTGCAGAACGAGAATTAATGCCCACTCCACCCTCTCTCCCCCTGCAGATACGTGGAGATGCTCCAGCACTTGTATCTGGTGAGTTAGTCACTTCATTTGTCCAGAGCGAATTGCCCTCTGACACGGCTACGATACAAGGGGCAGAAAAGCAGTTGAGGACACAGAGGTGCCTTCCACTAGCAGAGACCCCGTTCACCGGGGCTTCTCAGGGAAGCCGGGCCCCTGATCCCTGTGCTTCGGGGGGCGGATGGCACGGGCTTCCCATGGAGCTGCCCTCTGCCTGGGTGGGGAGCGGCGTATGGGGAACATGCTACGGTTTCCGGAAGGGCGCTTGCAGTCTCCTTGACCCTCAGGTTGAGGAAGGTAGAAGGAAGACAGGTGTAGGTCTGGGTCATAGCTCGGTGTGTTGAGTTCAGACGTGGGGTCGGGGCATGCGTGTACATGTGTGTGCGTGTACATGTACATGTGTGTGCACGCATTGTATGTTTAGGCCTCTGGGGAGAAGATGATGTGTTTGCACAATGACCCAAGCAAAGCTGGGGTAGCGAGAGGTTGTCTCAGTCACCCTGGCATTGGGGCAGCAACCACTGAGCCCGTGGGAGGGGCGGGGGCAGTTCTCTGGACTTTTCAGAGGAAAGGAGGCCAGATTGTGGAGCTGCAGCTCGACCACCCTTCGCAGCCTGCCACACGGCCTGCAGTTTCCCTGAGCCATCAGTTCCCTTCAGCTCAGTGAATGCTTTTTGGACACACGCTGTGTGATGGGAGCTGGGGGTGGAAAGTGGAATCACACAGGGCCCTTCCCCAAGGGCAGTCTGGCCAGTGAAGGAGACAGATGAGTGAGATGGGTAATCATCCGGAGCACGGGGGAGTAACTGACAACCTCAGGGAGAATTGGCAGGCTTCCTGGAGGCAGTGGCGTTGGGACTGAGTCATAGGAGGGGGCAGGGAAGAGGGCACAGCAGAGCCACGGGACGTGAGGGCACGTCCCACATAGAGGCTCTGGTGACAGCTCCCGGCTCGGCCGAGCTCTCACCATCTGCGGGCTCCTCGGAGGTTCCCTTTGGTCCCACGCTGCTTTGTATCATCCCTTGTGTCTTTCCAAGAACTTCAGAGCTGGGAACGTCCATCCTGAACATTCCGTGGGTGGTGACATGGAGGCCCAGGGGCAGTGACTTGGCCAGGGTCACGCGGTGACCGAGCCAGGACGAAGCCCCGGGTCTCCTGATTCCTGGTGCACTCCCGTCACATGTCGGGAGCTCCTCAGCACGGGGGCCTCCCTGGAGGCAGCAGACACCAGCACCCAGCCAGGTCTCTGGTTGAATCCCGCTGAGGTCCCTGTCGGTGACATCACCCCAGTGTCCCGTTGCTGCCACCCAGGGCCCCGGGAAGGGGACAGAGCGCTGCTGGTCTGTGCTCCTAGCCCCTGGTTTTTGTCCTTCTGACTCAGGACTTTTTGTGCAAGGTTAAACCCCCATGCCCTCGGGTGTGAAGCGAACCAGCCCCAGGGATGAACCTCAAAGACGCATTTAGCAGCAGCAACAGGAAGCACAGCTCTCCCGTGGCTGATGCTCTCTCTCTTGCTTCTGAGCTGGCTGTGTGTCCGAGGGGCTGGGCCTTTCTGTTTTATGACTTTATGTTTTATGTTAAGAGGGTTCTAACTGGGAAACTTCATCTGGGCTTGCACCGCTTCCTGCCAGTTGGAAAGATGCTGAAGCCGCTGGTAATCCCTGACAATATCCTGAAGAGGGGAAAAAAGAGCCCATAAAAAAAAACTCAGAAGCTAGCGTGGGAAATTGTGGTCTGGATCTGCACTGGGACGTCAGTGCTTATCGGGAGAGAAGCGGCAAAAACACCCCAGTGTGACTCTCGAGTCCTAGCCAGGGACACCGGTCCAAAGGAGACCACAGACTTGGGAATGATCTCCACCACTGCCCTCCCCCAGGGTCTTTGTCTGATTGCTAAGATTGCTGGGTACTCTCAAGAATTTCTCCGTGGAGATCCACTGCTGTTGAAGTCCCAGGGCTGCCCCATCGTGGAGAGGGACCAATGGGCCCATTCATTCCAGAACACTCCTCAACTCCACTGTGCTCTTGTTGAGAGGCCGATGGAGATGGCCTGTGACCTTCTGCGTTTCAAATTTAACTTCGTGTTTCTCATACGGTAGATGGAGCTACCTCTGGGATTAGTAAAATTTCTGGTCATCCAGAATTGAATTCTGATGGTCAGGATCTTGTTTTCTGACAGCCTATGAACTAAAAATGGATTTCCCATATTTTAAACAGTTATGGAAAAAAGAGGCAAAGAAGAATTATGTGACTGAGACCATATGTGGCTCATAAAGTCTGAAATATTTATCATCTGGCCTTTATAGGAAATTTTTCTGACTTCTGGTTTAAAGACTTGTTCTGTCCTTCCATGAACCAAGTCCTAAATATATTTACCCACCTGCCCACCTGTCTATTCAATTTCTCATCCACTTATCTAGCCAGGATTTTATCCACTCGTTTTTCCTTTCATCTGTGCATGTAGCTAATGATGTATGCATCCACCCAGTCATCCATCAAACTCCCCATCCACCCATCCATCCATCTGTCCACCCATCCATCCATCTGTCCATTCATCCATTCATCCATCCATCCATTCAGTGGCCCACCCACCCATCTATCCATCTAGTCATTCATCAGACTCTCCGTCTATGCATCCATCTGTCCATTCAGCCATCCACCCATGTATCCCATCATTCATCAAATTCCCCATCCACCTACCTATCCATCCATCCATTCATCCATCCATCCCTTCATCCAGCCAGCCAGCCATACACTCATCCATCCATCCAGTCATTCATCAAACTCCCCATCCATCCATCCATCCGTTCACCCACCCACCATCTATCCATCTGACTTACCCGTTGCTTCTGGACAGAACATCACAGGATGTTTCCAACACCGTAGGCACTGAGATAGGCCTTGGATCCCCAAGATGGAAAAGGCCCAGAACCTGCCCTTGAGTAGGTGTCTCCTCTGCTGAGGGAGAGGGTGGAAGTAGGGAGGAGAACTGCATACGTGAGCCACGCTGCTGCTCTGTGGTGAGTGTGATTTGTGCAGATGTCCTCAGGAGCGTGGGGGATGGACAGGCTTATTCCCCTTGGGTGTATCCAGGAAGGTTGGCAGAAGAGCTGCCACGGACATGGAGTTTGAGGAAGTCACCAGGCCCGGGTGGTGGAGGAGGGCAGGTGGTTAGCCAGGAGCACTCCCGGGCCTGAAGGTACATGGTACCGTGTGGAGAATGGGCACTGTCAACCTACCCTTAGCATGGGTGCATTTGGAAAGACCGGGTGGAGATGGAATGAGGAGTCAAGTGACTGGTCCAAAACCAAGGTTAGAACCAGACTGAGATGTCCCTAAAAATGCCAGGCTTGGTGGCTTCTGCTTTTCCTCGCAAATAGTGAGTCACTGGAGATTTTGAAGCGATGTGGTCCCCAGACACCTTCAGTTCTCGGTTTTCTCATCTGCAAAACATCCCTCTCCTGGCAGACGCAGAGCATTCCCACCCTCGATCTCTCCTTTGGGCTAAGACGTTGTCGTCCTGTGCAGAAGCCAGCACACGACTGGGAGAGGTGACTCTGGAAGCTGTCACTGTCTGAGACCCCGGGAGAGGCCCCTCCCCTGGGAGGCCCTCCTTGACCGATCCTCAGCCATGTCTGCACTGCCTCCTCTGACCGCTTCCTCCCTGCTGTCCTTCAGATGCTGTAGACGCAGTCATGTCTGTGCGTTTTGCACCTGGGGGTCTGGGTGAGCCCCGCGAGGCAGGCTGGGGGTTTGGGTTCGATCCACTGAAGGTCCGTGGGAGGCTGTTGGGTGACCCCCGCAGGAGTGCTGGTGGCCTGCAGCGCTGCGGGCCGATTTGAGGACTGTGAGCCTGGTGACCGTGGGCTGTCGAGTGCAGGAAGGGGAGGGCCAGCTGACTTGGTGGCTCGTTAAGGCAGCAAGCGCTGGAGCAGACCAGGCTAAGCTAGAGGACAGATGGTGGGTTAAGTTGCGGGAGTGGAAGGTGGGGGCTTGGGGAAAGGGTGTGCATGCGAAGCGTTAAGTGGAGGGTGGTTAGCTGACGCTCCAGGAGAGGGCTCTCAGAGACCCTGGGCAGAAAGAGGTGCCTGCGGCGGGGGGCCTGAGGACTGGCAGGGTCTTAGGAAGGAGTGAAAGGACTTGGGGAGGGGGATTGAGCAGACACAGCGCAGAAGGGCAGCGACTCCCCCCACCCTTCTCGGTGGTGACCACGGGGAAGGGTGCCAGGAGCATCAGGAGCACCATGGACCCAGCCTGACTCCCCACACTGCCCAGAGAAGGCGGGGAGTCACTCAGAAGCCCTCTGTCTTACCAGCACGTAGGAGTTTCATTTGGCGGCAGCCTTGGTGCTGACGTGCGTGACTGGGACAAACACAGGATCTAGAGGGACTTAGTGGTGAATTTAAGACTTTATTTACCTAAACTGGCGGCCCGTAAGTTTGAGCCCGCTAGCCCCACCTTTCTCCACCCCGCCATAGGGGCCTTTGCTGAGCCCCTCCGGCGCGTGCGTGGCGGTTTACTTAACGTTAGCTCGTTCAGTTGCACAGTTTGTGCTCAGTAACTATTTCTCAGGTGGTTGGTTGGGTCCATAACTGAGTCCCAGAGAAGGTGGCTAACCCAAAGTGAGAAGCGGAGCCAGGCCTGGTTGACTGCAGAGCCTGAGACGCTGGCTGTGGTTCAGTCGCTCAGTCGCGTCCAACTCTTTGCGACCCCATGGACTGCAGCACCCCAGGCTCCCCTGTCCTTCCCTATGTCCCAGAGCTTGCTCAAACTCACGTCCATCGAGTCAGTGATGCCATCCAGCCATCTCATCCTCTGTCGCCCCCTTCTCCTCCTGTTTTCAGTCTTTCCCACCATCAGGGTCTTTTCCAGTGAGTCAGCTCTTCACATCCGGTGGCCGAAGTATTGGAGCTTCAGCTTCAGCATCAGTCCTTCCAATGAGTATCCAGGGTTGATCTCCTTTAGGATGGACTGGTTGGATCTCCTTGCAGTCCAAGGGGCTCTCAAGAGTCTTCTCCAACACCACAGCTCAAAAGCATCAATTCTTCGGCTCTCAGCTTTCCTTATGGTCCAATTCTTGTGTGCGTGTGCGCTAAGTCACTTCGTGTCTGACTCTTTGCAACCCTATGGACCGCAGCCCACCAGGCTCCGCTATCCATGGAATTCTCCAGGCAAGAATACTGGAGTGGGTTGCCATTTCTTTCTCCAGTAGGGGATCTTCCCAACCCAGGAATCGAACCCTCATCTCTTACATCTCCTGCGTTGGCAGGCGGGTTCTTTACCACCAGCGCCACCTGGGAAGCCCCCAACTCTCACATCCGTACACAGATAGATGTGGGACATTGCAGTGAGGTGGCAAGGAGCCTGAGGAGGGAGGAAGTCATGTGAGCGGGAGGAATGAAGTCCAGGGAGGCTTCCTGGAAGAGGAGACGTTGAGATGGACGTGGATGGATAGGAAGTAGAGACAGGCTTTTCAGCAGGTAGAAGCAGCAGAAACAAGTTCACAGAGGGGAGGGCTTGGGAATGTGGGCTGTACAGGAAGTGTCTGGAGGGCTGGTCTTTAGGCAGAGCCTGAATGCCATGATGCTTCGTGTTTCAAAAGGGAAATATAGGAATCTCCAAGCCCTCAGGACTCGAGCAAGGCAGGTGCAGGGAAGGAGTGGGTTTGGTGGCAGGGAGTGGCACTGAGGGACCCCAAGTATAACCCAGACTAAGCCCCCGAATGGCTTCATCCTGGGAAAGTGGGTGCGGAACCAAGAAAATTCTGTGTTTCTCAGGGACAGGGAGAGTAACTGCCTGTTACTTATCTTTGCAGCCGCTGCCCATTCAGAAATAGTTTTTAATCAGCTTGGAGGAGTACGGTGGGGGTTAGGTTTCTAAGTCTTTGCTGGGCTCTTCCAGGGCAGAGAGGGCATGGATCTTTGGGAGAAGCAGAGGGAAGCAGATTTTTGTCAAGTGTGAGAAGGCGTGCTTTCTTTCGCCCTGACCTGATGGGGTGAGGGGGTGACGGGCTGCCTGTGCTGGGAGCTGTGAAGGCAGTAGCTGTCGGGGCATCTTAGGAGAGGAGGTTCCCACTGTAGGCACTGGCTCTTCCTTTTATATTTTCATGCAACACAGGGAAAAAAATTGCTGTGCGACCTTGGAAAGTCTCTTCTGTCTTGGGGCCGCACCCTGGGATGGCTGGTGGGACTCAGATGTCTTTAGCCAAGGAAGCTTGTTCTCACAGGGAATGCCACTTGGGATACCCAGACGAAGAGTGGGTGAAACAGAGACACTTGTTCAGAGACAGGGGGAGGCCACAGTCGTCTCTGCCTCTGTCTCCCTTCCCCCTGGGTCTCCGCAGAGGACAGTGTGAGAAAGACTCGTCTCCATCAGCAGGTCCCAAGGTGCAGTCCCTGAACCAGCAGCGTTAGCATCTCCCAGGAGCTTGAGGGAGAGGAGTATCCTTAGATCCCACCCCAGATCTTCTAGGTCAGAGACTTGGGGGCTGGGGCCTGGACATCTGTGTCCTCAGGACCCTGCAGGCAATACCTGTGTTAACACTGGCATTTGAGACCCACAGATGGGTGATCCTGTAAGTTCCCTGAGCACAGGCTGCCCGTGCCTGTGTACCCAGGAGCTAAAAAACACGGATGCTCAGGTCCCACCCTCAGAGGTTTGCGATTCTCTGGTCCGGAGTGCAGCCTGATCACTGGGAGTTGCAAGGCTGCCCCTGGAACTGAGAACCTCGTGGGAAAGGAGCAGACACCCATTGAGCACAGTTTGTGAACAAAGCCGGGTCAATGCGAGAGTGAAAGAAACGCGAGTGAGACAGTCTGCTCCCTGCTTGATTGGAGGGATGATAATAGAAACCTGAAGACAAGGGGAGGTAGCCTGACAGTGCAAAATTCCGTATAGTCATTACCTCCCAGGCTGGGACACACGTGAGTCCGCTCCAGGTAGACAGGAGGTGGCCTGCGGAGTAGTTGACGTCCCCAGAGAAACACGGCACATTTATTAAGAGCCTCTGCTTTGCTCTAGATACGTAACTTTAAATAAACTGGACATGGATATATTTGGGTGCTTCCCTGGTGGCTCAGATGGTAAAGAATCTATCTGCAATTCAGGAGTCCTGGGTTCTATCCCTGGCTCAGGAAGATTCCCTGGAGAAGGGAATGGCACCCCACTCCAGTATTCTTGCCTGGAGAATCCCATGGACAGAGGAGCCTGGCGGGCTACAGTCCTCGGGATCACAAAGAGTTGGACACGACTGAGCGACTAAGCACAGCACATTTTGGAGAAGAGTGTAAACTATGCATTCATTTTCAGGCTGAAAGAAGAGCCTTCAGAGACGTTCTGAGGTCAGGGTGGCTCTCTTCAGGCCGCGACCCCAGATCTCTGGAGCCCGCCCGCCACAGCTAGAGAAGGCACACATGATGCGCTGAAGATCCCATGTGCCGCAACCGAGACCAGGGGCTGGCCGCTCAGTCGTGTCTCACTCTGTGCGACCCCGTGGACGGTAGCCCGCCAGGCTCCTCTGTCCATGGGATTCTCCAGGCAGGAACACTGGAGTGGGCTGCCACTTCCCTCTCCAGGGGCTCTTCCCAACCCCGGGACTGAACCCGGGTGTCTTGCGTCCCCTGCATTAGCAAGTGGATTCTTTGCCACTGTGCCACCTGGGAAGACAGTGGAATTATCCGGCCGTAGGGTGAGCGTAGATTTAACTTCATTAGCAGCTGCCAAGTAGATTTATGACGTGGTTGAAGCGACATACAGCCCGACTCCCAGCGTGTGGGTCTAGCACTTCCCACGCGCACTGGCCAGCTTTCCCACACTGTCAGTGCTTTTTACTCACGGCCGCTGTGGTTTCTCATGTGGTTTCAACTGATGATTAATGAAATTGAGTATCTTTCCCCTGTTTACTAGCCCTTTGGAAATCCTCTTTTGAAAAACATCCTTGGCCTGTTCTTTCATTGGGTTGTCTGTCCTTTTCTCATTGATGTGTGGGAGTTATTTAAATATTCTGGACGCAAGTCCATTTTCAGATACGGTATCGAACCCACATCTCTTGCATCTCCTGCATTGGCGGGCGGGTTCTTTACCACTAGCCCCTTTCCACCGCTGTAGCATGATCGTTCCAGTCTCTCCAGTTCCTTGCAGTGCTTGTTGTTACGTCTTTTAATTATAACCATCCTGGTGGGTGTGAAGTGGTATCAGTTGTGGCTTTGATTTTGCATTTCCCTAATGACTAATGATGTTAGGCATCCTTCCACGTGTTTTTTTTTGCCATTTGTATATATTTTTTGGAAAGATATCTTTTCAGATCCTTTGCCTGTTTTTTAATGGGTTGTTTTTTTTTTACTATAATCCTGGATACAAGCCCCTAATCAGATACACGATTTGCAAATGTATCTTCCCATTCTGTATGCTTGATAGTATTCTTGGAAGCACAGAAGTTTTAAATTTTGATAAACTCTTAATTTATTTTTTCTTTCGTTGCTTGGGCTTCTGGTGTTGTATCTAAGAAAGCTTTGAAAGTGAAAGTTGCTCAGTTGTGCCATCTATGTAGTCTGACTGTATAGTCCGTGGAATTCCCCAGGCCAGAATACTGGAGTGGGTAGCCTTTCCCTTCTCCAGGGGATCTTCCCAACCTAAGGATCAAACCGAGGTCTTCTGCAAAGAAAGCTTTGCCTAACCCCAAATCACGAAGATTTACTCTCATTTTTAAAAAGAGTTTTATAGTATTAGCTCTTGCTTTCAGTCTTTCATTTTGAGTTAACGTTTGTGTATGAGCTAAAGAAGGAGTCCATGTTCATTCTTTTGCATATGGATATTCAAATATCTCAGCACCATTTGTTGAAAAGATTATTTTACCATTGAATTTTCTTGGCACCCTTGTCAAAAATCAATTGACTATAAATGTGTGAGGGTTTATTTCTGGATTCTCAGTTCCATTCCATTAACCTAAATATCCTTATGTCATTGCCACACGATCTCGGTTCTTGTAGCCCCATAGTAAGTTTTGAGATCAGGAAGCGTGATTCCTCCAGCTTTGTGCCTTTTGAAGATTGTTTGGACTGTTGCGGATCTGTTACGTCTTCACATGAACTTTAGGATCAGCTTGTCAATTTCTGTAAAAAAAAAAAAACAGAAGGCAGCTTGGATCGCGATAGAGGCTGATGAGCCTCTGTCAAATCGGAGTGTGCTGCTCTGTTAACAGTATTCAGTGGTATGCTTTTCTGTCTGTTCATTCTGTTAAGTTTTGAGAGCTTGATATTGAAACTCCAACTAAAGATACTAATTTATCTACTTTGAAAGATAGTTGTAATATATAGTGGAACTAGAGATCTCTTCAAGCAAATTGGAGATGAAGGGAACATTTCATGTGAAGATGGGCACGATAAAGGATAGAAACAGTAAGGACCTAACAGAAGGAGAAGAGATTAAGAAGAGGTGGCAGGAATACACAGAGCTGTACAAAAGGTCTTAATGACCCAGATAACCACGATGGTGTGATCAGTCACCTAGAGCCAGACATCCTGGAATTCGAAGTCAAGTGGGCCTTAGGAAGCGTCACCATGAACAGTGCTGGTGGAGGTGATGGGACTCCAGCTGAGCCATGTCAAATCCTAAAAGATGATGCCATTAAAGCACTGCACTCAATATGTCACCAAATTTGGAAACCTCAGCAGTGGCCAGAGGACTGGAAAAGGTCAGTTTTCATTCCAATCCCAAAGAAGGGCCATGCCAAAGAATGGTCAAACTATCGTGCAGCTGTGCTCATTTCACGTGCTAGAAAGATTATGCTCAAAATCCTTCAAACTACCCTTCAGCAGCATGTGAACGAAGACGTTTCAGATGCACAGACTGGATTTAGAAAAGGCAGAGGAACCAGAGATCAAATCATCAGCAGTCACTGGATCATGAGGGAAACAAGAGAATACCAGAAAAATATCTACTTCTGCTTCACTGACTACATCAAAGCATTTGACTGTGTGGATCACAACAAACGGAAAAATTCTTAAAGAGAGGGGAATACCGGGCCTTACCTGCCTCCTAAGAAACCTGTATGCAGGTCAACAGGCAACAGTTAGAACCGAACACAGAACAACGGACTGGCTGCCTCCAGTGTGTTCTCCTAGCAAAGTGAACTTTTAAAGAGAGGTATCAGGTCATTTTGCTCCCCTGCTTAGCACCCTTCAGGATTCCCCATCACCCCAGGATGAAACCCAAGTCCCTTCAGAAGCCTTCAGGACGCCTGTGGGAAGGGTCCCATCTGACCCCTTAGCATCCTCATCTGCCCATCCTGAGCCCCCACACACAAGCACTCACTTAGCCACACCCACACACTCAAACCACAGCCAGCTCAGCTCCCCCCCACCTCAGGGCCTTTGCACCTGCTGCCCCCAGCACGGACCACTCCCCCTCTTGTCTCCAGGGCGTGGCCTCCCTGGAGCTAAGGCAGGTCTCCTTCCTGGGGTTGCACGGCCCTGGTTCTTTTCCAGTGGACACTTACACCCTGTGTTGACATCATCACGTTGCTCTCTGCCTTTCCCCGAGACTGCACGCTCTTTGGGGGCAGGACAGCATCTCTCCTGCTCCCACCCTTCTTCCCTGACGGCTCGGAGCAGAGCAGGTGCTCAGGATACTTGTTGAATGAGAAAGAGATGGGAACCACAGACCCAGTACGCCTTTCCTCCGTCTGTGGTGGTTGCTGGGCCCCCAGGTGCAGTGACGGCAGAAACCGTCCAGGGAGCCGTGGACAGGGTGGCGGGTTCTCCGCACTTCCAGTGAGTTTGCGAACCGATGTCTGAACAATTCCCATTGTGCCCCAGTTTATGGAATGAGTCATGTTGATGGTGGCCGTCCTGCCCTGTTGGGACTGAGCCAATTGAGTGAGAATTAATTACAGATGAGAAGCCAGCTTGCAAAGCCATTAATATTTCAGCTCCCTGGAGTGTGATGCAAACGCAGCCGTCGGCCTTGTTTTTGCTTGTCCTTCCCCCTCCCTCTCCCCGCTTCAGTGTATTCCGTCTGCGTGTCGGGCTGACCCAATTCAGGTCTTGGCTCCCCCATAACTCACTCCCCTCTTCTGTTAAATGGGGGCCCTGCCATCCATCTGTGCGCAGGCGTTGTAAAACTCCTCTGTTGATAACGCACACTCTGCTGGACCTCAGAAGATGGGAGGGAACGTTCAGACGTGGCCCTGTTCTGAGGATGTCTTACCTCAAGCAGAACCAGGGCTTCCCTGGTGGTGCAGTGGGACCCAGGTTCGATCCCTGGTCCGGGAAAATCCCGTTTACTGCAGAGTAACAGCCCGTGCTCTGCAACAAGAGAAGCCACTGCAGGGAGAAGCCGGCGCGCCACATCTAGAGAGTAGCCCCCACTCCCCGCAACTAGAGAAAGCCCTCAGGCGGCCATGGAGACCCAGTACAGCCAAAAATACATAAAGTTACTTTAAAAAATAAAGCAGGAGCGTTGCTGCTGTGGGCATAGCGCTTGACAGTTTCCAAAGCAGTTTTAAACATCAGGACGAGCCTCTCAGGCGCCTCACGCTGTGTTTACTTGGTGGCACAGTCCCCATTTTACAGGTGCGGAAACTGAGGCTCGGATAGCTTGGCAGTTTGCCTGTGATCACTTCTGGGGTAGCTGAGCTGGAACCTGCCCAGAGCCGAGGAGGGAGTGTGTTAAAGTCCGCTGTCAACCAGCTGCCAGGCAGGAGGGGCGATCGGCCGGGTCAGCATGTTTTCTGTCTCCGGGATGCCAGGGCTGAGAAGTCCCTTGGACAGCCAGGACATCAAACCAGTCCATCCTAAAGGAAATCAGCCCTGAATGCTCATTGGAAGGACTAATGCTGAAGCTCCAATCCTTTGGCCCCCTGATGCGAAGAGCTGACTCACTGGAAAAGACACTGATGCTGGGAAGGACTGAGGGCAGGAGGAGAAGGGGGCAACAGAAGATGAGATGGTTGGACAGCATCACTGACTCAGTGAACATGAGTTTGAGTAAACTCAGGATGGTGAAGGACAGGGAAGCCTGGCGTGCTGCAGTCCACGGAGTCGCAAAGAGACATGACTGAGTGACTAAACAGGGCTTAGAAGTCCTTGTGGGGCTGGAGGCTGGCTCCTAAAAAAATCAGAGACCCGAAAGGAAAGGATGGGTGGGTCCTCCCTTGTCAGGTCAGCAGAGAGACCTCCCCTCCAGGTTCAGAATGACCCGGTGTCCCAGAGCTGGCTCTGGGCAGAACTAAGAATTCAGAACCTCTGCCCTCTGGCTGCCGACCCCACCCAGGCCTCTCCCTGTCACTCACGCTTCCTCCCTCATCCCCCCCCCCCCGCCCCCACCCCTCCCCCGCCGGGACTGGCTCTCAGGAAAGGCTCTGGCTGCTCAGGTACAATGGAATTCGGTTTCTAATTATGGCTCAAGCTTGTGGCCTCCGCTTAAGGAGACACATGCTCTCTCTGCCCAGAGGACTCAGAGTTTCTGACTTGAGAGATGGGGACCAAGCTCATCCCCACTCCTTGGGACTGCTAGCAGGGTGACCGCCCTCCCGGTGGCCCCTTGCCATTCCCGGCAGAGAAGGTGGTGGCGTCCAGGTCAGTGTGGCACAGGGTGCGGTGTTGAAGTGGAAACGTCTGCAACCTCATACCTGCCGTCCCGCCTGGAGCACAGTGGCCTCCTTGCCGATGTTCTGGGGCGGCCAGAGAGTCTCCCTGGGTCTCTGCCCCGCTCCTGTGATCTGTCTCGCTCCCTCCATCCATGCCCCTTGCTCTGCCTTCTCGTTTCCCTTTCTTTCCCTCTCCTCTGCTCCCTCCCTTGGCCCCATCCCACCTCCCTACCTCTTGGACACTTGACCTTTAATACCTCTGTAATGAAAAACTTCTCTCACAGTGACAGCTGTTCAGTGATGGAATTAACCGTCTTGCCCACTGATAGTTCCCCGTCAGGGAGGCAGTTGAACAAGGCAGGGTGGTTGTCCTTCCTGAATGCTCACAAGGTGGCTTGGCCTTCTCGATTTGGGCTGGACCAGTACTTTGGCCACCTGATGTGAAGGGCTGACTCATCGGGAAAGACCCTGATGCTGGGAAGGATTGAGGACAGGAGAAGGGGGAGACAGAGGGTGAGATGACTAGATAGCATCACTGACTCAATGGGCATGAATATGAGCAAACTCCGGGGTGGCGCTAGTGGTAAAGAATCCGCCTGCCAGGGCAGGTAGATGGAAGAGATGATCCCTGGATTCGGAAGATCCCCTGGAGGATGGTACGAGAGCCCACTCCAGTATTCTTGCCTGGAGAATCCCATGGACAGAGGATTCCTGGGCTACGGCCCATAGGGTCGCAAAGAGTCTGACGTGGCTCAGCGACTGGACGACAACTCCGTGGCTGGACCATGGCTTTTGATGCTGAGGTTCACCCGACGTTCGTTGCCTCATGATTCAAGGTGGCTTCAGGATATTCTGTGTGTTTATAACTCGTAAGTGCTGAGCCTCGTGTAAGGGCCTGTGTATTTGAAGATCAGGATTTTTTTTGTGAGAAAGAAGTCTTACATTCTTTATAATGTTAATGTTTATGAAATTTAATTTTTAAAGTACCTAATCGTTTTGCAGAAGTTTTAGAAAACAGAGACAAGAAGAGGGAAAGTAATCGATTCCTAATTCCGTACCCCCGACACTGTGTCTGTTTACGCTTCATCCCGCTTCCTTTCAGCTTTTTCCTTTGTTCACTTTTCATGCAGCTGTGTTGTGGTGGGAAGGCAGCTTTTTCTTGATCTCTTAGCCGTACGTGTGGATGTTTCTACACAGTCGCCGTCTTCACTGTTTTTACATCGGGGGGGCGGGTGCCTATGGTTTCTTTAGACTTTGTTGTGAAAGAGCAGCCCATTAACTTCTTCACAGATGGATAGTCGTAAAGCAAGAGCTGCATAATATTTCTTCAGAGAAGGAATTACCCCGCTTCTTACCTGTCCCCTGAAAGAACAGGGTACACCCAGGGCAGGGGAGTCCCCACAAGGAAGGGGAGGAATGAGCGAGCTTTAGACCTGCTCCATGCCAGGAGCTTGTGGGGGCTCCTTGGGCATCCATTACCTGTGATCACCAGGGGCGCATTGTCACCCCCGGTTCACAGGGTCTGAGGACCCTGGCAGGAGGTCCCTGGAGTCAGCACGGAGTCAGGACTCCAGAGCCGCAGGGCGGTTGCCAGGGGGCCTGGGTGCAGTCAGTCCTGCGGGCATGTGCGTTAGTAACAGGCCTCTCCGGGTTTCAGGATTTCCACGGAGCGGTCGTGAGGGTCTTGGATGAGATGGACTATGAGGGCAGGGACCTGGTGGCGCGGGATGAACTGAGGCGTGGCCTGAGTGAGCTCCCGGCCATACACGACCTTCACCAGGGGATCCTGGAGGAGCTGGAGGAGAGGCTGGCACACTGGTGAGCGGCCCCGGGCCCCCACCCCTACCCCATTGCCAAGGGGAATGCTGCGGGGTGGGGCGGGCAAACCCCCCCCACACACCATGTAAAGCGGTGGTTTCCATCTGACGGGCAGGGGTGCCGAGACACGGGGGTGCCTGGTCCCTCGCCTGCCGCGGGAGGTTCCACCACCCGGGATGCCATGCCGGTCCTCACCGTCACGGGGGCCACGAGCCTGAGATCTTGGGGTCCCATCCCCGTCTCCTTGACTGCAGGGAAGGCCGACAGAAGGTGGCTGACGTCTTCTTGGCCCGGGAGCAGGAGTTTGAGCACCACGCCACTCATATCCTGCAGTTCGACAGGTACCTGAGTCTGCTCGGTGAGAACTGCCTCCACGCCCCGCGGCTGGCAGCGGCCGTCCGAGAATTTGAGGTGGGTCCCTTGGTCCTCCCAGGAACCCGCTCTCAGGATGCAGGGGTGGGGGTGGGCATGGAAGGGCTTCATGCCAATCAGGGGAGGTCAGACCTGGAGGGGTGGGGAGGAGAGGACGACCCAGCAGAAGGGAAAACCCAGAACATCCCGCCTTGGGCCATCACTGACAACTCCATGAGCACTGGCCATGGGGAGGGTTTTAGCAGCTGTTCTCCTGTCCCGGGAGAGAAGCACAAAGCAAGCCGGGGCCCTAAAGCCATCGGAGTGAGCAACAAATGGCCAGCAGCTGAGGATCCAGTAGCCGCTAGCTTCATGGACTTTGCTCTATTGCTAAGGGGGGCTGGGAGAGACATATTACTGAGTGTAGGTAGCAGTGTGTGAGCCTAAAGGAACAAACTGTCAGAGTGGGGCAAAGGTAATCTGAGAGGACTTCCTGGAGGAGGGGACCCTGGTTTTGGAAATGGCTTGGCCCGGCCAGGAGAAGGCACGGCTGGGACGTGTATGGCTGGGCTCACGTGGGATGCCGTGAGCCCAGAGCCAGGGGCAGGGGTCCCTGATGGAGTTTCGTTGTCCTGGTTTCTCGGGAGCAGCAGAGTCAGCAGGGAGGCGGCCAGAACGTGAAGCACCGGCTGCTGCGTGTGGTGCGGCGCCTGTTCCAGTACGAAGCACTCCTCACAGGTGGGCCCCTGGGAGGGCAGGGCGCCGAGGCCGGGCGGGGAGAGCAGAGGGGTGGCACCCGCGGAGTGGCGGGGGACACCCGGCCTCCCACAGTGGCTGGACGGGGCGGGCACGGTCTCTCAGTCGTGTCCCCCTCCCCTGGGAAGGTGCCAGGCACCCAGCCCACCCCCTTCCTCCTGCTGAGCTCCGGACCCCCACGGCTGCGTGGAAACTTGCTGGAGTGCCCAGCTGCTGCACCTCGCTACAGCCTCTCCCAGCCAAACACACAGCAACTCACGTCTCCCCCGTGGTCTGCATTCTTCCCTGGCTTCTGTGGGTCTCGTTTCCCTAAATCTGTTCTTATCACCAGAGCCGTCCTGAGTCAGCGGATGTTTTCCCCTCGGACCTGCTGGCCCTCTCGGTGGCTTTGTCACTGACCGCTTCCTGCTTCTCGTAGCGCTTTCCTCCTGGGCTTCTGTGATACACGCTCTCCCCTCCTCCTTCTGACCTCTCTGACTCTTCTCACTCTCCTCCTCGTGGCTCCAGAAATGTCAGTGTTTCTTGGGTCTCAGCCCCAGGTCCTCTTTGCTTCCTTCTCTACAAACTGTCCCCTGGGAACGTCATCCCCTCCCCGACCTCTGTCCTGAGCAGCTGCCCCCCAAGTGGACAGAGACCCCCTGGCCCAGGAGCTGATGCTCTGCTGGGGAGAAATGGAACTGCACCCATACAGATAGGCGTGTAACCCCAGAAAGCAATCAAGCTGTAAAAAAAGACATTCGGGCCAGGAGATGGAGGGTTTGTTCATCTAATTCAACCAGAATTTATTAAGCACCTACTGTGTACCAGACTCTGTGCTAGAAACTGAGGAGGTAGAGGTGAATTAAACAGCCAGAGTCTGTGATACTATGAGCTTATACTCAAACAAGCAAATAAGGAATTAAAAATACATTATGTCCATGATAAGAGCTCTCAAGAAAATGAAGGCAGATTAAGGGCATTCAGGGGAACAGTCTGCTGTGTTAGATCCAGGCGTCAGATAAGATTTGTCTGAGGAGGTAACATTGAACAGAGGTCTCAATGAAGTGAGGGCACGAGCCATATGACCATCCAAAAGAAAAGCGTACCAAGTGGAAGAAATTATAAGTGCAAAGGCCCTGGCGTCTGAGCAAACGTGTCACATTCAAGAAGTAGCAAGAATGCCAACCCTGCCCCAGTGAGCGAGCAGCGTGGAGAGGTCGCTAGAGTGAGACCAGCCTGTGTCAAGCAGTTGTGGCTGTGAACGTGTTAAGGGGTCTCACACGTCACACTCTGCCGAGTGGTGGTCACATCTGTGTCCCCCCAGCAGACTGTGAGCCTCTTCAGGCCTTGCACTGCACCAGGCACACAGCAGGCGCTCGGTCAGCATCTGTGAATGAATGAATGAGTGACTGGCGGTGGCGGGCGCCACACCGGTGTTGATGCTGAGGGCCAGGCTTTGTGCCCGTGTGTTCTTATGGTCGGGCTGACAGGAGAGAGGCGGTTCCCCTCTTCCTTCTGGAAGTCTTCCTCTGTCTCTGGAGACTGAGGGTCTCTTGTTGTGGACCCCAGGGGGCAGGCCTCACCAGGGCAAATTGACTCCTGACTCTTGTTCCATCCGCAGACTATTTAAATAACCTTTGCCCGGACTCAGCGGAGTACGACGACACGCAGGGTAAGTCTGTGTGTGAATACGGAGGAAGCAGAGCTTTGGGCCGCCCATCCACCAGCTCTGGACTCCACCCCATTTCCCAGGCGCACAGCACGGCCCCCTCCCTGCTGGCTGGGCATGCAGGGCCCAGGAGGCCTCTGGGGCTGTTGAGTGACACCCCCTTTGCCTCAACCGTGGGGACTCCCCGGGGCGTGGACTAACATGCAGTCAGAGGAGGAGAAGGGGCGTGGCCAGAGTTTGGTGATAGAAGGGGGTACCGGGTCTAACAAACTCCCTAGACTCCTGATTTCCTCCCCGTCCTGTGTGGCCATCACTGCATGCGACTTGCCAGGGCAGTCTCTATGTTGACACGCTCCACATGCAGCCAGGGAAACTGAGGCATGGAGGGGTCACACTGCTGTCAAGGGCACTTAGGCAGTAGCGGCCAAGCTGGGGTTGGGCCAGTGCCCTCACCAGCCATGGGAAGGATTGGTGCTACCCCCGTGCATGGCCCTGCAGGGGGACCTCTGGGGCAGGAGGTGAGCGGGTGGCAGCTAGCCTGGCCTGCCCAGGAAGTCCAGTGCTCTCTGCTTCTCTCCACAGGTGCGCTGACCCTCGTCTCCAAGGTCACAGACCGTGCCAGTGACAGCATGGAGCAAGGCGTAAGTCTGGCCACGGGCACCTTCCCGTGGGTGCAGGTGCCAGGGCCCCCTCCACCCTCCCAGGTCTGCCTGTGATACCCCCACTTCTTGGTAGGGGGTGCAGGCCATCATGCATCTCATGGGATCCTGCAGAGAGCCGTGGCTTCTGGCCCTGACACTTGCTGTGTGACTTCAGGCCCTGCGCGTCCCTCCCTGAGTCTCCGGTTCCCCATTTATTGGAACAATGAGGAGGGCAGCAGACTTGCACAGACCAGATAAGTAGCGTCCAGATCCTGGTCTGAGAGCATCTACATCAGCACCCGGGGTGCTCTGTAAACTACTGATTCCTGGATATGCCTTCCAGTCTTGCCAACTGGAACTTCTGGGGTAGGGTTCAGAGATAGGCAGTTTTAACAAGCACCCCAGGTAAATGTCTGGCTCACAAAAGTTGGAGAGCTGCTCATGCATAGGACCACGTGAGCTCTAAGCACATGCCTGATTCTGACAGTGTGTAACTTCATTCGGGAGACACTGATCAGATGTTTACTGGGTGTCTGTCTGGGATGATCAGCTTTATCCCACCTCCCAGCTCTGTTCCAGTGGTTTCCATGGTTACTGGTGTCTACATTTTTTTCTGCTCCTTTAAGCTGTAAATAAGCTAGAGCTGTGTGTTGGGAATGATTCTGAGGCTGAGTCCTGGCTTGGTGGTGAAAGTTCAGTGATCGATTAGTGATGCCTGACACAGGCAGAGGTGGGAGTGATGGTGGTACGTGTGCCAAGCTGTTGCTTGGCTTTGCTGTGGCAGGTACACAGAGCATCCTTATGGTGAGTCATCCACAGGTAGAAAAAGGGGAAGGGAAGTAACATCTCTTAGACTCCTGGTCTTACGTTGGGATCTGGAGATACGGAGATAAAGCCCCGAGTCCTGGCCCTTGAGGAAGACACTGCTTAGCAGAGCGTTTAAGACATGGACATGAAGAATCATGATAAATATCATGAGAGAGAAAGTGCTACAAGTTTCAGAAGAGGGTTTCATCTCTCCCCTGGGGATGCTGAGACGCGATGACACGGGAGGTGCCCCTACAGGGAGAACTTTATGCATGCCAGGAAGGCAGAGGGGGCCGAGGTGGTCCAGTTGGAGTGCCCGGCTCCAGGCGTGAAGACGAGAAAGTGCCGGTGCGTCAGAGCTCGGAGGCTGGAAGATGGGACCAGTGTAGGCGCAGTTGGAAAGCGTCTGGGGGCAGACATCAGGGTAGCTGATGGAAGAGTCTGCAAGCCTGGAGGCTGAAGCCAGTGGGGTGGGAAATCCGGTGGGTCATCGGGTCCTCTCCACTCCCCTGACGTCCGGGAGCTCCTTGCTCTTTGGCATGTTGTATAGACGGTGAGATTTCCCTCGGTGTAGCCAAAATACAGAGGCGCTTTGGAGCTGGTGCAGCAGAGGTAGCGGCAGATGGACCGGGGGGCTCCCACTTCCTGTTAGGGGGGATGTCTCTGCTTCCAAAGAGAAAAACCGGGTCAGGAAGGGCCACGTCTTCCCTCCCACGCTGAGCTGTCATGATTAGACTAAGTTTACAGTTTGGGCTTCCCAGGTGGCACTGTGGTAAAGAAGCTGTCTGCGGATGCAGGAGACATAAGAGACGCAGGCTCGACCCCTGGGTCGGGAAGATCCCCTGGAGGACGACATGGCAGCTCCCTCCAGTGTTCTTGCCTGGAGAATCCCATGGACAGGAACCTAGCCACAGTCCATAGGGTTGCAAAGAGTCGGACACAACTGCAGCGGCTACGCACACACATGTGGGTGCATAGCTTATAGTTTAGGGGGAGAAAGAGCACAGAAAACGCTGCTCTCTTAATATCAGATGAAGGGCACATCCTGGCAACGTGACGTAGGGCTCTCGACGTGAACCGTGATTGCCTGGTCAAGGTTGTGCTGCTTGGATTTCTGCATGTAAAGCTCCACCCCCACCTGCCGGTCCCTACTGGCTGGAGGAAAGTCTCTGCGCACAGCCCGCATGTAAGGAATAGGGGATTATGCTCCCTCCCCTTGAGGAAAGAGTATCTACCTGAATTATTTGGACATCTTCTGCAAGGGAGATTGGTCTCTTCTCCGTTGTTTATTAATGTGTTCACTAGTTCTAAGTTAATTTATATCTGAATTATTTATATCAGTAAGAACTCACGGATCCATATTTATGTTTGGCTTCTAATCCTATGCACTTGATTTTATTTCTCAAATTGTCCCAGCTTTGGCTGTTAGGAGCTGGCCAGTTGGTTCCTGTGCCCCTTTGGCATGCCCCCATCGACGGGGCTTTGGGTGGGGATTTCTATTTTGCTTAGCTTTTGAGCACTTCCTTACTTCCTGGCACTGTGAGACGCTCCGTGTTCATGTGGCACGTGTTCCTCCCCAGTCCTAGAGTCACCTGTTTCTCCAGAGAGCCTTGGTTTGTTCATTGGATAATGTTATTAGAAACCAGGATGTGGGCACAGAGTGCTCACTGCTACTGGGGTATCATTTCTTCTGATTCTGTCAGCTACAGAGCAAAGACTTATATGTGTATTTACTGTGTATATACTCATATGAACAGCTGTTTCTGTACATAGCCATCTGCATTAAGCTAAATGTGAGTGTCTTACTGAGTCTTTAACTCTACTTGTTACCAAGTGGATCATTCCAGCCTCCTCCCCTGGCTTCTCTGTAAATTTCCTCTCCCAAGAGGAGTGTTGGAATTGAAACCTGGCTCCTAGCATCCAACATCCATTTATTTAATTGATCGATTTACCTTCCTTCTTGAAAAATGTTTTTCCTGGCTATAGAAATCTGGGTTGACCAGAGCTTTCTTTCAGTACTTTTCAGACGCCACTCCACTGTCTTATATCTCACCTACTTTTGGAGAAGATATCTGCTGCAGTCTCTCTGTTCACCCTCTTCATGTAACGGGCCCCCTTTTTACTGGCTGCCTTCAAGATCTTCTCTTTACACTTGACTTCTAGAAGTTTGACTGTGATGTCTAGGAGAAGTCGTGGCATTTATCCTGTTGTGATTATCAAGCTTCCTGGGCTTGTGCTTTTTGTCCGTTAATTTTGGAAAATTTTCTTGGGTCCTCTGTTCTTCCCTCTGCCCCTCCACCCTGCACTCTTACTTTCTCTTTTTGTTTCAATGGGGGTGAATCTCAGCTTGAAAAGAAAGTGAAAGTGAAAGCTGCTCAGTTGTGTCCGACTCTCTGGGACCCCATGGACTCTACAGTCCGTGGAATTCTGCAAGCCAGAATACTGGAGTAGGGTAGCCTTTCCTTCTGCAGGGGATCTTCCCAACCCAGGGATCGAACCCACATTGCAGGCGGATTCTTTACCAGCTGAGCCACAAGGGAAGCCCTTCCCAAGTTTCGTTCCTTCGTTCCTGAGCTCTGCTCGATCTGCTGCTAAGCCTGTCATAGGGGTTCTTCGTTTCTGAGAACACATTTCTTACTGTTCACGTTTCCATCTCTTGTTTGTTTCCGTCTCTACTGAAACTCCCTCCGTTCATGCATGCTGTCCTGTCTTTTCCAGTGGCTCCTCTAACATGATTAGTCATAGTTACTGTGATGTCCCTGTCTGATGGCTCCAACATCTGGTTTTCTGGAACACTTTATGTCTTGAAAATGGGTTAGGGTTCTCCCTTGCTTCCTGTGTTTTCCGTGTCTGATTGAACACCGTTATGTGCAGAGGAACTGTAGACCCTGTGGGAAATAGTATCTGCCTTTAAAAGTGGGCATGTCTCTTTTTCTACTCAGGCCATTCACGTTGAGGGTGGGAACTGAATCACTGCAGTCAGTAGCTGAGCTGGGTTTAGGTTTTGTTCTCAGACGTCACCTTCAGACCCCCCACAGACGTCATGCTCCTCCGGAAGGTGGCTGCTGTCACCTGCTGCTAGATGTGGGATCCGAGGGCCCAGGGACTTTTCCTGCTGCGTCTTCCGCTTTTTGCAATCTCTGCACCACGGAAGGGACCTCTGCGTCCTTCCCCTCCTCGGGGCTAGACCACTGCGTCCCGTCACACAGGGCTCATGGGTCACGGCTCCCGCGGACAAGCCTCAGTCTTAAGGAGGGCCTGTGAGGCCGGCTCCCTGTCAGCGTTCCTGCCCCTCCTTCACGGGCAGCCGGCCTCTGCCGTGTATCAGTGGCGGGTCTTGGGCAGGTTTCTGCTTTGTCTTGGTGTGTGATCCTGCACCTGAGAGGTCACCCACCTCTTCTTGGAACAGGTACCTCTAGCTGCTTCTGCCCTTGCCTTGGAAGCCATGGGCTCTTTGCCTCAGGGTCTGGGAGTGGGATGGTTGCCTCACCTCCCACAGTGGTGGAGGGCCATATAGGAGAGAGGGTCCTGGGGAAATGGGCTGGATTTCATGCCAGCCCCACAGTTGGCAGCCTGCACCCCTTCAGCACCAAGAGGGGATTCTCTCTGCTCCCACTCTTCCTTGTAAGCACCGGGCAGAAACTCCTGGAAAGAGATTGCGAGGGCCTCCACATGCCCCTTGGCTCTGGGGCTCCCTCTATTCTAACACCGGCCCACCAGCCCACACCTGACCTTTAAGAAGCTATTAACATTTTAGCTGCTTTCTTTTCAACCTTCTTTATGCCGACCACCTCCTCCCTTGTGTGTTGCCAGAGGCACGATAACTCATCCATCTCATGTGTCCACGGTGGGGTCCCGGGGACCCCAGAGCTCCAATAAACATAAGCAGAGTTCTGCTTTTGTAGATGATGTGACTCTTTTTTTTTCTCCCTGTTAGGGCGGGGGCATGGTGTCCTTGCAGCTCCTACATCATAACCAGAGGTAGAATAACTTTTACACGTTTTCTGATGGGTAGGATTTTATGCCCTGAACTGACCCTGATGCTGGGAAATATTGAAGGCAGGAGGTGAAGGGGGCGACAGAGGATGAGATGGTTGGGTGGCATCATCGACTCAAGGGACATGATTTTGTGCAAACTCTGGGAGATGGTGAAGGACAGGGAAACCTGGTGTGCTGCAGTCCATGGGGTCGCAGAGTTGGACATGGTTTAATGACTGAACTGGGGACAGTGTCGAGGCCTTTTCAAGGCATTTTCTCTGCATAGTTTTCACCGTGTTCCTTGACTTTAGACCCAACCCTGCATGAGGTTCAGGGTCATCACTCTTCCAGTACTCCGGGCCGCTGTGACAGGGGAGGGGCCCGGGACCGTACGTGTTGTGAATTCCCAGTGAGCTTCTGGGCACACGTGTTTCTTCAGGGAGCCCAGAGCGTTTCTTCACCAGGCACTGCATTTTCTCAGTCACTCTGTCTCAGTAACCGAGCTCTCCAGCAAAGGCTTTAAGCCCACAGAGCCAGTCCGGCCTGAGGCTTCTGTCACTTGTGGGTTATTGTGATCTGGTTGCTCCGGGCGTTATGGGGGACACAGGCTAGAGTAGGAGCAGTGGCCCCCAGATAAACGGGCATCGGACAGCATAGTGAGGCCAAGTGACCATCTCCACGGCGTGCAGACAGAGGGCGCTGTCACACCCAGGCCCGCAGGGACTAGCTGGATTGCTGGGAACCCACATGGGTGGCATCCCGTGGACCCAGGCTTGGTTCCCGGTCCCACCAGCGACAGGAAGTGGGACTGGGAGCAGGTCCCACCTGGGCTGCGTTTACTCCTCCGAAGTGGAAGCAGGGCCGCCCCCTCCTTACAGAGGAGATGAGGGCCCTGACCACCTCGCCCTCGCCCTGCTCCCGCCCGCAGGAAAACCTCCAGAAGCTGGTCCACATCGAGCACAGCGTTCAGGGCCAAGGGGACCTCCTCCAGCCAGGAAGGGTGAGTGCCTCCACCGCAGAGGGCGCCGGCAGGCAGGTGGGCGAGGCCCTGATAAGCCCCATTGTTCAGCTGGGCTGGTGCCCACAGGCAGGGAGGGAGGGGGGCAGGGGGAGGGGAGGGCAGGAGGGCAAGGGCCCTGCTGGGCTCCGCAGGCCCCTGGCTGTCTCCCCTAGGGCTTTCTGCTCTCGGGGCCTTTAAACAGCAGTGCCATTGGGGTTCCATGTTCCTCTCAGAAGAAAAGACACCGGTATCCTCAGTTTAGTCCAGTTGTTGGACAATCTGGGAAGCCATCTCTCAGGAACCCCAACGTTTTTTAAAAGACAGATTTACCCACTTTTAAGCTTCCAAATGGAAAACACAAAACTCAACTCAAAAGTAGTTAAAAAAAAAAAAAATGTGTTCATGACCTATTCCGGTCCATGAAGGACAAGAGATAAAGGAGTGAGAGATGGTACTTAGGTGTAAAATCCCACCTAGTGTTCTGATTCGGAGTCCTCAGTTTAGTGAATACATAGCAGACATCTGTTTGTATCCTCCAGAATTGAGGGGGCTGTAGCAACTGTTCACAGGTCTTCAGCCGCTTTAGCAAACTGGCATCTTAGAGACTCTGTTCTCATCGGACGCCCGTGGCAGCAAATCAGGGACCAAGCCATTGTTGGGACCACTCTGTGGCTGGCCCGCTGTCTGGGTCAAAGAGGGTGCTCCCCAAAGGCCAGATGCCTGTTTCCAGGGCAGCCCCACCAAGCGTGGAGCACGGCTCCTGGGCAAGGGGCTTCTGCCGTGTGCCAGTCTGCTGAGCTCCAGGAGGCGCCGTAATGGGTTTCCCGCTGAAGGGCCTCCCCCAAGCCTGCTCCAGGCCGGAGCAGGGGGTCAGCCTGACCACCGAGGGCTGCTTCTCTGCTCACAGGAGTTTCTGAAGGAAGGGACGCTGATGAAAGTAACAGGGAAGAACAGACGCCCCCGGCACCTGTTTCTGGTAAGTACCCGGCCTCCGGTCAAGCCCGGACTGCAGGTTCTGTGAAGCGTTTGGGGGCCATTACCCGAGGATGGCAGGAAGGCCGAGGAGACCAGAGCCGACCCCTTAGGGTGAGGGTCATCCAGGAAAGCCGAAAGCCTAGGGCTTAAGCCTCTCCCTCGGGTATTACTTGAAAGATTTCATTATTCATGTGCCCATCCTAAAACCAGGAGGGTCTTAAACTGGGAGTAACTGTTCAGCTGCCTTATCTGACATGTGAGCTACCAGAGACCCAGAAAGGAGAATTGACCTGGCCGGCCCTCCCAGCAGGTCGGGCGCTGAGGCCCGAAGGAAGCCAGTGCTCTGAGCTGAGCCTGGCCGTGTCTGCACTCTGCACAGGACGGGACAGAGGGATGTCCTTAATGACGTCCCAGCCCAGTCTGGAACACCAGGGCACGTCCAGGCCTGGGGGGCAGGGGCGGGGGGGGCAGGTACCAACTCACTGGAAAAGACCCTGATGCTGAGAAAGATTGAGGGCAGGAGGAGAGGGGGACTACAGAGGGCAAGATGGTGGGATGGCATCACTGACTCAACAGGCATGAGTTTGAGCAAGCCCTGGGAGATGGTGATGGACAGGGAGGCCTGGCGTGCTGCAGTCCATGGGGTCGCAGACAGACATGACCGAGCACCTGAACAACAGCAGCGGATGCTGAGCTTTACGCAGGTCTTGGCCCCAGTCCTGAGACCCCCAAGGTGTTTTTCCGGTTGAGTTCTCTCTGCTAGAAGTAATTTTTCTCTCTGCTTCTTCACCATTCGCCGTCAGTTTTTGTTCCCACTATTACAGTCTCCTTTGTTAGAATTGTGTGCATAGTAAAAGTGGAGAGGCTCTGAGTCAGTGGGTAGGAGTTCTCTCTGTTGAAGCACCTCCTGTGTGCTGGGTGCTGGAAGCCAATATCTCAAAGAGTCCCCTTCTCTGCCCTCAACCTCCAGCGTCTGGGGTAAAGATTGAGTTCTGAGAGTAGTTTGGGCAGAATCTCGGGGCCGGGGGGATATGGAAGGAAGGAGAGGATCCAGGAGAGTGGGGAAATAAGAAGGTGGATGGCGCAGTGGCAGCTGGCATTTGTGGAGTGTTCTCTGGGTGCTGTGCTGTATGCTGAGTGTTTTGTGTATTTTTTCCCTGGGGAAAACCGTAACCGCGTTAGGCTTGAAAGGAAAGACTGGAGTTTTGTCAGGCGGATGAAGGAAGAGCATTTCAGGAGCAGGAACAGCAGCAGCAAAGGGTAGAGGTGTGTCTGGAACACCTGTTGGCCTGGCGGAGTCACGGGTGCAGATGGGCGCTTTCGCTCATAGGGCTGGCAGGGTGTGGTGGTCTCCAATGGCCCTGCCAGCTGGGGGGCTAAATTCCAGATTGGCCTCACGGTCCTGAACAGGGGAATTGTGAGCCTGGCTGGAAGCGTCTCACTCACGGCCGCCTGCCAAGGTTTGCAGAGCCTCTGTGGCCTGTGCCCCGGGGCCTTGGCCTGGCCTCAGTGGGCGCTCGGCTCCATATACAGACCAGAGGAGCCGAGTCCAGAGGCTCGTCTCCCTCTGCTTCATCCTCCCCACCACCTGTCGCCTCCCCTGAGAAGCCCTCACTCTGGCAGGCTGCCGCTGCCATGCAGGGGGGCCGTGTGGTCCTGGACCATTCACAGAGCCCTGGCTGCACGGCAGTGGCCCCAGGGGCAGCCGCAGAAAGGCGGGGTCACCGTGGTGACACGGGTGGGTTCCCTGGGGGTGGGCGGGGTGTGGCCACCCCCAAGCACACCACCCTGCACGCCCTGGAGGCACCTTCATTCACTCATAACCCTCACCCCTCCACGGATGCGCTCTGTAGACCTGGGAGAGGGGGTCTTGTCTGTCTGTGGCTCGGTTCCCCCTCTGCGCCTGCCTGAGGGGACGGTGGGGCCTGAATTGAGATCCTTCCTGCCAGGGGCTCAGCCCAGCGCCTGGCCTGGCCAGTGGTTCTCGTCAGTGTTAGAACAACAGAGCCGGACAGGGCTTGGAAGCTTCCTCTGGTCCTGGGGTCAGCTGGCCGCCTGTTTTGTTCAGAGAGGTCTCTGGGAGTGCAGCCTCATGCGTTCTTCCTTGAGTGTCGCTGGTGCCTGCTTTTGGGAGACGATGGCTGAGTCAGGCAGTTGAAGCAGAGACCATCTGGCCCAGAGAGACCGAAATTCTTTCTTTGTTGTTCAGTTGCTCAGTTGGGTCCAACTCTGCGACCCCATGGACTGCAGCGCACCGGGCTTCCCTGTCCTTTACTGTCTCCCAGAATTTGCACAAGCTCATGTCCATTGAGTCGATGATGCTGTCCAACCATCTCATCCTCTGTCGCCCCCTTCTCCTCCTGCCTTCAATCTTTCCTAGCATCGGGGTCTTTTCCGATGAGTCAGTTCTTAGCATCAGGTGGCCAAAGTATTGGAGCTTCAGCTTCAGCATCAGTCCTTCCAATGAATATTCAGTGTTCGTTTCCCTTAGGATGGACTGGTTTGACCTCCTGGCAGTCCAACGGACTCTCAAGACAGTTTGAAAGCATCAATTCTTCAGTGCTCAGCCTTCTTTATGGTCCAGCTCTCACATCTGTATATGAATATCTGACTCTTTTTTTTTTTTTTTAAAATATTTATTTATTTATGGCTGCACGGGGTCTTTGTTGCTGTGTGCAGGCTGCTGTCTGATTGTGGTACACAGGCCCCTCACTGTGGTGATTTCTCTCATTGTGGAGCACGGACTCTAGGCACATGAGCTTCAGTAGTTGTGGTGCAGGGGCTTATTTGCAGCATGTGGGATCTTCCCAGACCAGGGATTGAACCCATGTCTCTTGCATTTGCAGGCAGCTTCTTAACCACTGGACCACCAGGGAAGTCCCGAATATCTGACTCTTTACGAAACAGTTTGCTGACCCTGGTCTGTTCCAACTCTGTTCAGTGAGGCCCTGAGAGAGGAAGGGCTTGCCTGAGGCTACACCGCGGCTCAGTGCCCAGGCCAGTCCCAGAAGTGCTGGGAGAGCTGGTGGAAAACTCGCCCATCCCGCCCCCTCTGCAGATGCCCTCTTCGGGGAGAGGAGCGGGGACCCTGAGTTCCCGCCCCCGCTTCAGACCACGTCTTCCTGATCCCCTTTGACTCCCATGCACGGGGTCTTTCCGGGGGCTACTCTCCCTCGATGCTTGTAGTGAAGTGGGGGTGGGGGTGTCCCCCTCTTGGCAGGTGGGGCGGCTGAGGCCCCAGAGAGCGAGACAACTTATCTGGAGCCATCAGCTCCTGCAGGGCAGGGTCGGGATGGACGGCCCAGAGCGCCACCTGGAGGACGCCATCGGCTCTTCACACTGTGCACTTAGCCAGACAGAAACACTCTCTCTCTGAAGGCAGTGGCTTAAGTTTCTGCATGTCTGCCCTGCTTCGGGGCGGCAAGCTTCAGTTATTCATTCAACAAACCTTAATTGAGCATCGGTGCAGCAGTGAACGGGCTTCCCTGGAGGCTCAGACAGTAAAGAATCTGCCTGCAATGCAAGAGACCCGGGTTCCATCCCTGGGTGGGGAAGATCCCCTGGAGGAGGAAATGACAACCCACTACAGTATTCTTGCCTGGAGAATCCAGGCTATTCTCCAGGCAAACACAGGAGCCTGGCAGGCTTATAGTTCATGGGGTCACAGAGAGTCGGCCGTGACTAACGCTATCTATCTATCTTGCAGCGAACAGGACCTGCCAGCTCCCTGTCCCCAAGAATCTTCCCCTTCCCTCCCTCCCTTCCTTAACTCTGCTTGTTAGAGGCTGACTTGATAGAGAGTTCATCAGTGTTAAGTGTACATGTTGGTGTCTGTCGACAACTGCATATTGTCGTGTGACCACCGCTTGGGTCGAGATACGGAGCATATCCAGCCCCCCGGAAGTTCCCCGGTGCACCTCCCCTCACTGTCCCCCAAGCGCCCACTGCCCTTACTTCATCAGTGCAGATGAGCTGTTCTGGGGCTTCATGTACATGTTGTGAAGCAGCGTGGACTCCACAGTCCGGCGGCTTCTCGCTGGCGTGTGTGGGAGGCTGAGCCCTGTGGTCAGGCGTGTTCCGTCTGCCCGCTGGTTGCTGTATGGCTGCGAGCTGTGAATGGGCCTCCGTTTCCGTGTGCTGATACCCGCTGATAGATGTTTGGGCTGTGTCCCTCTGGAGCGGCGCTGGGTAAAGCTCGTACCGGCACCCCCGCCCTGCACTTGCTATGGGCATATGTGCATTGCTCCTCTGTGTCCATGTGACACTGGGGAGAAGGGGTCTCCTGTTTGAGCCCAGAGTGCCCTTGCTCCCCTGGTCCCTGGGAATGCGAGATGCTTGCGCTCAGTGATGCTCCAGGACACGCCCAGCACGGGCGTTCTGGGCCCAAGACACGTCTGACGGGGCCCCCTCTCCCCAGATGAGCGATGTGCTGCTGTACACGTACCCCCAGAAGGACGGGAAGTACCGGCTGAAGAGCACGTTGGCGGTGGCCAGCATGAAGGTAAGAGCCCGGGGGCGGGGGCCCTGGGGGGGGCGGGGGCCCTGGGGACGAGGAGACACAGCCCCGCCTCTGGAACTCACAGCCCGCGGACGAGGAGGACCCCGGCTTGTGAGTTGCCCCAGGATTCTGTCATCGGGAGCTCAGGGAGGGTGGGGTAAGGGAGGGCTGCCTGGAGTGGATAATATTCGGATAAATGCGGAAGAGAGACAAGAAAGGGGGTCCTGCGGGGAGGAGAATGCGGAGAGAGGAAGCAAGCAGGCGTGTGTCTGTCGATCGTGGTAAAATATCCATAATGTACGTTTACCGTTGGAACCGTGTTTTAAGCGTACAGTTCGACGGCGTCGAGTGCATTCACGGTGTTACACTACCATTGCTCCGGCCATCCCCAGCACTCTCTTCATCCTTCCAGTCTGATGCCCTGTGCCCTTAAACTTTTTAATTCTCCCCCTCTCCTCCCCCAGGCATTGGCAACTACCAGTCTACTCTTTGTCCCTATGAACTCAGCAGCTCTAGGGACCTCGTATAAGTGGACTCCTAGGCGATGCTTGTCCTTCTGTGACTGGCTTACTTCACTTAGCGTAACAGCCTCAGGGTTCATCCACGTGGTCGCGTCAGAATCGCCTTCCTTTTTAAGGCTGAATAGTGCTCCATCGTGGGTGTAGGCTTGACCACACTTTGTGTACCCATCGTCCATCCGTGGACACTAGAGTGGCCTCCACCTTTTGGCTGCTCTGAGTAACACATGCAAGCGTGCAAATGCCTGTTCAAGCGGCAGCTATTTCTTAAGAGAGGCTGGCTCAGCTGGACAGTCTCATGGGTGAGCTTGGAGAGACAGGATGGTGTGACCGGGTCAGCTGTGACCTCACTCAGTGTGACTGGGGTCCCAGATACGGGGCCGGTTGGAGCTGATGGGGATTTTCAATGAGCCAGGAGTTTTAGGAAGGTAATTCCTGCCCATCGTGGGGATGGGGTCAGAGGGGGAGCCCTGAAGTGGGGGAATGGGGTACATGCGGGCTGTCACTTGGGAGGGCGGAGGGCTGGAAGGGAGGAAGAGCTGAAGGGGGCCTGCGGGGGGCTGTCTCCCTCCTGAGGCCCCCAGCCTGGAGAAGGGCGACCTCACTAACTTGGGAGGTGTCTTCCCGTTTTGGACCAAAGCATCCTTCCGCTTGAGTCTGACAGAGGCCATGTGGGAGGGTGCCCACTGGGCAGGTGCTTGTCCAGCACAGTGGGCTCCGAGAAGGATGCCTTCCTGGGGGAAAGTGGGTGGCAACAGAGTCAGTCAGCAGCTGAGCTCCCACTATACACACACGCGCACAGAGACACAAACACACGCACACACACAGACACACACACCCCATCTTCCAGGTGAGAAAGGTTTGCCCTTCGCAGTGAGGAAGCTCAGCCTCAGAGTTGGGCAGTGGCAGGACCCCTCCTGTGCCCATCCTGAGGGGCCGCTCCTGGTTTCCAGGTCAGCCGCCCTGTGATGGAGAAAGTGCCCTACGCCCTGAAGATCGAGACTCCGGAGTCCTGCCTGACTCTGTCTGCCAGGTACGAGGAGAGGAAGGACGGCGGGGGCAGGGACGGGGGGTGGAGGCAGCAGTGTGGGGCAGGGTTTTGCAGGTGGGAAAGTTTGGAATCGCAGAGGCTGAATGTGTTGTCATTTTTATTTTGTCCTTTTGGGTAAATGACTTTCGTTCCATTATTTCTCGTCCATTTTTGGACAGTCATGTGGCGAATATGATAAAACCATGGTTCCTCTCCCCAGGAAGCACGTGCATACACGTAAAAGTCTACATGGAATCTCAGGGGCTTCCAGAGCCCGTTGCTGAAATATAACAGTATCTCCTCGTAAAACCCTGCAGGGTCATTGGGTCTTTGCAGCAGTAAGAAAGGTTAAAGCTAGTGGAAAGTGCATGGAGCACCTTAGCTCATAAAATAGTCTGTGTTTAGGCTGCCAGGTCTGGAGAGTGAGAGAAACATCAGGGGTGAGCATTCATCAGTTTATTTTCCCTTTTACTTTTTGGGCGGTGAGGCCTTTCTATCAGAGATGGCTGTTTTTTCCCAGGCCCTCAGGCTCTGCCCCGGGGTCCCTGTTTTGTTGGTTTCTGGCAAAGAAAGAGTCCCCCTGCCCTCTTTCCAGGACAAGACCAGCTGGAGCTGGGATAGGGGCTCAGAAACCAGGGGCTCCTGCCAGGAGCTGCTCTAGGCATGGTGGCGGGGTTGGAGCGACACCTAGCGGGCTCCGTGAGAATTTCAACCCAGCGGCTGCTGGGGGTGCATTGCCTTTCAGGAGACCCTGCCAGGCCTGGAGGGGAAGGTGGGATGTCTGCGCTCTGAATAAGTGAATGACTGGGAGGGCGTGTGGGAAACTGAGGAGGAGGACAGACAGAATGAGATAGTGACCGTTGCCAGCATCTGTCCACTGCCCCCCAAGTGGTACCTGGTTCTCTGCCCAAGGTCAGCGCACCCCTCCGAGAGGGCGGGACCCCTTGCTTCTGCACAGTGCTTTGCCATCGGCAGAGTCCTCCACCCCCCACGTGTCATCTGGTCCCTGCAGCCGCCCTGGGAGTTAGAGGAGTGTTTGATGTTCCCACGTTTACAGGCCAGGCCCAGAGACACCTCACAATCGAGGCTGCCCCCTTGGAAGCGGATGTGCCGCCGTGCAAGTCTGGCGGGTGGCCGGGCCGGTTCAGGGCAGGGGTTGCCGCGGGGACGTGGTCCACCCCAAGAGGGTGCACAGCCCTCGCTCAATCTGGCTCGTGCCCACAGCTCCTGCGCGGAGAGGGACGAGTGGCACAGCTGCGTGAGCCGGGCCCTCCCTGAGGACTACAAGGCCCAGGCGCTGGCCGCCTTCCAGCACAGCGTGGAGGTGAGCGGGCCTCCCTGGGCCCCTGCGAGGTCGAGCACCTCCTTCCATCAGGAGGGCACCGCTGGGTCCTCCCCGCGGCCCGGCTCAGGGCGGTCCCCGTGCAGCCCGGAGCCTGGCCCCTCTTCCCCCATTTCTTACCGAGGTCGGTGCCCTGGAGGCTGCGGGGTGGGGTGACTGTAGAGGAGTCCACCCCGCCCCTCCACACACACACACACCCCTACAGGAAGGGGCGCGCCGGCCCAGCTGGTCTCCTGACCCCGCTGCCCGCCTGACTCCGTTGCTCCAGATACGGGAGAGGCTGGGGGTCAGCCTGGGGGAGAGGCCCCCGACCCTCGTTCCCGTCTCGCACGTCATGATGTGCATGAACTGCGGCTGCGATTTCTCCCTCACCCTGAGGCGCCACCACTGCCACGCCTGCGGCAAGGTGAGGCACGGAGACGTGTGCGCGGGGCTGGGGACCGGGGGGCGTCCAGCAGCTGCTGCGGGTCGGGCCCAGGGTGGGGCGTGAAGTTAATTCACCTTTTACTGATGCCCTCCCAGCGGGGCTCCAAACCCCAGACCCGTTCCACTCCACCACCCTGCTCCCCGAAGGAAATTGTAGCGGATGGGGTTGTTGTCCCCGGAAGAAGAGTATCCTGTCTTGGTTAAGGGTGCAGGCTCATCAGAAAACAGAAAGCTTACGGCTTGGTGATAATAGTCAGCAAAACTGTGTTGTAGAGACATCCCTGGTGGTCCTCTGGCTAGGAGTCCATGCTCCTATGCAGAGGACAGGATACAGTCTCTGGTTAGGGAACTAGATCCCTGTGCAACTAAGACCTGGTGCAGCTAAATAAAAGCTAAACTGATTCATTTTAAAAAGCTATATTGTATATGTGGAAGCTGCCAAGAGAATAGATCTGTAAAGTTCTTAGCACAAGAAAAATAATTTGTAAACTATGTGTGGTGGTGGATGCTAGCTAGACATTGTGGTGATTTCACCATAGAGTCTCCCTTGATATCCATGGGAGACTGGTTCTAGGATCCTAGGATCCCCGTGGATACCAAAATGCAAGGACACTCATGTCCATTATTTAAAACAGTGTAACATCGGCATGTAACCTAAACGCATCGTCTACCACACTTTAGATCATCTCTAGATAGCTTATAATACCTAATGAAATAGAAGTGCTGGGTAAAAAGTGAAAGTTGCCCAGTCGTGTCTGACTCTTTTGCGATCCCATGGACTATAGATAGCCCGCCAGACTCGTCTGTCCATGGGATTCTCCAGGCAAGGAATCCTGGAGTGTGTAGCCTTTCCCTTCTCCAGGGGATCTTCCCAACCCAGGGATTGAACCCAGGTCTCCCACATTGCAGGCGGATTCTTTTCCAGCTGAGCTACAAATGCTGTGTAAATAGTTATAAATACAGTGTAAATTCCATGCAAATAGTTGGCAGCATGTTTTGCTTTTGAAACTTTGTGGAATTTTAAAAAATCTTTTCGATCCACCATTGGTTGAATCTGTGGATGTGGAACCCGCAGAAATGGAGAGCCAACTGTATTACATACATTGAATCACTGCATTGTATACCTGAAACTATTAACAATATAATGTTATATATCACTTCTATTGGGCTTCCCCGATGGCTCAGTGGATAAAGAATCCGCCTGCATGCAAGAGACAGGAGATGCGGGTTCCATCTCTGGGTCAGGAGGATCCCCTGGAGAAGGAAATGACAACCCACTCCAGTATTCTTGCCTGAAAAATCCCATGGACAGAGGAGCCTGATGGGCTGCAGTCCATGGGGTTGCAAAGAGTCGGACATGACTGAGAGACTTTCACTTTTCACACAGAACTTTTATTTTATTAGGTATTATAAGCAATTATAATATAGGTATATAATACTAGGTATTATAATATTATATTAGGTATTATAAGGTATTCAATATTATACTAGGTATCATATGCTACAGATATGATATTAGGTATTATAAGCTACAGTCCATGGGGTTGCAGAGACTTGGACATGACTGGGCACAAGCATAAGACAAGAAATCACTTCTGTCATTTTTTAATATATTATTTTGTAATTTTCTATAATTTTTTAAAAAGAAAAACAGATAAGGACCTGCAGAGGAGCATAATAACTCTGCTCAGAGCACGAGGCCCTTGAGGAGGTGGGGACGGGTCGGCAGAGGGGTCGGACATGGTCCTCTGCTTGGGCCGGGAGGGTGAGACCCTGTGACCCGCGGGCCCCCATCTCCCCCAGATCGTCTGCCGGAACTGCTCTCGGAACAAGTACCCTCTAAAGTACCTCAAAGACCGCATGGCCAAGGTGTGTGACGGCTGCTACGGGGAGCTGAAGAAGAGGGGCGGGGACGCCCCGGGCCTGATGAGAGGTACTGCGGACCACCCTCCGCTTCTTCCTCACGCGGCTTCTCCCAGCCGCTTTCTTGGGGGACTCCGGACGAAATGCTGCCCTCCAGGAGGAGACAGGGTTTAAACCCTGCTCTTGGGCACCTTCTCCCCCACCACTGGTTCTGTAGAAAATCCAGAGGTGCCCCCAGAGGAAGGGTTCCAGAGCAGCTGAGTCTGGGGCATGTTTCTGGGTCATGTATCTGGGATGTGTCTGGGTCATGTGTCTTTGTCACATGTCTGAGACACGTGTCTGGGTCCATGTGTCTGGGTGATGTGTCTGGGTCCATGTGTCTGGGACACGTGTCTGGGTCCATGTGTCTGGGACACGTGTCTGGGTCCATGTGTCTGGGACACGTGTCTGGGTCCACGTGTCTGGGTTCATGTGTCTGGTTGACATGTCTGTGTCCATGTGTCTGGGTGACGTGTCTGGGTCCATGTGTCTGGGTCACATGCCTGGGTGACATGTCTGGGTCCATGTGTCTGGGTGACGTGTCTGGGTCCATGTGTCTGGGACACGTGCCTGGGTGACGTGTCTGGGTCCATGTGTCTGGGTGATGTGTCTGGGACATGTGTCTGGATCTATGTGTCTGGGTGACGTGTCTGGGTCCATGTGTCTGGGTGATGTATCTGGGACATGTGTCTGGGTCCACGTGTCTGGGTGACGTGTCTGGGTCCACGTGTCTGGGACACGTGTCTGGGTGACGTGTCTGGGTCCATGTGTCTGGCACACGTGTGTGGGTTCATGTGTCTGGGTCACGTGTCTGGGTCCATGTGTCTGGGTCCATGTGCCTGGGTCACGTGTCTGGGTCCATGTGTCTGGGTCACGTGTCTGGGTCCATGTGTCTGGGACATGTGTCTGGGTGACGTGTCTGGGTCCATGTGTCTGGGTGATGTGTCTGGGACATGTGTCTGGATCTATGTGTCTGGGTGACGTGTCTGGGTCCACGTGCCTGGGTGACGTGTCTGGGTCCATGTGTCTGGGTGACGTGTCTGGGACATGTGTCTGGGTGACATGTCTGGGTCCATGTATCTGGGTGACGTGTCTGGGTCCATGTGTCTGGGACACGTCTGGGTCCACATGTCTGGGTCCATGTGTCTGGGTCACGCATCTGGGTTCATGTGTCTGGGACACGTGTCTGGGTCCATGTGTCTGGCACACGTGTGTGGGTTCATGTGTCTGCGTCACGTGTCTGGGTCCCTCTGGGTCATGTGTCTGGGTCCATGTGTCTGGGACACGTGTCTGGGTCACGTGTCTGGGTCCATGTGTCTGGGTCACGTGTCTGGGTCCATGTCTCTGGGACACGTGTCTGGGTGACGTGTCTGGGACATGGCATGCTGGGTCCGTGCGTCTCCGTGACGAGGCCAGTAGGCAGGCACTCACATTACTGCACAGTGGCCCTGTTTTCAGGCCTGGGTCCCCTGGGGCCCTCTTGGAATGAGGATGTCGAGATGGAGACCAGAGGCGTTGTAGTCAGAGAAGGGGGCTGAGGGTCCTCGGATAGCAAAGCTCGAGGTGGCTGAGAGGGCCTGTGAGCGCCTGTGCTCAGGGTCGGCTAGAGGGGGAGCAGGGTGGATCTTGGGCCTGAAACCAGAGACTCCCCTCGGTCACCCCACCCCAGGGCTGCCCGGGGCCTTGGAGAGGACCACCAGCCTCTGCAGACACGGGGAAGAGGGAATAGCCAGCACCGGGAAAGCCTGCCCCTACTCCAGCTCTGTGTTAGCAGGGGGGGCGCCCCTTCTCTCGGGTCACACGGAACCCCCACCCCATCCCACCCCTCGAGGCCGGGTGCCGTCTCGGGAGGGCCGGGAGCTCAGTTCTTGGAGGCGCCTGTGTCCCCCACTGTGGGCACAGATGCTCACCTCCCTCCCCGCGGCTTGTCTCGCTGCAGAGCGGCCCCTGAGCATGAGCTTCCCCCTCTCCTCCGCCCGCTTCTCGAGCAGCGCCTTCTCGTCCGTCTTCCACAGCATCAACCCCTCGGCCTTCAGGAAGCAGAGGAAAGTCCCGTCAGCCCTGACCGAGGTGAGGCGGGTATAGGGCTGCCTTCCTGGGGGCCAGGGGGATTTAGAATGTTTTGGGTCCTGAGACCCCCTGCCCTAGCCAGACCAGGCTCTTGAGGACACGTTAGAGAGCATCCTTCACGGGAGGCGTTCTGGCTCGTGCTCACAAAGGTCACCCTGAAGCACAGGCCGTCTCCTGGGTGTGACCGAGAAGACCCCCACCGGTGGCAGAGAACAGGTGCCCGAGTGGCTGTCAGAGGTGCGGGGAGACACGTCGCCCCCCCAGCCTTGACCCATCCCCAGACGCACACAGCGCTGCAGCACTTGGGTCTAAAACTGCTCGCCCTGGCTCAGCCCTCCCGAGTCTGGTCCCCTCAAACCGCATCCCTGTCTCATCCTGGGGATCCCATACAGGCTCAGGCGGTGAGCCTCCTCAAGGCCGTAGGACTCTTTCCAGGAAACCTCAGAATTAGCCCAACTCAATTCCTTTCTGCAGACAGAACCAGATTATTGACTGTATTCTAATCATAGCCACAAACGAATGTGTGCCTGCGAATATACAAGCTGTCAAAAGAAGAGTGAGCAGCTGTTACCAAGTATTTTTAAATATTCATTATTGACTAGCAGGTGGCAAGGGTTCAAAAAGTGTTAGGGATGAAAATTTTAAGTGAGTATGGTTCTATCCGTTAGCTTAATTCCTTTTGCATCTTAAAAATCTTGGAAGTTAACACTTACGTGATAACAATTTTTTCAAAAACACAAGAATGTGTGATGAGAACTGAGTTTCTCTCTCTCCCTCACCAGATTCCTTCAGTCCCACCCCTCAAAGTTAACTGCCATCAGATTTCTTACGGATCCTTCCAGAAATGTTTATGCATATACATAATTAAGATAGACAATCCTTTTTTTAACTCAAAAGATGATACTCTGAAGCTTCCATACATTTCTTTCACTTAATCTATCTTTGATATAATTTCACATTAGCTTGTCCATATAAATTTCATACTTCTTACACTGTATGGCTGTCTCGTCATCCATTAACTAGTCCCCTCCCACAGATTGAGAAAAGACCACCCCCTCACTCCCACAGTCCTTCCAACAGGAGCTGAACTCACGGAACCTGAGTGTGCCATGGGTACAGAGTTTGAGAACCAGTGTCCTCACCTTTCAGGCATCAGGCCACTGTGATCCAGGTGCCGTGTGGACCTGCCCTGAGCCATGTTGGCAGGTTTTGCCCAAAGCAGCAATCTTTTTGTTACTCAACAAGGACTATACGGTGGGCTCGGCAGCAGCCCCAGGAGCAATGTGCCCCCACCTCCTGCCACCCTCTCGAGCCCCGGGAGCCCCACCCCGGCAGTGAGACCTGCTTCCCAGGGGACGGTCTGCTGGAGCGCTGTCCCAGGAGCATCTGATGGGGGCAGATCGCAGACTCTGGGAGCTGCTCCGGCAGGTCAGCTGTGGGGAGAGGAGGCCTGTCCAAGTTAGGTGGGGTCCTGGGGACCCAAGAGGGGCAAGTTCCTTGCCCAGTACTTCTCAAAACACCTGGCTGGTTGTAGCTTCCTCTCCCTACACTGGAGTTCCTTGACCTTGAGAACATTTGCCGAGAGCTCTTGAGTTCTCGCCCTCTCTTCAGCTAAGTCAGGATTTCATCTTTGGTAGATCCAGCCCCCCAAATCTTCTAGGCTTGTTTCCCCACCTATGAACTGAGAAAGTCAGGTGAAATTATTTTGTAACCTGGTCTTCTTGCTCTCGTATTAAGGTGAATGTTTATGGAGCACTTGACTGTGGGTCAGGCACTGTACCTGACTGGTACCTGTCTGACGTACTTTGATTCCAGTTTTAACTAGTCAGGACACTGAGACGTACAGGAAGTAAGTGGTCTCACCTCACCCCTCTAGTGGCTGCTAGAGTCTATGTTGGAACCTGAGATGGGTCTTACTCCAGGCCTGTAATCTCAGCCCCTGTGAGAGGCTTGTTCAAAAGACCACACCATTGCTACTTCTAAAAGAAAGAAAGGGAAGTTGCTCAGTCGTGTCCCACTCTTTGTGACCCCATAAGACTGTAGCCTGCCAGGCTCCTCCGACCGTGGGATTCTCCAGACAAGACTACTGGAGTGGGTGGCCATTTCCTTCTCTAGGGGATCTTCCCAACCCAGACATCGAACTCGGGCCTCCCACATTGCAGGCAGATGGGAAGCCCCTCCCTTCCCTGCAGCCACCAGGGAAGCCCCAATTCTACTAAGAGGCGTTAACAAACTCATTAGTCAGGAGATCATATAACCTTTTAGGGAAACAATTAAAAAAAAGAAAGGATCCCCACTTAAATGTGAGAAAAAAGTAAGCTGAAAAGCATAGGAACCAATTTTATGAGGAAGAAACTTTCACCCAGATAGATCCCTGCAGCTTGGAGATTTGGGGTCTTGAGGGGCTGAGAGGAGGGAACCAGGAATCCGGCTCACCGCCAGAGGGCAGCACTCCTGCAGGCAGGTTTCGACGCGCGGCTCCCGGGTCCCTGCGGTCAATCCTGTCTCTCCGACACGGCCCTGTGGCCGATGCGCCGCGAGGCCACCCGAGCGCCCCGACTGCAGAGCGGCACGAAGGCCGCGCCGGCCGGTTGGCGGTGACATTCAGGCTCCGTCGGAACCGTGTCCACCCCCGGCGCCTTGACCGCCCCGCTTGCTTCCCTCCGCCAGGTGGCCGCCTCCGGAGAGGGCTCCGCCATCAGCGGCTACCTCAGCCGGTGTAAGAAGGGCAAGCGGCACTGGAAGAAGCTCTGGTTCGTCATCAAAGGCAAAGTGCTGTACACCTACGCGGCCCGTGAGGTAGCGTGGTCCCCGCCTTCTCTCCTCTCCTGTCGGGGCCGGGGGGGGGGCGGCAAGCCTCGCCTCGCCCCGGCCGTGCGGGGCCTGCGGCTGCGCCCGCCCGGTGCCACGTCGGGCTGGCCTTCCCTGCGGGGCGCCACGCCGGCGCACGGCCGCCTCTCAGCTCCCAGGAGCCGGCCGCTGCCTTGTGGGCCCGGGCGGCGCGGCGGCGGGGCCGGTGCCGCGAGGCCTTGGCACGTGCCCGGGGCGGGCGGGGGGCAGCAGTGCAGGGCGCTGCCGGAAAGAGCGCCTTTCTGCCCTCCGCTTCCGTTGTTGGGGCCGGAACCGAAGAGCGTGTCTGTGCGTCGGTCAGGGAACCGTATTGCCTCGGGCGGGGCAGCTCTTCTGCTAAAGAAGCCTGACCTTCACGTGCATCACAACACCTTAGACTTTGATCTGCTGAGATACAGCGGGGAGAGGGCCCTGGTGCAGCCTGCTTCTGCAGGAGAGGTGTGAGCGTGGCTGCGCGGCAGGGGGCGCTCTGGTCCTGGCGCGGGCTGAACCCGTGGGATAAGGAGAAACATTTACCAGCTCCAGGCCCCACCGTCTATCTGATGGTTTCCGCAGGCGAAATCTGATTTGAAAAACGGCCCTAAATGCATTCTCCCTACCTGTAGAGGGTGGGTGCTTCACCCACGGGGATGAGCACACCATCACAGGGCGGGCCCTTCTCCCCTGACCACGGGTGCTGGCGACCGGGCAGAAGGCACGGCCCCCTTGGGGGCATGAAGCTCCCCTCCCGAGGGCCCTGCAGCTGTGGCGGTTCCTGACCCACAGAGGGGACCCCTGTGGGCATGTGTGAACTACGCCCTCCCCGAGGCGGGGTGGCCTCTGAAACCTGGGTTCTGAGAGAACTGAGTGGACACTTTGTGAGACTTCACAGCAGCGCTTTTGAGGGGGTGCACAGGGGTGTGTTGTGGGTCCCCGAGGTGTGGAGAGCACCCCGCTGTGCTGAGAGCAGGCCCTTCCTCCACAGAGCATCTCGTGGAAAACAGTTGGGGAATAAAAGCTATTGACAGTTAACCAGCCATCAGAGTGTGGATCCTATCTTGAGAGTGGAAAAGCCAGAGGCTCTATGTCCTGAGCGACGGTTGTCGTGGAAGTGACAGCCTGGGTTGGTTTTCAAAGATGGATTTCAGGATGCTTCCAAAGCCACTTCTTCAGAGAGAGGAACTTGTATAGTTGCTCAATAAGCCTAAACCAGTGACAGGGCCAAGCTTTCAAATTCCATCAAAAGGAGATTTGGTAAAGAGGATGGGCAGATTTCACTGTCTCTACTGCCATGCCACCTCCATCATGTACCCTGAGGTAACCCAAAGCTGATGTAACTTGCTACTCAGTATCACCCCTGGGAGAGAGTGCTTGTCAGGTATATATAGGAATCTTTTACATTTTTTCCCAATATTTTATTATGTAGTTAATATATTGTTATTACAAAAAATTTCAAACATAAAGAAACGTTGAAGGAATTTTGATTATACAGTCAACATTTTACCGTACTTAATCAAGTATCTATTACTCTCTCGTCCATTTTTCTTTTTGATGCTTTTCAAGTATAATTCACCCTGAAAAGTGAAAGTGAAAGCCACTCAGTGAAAGTGAAAGTCACTCATTCCTGTCCGACTGTTCACGACCCAGGCCAGAATACTGGAGTGGGTAGCTGTTCTCTTCTCCAGGGGATCTTCCCAACCCAGGAATCAAACTGGGGTCTCCTGCATTGCAGGCGGATTCTTTACCAACTGAGCTAATTCTCCCTAAGAGTTCAATATTTGTGTTTTCTTTTCTTTTGAAGTACAACTTAGATATGATGAAGTACACCAATCTTGGTACTATTTGTTGAGTTTCGACTAATGCATACCCCTGTAAATCCTCACCTCATCCCCATCCCCAGAGGCAACACACTGGGTTTTATTTTTTTCCTACCATATATTAGTTTTATCTTTTAGATCTTCAGGTCAGTGGAATCATGGATGGCTTTTTCCCCTCAACGCGATGTCTTTGAGTCATCCGTATTGTTGCATACAGTTGGCCATGCCCTTTTATGGCTGAGTAGTGTTCCATTTTGTGAATATACCTCTTTGTTTATCCATTCACCAGTTGAAGGACATTTGAGTTGTTTCCAATTTGAGGTGATTATGAATAAAGCCAGTTTAAACTTTTGCATACAGGTTTTTCTGTGAAAATAGGTTTTTATTTTGCCTTGGGTGAATACCTAGGAATGGAATTTCTGGATCACAGAATGATATACATATGGTCTTTCAGAATTTACCAGGTAGTTTTCCAAAATGGTGTGGCATTTTACAGTCTCTGCAACAATGCAGGTAAATTTGGGAGTTCTGTTTGCTCCACGTTTGTTAGCACTTGGTATTGCCAGTCTTTAATTTTAGCCATTCTGGTGAAAGGGTAGTAGTATCTTAATGTGGTTTTAATTCTTGACAGTAAGCCTTGTGTAAGTCCTCCAGCTTTGTTCTTTTTAAAGGTGGTTTGGGGTCTTTCGTGTTTCCATATAAATGTGTCAATTTCAATAAAAATGTCTGTTAAGATTATGACAGGGATTATTGAATCTATATATCAATCCGGGGAGAATTAACATCATAGCCATATTGAATCTTCCAATCCATGAATAATTCATTTATTTAATTCTTTAAATTCTGCATTTAATGTTTATACTTTTTAGTATAGAGATTTTTTATACTTCTCTCATTTCTGTTACCTTTATTCCTAAGTATTTTATTTTTGGATGCAGTTTTGAATGGAGTTTATTTTCTAGTATTCACTGATGGTACAAAAATATTTTTAAAAAACAACAGTTAATTATCCTGTGCTATCGCTAAATTCGTTATTAGTTCTGGTAGTTGTTTGTAATCAAACATATCCTTTTTAAGCATAGGTAGTTTTGCTTCTTCTTTTCTGATCTTGATGTCTTTTATTTCTTTTTCTTGCCTTAATGCAATGGCTAGCATCTCCAGTGCAGTGTTGAATTTAATTGGTAACGGGCAGTGTCCTCTTGCTTTGTCTCAGTCTTAGGGGGAAAGCATTAAGTATTTCGCTATTGAGTATGATGTTATTGGTGGGTATTTTGTAGATACCCTTTGTCAGATTAAGGAAGCTCCCTTCTGTTTATTTATTGGCTGCACTGAGTCTTTGTTGGTGCACGAGGGCTCTCTCCATTTGCAGTGAGCAGGGGCTACTCTTCTTTGCAGTGAGCTGGATTCCATGGCTTCTCTTGATGCAGAGCCCAGGCTCTGGGGCTGCAGCCTCAATAGTTGTAGCACATGGGTATAGCTGCTCTGTGGCACGTGGAATCTTCCTGAAGCAGGGATCAGAGCCATGTCCCCTGCATTGGCAGATGGATTCTTATCCACTGTACCACCGGGAAGACCCAGGAAGTTCCCGTCTATTCCCTAGTTTGCTAAGAGTTTTTATCATGAGTGGATGTTGAATTTTGTCAAATGTTTTTTTCTGATTCAGTGGTCTTAGAAAGTTGATTGGCTTTTATACACAAATTTAACTCCTCCTTCTCTCCCACAGTCATTCTAAATCTCTGTTCATGATCTCATTAAATTGTGTTCTTTATGAACATGTATTTGTGCATAAATATGGATGTGTTTATTATAAAAAGTTCTTTATCTACATATAAGAAGCTCTTTCTTTTTCCACCGAGCTCCATGATTTTAAGCCCGGACGCCCTGAGTGCTCCATACTGAAGCACTGTGAAAGAGACCATGGGGAGCTGAGCAGAGAGTACATTAACAGGGGTAATGACAGTGGAAAATCTGAGTCGCTGACACACCGAATCCGTGGAAGGAATGCGCAGTTTTAGGTGTTCGTGAGTTCCAGTGCTGGCCCTGCCCCTTCCAAGCTGTGTGATCTTGGGGCATTATTTACCTTCCCTGAGCCTCAGTTTCTTCTTAGCATGGGGGTGACACCTTTCATGAAGATTAAACAAGATAATGTGGAAGTCCCAGGACTCTGTAAACACTGTCGCAGAGTGTTAAGTCTCTTCTCCTCCTCGTGACTGGTGCTGGCAAGAAGTAGGGGTGAAGAGCGTTGGATGCTCAGCTGCTGATGGGCGTCTTGCCGTGTTTAACATCCGTTTCCCCTCTGCCTCTCCACAGGACACAGTGGCCTTGGAGAGTATGCCCCTGCTTGGCTTCACCGTTGCGCCAGGCAAGGAGGAGGGCAGCAGCGAAGCCAGCCCTACGTTTCATCTTTACCACAAGAAAACTCTATTTTATAGCTTCAAAGCTGAGGATAGCAGTTCGGCTCAGAGGTACCCAAATAACTAGTCCCGCGTTCCCCCCTCTTCTCTCTCAGAAGGGAGCCAGCTGCCACCCTGGGCTTTGGCTTCTGTTCTTCTCCGGCCCTCCTGTCCTGTCAGGTTCCCTTGGGCCACAGCAGAGGAGCAGGCTGAAGTTCCCAGGCGGACCTCAGATGGACTGGGGGTGGGGTTCCGGACCACGCAGTGCAGCGTGCGCGGCAATCCAGGGAGTCCCGAGCTCTTTGGTTTCCCAGCGCATACACAAGCGCGGTTCATCCTGTAGTCTTAACTGTGCAGTCGCGTCATGTTTACAAAAGTGTTCATTCCTTCACTGGAAAATGCTTTCTTGCTAAAAGTACTAACCCTCATCTGGGCCTTTTAAGAAGTCATAATCTTTTTGTGGTAGTAACATCAAAGACCAGTGGTCACAGACCACCACAACAAATCGACTAACAACGGAGAAGTCTGAAATACGGTGAGAACTGCCAAAATGGGCTGCAGAGACACACAGTGAGCAAACACTGCTGGGAAAATGGTGCTGCTTGCTAGACTTGCTGGACACAGGGTTTCCACAAACCTTCAAATGTAGAGAAAACACTGTCTCTGAGCACAGCGGGGTCTGCCTGCATTATGACTCATCCATACGGGCGTGCCTTGATTCAGCAACTGCACTGCACTGCGGGCCTTTTGCTAAATGCGAGGGAAACACACAGAATAGGGCTGGGTCGCTCACCTTGGGTTAATGCCGCTGTTGTCTCATCACTCTTGGGTTCCGTGACCAGAGTTCCAGGCAGAACCGAGTGTCTCCTCACTTCTATGTTGCAGGTGGATCGAGGCCATGGAAGATGCGAGTGTATTATAGCAGTCACCCAGCATGTGGACTCAGAGGACACTCCTAGGTTGATGTGTGGACTCTTCCAGAAGCCAGCCCGTGTCTCCACCCATCCGGACACACAGCTGGATTCAGCACGGGGCCTGGCCTTCTTGGCTGTCACCCCCTCTCTCGCACCTCCACAAGTGGACCCCTTAAGGGATATTTATGGACCTTTTCTGTCTTCGTGTTCTCCACCCTCCCCACTCCAGCGTAAACTATTTCCCTTTCCAGTAGTGCGTTAAAATTTAGTAACATGAAGACGTGGAAACCAGTAGGGAAGTACGTTGTAGAACTGCAGGCTTCTTAGTAGAAACAAGCTGTTACAGTTTTTTTTTTTACTCCTGGTAAACATGATCGCCTTTTATGTCATTGATGTCGGTGCCTCAGGTGAAATGACAACCAACCAGTAAATAACAGCTACTCTCATCAAAAAGCACTTTATTGTTTTACTGAGCAGCAACCTCCGGTTTGATTTTTTTTTCCCCCCAAGGGACTTCCGTAAGTCAGTGGTAGATGGAGTCCTGTGGACTAATTTGCCACCAGCACTGGCTGTGGGGCACCAGCAGGTAACACCGGGAGGGTCCCCCTGGCCTTGGAGGGCGCAGGGCCAGGCAGCCCCGGAGCAGAAGGACTGTCTCCTCCAAGCGAGCACTCACCCTGCAGACCGTCGCGGCTTCCGAAAGGAGGAAACTGCCTCCTCCCTAAGGCGGTCCTGACACCTCACCAGTGCTGGAAACTCGGCTGCTGGCAGACCCAGCCCTCACCCTGGAGGCCACTGCAGACCCTCCCGAGAGACGGGGTCTGCTTTAATTTATTGCGTGCCTTCCTGAGTTTACCCCGCACAGGCCGACAGTGATGTGATTGTGAGAACTGTCCTTGTTTTCGACATCATGGTCCTTCTGCTGTATTCCTGAAGCCTTGAAAGAGGAAAGGAGAGAAGACAAGACGCGATGGGAAGGTGAATTCGTGGTGGTGGCCAGTGGCTCTGGACACAGTTGAGGGAGCCTGGAATTGTGGCCTGATGCCCTGTGGGCGCCTGGGGCTTGGTCCCTTCCCGCTGATGACTGCTGCTCATGATGCTGGACGTGTTTTCACATAAAGCAGAGTGGCGGGGGGCCTCCTTGTTACTCTCATCAAAATAAAGAGCAATCATATCATTTTCTGATGTCTTGTCCCCACCTTCCTGTTGCCCTGTTCTCTAAAAAAAAAAAAAAAAAGGCAGTTGCTAACCAACGTTTTATGAAAAGCACCGTCTCCGGGAATTAGCTTACATTAAATATTTTCAGGGGAATTTTTTTTTTCTAGTTTGCAGTTCTTTAAAAATGTTTGGTTAAACATTTTGAGGACCCAGACTAAGTGATGAGAGAGGTCTTCTTGTTAATTTTTGATGGAATCATTTTCACCATCAGGCATACTGAGATGGGCCTTCTAGATTCTTCGAGCCTTTAAAAAGCACAGCAGGGGACTTCCCTGGTGGTCTAGTCGCTAAGGCTCCACACTTTCAATCCAGGGGCCTGGGTTCATCCCAGGTCAGGGAACCAGATCCCATATGTTGCAACTAAGAGTTTGAATGCCACACCTTCAGGCTGCAGTGAAGCTCTAAGGTCCTGCCTGTACAGCTAAGACCTAGTACAGCCAAATAAATAAATAATTTTTTAAAATTTTTAATTAAATTTTTTAATTTATATTTAATTAATAGGTATATATTTTTTAAGTGCAGCAGGACTTCAGAGAGGAAGTGGGCACTTCCCCAGCCTGCCTGTACTGCGACCCATTGTCAGTTTCTGAGCTCCAGGGAGAATTATGTGTCCGGAAGTCCCTTGAAGATTTCTTCCCCCGAGTAACATCCTATTTCTGATACTCTGTAAAGGAGCTGTGACAGGGCTATTTATTGCCCCTGATAGAAACCCCGGTTGTAGATAGAACACACTGGATGGGTCTTGTAAAAGGAGGGAGCCACAGAGGTCTTCCACAGCTCCTGTGTGGCGGGGCCACGACCCACCTGGTTACCTGGGCGCCTTGTTTTCTCCTGTGCTCCCCCTGGTTCTCGGTGGACTCATTTCATCCGATTTCTACTGGCCCACTTTGCTCGTTGTCCCTCACCCGCCCCTTTCTCTGTCCGACTTGTCTTACGTGTTCACGTCACGGTCTGTCCGCTGGGTGAGCCCGGAGTAACTCCGGGGAAGCCGCCCACCTGGCTGATGGCGCTGCTTCTCCCTGGCCCGGGAGGCTGGAGGAGCAGCCACCCACGGCCCCACAACTTACTGCTTTTCCGCCTCCCCCCCGGGGGTGCTGGGCAGCGCCTCCTGCATGTCCCTAGCAGAGTGCATTTCTAGGGAGGACGCTGTGCTGTGGCTCAGGAACCAGCAGCTCGGAGCCCCCAGAGACCCTCCTGGCTCCCCAGAGTGTTCAGCGCACACCAGCTGTTTGTCAAAGCGGACCGCAGGCCCCGGCCCTGGAAGGCAGGTAGCACTCCCTTTAACTGCGGTGGTTTCACAGCTTTCCTGAGACTGGGTGCATCTCTCGAGCCTGGACGGGGCCTCATCGGCAGGAAGAAGTGTGATTGTGGTCACCGACACAGCACACACGTGCACACGGGAGTGTCTGGGGACGGTGTTTGAGGTCCTGGGTCCCCTTAATGAAGCTTCTGGGTGTCAGAAATCCGCTGAGTTGTTCTTCTCAGGCTGACAGACTCCCCTGGACACAGCCTGGGCCGGGGAGGCATGGGGGCTGACGCCAAGGTGGTGTCGGTGCGTGCGCGTCAGGGCTAAAGTGTGCAGCTCGGAGCCCTTTCTCCGTCTAGTCCAACCTCTCGTTTGATTGATAACGGAGATGGCGTCGCTGAACAGCGAGGCTGTAAATCGGGATGAGGCCACCTGGGCTGGGAGTGCTAGGAGCAGATGGAGCCCAGCTTGCTTTCTGCCTTGGAACAAAGTCAACAACATTCTGGAAGATTCTTCCATTCATGGCTTCAGCCTGGGGTATGCGGTCTCTGTGAGCAGGGAGGCTTCCATGCTTCCACGTGTTAACTGTCAGTTGAGGGGACAATTGTGTCCACACTGAGATGTCTGTTTTTCAATAGCAAGGAAAAGGAAACTAACCTCACGCTGCGTTAGACAGCTAGGAGATCAGCTCAACCAGAGGCAGGAAAGCAGGGTGGCTTCAGGGCTGGACAGTGACTCCCAAGCCCCAGACTCTTTGGGTTTCTCTGACCTACTGTCCATTGTAAGCTTGATTTCAAGGCTGGTTCCCAAGAGACTGACCGCTGACTGCCCCCAGTGGTGGGGGCTGTAGCTTTTTCTTAGAAGCACTGAGCGGGCCCTGCACACGGCTGCCGGACCACGTTTAGTGAGCTGGTCACTGTGAAGGGCACCAAGGTGACCCGCATAGACCAGTCAGCTGGGGGAAAAGGAGTGGGGTGGGCCGGTTGCTGGGGACTCACCCCCAGGGGCCACTCTCTGGAACCACATCTTTTGAGAAGAAGACTGTGGTTTGGATTAGTGTAGTGCAAGGGCTGTGCCTTGCTGTGAATTTGGGGTGTGTTTGGTGGGAGAGTAACTTACATAAGCGTTATTGGGGCCTCTGTTACATATATTGCTATTACTTTGTCCAAGGTAAGGAGCAGCAGCTGCGCTTTGCTGGAACAGCCGTGAAGAGATACTCCACGCCCAAGGTAAGAGAAACCCAACTAAGATGGTACGTGTTGCAAGAGGGCATCAGAGGGTAGACACACTGAAACCATACTCACAGAAAACTAGTCAATCTAATCACACTAGGACCACAGCCTTGTCTAACTCAGTAAAACTAAGCCATGCCTGCGGGGCAACCCAAGATGGGCGGGTCATGGTGGAGAGGTCTGACAGAATGTGGTCCACTGGAGAAGGGAATGGCAAGCCACTTGAGTATTCTTGTCTTGAGAACCCCATGAACAGTATGAAAAGGCAAAATGATAGGATACTGAAAGACGAAATCCCCAGGTCAGTAGGTACCCAACACGCTACTGGAGATCAGTGGAGAAATAACTCCAGAAAGAATGAAGGGATGGAGCCAAAGCAAAAACTACCCAGCTTTGGATGTGACTGGTGATAGAAGCAAGGTCCAATGCTGTAAAGAGCAATATTGCATAGGAACCTGGAATGTCAGGTCCATGAATCAAGGCAAACTGGAAGTGGTCAAACAGGAGATGGCAAGAGTGAACGTCGACATTCTAGGAATCAGCAAACTAAAATGGACTGGAATGGGTGAATTTAACTCAGATGACCGTTACATCTACCACTGCGGGCAGGAATCTCTCAGAAGAAATGGAGTAGCCATCATGGTCAACAAAAGAGTCTGAAATGCAGTACTTGGATGCAGTCTCAAAAATGACAGAATGATCCCTGTTCGTTTCCAAGGCAAACCATTCAATATCACAGTAATCCAAGTCTACGCCCCAACCAGTAACGCTGAAGAAGCTGAAGGTGAACGGTTCTATGAAGACCTACAAGACCTTTTAGAACTAACACCCAAAAAAGATGTCCTTTTCATTATAGGGGACTGGAAAGCAAAAGTAGGAAGTCAAGAAACACCTGGAGTAACAGGCAAATTTGGCCTTGGAATGCAGAATGAAGCAGGGCAAAGACTAACAGAGTTTTGCCAAGAAAATGCACTGGTCACAGCAAACACCTTCTTCCAACAACACAAGAGAAGTCTCTACACATGGACATCACCAGATGGTCAACACCGAAATCAGATTGATTATATTCTTTGCAGCCAAAGATGGAGAAGCTCTATACAGTCAACAAAAACAAGACCGGGAGCTGACTGCGGCTCAGATCATGAACTCCTTATTACCAAATTCAGACTTAAATTGAAGAAAGTAGGGAAAACCGGTAGACCATTCAGGTATGACCTAAATCAAATCCCTTATGATTATACAGTGGAAGTGAGAAATAGATTTAAGGGTCTAGATCTGATAGATAGAGTGCCTGATGAACTATGGACTGAGGTTTGTGACATTGTACAGGAGACAGGGATCAAGACCATCCCCATGGAAAAGAAATGCAAAAAAGCAAAATGGCTTTCTGGGGAGGCCTTACAAATAGCTGTGAAAAGACGAGAGGCAAAAAGCAAAGGAGAAAAGGAAAGATATAAACATCTGCAGATATAAACAAATGCAGAGTTCCAATAGCAGGAAGAGATAAGAAAGCCGCCTTCAGTGATCAATGCAAAGAAATAGAGGACAAGAACAGAACGGGAAAGACTAGAGATCTCTTCAAGAAAATTAGAGATACCAAGGGAACATTTCATGCAAAGATGGGCTCAATAAAGGACAGAAATGGTATGGACCTAACAGAACCAGAAGATATTAAGAAGAGGTGGCAAGAATACACAGAAGTGTACAAAAAAGATCTTCACGACCCAGATAATCACGATGGTGTGATCACTCATCTAGAGCCAGACATCCTGGAATGTGAAGTCAAGTGGGCCTTAGGAAGCATCACTACGAACAAAGCTAGTGGAGGTGATGGCATTCCAGTTGAGCTGTTTCAAATCCTGAAAGATGATGCTGTGAAAGTGCTGCACTCAATATGCCAGCAAATTTGGAAAACTCAGCAGTGGCCACAGGACTGGAAAAGGTCAGTTTTCATTCCAATCCCAAAGAAAGGCAATGCCAAAGAATACTCAAACTACCACACAATTGCACTCATCTCACATGCTAGTAAAGTAAATTCTCCAAGCCAGGCTTCAGCAATACGTGATCCGTGAACTTCCTGATGTTCAAGCTGGTTTCAGAAAAGGCAGAGGAACCAGAGATCAAATTGCCAACATTCACTGGATCATGGAAAAAGCAAGAGAGTTCCAGAAAAATATCTATTTCTGCTTTATTGACTATGCCAAAGCCTTTGACTGTGTGGATCACAATAAACTGTGGAAGATTCTGAAAGAGATGGGAATATCAGACCCCCTGAGCTGCCTCTTGAGAAATCTGTATGCAGGTCAGGAAGCAACAGTTAGAACTGGACATGGAACAACAGACTGGTTTCAAATAGGAAAAGGAGTACATCAAGGCTGTATATTGTCACCCTGCTTATTTAACTTCTATGCAGAGTACATCATGAGAAACGCTGGACTGGAAGAAACACAAGCTGGAATCAAGATTGTCAGGAGAAATATCAATAACCTCAGATATGCAGATGATACCACCCTTATGGCAGAAAGTGAAGAGGCGCTAAAAAGCCTCTTGATGAAAGTGAAAGAGGAGAGTGAAAAAGTTGGCTTAAAGCTCAACATTCAGAAAACAAAGATCACGGCATCTGGTCCCATCAGTTCATGGGAAATAGATGGGGAAACAGTGGAAACAGTGTCAGACTTTATTTGGGGGGGGGACTCCAAAATCCCTGCAGATGGTGACTGCAGCCATGAAATTAAAAGACACTTACTCCTTGGAAGGAAAGTTATGACCAACCTAGATAGCATATTCAAAAGCAGAGACATTACTTTGCCAGCAAAGGTCCATCTAGTCAAGGCTATGGTTTTTCCTGTGGTCATGTATGTATGTGAAAGTTGGACTGTGAAGAAGGCTGAGCGCCGAAGAATTGATGCTTTTGAACTGTGGTGTTGGAGAAGACTCTTGAGAGTCCCTTGGACTGCAAGGAGATCCAACCAGTCCATTCTGAAGGAGATCATTCCTGGGATTTCTTTGGAAGGAATGATGCTGAAGCTGAAACTCCAGTACTTTGGGCACCTCATACAAAGAGCTGACTCATTGGAAAAGACTCTGATGCTGGGAGGGATTGGGGGCAGGAGGAGAAGGGGACGACCAAGCATGAGATGGCTGGATGGCATCACTGACTCGATGGACATGAATTTGAGTGAACTCCAGGAGTTGGTGATGGACAGGGAGGCCTGGCGTGCTGCGATTCATGGGGGTCGCAAAGAGTTGACATGACTGAGCGACTGAACTGAACTGAACTGAACTTACATAAGCGTTATTGGGGCATCTGTTACATATATTGCTATCACTTTAAGTGACTTTGGGGAAGCTGGTTTGATGCTACTTGTATTTTAAGCCCTGAATCAAACAATTACTAAATCAGCAGCCAACAGCACTGACCTCTCACAAGCTCCTAGGAGACGTCTGTGTGATTATTAACAAATAATAAATAGTAAGCATCTCAGCATGAAGGAGTCTTAAGCACCTTAACCCCGATCCTCCGTTTAATTGTCCCAAGGACCTGTTGGGGTGAGTTCTTATTATTATCTCTGTTTTGCAGATGAGGAAACTGGGGAATAGAAACCTTGTGTCACTAGCCCGGGGTCGCACACTCACGATCCGGAAACCTATGCTTATAACTGCTGATACTCTTGAGCTATTAATATTTTCTCAGACTTGCAATGTGAAGTCCCTCCTAAAATCAACAGAAAACTCTGACAGCCTTGGACCAATCAGTAGGACCTTTTCCCCAAAGTCATAACACACACACGATGCATTTCATTATCCAACCATGTACGTAATCCAGTGTTATTTCAGTATTTAATTGCAGTTCTGTTTTTCTGCAATCATATGCACAAGGTTTGCTTCAACTTAAGATGGGGTATTTAAAATCCAGCTTAATATTTAAAATCCAAAGTACACATGCTTTAAAAAGTTTTAACATTTCATGCTTCTAGTGATTCAGTTGACATGTTAGGAGGCACACGCACATATGAAGGATTTTTAAGGCAAGTGATCTCGGGGATTCATCACGTTTCTCACATAATGGAATAGATTAGAATTTCTAAGATGTATTTATAAATAATAATCTAGCCGCCCCTTGCCGGGAGCTCTGCCGGAACATGGCGGCGGCCGCGGAGCTGACGCTGCTGGAGAAGTCTCTGGGGCTGAGTAAAGGGAACAAGTACAGCGCTCAGGGCGAGCGCCAGATTCCAGTTCTTCAGACAAACAATGGTCCAAGTCTAACGGGACTGACTACCATAGCAGCTCACCTAGTCAAGCAGGCCAACAAGGAATATTTGCTGGGGAGCACGGCAGAGGAGAAAGCCGTGGTTCAGCAGTGGTTAGAATACAGGGTAACTCGAGCGGACGGACACTCCAGTAAAGACATCCACACTGTCCTGAAGGATCTTAATTCATACCTTGAAGATAAAGTCTACCTTACAGGATATAACTTCACATTAGCAGATATCCTGTTGTATTATGGGCTTCATCGCTTTATTGTTGACCTGACAGTTCAAGAGAAGGAGAAATACCTTAACGTGTCGCGCTGGTTTTGTCACATTCAGCACTGTCCAGGCATTAGGCAGCGTCTGTCTAGTGTTGTCTTCATCAAGAACAGACTATATTCTAACTCCCAGTAGAAGCCACCCACGCCCCGCCCAGAAGAGGGAGTAACCCATGTCCAGTGGGAAGTGTGTTTCAGACCAGAGGACTGACGTGAACTGATATGCACCCGTTCTCTATTTGTTGAAGTTGGTAGAATTTAAGTACAGACTCATGTCCCAGCGTTTTGTCTGTTTTTTTTTTAGTTGACATTTTGCAGTTTTTTTTAATGTAAAACTTCAGCTGCTGTCAAAACTTGAGTTGAAATCAAGTTATCAATTATCTTGGTTTTTATAGATATAGATGAAATTTCTGTTAATAAAAGTTGCAAATCAGTGGTTTAATCTTAAAAAAAAAAAGTCCTTCCAGTGATTGATGTATTTGACTGGTTATTGACCTCTTTCATCTTGTAAAATTCATTTCCCCCTTCTGCGTATTTCTAGTAGTTTGTTGATTAACAGCTAGAGTAAATTGTCACCAAGGAGACAATAGGGGGAGACAGATGGATTTGTCTTTCGATATTTATGTGAGCCAGTAAAGGTGGTTGAGAAAAAAATAAAAAATTAAATAAATAATAATCTAAAAATTGATCAATTACTTGCTATTCTCAAACCCTTTGTGAACTTTTATCCTGTGGTCAAGTCATGCCTGAAGGTTGCAGTTACTATATGTCCTGTAAGAACGGACAGGTCTTATTCTGGGGTTGAAGCCATCATTCCCTTGCCACTCCAGTTCCTAGGGAGAGAGAACACCTCTGGTTCCCGGGGCGGGGGGGGTCATGTCCCCAAGGGACGGGGCTATTTCCGGAAGTGAAACCAAGCAGGGCACAGCCGGGGGCCTGTCGGTCATGTGAAGCCAGACCAGTGTTGTCGGGCTGACCACCCATGTACCACATGCTACAAACAGAGCCTGGACCGCTTTACCAAGGCTGCCCCCCTGGGGCGCGGCGGGTAACACTGGCAGGGGAGCCAGCCCAGGGGACAGCTGTGTAGGTTCTGGGGCCTGAGATGGCCAGCATGAAGTGGAGTTCATCCCCACCTTGCCTGCGTGGCCTTGGGCTCCTCCGTGGCTCAGCCCTCTCTTCTGGGGTTCCCTTGTCTAGGTACAAGTGCCCTCGGGACATTGTGGATGTGCAGGCTGGGGATCTGGGCTTGGGAGGGTCTGGGAAGGTTTTCAGAGTCAAAGCTTGGTCTGTTGTCAGTGACCCCAGCTTGTGGCCAGGCTTGGAGTCAGCAGTGGAGAATCAGATTCTGAGCCGAAGAGGAGACCCAAGGGCATCTGGAATGATGTGTTAGGAATGAGGGCTGTCATTGGTAGCATGACAAGACTTCAAGGCACCTTTTAGAGTTCGACACTGTGCCAGACGATCTCAGGAAGAATACACGGCCGAGGCGGTGGACATTGGAAGGGAAACCAGCCCGCCTCGGTCAGACCTGGGACTGCAGAGCCGCTGCCTGGCACGGCAACATCCCCTTCCACAGAACTCAGGAGAAGCTTAACATCCCGTGGCCGCCCTCACAGTGTCCTGGTGATCATGGAGCGATTTTGCAGACACACTGTGTACGTGGCCGGGGTCTCTTCTGTGGACAGGTGATTGAGGATGTCTTACAGTAAAGGGCGTTCTGTGTTGGCAGAGCAGAGTGACGGGTCTCTTCTCTGTGCTGATCACCTTTCAAGGGTGATGTTGTAACAGTGTGGGGAGCGAAAGAGGAGCTTGGACAAGAGAAAATCTGTATTCAGAAAGCACAAAGCAAAAAAGAAAGGGAAAAAAAAAAAAAAGCACCATAAATGAAGTTTCTTTATCCTTGTTTTTCAAACTCTGGAAGTAAGTTACAAATCAGTGTCATGGATCACAACCAGGACCCCACCCTGCCTCATACAACAGAGAGCAAAGTAGAAGGCACCAGAATATTCCATCATCGCCAGGGACCAGGTTCATGGCATTTTTGTTTTAATCATATGTATATACATATATACTATATGTATATATGCAGCTTCTCTGGTGGCGCTAGTGCTAAAGAACCCGCCTGTCAATACAAAGGATGGAAGAGACGGGTTCAGTCCTTGGGTTGGAAGATCCCCTGGAGGAGGGCGTGGCAACCCGCTGCAGTATTCTTGCCTGGAGAATCCCATGGACAGAGGAGCCTGGCGGGTTCACAGTCCACAGGGCTGCAAAGAGTCAGACACGACTGAAGTGGCTAGGCACACATGCACGCCTACTATGTATGATGTGCTGCTTGTTGATGTAAAATAAATTTATACTTAATAGATTATGGTCAAAAAACTTTTTGAACCACTGGCTTCAGAGTATCAGGTAAGGGGGGGGGAATAAAAAGCACAAAGTTTCGATTAGACAAATTAGACAAACCAAAACAGAAGAATTACAGTCATGTATTCAAAAGTCACGGCAGTTGGTTTTTTGTTCTAAAAGCTTCAAAATACTACAAAGAGGAAAACGTATGAAATTCATGGCAAATCTACAAAAATTCTTTGTTCTTCTGGAAACTGTCTTTGCTGATTGAAACTCTGATCCACTCATAAATATTGACTTTCCTAGCACAAAGAGATGCTGATTTACCTGTCATTTCCGAAATGTCTTTGAACAAATCAAATTTCATGTTGAAACCTGGAGCCTCAAGAAGCAGCTAGATAACGAGGAAACATGCATTTCTTGGCTCCTTCCCAAAACCTACTGAAAGGACAGTAAATGAATAAAAAGATATAACCTGAAGGACAGAGAAAATCCAAGAGGCATAGGGTGTGGAAACTCATTTTTGGAAGATACAACATGCAGGGACAGTGACAGCTACCTTGGCACAGAACTTGAACACTAAAGTGCCCCCAGGGGGAGATGCCAGCCAGACACACCGGCCCCTGCTTCCCAAATAGGCTCAGAAGCCGGAGGCACAGGGTCTGGGAAGGCCACGATGGGGGTAAAGACAGGAGCGCCAGTTGAGTGTCTTATAAGGAACCCTGAGACCCTCATCCCCTGACCTCACGCTATACAGACTGCTCTGTAGTGACTGCTCTCCTGCCCTGGCAGGAGACAGGAAGTTTATTCAAATTACAAGAACTAGAAGAGAAACAGGCCCCCATCCGCAACACACACACACACACACACACACACACACACACACACACACGCAGAGACACGCACACGCACTTTGGATTCAACTTCTAAACGGGGGGCTTGTTTTCTGCCTGCCAAGTTCCCTTCCTTGAGATGCAAACTATATGCTCAATAGAATCACAATTCTGAGTTCCACAGTGTTTTTGTCGAAAGACCACCACTGCCACCTGAAGGTGGCAGAAAGGACCCCTGGGAAGGGCTTTCGATCGCCCTGGCTCAGGAGCTTGGATTTTATCTGCTTACTCAAAGGTGCCAAACTAGTTCTGAGGCCCAGAACCATAAGAGATGCTGCTTGGCCTGCAGAGTTTAGAAACCGGTTGCAAACTGCCAGTACTTTAAAGGTAAGAGATTTCACATTTACACGTCTGGATTCCTGGCTTCTCTTGAGAAATCTGAGATACGGTGTCTCTGGGCCACATTCCAGGTGCCGGTGAGGGGGCTCTGTCTCTTTAAGTGGGTAGTGAGCTTGCCAGGGGTCACTAACACCATTTAACATATGAATGGTGCCTCCCTGAGACTGCCTGCTAGACTCCTACCCCAACTCAAGGTCCTCACCTTAGGCATCTGAGTTTTCCCTTCAGCCCTAAGCAACGCAGAACCATTAAAAGAACTTCTTAAACAGAAGAGGGCTAGGAGTGGCTGTTTCAGCAGCAGCACAAAGGGAGCAAGGAAGGGTGGATGAGTGAATGGATACGGGGGAAGCTACTTGGATTAGTTAGGAAGGCTAGGAAACCACAGCAGTTAAGACAGAGACAAGACCTAAACTTGGAGCCAGAGGAGGAGGGGCCAAATGTGAGGGTAAAACCAAGGGGATTTGTGCTGTTTAGACCCTCAGTCTTGACTGTTGCACCCAGAGCTCCCTGGAAGCCGGAGGCCTCTAGCAGCGGCCCCTCTCTCCCCAAGGCTGAGGGTGGAATCCAAAGCAAAGCACTTGAGAGGCTTTTCCAAGGAATCTCTGCTTTGAGGTGCATTTCCTGGGCTACAGTGAACAGGTTGTGGGGTGGAACTCATCTCTTAGCAAACTCAAGGAATGCTGTTTTAGACAGCTGACAGCCCCAAGTGGCTTAGCTCTTGAAGTGGTGCTGGGTTAGTAAAGAACTCCAAGCCTCACGACTCAAAGAGGCCCAATTAGATGACGTTTATGAACACAACATACTCCCGAGCATATTCTAAAACAGGGGACCAAGGGCAGGCAGATTTTTTAAAAGTAGGTTTATTTATTTGCCGTGCCTCGTGGGATGCAGGATCTTAGTTCCCAGTCCAGGGGTCAAACCTGTGCCTTCTGCCGTGGAAGCGTGGTCTTAACCACTGGACCACCAGGGAAGTCCCAGCAGGTGCCCTCTTCTGAGAAGGTAGTCTGATTTTCCCTTATGTTTTCAAGATAATGTGAACTAAGTACAGCTTATTAAGGCATGGGATCCAGGGGGCAGAAACCAAAGAGTTAGCACTTCCCCGACCAGGGATTTAATATCCCTGGTCATGCTGCTCAGCGTGGCCAAAAAACCAAATAGAAACAACAACAAAAACCCCTTAGAGTCATGACTCAGTAAAAGCCATTCCAGAGCGGCCCGGGACCCACTCTTGCAGTGTTCCTATGTTCCAGAACCATCCATCCACCGCAGCACCGGGCTTCCTCTACCTAGGAAGAACAAGGGCCACTGATACAGAAGCTGAGACTTCCCCAAGTAACCTTCTACCGTAACAAAGCTCGACTGTGACAGAATCACAGAGGTGGGTAGAAGAGAAAGGTTTCCTTCTTTTCTAAGTCCTCCAGGACAGAAGAGACGAAGCAGAAGGAATTCCCTAGCGGCCCCAACCATTCTCAGTGGCTAGGCTTTCACTGCCCAGCGCGTGGGCTCAATACTGGTTTGGAAACTAAGATCCCTCAAGCTGGGCAGCATGACCAAAATATATATATAACTTAGCAGAAATCACTACCGATAAATGTCCCAGCATATGCCAACCAGGTGACTTTGCAGATGTTATTCTCCCTCTGTTAAAGGTTTTCTGCCTCTTCAGTTGTGAAAAAAATAAGAAAAAATACCATCTACTTCAAAGGGTTATTGTGAAGATTAAACAGGATAATGTGTGAGTATAAGGAATGTGCAATCTGGTATTGAGTGATTACATCTATTCATATTCCAAGTTATTTTTTTTTTAAAAAGGCTAGTAACAATTATGTGAGGTTTAAAAGTTTATTTTACAAACATGTCATAATTATATAAATGACAGAAGTGTCACAAATACTATATACAATAACAAGCTATTACAGAAAAATGATACAAAGATGTACATAAGTACTTATGAAGGTAATCATTAAGTCTTCCTAGTCTATGAAAATAAAAAGGAAAAACCATTATTTACGCTATCACAAAAGCCATACCTTTTAGGTAAAAAGAAACTCTACTTGATAATAGTAATTTGAAAAACTTAGCATGTCTACAACTATTATTTAAAACTTGATTTTCATTAACACTTATCATTTAAACACAGATAAGCCTGGATGGCAAAAAACATCTACTCAGGTACAAAATGAAAACTGCGTGATCTACTTCCTGCTCTCAGTTAATGATTGCAGAACAGACCTGTTTAAGTGTTGTGGGGAAAAAGACCTGTCCAGAGGACCACACAGGCCGAGGAGGGAATGGCTGGATCTCATTCACAAGCTCTGTGTAGGGAGCTAGAAGGCCCGGGCTCACAGGCCAGCTCCAGGAAGTCCAACTAAACCATGTTTTCACTTGAGTTCATCTGTAAAAACGAGCTGATGATACCAACACTGTTCATCATACACTGTTGCTGGGAAAAGCATTCACTAGGTGCCCACTTCATACCCACTGTGTACTAGGTACTGTGCTGAGGTCTGAGAAAAGGACAAGGCACATTTCAGTACAGGCTCAGTGTGGGTAGGTGCTGAGGCAATGCAGATACAAGTGCTGGGTACTGCCAGAGAGATCATTCCCAGTGCTTCTGTGAATAAATAGTCTTCAGGCAGTCAAGAAGTTAAAAGAAATTCTTGAACGAAAAGTTTTCTTTTTGCCACACGTTTTTGGAGTTCGCTCAGTGATTTGAGCCCGTGGCGTGCATCAGAATGACCTGGGATGCCCAGTAGACATGCTCATGCCAGGCCCCACCCAGAGCTTTCAGACCCAGCATGCGCCTGGAAGTTCTGAAGTGCACTCCCCAACCAAGAATACTTAAAAGGTTGATAAAACAACTTTCAAAGTAACTGTGAATGCAAATGTGGATACTTCCTATTAAGAGTAAAAAAGAAAAAAAGTACAGCTAGTGTAACACAACGCGTGTATTTTTGTTATAAAATCCATCAAGCGTTACAAAGTCACTTAACAGCTACCACTAAAAACTTCTGCCCAACACACAGTGGAGCAAAAAAATGGCAGTGCCCACCTCAGTTTGCAGAGGCCTGTCACCTGCTGATACTGTAACAGCAGTCTGCCAGTGCATGTCCACGTACTTCTGTTTCCTGAGGCAGAAAAGTGCTCAAGATTATGAAGGCTTGCTATTACATTTTTTTAAAAAGTCTTTATTGAATTTGTTACAATACTGCTTCTGTTTTTGTGCCCACAAGGCATGTGGGATCTTAGCTCCTGGACCAGGCCTCCTCTTCCTTGCATTGGAAAGCCAAGTCTTAACCACTGGACCGCCAGGAAGGTCCTGCTATTACTGTTAATATCAACATTAACCAAAGTTTTAACCGGCAATTTACTGACCACTACTACAAACAGAGCAAACCGATGCGGCATGGCTTACAACAGAAAAGTTCTAAAGGACTGTATCGCAGATTTGGCCTCACTTTCTGCACCTGTAGCACCAGAGAGGTCACTTTTCTGGGCATCAGTTCTTTCACCTCAGGTAAAATGAAATAACAGTGGCTTGTTCACAGAACTGCGAGTATTAAATGCAGAAAATCATAAGCCATCAGAGAAACATTATTGTTTAGTATTCATTTCAAAATCTAGTACAGTTCTGTTTGCCCCCTCCCCCCAAAAAACCCCACAAAAAACCTCAATGTATTTATTTTAAAGCTATAGCTAGAAGTGGTATACAACATTGAAAACCTAACTTGGGGGGAGGAAAGTACACAATGACAAAGCAGTACATGTTTACAAGGATTTATCAAGATACTGTGTTCCCTTAGGCATATCATTTGACCTTTCTGGTTCTCACCTTCCTCTTCCTTGAGAAGTGAAAACAAGGAAAATGGGTGTGTTAAAGCATTTCCTATCAAATAAAAATATTACAAGATTATGGACAAAATACTCAAAGTTGAGGTCACACTGATAAAAGCTAAATGGCTACTGGTTAAAAAAAAAAGGTTAAATCATCCATCTTCGAGTAAGAATTTATTAATAATAAACAAGAAAAGTTCAGGAAAGAAAATCAATTAGCAGCGGATCTTAGGCCTATCGAAAAGAACGGTCATCAAGCGGTCTGGCCTATGCAGCTCAGGGCGTCCCAAATAAAACGGCAGTCTGCACCATGCAAAGCAAGTAAAACCATCACTATGAGAGAGATATATCTAGGGAATACCTACAACCCAAGATTCATAGGATCAAGAGGAGCAACTGTATTTGTATACGTAAGCAACTCTACAAGGAGTTTCTTTGTATACACTTAAGCATTGTTGCACTTCATTGGTAGGACTGATTGATGCTGAAGCTGAAGCTCCAATCCTTTGGCCACCTGATGAGAACTGACTCACTGGGAAAGACCTCGATGCTGGGAAAGACTGAAGGCAGGACAAGGGACGGCAGAGGCTGAGACGGTTGGATGGCATCACCGACTCGATGGACATGAGTTTGAGCAAGCTCCGGGAGTTGGTGATGGACACGGAGGCCTGGCGTGCTGCAGTCCATGGGGTCGCCAAGAGTCGGACACGACTGAGCGACTGAACTGAACGGAAGCACTGTTGTTCAGTTTCTAATCGCGAGGAGACTCTGGACGTAAGACTTGGGGCATATATTCCAGAAAAGACAGTGACAGGCTTGGGAGGGCTTCAACACGTTACCTGATACTCCCAGAAGCTGGTGCATCCTCGGATCATCCGGACCGAGGGCACGAACCGAGGGCACGCACCGGTCAACGCCCACCCAACAAACCACCCACTTCCGCCCTCCGGGCGCTCCGCCGCCATCACTTCTTCAGTCCACAAGCACAGAGGCTTCGGCTGGGCTCGGCGGAGGCCCGGGTGGGGGACGTTACGGCGAGAACACGGTCCCCACCCGGCCTCGAGGAGCTCGCGGGCGGGCCACTCCGAATAACGGGGAGGCGGGCGTTCCCGGCCTTTGACAACGCCCAGCCAACCGCACGCCCCGACGACCTCGGCGTTTAAGCTCCGCGGTGGCCGTATGGCGGCGCGGCCGAGCCCGGACGGCGACCCCGGCGGACACCGGAGCCGCCGCCCGGGCCGCGGCCGCGGAGGGGCCTGCCGGAGCGGCGCGGCCGGCGCGTTCCGGCGCGCGCGCGCGCCTCAGCCAATCGCGTGCTCGCCCGCCCCCCGCGGCCGCGACGAGGCTGGCGCTGGGAAGAGGAAGAAGAACATTCGCCCTCCTCCTCCCAGCGCGCGGGCGGCGGCGGCGGCGGCGGCACCGGGGTCACGAACTCTGACCTTTCACTGACAAAAACAATAACAAACCCCTCCTTCCCCGCGACCCCGGCGGCGCCTCCGGGCCCGCCCCCGCCGTCCAGCTCCCACCTCGGCGTCCCGTCTCTCGCCAGCTGCCCCGCGAGCCTAAGCGGCCCGGGGGCTCCCGCCAAACGCCGACGCCGGGAAGCCGGCCTCCCCCCCGCGCCCTGCCCTCCGCGCCGGGGGCCGACCCGCCGCAGACACGGGACCTGCTTCGAGGCCGCTTTGGCGCCAAATCCTGAGGTAAAAATTGAAGGGAAAAAAAAAAAAAAAGGGCCGGGGCGGGCTCGGGCCGGCGGCGGAGGGGGCGGGCCTGGCGCGCGGACATGGAGGCGCCGCGGCGGCGGCGGCTGAACCCGACCCTTTTACCTTTGCCACGGGGCGGTGGCGCCGGCCGCTTTGCATAGTGGGCCGGGCCGCTCCCCTCCCCTCCCCGCCCGCGGCCGGCGAGGCGAGCGGGCTCCCCCTGACCGGCCCGGCCGGCGCGAGGGTGGGGGCGGAGGGGGGACACCGCGGCCCCGCCTCACAGTTGGCCCTCCGCCAGCGTCGCCATTTTGTCCTCGGCGGCGACGGCTCCGGCTGGGCCGGGCTCCCCTCCTCCTCCTCCTTCATCGCCTGCTCCTCCCAGAGCCCTCCTTCCCTCACTCCCCGGTTCCTCTCCCCTCCGCTTCCCGCCCGCCGTTGGCGACCGCCGTGGCCCAACCGCCGTTTCGGTTTTTTTTTTTCCCCTGAAGGGGAGGGTTGGAGGAAAGGGAGGAAGGCGGGTGTGTGGGTGCGACCTTATGAGTGACAGCTGAGGGGGTCAATTGGCGCCCAGATAGGAGGGCCGGGGCCTCGCGGCCCCGCCCCCTGGGCCTCTGCTGATTGGGCTTTGCTGGCAGGGGGTGGTCCCCGCGCGGCGCGGGCGCCCTTGGCGGGGCGGGAGCAGAGACCCGGGCGCGGCGTGGGGGCTTGGGGGCGGGGCCTGGGGGCGGGGCCTGGGGCGGGGCGCGGCCGGGGGCGCGTGGGACGCGCGGGGACGCGGCGAGGGCTGGGGCGCGCCCTCCGCCTGGTGCGCGTCCGGAGTGAGTGCTGCTGAACAATAGTAATAAAGGTGATGAAGCATCCTGAACCCAGGGCCGTCGGCTCGTGGGATAGGGCGTTGTGGAATCGATACCTCTTAGGGCTCCTGCCCGTGTTGTCGGCGCGGCTGCGGGCGAATCCCCTTCCTGAGGCTCAATTTCATCGACCCTAAAATGGGAGGATGGGCGTTCTTAGCAGGCCGGACCTCCCTTCTCAGCTCGTGTGAGGTGCTCAACTCAGAAAATGGAGTCCAGGCTACTTTGCAAACCTCGAGTCCTGCAGAAGTGGTGTTATTGTTGAAAATGGAGTGTGGAGTCACCTGGAGTGGAAAGCTTACGGGTATGGAGGGCTTCAGAGAACAGAGGGGAATCCGGAGTATTGTCTTTTCATTCGTTGGTTAAATATGTATTCGCTCAGCCCAGGGTCCTGGAATACATTCAGAGAACCAGGTAGACCAGGCCCCTGCTCTCCTAGAATTGGGGGTGTGGGGTGATGTGTTGCAGGCCTGAGAAAACTGCCATTGAGTGGTCAGGGAAGGCCTTTGTGAGAAGGTGATTCAGTAGAAGAAACCACGGAAGGAATAGCGTGAGAGAAAAGGGCCAGTGCAGAGCCCCAGGAGGGAGGGCATTTGGTGTGCAGTGAGGCTCTGCGCTAGTTCATTGCTCCATCCGTTTCCCCCCCTCTACCTCCGAGCTGAAGTCTTGTGAAATATGATAAAGGTAACGGAGAATAATAATCAACGAGAGTCAGGGAAAATAAAGCCATGAAATGCATAGCTGTTGAATACATGACTTGGTGGGAAAGCATCAGAAAATCAGTTTGCTGCTGCTGCTGCCAAGTCGCTTCAGTCGTTTCCGACTGTGCGACCCCATAGACGGCAGCCCACCAGGCTCCCCCATCCCTGGGATTCTCTAGGCAAGAGTACTGGAGTGGGGTGCCATTGCTTTCTCCGGAAAATCACTTTACTTCCACATTAAAATCCTTTGTCATCCCTTCAATTCCTCAGATACTTGCTGAGCCCCACTATTACCCAGGTGCTAGATGATTCATTGGTGGGTGTCAAGTATGTGATTGTAATTCCAAACACTTGCATTCTGTTCTCTCCCTCTTCCCTCAATATATCTCTGTACATACATACCTACGTACATAAGTTGTAGGCAGAAGCTAGTCTTGTGGTTAACAGTGCCAGTATTTACTAGCCCTGTGACTTCGGGTAAGTTCTTTAACTTTTTTGAGCCTCAGTGTCTTCATCTGGACAGTGAATAGAACTTTCCTTCTAGAATTCAGGATTAAATGAGTTAAATGTAAATAAGGAGCTTAGAAAAGTGTGTAGTAAATGCTCACAGTTTGAGTTATTGTCGTGAAGAACTAGCTGTCTGGAAAAGACATTGAACTGGTTAAGTGAGGCAAACAGTGACATTTTTAGACAATGTGGTGTAGGGCAAAACTGGATTAGAACTCTGGGGAACTAATTTTGGCTCTTATGCTTTCAGCTGGTCACTTGGTGTCCAGGCCAGAAGTGTATTTAGAAAGAGAAGTGTGGGACTCATACTATTAACGAAATTGTGCAGTGCTTTACAATTTACGAAATTCTCTTGCAGGCATTATAGTCCTCAAGCCCTCCCAGGACATAATGCTAGAAGTCCTTTTCCTCCTCCCTATTTTCAAACGTTTCTAAGACTTTTCATCATTTTCTTATCCCTGTATTCCGAGCTCCTTGTGCACGAGACACACCGGCCTGCTTTCAGCTTCCTTGAAGGTGTGGCTTACCTTTACCCCAGGCTCTTTCAGATGCTGTTCCCTCTTCCTTAAAACCCTCATTTGCTGTTGCTCCCCCTGCCTCCCCCCCAAGTCCTGCAGATGTCAGCCTAAGCCTCACTTCCTTAGGGAGTCCCTCTTTGATCCCCCATACCAGTCTAGATCAACTCCTTTTTCTTTATTTACACTGTGTTCTTTTCCTTCATAATATTTCTCTCACTGCATAATTACACTCCGTAATGTCATCATTTGATGGATACCTGTTCGTTTTACCTTATGAGAGCAGGAATAATTTTCTGCATCATTGTATTTCCAGCACTTAGCAGAGTGGCCCAGTGACTACTTGTTGAGTGATTGAATTGTTGATAATTTTGATCTCAGATAACTAAGCGGCTGCTCATTACTGGTGTCTTTTTATGTGGGCTTGTTTAGCAGTTAAGCAGCAGTGTCAGCAGTAAAATAAATACCTGTCACAGTACTTGGGTGAGTTAGGAAGTGGTTTCTCAGAGTGTGGCACTGTCTGCAGACACTGCGTGCATCAGTCGTGTGCAGCTTTTTGCCTGTGGGCGTAGCCCCCCAGACTCCTCTGTACGTGGGATTTCTCAGGCAGGAATACGGGAGTGGGTTGTGGTTTTCTATTCCAGGGGGTCTTCCCGATCAGGGATTGAACCCACATCTCCTGTCTCCTGAATTGGCAGGCAGATTCTTTACCCCTGTGCCACCTGGGAAGTCCATAATATGTGTAAGAAACCGGAGAGGAATCCTTTTTTGCCTACCTAATGTGTTGATTTATGGCTTATTATTTTTTTGAGATAAGAAATAGATAATTGTAAGTAAACTACGTGAAAGTTAGTGTGAATGGAACTCTAATAAAGAGCATATATATTCATGCCATTTACTTTAACTGGAGGATTAAGGCACCAGTGTGATTTTTCTTGAAATAAAAAATGCTGGTCTTACCCTATCACGGAGGATCAAAGGACAAAGAGGAAGACTTGGTGAGCTTGCAGAGAGTTGGGAATTCAGTCTCTGTAGCCACTGATGTAAAATAGTTACCTTTTCAAAGATGAGCCATGCAATAGAGTTACTGAAAATGACTTTGTAGTTGCTTTACCAGTGTCACAGGCGGATTTGTCAGAGATATCAAGCTTCTGCTTAAGAGGCTGGTAAATGGAACATTTCTGTTGACTTATTTTACATAATACAGATTTTGCAAATGTTACAATATTTTTTAAACAGTCACCCTTTTATTTAATCACATGCTTTTGGAATTTTTTTTCTGTCCTGTTGAAGAATTTTTTGGTATTATTTTTCAATCCAGCACTTTTGATTCCTTGAACTCCTTAGGGTAACCAAAGAACTCATAGTTTAGTGGAAAAGCTAAATATATCTATTTTTTTATATATATGTGTGTTATATCATTAAATTATTTGTTTCTTTTAGCAGTTTTATCTACCGTGACCTTTAAGTTTTGTTGTCATAAACATGCCTTTCAGAAAGAGGAAAAGCTTTGTGATAACCCCAGTTTATAAGGGCTTCTGGGAAGTTTTAGTGATTATCTCCAAGAAGTCAAGTTACTCCTGTCTCTGGAGCTGTAAGTGGGGAGATTCCCCGCTTGTGAGCTGGGGAGGCGGGGAGCCAACACTGAGACTGGGGTCGGGCACAGGGGCCTCCTGCTCCGGGGGCGGCACGGAGAGCGCGGCGGCGCGCCTGTGGCCCCGCCCCCTGCAGCCTCGGCGCTGAGCCCCGGCCCGTGTGTCTCGCTCCCCGACTGTCTCCACCTTTCGAGGACTCTCACTTGAGATTTTTACCCTTGCGTCCTCTTTCTTTTGAGCCGTGTGCTCCTTTAAGTCCCAGAGCATCCGTGGAGCAGAGGCTAGTCCCCCTTGAACAGTACTGCATGGGAAAAACCCGGGAAGGATCCGAGCTAAGGCTCGTCAAGGCTAGCCTCCCACCGGCTGCGGAAGTCCTCCGTCAGAGGTTAGTTTCTTCTCGTCCCTTTGTTGCCTGTTACCTTCCGGGAAAGTTACTGTAGACTTTTTTCCTCCAGGTGTGATTATCATCTTTAACCGCATCTGTCACGCATTGAAAAGACAGGCTCTTCCCTACCTGTGGGAGTTTCTTTTGCCTCAGCCTACTCGGCCTGAGGCATGAGATTCTCTTTGTGACTGTCCCACCCTGCCATTCTCTCCCCATAGCCCTTGTCAGGGACAGCTGCTTCCTGCTTTCCATCCTTTCTTCAGGTATCCTGAGTGCTTGAGTTTAAGCAGCAGGGACTGTGTACCGAAAGGCAAGTCTCCCTGGGAACACGCAGCTCGTATAGCCACAGTGATGGTGGGGGAGTGGATAGAGGACTTGAAAGCCCAGATTAGGTCATTGGCGAAGGACACTCTTAGGGGACAGAAAGAGCAGCTTTCTACCCGAGCATCTGGGGTCTGGGAGCAGAGGGGTGGGAGGGGATTAGGATGGGAAAGGAAGAGACTGGTTCAGATACTCAGGTATCTTTCTGATTACCCACGGGCTCCAAGGAGCCTGTAATCATGGCAGCCAGCCTGAAGCAAAGTGTGATTTTTAGGGACAATAAAAATTACCTGCTCCACTGTAATAAGAGGCCTTGAAGTCCATAATAGGAGGGCTTCCCTGGTGGCTGTCAGTGGTAAAGAACTCGTCTGCCAGGCCAGGCAGTGTGGGTTCAGTCCCTGAAGGAGGAATTGGCAACCCACTCCATTTATTCTTGCCTGGGAAATCCCATGGACAGAGAAGCCTGGCAGACTACAGTCCATGAGGTTGCAAAAGAGTTGAACGTGACTGAGTACACGACAACAAAAGTCCTTAAAAGGAGGTGAAACCTTTTATTCTAATATTATGGACAGGTAACACTGAAGACTCGAATTCCTTTAAGTGTTAATGAAGTCATTAGCGAGGAATTTCATGCCAGCGATAGAAGAGGCTATCATTCTCCCCTGCTTGGATTGTGGAAAACGGGGTGAGTGGTTTCCAAAGAGCGGGGAGAGAAGTGAGAGGTTGTTGGGCCAGAGAGCAGAGCTGAGGCGGCATGGTTTTCCTGGGCGCCACCTGACATTTTTAAGAGCCGCCTGAATGGCTCTTAGGAAGTTTATTCCATCAGGCTTCAGGATGTGTTTATTATATAGTGTGTCTGATTGTGTACTGTTTGTCGAACATTCTAGAAATGACGTTTGCAGTGCCCTCATTGCCTCTCACCCCTGCTCCATCGCTTCTGGAATAATGCATCCTTTTACTAGGTTGATTTGTGAATAAGCCTAGAATTATTGAAAAATCACCTTTTACCAAGGTTAAAAGCAGATGTCTCAAAGTGCATGTCAGCCTTTTGCTGAAAAGAATATGTTTATCAGTTCAGTCGCTCAGTCATGTCCGATTCTTTGTGACCCCATGGACTGCAGCACACCAGGCCTCCCTGTCCGTCACCAACTCCCAGAGTTTACTCAAACTCATGTCCATTGAGTCAGTGATGCCATGCAACCATCTCATCCTCTGTCTTCCCCTTCTCCTCCCGCCCTCAATCTTTCCCAGCTTCAGGGTCTTTTCCAGTGAGTTAGCTCTTCACATCAGGTGGCCAGAGTATTGGAGTTTCAGCTTCAACATCAGTCCTTCCAATGAATACTCAGGACTGATCTCCTTTAGGATGGACTGGTTGGATCTCCTTGCAGTCCAAGGGACTCTCAAGAGTCTTCTCCAACACCACAGTTCAAAAGCATCAATTCTTCAGCACTCAGCTTTCTTTAGGGTCCAACTCTCATATCCATACACCACTACTGGAGAAACCATAGCCTTGATTAGACGGACCTTTGTCGGCAAAGTAATGTCACTGCTTTTTAATATGCTATCTAGGTTGGTCATAACTTTTCATCCAAGGAGTAAGCGTCTTTTAATTTTATGGCTCCAATCACCATCTGCAGTGATTTTGGAGCCCCGCAAAATAGTCTGACACTGTTTCCACTGTTTCCCCATCTGTTTCCCATGAAGTGATGGGACCAGATGCCATGATCTTCATTTTCTGAATGTTGAGCTTTAAGCCAACTTTTTCTCTCTCCTCTTTGACTCTCATCAAGAGGCTCTTCAGTTCCTCTTCGCTTTCTGCCGTAAGGTTGGTGTCATCTGCATATCTGAGGTTATTGATATTTCTCCAGGCAATCTTGATTCCAGCTTGTGCTTCATCCCACCCAGCGTTTCTCATGATGTACTCTGCATAGAAGTTAAATAAGCAGGGTGACAATATACAGCCTTGACGTAGCCCTTTCCCGATTTGGAACCAGTCTGTTGTTCTATGCCCAGTTCTAACGGTTGCTTCCTGACCTGCATACAGATGTCTCAGGAGGCAGGTCAGGTGGTCTGGTATTCCCATCTCTTTCAGAATTTTCCACAGTTTGTTGTGATCCACACAGTCAAAGGCTTTACAGTACAGATTTTTTAAAACTTAAATTTTTAAAGAATTTATTATTTTTGGCTGCACTGAGTCTCTGTTACTGTGCCTGGGCTTTCTCTAATTGCAGCAAGGTGAAGGCTACTCTCGGGTGTGTGGTTTTTTCCTTGCAGCGGCTTCTCTTGCTGGGGAGCGCGGGCCCTAGGTGCACAGGCTTCAGTAGTTTCAGCTACCAGGCACTAGAGTGCTGGCTCAGTAGTTGAGGCACTTGGCTTAGTTGCTGCGCAGCGTGTGGGATCTTCCTGTACTCAGGATCAAACCCATGTCCGCTGCACTGGCAGGCAGAGTCTCAACACCGGCCGTCAGGAAAGTTCTGAATTTGTAACATGTCTCTTTTCTGAAGAGATAAAAGATAGTTTTTTAAAGTAGGAAAATTTTCAAGTGAAGAAAAGATGCATTGCATCAGAAGGCACATACAGATGTTCCTTGATTTATGATGGGTTTATTCAGAAGTTGAAAATATACAGAAAAATGCGCTTGATACACCTAACTTACCAAAGACCGAAGCTTAGCCTTGTTTACGTTAAATATGCTCAGAACAGTGACATTAGCCTGCAGTTGGGCAAAATCGTGTAATGTAAGTCTATTTTATAATTACTGAATATCTCCAGTAATTAAGAGTGAGAAACAGAATACTTTTTTAACAGTTTAATTGTTTAACTGTCACAGTAATAGTTGTAACAGTAGGTCATGTGACTGACTGGGAGGTAGCTGCCGCTGCCTGGCATCATGAGAGTATCATAACTGTATACTGCTAGCCTGGGAAGAGTTCAGAATTCACAAATCCAAGCGCAGTTTCTACTGAATGCGTATCCCTTTCACACCATGGTAAAGTTGGAAAATCCTAAGTTATTCCACCTTAAGCTGGGGACCTTCTGTGCAGAAGTGCTCAGAGGAACGCCAGTCATTAGCACTCCAAACTAGAATCATCTAAACGCTCATCAGCTGTAGAATGGATGAGTAAATAGTGCCAGAGTCACGTGCTGGAACACTGCACGGCAGTGAAGATGCGCTGCTCCTTGCGGTTATCACCATGAGCAGAGAAGCCAGACACAGGAGGCCACACTAACACACGGCTGAGAGACAAGCGTGGAGGGCAGGGCAGCAGGGGAGCTGGTGCTCTGAGGCGAGAGGGGCGCCTTTCAGGTGCCGGGGGCGCTCTGAGGGCAGTGCGGTTTGTGTGTGTGTGTTCACTGAAATGCAGGGAGCTGTGGCATTATGATTTGTGTGCACTTTTGTATCTGCATGTTAGGCTTCAGTAGAAAAATTTTTACGTTAAAGATTGTAAAATTATCCCTGCTGTTTTAATCAGTATGATTATTATGTTGGTAAAATGTGTAAGGAGAAAGTGTGTTCAAGTTCCAAAGGAACTGTCGTGTTGCTGTCTGGGTGGAGCTAGGTCAGAAATCACAATCACATATTTAGGAATTAGTCGCTCAGTGGTGCGCGACCCTTTGCGACCCCATGGACTGCAGCCCACCAGGCTCCTCTGTCCATGAGATTTTCCAGGCGAGGATACTGGAGTGGGTGGCCATTTCCTTCTCCAGGGGATCTTCCCAACCCAGGGATCGAACCCCGGGTCTCCTGCACTGCAGGCAGATGCTTTACTGACTGCGCTCCAAGGGAAGCCCTATTTAGGAGTTAGTGGTTACATAAATAAGTTCCTAAAGATCTAGCGTACTGGTGTGAGCCATTTGCTCCTTGGGAAGATTAGCCGCTCTCCCTTCACTCTTTATAATTCTCTTCTGTTGACTTCGTCTTTCAGGAAACTATTTTGAAGGGCAGTTGGGTGCAGAGGGAAAGTTGTCGTTTTAGAGTCAGAGAAGCCTGAGTTAGAACCCCAGGTACCTTTTTTCCAACTAGGGGGCTTGGAACAAGTTGGCTAAGCTTCTGAGTCTCCCTTTCCCTCCGCTGTCTGCATTGGTGGAGCTAATAATGTTGCACCTACTCAGAGGGAATGGATTTAAGGATTAAATGCTGCCTACTGCGACTTCACTTTCACTTTCATGCATTGGAGAAGGAAATGGCAACCCACTCCAGTGTTCTCGCCTGGAAAGTCCCAGGGACGGGGGAGCCTGGTGGGCTGCCGTCTATGGGGTCGCACAGAGTCGGACACGACTGAAGCGACTTAGCAGCAGCAGCAGTGATATCAAGCACATTGTAGGTGCTCCGAAAAGCTGTCCTGCTTTCCTCCCGTCTCTTGCTGGGCCACACTCATAGAAACAGGGAGCGTGCGTTTCGTCCTTGCCCTTGGGCCCTTGGTAAACTGGGGAGACCCCCCCAGTGTGCAGTGGTGTCTCGGGACAGGTCTCCACATGGGGACCTGTAGCATTGCTCTGGTCGCTGGGACTCCACAGAGGTGAGAGCCGCTCCTCTTCCCCGCTAGTCCCTGCTCACCCACCTCCCCAGCCCCCACGCACCTCCACTGTCCTTTCCTGGACCCCAGACTTGGAACAGGGAAGAAGCAAGTTTCCTGTGGGCACAGGAAATCACCCGGCCCCAAAGCTGTCATCTGTGAGTCTCTTTTTGACAACAGGCTCTGTGCCTCAGCTTGGCCCTGCCGGTGTCCTCGTGGCATCTTCTGTGTGACGGGCACTCACTGAATCTGTCACTTGATCTGTTTCTTGCCTTTGGGTCGATCTGTGATTTCAAGTCTTGAGCTGTGTATCTCTCGTTTTTTAAGTTCTCAGGTGTTTTCTATTTATATTTTTGCTTTTATTTTCTCATGAGTCCAGAGAGACTTCTGACAGGCACAGCATCATAAAACTTAGACTGCACACCTCACCGCCTGTCTAGAAGCCCTATTGTTGTTGTTTAGTCACTAAGTTGTGTCAGACTCCTGCGACCGCATGGACTGGAGCCCATCAGGCTCCTCTGCCCCTGCGATTTCCCAGGCAAGAAGTTCTATACTATAGCAGTAGTAGTATTTTGCAAACAGTTGTTGGTGTTGGTTTATTTTCAAATATTTGTGAGATTTATCCTAATTCAGCCGTTTCATTTTTCAGATGTGCAGTTTGAGTGAATTATAAATATGGTATGAGCATATAATACATATACATATGTAGTTAAATCTCATGTAGCTCTTATGTCAAAATAAGGGGCCTATTCCTGATTATAATATGCATTTTAGTATACAGTTTGTCGCTGCTTTCGTGTGACTTTGAAATTGGTGCTAGCAGTAGCGCCATGCATAGCATGCCTGCTGTGTGCCTGGCACAGCGTTAGGCCCTTTATGTATGGGTTGAGATCTGTTCTTCATGATAATCTCACACAGTCCAGTATCAGATCAGCTTAGAAGCCTGCCAGGGCCTCTGAACCCAGTATATTTGTTTAGATGAGGAAATATCAAGGCAGTAAATCTTTAATGTTATGTGATTTGGGGCCACATCATATATAAATAAGGATGATGTGAATCAGTTCTTTGTGGAGGGGAAGGCAGGCTCACCCACTGCTGTCAGCGGAGACAGGGTTTCCTTGTCCCCCGTGTTTATTGTCATTGGAGACGTTGGCCTCTCAGCCTGCCCCTGGGGAGCGCACGGCCGGGCTGTTCTCCAGCGCCCTGGGGTTTGGGTGTTCCCAGGCTGAGCCCTGCTGTCACTGCAGTGGGGTCTGCAGCCCCTCGCTGGAACCAGAGACACCCTGGTTGCAGTTTGGTCAGCTGGATGCTTTCTGTAAATCTGGAAGAGTTGATTAAAGCCCCTGTTGTGTCCTCTTCTTTGTTGTTGAGAGAGATACTGATGTACTTGTATTTGAAGGAGTTTATGCTCTGAAACCTCCTGCCACATGAGGCCAGGCGGTGGCAGTTTCACTTCTGCCATTCTGCGGCCCATATGATGGTGTTTATGCTGCGCCCTGTTGTCATGGGTGCGCTGGAAGACTTGCTAGTTCAGGTTAAGACTCTATCCCTCGTCTGTGGCCACCACTTTCTAACTGGCCTTCCGTGGACCGTCCTTTTCTGTCCCCTCCTCACTGTCCCCTGAAGGATTTTTTTTTTTGGAAGAGCCAGGAATGGCCACTTCATCTCTCTGCCGCACCTCTGGTAGCTCTCGCTGCCTTCAGTGTCCGGCCCTCTCCTTGAGCACCCCAGCTGTCCCCTGCAGGTTGCCTGCTGGTCCTCGGCTCTGTGTCCTCCTGTGGTCTGCCCGTCTGTCTGAGCTCTGCCTGGAACTCTCTCCCACCCACCCTCTGTCCATTTGCTCCATTCCACTTCCCTTCAAGACCAGTTGTCTTGGCTTCTCTCCTGTGAAGCTGCCATCGCTTCTTCCTGCAGACTCTAGCATTTACCTTGCTCAGCTCTTACTGGTTTCCTTCATAAGTTCTTCAAGGACAAGGACTTTCTCCTTTATTTCTTCTTGTTGTTACTCATGCTCAGCAGTCAACTTGTTGCCTAGTTATTTTAAAAGGATGGATGGTAGTTGAACTTGGTTAGTTGAAAACCACCATAGGAAAGTATTCCATAGTAGGTTGGTTTTATTGTTTAACTTAGGGTACATGGTTTTCTGCTCTTTGGTTAATTAATGAGAAAATGGGGGGTGCGGTGCTCCAGGGTTAGAAGGCAAGCGGGCAGGCGCCAACCTTTGGAGCCTTGTGCTTCTGACCCGGGAGCTGCCCGCGTCAGTGTCCTGCCCGGGGTGCGGTGGCCCTGCAGCGAGTGTGCGTTGCTCAGCACGGCGCTGCTTTGCTCTGCCAGCAAGGCTGTGGCCGAGGCCTTTGTCTAGTCTGTAGTGTCTAAGCAGTAGGGTTTTCTGGTTTGTTTTTTTTTCTCAGATTTCAAATGCAGAATTATGTTGTACTAGTAAATATGGCTTTCCAAAGTACACATGGACATAACCCACTGTTCCCCAGAGCTGCTGTTTCTTGAAAGACACCCCCTACTTGGTAACCATCTCCCGATACCCTTTCCAAGGCTTTGCCCTTCCCTGTGTCCCAGGGGCCACCTGTGACTGGGGTAGCCAGGAAAACAAGCCCTGAGGGGAGCCTCACCCCCTGACATTGTCTTTTTTTTCCTAGGGCATTTAAGTTAAAGGTCCGCCCTCACTTCCTGACCTCACTAGAGGATGCTGTTTTACTTATTTCTCACTACACTGTGATGCCTGCGGGAAGCAGCCTCTGTCTTCTTTGGTTTATACCTGAGGATAAGATGCGGTGTGCAGCTTAACATGTTTTTTCAAATATGATGAAATGGAATATGTTTTTAAAATTTTCTCCCTCTCCTACCTGGTCTCTCTGGATTTAAATCAGCGTTGGGAGCAGTTTTCATAGTTTAGTCTCTCTCATATTCTGTTAGGCTCCGCTTGCCTTTCCAGAGGTGCACATTCGTCCTTGTTCGTTTGTAAGCGCTTCCTAAGCTGCTGTTGGTGGTGACTGTAGTTTCTTTGGTGGCGGAAAACTAACAGATCAAGAATTACAAGACATCAAGTATTGGGGTGGCCAAAAAGTTTATTCCGGTTTTTCCACAGCGCCTTATGGGAAGAACTCGAATGAACTTTTGGGTCAGTCCGATATATAAAGGAAGGTTGTTGCTCTGGGTCTTGCATGTTTGCAGTAGACCAAGAGGTTGGCGTGGAAGGGAGAGCAAGGTGGGGAGGGGGCCGCCTGCCCCAACAGCGAGCAAGCCTGAGCTGTAAAGGGGTAGAGTCAGATGCTGAGTAGACAGAGGAAGGCAGGACAGCTGTGCAGGAGAGCAGAGAACCGCGAGCCCCGTCCTCGGGAGCACGAGGTGCGGCCGAGGAGTCACTGCAGACGAGCGAGGAGAGCTCAGATTGTTCCCGGAATGGGGTCAAAAATTGATGATCCATAATTGAAGAAAATTCACTGGACCCTTTGTCTACCCCTGGACTCTAGAGTTAATTTGCAGATGGATTGAGAACTTAAATGTGAGAGACTTAAACATATTAAAATTAGGCTTGTGACTTTGGGGTAGGACAGAATTTTCATAAATAAAAGTACAAACTGTAAAGAAAAAAAAATTCAGCCTTATGAAACTTAAGAACTTTCATTCATCAAAAGACACCATGAAGAAAGCAAGCAGATGAGCTGCAGAGTAGAAGATGCTTGTCATTTACATAATCACCAGAGGATTAATATGCAGAGCGGTTAGCTTTCCTGAACTTCCCAGCTCACTGCTGCTTCTCTGAGGCCTGATGTCCGCCATCACCAGTCATTAGCAGTATTTTGCGGCCCCCTGAGCCTTGGCTGAGGGTGATGAGCCCTGCAAATTGAGTGTTAAAGTGAGTCACTACAGAAAGGTTTCTGCGTTACTATCAGACAGTCGCCTGTAAAATCCTTTTCACCACATATCTTAGAGGTGATAGACAAATAAGAGGTGTCAAGCACCTCTTTTAGGGAAACCTGGTAGAAAGGTATGCCTTTCTAATACTTTGTTATTTCTCTACTCTAATACTCAATGATACTTCCCTAACACTATCTTTTAATACTCAAGTTCATGTATTTCTTGCATCAAAATGCAGTTGATGGCAACACAAACACTCATAACACCTCAAACTGTTACAGTCGCAGCTGCATATTTGGACTTAATTTCTTAATGTAGTGTAGCTGTTTAGATTTTATTTTTTAATCTAGTATATCTGTTTGCTATCTTTATCCATCTGATTCCTTAGAGAGCTCTTATTTAAGATTTTGAGGAAAAAAGATTAGAGCTCTAGAGGTTTCACGTGCAGTAGTGGTGTTTTTATCAGGTTGATTTCTGGTGCATGTGAAGTCATTCTTTTTTCCTCTGTGTCTTATTAGTTGGAACCAGACTGTAATAGGGGAAGAGACAAGAGTGTTTCTCAAAGCTTTTTCTTGTAGAAACAAACAGGAGTAAACAAATGTTAAAATTCTTGACTACTTATTAAAAGAATAAATAATCGGAAATACTTCTCCCTTGTCTTGGACCTGATCTTGTTCTGTGAAGGCGATCCACTGACACCGGTGACCTGGGGTCATTGTCAAGGTCGGTGTAATACCTGCTCTTACAGGACAGTGATCCTTGAAGTCGGGGCCATTCTTCTCTTATTTGTCTGTCATGGTTTCATTCTCCATTTCTCTCTCATTTTGGTAATAAAATAATCTGAAGGGGAATTAGTGATAATAGAAGTGGCGGCTGTCTAATAGTGGATAGAATAATACAGAAGGCTACCAGAGTGGAAAAGTTCTGTCGACATCAGTGCTTAAAGTAACACTTCAGGTGAGAACTATGGAAAGTGCTCTGTGCAGTTGCATTGCAGAGTATTCAGTGCCTGGGAGGGGCCAGGCACATGGACTGTGTGTGCATTTTGTGTGCTGCACACCGGATGGGCCCGTGTAGGTTTTGTGTGTGAATGCTGAGAGTAAGTCACACAAGAGCTTTAGATTCCTGTTAACCATGGACCTGTGCAGTCAGTAGTGAAGTCTGCCTTGTCCAGAATGTGGGTCCAAAGTGGAGTCCCTTTATCCTAAGTTCACTGTGGCAGAGTTATTGGAAAGGGTTTAGGGACTACTCAGGGTTTCCTTGATGGCCCAGAGGGTCAAGAATCCACCTGCAGGGCAGGAGGTCCCCTGGAGAAGGGAATGGTTACCCTGGAGAATCCCATGGATAGAGGAGCCTGGCGGGCTGCAGGCCATGGGGTCGCAAAGAGTCGGACACGACTGGGCGACCGACACACAGAGGCCCTCGGGGGAGCGTTGCTGCATGACCAGAGGACCAGGGGTCAGTGTCATCAAGGTGCCTGCACTCCAGTGCTCCTGACCTGGGAGACCAGCACCACGGTGCCTCTTGAGACAATCTTCCTCGATTTTGAGGCAAATGATGGCATACTTTTTCTAGTAAGATAAAGCTGAATTATTTGTGTTTCTAATTTAAAGAGGACTTAAAAATATAAATTGATAAATTTATGGGTACCGTGTTCTTAGCCCACTTCAGTAATGTCGTCTCCTTACTGCTTTTGTTAATGTCTGCTTTTTAACTCCTGAGTGAGGGGTGTTACACCGGCAGGGCTCTGCTCCCTGCTTGGCCACTAGTAACGGAAGCTTGGTTGCTGAGAGCAGTCTAGGGCTCTGTCTGGAAGCTGACCTTAACAGCTTTCTCAGGTAGCCGCCTTTGCATTCAGCATGCTGTGACCCGGGGCCATCCAAGTAGGTGTCTCCCACCTGCCTGAGAGGTGAGCCAAGCTGTTACAACCCAAGAGACCTGGCAAAGTTCCAGATTCATCTTTGTGTTTACCAGGGGGGATTCTTGTCCCCAAACAAGTGTTTCTACTGATCAGTATTGGTACCTGTGATTGAAGAAGCTGGTTAGCTTGTGGTCTGAGGACAAAATCTGCACCAGACAGTACCAAAGGAGAATTTTGATTACTAATGTTTTTCAAGGAGGCTGGTTTCTGCCCACCTGATGGAAGTCGCTGCATCTTTCCAAACAGGTTCTCTAATGGTCTTGCTTCACCATGGCTACAAATGCGGAGGGGCTGGTGCAGCACAGAGTGGGGACCCGGCAGGTGGCTGAGGTGAGTGACGGCGGCTGGCCCACCAGCTGGCACTCTTGCTCTTACAGCAGAGTACATCAGTGTGCGCCGCCCTTTGAAATGGTCCCGATGCAGCCAGCATGCAATCCGAATCCAGAGCAGGGTGCTGCCTTTGAAGACGAGTTAAAACCACAAGCACGATGACTCCTCAGGTTCCTTTGCATAAATAGGGTGGCCTAGCTGCATACAATAAGGTGACTTTAAAGATTCTACCTTGAACAAAAACGCAAAGAGTCTGATGCTTGTCAGGCTTGTGAACGTGTAATTCCCAGTCCCAGGCTCTTAGTCTCTTGCACATTTGATTCTCTTAATCCCGTGTGTGCTGGGGAGTGGGTTCTGTGCAGTCCAGTCACTGTTGACCTTCTTCCCTGTCCTGGGAGTTTTGCTAGGTGGCTCAGTGGTAATGAATCCGCTTGCCAGTGCAAGAGACTCCTGGGTTGGGAAGATCCCTGGGGAAGGAAATGACAACCCACTCCAGTATCCTTGCCTGGGAAATGCTGTGGACAGAGGAGCATGGTGAGGTACAGGCCATGGGGTCGCAAAGAGTCGGACACAACTTAGCAGCTGAACAACAAGAAATACGGAGGTGACTGAGCCATCAGTCTTAGCTTTAGTGTTCTCGGGGGCTGGTTAGGAAGTGTTTATAAAATGCGGAGACGTAGAGCTCCACGCGAGGAGGGGAGTCCTGGAGGCTGTCCTGCACTGCAAGTAATCGTTTGTTAGACCCCAGGAGGCAGGGTTGGAACCTGGCAGGTGCTGACAGGGCTTCTTAAGTCAGAAACCTGTGCAAAGACAGGGTGGAGACATGAAGTCCCTTGGTCTAGGCAGGCAGCCCGAGGTGTCCAGGAGGGAAGTAGGGCCAGATCGTCTCGCTGCGTGCCAGCCCTCCACAAGGGCTTCAGTCCTCAGCGACCTTCTGAGGTTGATTCGATCGCTGAAAGTGAAGGTGAAGAAACCAAGGCTCAAAGAAGCCATAGGCCAAGGGCACGCTGACCCTGGTGTGTTTCACTTCTTCCGAAGCCCCTGTGTAAACTGTGCTTCTTGCTGCAAATAAGAGCCATTAGAAGGATTCCGAGTTGTATTTTTGAGCCACTAATCATATTCCTAGAGTGGAGAAGCAGGTTTACCAAAGAATGGACATGTAAAGAAAGGATTTTTTAAAGTAAAAAATAAGTACACACATGCCAGCTTAAATCAGTAAAAATGGTGAGCAGATTTTTCAGATTTTCAATAAACCATTAATTTTAAGGCGACAGTATGATCATCCCTTTCACCCAGCAAATCATCAGTTCAGTTCAGTCACTCAGTTGTGTCCGACTCTTGGTGACCCCGTGGACTGCAGGCTTCCCTGTCCATCACCCACTCAGAGCTTGCTCAAACTCATGTCCATCAAGTCTGATGCCATCCAGCCATTTCATCCTCTGTCACCCCCTTCTCCTCCTGCCTTCAACCTTTCCCAGCATCAGGGTCTTTTCTAATGAGTTGGCTTTTACATCAGGTGGCCAAAGTATTGAAGCTTTAGCAAATAATGATTAAATCATGTGTTTAACTGTCAACATATCATGGTTAGTTTTAACTGAAGATGAAAGCAGACAGATTTCACAGATTTTTCAATGTTATATTTTTTAAAGAGCTACAGAGCTGTGAAAATATCAGGGTTAAGATGCTTGTGTTTATTTGTTGCTTTAGTTTGTGATAGGAACAGTTATCTTGAAAATCTTTGTTGGCTTTTCATATTTAGGGTTATTTTGCATTTAATACAGTTTCTAGTTGACACAGACTTGGAGACTAGTATACGGATCACTGCCTTAAGAAGTCACCATTACGTCTTATGGGTTTATTTAGTTATATATAGTACTGACCTATAGTAACTTAAAGGATAATATAAGCTTTGTGTATGTATTCAGAAAATTCACTAGCTGAAATTTTCTGTCAGATGCCTTATTTCCATGAGGAAATGGAGTTTCATGTATAATAGTACAACTATTGATTCCCATGGCAAAAAGTAATTTTGTGGAGACTTCCACAAGAATAGGCATTGTTAATTTGAAGAACAAAAGTAATCTTCCTATTTAAGTTATTCCCTATATTTCCATGATTATTTTGAAATTTTAAGCTTAATGACTTAAACTATTAACATACAGTATTTGTATAACACTAGGTCAGCCAAATGTGTAAAAGAAGCTGCAGGTCATCATTTTGTTGCTAAACAGTAATTGAGTGGGGATAAATTTTTTTAGTTCGGGGTTAATAGCAGTCAGCTTGGGATAGTTGTTCATTCATTCAGCAGACGATGAAGGGCCCCTTCCCTGCCTGTTTGCCAGAAGCCCACGCCGGTGAGTAACAGGCCTGGGGTTCTGCTCCCCAGAGCTCTGTTGTAGGGATGAGGCATGAGACAGGCTGCCCTGGAGGATGGGCTCTCCAGGGATCAGAGAGATGCGGGTTCAGATCCAGGCCCTGCCCCTTGCCGTCTGTGGCTGCGTGTGCCTGGGTCCTCATCTAGAAAACGGGAGGAGGAGAGTGCCTGTCATCTTGTGGGGTTGTTGCGAGAGGTCATTGAAATACAAAGGTGTAGGAAACTTTAGGAGGTCCCTCCCTAGTGGCTCAGAAGGTAAAGAAGCAGCCTAAAATGTGAGAGACCTGGGTTTGATCCCTGTGTTGAGAAGATCCCCTGGAGAAGGGAATGGCAACCCACTCAAGTATTCTTGCCTGGAGAATTTCAATTTCATGGACAGAAGAACCTGGCGGGCTATAGTCTGTGGGATTGCAAAGAATTGGACACAACTAAGCAGCTAACAGTTTCTTCTTTCTTTTCCTGCTTTTGCCATTTGAATGAGATATAGCAACATTGTCACTTGTGCAAATGACTTTTTCCCCAAGTTCTCAGAACAATCTTTTTTTGCTACAGACCAGAGAAATTACATTACCAGAATAAACTAGGAAAGATGGATCACACAAAACAACAGCTCGGTGTACTACAATGTATCCAGATTCTTTCAGTTATTCAGAGAGTGCAACACAGTGGTCAGGAGTATAGACTCTGGAAAAATTGCCTGGTTAAAATCCTGGCCCTGCCGGTCACAAACTGTGTGACCTACTTTTTTTGGAATTGTTTATGAAGAATTGCTGATTTTCTGTAAACGTCTGGTGGAATTCAGCACTGAAGCCGCGGGGGCTGGGGCTCTTTTTGCAGGTAGGGTTTTAGTTCCGCATTTAGTCTCGTCACTAGTTATAGTTCTGTTTGTATTGTCTTCTTTTCTTGAGTCAGTTTCAGGAGTTTGTGTCTTTTTGAGGAAAACGAGGTTGGTTAATAGGTATTGGAGAGGGTGTGGAGAGGTTGGAAACTTGTATCGTTGGTCATAATATCAAATAGTGCAGCCGCTTTGGAAAACAACTTGGCAGCCCTTCAGAAGGTGAGCATGACGTTGCCGCCTGGCCCAGCAGTGCCACGCCAAGCTGCAAACCCAAAAGAGATGGAGCAAAAACTGGCCCACCAGTGTTTACAGGAGTATTCAAAATAGGCAAAAGGTAGAAGTGGTTACATGTTCAACAACTGATAAATGAGTAACAAAATGTGGTATATCTAGACCATAGAATATTATTGAACCATAAAAAGGAATGAGTTACTGATAACATGCCGTAGCATGGATGCCCTTGACAGCATTATACTAAGTGAAAGAAACTAGCCACAGAAGATAGCATATCATTCCGTTCCTATGAAGTGTCCAGAACAGGGGACTCTGCAGAGATGGAAGGTAGATTACAGCGCTTGCCTCAGTCTGGATATTGGAATTGATACCTTTCTGAGGTGTTGAGATTTTCCTGAAATTTACTGTGGTAAAAGGTTGCACATATCTGTGTATATATGAAAAACCTTTGACTTGTACTCTTCAAATAGAGTGTATGGTAGGTGAATTATATCTCAATAAAAACTTGTTTTTAAAAAATAACCCATAACAGCAACTAGATGCCACTACCAAAATTAGGGGATATTTTCCAAAATTTAAAAAAAAAAAAAAAAAGAAAGGAAAAAAACCCAAACTAAAAGGACACAAAAACTAAAAGGATTTGTGACTTCTGCTTTTTAGTTAGAATTATATACTTTCCAAAACAGTAAAACTTGATGACATAGGCATTAATAATAGTGTGTACAGTTTCATTCCAGTTTTGTAAGGTATTTATGATTAACATGTACCTGTCACTATATAATATAGTGTGCCTGGTGTTATGCTTTAGCTCATCACCTCATTTAATACTTCGGTTAATACTATAAAGGAAACATTACTTTCCCCACTTTAAATAAGAGGAAACTAAGAGGTAGAGAGATCGCTTTGCCGTATCTGAGTAACTTCAGAGCCCAGACTTTCATATGGCACAGTAGGTTCAAGTTTTATTCTATGAAAAACATCTTTTTCTCAGTTTTATTGAGATACAGTTTACATATAGTACTGTGTAAGCTGTATATTAAAAAGCAGAAACATTACTTTGCCAACAAAGGTCCATAGTCAAAGCTATGGTTTTTCCAGTCGTCATGTACGGATGTGAGAGTTGAACTATAAAGAAAGCTGAGTGCTGAAGAATTGATGCTTTTGAACTATGGTGTTGGAGAAGACTCTTGAGAGTCCCTTGGACTGCAAGGAGATCAGTCCTGAATGTTCATTGGAAGAACTGATGCTGAAGCTGAAACTCCAGTACTTTGGCCACCTGATGGGAAGAACTGACTCACTAGAGAAGACCCTGATTCTGGGAAGGATCGAAGGTGGGAGGAGAAGGGGACGAGAGAGGATGAGATGGTTGGGTGGCATCACTGACTGAACGGACATGAGTTTGAGCAAGCTCCAGGAGATGGTGATGGACAGGGAAGCCGGGCATGCTGCAGTCCATGGGGTCGTCGAGTTGGACACGCCTGAGCGACGGAAGTGACCTGAAGCTGTAAGGTGTGCAGCATGATTTAACGCATACGTATCATGAAATGATTAGCAGAGGAAGTTTAGTGATCACCCATCGTCTTACATAGATACAGACTAAAGGAAAAGGAAAATAAATATTTTTTCCTACGATGAGAACTCTTAGGTTTTATTTACTCTTGTTAACAACTCTCATATATAACATGGAGCAGTGTTAATTATGTTAATTGTGTTCTGAGTTACATTCCTAGCATGCATTTGTCTTATAACCGGAAGTTTGTACCTTTTGACCGCCTTCCTCCAGTTCCCTCTTCCTCCACCTCTGATAACCACAAATCTGAATTCTGTGTGTGTGTATGTGTGGTTTGAGGTGTAGATGACCCACAACACCATGTTCCCAGTGCACCACATCCCGATTCAATAGTTCTATATATACATTGCAAATGACCCCCACAGGGGCTTCGTTTTCTAAAATGCCCTACATGCTGACAGTGTTTTTAGTTTTCTTGAATTTGGGCAATTTTCTTTATACCTTCATTTTCCAAATTTTAATTGTAACACTTTGTAAAGTCAGTAACTCTTATTTAAAGAAATTAAAACTATCCTTTCCTGGTCGCAGAGTGTCCGAGGCACGGCTAGATCCAGGCTTCTACTAAATGTGTGTGTTATAGAATTGACTATGACATTTCATAAAGAATACGGGTTAATTTTTTTAAAGGGGCTAGTTGATAATTGAGAGTTTGTAGCTGAAACAGTGGAAGGCTGGATCATATGTAACAGTAGCATTAGTTTTACTTGTCATATCTTTGAAATGGAAGACCCTGTCACCACTGAGAAAATACCCAAATTCTTATGACCCTAATTCCTTCTTTTATCATCAGGACTTGCATCACTGTTGCAGAAAATGTCACACTTCTAAGGGAATGTTTAAAAACCTAGGGCACTCCCTGTACTTGGAAAAAACTCATTATTGGCAAAACTACATCCTTAAGTGGAAGAAAGCAAACTCATTGCTGGAGTTTCAGGTTTTCAGTATCCTGAAAAGACACAACTCGTTACATTTTATTATTCTGCCTTCTTACAAACTGGCATTTAAGTTTTCATTTTCTTGTAGTATGTATACATCCATTTTCTTGTAGTATGTACACATTGATTTAAATGTTGGCCAGTATTATGTTTGGCTTGAGATAGAACAGGAAGCTTCTGAACCACCCCCACCCTTTCCTTAACCTCAAGTCTCTAAATTTGATTTCTTCTGGTATTTAACTCCTTATTCTAAAAGTATCTTTACCTTGCCTTTTTTTTTTTTTTTAATTTTTAAATCAGTGTTAGACATTGCCCTTTTTTAGGAGAGAGGTGGTTTTTTTTTTAATTGTAAAATATAAAATTTAAAATTAGAACCATTTTAAGGGTACCGTTCTATGACATTGACTACATTATTATATAACCATTACCACTACCTATCTTTAGAACTTTTCATCTCTCCAAACTGAAACTCTCTACCCCCTACCCTTTTTTAAACTCTGTATCCTTTAAACACTTAATAATTATTCTCTCCTCCCCTCTACCCTGGCAGTATTTTATTCTTTTTGATGCTGTTGTAAATGGAATTATATACTTAATTTTTTTTTTTTTTGAGCATCATTGTTAATTGTGTAGAAGTGCAGCTGATGTTTGTGTTGATTCTATATCCCGCAGCTTAGCTGAATTTGTTTATTTTACCAGATGTGTGTGAATGCGAGAGAGAGATCAAGGTTTCTCTGTGAAGATCATCCCCATCTGTGTGCTTACTCCCTCAGTCGTGTCCAGCTCTCTGCGATTTCATGGCCTGTAGCCTCTAAGCTCCTCCGTCCATGGGATTCTCCAGGCAAGAACCCTGGAGTGGGTTGCCATGCCCTCCAGGGGATCTTTCCGACCCCAGTCTCCTGCATTGCAGGCAGATTCTTTACTAGCTGAGCTACCAGGGAAGCTCCGAGTCATCTGTGAATAGAGAAAAATGTTACTTCTTTTCACTTTGGATGCTTTGTGCTTATTTTTCTTGCCTAATCATTCCGGCTGGAACTTGCAGCATGTGGTCTGAGAGGTGAAAGCAATTGTCCTTGGCTTTCTGGCCTTAGAGAAAGATTTTCATCACAAAATGTGATGTTAGCTGTTATATGACATATTGACTATGTTGAGATAGTTTCCTGCTGTTACTAGTTTGTTGGATGTTTTTGTTAAAAACAGGTGTTGAGTTTTGTCGGGAATGAGCCCCCTTGGGCTTCCCAGATGGTGCTAGTAGTAAAGAATCTGCCTGCAAATACAGGAGACGCATTGGAGGTGAGGGTTCAATCCTGGGGTTGGGAAGATCCCCTGGAGGAAGAAATTGCACCCCACTCCAGTATTCTTGCCTGGAAAATTCCATAGACAGTGGAGCCTGGCAGCTATAGTCCATGGGGCTGCAAAGAGCTGGACATGACAGAGCACACAAACCTCAGTTAGTCATGGTGTATAATCTTTTTAGCATGCTGCTGTTAGCACTTCGCTGGAATTTTGTTGAGGCTTTTACGTTGGTATTCATAAGGGAGATTGATCTATGGTATTCTTTTCTTCAGTCTTTGCCTAACTGGTACCAGGGCAGTGTTGGCTTCATAGAATGAGTTTGGGAGCGTTCCCTCCTCTTCAGTGTTTTGTAGGAGTTTGAGAGGAACGGTGTTAATTCTTCTTCAGATGTTTAGTAGAATTCAGTAGGACAGGGCCAAGGTTTTTTGAGGAGTGAGGAGGCTTGATTACTGATTCACTCTTACTAGTCAAGGTCTACTCAGATTTTCTGTTTCTTCATGATTCAGTCTTGGTATGTTACATGTTTCTAGGGATTTGTCCGTTTCATCTAGGTTATCCAGTGTGTTGGTATACAGTTGTGCACAGTGCTTGCTTATAATCCTCTTTATTTCTGCAAAATCAGTAATAAGGTTTTTACAACTTCGCTACCATATTGGAGATACTAGGAATTATGACATTATCACAGATACTTCCTAGTATCTCCAATAGAGTTGTAGAACTCTCTGAATACTATTTTTCATACAAATACATCAGAGGAGTTTTCAGTTTCCTTTATTTTCCTGTGAAAACATTCCTCCTCAAGTCCTCTGACCTTCTGCTCCAGTGCTTACTGATGGTTTTTTAAGCCAGCTGCACAGCTGTCATCCTTTCTCTCTCTCTTGTTTGGGATTCTTTCCTTGAGTTCATGTCTTTTTCCTTTTTTAAGAAATAAAGTAACATGCTCAAATAACTTCCTAAGAAACAGTGCATCAGAAGTGAATTGTTTTTAGGTCTTAGATATCTAGATATGTCTTTATTTACATTCACATGCTTGAGTAATAGTGTGATGGAGATAGAAATCTAAGTTGAAAATATTTTACTTCGGAATTATGCAGCATCATTTTATTGTCTTTCAGCTTTGGGAAGCCACTTATATTCTCGATCTTTGTGCGAGTCTCTCTCCTTTCCTTCTTGCCTTTTCTGTTCCCTCCCTCCATTGTTAAGATCCTTTCTTAATCCCCGTTGTTGTGAAATTTCACAGTCACACCTCTTAGTGTAGTTATTTTTTCATACATTGTGCTGGGCACTCAGAGGGTCCTTTCAATCTAGAAACTCGCGACCCCCTGTTGAAATTGTTTGACGCTAGTTCTCTGATCGTTTCTTTCCTCAGTACTTTGCCAGTCTCCTTCCAGAACTCCTCGTTAAGTGGATACTGGAGCTCTGGCACTAATCCTCTCATTTCCTCATCTTTTATCTCCTGTTTCCAGCTTCCTCCTGTTTCTCCTTTTGGAGAGATTTCCTGACTTAGCTCTGTCTTCAGCTCTCCCAGTTGCTTGAATGTACTAGTTAACCTTGCTGTTCCAACTATCAAATGGGCTTAATGATGGTGCTTACTCTGGAGGGTTACCGTTCAGAGTTAGTGTGTCTAGTGCATGACGTATAGTGATCATATCTTGCAGCAGTCAGTGCCCAGCTCCGATTGCTGCTACAATTTTGTTTTCTTCTTTGCTGTCTTATTTTTCATTTTAGGAAGTCTTTTCTGGTTTTCTTTTATAGCAATTTTTTCTTTGATTTTCCTTTCTTGACTGAAATTTTATTGGTTGTTTTTGAGGATCAGTACACAGATATTTCAGTTTGTTCACAATTTGTAATGTGTGTACCGAGCATCTGAAAAACCATGTAGTTGGGAGTTATATTAGTTCAGTTTAGTTCAGTCGCTCAGTCGTGTCCGACTCTTTGCGACCCCATGAATTGCAGCATGCCAGGCCTCCCTGTCCATCACCAACTCCTGGAGTTCACTCAGACTCACGTCCATCGAGTCAGTGATGCCATCCAGCCATCTCATCCTCTGTCATCCCCTTCTTCTCTTGCCCCCAATTCCTCCCATAATCAAAGTCTTTTCCAGTGAGTCAACTCTTCGCGTGAGTTGGCCAAAGTACTGGAGTTTCAGCTTTAGCATCATTCCTTCCAAAGAAACCCCAGGGTTGATCTCCTTCAGAATGGACTGGGTGGATCTCCTTGCAGTCCAAGGGACTCTCAAGACTCTTCTCCAACCCCACAGTTCAAAAGCATCAATTCTTTGGCGCTCACCCTTCTTCACAGTCCAACTCTCACATCCATACATGACCACAGGAAAAACCATAGCCTTGACTAGACGGAACTTTGTTGGCAAAGTAATGTCTCTGCTTTTGAATATACTATCTAGGTTGGTCATAACTTTTCTTCCAAGGAGTAAGCGTCTTTTAATTTCATGGCTGCAGTCACCATCTGCAGTGATTTTGGAGCCCCCAAAAATAAAGTCTGACACTGTTTTCACTGTTTCCCCATCTATTTCTCATGAAGTGATGGGACCAGATGCCATGATCTTCATTTTCTGAATGTTGAGCTCTAGGCCAACTTTTTCACTCTCCTCTTTTACTTTCATCAAGAAGCTTTTTAGTTCCTCTTCACTTTCTGCCGTGAGGGTGGTGTCATCTGCTTATGTGAGGTTATTGATATTTCTCCCGGCAATCTTGATTCCAGCTTGTGTTTCTTCCAGTCCAGCGTTTCTCATGATGTACTCTGCATAGAAGTTAAATAAGCAGGGTGACAATATACAGCCTTGACGTACTCCTTTTCCTGTCTGGAACCAGTCTGTTGTTCCATGTCCAGTTCTAACTGTTGCTTCCTGACCTGCATACAGATTTCTCAAGAGGCAGGTCAGGTGGTCTGGTATTCCCATCTCTTTCAGAATCTTCCACAGTTTATTGTGATCCACACAGTCAAAGGCTTTGGCATAGTCAATAAAGCAAAAATAGATGTTACTCTGGAACTCTCTTGCTTTTTCCATGATCCAGCGGATATTGGCAATTTGATCTCTGGTTCCTCTGCCTTTTCTAAAACCAGCTTGAACATCAGGAAGTTCACGGTTCACGTATTGCTGAAGCCTGGCTTGGAGAACTTTGAGCATTACTTTACTCGCGTGTGAGATGAGTGCAATTGTGCAGTAGTTTGAGCATTCTTTGGCATTGCCTTTCTTTGGGATTGGAATGAAAACTAATGTGATATTAAGAGGATATCAAATGCCAGTATCTTCAAATGTTGCTAAACTGTTAAATTGTAAGCCCCACTGGTTCACAATGTAGCATCATGTACCTGTTCAGGTTTTCAGTCTTTCACAGCCTGTTAGCAGTTACTGGGAAAATGGACTGCCATGGCCAAAGGAGCTGCAGAGAGCAGACAGCTCAGACAGGCAGAGCCAAGGTCAAGAAGTTGTTTTCTTGAGGAAACAATTTTACTGAAAACACAATGAGAACAGAAATAATTTTAAATGTTTAAGGCATATTAAGTGCACAAAACTGGCGCTCCCAAGTTGTCATTTGGTGTGCTTTATATAATAGGAAATGAAAAGGACCCCCCTCCGTGGCACACTGAGCTGCCACCCGAGACAGTCAAAGCGTCCTGCACTCAATATTCTGCTGTTTTCAGGTTGTATCGAAAAATAAGCAACAACAGATGATTCACCACTCAAAAAAAAAAAGAAAACATTTACCCTTGAAAGATTGTATATGATGGGATTCCCTCCTTAAAAATGTTTCTAGAACTGCTTTTTTTTTTTTAAACCCTGTGTTTACAAAATCGCTGGTAACTATTCCTCCGCCTTTCTCATGAAGTGAAACAGGGACCTCTACGACTTGGTGCGTGACGCCCCTCAGCGTTGGCCCCTTTCTCTCCCGCTTCATCAGAGGCTGGACTCTCCTCTCTCAGTTCTCCATTTTCTGCAGGTAAACCTTCTTTAGTTTCTTGCTTTTGGTGAGCCACTGTGGCCTGTTTTCCTTTGCTCCCATATTCTTTTTTATTTTTATTTTTTGTCTGAAGAGTTACCCTTTCCCATTTGGTCTTTGTTTCCACTTTTGCGGGAGCAGGTTTAGCTGAACAGGATGGAACTGCCTGGCGAGTTTTCCTTGTCTCGTGGATGAGGTAATCTGTCCTTTCTAGTGAGGGTGATGATTCCAGTTTCTTGCTCTTTAGTTTTCTTTTGCTGCTTCCATAGACGCTGTTTTATCCAAATTCCTTTTTGTCTCTTTTAGTTCCCTTATTCTATAAGGAATATTTTTCTCACATGGCTAATGATCCTTATTGTTGGCTCACATTTTTAAAGTGAAGCATTTAAAACTGAAAGCAAAGACAAACATGTTTTGTGCAAGAGGAAGTCTTGTCAGCTTCCAGTTTGATTTTACTTTGGGGTGATTAGATGGGCACCCACATACTTTGTTTGGAGAGTCCCCCAGGTGTCAGTATTCATAGGTTTCTTTTTCAAGTCCATTCGGGTTTTCTAAGCAAGAATTCTTCAGTTTGGCGGTGGGTTGGGTGGTGGTGGGGGGGGGGCCGCTTCATGCCTTGTCTGCAGTGTTCTCAAAGCTGGGGTACAAGGTGAGGGTTGGAGGCTCAGTACTTAGTGTCCCTCGTTGCACTGTGAGGACGGCGTCTCCCCCCTCACTGTGAAGATGATTCTGTGTCTGGTCTGGGGCGTGGTGGCTACACTCTTCCCCAGGGAAGTGACGAGATGATGGTCCTCGGTGAGTCACAAGGCTGCATGACAGGTGTTCAGCCAGCCCCTGATTCTCCGTGTGTCTCTCAGCCCAGCCTTCTGCAGGACTGTGAGATCTAGTACTGAGCCCTTCCAGGGCTCTGGGGTGGCAGCTAGCTGATTTCTCATTAGTATTCCCCTCCGTAGTCATTTGGAGTTCGGCTTTGTTCTTTATGCTGAGTCAGTTTCCTCTCCACCATCTGCTTTCCATCTTCCTAGAATTTGTTAGTATTTGTGATCGCTGTCATCTCCTTGACTACTATCTTTGCCCTTGTGGATTTGTACTTTTTTTTTAATCCCTCACTCATACTTAAATGTGATTTGTTGAAGAAATAGAGATAATAAATGCCTGTGTTTGCTATATTTAACTGGAAGTCAGGTAAAGTATTACTAGTAAATCAAATTATAGTTGTTTACTAATAGATTGAAGATACTTCATAAATATCCATTCATCCATATAACAAGTATTTAATGAGTGCTTACTGTGTGCTAGGCCTCATTCTGGTTTTTAAGATACTCTCCGCGCATGAAAACTCTATTCATTGGGAAATAACCAACATCTAAACAAACAAATCATATCACTCATATCACATGCAAGTAAAGTAATGCTGAAAATTCTCCAAGGCAGGCTTCAGCAACACGTGAACCGTGAACTTCCTGATGTTCAAGCTGGTTTTAGAAAAGGCAGAGGAACCAGAGATCAAATTGCCAACATCCGCTGGTTCATGGAAAAAGCAAGAGAGTTCCAGAAAAAGATCTATTTCTGCTTTATTGACTATGCCAAAGCCTTTGACTGTGTGGATCACAAGAAACTGTGGAAGATTCTGAAAGAGATGGGAATACCAGACTGTATGCAGGTGAGGAAGCAACAGTTAGAACTGGACATGGAACAACAGACTGGTTCCAGACAGGAAAAGGAGTACGTCAAGGCTGTATATTGTCACCCTGCTTATTTAACTTCTATGCAGAGTACATCATGAGAAACGCTGGACTGGAAGAAACACAAGCTGGAATCAAGATTGCCAGGAAAAATATCAATAACCTCACATAAGCAGATGACACCACCCTCATGGCAGAAAGTGAAGAGGAACTAAAAAGCCTCTTGATGAAAGTGAAAGTGGAGAGTGAAAAAGTTGGCCTAAAGCTCAACATTCAGAAAACGAAGATCACGGCATCCAGTCCCATCACTTCATGAGAAATAGATGGGGAAACAGTGGAAACAGTGTCAGACTTTATTTTGGGGGGCTCCAAAATCACTGCACATGGTGATTGCAGCCATGAAATTAAAAGACGCTTACTCCTTGGAAGAAAAGTTATGAGCAACCTAGACAGTATATTCAAAAGCAGAGACATTACTTTGCTGACTAAGGTCAGTCTAGTCAAGGCTATGGTTTTTCCTGTGGTCATGTATGGATGTGAGAGTTGGACTGTGAAGAAGGCTGAGCGCCGAAGAATCGATGCTTTTGAACTGTGGTGTTGGAGAAGACTCTTGAGACTCCCTTGGACTGCAAGGAGATCAGCCCTGGGATTTCTTCGGAAGGAATGATGCTAAAGCTGAAACTCCAGTACTTTGGCCACCTCATGAGAAGAGTTGACTCATTGGAAAAGACTCTGATGCTGGGAGGGATTGGGGGCAGGAGGAGAAGGGGATGACAGAGGATGAGATGGCTGGATGGCATCACTGACTCGATGGATGTGAGTCTGAGTGAACTCCGGGAGTTGGTGATGGACAAGGAGGCCTGGCATGCTGCAATTCATGGGGTCGCAAAGAGTCGGACACAACTGAGCGACTGAACTGAACTGAAACAAACAAAAATTGTCAAGAGAGCGGTAAGTGCTCTAAAGAGAAGTGAAGAGACAGGAAGTGATAAAGAGTAGTACTGTCTAAGCACCTTCAGGGAAGCCGTCTCTTAGAAGGTGACATTTTAAATGGAGACCTGAGTGACGTGAGAGAGGGATTCATTTGTGAGTGCCGGGGCGTGGCACCGGGCGTGGCCCAGGTACGGGAGAGGGAGCATGCTTGGCACAGTGCAGGAACCACAAAGAGGCCTGAGCGGCAGGAGCGCGTGGCGGGGGACAGAAGTGGCGGGAGATGAGATGAGTTCTGCGGGCCGTGCTGGAGAGTTTGTGTTTCCTTCTCTGTGTATTGGGGAGGCATTGGAGAGTGAGCAGGAGGTTGACCTGTCTTTGAAGGTTGTAGCAGGAGCATGCTGATCATGCAAACCGCCACTCAGACCCTGATCTGACAGACCAGTCTCTTCCTTGAGGGTAGGTACTTTGAAGAGCTTCCCGCTTTGAAACTGTTGCTATCCATAGTCCCTGCTGTGGATGTACCTGTGTGGCCACATCCATAACACATTACCCTTGTCTTGATTCAGCCAACCTGTGTTCTTGGTGGACTGATTGAGCTGATAAGATTCCTACTTTTAAGAATTGGAAAGCAAGTATTTTTGTTTTTACATGAAATAGGCATCTCTGAAAAACCCTGTGTTTTCCACACTAGAGGTAACAGAACTTATAGGGAAAAAAACATTCACAATGGCCCAGAGCACTAACAAAAATAATAATCCTAGTAAAAATGCTAATATAATTAAGACATTAAATTCTGAATAATCAACATTAGAGTAAGCATAGGATTTTGTCTTAAAAACAAGGTGAAAGTAACTTTATGGTAGAGGATACAAGGGAGGGTTCAGTTCAGTTCAGTTCAGTTGCTCAGTCGTGTCTGACTCTTTGCAACCCCATGAATTGCAGCACGCCAGGCCTCCCTGTCCATCACCAACTCCCGGAGTTTACCCAAACTCATGTCCAGTGAGTCAGTGATGCCATCCAGCCATCTCATCCTCTGTCATCCCCTTCTCCTCCTGCCCCCAATCCCTCCCAGCATCAGAGTCTTTTCCAGTGAGTCAACTCTTCGCATGAGGTGCCCAAAGTATTGGCATTTCAGCTTTAGCATCAGTCCTTCCAATGAACACCCAGGACTGATCTCCTTTAGGATGGACCAGTTGGATCTGCTTGCAGTCCAAGGGACTCTTAAGAGTCTTCTCCAACACCACACTTCAAAAGCATCAATTCTTTGGCGCTCAGCTTTCTTCACAGTCCAACTCTCATATCCATACATGAGTACTGGAAAAACCATAGCCTTGACTAGACGGACCTTTGTTGGCAAAGTAATGTCTCTGCTTTTGAATATGCTCTCTAGGTTGGTCATAACTTTCCTTCCAAGGAGTAGGCGTCTTTTAATTTCATGGCTGCCATCACCATCTGCAGTGATTTTGAAGCCCCCAGAAATAAAGTCTGACACTGTTTCCACTGTTTTCCCATCTATTTCCCATGAAGTGATGGGACCAGATGCCACGATCTTCGTTTTCTGAATGTTGAGCTTTAAGCCAACTTTTTCACTCTCCTCTTTCACTTTCATCAAGAGGCTTTTTAGTTCTTCACTTTCTACCATAAGGGTGGTGTCATCTGCACATCTGAGGTTATTGATATTTCTCCAGGCAATCTTGATTCCAGCTTGTGCTTCTTCCAGCCCAGCGTTTCTCATGATGTACTGTGCATATAAATAATAAGGGTGACAATATACAGCCTTGACGTACTCCTTTTCCTATTTGGAACCAGTCTGTTGTTCCATGTCCAGTTCGAACTGTTGCTTCCTGACCTGCATAAGGGAGGGTTAGAGATGGTGAATTATTGCACAAATGCATAAAGATTAGCCCATGTGATGGGGTTTTCCAAGGCAGAGAGCACATGGCCAGAATGAAACTATGAAAGAACTAGGTGTGAATAGGCCTCATGCACCAGGCTGAATTTCTGTTAGTTTTGATACCATTGTGCTTTGCATTCTGTGGTGTTTACACTGTGTTATAGAATAGAATGCGTTAAGGAATTGGCAGCAGTCACTTTTGAGTCAGTGTGATTTCAGCTCTTGTATCCCCACCATTTCTCTGTTTATAGTTTTGTAGAATCAAAATCGCATTATGGAAATAACCTTGCAACAGAACATACTTTGCTAACAGTGATACTGTTGAATCCTTACTGTGTACCAGATATTGTTAAACTCTGTATGTGTTATCATTTTGCTTAATCTTAATGTCTGTGAAATGGTCCTCTCAATTTTCATAGTTCAGGAAGTTAAGACCCAGTAAAGAGTTAAATACATGTTTACTGCAACATGACCAGTGTAAGGTTACATTAGACTCTGGAGTTAGAAGATCATACAGCATCAGGTCTTGAGTTGATGTTACATGCAAGCCCAGGTTGTTGGGGAACGTAGAAGCAGAGAAAGCTAGTCCTCCAAGAGAAGCTAGGGAGTGATCAGACTCTCAGAAAAATGCCAAGGAACGTGGGCAGGTAGCTTCAGAAAGATGGAGAGAGAAGCTGCCTCACAGCTCTCCACTGTGCAAATAGCACGGTCATGCATCCTGAGAGACTGGGCTCTGTGAGTGTCTTTCCAGCAGGTATTCACCCGAGCAGGTTAGAGTGTCATTTGTAACCAGTCACAGGTAGAAGCACCCAGAACCTCCCAGTACTACTGGACGTGTGTCTGGCATGTCACATTTCAGAGGTATATGCTACAGTTTTCTGTAAGTAGATTAATGTGACTCATTTCCCCCATGAAATTGAATAAGTTATCTGTTGGGGTTCAAGCCTATGGCTCTCAGATACACACACGGATTGGTTTTGGGTGGGGAAGGTGCTGTGGAGAGGGGGGGAACGCCAGGAACGGAGGAAGAGGGCTCCAGTTCCTTCATTTCCTCTCGGTACAGCTATATATTTATGTATTTATTCTGCTGCTGGTAGTCATTTGGACTGTTTAAAGCCAAAAGTGAAGTCGCTCAGTCGTGTCTGACTCTTTGCGACCCCATGGACTGTAGCCTATCATGCTCCTCTGTCCATGAGATTTTTCAGGCAGGAATACTGGAATGGCTTGCCATTTCCTTCTCCAGGGGATCTTCCCAACCCGGGGATCAAACCTGGGTCTCCCGCGTTAGGCAGACGCTTTACTGTCTGAGCCACCAGGGATTGTTTATCGCTCCCCTTTTGGGAGTGACAGGCTGGGGGTGACATTGGTGATGTGTCCCTAGTGCACGTGTGCGAGAGCTTCTTTAGGCTCACGGCTGATACTGTAGGTGTGTGTGGTCGTGCGGAGGCTCCTAGTCAGCTTCAGGAGGCCATACCGCATGGTCCAGTCCCAGCAGCACTGACTGGATGGGAATAACTGACACTCCACATCCTTGCTACTATGTGGTAGGATCTCACTGGTCAGGTAGGTAGGAAATTCTTGCCCAATATGACTTTATGCTTCTGCATTTATTAATGACATTAAACATGATCTTATATTTTTATGGATGCCTCATTTTTTGAAATTGTGTTCATAAATGTATTTGTGTTTTCACTTGTCTTTTCTCATTAATAGGAATTCTTCATAGATTCATGATGTCAATCTTTTTTGCTTAGATGTTTTGCGAGCATACTCTTAGTTCATGGCTTACCTTTTTATTCTCTTCATGATATTGTATATTCACCAGTGTTTTCCTTTGTAGTTTTCACTCCTTGTATCTTGTTTATGAAATTCATCCCTACCCCATGGTTCAATGCTTAAATTGTCTACTGACGATTTAGTTTTGCCTTTTAGAGTTCAGGCCTTTGGGCCTCCTGGAATTGACACTTAAGTGTCATATGAAGTTTTATAATAAGGATCAAGTTTCCTTCACCTTTGTTCTTGGCCTTTCAGATTGTTTTGAATTATCTGTGATCCTTTTGACCTTCAACATATATTTTAAAGTTAATTGTTAGGTTATACATATAAGAAACAAAAAGCCTGTTGGCTGTTCAAAATTGGAATTGCATTTACTTCATGAATGGATTTAGAGGGAAATTATATCTTTTTAAAAAATGAGTTTCTTTATTTTTGGCTATGCCAGATCTTTGTTGCTGTGCAGGCGTTTCTCCAGTTGTGGCGGGCGGCCTTCTCTTGTTGTGGAGCAGGGCCCTCAGTGCCTGCAGCTCCTGGCTCTACAGCGCAGGCTCAGTGGCTGTGGCACATGGGCTTAGCTGCTCTGTGGCACATGGGATTTCGTGGACTTTGGATTGAACCCGCATCTCCTGCATTGGCAAGTGAATTCTTTATGAGCCACCAGGGAATTCTGAAAAATTATATCTTGAGGGCACAGAGTCTTATAATTCATAAACATAGAAAAATTTTCCATTTATTTTGGTTTTTAATGTTTTCTGCTGAAATGCAGCATAATTTTCATGTGATTTGTTTCCCAATACTTAACATTCTTTGATGCTATTTGAAGAGTATACTAAAGTTTTGTTTTCCAACTCTGCTGATATATAGAAATGCAAGTGATCTTGTCTATAGATACGGTTTAAATCCAGCACTCTTATTTTTTATAGGGATTGCATTTTTTAAAATTTACTTTATATTGGAGTGTAGTTAATAATGTGTTAGTTTCAGGTGTACAGCAGAGTGATTCAGTTATGCCTATACATGTATCTCTTCTTTTTCTAATTCTTTTCCCGTTTAGGTTATTACAGAATATTGAGCCAAGTTCCCTGTGCTATATAGTAGATACTTGTTGACTATCTATCTATCTAAAATACAGTGGTATGTACCTGTCAATCCCAGGCTCCCAATTTATTCCCAGTCCCACCTTTTCCCTTGGGTAACCGTAAGTTTGCTTTCTAAGTCCGTGAGTCTGTCTGTTCTGTTTAAGCTCGTTTGCATCCCTGTTTCTTACATTTTGGCCGTTACATTATGGCTGTCTTTCTCTGACTTCACTCAGTATGATAATCTCTAGGTCCATCCATGTTGCTGCAAATGGCATTCAGTTCAGTTCAGTCACTCAGTCGTGTCTGACTCTTTGTGACCCCATGGACTGCAGCATTCCAGGCTTCCCTGTCCATCACCAACTCCTGGAGCTCAACATTGTGTCCATCGAGTCGGTGATGCCATCCAGCCATCTCAGCGTCTGTCGTTTCATCCTCCGGGGCTCAATCTTTCCCAGCATCAGAGTCTTTTCCAAGGAGTCAGTTCTTTGCATCAGATAGCCAGAGTATTGAAGTTTCAGCTTCGGCATCAGTCCTTCCGGTGAATATTCAGGACTGATCTCCTTCAGGATGGACTGATTGGATCTGCTTGTAGTCCAAGGGGCTCTCAAGAGTCTTCTCCAATACCGCAGTTCAAAAGCATCAGTTCTTTGGTGCTCAGCTTTCATTATAGCCCAACTCTCACGTCGATACATGACCACTGGAAAAACCATAGCTTTCACTAGACAGACTTTTGTTGGCAAAGTGACGTCTCTGCTGTCTATTTACTGTGCTGTCTAGGTTGGTCACAGTGTACCTCATTGTAGTTCTTTTTGAAAAAGTTTTAATTAAAAATATTTGTTTTTAATTGAAGGATAATTGCTTTACAGTATTATGTTGGCTTCTTCCAGATGGCCTTATTTCATCCTGTTCAATGGCTGAGCAATGCTCCATTGGATGCGTGTGCCACACCTTCTTTATCCACTCTGTTGATGGCATCTAGGTGCTCTCCACGGCTCGGCTGCTGTAAGCAGCACTGCAGTGAGCACTGGGGTGCATGGATCCTTTCAAACCATCGTTTTCTGCAGATACGTGTGCAGGAGTGGAGTTGCTGAATCATACGTTAGCTCTATTTTTTTTTTAAAGGAACTCCCATACACTTCTCCCCAGTGGTTATATCAGTTTACATTCTCACCAACAGTGTAGGAGGGTTCCCTGTTCTCCACACTCGCTCGAACATTTACTGTTTGTAGACTTTTAATCATGGCCATTTTGACTGATGTGAGGTGATACCTCATTGTAGTTCTTTTTGAAATTTTTTTAATTAAAAATACTTATTTTTAATTGAAGGATAATTACTTTAAATATTATGTTGGCTTCGGCCATGCATCAACAGACTCAGTCACCAGTATACATGTGTCCCCTCCCTCTTGGCCCTTGCTCCCACCTCCCACCCCCGACCGCATCCTACCCCTCTAGATGGTCACATAGCACCACTTTGAGCTCCCTGAGTCATACAGCAAGTTCCCACTGGCTGGCTGTGTTACACGCGGCAGTGTGCATGTCTCAACGCTGCTCTCCACTCGCCCCGCCCTCTCCTTCCCCTGGCCGCCCTCCCATGTCCACAAGTCTGTTTATCAGCGCCATCTTGCCAGATTCTGTATATGCATCAATGTACGATACTTGCTTTTCTCTTTCTGGCTTACTTCACTCTGTATAACAGGCTCCAGATTCACCCACCTCCCTAGAACTGGCTCAAACGCCTTTTTATGGCTTAGTAATATTCCACCCTATATATGTGGCACATGTTCTTGATCTGTTCACCCGTTGATGGGCACGTGGGTTGCCCCCATGTCCCAGCTGTAGTGAATAGTGCTGCTGTGAGCATAGGGCTGCACGTGTCTTTTCCAGGTATGGTTTTATCATGGCGCATGCCCAGTAGTGGGACCGTGGGGTCATATGCTGGGTTTACTCCTAGTGTTTTAAGCAGTCTCCATACTGTTCTTTATAGTGGCTATATCTATTTACAGTCCTACCAACAGTGCAAGAGGGTTCCCTTTTCTCCACACCCTCTCCCTTCTGACCTGTATGAGGTGATACCTCATTATAGTTTTCATTTCCGTTTCTCTAATAATTAATGGTATTGAACATCTTTTCATGTGCATCTTAGCCATTGGTATATCTTTGGAGAAATGTCTGTTTAGGTCTTCTGGCAGTTTTTTCATTGTGTGTGTGTTTTTTTTAATATTGAGCCTCATAAGCTGTTTGTAAATTTTGGAGATTAATCTCTTATGAGTCACATGGTTTGCAGATGTTTTTTCCTGTTCTGTGGGTTGTTTTTATTTATGGTTTCTTTGGCTGTGCAAAAGCTTTTAGGTTTAATAACGTCTCGTTTTAAAATTTTTTGTTTTTATTTTCATAATTCTGGGAGAATTCTATCTCTATTAATTCTAATGGTTTCACTATATATTCATTTAAAATTTTTTTTCCAGTCCTTATGTTTTTGTCTTGCCTTTCTGTGCTGGCTGGAATCTTCAGTACAGAGTGTAACAGAAGTGGTGGGAGCAGGCAGTGATGTCTTGTTCCTCGTCTTATAGGAATGCTTTCAACAAGGCCTTCTCTTCTGTTCCTAGTTAGAAGAAAACTTAGATTCAGCAGATGTTGGGTTTTTAATCACTTTTTAAAAAATATACTAAAGTGTGATATCTCTCTTTTAATCAGTTAGTGTGGTGAATTAGATTTATTTGTAAGCTTGTCTTGATTCTTGGTTTTTTCTTATTCAGTCGCTAAGTCGTGTCCAGTTCTTCGAGACTCTGTGGACTATAGCACGCCATGCTACATCCCACAGATTATGGGGCTAATCCCAATCTAATCATGATTCGCATATACATTTTAAATTGTTTGCTAATGTTTTGTTTAGGAATTTTCCATCTGTGTTCATGAGAAGACTGACTTTAAATTTTCTTAAGTTTTGTAATCAGGGTTATGCTAGCTTCATAAAATGAGTTGGAAGGAGAGCCCCTCCATTTCTACTTTCTGTAATAATTGATGTAAAATTTAAATTATTTGGTCCTTGAATGCTTATAGAACTCATCAGTAAAACTGCCAGGGCTTAGAAAGGTTTTAAACTACTGATTTAATTTCTTTAGTGGTTAAAAGGCTATTCAGTTTTTTTTTTTTTTTTTGCTAATTGACTTTCAGTTTTAATAAGTTATATTTTTCTAAGAATTTGACTTCAAGTTTTCACATTTATTGGCATATAGCTACTCAGAATAACTGGGTTTTATATTTTTAATGTGAAGCATCTCTAGTTATAGCTTATTTTCATTTCTAAGATTATATTATTTGTGTCATCTCCCCTTTTTTCTTGATTGATTTTACCAGAGAGTTGTTTTTACAACTTTACATGTGCTTACTTGTCCTTCATATTACATCTTTGATGAAGTACCTGTTCAAATCTTTTGACTTTTTCCTTTGCTGTTGTTGAGTTGTTTGCATTCTTACTCTTGAGTTTTTACAGTTCTTTGTATATTCTAGATACATGTTCTCTATTAGATAAGTGGTTTCCAAATATTTTCTCTCAATCTGTGGCTTTTCATTCTTTTAGCAGTGTCTCTTGAAGAGCAGAATCTTTTTTTTATTTTGATGAAGTCTAATTTATCTCTTTTGAATATTATAAGTCATGCTTTTGATGCTGTATCTAAAAGTCTTTACCTAATCCATGGTCACAAAGATTTTCTTCTGCATTTTCTCTAGAAATTTTATAGCTGCTAGGCTTTACATTTATGATTATCTTTTTGTTGTTGTTGTTATTTTAACTTAATCACAATATAATAAAATCTGATCTGTATGATAACCAATTTTGGGTTGTTGTTGTTGTTGTTTTTTCCTAAGCTTTGATGAAAACAAAAGCAATATCTGGGCCATTGTGTTTTTTCAAAAAATTCCAAGATAATTCTGATATGCATCTGGATTTTAAAAAGTGGTTACAGGTTTTCTATTAAATGATAGTTTCAGTGATAAAGAATTCTGTTATTTTCTGTTGACCAATCATAAATCAATTATTGTATTAAGCAACAGTCACAGCAGTGGAAGATGTTTCTCAGTTGTCACAGTCAGTAGCCAAACAAAAAATAAAAGGTCACTACAACTGCAAGCCTTGATTAACCTACCAAAATAAACGCATAGAATTTGGGGTGTTGAGTAGAGCGGTGATGAGGGAAAGTGCAGACGTGCACGTGTGTTTCATCTCCCCAGCCAGTCTTTGCGTTCTGGTTCCTGCATTTACTCCAGTTATGTTTAAAGTAATTAGTGATATGTATGTCCCTTTTACATTTTCTTGATAGTTTTGGGTTTATTTTGTGTAGGTCTTTCCCTTGCGTTTCCTGCTCAGAGAAGTTCCTTTAGTATTTGTTGTAAAGCTGGTTTGGTGGTGCTGAATTCTCTTTTAACTTTTGCTTCTCTGGAAAGCTTTTGATTTCTGCATCAAATCTGAGTGAGAAGCTTGCTGGGTAGAGTATTCTTAGTTGTAGGTTCTTCTCTTTCATCCCTGTATATATAGATATGCTGCTGCTGCTAAGGCGCTTCAGGTGTGTCCGACTCTGTGTGACCCCATAGACAGCAGCCCACCAGGCTCCCCCGTCCCTGGGATTCTCCAGGCAAGAACACTGGAGTGGGGTGCCATTTCCTTCTCCAGTGTATGAACGTGAAAAGTGAAAGTGAAGTCGCTCAGTCGTGTCCCACTCTTCGCGACCCCATGGACTGCAGCCCACCAGGCTCCTCCATGGATTTTCCAGGCAGGAGCACTGGAGTGGGTGCCGTTGCCTTCTCCGATATGTAGGTATAGATAGACTTTATATATTTTGCCATTCCCTTCTGGCTTGTAGGGTTCCTGTTGGGAAATCAGCTGATAACATTACGGGAGTTCCCTTGTATGTTGTTTGCTGTTGTTCCCGTGTTGCTTTAGTGTTTTATCTTTGTCTTTAATTTTTGTCAGTTTGATTCCTCTGTCTCAGTGTGTTCCTCCTTAGGGTTTTTCTGCCTGGGATTTTCTACTTCCTGGACTTGGTTGACTGTTGCTTTTCCCATGTTAGGAAAGTTTTCAGCTATTACCTCTTCAGCTGTTTTCTCGGGTCCTTTCTCTCCCTCTTCCTTCTGGGATCCCTATAATGTGAATGTTGGTGCCTTTCATGTTGTCCCAGAGCTCTCTTCGGCTGTCTTTTTCCCGCTTTCATTTTTTCTTCTGCGTTCTGGTCTGCTGCAGCCATCTCCACCGCTCTGTCCTCCAGGCCATATACCCACTTTTCTGCCTCTGTTATCCTACCGTCCATTTCTTCTAGCATTTTATGCATGTTTGTTCGTTAGTTCTTATAGGTCTTTGGTAGACAGTCTTCTCCATTGTTTTCCTGAGATCCTGGATCATCTTCACTATTATTATTCTGAATTCTTTTTCTGGAAGATTGCCTATCTCCACTTTATTTAGTTGTTTTTCTGGGGTTTTATCTTGCCCCTTCATCAGGGACATAACTTTTCACTTTTTCATCCTGATGAACTTTCTGTAATGTGATTTTTGCTCTAGCCCTTGTAGGATTGCAGTTCTTCTTGCTTCTTCTGTCTGCCCTCTGATGGAGGAGCCTGAGGGGGTTGTGTAAAGTTCCAGATGTGAGGGACTGGGAAAAACTGTGTCTTGCTCTGGTGGCAGAGCTGTGGGCAGCAAAGCTTTAATCCTGTGTCAGCTGACGGCTGGAGTCGTCCCCCTCCCTGTTGGTAGTTTCAGTTCAGTTCAGTCGCTCAGTCATGTTGACTCTCCGCGACCCCGCACACCGCAGCACGCCAGGCCTCCCTGTCCATCACCAACTCCCAGAGCTTGCTCACACATATCCATCCAGTTGGTGATGGCATCCAGCCATCTCATTCTCTGTCATCCCCTTCTCCTCCTGCCCTCAATCTTTCCCAGCATCAGAGTCTTTTCCAGTTAGTCAGTTCTTCGCGTCAAGTGGCCAGAGTATTGGAGTTTCAGCTTCAACATCAGTCCTTCCAGTGAATATTCAGGACTGATCTCCTTTAGGATGGACTAGTTGGATCTCCTTGTAGCCCAAGGGTCTCTTGGGCTACAGTTCAAAAGCATCAATTCTTCAGTGCTCACCTTTCTTTATAGTCCCAACTCTCACATCCATACATGACTACTGGAAAAACCATAGCCTTGACTAGACGAACCTTTGTCAGCAAAGTAATGTCTCTGCTTTTTAATATGCTGTCGAGGTTGGTCATGGTTTTCCTTCCAAGGAGCAAGCGTCTTAATATCATGGCTGCAATCACCATCTGCAGTGATTTTGGAGTCCAAGAAAATAAAGTCTGTCACTGTTTCCATTGTTTCCCCATCTGTTTGCCATGAAGTGATGGGACCGGATGCCATGATCTTAGTTTTTTGAATGTTGAGTTTTAAGCCAGCCGTTTCCAGGTCTCCTCTTTCCCTTTCATTAAGAGGCTCTTTAGTCCTTCTTCACTCTCTGCCGTAAGGGTGGGCGCCTGAAGCAGCCCAGCCCTGGGTCTGTGGGCTCTATGGTGCAGTTAGTGGCGACCTCCAAGAGGGCTTCACACCAAGGGGCCCCTTCCCCACCTGCTGCTGCCAGTGCCCCCTCCCCATGGCGAGCCCCTGCTGACCCATGCCTGCACAGGAGACCCTCCAACACTAGCAGGTAGGTCTGGTTCAGTCTCCTGCGGGGTCACTGCTCCTTTGCCCTGGGTCTTGTTTCCCCCAGTCCTGTGTAAGTCCTGTAATCAGATCCTACTAGCCTTCAAAGTCAGATTCCCTGGGGATTGCCAGTCCCTTTTTTGGAGCCCCAGGCTGGGAAGCCTGATGTGGGGCTCAGAACCTCTACAACAGTGGGAGGGCTTCCTTGGTGTTATCACTCTCCAGTCTGTGGGTCGGCCACCCGGCGGGTATGAGATTTGATCTTTAACATGCTCGCACCCCTCCTCCGTCTTTGCTGCGGCGGCGTCTTTGGATGTGGGTACCTATTTGGGTGGGTCCCAGTGCCCTCCTGTCAGGGGTTGTAAATGGAGTCACACTAGATAGATTTATTGTTCTGCAGATTGCTTTTTAAACTGTCAACAGTGATAATACATAATTCTTTTGCTATCATATTGTATTACATAGGTTACAGCTATATTTTTTTTAGCCCCTCTTCTTAGAAGCACATTTAAGTTGCTTCCACGGTTTCTCAAACATAAATAGTGCTGCAGCAGACATCTTTGTCTTTGATGCCTCCTGGACTCACTTGTGGGTATATTTCTCTAGGCTGGAAGTAGAATTGCTGAATTAAAAGCTATCTAAGTGGCAGACAGAACTTTAATTTGAAAAGATACATGCACCTCACTGTTCATAGTAGCACTGTTGACAATAGCCAAGACATGGAAATAAGCTCAGTGCCCGCTGAAGATGAATGGGTAAAGAAGATGTGGTACGTGTATACTGTGAAATATGAGCCATAAAATAGAATGAAATGTACCGTTTGTAGCAAGAAGGATGGACCTAGAGATGACCGTAGTAAGCGAAGTAAGTCAGAAAGAAACGCCAGGTGGCATTACTTATATGTGAATCTAAAAATATGACAGACCTGAGCTTATCTACAAAACAGGAATAGACTCACAGACATAGAGAGCAGACTTGTGGTTGCCAAGGGGGGAGGGGAGGAGAGGGAAGGGAAAGGAGTCTGGGACTAGCAGGTGCAAAGTGCTATATATCGGATATCGGGAGGGCAAGTAGCATGGCTCTGTGGTGTAGCACAGGGAAATGCACCAGTGTCCTGTGATAGAGCGTAGGGAAGGACACGGAGAAGAGCACGTGCGCACAGCCGAGCCACTGCTGGGCTGCAGAAACTAACACAGTGTAAAGCAACTCTACTTCAGCAAATTTTTTTTAAAAGCTATCTGGTTGGAATTTTATCTTCCAGGTTGTTTCTTTTCCTTTTTAAGTTTTTTTTCTTAAATCAATCATGCATTCTTACATGCAGAAAGTAGCTGGGTCGTTGATCAGCTCAGTTGCTAATTCAGTGAGCATTCATTGAGGACATACTGTGGGACTCTTCCTTCTTGGGGTTTTCATTTCTTTCCAACTCAGCCCCCCCTATTTATTGCAGTATTTTAAAATCAGCCTTTGATTACACCAGAATGGTGTTCAGAGGAAATACAACAATTCATATACAAATAACTTTTAAAAAAATTAATATAGTACAGTAACTATTCAACAGAAATAAAGGTAGTTTATCATGAAGGCAGTATTTTATCTAAGTGCTTAGGCGCAGCTGTCACAGAAGATAGAATGGAGAATTCAGATGGTTGTATGTGCTTAAATAACCTGTGACTTAAGAGTAGTAAGAAGATGAAGCGTTTTGGGATTTGGAATAAGATTAGTGTTAGAGTTGATCAGAAGATGAGGACGTGTGTTGTCATTGCAGAAGAGCTGCAAAGCGTCTTGTCAAAATAATCTCTGCTGTCTCAGAAGACAACGGTGATGATCCATACCAGAAAATGTCTCCTTTCTTAAAACCTCACTGCATTTGAGGTGTATACGTTTAGTATCTGAAACTTTAAAAGACTTTGGAGACCATATTTGTTCATTGGTCGCAGGACTGGAGGTTTAGAAACCTTTTTGTCTGCCCAGACATAAAATACAGAAAATCCTAAACATCTTACATGGGGAAAAATAGCATTTTACTGAGGATTGTAGTTTTAACACTGCACTTGATTTCCTCAGGAAACTTGTAATAGAAATGCTGTGTGTTTTTTTTTTTAATATACTACATTGAATTTATATTTATTGCATCATTTAATCCTCCCAATATCTGTGAGGAAAGTGATATTAACCTCAAATGAGTAGACAGAGTCTTGGAACAATTACAGGACTTACCCAAAGGCACCCGAACAGGAGCTGGCAGAGTGAGATGTTTCCAGGGTGCTGGCTGCCCACTGAGATGATTCCATTTAGATCATAGTTACAGAAACACAGAGCCTTGTTAAACTTCAGTAGCAGTTCTTTAATAGGTAAGGAGATTGACGAGTGTTTGTTTACAGCAGTTTGTAAACCTTTTCATTGGAGTATAGTTGGTATACAATGTTGTGTTAGTTTCTGCTTCACAGCAAAGTGGATCAGCTGTATATATACATACAGATTCCTCCCATATTGGTCATTGCGGAGTACTGAGTAGGACCTGTACCGCAGCTCCTTACTGTTGTCTGTTTCGTATCTATTTTATGTGTAAGTAATGTGTATGTGTCAGTCCCAGTCTCCGGATTTATCCCTCTCTCCACTTTCCCCTTAATAACCGTAAGTTTGTTTTCAATAACTGTAAGTCTGTTTCTGTTTTGTAGGTAAGTTCATTTGTATCATTTTCTTAAAAATTAGATCGTACATGTGAGTGATTCATTTGACTTGCTTCAGTTCATTCCAGTTTACTGCGGGCTTCCCTGCTGGCTCAGTGGTAAAGAATCTGAAAGTGCAGGAGATGCAGGTGTGATCCCTGGGTCAGGAAGCTTCCTTCCCACTCCAGCATTCTCGCCTGGGAAATCCCGTGAACAGAGGAACCTGGTGGTCTGCAATCCATGGGGTTGCAGAAGAGCTGGACAAGACGTAGCGGCTAAACAGCAGCCGCAGATGGCCCGTTTCGTGCGCGCCACACCTTGTGCATCCGTTCTTCTGCTGGTGGACGCTCACGTGGCCTGCATGTCCTGTCTGCTGTGGATATCACTGCAGTGAGCATGGACGTGCGTGCACCTTTTGAAACTCTGTTTTATTCTGGATATGTACCTAGGAGTGGGATTGTTGAGTCAGACGGTAACTATTTTTAGTTTTCTAGGGAACCTCCATATTGTTCTGCATAGGGGCCGGGCAAATTTGCCTTCTTGCCAACAGTGTAGGAGGGTTCCCTTTTCTCTACGTCCCCTCTGGCATCTATTCTTTGTAGGTTTTTTGATGGTGGCTGTTCTGACTGGTGTCAGGTGACACCTCATTGTAGTTTTGATTGACATTTCTCTAATAATTAGTGATGTTAAACATCTTTTCAGGAGCTTTTTGGCCACCTGTGTGTCTTGGAAGAAATGTCCATTTCTTCTGTCCATGTTTTTGATGGAGTTGTTTTTGATATTGAGCTGCTTGAGTTGTTTTCATCTGTTGGAGAATAATCCCTTGTTGGTCACTTTGTTTGCAAATATTTTCTCCCATTCTGTGGGTTGTCTTGTCTTTTTGTTTGTGGTTTCCTTTGCTATGCAGTAACTTTTAAGTTTAATTAGGTCCCATTTTGTTTTTATTTTCGTTGCTCTAGTAGGTGCATCCGAAAAGGTCCTGCTGTGACTCCTGTGTGAGAGTTTTCTACCTGTGTTTTCCTCTGAGAGTTTTACAGAATCTAGTCTTACATTTAGGCCTTTAATCCATATTGAGTTTATTTTTTTGTAAGGTGTTAGAGAATGTTCTAATTTTTTCTTCTCTATGTAGCAGCTGACCAGTTTTCTCAGCATCACTTATTGGCAAGATACTCTTTTCTCCATTGTTCATTTTTGCCTCCTCTGTCATAGAGTAGGTGACCGTGGATGCCAGAGAGTGGGTTTATCTCTGAACTTGTTTCCTGTACCACTGATCCATATTTCTGTTTTTGTGCCAGTACCATACTAGATTTAATTACTGTAGCTTTGTCATACAGTCTGAAGTCAGGAACCTTGATTCCTCCATCTCCGATTTTCTTTCTCAAGATTGCTTTAGCAACCTGGAGTCTTTTCTGTTTAATAACAAATTGTAAAATTTTTTGATCTTCTTCTGTGAAAAATGCTATTGGTGATTTGATAGGGATTGCTTTGAATCTGTAGATTACTTTGAGTAGTATAGCCATTTTGACAATATTGATTGCGTCCAATCCAAGAACATGGTCTACCTCTCCATGTTGGTGTCATCTTTGATTTCTTTCATAAGTCATCTTATAGTGCAGCATGTTTTTATATCTCATCTTACCAAAAAAGAAGGAAAAGTGTTCCTTGTTTTTTCTTGAATGGGTAGAAGTTTTTCTTTTAAAAATGAAGAAAAGAAGAACAAGGTTATTTCAGACTTTGGATGGAAAATAAGATTCATTGTATTAAATTCTGGCAATATTTGCTGGTTGTAGAAGGTAACTTTGTTTTGGAAACATTTTTTTGTCATTCTGTTGTTTTGGCCACGCTGCTTGCCTTATGTGATTTAGCTCCCCAAGCAGGGATTGAACCTGGACTGTTAGCAGTGAGAATGCCACTGGACTGCCAGGAAATTCCCTGGAAATACTTTGTTCCTTTTTTTTTTTTTTTTACTATAGAAGTGATTCAACATTCTGAAAGTTTTGAAAAAGAAGAAAACCATATTTCCTTCATTTTGACACATTACTTTATTATTTTGCTGACAAACGTCCATCTAGTCAAAGCTATGATTTTCCCAGTAGTCACGTATGGATGTGAGAGTTGGACCATAAAGAAAAGTCACTAACTTTTTATTGCTTTATCTGTCACCTCCCTATAAAGAAAAAGAATGACCGCTTCTACTTCTATCTCTGTCATTCTGTATCCTCAGTTTTATTTTCCTCCATAATGCTTAATACCATCTGACAAACATATACTTGTTTACCTGTCACATGAAATGTAAATTCCAGAAAAAGGCAGGAACTTTGTCCCATTTGCTGCTGTTCTCCACCCCCTAACACCCCCTGTCTAAAACCGGAACATAGTACGCACTCAGCGTTAAGATTTCTTTTTTAAATGAACAGACATGGAGTTTTTGATCTTTTTCGGGTGTCATCCAGTTGTAATCATCCTGTGCACACAACTTTGTATCTTTTGGTCAAATTTCACAGACTAACCGTCATCATTCTTTTTGCAGATTGCTACGTGGCCTGCATGACCATCATTTTTCATAGCTACATAATTATGTATCAAGGGAAAGTCGCTCAGTCGTGTCCAACTCTTTGCGGCCCCATGGACTGTAGCCTACCAGGCTCCCCTGTCCATGGGATTTTCCAGGCAATAGTACTGGAGTAGATTGCCATTTCCTTCTCCAGGGGATCTTCCTGATTCAGGGATCGAACCCAGGTCCCCCACGTTGTAGACAGACGCTTTACTGTCTGAGCCACCAGGGAAGTCTGTGTATCAAGGGAGCATAGCATAATTCACTAACCCATTTCCTAGTTTGGGACATTAATTGCTGACCTTTCTGTAATATAAATTAACACTGATAAAAAAAATATATCCATGCTATATCAGTCAGTGACTACAGCCGTGAAATTAAAAGACGCTTGCTCCTTGGAAGAAAAGCTATGACAGACCTTAACAGCGTATTAAAAAGCAGAGACATTACTTTGCCGACACAAGTCCGTGTAGTCAAAGCTATGGTTTTTCCAGTAGTCGTGTATGGACATGAGAGTTGGACCATAAAGAAAGGTGAGCACCGAAGAATTGATGCTTTTGAACTGTGGTGTTGGAGAAGACTCTTGAGAGTCCCTTGGACTGCAAGGAGATCCAACCAGTCAATCCTAAAGGAGATCAGTCCTGGGTGTTCATTGGAAGGACTGATGCTGAAGCTGAAATTCCCAGTACTTTGGTTATCTGATGCAAAGAACTGACTCCTTGGAAAAGACCCTGACGCTGGGCAAGATTGAAGCCGGGAGGAGAAGGGGACGACAGAGGAAGAGATGGGTTAGATGGCATCACTGACTGAATGGACATGAGTTTGAGCAAGCTCCAGGAGTTGGTGATGGACAGGGAGGCCTGGTGTGCTGCAGTCCATGGGGTGCAGTCAGACAGTACATACAGTCAAGAAAACTAATAGCAAATAGCATGAGAAACCAGCTGTTGGTGATTTATTTATTTATTTATTTTCTGGACATTTTTAGTTTTAACTTTTTAAACACCAAAAACATTTTTTGTATTGTGGTATAGCCAATTAACAATGTTGTGGTAGTTTCAGGTGGACAGTGAAGGGACTCCGCCATATGTATGCGTGTATTCATCTTCCCCACACTCCCCTCCCATTCAGGCTGTCACAGGACATGGAGCAGAGTTCCGTGTGCTATACAGTAGGTTTTTTTTTTTTTGGTTGTTCATTTTAAATATAGCAGTGTATACATGACCTTCCCAAAGTCCTTGACTATCCCTTCCCTCCGGCAACCATGAGTTCGTTTTCTAAGTCTGTGTGTCTCTTTCTGATTTTGCAGGTAAGTTCCTTTGTATCATCTCTTTTTAGATTTCACATACAAGGAATGTCATGCTATTTCTCCTTCTCTGTCAGACTGACTGCAGTGTGACACTCTCTAGGTCCATCCATGTTGCTGCACATGGCCTTGTTTCATTCTGTTTAATGGCTGAGTAGCGCTCCATTGGATGCGTGTGCCACACCGTGTTTATCCACTCCTCTGTTGATGGCATCTAGGTGCTCTCCACGGCTCGGCTGCTGTAAGCAGCACTGCAGTGAGCACTGGGGTGCATGGATCCTTTCAAACCATCGTTTTCTCCAGATACGTGTGCAGGAGTGGAGTCGCTGAATCATACGTTAAGTTTATCTTTAATTTAAACAGAAGTAAGATTCTCAAAAAGCACTGAGTTAAAATATATGTGAGGATAGATAGACAGCTTATTTGGGAGAGTTACCAGGAGGGCTGGAGAAGTAGCTCTGCAGCTAGGCATGGCACGCGGATCTCACAGAAGGCTTGGTCTGATGCTGTGACTGCACGCCACACCCCGCGGCCCGGCCTGCGCTCCCGCTGTTGCCGCGGTGCTGTCTGAGCCTGATGGACCCCTTGCCCTCCTCCGAGGGAACCCAGACCTGCAGTATCTGCTTTATCTGCAAGTATCTGCCTTATCGGAACCCCTGAGAGAGGAATTTCCTATATTCCCTAGAAAAATAATACAGGATTGCACACTGTTAGAGTTATTTCTGTATTTAGGATGGTTTGTGTAGGGTGGATTCCTGGAAGTAGAATTACCAGTCCACAGAACATGAACAAAAGTTTTGATGAGAAGATCAGACCTGTTGACCTCAACAGTTGGGCCTTGTAGCTTTTTGCTTCCTTGGATTGATCTTTTCCTTGATCGTGTCGCTTATTGGCTATACTTAGTGATCTGGGTTTTTTAGAGCTTTAGCTCTTGATATGGAAGGACTTTTAATTTAATCTCTCCTTTAAAAGAGAATCATCTTTCCTCTTGATTATTTTTTTCCCTGTTGGGTTGGGGTGCCTAGATTCATGCTAGAATCTGAAAAATGGATGGCATATTCTTTCAAATTAGATTGTTTTAAGTTAGTACACATACAAACTTGGGGTGTGGAAATTCATTATTCATGGCAATGTGAACTTAGTTTTTCAAAAGTTCCTTCTTTCAATCCCATGCTCCCACCCCACGTAAACGTAAACATCCATATGCTTCTTCCTGCCCTTCCCCTAGGCTTTCTTGTGTTTAGTTTGGTTTTGGTGATGGACCAGCATTCACTCTGCTTAAAACAGGAGGCAGGTGCTCTTAGCTCCCCACCCCAGGAGCTGCCTTTCTTCTGTGGCCTTGGGGAGAGTGGGGAGGCTTGGATTTGAAGCCATTCCACAGTCACTCACCTGTTCTGACTACACCCTCCTTCTTACCAGAATCGGAGGCTCTTCCTATGCCTGTTACATGCTGGGTGGGTGTAGGAAGATGTTTGTTAGCCGAGCCCAGTGCTTGTTATTCCTGTGGGTGTTTTCATATGTAATGCAGACGGTTATGTTGCTGCCTTTGCTTTCAGGGAAGGAGGAACTTGCAAAGACCCTGTCTCTTTACAAATAGTAACTTAATCTACTGCGATGTTGAAAATGCTTTGTGCAGACCTTGGTATTTCTGAGTTCTTCAAGTATTCCCTTTACCCCTTATAGTTTTAAAACTGTTGTGAGTTGGTTGCACCCCATGGTAACATTCTCCTGAGCCCCCTGTTCAGGAAAGGTGGTCTAGGGTGTGGATTGGGGGGGTGGCATGTAGCAAAGGCAGCAATCTAGGTGAAGGGAGAACTTTGAAAAGCAAAAGACATCTTCCCTAGAAACAATTAATCATATTATTAGACAGACTGCTTCAGCAGCTGGTGAAACAGCAGGAACATGTCAGTTTTGCTTCCTTGGTTACCGGGAGTGATCATGCACTTGACCTTCAGCAGAGCAGGGTCATAGAGAGGGCATCTTTAAACAGCTCTGTCTGGTTTTGGCAAATGGAATCTGCTCTGGCAGTTTGAAACACATGCCCATGAGTTCCCCCATCAACCCCTGGCTCTTCTGGTTGGACTGTCTGGCTGGGGAAGTTGCTGAGAAAAATGTAAATAAAGCTGCAGAGAGCCATTGGCACGGTAAGTGCAGTGTCCTGCAGAAGAACAAGATTGGTTTTGCAGCCTTTTTGTCTCTCTTTCTGGAGGGAGTCTTCTTGTGATACAGTATATCTGATAGGCACTTGTTTTTCGAGCAGTTGGTAAAATAGCCATGGATTTAGATGCCTACTGTGTATTTGAAGGAAGTTGGTTTAGTGTCTGTTTCTGCGCTTAGCACCTAGCAAGTTATTTCTTCATGGGAACTTGTATATGAACGTGCTGGGTAGATTCAAGTGGGGCAAGAGCTGTTTCTTGTTCTTCAGCAGGTTGATCTGCTTCTGAGCAGAGAGTGAACCCCGCTGCTCTTATACACCTCCTTGTTTTGTATGATCGGGGGCAATCTGCATTGATTTTGAATCTTTGTTTTTGTGCTAAATTTAGGGCTATAGTCTTATCTTTTTAAACATACTAACAACTTGAAAATTTTAAAATGGTTGATCAGTTCTGATGTAAATGAGGCTGATTTATAATACTGAGAGGCTTTAGTATAAAGAAGAGCTGGGTTTGCCACTCAGGAAATGTCGTTCTTGAGAAACATGGACGCTGGAAGCTTCTAGCCCTTTGTAGGAGGTGATGGCGAGCGCTTTGAGGACCCAGCAGGCTCCTCCGGCTTCTTCCCACTGGTGTAAGCTGCCGCACAAAGTGGTTAATTCTTTGCCCATTGGCCCTTCACCATACTTATTATTTCATGGTCCTTTGAAATAAAAATAAAAGCAGGATGTGGTACATTTCATTTCAGGCTGGAAGTGTCTCCTGCCTGAAACCCTTTACCCACTTAGGCAGTTGTTTCCTTGTTCATTATTTCCTAGGAATGTTAAGGAGAAGCGGAAGCCCCTGATTGAGATGGTCACATGTTGGGTCTACTTGATCTGTTTCCCCCCATAGGGTATGAACTTTGTTACTCTATTAATAACCCATGGGAATGTTGCAGCCAAAAATTGAAGTCAGGATACATTGTAGATTTAGAAATTTAGTTTTTTCTTAATTAGCTGACTGCTGTGGACATTCTCTTCAACCTAGATATTCATAGCAAGTGACTAATACAGAAATTTTTCCTAAGAATTTCCCCCCCAACCCCACAAAAAACTGCTCCCAAGGCAATGTCATGTTATGGTAAAATAGAGATGGTTCTCACTCGAGGGCAAAAATATATGTACTTACCCATCAGCCTCATATATTCACGCGTGTCGTATATATACTTTCCCATCAGCCTCGTATATTCACGTGTGTCGGTGGAACCAGTACACTTCCAGTTCAGTTCAGTCGCTCAGTCGTGTCTGACTCTTTGCGACCCCATGAATCGCAGCACGCCAGGCCTCCCTGTCCATCACCAACTCCTGGAGTTCACTCAGACTCACGTCCATCGAGTCAGTTAAGCCATCCAGCCATCTCATCCTCTGTCATCCCCTTCTCCTGCCCCCACTCCCTCCCAGCATCAGAGTCTTTTCCAGTGAGTCAGCTCTTCGCATGAGGTGGCCAAAGTACTGGAGTTTCAGCTTCGGCATCATTCCTTCCAAAGAACACCCAGGGCTGATCTCCTTTAGAATGGACTGGCTGGATTTTGGTTTATTTATATAAGAAACTGCCAGGGCAGACACTGCAGGTACCTGCAGAATGGTTAGTTAGCAGATAGATACAAGAGTGGAATAAAACCAAAAAAAAGCCTAGGCAGAGTCCCAGGATCAAGGACTGTAAAAATGACTTGTTATTTATTCCTGAAGTTAAAAACTGTTCCTCTCTAACCAATCATTGTGGGCCTAGTGTGTGCCTGGCCTGAGGAGTCAAAGGCTGTCCCTTTGGGCCTCTGAGCAGCTGCTGGGTGGGCCCTGGGCTGAGGGGCTTGGATGCATCTGCTCTGGGAGCCCGGAGCTGGACTTGGGCACCAGCCCCTGGGGCCAGGGAGGGAGCTGTCCAGAGAAGCAAGGCTTTCATGAACTCTTTAGGCAGGAAACAAGCACTCATTAGTTGGGTAAGCTTGGTTCACTTTAGAAAGGGTGTGAAACGGAACCACCTATTTACTCCGTAAGTGCGAGTCAGAGAACATGCTCTGGAAGAACTGTATCCGACGTGCTTTCACACCCTCCTTGCTCATGGTTTAGTTGAGTCCTTTGGACTGGCAGTTTTCTGGCAAAGTGCAAGTGCTCTGGCCAGCTGTAACACACCTGGGTGTTGCCAGGCATTTACAGTCACTGTGAACTACATGGGCTGGAGCAGATCCAAGAGGGGAGAAGTAGGCTAAGGGGGAGGGCCACGAAAAGGGAGGCTGGAAAGGAGATGCTTCCACTGGTCAGAAATGTACCTAATGTTTTTATGGCCTGTTACCAAATTGACTGTTTTTTTAAAAATTTATTATTTATTTGCTTTTGCCTGTGCTGGGTCTCTGTGGCTGTGCGTAAGCGCTCTCGCGATGGCGAGTGGGGGCTGCTCCCCAGTTGCGCTGCTGCTCTTTTTGGTGGCTTGTTGTGGCGCGTGGGCCTCAGTAGCTGTGGCGTGCAGGCTCAGCGGGCGCGGCTCCTGGGCTCCAGAGTTCGTGGGCTCAGTAGTGGCATGCGGGCTTAATTGCTCTGTGACATGAGGGATCTTCCTCTATTAGGGACCCCAACCGTGTCCCCTGCATTGGCGGGTGGACTTTCAACCACCAGGGAGTCATTGTGCAAAATGATTTTCAACAGAATGCTTGGAGGGAAAGGTAGATGGCCTGCTTTGATGTCTGATCATGGTATTAGGCCTTTAAATTCACGCAGCTGCAAGAGTTTCTGAGGGATCCCATCATGACATCACTGGGCCTTCAGGCTGAGTCATATCTAAAAACTGCCCCTGGTACCACTGGAGCACACCTTCTCTCTGAAGGTCTTAGGGGTAAGGGATCTGAAGTATTTTTCCCTTTCACCTGTCAGTTCTGAAGTTAGGCATCCTTCTCTGAATCCCAGGGATATTTAAGACTGTTCACCCAATCTTACTTTATTACTGAGCTACAGGGAGCCCATTACCAACATGACGCTTGCCCCCATCAGCAGATTTGTGGAGATCTTTGCGCTTCTCATGTAAAAGGAATTAGAAACTTTAGAAGCATATCCCTTAATGTGAAGGAACTGGAATCCAGGGAGTTTATACTACAGCTCAGGCAGGGTCAGAAAGCTGCAAGTAGTCTTGGTGCCCAGCCCACACTTCCTCCCCTGTCGCCATCCAGCCCCCCGCCCCCCCGCCAAATGCGGGAAAGGAGGGCCCTTTCTGGTCGCCATGCACCCCCACACACAGCTGCAGGGGGCAAGGTCAGCGCTTAGCAAGCTCCCGTGGGGCTTGCACGAGGGTCACTTTGGCTTACTGACTTAGAATGCTTCTCTGAGTCCCTGTGAAATACTTTTTGAATACTGTTATTCTTTTAAATAAAGTCTTTATTGTAGTATAACATACCTGTGTTCACAGTTCATAAATGTGTAACACAGTGAATGAATAGGAATTATGCTGCTGTGAATATTCATGTACACATTTTTACATGGGCATACATATTTTCTTTGCTCTGGTATATATATCTGGAAATGGAATTGCTGAATCATATGGCAACTCTGTGTTTAACCATTTGAAGAACTGACAGTTTTTTCAAAGTGTACCGTTTTATATTCCAAGTGGCAGTATATGAGAGTTCCAGTTTCTCCACGTCCTTGCCAGCACTTGCCTTCTTTTTTGTTACAACCATCCTGATGGATATGAAATGATATTTTAATGTGGTTGTGATTTGCATTTCCCTGATGATTGATGATGTTGAACAATTTTTATGGGCTTGTTGGCCATCTGTGTATCTTTGGAGAAATGTTTGTTCAGCTCTTTTGCCCATTTTTTCTTTCTTTAAAATGTATTTATGTTTTAATTGAAGGATAATTGCTTTACAGAATTGTTTTCTGTCAAATATTAACGTGAATCAGCCACAGGTATAGATAAATCCCCTCCCTCTTGAACCTCCCGGCCCTGCCCCGCCTCCCTCCCCATCCCACCCCTCTAGGTTGATACAGAGCCCCTGTTTGAGTTCCCTGAGACATACAGCAAATTCCCATTGGCTGTCTGTTTTACATATGGTAACGGAAGTTTCCATGTTTCCCTCTCCATACATCTCGCCCACTCTTCCCCTCTTGCCATGTCCATAAGTCTGTTCTGTATGTCTGTTTCTCCGTTGCCACCTTGCAAATAAATTTATTGGTACCATCTTTCTAGACTCCTTATGTATACATTAGTATACAATATTTATCTTTCTCTTTCTGACTTACTTCACTTTGTATAATAGGCTCTAGGTTCATCCATCTCATTAGAACTGACTCAAATGTGTTCCTTTTTATGGCCGAGTAATACTGCATCGTGTATCTGCACCACAACTTCTCTATCCATTCATCTGTTGATGGACATCTAGGTTGCTTCCATGTTCTAGCTGCTGTAAATAGTGCTGCAGTGAGCAATGGGATACATGTGTCTCTTTCAATTTTGTTTTCCTCAGGGTATATGCCTAGGAGTGGGATTGCTGGGTCATCTGATGGTTTCACTCCTGATTTTTTAAGGAATATCTATACCGTCTTTGATAGTGGCTGTATCAATTTACATTCCCACCAACAGCACAAGAGGGTTCCCTTTTCTCCACACCCTCTTCAGCATTTACTGTTTGTAGACTTTTGACGATGGCCGTTCTGACCAGTGTGAGGTGATATCTCATTCTAGTTTTGATTTGCCTTTCTCTCATAATGAGTGATGTTGAACATCTTTTCATGTGTTTGTTAGCCATGTGTATGTCATCTTTGGAGAAATGTCTGTTTCGTAGATCTTTTTCCCACTCTTTGATTGGGTTGTTTGTTTTTCTGGTATTGAGTTCTATGAGCAGCTTGTGTATTTTGGAAATTAGTCCTTTGTCAGTTGTTTCATTTTGCTATTATTTTCTCCCATTCTGAGGGTTGATTTTCACCTTGTTTGTAGTTTCCTTTGCTGTTCATTTGCCCATTTTTAAATTGTTTTTTTGGTATCATAGGGTTAACCATATATTCTGAATACAAGTTCCTTATCAGGTAAGATTTACAAATATTTTCTCTCATTCTGTGGTTTACTTTTTACTTTATAGTGTCCTTTGAAGCACAAAAGTTTTAAACTTTGAGAAAGTTCATTTTATCTTTTGTCTCTCTTGCTTTAACTATAATAGCTAAGAAATCACTGCCTGTAATCAAGGTCATGAGTATCTACACCTTTGTTTTCTAATTTGTATGTATAATGTGAGGTAGAGTTTAATATTTTTTTATAAAAAGAAAAGAAATTTCTGTTCAAGGAAAGTCTCAGTAGTACAATTAATCATGTGTAACAAAGATATTTATACACTGTTTATAACTCAGGCTTTAGAAGAACATTTTCAGGAAGTTTGTGATATTACTAATAGCAACTATGTACTAAATAAATAGCATTAATACTTACATATTATTTATTAACCCTCTCATCAGTCCCATAAAGTAGTAACAATATGTCCGTGTTGAATTTAAGGAAACTGAAGTTTAGAGGGTTAAGGGACTTTGTCAAGGTGACGGTACGTGTTTCAGAGCCTAGGTCTATCTAATTCCTAGTGTATGGGTACTCAAATAGTGCTGATTGCTTTACAACTTCTGAAGAGTAAAGTGAGTCAGAAAGGCAGCATATTATTCTATCGGTTAAGAATTCAAAGTATCTGAAATGGGTAGAATTAGCTTACAGAGTAGTAGTAGACTCAGCCAGAATTCTAAATGTTCATTATTAGAGACGGATTTAATTCCTGTGCACTGACAAAGTGACTGGCCAGCCTTTTCTTAATCAGAAATAAACAGAGCTAACAGATGGTGTAGGTCAATGCTGGGAGATACATTCTGTAAGGTTTAAGCCTCATCACACTCTCTCTAAAATAGTTTCTGCCTATTCTGCCTCTTAACCAAGAGAAAACTAATTGATATGAAGCATTTTGTGAACTAAAAATCACTATGAGAATACTGCATTCTGGGTTTTTTGGTGTTTTTTTTTTTTTTTTTTTTGGTCTTTTTGAAATAATGTATTCTGGGCTGTGCTGGGTCTTGGTTGCTCAAGGCAAGCTTTCTCCAGCTGTAGCAAGCGGGGCTGCTCTTGGCAGCTGTGCACGGGCTTCTCCTGGCTTCTCGCTTTGCCAGGCACAGGCTGTAGGCACCCAGGCTCCGTGAGCGGCTCAGGAGCCCAGAGCACGCGGGCCTCAGGAGTTGGCACGTGTGGGCTCAGTTCTTGTGGCTCCCAGGCTCCAAAGCAGGGGCGCAGCAGGTGTGACACACAGGCCTCGTTTCTCCACAGCATGTGGGGTCTTCCCGGAGCAGGGATTGAGCCTGTGTCCCTCGCAGTGGCAGGAGGAGTCCGCCACTGCACCGCCAGGGAAGTCCCATTCTGTTGTCTTTCTATGGCGAATTTTTTGTTGGTAAAATCAACGCTTATGAAAGAAAAAGTTTTTCCTAATCACCCCAATAATTCATCATGCTTTGCTTTATAAAATTGAGATATAATTCACTTCCCATAAATTTCACCCCTTTAAAATGTACAGTTTAGTAAGTTTCACAGGGTTGTACAGCCATTACCACTATCTAATTCTAAAACATTTTCATCGTTTTAAAAAGAAATTCCATTGAATTCCCTGGCTGTCCTGTGGTTAGGTCTCCACACTTTCACTGCCAAGGGCCTGGTTCAGTCCCTCATTGGGGATCTAAGATGCACCAAGCCGCTGGGTTTAGCCAAAAGAAAAAAAGAAACTCCCTATCTATCAGACGTCCTCGCCCCTTCTCCCATCCTTTCAGCGCCTGCCAACCACCGATGTACCTCCTGCCCCTCAGTGCTGCCTGCTCTGGACTGTTGTGACGCGCTGCACATGTTCATCTGGCGTGGCATGTGCCAGTCTGAAGTCCCTTTGATTGCCGAAGAACACTCGATAGATGGCATGCCTACACCGTGCTTTCTTTATTCATTCATCAGGTAGCAGATACTCAATTGTTTTTACTTCTGAGCTATTATGAATGATGCTAATATGAACATTTCTGTGCAGGATAGTTGTAGACATACGTTTACCTTTCTCTGGAGTGTATACCTAGGAGTGCAGTTGTTGGTTCACATGGCAACCTTTGAGAATTGGCCAGACTGTTTCCAAAGAAGCTGTGCCACTCTGTATTCCCTCTGGCAGTGTGCTAGAGTTTCAGGTTTTCTGCATCCTTGTCAGCACTTGTCATTGTCCATCTTTTGGATTGTAGCCATCCGAATGGGTGTGAAGTGATATGTTGTTGTGGGTTTAAATTTGATTTCCTTAGTAACTAATGATGTTGAGCCTTTCATATGCTACTGGTCATCTGTATGTCTTCTTGGGAGACATTTCCACTCATCTCCTTTGCCTCTTTTTTTAAGAAGTATTGAGCTGTAATACATAGTTCTTGATAGTCTGTGTGTACATGTCCCTGTATCAGGCACACCATCTGCAAAATTTTCCTCCTGTTTTACAGACTGTCTTCCCACTGTCTGAATCTCATCCCTTGACGCACAGAGCTGTTTAATTTTGGCGGCGGCCGCTCCACTGCTTGTGGTGTTGATTAGGCTTTGGTGTCATGTCGAGGAAACCGTCACCTAATCCAAGTTCACAGAGAGTTACACCTCTATCTTCTTCTAAGAATTTATTATTTTAGCTCTTACATTTAATACTTTGATCCATTTTGAGTTAATGTTTCCTATTTTTAAGTTGTGAAATATATAATAAGATTTACGACTTTACACATACAGGTCAATAGTATTAAATACACTCATAATGTTGTGCAGCGTCCACCACCATCCATCTCCATAACTTCTCTTCATCTTGTAGAACAGACTTTTTACCCATTAAACACTAATGCCTATTGCCATCTCCTCCTTGTACCCAGGAACCACCACTCTACTCTCTACTCTCTAAGAATTTGACTACTTTCAGGGTTTCACTGAGTGTGTGTGCTGACTCACTTCAGTGGTGTCTGACTCTGTGATCCTATGGACGCAGCCCACCAGGCTGCTCTGTCCATGGGATTCTCCAGGCAGGAATACTGGAGTGGGTCACCATACTCTTCACCAGAGGATCTTCCCTGTCCAGGGGTAGAACCCAGGTCTCTCCAGTCGCCCACGCCGGTGTGGATTACCACTAGCACCACCAGGGAAGCCCAGGGGGCACCACTCTTTCTTTCTGTCTCTAAGAATTTGACTACTCTCAATATTTCACATGAGTGAAGTCACACAGTAGTTGGTTGTCTGTCTGTGAGTGGCTTATCTCACTTAACATGATGTCCTCTAAGTTCATCTGTGTTGCAGCATGTGCCAGAATCTCCTTACTTTAAAACGCTGAATAATATTCCATTGTATGAATATGGCACATTTTCTTACCTGTTATCTGTACACAGACACTTCGGTTGCTTCCACCTCTTGACTTTTATGAATACTGCCACTGTAAATGTGTGTACAAATACCTCTTTGAGGCACTGCTTTCAATTCTTTGTTTTGATAGTAGCCATTATAGTGAGTATGAGATAGCATCTTGTAGGTTTGATATGTTGCTAAGTTTTAGAAGTTCTTGATAGAATCAGAGGTTTATACCTTGTCAGATACATGATTTGCAAATGTTTTTTCTCATTCTGTAGTTTGCGTTTCCACTCTGTTGATACTGTCTTTCAGTGCACAAATATTAAAAATTTTTATGAAGTCTGCATTGTGTGATTTCTTTTTTTTCCCCCTTCAGTTCCCTGTGCCTTTTGTCTCGCATCATTAAATCGTTGCCAAATCTAGTGGTGTGGTGACTTTTCTCCTAGGTTTTCTTCTGAGAGTTTTGTAGTTTCAGGTCTGACGTTTAGGTCTTTGAATTAATTTATGTCTCTGATTGAATTGATTCTTGTGTATGGTGTGAGGTAAGAGCCCAGCTTCGTTCTTTTGCATATGGATATTGTTTTTCTAGCACTTTTGTTGAAAAGAATGTTTTTTCCCCCATTGAATGGTCTCAGCTCCCTTCTCAAAAATTGTTTAACCATATATGCAACAGTTTACTTCTGGAATGTCTTTTCCTTTGGTCTGTATGTTTGTCTTTATGCTAATACCACAATTTTGTGACTAAAGCTTTGTAGCAGGTTTTGAAATCATGAAGTGCAAGTCCCCAAACTTTGTTCTTTATCAAGATAGTTTTGTCTGTTTGGGATCCCTTGAAATTCCATATGAAGCTCAGGATGGGTTTTTCCATTTCTGCAAAAAAAAAAAAAAATCATTGGAACTTTGATAGGAATTGTATTGAATCTGTAAATCACTTTGGGAAATATTGACATACTAGCAGTGTTAAGTCTTTCAACCCATGAACATGGAAAATGTTTCCATTTATTCCTTTCAGCAGTGTTTTACAGTTTTTAATGTACAAATCTCTTACCTTTTAGGGGCTTCCCTCAAAGCTCAGCCAGTAAAGAGTCTGCCTGCAGTGCAAGAGACCCAGGTTCAGTTGCTGGGTGGGGCAGATCCCCTGGAGAAGGAAACGGCAACCCATTCCAGGATTCTTACCTGGACAATCCCATGGACAGACGAGCCTGGCAGGGGTTGCAAGAGTCGGACACGACTGAGCGACTAAGCACACACTTACCTTTTACTTCTTCTTTTCTAACTTGGATGCCGTTTCTTTCTTTTGCCTGCTTCATTGCTCTTGCTGGAACTTCCAGTACAGTGTTGAGTAGAGAAGGTGAAAGCAGGCATCCTTGTTATAGAGGAAAAGTTCTCAGCCTTTGACCATTGAGTATGATGTTGACTCTGGGTTGTTCGTATACAGCTTTTATTAAGTTCAGATAATTTGTTTCCATTCCTAGTTCATTGAGTGTTTTTATCATGAAAGGATGATAAATTTTGTCAAGTGCTTTGACTCCTTCTATTGAGATGATATTGTGGGATTTTCCTTCATTGTGCTAATGCCGTGTATTATGATGATAGGTTTTTGTATGTTGACCCAGTATCTTGGCCCGGCTTATGTCAGGGCAGTGCTGGCCTCAATAGAACGAGTTAAGTGTTCCTCACTCTTCAGTGTTGTGGCTGAGTCTGAGAATGCTGCTCTAAGTATTTGGTAGAAATGACCGGTGAAGCTGTTGGGTCCAGGGTTTTCTTTATGAGATTTTTCTAATTGATTCATTTCTCCTTTGTAGTTAATGGTCTCTTCATGTTTTCCGTTTCTTCATGCCTTAGTTGTGGCTGCTGAGTTGCTTCAGTCGTGTCCGACTCTTAGCGACCCCATGGACTGCAGCCCACCAGGCTCCTCCGTCCATGGGATTTTCCAGGCAAGAGTTCTGGAGTGGGGTGCCATCACCTTCTCCCTTTAGTCATGGCAGGTTTGTTAATTTCATCTAGGTTATCCAATTTGTTGGCATACAACTGATCATAGTATTCTTTTATAAACTTTTATATTTCTATAGAATTGATAATAATCTCACTTTTCTTTCTGATTTCAGTAATTTGAGTAATTTCTTTCCCCTTAGTCCATCTAGCTAGGTTCAGTTGAGTTCAGTCCTGTGTGACTCTTTGCAACCCCGTGGACTGAAGCACGCCAGGCTTCCCTGTCCTCACCAATTCTCAGAGCTTGCTCAAACTCACATCCATCGAGTTGGTTATGCCATCCAACCGTCTTATCTTCTGTCATTCCCTTCTACTCCCGCCTTCAATCTTTCCCAGCATCGGGGTCTTTTCCAATGAGTCAGTTCTTCGCATCCGGTGGCCTAAGTATTGGAGAGGCGGGGATCTCCTTGCAGTCCAAGGGACTCTGAAGAGTCCTCTAACACCACAGTTCAAAAGCATCAATTTTTCGGTGCTCAGCTTTCTTTATGGTCCAACTCTTGCATTCACACATGACTACTGGAAAAACCGTAGCTTTGACTAGATGGACCTTTGTCAGCAAAGTAATGTCTCTACTTTTTAATGCACTGTCTAGGTTGGTCATAGCTTTTCTTCCAAGGAGCAAGCGTCTTTTAATTTCATGGCTGCAGTCACCATCAGCAGTGATTTTGAAGCCCAGGAAAATAAAGTCTGTCACTGTTTCCATTGTTCTCCATCTATTTGCCATGAAGTGATGGGACCAGATGCCACGATCTTCATTTTTTGAATGTTGAGTTTTAAGCCAACTTTTTCACTCTCCTCTTTGACTTTCATCAAGAGGCTCTTGAGTTCTTCGCTTTTTGCTGTAAGGGTGTTGTCATCTGCGTATCTGAGGTGATTGATATTTCTCTCGGCATCTTGCTTCCAGCTTGTGCTTCATCCAGCCCTGCATTTGCATGATGTGCTCTGCATGTAAATTAGATAAGCAGGGTGACAGTATACAGCCTTGGCGTACTGCTTTCCTGAGGTGGAACCAGTCTGTTGTTCCATGTCAACTGTTGCTCCTTGACTTGCATACAGATTTCTCAGGAGGCAGGTAAGCTGGTCTGGTATTCCTGTCTCTTGAAGAATTTTCCACAGTTTGCTGTAATCCACACAGTCAAAGGCTTTGGCATAATCAATAAAGCAGAAGTAGATGTTTTTCTGGAACTCTCTTGCTTTTTCCATGATCCATTGGATGTTGGCAATTTGATCTCTGGTTCCTCTGCCTTTTCTAAATCCAGCTTGAACATCTGGAAGTTCACAGTTCATGTACTGTTGAAGCCTGGCTTGGAGAATTTTGAGCATTACTTTGCTAGCATGTGATACGAGTGCAGTTGTGCAATAGTTTGAACAGTCTTCTTCAGTTTTGTCAATTTTGTTGATCTTTTCAAAGAATCAGCTTTGATTTGTTGATTTTTTTATATAGTTTTCTTATTATAAATAATAATCTTTATTATATCCTTTCTCTTGCTAACTTTGAATTCAGTTTGTTCTTTTCTTTTTTACTATAATTGTAAAAGTTAGGTTATTCATTTGAGATTTTTCTTTTTTTTAAACTCATTTCTAGCTCCTTAGTTTCCCACTTAACACCACTTTTGCAAATTCCCTAAGTTGTGGTATGTTATGTTTTTGTCTCCATTCATTTCCAGGTTTTTTATAATTACCCTTATGGTTTCCTTTTTGATTCATTGGTCATTGAAGAATATGTTGTCTAATTTCCACAAATTTGTGATTTTTTCCAGTTTCCTCTTATTGGCGATTTCTAACTTCATTCTGTTATGGTCAGAGAACACTTTGTCTGATTCAGTTCAGTTCAGTTCAGTCGCTCAGTCCTGTCCGACTCTTTCCGACCCCATGAATCGCAGCACGCCAGGCCTCCCTGTCCCTCACCAACTCCCAGAGTTCATTCAGACTCACGTCCATCGAGTCGGTGATGCCATCCAGCCATCTCATCCTCTGTTGTCCCCTTCTCCTCCTGCCCCCAATCCCTCCCAGCATCAGAGTCTTTTCCAATGAGTCAACTCTTCGCATGAGGTGGCCAAAGTATTGGAGTTTCAGCTTTAGCATCACTCCTTCCAAAGAACACCCAGGACTGATCTCCTTCAGAATGGACTGGTTGGATCTCCTTGCAGTCCAAGGGACTCTCAAGAGTCTTCTCCAACACCACAGTTCAAAAGCATCAATTCTTCGGTGCTCAGCCTTCTTCACACTCCAACTCTCACATCCATACATGACCACAGGAAAAACCATAGCCTTGACTAGATGGACCTTAGTCGGCAAAGTAATGTCTCTGCTTTTAATGTGCTATCTAGGTTGGTCATAACTTTCCTTCCAAGGAGTAAGCGTCTTTTAATTTCATGGCTGCAGTCACCATCTGCAGTGATTTTGGAGCCCCCAAAAATAAAGTCTGACACTATTTCCACTGTTTCCCCATCTGTTTCCCATGAAGTGATGGGACCAGATGCCATGATCTCCGTTTTCTGAATGTTGAGCTTTAAGCCAACTTTTTCACTCTCCTCTTTCACTTTCATCAAGAGGCTTTCCAGTTCCTCTTCACTTTCTGCTATAAGGGTGATGTCATCTGCATATCTGAGGTTATTGATATTTCTCCTGGCAATCTTGATTCCAGCTTGTGCTTCTTCCAGCCCAGCGTTTCTCATGATGTACCCTGCATAGAAGTTAAATAAGCAGGGTGACAATATACAGCCCTGATGGACTCCTTTTCCTATTTGGAACTGGTCTGTTGTTCCATGTCCAGTTCTAACTGTTGCTTCCTGACCTGCATATAGGTTTCTCAAGAGGCAGGTCAGGTGGTCTGGTATTCCCATCTCTTTCAGAATTTTCCACAGTTTAGTTTCCATTAAGTCTTCTCTTTCCTCATACATCTTCTGATGGTTCTGTTCCTTCTTGAGATTGCGATATTGAAGTCTCCAATTATTGCAGAACTGTCTGTTTCTTCCTTAAGTTCTATCAGTTTGGGCTTCATGTACTCTTCTGGTTATAAAGTGTGTAACTTTATGATTATTATATCTTCTTGCTGTGTTGAATCTCTTATTAGTATCCTTCTTTGGCTTCCCTGGTGGCTCAGAGGATAAGAGTCTGCCTGCAGTGCAGGAGACCTGGGTTCGATCCCTGGGTCGGGAAGATCCCCTGGAGAAGGAAATGGCAACCCACTCCAGGATTCTGGCCTGGAGAATCCCATGGTTGGAGGAGCCTGGCAGGCTACAGTCCAGGGTGTCACAAGAGTTGGACACGACTGAGCGACTTCACTTTCTCCTTTCTTTGTCTCTTAAACCCTTTTAAACTTGAAAGTCTGCTTTGTTTGATTTTAGAACAGCTACCTCTGCTCTCTCTTGGTTTTTGTTTGCATAAATTATCTTTTTCCTTCCTTTCCTTTTCAGCCTGTTTGTGTCTTGGGTTCTAAAGTGAGCCTTCCAGGCAGCATGCAGTTGAACCAGAAAGTCTCAACGGTGTTCTGCCATTATGCCCTTTGATTAGAGAGTTTTATTGATTTGCATTTACAGTATTTACGCGTGAGGAGCTTCTGTCGTTTCGCTCTTTGTTGTATACATGCCTTACAGCTTTTTTGTCCTACATTTCCTGCATTCCTATCTTCTTTTATATTTGGTTGGTTTTTTGGTAGTGAAGTCTTTAAATCACTTCTCATTTTCTTTTGTGCCTATTCCATGGGTGTTTTCTTTACAGTTACCATAAAGGTTACATATAACATCCTGAAGTTGCAAATTCACACTAGCATGAACTTACACCAACTTAATTTCGCTCACCAGCAAACATGTTTCCTTTACAGGTCTGTCCCTACCTCTTTCAGTAGTTGATGTCACTGATTACATTTTTATGCCCCAAAACATAAGCTAATAATTCTTTTAAATACATTAGTCTCCTTAATTATGTAGAAAACAAGATTCTGAGTTTCCTGCCAAAGATATAGCAATAGTATTTACAATAATTGAGGGTTTTTAAAGTGTATTTTTAGAAAACAAAAGGTGCAGTTGTAAACCGTTGCTACAGTGACACCGGTGTTTTGTAATTGCCGTGTGATTACATTTGTTGGCATTCTTGTTTCTCCGTGCCCTAGTGTCTTTTCCTTTCTTCTCGCAGGGCAAGGCTAGTCACCACAAATTCCCTTACCTTTTGTTTATCTGGGAATGTCTTGGTTTCTCTCACTTTTAAAAATACTTGTTTATTTTCCTGTGTATTTCAGTTGAAGTATGTGTGTGTGTGAGTGCCCAGTCACTCAGTCGTGTTCCATTCTTTGTGACCCCTTGGACTGTAGCCCACCAGGCTCCTCTGTCCATGGAATTTTCCAGGAAGGAATACTGGTGTGGGTTGCACGTTCCTTCTCCAGATCTTCCAGACGCAGTGATTGGACCTGGGTCTCCTGTGGCGCCTGCGTTGGCAGGCAGATCCTTTACTACTAGCGCTACCTCGTTGATCTACAATGTGGCATTAATTTCCGCTGTAGAGCAGAGTGATTCAGTTATGAATATGGTTTATTATAGGGTATTGAATATAGTTCCCTGTGCTATAGAGTAGGACCCTGTTTATTTTTTGTGTATTTTATGTGTGTATAATAAAAGGTTTTTACATATTAGATACAGGGAAGTCATTCTGTTTAATGCATAAGTTAACTTAAATTTTATGCTCATTAGAATAGCCTGTTTGTGGCCTATCGAATATGCATTGTATATCTGCTTTAATTATTAAAAAGAAAAGGGCACGTTGACCAGAAGAATGTCCATGTTAAAAATAAAGATTAAATTCCTGTCTTTCTGGATTGCCATTGCTGGTTCTCCTTTGATGATAAGACTCTCTTGCAAGGTGCCAAGGCCATGCCGACTTGCTGATCTCTGATCCACGTGGGGTTTTGTTTTTGTTTTTAAACCTTGAAGAAATAGAATGTTCTTTGTTTTGACGAGATGCAAAACTCTGCTTGGCAGCCATGCTTCTCCAGAGGAGCTGGTCAGAGTAATCTGGGAAGCTGACCTCTGGGCTAGTCTTCAGTTTGGCTCACAGAAAACTTTTCTTATTATAGAGCATTTATTGGTTATTTTTACTGACATTTGTATTTGTTAATCCCAGAGTCCTAACTTATGCCCTTCCCCTTCAGTAACTGTAGTCTGTTTTCTGTGTCTCTGATTTTGTTTCTGTTTGGTAAATAAGTCCATTGGTATAGTTTTTAAAAGACTCAACATATAAGTGAGATCATGTGCTATTTGTCTTTTCTCTTTCTCAGTTCACTTAATATGATAACCTCCGGGTCCGTCCATGTTGCTGCAAACGGCATTATTTCATTCTTTTTTTCCCCCATTCTTTTTTATGGCTGCACTGCATGCCGCTGTATGTATACACACCGCATCTTTGCCCACTCATCTGTCGATGGACGTTTAGGCTGCTGCCATGTCTTGGCTATTGTAAGTGGTGCTGCCATGAACACTGGGGTGCATGTTCTCTTTTCCAGTTAGAATTTTCACCAGATTTATGCCCAGGAGTGGAACTGCTAGATCATATGGCAGCTCTTTTTTTTTTTTTGAAGGAACCCCCATACCGTTCTCCGGGCTTCCCAGGTGGCGCTAGTGGTAAAAAATCCACCTGCCAGTGCAAGAGATGTAAGAGACGTAGGTTCGATCCCTGGGTTGGGAAGATCCCCTGGAGGAGGGTGTGGCAGTCCACCCCAGTATGCTTGCCTGGAGAACCCCATGGACAGAGGAGCCTGGCGGGCTACAGTCCATAGGGTCCCACGAGTCAGACAGGGCTGAAGCGACGTGCCGCACACACACGCACACTGTTCTCCAGAGCGGCTGCACCGGTTTCCATTCCCACCAGCAGTGTAGGAGGCTTTCCTTTTCTCCAAACCCTCTCCAGCATTCTTTATTTGTAGACTTCTTGACTATGGCCATTCTGACTGGTGTGAGGTTATGCCTCATTGTTGTTTTGATTTGCATTTCTCTGATAATTAGTGATGTTGAGCACCTTTCTATGTGTCTTATTTGCCAACTTGTGTGTCGTCTTTGGAGAAATATCTAGGTCTTATTTTTTGATTGGGTTGTTTGCTTTTTTTGTTACTGAGTTGTATGAGCTGTTTGTATATTTTGGAAATTAAGCCCTTGCTGGTTACGTTATTTGCAGGCATTTTCTCCCAGTCCACAGGTTGTCTTTTCATTTTGTTTATGGTATACTTTGGTGTGCAAAAGCTTGTAAGTTTTATTTCTGTTGTCTTGGGAGACTGAACTAAGAAAGCTATGCTATGGTTTATGTCAGAGAATGTTTTGCCTATGTTCTCTTCTACGAGTTTTATTGTGCTGTGTCTTATATATGTCTCAGCCATTTTGAGTTTATTTTTGTGTAGGGTATGAGGGAGTGTTCTAACTCCTTGATTTATACGTGGCTGTCCAGCCGCTTGCTGAAGAGACTGGCTTGTCTTTGTTGTATATCCTTGACCCCTTTGTCTGAGATTAATTGACCGTAGATCTGTGGGATTATTTTGGGGTTCTCTGATTCTGTGCCAGTACTACCTGACTTTGATTCCTGTAGCTTTGTAGTAATGTCTGACGTCCGGGAGGGTTATGCTTCCAGCTTTGTTCTTTTTTCTCAGGATTGCTTTGGAAATTCTGGATCTGTTATAATTCCATGAAAATTTTGGAATTATTCTAGTTCCATGTAAAACGTCATGGGTAATTTAGTGGAGAATCCCATTAAATCTGTAGATTGCTTTGGGTAGTGTGGCCATTTTAACAATATTCTTCTAATCCAAGAATATGGTGTCTTTCCATTTTTTTTGTATGCATATTCCTTTATCAGTGTTTTAAAAGTTGTCTTTCGCCTCCTTGATTGAGTTTATTCCTATTCATTTTATTTTTTAATGTGGTTTTAAAGGAATCTTTGAGAAGAGTTTTTCCGTTTTTGCTGTTTCATTGTTAGTGTAAAGAAGTGCAACTGACTTATGTGTGTTAATCTTATATCCTGCCACCTTGCTGAATTCATTGATCACTTCTGGTAGTTTTTATGTGGAGTCTTTTTATACCTAGTATCAGATTTTTATACCTAGTATCAGATTGGATGGCACCTAGTCTAAGACTCACAGCTCATTAAAAAGGCCATGATACCTTTATACCCAGTAGTCCCTAATCCTTATATACTTCTGAAAGAAAGACCCCCAAACAGCAGCTGGTTCTCACTCTCAGATTTAAAGGAGGCCTACTCTCTCATCGCATTGGCACCAGAGTCACAGTCCTTGTTGCACTGAAGTAGAAATCCTCAACAGTACCCCCTCAGTAGTTGGCCTGCCCCAAGGCTTTAGAGATAGCCCTCATCTTTTGGAGCAGGCTCTAGCCCAGGATCTGCAAGACCTAACTCTTGAGGGGGGCACGTTCATTCACTATATTGATGATCTCTTGATCTGCTCCCCCACTCAGTCCCACACCATTATATATACCACTCAGGTCCTAAATTTCCTGGCTTATTGAGGTTACAGTGTGTCCAAATCTAAGGCCCAGTTGGTACAACAAGTGTCCTATTTGGGGATTATTTTTACCCCTGATAGGTGCAGCCTTCTGGCAGATTATACACAGGCGATACCCCATCTACAGATTCCCACTACCCATAAACAACTACAAGCATTTCTGGGTCTAACCAGGTATTGCAGAGTCTGGATCCCTAACTGTGGTCTCATTGCGTAGCCCCTTATGTCAAGCATTAAAAGGTAAGGAAGATCAGGTGCCCCTCAAACGAGGACAAGTCCAGCAGGAGCCGTGGCCATTTCAAGGAGCCTCCTCCACAGCGCTCCCACTTTGGGTCCACTTAACCCTTCGTAACTGTTCTCACTCTGCACCCAGGAAACAGGGAGTGCGGCCTTGGGAATCCTAACCCAAAGACTGGGAGAAACCACACAGCCAAAGCCTCTCTCTCCACACAGCTGGAGTCCACTGCTGAAGGCTGGCCTTCCTGTCTTAGGGTGCTAGGAGCACTGTCCCTCCTAGCTGAGGGAACATGGAAATTTACTCTGGGAGCCCCATTCAGGTTCTGATTGCTCACCAGGTACCAGACCTACTAAATGATCAAGAATTTTCAGATAGCAAATTCTTTTATTTGAAAGCCCACGGATATGTTTGAGTATTTGCAAGACTCTTAACCCCAGCAGCTTTACTGCCCATACCAGGAAAAGATGACCCTACTCAAACTTGCTCCGAGATCCAGATAGTTTCTCCCAGTGTCCACCCAGACTTCTCAGACCAACCCTTGGCCAATACTGATTAAATCGGATTTACTGGTGGAAGCAGTTACATTACAGAAGGAAAAGGCAAGGCTGATAAGCTGTCGTGTCCGTTTATGGGAATGCTGAAGCCCGAATTCTAGCCCAAGTGACGCAGGGCTGCCCAGGTGGCTCCAGTGGTAAAGGACCCGCCTGCTGGTGCAGGAGCCATAGAGACTCCGGCTTGACCCCTGGGTGGGGGGACAACCTGGAGGGCGTGGCAGCCCGCTGCGGTGCTCTCGCCTGGAGAATCTCTCGGACAGAGGCGCCCACAGGCTGCTGCCCATAGGGTCGCAGAGAGTGAGTGGGACGCGGCCGAGTGACTGAGCATGCGTGTGGGCATGTTGGGTGCGTATGTTAATAAGTGTAATATGCCTTCTTACATTGATCCTTTCTTTAAATCATTATGCAGTTTCCTTCTTTATCTTTGTTTTCAGCTTTTGTTTTAAAATCTGTTTTGTCTGATACGAGTATTGTTACCCCTGCTTTCTTATTTCTGTTTGCATGAAATTAGATTTTCCATCCCCTTACTTTCAACCCATATGTATTCTTTGCTTTAAAGTGGATCATTTGTAGGCAGTATATTGTAGCCTCTTGTTTTACCATCTAATCTGCCACTGTATGTCTTTTGATTGGAACATTCAGTCCATTGACATATAATGTAATTATTGATAGATATATATGTATTGCCATTGTAAACCTTGTTTTCCAGTTGATGTTACATTTCTTCTTTTCCTTTTGCAGTTTGATGGTTTCCTATTATGCTTGTGTTTTCTTCTTTTGGGTTTTTGTGAATATATTGTATGTTTTTGATTTGTGTGTGTGTGTTAGTCACTCAGTTGTGTCTGACTCTTTGCGACCCCATGGACTGTAGCCCACCCGGCCCCTTTGTCCATGGGATTTTCCAGGCAAGAATACTGGAGTGGGTTGCCATCTCCTTCTCCAGGGGATCTTCCAACCCAGGGTTCGAACCCGGATCTCCTGAATTGAAGGCAGATTCTTTACCATCTGAGCCGCCAGGGAAGCCCCCATTTACTTTAGATGGGTATTCATATATATATTCCAAACACATTCTAAAAAACAAACAAAACCTATTTTCTTACCTCCCACGCATTTTATGGTTTTGATGTCTTTCATATCTTCATGTTTATCCTTTTCTTGTTTGTTGCAGCTATTATCACTTTCACACAATTGTTTTAAAAATTTTTAATCAGTGTACTGGTTTATTTAAGTGATCTACTTTCTTGTTGTGTTTTTCTCTTTCCTATAGGTTCTTCCTTCTTTCCAATTGATTTATTTTAATGTTTTTTTAAATAGTTTATTTTAGCTGCACTGGATCTTCATGTTCATGCACAAGCTTTCTCTACTCATGGTGAACTGAGGCTCCTCTGCATTATAATGTGCGGGCTTTTCTTTGTGGTGGCTTCTCCAGGTGCGGAGCACAGGCTCTCGGCCTGCAGACTCAGGAGTTACAGCACACACACTCAGCAGTTAGAGCACAGAGACTCAGGTGTTACAGCACAGAGATTCAGGAGACAGAGCTCACAGACTCGGGAGTTACAGCACACACACTCAGGACTTACAGCACACACACTCAGGAGTTAAAGCACAACAGACTCAGGAGTCAGAGCACACACCCTCAGGAGTCAGAGCATGCACACTCAGGAGTCAGAGCACACACCCTCAGGAGTCAGAGCACGCACACTCAGGAGTCAGAGCATGCAGACTCAGGAGTTGCCGCTCGCAGGCTCTAGAGAGCTGGCTCAGTAGTTCTGGCGCTTGGGCTTAGTTGCTTCGTGGCATGTGGAGTCTTCCCAGACTGTTGATTGAACCTGGGTTCCTCCTTTGACAGGCAGATTCTTACCTACTGTACCACCAGGGATGGCCCCTTCTTTACTATTTAGAGAAGACCTTCCAGTATTTTTTTTAACAGTAAAAGTTTAGTCTTCCTATATTATTTTAGTTTGTGCTTGTCTGAGAAATTCTTTCTCTCTCCTTCTCTGCTAAAGATAATCTTGCTGGGTAGAATATCTTAGGTCGCAGGTTTTTCCCTTTAAGGATTTTGAATTTATCTTTGTCACTTCCTTCTGGCCTGCAGTATTTCTGTAGAGAAATCCGAGGATAGCCTTATGGGGACTTTTACCACCACCACCACCCCCTTTTTTTTTGCTGCCTTTAGAATCCTCTTTAACTTTAGCCATTTTAATTATAATCTCCCTCGCCTTTGAAGGGCTGTTTTGCTGGGTATAGGATCTTGAATTGACATATTTCTTTTCTTTGAGCACTTTGACTGTATTGGCCAACTGTCTTCTGGCCTCCAAAGTTTCTAAAGAGAAATTTGCAAATAACCTAATTGTGGATTTTTTGTATGTGACAATTTGCTTCTCTTTTAAATGCTTTCAAGATTTTCTCTTCTTGTCTTTTGAAACTTTGATTATAATGTATCTTGATTCAGGTCTCTGTGAGTTCCTCATATGGTGAACTTGGATGTTTATGTTCATGTCTTTGATCAAGTTTGGGCACCTTTCCAGCCATTATTTCTTCGCATGCTCTCTGCCCACACCCCTCTCTCTCAGACTCCCACAGTGCTGCTGGCCTCACTGCTGGTATCCTGCAGGCCTCTTTGGCGCTGGTCACTTCTCTCCAATCTTTTTTCTTTCTATTCCTCAGATTCAGTAAATCCCATCAAGGTTACTGATTTTTCTGCTTACTTGAATCTTCCTTTGAATCCCTTTAGTGAATTTTTCATTTGTTTCTGAACTTTTTTAGCTCCAGTTTTTTTTTGCTTTCTTTCTAGATTTTCTGTCGCTTATTGGTTTTTTGATTTTGTTCATATATCATCCTCTGACTTTTCCACATCTTCCTTTAGTTCAGTCCTTATCGAGTACATTTGACGTGAGATCTTTTTCAGATGTAATTTTTGTTAATTTTTTTTTCCTTTGCCTGGACCATACTTTTATTTCTTTGTATGCCTTGTGATTTTGTTGTTGAAAACTGGACATTTGAATCTAATAATGTGGTAACTCTAGAAATCAGATTCTCTCTCTTGCCAGATATTTGCTAGTTTTTGTTAAGTTGTTTTTATTGTAAGCACTTTCTGTAAGCAACATCCTGATATGTAAATTTAAGGTCTTTTCTAAACCTGTGTCTTTCCCTAAGCATGTGTAGTTACTTTCTAATTTTTCCTGTATATGCAGTTAGTTTGAAAGTCTTTGTCTTTAATGTCTAATTCCCAAAAGAGGAAAAAAGAGAAAAGTGGGTGGTGGGAGAACAGACCGGTCTTTTAAGTCCCCTGGAATCACTTTAGCAGAGATGGGCATTGGCAACAGCAGGAGGCGGTGCAGAGACCATGGATGCCGCCTCCTCGCCTGCACCTCTGGGATCAGAAGCAGTCAGCGATTGGCGCACGGGTCCCCAGTTGCGGAAGGCAAGGGCCCTTTCTGCCACCCTGGCTCCCACGGGCTGTGTGCAGGCTGCTTTGGAGCGTGTGCACGGTTGCCTCGTCTTGAGTAGGGGTGGGGACAGGTAGCTGCGCTGCTGCGCTAGGAGCTGGAGTTGACTAAAGGTAACCGCACTGTGTCGTCCAAGTCTTCCCCTGGAAATTGCAAGCCTCATTGGACTCTGGAGTTCCACAGTAATCCCATCAGACAGTTTCTGATGTCTGTCTGTGATCTAGGTAGAGAGACAGATTCCCGGTGCTTCCTACTCCACCATTTCCCCAGGATTCTCTCTCTTGAATTAATTGTTTTTTATATAATAGGAGTGAGGTGTCTAATTTCATCCTTGCATGTTGTGTCTGATTTTTCCATCACCATTTGTTGAAAATGCTCTTCTTTCCCCATGGAGTTATCATGGCACTTTAATCAGAACTCATCTGACCACTGATGGAAAGGTTAGTCTCTACGCTTTGTTCTGCTTTGTTGCTCTACTAGTCTGTGTTTATGCCATGGCCACGTGGTTCCGATTACCACTGCTTCTGACTGGGGCTTCCCAGGAGGCAGAGAACCGGCCTGCCAGTGCAGGAGACACGAGAGACACGTGAGTTTTGAAACCAGGAAGTTGAGTCCTCCAACTTTGCTTTCTCTCAAGATTGTTTTGGCTATTCTGGTTCCCTTGCATTTTCATGAATTTTAGGATGAATTTATCAGTTTATGCAATACAGGCAGCTAGAATTTGAATCGGAGAAGGCGATGGCACCCCACTCCAGTACTCTTGCCTGGAAAATCCCATGGACGGAGGAAACTGGTAGGCTGCAATCCATAGGGTTGTGGAGAGTCGGACACACCTGAGCGACTTCACTTTTACTTTTCACTTTCATGCATTGGAGAAGGAAATGGCAACCCACTCCAGTGTTCTTGCCTGGAGGATCCCAGGGACCGGGGAGCCTGGTGGGCTGCCGTCTATGGGGTCGCACAGAGTCGGACACGACTGAAGTGCCTTAGCAGCAGCAGCAGAATTTGAATAGCAACTATATTGAATCTGTTGACCGGTTTGGGTAGTATTGACATCTTAACAGTATTAAGTCTTCTGATCCATGAACACAGATGTCTTTATGTTTATTTACATCTTAATTTCTTTCAACAATGTTTTATAGTTTTCAGTGTACAAATGCTGTATTTTGTTTGTTAAACTTATTCCTAAGTATTTTCTTGTGTTTGATGTTATGGTTAGTAGGATTGTTTCTTTAGTTTTCTGAGTGCTCTTTGCTAACGTATAGAAAAATAACTGATTCTCATGTTGATTTTGTATTCTGCGACCTTGAAACTCATTTATTAGACCTAGTAGTTTTTCTGTGGATTCTTCTGGATTTTCTGTATAAAGGATCGTATTATCTGCTAATAGAGATCGTTTCCTTCTTTCCAGACCTTGCTGCTTTTATTTCTTTTTCTTTTCTAATTGCCTTGTCTAGAAGTTGCAGTATGATGTCAAGTGGACATGGGGAAAGTGGACTTCTTTGTCTTGTTCCTGATCATTGGGAAAAGGGCTTCAGTCTTATATCATTAAGTATTATGTTAGCTATATAAAAAGAGGCTGACATATCAGTACTTCTTAGTTTGCTGAGTGGGTTTTTTTTTTTTTTTTCGTAATCATGAAAGACTGTTGAATTTTGTCAAATGCTTTTTCTGTCCATTGAGATGATCATTTGACTTTTGTCCCCTTCTAAGGTATATTGTTTGATTCATATATAGAAGCAACCGTGTATTCCTGGGATAAATCCCACTTAGTCATAGTGTATGGTTTTTTATATGCTTCTGGATTCATTGTGTTTGGATTTTGTTTCAGATTTATTGCATCTTTATTCATAAGGAACATTGGTCTGGGTCTGTAGTTCTCCTGTGATCATCTGTCTGGTTTTGGTATTAGGTAGTATTGGCCTCATAGAATGAATCGAGAAGTATTTTCTTCTTCTTCTTTTTTTTTTTTAAGTTTGAAAAATATTGGTTTGTAACATACTTTTATTTAAAGAAAAATAATACCTGATCACTTCAGGTGTCCAAGTGACCGTTCGGAACCTTGAACCTTTACTTTGATGGGTATTGACCTTGTGTTATTGATGAACTTTTTTTCAAGTTTCATCCCAGTGGGGGTGGGAGGTTGCCAGACTCTTTGACAAGTACTAGTAATCCTGGTGGTTTACAGTGTAATTCTGGTTGTGTTTGCCATCCTCAGCAGTATTGTGAGAGCCTTTCTTCTGAACACTGTCATCTCACAGGAGTGCTTAATAGCTGGCTTTGGAGACAGTGGGGGGGAAAAGTTGAAAGATGATTTCTAAGAAGTTATTTTGGTAGCTTTATATTTAATTGATGCTGCACAGAGCAGACCTGAACACCCCTTTCATTTTTTCTCACATTTTCAACATTAGAAACAGCTATTTCAGCTGTTTTCAGGACCATTCTGTAGAAGTGTCTCACTGATTGCTTTCTCATCCTAAACTACGCATTTTGTCAGTCGGAGCCATAAGTGAAACCAGGAGGCATGGTCCTCAGACCCCCACTGGGCACCTTTCTGAGCCCCCTTGTGATCCAGCCCGCTTCTCGCCCACAGGTACCACGTACACAGACTTCTCGGCCGGAATCTCCAGGGATGACCAGCCCCTCCCCGCGCATCCAGATAATCTCCACTGATTCTGCGGTAGCCTCACCTCAGCGCATTCAGGTACCGCACCAGTCCCCCTGGGGTCCAGCCACCTACCCTCCCTGAAACTGTTCCAAAAACAAAGCCTCCTAAGGGTCTCAGTAAGGAGCTGTGCTTCTCAGGCATCCAATATAGTGCAGTCTCAGTTATTTTTTAAAATATAAAAGAAGAGAGAGTTTACATTTGCTAAGCTAATTTACTTTTAATCTAAAAGGCTAAAGTGTCACTTGAACTATTGGAATGAAGTACCGTTTTATAACTTTTGTACTTCAGAGTTGAGAGGCAGTATGTCCTAGTATACTAGTAGCTAAGAGTGTGGACCCCGCTGGAAGTCAGATCCCAGTGTTCCACTTTATAGCTTTTCTAACATCTCAGTTTTTTCATTTAGAAAATGTCCATAATAGTAGTGTTTACCTCATAAGGTTATTAGGAAGAATCAGTGGATATTGCTTGTGAGATGCTTATAGCGGTGCTTGGCACATGATAATGTTCAGTGTGTACTCGTTATCTATAATAACTATTAGTAGTCATAGAATCGTTCCTGTTAACTATTTCATTTTCACTTATGGGAAGGCTAGTCTTCCCCAGGGCTCTGAGCCTGCCTCTGACCAGCAAGCAGGAAGAAGGGCAAAGTGCTGATGACACAGATTAGATTCATAGTTACCTCAGAAGGCTGAATCAGAAGACCAAACCAAAGCACATGGGCAGAAATGAATGGCAGGAAAAGCACTAAATATGTAACAGAAGTCTGAGAAAATACCAGGCAGACACGTATTCGAGTGGATTAGTTAAGGATTGCTTTCATTTTAAGCTAAGTAAAAGTGAGCAGTGTGCTGTAATAGAAGATGGTTTCTGTAGTGTTTCCCCGTTCTTAAAAGTGATGTTATGGATTGTTAAAAACTAAGCATAAAAGAGTTGTATTAAGGAAAGCGAAATGAGTTGTTAAAAATTATGTTTCCATCATGCCTATTTCACATAATAGTTAATCATAAATACAGAAGTTCATATACTTGTAATTTTTTTCACTTCACACCAAGTAGGACACATATATCTGAGTGTTTGGAAATTCAGAAGTAATTGGTCCGACGTTAATGAGGTTTTACTATTCTTCAGAATTAGAAACTTTATGTAGCTAAGTTATTTTTTCTTTCACTTTGTTCTTATTTGCTGATTATGACTTGAAAATGAGTCCTTTATAGTTTAATGTAATAGATATTAGGATCCTGCCTACGTAACTCTCCCAGGTCTGGAAAAGGGACTAACTTGGTATATTTAACTGTGGCTGTTACGTTGTGGTTTCACAGCCATCCAAGGGCAGGTGAGAGCATAGGACACTCCCCTAGAAGACTCCAGCTAGTCTTGGAGCTAGTGTATATTTCAAGAGAGCATGTACAGCCCCCTGTATTGGTGTAAGAAGAATCCTTGTTTTCTTAAGGGCTGTTTGGGCATCCCAGTTCATCCAGTGGGGGATTCCCATGCCCTGGTGCTTGGCCCATGGTTCCACCATGCCCTGGCTAGAATGCACTTAGATTTTTGAGCCAGAAGTCTTGTAGAATGGATCTGTGGTGGTGTGCTTTCAGTTTCTCTAGGGAAAATAACCCCTTAACATGAGTTTGATGTGCAGTAAGTATAGCTGAAAATCTTTTCATTGTGAACTGTCAATAAAACTGAATATACTTTGCTTCAACTGAAGTGTGTTTGAAGGTTTGGTATTTTAAAGAAGAATTGTGGTCATAACCAGCTTAAGTTGGTTTCTAGTTCTTGATGTTGGTGCCGGTGTCTTCTATCAAGTTTTCCTTTCTAGTCCTGACTTCAGTGTTGGATCTCCAAACCATTGTTGGAAGAGAGTTCCTTTCCTGATGTTTTAATGAGCAATCAGTGCTCTGACCTAGATAGTAGCTCTGTGATAAGTTTGTGAGGGAAAGATTATTCAGTAAGGATGGCAAGCTGTGCAACATTTAGAAACTTTTGGCTCTGAACGAAACAGACTTTAGGATTAAATCTTGTTTCTACTCCATTGTGTGACCCTGGGGAAAGTTTCTATAACATCTGTAACTGTTAAGTGACAATAGTAATAATACCTATTTTATGGCATTATAAAAAGATTAAGAGATAATGCCTATAAACCTATAGGAAGTAGAGATCAATAGATGTTAGCATCTGTGTTACGATTTTTTAATGTTTTATTTTCATACAAGTTCAGACATAAGGACAATAATGCATAGGAATCTTGTATTCCCTTTATACAGATTCACCAGGTTTTGCTGTAACATTCTGAATGTATGTATGATGTATTTTTTTCTGAATCATTTGAGAATAAAAATAGAAACATCACGCTGCTTTGCCCTGGATACCTCCATTGCATTTTCTATGGAGAATGACATTCTCCTACATAATTATACTACAGTGATCAAAATCAGGAAATTTAATATTGAAATAAGCCATTATCTAATCCGTAGTCCAAATTCTAAAATTCATCAGTGTTCCCAGCCAAGTCCTCTATAGTTGTTTTCTCCCCCATCCTAGGATTTCTTTTTACTGTTTTTAATAATGACAGCAAAAATTAAGGTGCCAGTCAGCACGCGACCAACAACACATCTGGCTGTGCGGACCAGCAGCGGGCTGCCCTGACGCTGGGTCTGTGTCGCTGCTGCATGTTGTCCCACTGGCTGCGAAAGGGCTTTGGGACCACGGTGGGGGGAGCGACGCTCCCGGTGTGGGGAGAGGCAGATGCGTGACTGGGTGGAGAGTGCTGGTGTCTTGGGGACGCAGCAGTGCCGTGCAGAAAGTGGGAGGAAGAGGATGGCGGCAAGAGGGAGCCCCCAGCTTGTCTGAGGGAGGCCTCGCTGGAGCAGTCCAGTCACAGAACCGAGCTTCTCAGGAAATTCCATGAGTGTTCATCATATGCAGTCTCTCTAGGCCAGCGGTTTTCAAGCTCTGTTCTTTATTACTTCCAAGATCATGCACATACTACGTTCAAATGTCATTTTTTAATCCAGCTTTTACAGTGATTCGTTCTGCTCAGTCACGTCTGCCTCTCTGTGACCCCATGGACGGCAGCACACCAGGCTTTCCTGCCCTTCACTACCTTCTAGAGGTTGCTCCGTTTCATGTGCATCAAGTCAGTGATGCTGTAGATTAGAAGGAAAACACTTGCACACATTACGTACAGATTTGACATGCTGGAGGTCACTGTGCTCACTTGGACACCGCCTTCATTCTCGTCAGGGCAGATCTTGGCTTAAAGCTTCTTTTCCACCTGTGGATTTTAAGGCGTGCCTGCGCTATTCCTCCACACTCTCCATTTCACATTTATGTTTTCAGTAGAGCATAATTGTACTTACTGTTTGACTGAAGGAAATGTTTAAGCTTATGAAATACATTTATATGATACAGTGCTTTTTTATCTCTTTTTTTTTGGATATTTCACCTGTTACTAGAAAAGACTTGTCTGTCTTTTAAAAGTCTGGAATCCTCATTACATTCCCCAGGGGAGTGCAGCTCGGGCTCCTGCGGCTTCCTTCCCTTGGTCTCTTCCATCAGCTCTGCGTTCCTGCGCGTCCTTCTGGAGCTGCCGGTGCCTGCTCTCGGTCCTTTCTCCATCCGCAGCCTCTGGTGCTTCCTCTCTTGCTCTGATAGCTCTGGTGGCTCCTCTCAGGTTCTCATAGGAGTTGTTTGTATGGGTTGAATGGGTAATAGGGACACGCTGTAACTGAGTCACACCAGAGAAAGTAAAAGACGAGCCTCCCTCTCGGTATCTCTCCCAAGAACGGCCGCTGTTGCCATGTTGCTTCCTTTTTTCAGAGGCTGGCTCTGCGCCTACGCCTATGAGTATGCGTGTAAGCAGAACAGCATACTTTACACGCCTGTCCACATTCTGCCCACACTGCTCTGCACTTCACTTTTTCGGAGTAAAGTGGTACAAATAGAGCCTCCTCTTTGTATTAAGTAGGGTTTTGAGATTTCATTTTATGAATGTTGCGATAAATAACCTTCCACCTGAGAGTATTCCTATAGGATCAATTATTCAAAACAGGGTCGCTGGTAGTAAGTATGTCGTGTCATTTTGACAGTAGTTGCCAGACTGCCTTCCAAAGAGGTTCTGCCAGTTTGTACTCCGGCCAGCCTGGTATGAGAGTGCCTGTTTCTTACATACTGAGTGAAATATTTTGAGAGGGGGTGTGTGTGTGTTTTCTGGTCCAGAATGTGGTCTGTCTTAGTGAATGCTTCTGTATGCAGGCTGCAGAAGAATGTATATTCTGCTGTTGCTAGCTGGAGTATTTTATGAATGTCAGTTATATCAGGGTGATTGATAGTGCCCTAACTGGTCTTCTGCCCGCATAATCTGGCAGAGAAGTGCCAACCCCAGATGTGATGGTGATTGCTTTGCTTCTCTGGCAGCTGTGTCCATTTTTGCCTCGTGGGTTTTGTTGCTCTGTTGCCAGGTGCGTGCACATTTCGAGGATTGTTAGGTCTTTGCGGGGAATTGAGCCATTTTATCATATGAAGCCCCTCTTTATGCCTGAAATTTTCCTTGTTCTGAAGTCTGCTTTGCCTTTACATTAAAGTAGTTACTCTAGCTGTCTTTTGACTTTTCACTTTTCATCTGTCTGGGTTTAGGGTTTTCTGTAACAGTGTATAGTCGAGTTTTCTTTTTTTATCCCGATGACGGTCTCTTTTGGATGGTTTATACAGAACACCCACATTTAAAACAGATTGTGCATATATTTGAACTAATGCTTCCGTGTGTGCGACTGTTTCTGGTATGATGCCAGGCTTCTTTGTCTGCCTTTTCTAGTTTCGATTGAGCAACTTTTGTCATCCACTTTTACCTCTTTTCTTAGTGTATCACATGCACCTCTTCACAAATGTTGTTAGTTGTTGCCCTAAAGTTTACAATTTACATCTTAAACTAATCTAAATTTATCGTCAACTGACGGTATCCTGTTTCACCTGTAATGGGAACCTTTTCACAGTATTACCAACCCCTGCCTCCCATCTTTTGTAATATTGCTGTAATTCATTTCACTTACCCACATGCTATAGTCACCCAGTACACTGTTACTTAAACAGGTTGTTGGGGTTTTTTTAAGATCAATTAAGAATGAGAAAAACAAGATTTACTTTTACCTTCAATAATTCCTTCCCTGGTATTCTTCCGTTCTTTATGTAAATGCAGGTTCCTGACCTGTTCAATTTACCCTCTGCCTGAAGAAAACCTTGGGGCGTTTCTTACAAGGCATAACTGCTGGTGATGAATTTGTAGTTTTTGTCTGAGAAGAGGGTCTTCCCTGGTGGCTCAGAGGTTAAAGCGTCTGCCTGCAATGCGGGAGACCTGGGTTTGATCCCTAGATTGAAAAGATCCCCTGGAGAAGGAAATGGCAACCCACTCCAGTATTCTTGCCTGGAGAATCCCATGGATGGAGGAGCCTGGTGGGCTGCATTCCATGCGGTCGCTAAGAGTCGGACATGACTGAGTGACTTCACTTTCACTTTTCACTTTCATGCATTGGAGAAGGAGATGGCAACCCACTCCAGTATTCTTGCCCGGAGAATCCCTTGGACAGAGGAGCCTGGTGGGCTACAGTCCACAGGGTGGCAAAGAGTTGGACACGACTGAGCGACTGGACTGACTGGAATGCAGTGTCTGAGTGCTTCCTGTGCTTGATGTTTTCTAGGCTTCACGGACCTGTGGCTTGGCATCGTGTCGCTGATTATGGAAAGTTCTCACCTGTTGTTTCTTCACATATTTCTTCTTCTTCCTCCTTCTGGTGGTCAGGGTGGCATGTGTTTTCTCCTGCAGCTGCCCCTTGGTTCTTGGATATCGGGTCCTGGGTTTTGTGTGTTGCGTTTGTATTCTGTGTTTGTTTTTTCCATGCTGTTTCCTCTTCGCGTTTCAGCTAGGAGAGCTCCTGCGGGCTTGTCTTCAAGCTCACCAGTTCTTTCCTTGGCTGTGTCCAGTGAGCCTGTCAAGGCATACTTCATTTCTGCTACATCTGTTTGATTTCTAGCGTTTCATGTTTTCTGAGAATTTTCATATCTTTGTAGATTCCTCATTTGTTCTTGCATGTTGTCTATTTTTTTTCTTCAGAGATCCTTAGATACTAATCGGGTTATTTTAAATTCCTTACCTGGTAATTCTAACATTTGTGTCATATCCGAGTCTGGGTCTGGTGCTTGTATTGTCTTTCCAGATTATATTTTTCTTGTGTTTTGAAATTCTGTGTAATTTTTTTTTTTTTTTTTTTTTTTGCTAAATATCAGACAATATTGGCTGTGTTAGATAGCAGGGCCTGAAGTGAATCAGCCTCTGCTATGAGGGGCTGTTGTTCTGGCCAGGCGTTGAGCTCTGTGTAATGTTTGCTGCAGCTGTAAGTGGCTGAACCTTCAGATTCCTCTAGATTCCTTTGTTTGTGTCTCCTCTTGACTTTGAGCTGCCCTAGATATTCCCCCTCAGAGAGTTTGTGTCTTGAGGCTCAGCCGTAATCCGCTCTTACAGTTCTGTAGCCCAGTTGGTAAGGTGTAAGGGAAGGGTGGTTCTTCAGTCGCTCAGTCGTGTCCGACTCTCTGTGACTCCATGGACTGCAGCACACCAGGCTGCTCTGCCCATCACCTGTTCCTGGAGCTGCTCAAACTCCCGTCCATCGAGTCCACCACTACTGCCAGCCTTCCTTACGGTCCACTCTCACATCCACACATGATTGCTGGAAACACCGTAGGTTGGACTAGACGGACCTTTGTTGGCAAAGTAGTATCTCTGCTTTTTAATACACTGTCTAGGTCTGTAATCTCATGATGAATCTCAGTATTTTAGTGGTCCTTTGTCCTTGGGCTGTGACCCTCACAGTTCAGTTCAGTTCAGTCACTCAGTCGTGTCCGACTCTTTGCAACCCCATGAATCGCAGTACACCAGGCCTCCCTGTCCATCACCAACTCCGGGAGTTCACTCAAGACACACATCCATCGAATCCGTGATGCCATCCAGCCATCTCATCCTCGGTCGTCCCCTTCTCCTCCTGCCACCAATCCCTCCCAGCATCAGAGTCTTTTCCAATGAGTCAGCTCTTCGCATGAGGTGGCCAAAGTACTGGAGTTTCAGCTTCAGCATCACTCCTTCCACAGAAATCCCAGGGTTGATGTCCTTCAGAATGGACTGGTTGGATCTGCTTGCAGTCCAAGGGACTCTCAAGAGTCTTCTCCAACACCACACTTCAAAAGCATCAATTCTACAGTGCTCAGCCTTCTTCACAGCCCAACTCTCACATCCATACATGACCACAGGAAAAACCATAGCCTTCAGTAGATGGACCTTAGTTGGCAAAGTAATGTCTCTGCTTTTGAATATACTGTCTAGGTTGGTCATAACTTTCCTTCCAAGGAGTAAGCGTCTTTTAATTTCATGGCTGCAGTCATCATCTGCAGTGATTTTGGAGCCCCCAAAAATAAAGTCTGACACTGTTTCCACTGTTTCCCCATCTATTTCCCATGAAGTGATGAGACCAAATGCCATGATCTTCGTTTTCTGAATGTTGAGCTTTAAGCCAACTTTTTCACTCTCCTCTTTCACTTTCATCAAGAGGCTTTCTAGTTCCTCTTCACTTTCTGCCATAAGGGTGGTGTCATCTGCGTATCTGAGGTTATTGCTATTTCTCCCGGCAATCTTGATTCCAGCTTGTGTTTCTTCCAGTCCAGCGTTTCTCATGATGTACTCTGCATAGAAGTTAAATAAGCAGGGTGACAATATACAGCCTTGACGTACTCCTTTTCCTATTTGGAACCAGTCTATTGTTCCATGTCCAGTTCTAACTGTTGCTTCCTGACCTGCATACAGATTTCTTAAGAGGCAGGTCAGGTGGTCTGGTATTCCCATCTCTCTCAGAATCTTCCACAGTTTATTGTGATCCACACAGTCAAAAGCTTTGGCATAGTCAATCAAGCAGAAATAGATGTTTTTCTGGAACTCTCTTGCTTTTTCCATGATCCAGCGGATGTTGGCAATTTGATCTCTGCCTTTTCTAAAACCAGCTTGAACATCAGGAAGTTCTCGGTTCACATATTACTGAAGCCTGGCTTGGAGAATTGTGAGCATTACTTTACTAGCATGTGAGATGAGTGCAATTGTGCGGTAGTTTGAGCATTCTTTGGCATTGCCTTTCTTTGGGATTGGAATGAAAACTGACCTTTTCCAGTCCTGTGGCCACTGCTGAGTTTTCCAAATTTGATGACATATTGAGTGCAGCACTTTCACAGCATCATCTTTCAGGATTTGAAATAGCTCAATAGGAATTCCATCACCTCCACTAGCTTTGTTCATAGTGGTGCTTCCTAAGGCCCACTTGACTTCACATTCCAGGATGTCTGGCTCTAGGTGAGTGATCACACCATCGTGAGTATCCGCGTCGTGAAGATCTTTTTTGTACAGTTCTTCTGTGTATTCTTGCCACCTCTTCTTAATATCTTCTGCTTCTGTTAGGTCCATGCCATTTCTGTCCTTTATTGAGCCCATCTTTGCATGAAATCTTCCCTTGGTATCTCTAATTTTCTTGAAGAGATCTCTAGTCTTTCCCGTTCTGTTCTTGTCCTCTATTTCTTTGCATTGATCGCTGAAGAAGGCTTTCTTATCTCTTCCTGCTATTCTTTGGAACTCTGCATTCAGATGTTTATATCTTTCCTTTTCTCCTTTGTTTCTCGCCTCTCTTCTTTTCACAGCTATTTGTAAGGCCTCCCCAGACAGCCATTTTGCTTTTTTGCATTTCTTTTCCATGGGGATGGTCTTGATCCCTGTCCCCTGTACAATGTCACGAACCTCATTCCATAGTTCATCAGGCATTCTTATCTATCAGATCTAGGCCCTTAAATCTATTTCTCACTTCCACTATATAATCATAAGGGATTTGATTTAGGTCATACCTGAATGGTCTAGCGGTTTTCCCTACTTTCTTCAATTTGAGTCTGAATTTGGTAATAAGGAGTTCATGATCTGAGCCACAGTCAGCTCCCGGTCTTGTTTTTGTTGACTGTATAGAGCTTCTCCATCTTTGGCTGCAAAGAATATAATCAGTCTGATTTCGGTGTTGACCATCTGGTGATGTCCATGTGTAGAGTCTTCTCTTGTGTTGTTGGAAGAGGGTGTTTGCTATGACCAGTGCATTTTCTTGACAAAACTCTGTTAGTCTTTGCCCTGCTTCATTCTGCATTCCAAGGCCAAATTTGCCTGTTACTCCAGGTGTTTCTTGACTTCCTACTTTTGCTTTCCAGTCCCCTATAATGAAAAGGACATCTTTTTTGGGTGTTAGTTCTAAAAGGTCTTGTAGGTCTTCATAGAACTGTTCAACTTCAGCTTCTTCAGCGTTACTGGTTGGGGCGTAGACTTGGATTACTGTGATATTGAATGGTTTGCCTTGGAAACGAACAGAGATCATTCTGTTGTTTTTGAGATTGCATCCAAGTACTGCATTTCAGACTCTTTTGTTGACCATGATAGCTACTCCATTTCTTCTGAGAGATTCCTGCCCACAGTAGTAGATCTAATGGTCATATGAGTTAAATTCACCCATTCCAGTCCGTTTTAGTTCGCTGATTCCTAGAATATCGACGTTCACTCTTTCCATCTCCTGTTTGACCACTTCCAATTTGCTTTGATTCATGGACCTAACATTCCAGGTTCCTATGGAATGTTGCTCTTTACAGCATTGGACCTTGCTTCTATCACCAATCACATCCATAGCTGGGCATTGTTTCTGCTTTGGCTCCATCCCTTCATCCTTTCTGGAGTTATTTCTCCACTCATCTCCAGGAGCCTATTGGGCACCTACTAGTATTTATTTATTTCCCCCGCCGCCACTTAGAGAAGAAAGGCAGGGCAGAGGGACCTGGAGTTGAAGAAATGCCCTTTGTGCACTGGGATAAGGCAAGTCTCTGGTAAAGCCTCTTCTCCTGGGGAACAGGCCTTTGCCACATTGAGTTTTTTGTTTTGTTTTGTTGTTACCAAGAATACTCTTCCCTTCCCCTGCCAGAGTCACCAGAGGCTCATTCTCATTTCTTTACCAGGAGAACCAAGTGGGTTCCTGGAGCTGAAACTCGTGCGCGTGTGGGCCCCTCTGTGACTTCACCCCCGGAGTCTGTCACTCCCATGCTGGTTATACGAGGGCTGCAGCCCCACTATGACTGCCACTTGGGTTTCCCGCCCGCTCGGCTTCTGACCCGTAAGCAGGCCTCAGACTTGATGCGTCCACTTCTCTCCAGATCTGAGTTTGCCTCACGGTCAGCTCTCTGATGAGCCCTCAAGCACAGTCCTTGGTTTTCAGTTTGTTTAGTATTTTTTAAGGACAGAATGATGACTTCCCAGCTCTTCACGTGTAGAAGTTGAAACTGGAAGTATGCTTTGAGCGTGACTCATCTGTCTTTAGTTTGGTGGACATCCTCACCTGGGCATCTCACACTTGGCAAGCCAGAAACAGACTCTCAGTGCCTACTGCCTCTTGCCCATCCACTGCCTGCTCATGCTGGAGACCGAGAGCCGCTTCGGGCGCCGCCTTCATGCTCACGCCCCCCTGTGCCCCGCCTCTGCGCTCAGCTCTGGGGGCGCCAGGGGCGCCCCAGCTGTCCCCCGGCTACCAATTTCTTGTTTTCCCTTTTTTGCAGGCAACATCTAAGAAGGTCTTTGTTTCTCATCATTCCCTCACTTAAAACTGTGAGTGTATTTAGAAAACACATTTTATCTTATTTAAGAAAGAAAACTTTGTCAAATATTTTACCCACCTGAACTTGGAGGAATTGAGGCGTTAGTGGGGCCGAATGGAGAAGATACTTGTTTTATCATTGTCACCTGTGAGCAACACTAATTATTCATGAGTTATTTATTTAAAAAATCATTTACTTTTTTGTGTAGTTCAAAAAATGTTTAAACAGGTTTTACCTTTTTCATTTTAAGTTTAGTCATCTTTGCTGTTGTTCTTTGTTACACTCTAACATGTGCTGGCCTGTAATGATGAGGACAGATTTTGCATGTGTTATATAAAGACCTGTCTGTCTGGGGTGCATGTGTGGATGTATGTGTGTATAGAATAGTATAGGATAGGTGTCTCATAGCACAAGGAACCAGAAGACGTGCTTCCGGGGAAACAGCCCCTGAGTGGCTCTCACTGTGCTTAGAGGCCCACACAACCCACAGGGCCAGCCCCTCCCCTTTAGATCCTTGGGCCTGACATCAGTTCCCAGAGCTCCTTCTCAGGACGTCCCACATGCCAGAACATCTCCTGTTGCTTAGAACACACTTTCCCCTAGACTTGTACCTGGCACCATTCTCCTATCCTTGCATCTTCTTGGAAACGTCGCCTCATCACAGAGGCCTTCCCTCATTTCTCTTCCTAAAGTGCCTGCATTTTTCTCTTACCCCAGCCTGATCTTTCCCCTCAAGGCATGTATCATACACTTAAATTATTTCCTGGTTGATCTGTTTACTTGTTTTTTTGCCAGTCTTTCTCTTTAAAATAAAAGCTTGGTGAAACCAGACACCATCTCCATAATGCCTGTCTCCAGCCTAGTGCCAACAAAGGTCTGTCTAGTCAAAGCTATGGTTTTTCCAGTAGTCATATATGGATGTGAGAGTTGGGCCATAAAGAAAGCTGAGTGCCGAAGAATTGATGCTTTTGAAACTGTGGTGTTGGAGAAGACTCTTGAGAGTCCCTTGGACAGCAAGGAGATCCAACCAGTTCACACTAAGGGAAATCAGCTCTGAATATTCATTGGAAGACTGATGCTGATGCTGAAATTCCAATACTTTGGCCACCTGATGCGAAGAGATGGAAAAGACTCTGATGCTGGGAAAGATTGAAGGCAGGAGGAGAAGGGGAACACAGAGGATGAGATGGTTGGATGGCATCACCGACTCGATGGACGTGGGTTTGAGCAAGCTCCGGGAGAAGGTGATGGACAGGGAGGTCTGGCGTGCTACAGTCCATGGGGTCACAAAGAGACACAACTGAGCGACTGAACTGAAGTGAGCCTAGTGCCTGACACACGTGAGTGAGCCACAGAAGAAAGTCCTGATTTACTCAGTGGGAGAGACTTGATGAGATGAAATGGCTGAGACGAGACTTGGAAAAGTGAGGGAGAGAAGTGTGTGACAGCTTAGAGAAGGGAAATACTTTTATCTAGGTCCTGTTATGTTCCAGGCAGGGTGCCAAGCACTTCCACATGTGTTGTTTCACTTCCCTAGTGATCCTTTTTATAGAGATGTAAGCAGGCTCAGAAAGCGCGAGGGCTGCTCCACGCTGACGCGGCTGGAAGGCAGTGGGCAGACATTCCAGTCATGGCTGCAGCTCCAAGCGCCATCTCGGAATCACAGGCTCAGGTGTTCCCAGGACCAAGCGGCAGTGGAGGAGGAGGGCGAGGCAGGGGTTGGGGAAACCAGCTAAAGGGGCAGCTGCACCCACCCAGCTGCTACCGGGGGGACGTGGGCCCAGGACGGCCAGAGCTGCTCGTTTGTTAAAAAGAACTCTGGTCGTTTGTGTCCGACTCTTTGTGACCCCGTGGACTCTAGCCCGCCAGGCTCCTCTGTCCACAGGATTCTCCAGGCAAGAATCCTGGAGTGGGTTGCCATTTCCTCCTGCAGGGGGTCTTCCCAATCCAGGGGCTGAGCCCACACAGCTCCTGCATTGCAGGTGGATTCCCCCTGGGCCCCCAGGGAAGCCCGGAGAGCAGTAAACAGGACTTCTGTGGGGAACACCCCATTTTTAAATGTTGCCAATTGCGTTTCAGTTTTGTATTTTTTTTTAATGTAAAATTTGGAGAAATGAATGAAAGTTAGGTCATGACTGGCTTTTTACCTTCAGGCCGTCCCTTTACAAGCTCTTTTTTCCAGTGGAAACGATGGGCCCAGCCTGGCTGGAACAGAGAGGGTGAATAGATGAGAATGGCGGCGTGTGAGGCCATTGCTAAGGGCCTTTTCGATCAGAACCGGGGGCCTTGGGCTGGTAGAGTGCAGTTGGCACTGCTCTGACGGGGCTGCACATCCGCAACAGTGCCCACCCTATGCAGAGTGAGCGGCAAAAGCCACACAGGGTTAGTGGGAAGAGATGGCGTTATGGCACGACGCCCGGGAGCTGTTGCTGACACTAACAACAGGCGTGGGTTCAGTGTAAACTGCCACGCTACGTATGTCAACAGGAGTGCACGGCGACCCCGGTGCACGCGGCATTTCACTTGAAGGAGACCTGGAATTCGCTCGTGGAGGGTGCGGGGACCACATCCCGGGGGCTCCTGTGCCCGGCACCGGCTTCTCCCGCACCATTCGCTTCACCGGGGGGCGTTCTTTGTGTTCACCCGGTGTTTCTCACTGAGCAGAGTGTTACAAACACGCTCACGATTCACGTTAGACTCACATTGTTCTCTAATGTATCAGTCCATGGATGATAGAGCCCTTGGAATTCTCCAGGCCGGAACACTGGAGTGGGTAGCCTTTCCCTTCTCTAGGGGATATTCCCAACCAGGGGTAGAACCCAGGTCTCCCACATTGCAGGCGATTCTTTACCAGCTGAGCCAGCAGGGAGCAGTGTATAAGTCAAATTGGAACAAAAGCACTTTTCAAAACCAGCATTAAAGCAGCACTGATGGTAACCAGGCTGCGCAGGCCTTGACCGTACAAGTCAGAACCGTGTCCCTTCTTCCAGCACTCCCGCACCCCTCCCCGCCTCGCCCGCCGTCTGTCAGGGTTTGCAGGTTGGGAGTCTGCATATTTGTTCCGAGTAAAGAAACAGCAGATTCTGCCGCAGCAGATTACCACAAACTGAGTTGCTTAAAACAACAGACGTGTGTTCCCCTCACAGTTCTGGGGACCAGAAACCTGGAATCCTGGTGTCGGCAGGCCTGGGCTCTGTCCTTCGGTTCTAGGGCAGCATCTCTGCTTGCAGCTGAGTCGCTGCCGCCTCCGCCTCTGTCGTCACGTGGCCACCTTTTAAAGGGCAGCACAGTGTGCTGCCACCTCAAGTCGACGACATCCGCAGAGGCTGTCCCAAGTTAGGTCAGCTGTGTGAGTCCGGGGGGTCAGGGCTGGGACACCGTTTTGGGGGGATGTGGTTCTCCCGCCACGCCTTTCTCCTCCACAGGAGACCTAATCTTTGGATGCGTGCCCTCAGTTTGCGGTCTCGTCAGTCTCATTGTGGAGCCTGCCTGCCCGTGTGTGTTAGTAAGGTCTCCACCTCATGGTCACTGTGAGGTTCCAGAACACTTCAGGAAGAAAGTGAGAGCTGGCAGGCGCGAAAAAGAGGTCAGACCTCTGGCTCCCAGATCCCCAGGCCAGGGGAGGGCCTTCCGAAGGCTGTTCGGCTTCGCTCCTCACGAGGCAGGCGGGGCGCTCGCGTGGCCGCCGGGACGTGTTTGCTCGCGCGGTCCAGCTCTCTGCCTCCGGGTGGCCTGCTCCGGGGGCCGGCACGCCGCAGCTGGTAGCGGCGAGAGGGCCTTCCTGTCCGCCCGCCCAGGGGCGCTGCTCCAAGCGTGGGATGACGGTGAGGGGGCCCGCGGCGCTCTGGCCCGCGCTGTCGCGGCTCTGCACGGCCCCCTCTCTCGCCTCAGCGTCCCTCCCTCGGAGCAGTCTCTCCTCCTCAGGCTGCCCCACGCCCTGCCCGTGTCATGCTCCCCTCGTTCCCCTGCTGTTTGGCGTCCTCCGTGGCGCTGGCTGACTGTGCGGCTGCACGGCCGGCCTGGCCCCTGCCAGGCGGGCTCCCTGCCGGGCTCACGCCGCGTCCTCGGTACTGGGAGCTGCGCTCGTCAGCGAGCAGCTGCCCAGCAAGCACGTGTTAAGCCACTCACTTTCCTCGCCTGTGTCACTTTCTTCGGCACCTACCAGCGCTGTCTCATCTTCTGTACTGGACGTTGGCAGAGCCGTTGGGTAGGACTCTGTGCGTGTGCTGTCGGAACCTGGGGATTGCCGTGTCCCGAGGCAGTTCTGTCAGGAGGGGCCACAGGCCCGTCTGTAGATGGGCGCCAGGGCGCTGGGGTCCCCCAGAGACACCGCACACCTGCCCAGCCCAGGGCCCAGCGCGAGCACCCTGGCGTCCTGTCTGCCAGGAAAGCCTGCTGGGTCCTCAGGGAGAGAGCGGGTAGTGCTCCAGGCCAGCGCCTGGCCTGGAAGAGAGGCAGGAATGGGCTGGAACAGCTTCCACGAACATCATGAGCGGGAGGAAGAGAAGTTGCCCTTCCCGCAGCAGCTGATTAGTCATGACTGGTGCACTGGGGCAGGGATGCAGGGAAGAGGTCCCCTCTAGCAGGGGCCTCCTGAGCAGTGGGCGTCCCCAGAGAGCCAGGCTCAGGGCTTGTCCAAGTCGGCGCTCACTGCCTCCAGGGCTGCCGCCTTCTCATTCACGGCCTCTCTGTGGTGCCGACCCTGGGGTGCAGCCTGAGCCAGGTGTTGTGTCTGTGCCTGAGGACCTCAGAGTCAGGACGGGGGGAAGCTGGGGTGTCAGCAAGGAGCCTCCTGCACGCATCACTCCAAGGAGGGCATGTATAGGGCCTGCGCCCTTCTTTAAAGCAGCCTTTGTCAGCTTGGGGTTCAGAAACTCAGGAGAGGGCATTCCCTGCTCATCCAGTGGTTTGGGTTCCACGCTTCCAGTGCAGGGCGCCTGGGTTCCATCCCTGGTCAGGGAACTAAGATCCTGTGTTCCAGGCACTGTGGCCAAAAAATAAAAGTTAGGGCTGTTCACATTTCTCAGTTTGCCTAGAAGAAGGAGATACACACGTCCATACATCCATGGAGCCACACACACACGGGTGCACGCACCTCCTCAGCATGCCTTCCCTCTCTCTCTGTCTCTCCGTATGTAAGTTAAGATACCATCTACCACGCCCCCAGGCCTGGCCTCGCCCCTGAGGTCTGCGCCTTGGCGCAGTTTCCTGTCCCCTCCTTCTGAAGAGCATTGTGACTGTAAGAGTAGTAGGGAGGTATCTCACTGGAGTGACACAGCTCTGTGAACAGTGGACTCTGAAAGGCTCCCTGTTGCCCTCTCTGCGGCCCTGGTGAGGCCGTCCTGGCCCAGCCGCCCCCAGGCCGGTGCTGGCACGCCCCACGCGCTCTGTGAGAGCCCCTCCGCGTTCTGTCTTGTAGATCGTGACTGACCAGCAGACGGGGCAGAAGATCCAGATCGTCACCGCGGTGGACGCCTCCGGATCCCCCAAGCAGCAGTTCATCCTGACCAGCCCCGATGGAGCTGGAACTGGGAAGGTGATCCTGGCTTCCCCGGAGACCTCCAGTGCCAAGCAGCTCATATTCACCACCTCGGACAACCTCGTCCCCGGCAGGATCCAAGTAAGACCTGTTGACAGGTGTTTATCTCAGCGTTTCTGCTGCTGCGCTTGTTCTGGACTCTCACCTCTACTCTGGAGGCCAGATCCGTCCCTGAAGGTCCTTTGGGGACCTCCAGCCGTAGCGGGCTGCTGCCTTGGCTCAAGTGAAAACCAGCAAGTGAGGGGCAAGGCCCAGAAGGCAGCCACTGCAGTGCTCAGAGAGGGTGGGGACAGGAGGCCGACTGAGAAGGCGGCGTGGCCCCCTGGACGACTATCTCACCACGGCTGACCACAGCCAGGTGAGGGCCAGCTGATTCTGATCTTGCTCGGCCTGGCCAGCCCTCTGTTCTGTCCTTGCTTCTGTAGGCTTCTGCCTGTGGCCCCTCAGCTCTGGTCTCTGTCCCTGCCTTGGTTCTCCCTCTGATGGGCAAGGTGGGGTCCAGGCAGGTGCAGGAAGGGGAAGAGCAAGAGCTGGCAGAAGGGCAGGGTTACTGGGATGCACTGAATGTCCAGGTCCGGCACCTGGAGGAGTAGGGGCTCCAGGCGAGTGTCCCACATTGGCCAAGCACAGAGCACATGCAGTCCACGGTCTTGTTGAGCTCTGCTTTCTAATTAAAAAAAAAAGCTTGTGGTAACATGTGAACTTCACTGCCTTAATCAGTTTTAAGTGTCCAGTTCAGTGTATTGACATTGGTGTTAAGTTTTTTGACGTTGCTTTGCAACGTACCCCCCCACCCCGCCCCGGTCCATCCACAGAGCACCCCATCCTCCCCGACCGAAGCTCTGGCCGTTAAACACCTCCTGTCCCCACCTCTCCCCCAGCCCCTGGCTACCACTCCACTCCTTTCTGTGGGTCTGACGACTCTAGGGACCTCACATAAGGAGACTCCTGTAATACTTGTCCTTCTGTGACTGGCTAATTTCACTGAGCCCAGTATCCTCAAGGTTCATCTGTGTGGTCACATGTCTCAGGATTCCTTCCTTTAAAAGCTGAATGATATTCCACTCTGTGGATGGACCATGCATGGGTTATCCATTCATCTGTTGGTGGATACTGGGGTTGCTCCGACCTTTTGACTACTGTGAACAAAGCTGCTAAGAATCCATGTGTTTTGCAGGGGGCATTCCGCTATGGAGAACATTCAGGAAGGAAAGGGTTTATTTCCTCTGCTCAGCTATGTTCAGAGCACCAGTGTGCGTAGCTTTCAGAGCTGTGCTTCTGAGACACTGCATGGACTCAGGGAACATCTTCTCATCCTTCCCTTCCCAGCTTCCACTCAGATCACCTGAAATCCGAATTCCTCCCTGCTTGCTTAGGCTCCTCGTTCGTGAGAGGATGGCTGTGATTCTCTTGCATCTCTTGTAAGAGGTCATTGCGCATGCTGATTTCTGTATATGTTCACTGTACTTAAATCACTTTAAGGCTTATTGGTGGTGGTGGTGGTGGTTGTGTCCCACTCTGGGACCCCATGGACTGCAGCATGCCAGGCTTCCCTGCCCTTCACCGTCTCCTGAGATTTGCTTAAGTTCATGTCCATTGAGTCAGTGATGCCATCCAGCCGTCTCATTGTCTGCTGCCCGCTTCTTCTTTTGCCTTCAGTCATTCCCAGCATTAGGGTCTTTTCCAGTGAGTCAGCTCTTCACATCAGGTGGCCTAAGTATTAGACCTTCAGCAACAGTCCTTCCAGTGAATATTCAGAGTTGATTGATTTCCTTTAGGATTGACTAGTTTGATCTCCTTCCAGTCAGAGGGACTCTCAAGAGTCTTCTCCAACACCACAATTTGAAAGCATCGATTCTTTGGTACTCAGCCGCCTTTTTGGTCCAACTCTCATATCTGTATGTTACTACTGGAAAAACCATAGCTTTGACTGTACAGACCTTTGTCGGCAAAGCGGTGTCTCTGCTTCTAACACACTGTCTAGGTCTGTCATCCTCTCCTTCCAAGGAGAGGGCATCCTCTAATGGCTGCAGTCACTGTCCTCAGTGACTTTTGTAGTCCAAGAAAATAAAATCGAGCACTGTTTTCACTTTTCCCCTTTCTGTTTGCCATGAAATGATGGGACCTGATGTCCTGATATTAGTTTTTTGAATGTTGAGTTTTAAGCCAGCTTTTTCACTCTGTTCTTTCACCTTCATCAAGAGGCTCTTTAGTTCCTCTTTGCTTTCTGCTATTAGGGTGGTGTCATCTGCATGTCTGAGATTGTTGATATTTCTCCCAGCAATCTTGATTCCAGCTTGTGATTCATCCGACCCGGCCTTTCACATGACGTACTCTACATATAAGTTAAATAAGCGGGGTGATAATATACAGCCTTATGGTACTTCTTTCCCAATTTTGAATCAGTCACTCATTACTTCCACTGTATAATCATAAGGGATTTGATTTAAGTCATACCTGAATGGCCTCGTGGTTTCCCCTACTTTCTTCAATTAAAGCCTGAATTTTGCAATAAGGAGTTCATGATCTGAGCAACAAGTCAGCTCCAGATGTTGTTTTTGCTAAGTGTGTAGAGCTTCTCCATCATTGGCTGCGAAGAATTGCAGTCAGATGTTGGTACTGGCCACTTGGTGAGGTTTATGTGTAGTCATCTCTTATGTGCTGTTGGAAGAGGGTGTTTGCTCTGACCAGTGCGTTCTCTTGGAAGAACTCCGTTAGCCTTTGCCCTGCTTCATTCTATACTCCAAGGCCAAACTTGCCTGTAACTCCAGGTATCTCTTGACTTCCTACTTTTGCATTCCAGTCCCCATGATGAAAAGGACATCTCTTTTTGGTGTTTGTTCTAGAACGTCTTTATGGAACAGGTCAACTTCAGCTTCTTTGGCATCAGTGGTTGGGGCATAGACTTAGATTGCTGTGATGTTGAATGGTTTGCCTTGGAAATGAACTCAGATCTTTCTGTTATTTTTGAGATTGCATCCAAGTACTGCATTTCAGACTCTTGTTGACTAAGATGGCTATTCCATTTCTTCTAACAGATTCTTGCCAACAGTAATAGATACAATGGTCATCTGAATTAAATTCACCCATTCCCATCCATTTTAGTTCACTAATTCCTAAGATGTCGATGCTTACTCTTGCCATCTCCTGCTTGGCCGCATCCAATTTACCTTGATTCATAGACCTACCATTCCAGGTTCCTGTACCATGTTGTTCTTCATCAGATTTGACTTTTACCACCAGACACATCCACAATTGAGCGTTGTTCCCACTTTGGCCCAGCCACTTCATTCTTTCTGGAGCTGTTAGTACTTACCGTCCACTCTTACCCCAGAAGCATACTAGACAGACACTTTGTGACCTGGGGGGCTAATCTTCCAGTGTCATATTTTTTTGCCTTTTCATACTATTCATGTTCATGGAGCTCGTGCAGCAAAAATCCTGGGGTGGTTTGCCATTCCCTCCTCCAGTGGACCACGTTTTGTCTCCACTATGACCCGTCCACCTTGGGTGAACCTGCGTGGCGTGGCTCATAGCTTCATTGAGTTACACAAGCCCCTTGGCCTCGACTAGGCTGTGACCCACATTATTTCATAGCAGCTGTTGTTCACTTTTTCATGCGCCTTTTTCAGTCACATGACTCTTACAGATGGAGAGCACTGTGGGTCATGTAGAAAGTCACCTACAAAGGAAGGAGAAGTAGGTTTCAGAGGCTCCCTGTCCCAGTCCCTCCACCGCCCGAGCCTCACGAGAGAGCTAGTTGTAATCAGTAAGGCTTAATTATGTTTCTGCTAAACGTACTAGTCTGAACTTCCAAGCTTTTTCACGAGAGTAGAGAAGCAGCCAGAGAGACCTTCAGTGTCCTCACGGTTGGAGCATTGCATGGGACTCCCCCACGGCCCCGGGTCTTGGTGGTGGTAGCAGGTTGGAGGGAGAGTCACTGAGAAGTAACATCTGACCCTGGGCAGCCCCACACCCACCCCCACCACTGCTGAAGGACGTGGTCCAGAGGCACAGCCTCCCATTCCTCCTGGCAGATGAGGTTGTCAAGTGGGATTTTCCCATTTCTGCCCAGAGTAGTTCTTAGAAACCCAAGATTAGGAATTCACAGTTGAGCCTGACTTGGCTTCTTGCTCTGGTTTTTCATCATCTTCAGTTCAGTATAGTTGCTCAGTCGTATCTGACTCTGCGAACCCATGGACTGCAGCACGCCAGGCCTCCCTGTCCATCACCAACTCCCAGAGCTTACTCAGACTCATGTCCATCGAGTCAGTGATGCCATCCAACCATCTCATCCTCTGTCACCCCCTTTTCCTGCCTTCAATCCTTCCCAACATCAGGGTCTTTTCCAGTGAGTTAGTTCTTCACATCAGGTGGTCAGAATATTGGAGTTTCAGCTTCAGCATCAGTCCTTCCAGTGAATATTCAGGACTGATTTTCTTTAGGATTGATTGGTTGGATCTCCTTGCAGTCCAAGGGACTCTCAAGAGTCTTCTCCAACACCACAGTTCAAAAGCATCTCAGTTCTTTGGTACTCAGCTTTCTTTATAGTCCATCTCTCACATCCATACATGACTACTGGAAGAACAATAGCTTTGACTAGATAGACCTTTGTCGGCAAAGTAACGTCTCTACTTTTTAATATGCTGTCTAGGTTGGTCATAACTTTCCTTCCAAGGAGCAAGCGTCTTTTAATTTCATGGCTGCAGTCACCATCTGCAGTGATCTTGGAGCACAAGAAAAGAAAGTCTAGCAACTTCTTCCACTGTTTCCCCATCTATTTGCCATGAAATGATGGGACTGGATGCCATGACCTTAGTTTTCTGAATGTTGAGTTTTAAACCAACTTTTTCACTCCTCTTTAATTTTCATCAAGAGGCTCTTTAGTTCTTCTTCACTTTCTGCATCTGCATATCTAAGGTTATTGATATTTCTCTTAGAAGTCTTGATTCCAGCTTGTGCTTCTTCCAGCCCAGTGTTTCTCATGATGTACTCTGCATATAAGTTAAATAAGCAGGGTGACAATATACAGCCTTGACGTACTCCTTTCCTGAGTTGGAACCAGTGTGTTGTTTCATGTCCAGTTCTAACTGTTGCTTCCTGACCTGCATACAGATTTCTCAAGAGGCAGGTCCAGTGGTCTGGTATTGGCATCTCTTTAAGAATTTTCCACAGCTTATTGTGATCCACACAGTCAAAGACTTTGGCATAGTCAATAAAGCATAAGTAGATGTTTTTCCAGAACTCTTTTGCTTTTTTAGTGATCCAACGGATGTTGGCAATTTGATCTCTGGTTTCTCTGCCTTTTCTAAATCCAGCTTGAACATCTGGAGGTTCACAGTTCACATATTGCTGAAGCCTGGCTTGGAGAATTGTGAGCATTACTTTACTAGCGTGTAAGATGAGTGCAGTTGTGCGATAGTTTGAGCATTCTTTGGCATTGCCTTTCTTTGGGATTGGAATGAAAACTGACCTTTTCCAGTCCTGTGGCCACTGCTGAGTTTTCCAAATGTGCTGGCATATTGAGTGCAGCACTTTCACAGCATCATCTAAAGGATTTGAAATAGCTCCACTGGAATTCCATCACCTCCACTAGCTTTGTTTGTAGTGATGCTTCCCAAGGCCCGCTTGACTTCGCAGTCCAGATGCCTGGCTCTAGGTGAGTGATCACACTGTCATGGTTATCCGGGTCGTGAAGATCTCTTTTGTACAGTTCTCTGTGCATTCATCATCTTATTTCCTGTTTATTCTTAGATCGTCACGGACTCTGCCTCTGTGGAGCGTTTGCTGGGGAAGACCGACGTCCAGCGGCCCCAGGTGGTAGAGTACTGTGTGGTGTGCGGCGACAAAGCCTCAGGTCAGCAAGCGGTGGTCACGCCGGGTGCACCTGGGGACCGGCATCACGGACCAGATCCGGGCGGGGGAGGGTCAAATGTGACTGTACTTTTCTTTATTGGGATGATGATGTCCATAAGCAGATCAGGTTGTCAGATTATAGGAATCAAAAGGAAAAGTCAAGAAACTGTGTCTGTGATTTGTAAATCATGGTTGACTGTTCATTATTTTTTGTACTAGTAAGAAGGTAATCAAGACTTCCCTCATGGTCCAGTGACTAAAAACATGCTTCCACTGGGTTTGATCTCTGGTTAGAGAACTAAGATCCCCCATACCTTATGGCCAAAAAAAAAAGTAATCAGTCGTGAGCGTAGTTAGCATTTGCCCAGCACTTCGCTGTCTCACAGGATGTCTGCTGCCTGTCCCGCCCTGGTCCACACTGCAGCTTCATCTCTTGCGCCCTCCCTATAACCCAGGGTGATAAACAGGAGGGAACGTGCCCTTACGGCGGGAGTCCCAGGTCAGGAAAGGCCTGGAGGCACAGTCGTGACCTCGGTGGTTGAGCGTGTGCTATCGGATAAAGAGAAGGCTGCCCCAGCTGGCAGCCCGGCCTGGGGAGCGTAACACACACAGCCCCTGTGTCTCTGGGGACGCACTCCTGGGCCTCCTTGGTCGGGAGGGGACGAGGGGACCTCAGAAGAGGCCTGGCCCCTGCGGGAGCCGTCGGAAGTAACAGTGCGGGGGACACTGCCCTGTGAGCCGGGGACACTGCATTCATAGCAGCTTTGGGTGCTTGGTGGTCCTGGTTTGAAAAAAAAAAAGGTGAGCCAAGCCCCTGAAGAGGAAGACAAGCCCTGGTCAGGAAGGAAGCTCCCGCGCTGCCCGCTCCTGCCACAGTGCTGTCCCTTCTCTGAGCCTCCCCTGCGCAGCCTTGGTCCTCGTTGCCCTTGTGTTCAGACCTCTGGGCACTGGATGTGCTCTTTTCTAGTTGCTTCCTGACAGGCCTGTCTGACCCCTGTGTCTCTGAATCCCCATCTTCTTGCTCAACAAGGAGAGACACTGTAAAGATTTAAGCAAATGAATGACGCTTGAACATACCAGAGGCCACAGAATCTGCTCAGCTTCCCCTTTCTGGGCTTAAAGCTCATCACAGGCTTGCAGTGCCCTGTCTCCAGATATGAGAGGTCCCTCTACGGCCTCAAGAGCCCGAGGACAGCCACTGCAGGGAAGGAAAAGAGATGTGTGCAGAGTCACGTCAGCACCAGTGTTCTTAGAGGCTCACAGTTGGGGCCCTCAGGTGCACAGCTGGAGAAGGGCCCACATGCCAGAGCTCAGGGCGGTGGGCTGCTCTGCAGCCGCTGTCCACAGTGGCCCCGTGAACTCTGACCCTGCAGTGTAGTTGTGACCTGGGTTACAGGAGAGCATCTCAAGTCAGTCCCCGCTGGGATTTTGACGGAAGGTAAACGTACCGATGCGAGTCTTTAGTGTGGGAGGGAGTCAGAGTTTAGAGGCCCCAGAGTGAACAAGCTTAGAATAGAGAGCTGAACTTGGGACGTGCATCTCAAGGACAGGGAACCACCGCAAGCCACAGGCATGGTGCCTTCTTGGGGCCTGGCCATGTGGTCACAGCCGCGACGCCGCGTCCTCTGGTCACGCCCCCGCCCCCAGGTTCGTCTACAGCCAGGACAGGACTCACAGACAGAGTGACTGTGGGCCAAGACCCTGGGGGCTGAGGAAGCACGGGCTGTGTCAGCTCCACACGGCTCCCCGCGGGACATGGGAGCTGAGGGTTCCTGGCTGGGCCGCCTGCCCAGCCCTCTCCACGGCCCCTGACGGGCACCGAGCTCGGGCACGCCATCTGCCAGCGCCATGCACCATGTCCGAGCTTGCAGCCTCCATCTTGGCCTCACAGGCTCCTCTGAAGGTGGGAGGAGGATGTGTAGGCCCCGGGGGCCCGTGGTTGCCCAGTGGCCGCCAGCATGGGAGCCCGCACACCAGGCCCACGGACGTCCCTTCCTCTTTCAGGCCGCCACTATGGGGCTGTCAGCTGCGAAGGCTGCAAAGGTTTCTTCAAAAGGAGCGTGAGGAAAAACCTGACCTACAGCTGCCGGAGCAGCCAAGACTGCGTCATCAACAAGCACCACCGGAACCGCTGCCAGTTCTGCCGGCTGAAGAAGTGCTTGGAGATGGGCATGAAGATGGAGTGTGAGTAACAGGGCTCACACCCACAAGTGTTAACAAGAGGAGAGAATGTGAGGTTTTGCTGTGTGGCCTTAACGTTAGCCAGGAAGACCGTGCCTGCTGGGGCTTCGCTCCCATTCACCCTCTGGGTCAGCTCGGTGGTGCGGTGTCGCTGCTGCCGGGCGGGGTCAGTTTCCACAGTGAGAACCTCGTCCTGACGCGCAGGAGCCAGCGTGCGTGTGTGGGGAGCAGCCTCAGCCTTTGGGGTGAAGCCGAGAGAACGCGGCCCCAGCCCTGCCCCGGGAGCTGGGGGGCCTGGGCACAGCACATGCCCTCTGAGCCTCCAGTCCCAGCCTGTGAAGTAGCACCGTTGTCGTGCCACGTCTGGCTCCCCTTTTCTTTCCCCGTGAAGGTCTGTTCTCTTCCGTTGTTTCTGGCACGGGTGCGTGCACTTGTGCCAGACGCTGAAGGGAGTGGCTGCTGGCATGACACCACTGGCAGGTGGCAGAAGCTGTCGGGGCTGGAGCCGGGCATTAGGGTGCATCCTCCGCCCCAGGGGGCTGGACAGCTCTGTCGGGCCCACTTGAGGGGCTGTTTCTCCCCTGGGAGAGAGTCCTGTGAGCAGCGAGAGCCCCCAGTGGAAGCTGGGCCAGGCGTGTCTGCCGCGGTGCTCGTCACCCCCAGAGCAGCGGGCTCAGCGCGGGGGAGCCCGCCTCCGTGCAGAGGGAGGGGTTTCTATTGCTGTGGCTCTTTCTTCTCAACATGGGCGTTTCTGTCCTCACTTAAGCTGTGCAGAGTGAACGGAAACCCTTTGACGTGCAGCGGGAGAAACCAAGCAATTGTGCTGCGTCCACTGAGAAGATCTACATCCGGAAGGACCTGCGGAGTCCTCTGATCGCCACGCCAACATTCGTGGCCGAGAAGGACGGGGCGAGGTCAGTGCGTGTGAACAGCCTGCGGGGCCCTGGAGCTGACGTGGGAGGCGCAGGTGTTCCTCGTGGGGGGCTGACGGCCCCACCTGTGGGCCTTGGCCACCTTGTTGGAGCTGCTGCAGTCACACCCCTGGACAGGCCCGTGGAGGGTGGACTCAGGAGAGAGTCAGAGCTTCCTGTCTCAGGGACTCGGATTACGTGCTGTAGTTCAGGCATCATTCACGCAGGAAAATGGTTGTTCCGGGGGTCAGGATCAGGGCTCTTGCAGTAGAGATAAAAGGCGTGAGACCCAGGTGTGGTCTGGACAGCACCACGGGTCAGTTCATAACGTTGTTTTTAGTGTGATCTCTCAAACCTAACTTTAAAGAAGCAGAGGGAAACGGGAAGCCCTGTTTGGTACTGTGGCGTGCCCCAGAGCTGGGAATGCCCTGCTGGTGCTCCAAGAGCAGGTGGCATCGCTGGTAGGGCCGGGAGGCGTGTGCGCATCCTGTCTCGGGCAGGCCTGGCGCTAAGCGAGCACGGGTGTCCTCCAGCCCAGCCTGCAGACGCGCAGGGTCGATGCAGCGTGAACTCTGCACTCAACGCTGGAAGCTACTCTGGGTTTCTTTATGTCTTAACTAGACAAACAGGTCTTCTTGATCCAGGGATGCTTGTGAACATCCAGCAGCCTTTGATCCGTGAGGACGGAACGGTTCTCCTGGCCACAGACTGCAAGGTGACGTCCCGCTCGCGCCCTTCCCCCTTCTGTCTCCACGCGGGCACTGCTCTCGGCCTTCGGGCTGTGGAGGGGGTGCCCTCCTCGGCTCTGTGCCCTTGGTACAGCCGTGCTGTGGGCTGCTTACAGTCACAGCGCGTCGGGAGCTACTGTTCGACTTGGCGGACACTCTGGGGTCTCTTCTGAGGTCTCTCCCCCGGTAATGCACTTGGGCAGACTGCCAGCCGGCTGGGCAAGTGCTGCCTCCTCTAAGACGGCCTTTGGCAGCAGCCCGCAGTTCCTCTGTGGTAGGCGCCCGCAGGAAGAAGTCCCACCAGGGCTGACGGGGACAGAGCGAGGCAGCTCCAGGGAACCCGGTGTGTAGACAGAGACGCTGGCTGCCTCCTGGGGAGGAGCCTGAGCAGAGGGCTTTATTCCGGCAAGGGAGCCCACTGTGTCTCTGGCCTGTGGTCCCCGACACACACAGCCCAAGTGACGGGGGCGGCAGCTGCCCTGAGCCCAAGGCCCCGCTCCGGAAGGAGCCCCTGGGGACAGTGCTGGCCTCACTGTCCCCCTCAGAGCTGCAGCTGGGCCCCATCTGCTCGGGCATACGTGGTGCGTCCTGGCGCGTCCTCTTGGGTCCAGGGGAGGGGGATGAGGGCTGAGGCCCACTGCCTGCACCGGCCGTCTCCCGCGGGGCGGTTGGCCTCATGGCTCGGGTGCCTCTGACCCGTCTCCCCAGGCACATGGCCTTCGCCCAGCAGACGGGCGGGGCATGACCTGCCACCTGGGCAGAGGGGCAGGCACGCCAGGAGCAGGAAGTAGGGCCCGAGCGCTCTGAGCTCCCAATGGCCGAGGACCACACCCCCATCCTGCGTGCCACCCGCACAGAGGGCAGTGCAGAGTGGGCGCCCGCCAGGCAGGGATGACTGGAACCTCGAGGGGCCAGTTCCATGAAGCGTGCGGCGCCCACTCTGTAACTGCCAACGGCTTGGAGTTGGCTGAGTGGCAGGAGTGAAGCACAGTCAGGAAAGGCGGCCTCCGGTGCCTGCCCCCCCCCCCCCCCCGCCCCAGGGGAGCACCGCAGAGCCCCTGAGGGCAGCTGTTTGCAGGAGCTGACTGGGAAGCTCTCTCCTATGAAATAATTATACATTCAAAATCATTTACTCTGAATGAAAGTAATGGTATCTCAGATACCACTGAGACCTGTGCTCCCTTCGCCCCTTCTCTCCGTGGGTCCTGCAGAGCAGTAGCCCAGGACCGTGGGCAGCGCATGACACGCGTCGAGGCGCGGGGTCTCTTTTTCACTCTGCAGCGTATCTGTCAAATGCTGTGTTCATACGACAGAGATCAGTAGATCTGTTCTGTTACACGGTGCTTCTGTGATTGATTAATTAATCACTTCTCTGTTTCTGATTTTTTCTACTGATTCTGGTCTTTCATGTTTATAATCAAGATACAGCAGACGTTTTTGTTTATGTACCTTGATTTATCTTTTTTTTTTTGGCTTCCTTTTTAAAAAAATTGAGATATTAATTCCCACACCAGAAAAATGTACCCTTTGAGCATGTAATTCGTGGTTCTCAGTTTATTAACATAATTGTTACAACCATTCCTACTGATTCTAGAGCATTTCATCACCCCAGACAGAAAGCCTGAACCCACGAGGCAGTCACTGCCCCTTCTCCCACTCTCAGCCCTGCCAGCCGCTCGTGTACTCTCTCACTGTGGTTTTCTCGGTGCTGGACCTTTCGTCTAAAGGGAGCCATGTGGCACGTGGCTGCTGGGCCTGGCTGCTTTCTCGTAGCGTAATGTTCTCAAGGCCCAACCATGTCGATGCCTCCTCAGTGCCAATAATGTGCCGTTAAATGGCTGTGTCGTGGTTTATCCATTTGGCAGCTGATGAACGTTGTGTTGTTTCTGCTTTTTGCCTCTTAAGAATAATGCTGCTGTGAACATTGTGTACAAGTGTTTTTGTGCACGTATATTTTAACTTTTCTTACATACGTGCCAGGAATGGCATTGCTGTGGTCGTGCAACGACTGCACGCTCACCCTTTGGAAGAACTGCCAGGCTTTTCTCCAGCAGCTGCACCATCTTCTGCCCCCACTGTGCTCTGCTCTTCTCCATGTCCTCGCCAGCACTCAGCATTATGTGTCTTTTGACTGTGACCATCCTAGTGGGTGTGATATCTCGTCGTGGCTTTTATTTGCGTTTTTAACTAGCTTATTTGTCTTTCTATTATTGAGCTGTGAGAGTTCTTTAGCTATTCTGGCTGCTAAACCGTTATCAGATGTATGACTTGCAAAAAGTTCCTCCCATTTTGTGGGCTGTCTTTTGTGTGTGGGAGGAGAGAAGTTGTCTCTTTATTGATAATCTTTTGAAGCACAACGGTTTAAACCTTGGTGACATCCAGCTTATCTGGATGTCATTTTATCCATCATTTTTTCTGTCGTTTTATCTTGTATGTAGGTTTGTATAACTGGCATCACAATCAAGAGACAGAGCTGTTTGATAGCCCAAGAGCACTTCCTCTCACTGCCCATCATGGTCACACCTCCGTAGAAGCTGCTTTTAAAACAAAACTATGCCCTCACTTTCCTGAGAGGCATGTTGTATGTCCATCTTTAATATCACTATTTTCTGGTTAACAGGCTGAAACAAGCCAGGGAGCCCTGGGCACATTGGCAAATGTAGTCACTTCCCTCGCCAACCTCAGTGAATCCCTTAACAATGGTGACACTTCAGAAATACAGCCGGAGGACCAGTCTGCAAGTGAGATTACTCGGTACGAACCCTTGAGAGTGGAGGCCCCTCCCAACACACACAGTCACTGCTCTGTGAGGGTGGGGGGCAGCATCTTGATGCCTACCCTGTATTTAATGACAGGTTGCAGAATTGTCACAGGGCCCCTGCATGTCTGTCTGCTTCGTCTTAACTACGGGGCTGTGGACCTGTTTAGGTTATGTGGTACAAAATAGTCTGAAAACTTCACTCCAGATGATAAAGGGGACTGAGTAGTTCAGGGGAAGCTTACAGGTCCAGGCATACTTGTCACTGTTTACTGGACCTAAATATCAGTAGTGCAGCCCCTTTCTTGCTTTTGTTTCAGCCTGTTTTTCTCAAGTAGTGAGTCCAGAGCTGAGATAGATCCCTCAGGGTGGACGGATACTGGTGGTGAGATGGCACCAGCTGGCTGGACGCCTGTGCCCCCTGCCAGGGTACACTCCCTGCAGCTGGCCTGTGCGCTTGCTCCTTTTCTGTTGGACCTGCCACTCCTGCCCGTCATGCCAGGCCAGGCGGGGGCCGCTCAGGGGCAGCGGTCCTCAGGTTCCTTCGTGGTGTGGTAGAAGATGCCAGTCTGGATCCGGCGGAAAGAGGGCGGAATGTGAGTTAGGCCGAATTCCATTCTACCACTTAACTCCTGGTGGTCTTGGCAAAGTGAGCTTTCACATCTCTGAGATGGAGGGAATTCCACCTTGGAGAGTAGTTCCGAAAAACAGAAATTATGTGTGAGAACAAATAACATCTAGCTTAGTGTCTGAGACCCTGTGGAGACACGCGTAGCGGCCGCTGCTCCTCCTCTCAGGCAGAGTTAACTGTCTTTTCCTAAAAGATGTCTCAGCTAGGGCGCGCCTCCTAGAAGGGGACTTACGGCGCGAACCTGCTCCCTTTCTGCTCGCAGGGCATTCGATACCTTAGCGAAGGCACTTAACACCACCGACAGCGCCTCGCCTCCGAGCCTGGCGGACGGGATCGATGGCAGCGGCGGCGGGGGCATCCACGTCATCAGCAGAGACCAGTCCACGCCCATCATTGAGGTCGAGGGCCCCCTCCTCTCAGACACTCACGTCACGTTTAAGGTGAGGGCTTCTGCCTGCCTGCCTCGGTTAAAAACCAGACCTGGAAGTGAGCCCATCCAGGTGGTGGCAGCCTTCTGGCCCATCTTTGCTCGCCTGGCCGTCTGGCTCTGCCGCTGACCCTGAGGCTGGCGTGGCCTCCTGCCGCTGCCAGACAGGCCAAGGCGGGCTGCCCTGCCGTCCACTCTCCCGGGATGGCCTGGCTCCAGCCTCAGCTCAGGCAGGCCCTTGGCTCCCACAGGCGTTGTTCCCAGCCTTTGGGCCTGCCCTCCTGCCCACTGGGGCCACCGAAAGTAGCTCTCAGATATGCTTGCAGGCTGGCCAGGTCCCCAGGGCCCCCCTCTGCACTCACCTCCCGAGCCTCACTGCTCTCTTGAGGACACTCCCAGGCTCCCTGAGCCCCCAGTCTCGAGGTCTGCAGAGTGAGTCTTCAGTTCCCCAGTATTCTGCGCTAGAATGAACTCGTGAGTCCTTGCCCGCCGTTGCCCAGGGATCGAAGGGCAAGGGTCCCTAGGGGGACTCCAGCTGCAGAGGCATTCAAGCCCTTCTGGGACAGAGGGGCTCCTGGGGCCCAGCCCGGCCCCCTGGGTTCTGCTCTACTCTCCCTCGCTGTTCCCTGACACCGCCTTCCAGTCCCTGCCCACCCGTTCCCACTGGACTTAGACTTGAACCTGCGGATAAGAGTGGAGCTGCTGAGAACCAGTGCCTGTGCCGGGAGGCAGCGTCGGTGCCTCATCCTTGTGGATGAACTGGGCCCTGTCCCCGCCTCTCCAGGCCTGTCAGACCCCAGCTCACTGGGCGGGCCCGCCTCCTGAGGGTCTGCGCGGGGCTGGGTGCTGACAGGCCCCGGGCCGTGTGCCCTCTCCTGCAGCTCACGATGCCCAGCCCGATGCCCGAGTACCTCAACGTGCACTACATCTGCGAGTCGGCCTCACGCCTGCTCTTCCTCTCCATGCACTGGGCCAGGTCCATCCCCGCCTTCCAGGCCCTGGGGTGAGTGGCTCTTCCTCTCTGTGTCCCTGGCAGGACCTCCCTGGCTCCAGGAACGGCCTGGAAGGGGTCTGAGGGCCCTTCCAGTGTGCTCCTCGATGAATAAACATAGTCAGCAGACGGGTGGCGAGAGACCACCTCGGCTGCCAGGGCTGGGACGTCCCCCGACCTTTACTGCGCCTCCTCCGTGCACCTCGGGCGTGCTGCCAGAGCAGGGACGGAGTGGACGGGAGGCATTTGTCCCCAGGTCTTGAGGCAGGGTGGGGGCCCCAGTATGAGGGCCCCTGAGATGACAGACGGTCTCAGGGGGCCTCACCCGTGCTGTCCTGAGTGGAGACCCACCCCTCCCTGGGCGGCGACACGTCTCTAGCCTTGGGAGCTCCCCTTCGTTGCTGGGGCCAGCCCCACCCAGGGCTGCTGAGAGAGTGGTCTGTCCTCAGAGGGCCTTCAGGCGAGGCAGTCGTGTGGAGAGCAGGCCTGAGCCCTCCAGAGGCCTCTGGCACACACACACCGACGGGACTTGGGTGGGGTGTGCGGGGCTTGAGGCAGGGGCAGCAGCCCCACACCCAGCCCGCCTCCGTGTCCCCAGGCAGGACTGCAACACCAGCCTGGTGCGGGCCTGCTGGAATGAGCTCTTCACCCTCGGCCTGGCCCAGTGCGCCCAGGTCATGAGCCTCTCCACCATCCTGGCTGCCATCGTCAACCACCTGCAGAACAGCATCCAGGAAGGTAGGGCCAGCCTGTCCCAGCGCCGCCCCGGGCTGAGGGGAGTTCACGCCACCACCGGTTGTAGTGTCCGAACTCCTACCCGGCTGCTGCTTTTCCTGTAATGAAGATGAAAGGGGAAAGGTGCCGAGTTCTGATGCAGACATTCTGTACTGTTTTCAGAGTAGTCACCATCTCTGTCTTCATCCTCAGGGACAGGTTACCCTTTCCTGCAGCTCACAAACCCTCAGGACCCTGTGGATTAGACACTGTTCCTCAGGGTTGCATGTAGGAGTCCAGGTCCCAGGGAGGGCTGGGCCCTAGGGCACAGGCCCGGGTCCACGGCCCCCCGTGCGGGGCATGGGTGGACGCATGGCGCAGTGTGAGGTCAGGGCCGTGTCAGGATGGGAAGCAGCCTGTGTGGTCCCTGCGTGCTGTGTGCCCACGGCAGCCTGAAGACTGTTGGGTGCCCACACCGCCCAGGGTCCAGGCTGACCCTGCGCGTTACAACCTGCCGCCGAGCTGGAGCCGGCCACCCTTCTCATTGGGTGTGCCGATGTTGGAGGCACCTAGTCACACCTTTGTGTTTCTAGTTACTTCCTTCAGAAGTTACATAAAGGTAACTTTTATAATCTGTAACATTTTATTGAGTTTTAGATTTGTTCACAAATGAGCTTTAGTTTTATTTCTAACTGAACATCACACTACTTTCAGCAAGATACTGTCAAGAAGACAAAATCAAACAGTAAATAAAACTGTCGTAGCAACTAGAAAAGGCCAGGGTGTTCAGGTTGGCAGATGTTTATCAGTGCCTGCGGAGACTTAGAAAGAACTGATCTTGATGGGATCTGGCGTGTGGGCCTCAGCAGGTGCGGGCCACAGGGCCACCCAGGGAGTCGCTGTCCAGGGCCGGGGGTCACACAGCGGAGCGGGTGTGGGTGCCTAGAGCCACTTCACCTGCAGTGGGAAAATGGGGCTCTTGAGATAACTGGGTTTTCATTTAAAAGTGAAATTCTCTCCTTTTTTCCCAATCTGTGTCCCTCCAAGAAACTAGCTCGTTTACTGTTCTCAACAGCCTTTCTCAGAGGATGTCTGTGTTGATTTCTAGATAAACTTTCTGGAGACCGGATAAAGCAAGTCATGGAGCACATCTGGAAGCTCCAGGAGTTCTGTAACAGTATGGCGAGACTGGATATAGATGGCTATGAGTATGCATACCTTAAAGCTATAGTTCTCTTTAGCCCCGGTAAGATATGCAGTGGTCACTCGCGGCGGGGCCCCCCCTGTGCTACTGATAGTTCTGCACACGCGCATGTTGGCACGCTGTCAGCAGTGTGGAGCCCCACGCTGCGTGCCTGGCTGTTCCCACAGCACGTGTGCTTTGCCAACTGCTAACATGAACAGGACAGTTGTTTTTAGAGTCCCAGTGTTGTAGTAACTGCATGTGTTCAATAGATGTCATTTGAATCCTAATAAATAGGATCATTTGTATGCCATTGGCCAAATGAGACCACAGCTTACAAAACTGAGTGTGCATTTAGCCTTTCGTATCCACGGGTCCTGCATTGGGTTCAGCCAGCCGTGAATCAGAAATACTCAAGGGCCACCCCTGGCCGTCCAGTGGTTGAGACGCCAAACTTCCAGCGCAGGGTGGCCAGTTTCAGTCCCTGGTTGGGGAATTAAGTTCCTACATTCTGTGTGGCAAAAGAAAAAAAAAAACGCAAGGAAAAAAATGTTCCAGGAGTTTAAAAGTAATATAGAGGGGATTTAAAAGTGTACGGACAGACGTGTAGGTTACATGCACGTTCAACGTAAAGGACAAGTGATCTGTGTGGGGGTCCCAGAGCCAATCCCCTGTAGCTACCAAAGGACAGCTAGGCCCCGCCCACTGCCCTCTGCTGGGTCTTGCTCTCCGCCAAGGTTTAGGGACGTTAGCACATACTCCAGCAGACTGACCCTGCCCAGCAGCTGCAGGGCACGCCGAAAGGCCTAGTCACAGCCGGCGAAGAGGCAGCAGGGCTGGGGGCAAGAGGAAGAGTGGCCGCGGGCAGTCTCGCTCACTGCCCTGCGGCCGTTCGAGCCTCCTGAGAGCCGACTGGGTTAAGATGGACCCAGCGTAATCTCTCCACCCCACACCTCCCAGCCTCCTACTCAGGAACGAGAAAATAGCTGACAGGACGGGAGACACTACGTGATGACATGTCTAGAAAGCAGATGGTGACTCCTGATTCTGCATGTATGTGTTTCCTAGAGTAAGTAGGAAGCCCCAGGGTTAGAGCCAACCCCAGTGGGACTGCGGAGGCTGGTGTGACCACTCGGGGCCAGGCCCCGCTGGGAACCTGCAGGTCCCAGCAGAGCAGAGGAGGGACCCGTGTTCTAGCAGCAGTCTCTGACCTAGACCAGCCCCCAGAGCTCAGTCTGTTGCACTTGAGAAGTTTGTCAGAAGTATGATTAAAAATATGTACTGAGAAGTCTACACATGAGGCTTTTGAAATACAGAGGGGCAATTTGCGGTACTTTTCTTCCTTCAGATCATCCGGGTTTGACCAGCACAAGCCAGATTGAAAAATTCCAAGAAAAGGCGCAGATGGAGTTGCAGGACTATGTTCAGAAAACCTACTCGGAAGACACCTACCGGTGAGGCACACGGGCAAGACGGGGGCGAGGCTGGAGCTAGCTGCAGATATCAGTTACGCTGGCCTTCCACTTCTGGCAGCCCGGTAGAGCCTCCGTGTGATCACACTTTAATTCTTGCGTTTTCTCGGTGACGGGGGAGTGCGGAGGATCAGGAAGCCCAGGTCGTCCCAGTGTCGCTGGGTGGCTGTGGGCAAGACCTGGGGTCGCTCCTCTAGTTCAAGGGGTTGGGAGTCGTCCTCTCGTTTGGGGCTAACAGTGCGTGAGACATGAGTTCTCACAGAGACCACCCCCCAGTCCAGAAGAGTCAGCGGCTCTGCCCCTGGCTCCCCACCTACTGAGGAAACAGTGCTAGCTAGAGCGCTTGACAGAAGAGCCCACTGACACAAGCCAAATCCGACCCCTACAAAACACGACTGGGTTGTAGAAAGTAATAATCCACTCCCCGCGTAAATTGATATTTTAAAAATTCCTTTATTCAAGTGCAAGTTTATCACGTTTGGGCCAGAGAGACCTGTGCCCAGCCTGGCTGGCAGAGAGCCTGCTCCTGCTTTAGGCACGCTACCATGGCCAGACACAGCTTTTGCCAAAGCAAGATTCATTTTCTACTAGCATATTTTTCACTTAATATTCAGCAAGTATGTATATATTCTTTAAGTCATTTTCCGTGGCTGAGGAGATGCCGCAGCTTCGCCACGATTTCCCTCCTGATGAAAGGGCCCTGTGGTACAGGGTCCAGTTCATAGGGGCCCAGCGCCACCCCTCCAGGCGCTGCCGGTGGCCTGGCCCACCCAGGGGAGGCTTCCGATGACGCCCAGGGAGCTGCAGGACAGGGCCGTGGCGCGCCTTCCTAGGGCTCCTTCAGAATGAACATCATGCTGCTTTCCTTTTAATTACAGTGCTGAAGAACACTGGAAGTTAGAGCAGCATCGCAGCAGTTTCAGTTGATAAAATCACTTAAAATCCCAGTACCCAGAGGTCAGCAGTCAGCATTTTGGTGACCTTCTGAGCACTTCATTCACACACACATCCACGTTACTCCTGCTGGTGCACATCCTGCTGGTTTTATTCAGCTGTGTGTCATGGAATTCTTATCAGCGAGTATAGACTTTGATTCTCCTCCTTAATGTGTGTAGTGATTAGACAGGTTAGTTTAACCTACCTTCCGTTAAACAGGTTGCCAGGTTTTTCTTTTTGGTGGGGTTGGGGAGAGTTGTTATAAACAACGAAGGGAACACATCTGTACATCATCATTGCACTCACGATAAATTCCTACAAGAGCGACTACTGAAATCAGGAAAGCACGAGCGGATACTGGCGGTCTGGTTCGCTCCCGAGGGCTGCAGATGGGCCCTGTCCGTGTGAAGCCTGGAGTGCCACGACCCCGCCCCTCTAACGACCCCCCTCTTACAGGTTGGCCCGCATTCTCGTCCGCCTGCCGGCACTCAGGCTGATGAGTTCCAGCATAACGGAAGAGCTGTTTTTTACTGGCCTCATTGGCAATGTTTCGATAGACAGCATCATCCCGTACATCCTCAAGATGGAGACAGCGGAGTATAACGGCCAGATCACCGGAGCCAGCCTATAGCGCACAGCCCGCCCCGCCGGGACCGCCCCGACACAGACAGTAGAGTAGTGGTGGTGTGGTATGTGCAAATACTCCAGTATGTCAGCTGTTCCCACCTGGCTTCTCCTTATCTGTTAGTCCCAGACAGTAGCCACTAAGAGACCAGTAGGATTCTCTCCTGCCATAAGAAATGTTTTAATGCCTTTTGATGAAGCAACAGATTTTTAAACAATCTTTTAACTCAGTTTGTATCCAGAAATTCTCAAAGGGCAAAAAACAAAAGCAAAGTTTTATAATGTCAGAGACTAGTATTAAAACTAAAAGAACCTAAGAGAACGGTATGTGTGTATATATTAAAATGTCCTTGGGATAGCTACTAATGACCAGGGTAATAATACTAGCACTTTCTAAGCACTTCCTATCAATGTATAATGTTAGCAACTCCTTGCCAATGTGCAGGGCAGATGGAAAACTGTGTCTGTCTTTTGCTGAAATGCTGATGGTTTCTATGAAAATGCAGTAGGGTACAGGAGACAATCACTTGCTCAGGGAGCGAGGCGTCCTTCCTGACTGCGCGCATGCGCTGCTGCTGTCGGCCGAGCCCCAGGCGTGAAGGAGGTGGCAGTGCGGGGCCCCACGCATGCTGGTCTGAACGTGAAGCTTCCTCAGCCTGAGCGGATGCTGACTGGCTTCCCTAGTCTGTGATGGGCCTCCGCAGGCTCCTCTGTGACTGGTTCTCAGAACTGGATTCAACCAATTCCCACGGCAACCAAAAAACAGCGCTGCATCACCTCCGCCCCCACGGCAGATGGAGTGGTCTGCCCAGCAAGTGCAAGGTGGGCCTTCTGAACCCTTGTCGGGACCTCCCGCCGCACGTCTTCGGGGGAGGGTGGGAGGGCTGTTGTCTCCGCAGTGCACGCCCCACGCCTGGCCAGGCAGCAGCCGCGGTGGAGCCACGCTGCACGGCTCTCAGCGTCTCCAGGCCCAGCACCACCTCAGGCGGTGGGCTTCTCGATGCTCCTGGTGCGGCACACTGGGGTCCCCCGGGGCTGAGTCCACAGATGACCCCTGGAGTGTTTTAGACGATGGATGAAAAGGCAGGCTGCCTTCTCCTTCAAAACAACCTTTAACCCCAAAGCCATCTTAGTGACCATCGTTTTATTAAAACAGAATGCAGTTATTGGGAAGTTTACTAGAGAAAAGTGCTCACAGATGCCCCCGGTTGTCAGCAAGCAGCAGGTTTCTACTGGGAAGCACAGCAAGGCTGCCTCAGGTGTCCGCACTGTGTGTGGCCCAGGTTACGTACAGCGTGGCCAGGTTTGCAGCTCTGAAACCTTTGGATCAGATGGTTCCTCCTAGGCCCAAGGCAGACGAGCAGCAGGGAGGCGTGACGCCGGGGAGGGAAGCTGGGTGCCAGGCCACTGCATGGGCTCGAGGCAGAACCAGATGGCACCCCATTACTGTCGGGAGCACTTAAGAGTCATTAGTGGGAATTAAGGGAACAGTATCTCCAACTTAGAGATATTCCCGTTCGTATCTCATTAGAGTTTACTGTTCACGCTTTGAAGCAAGTCTTAGAGAAACTGTAGTACCCATTGTAAAATGATGGAAAGGATTTAATATTGCCAGCTTACCATTTTGGTTTTCTAACTTCAGAGTGACTTAAGTTTCAAAATTAAGCTAGGACACTGGCCAAGAGAGTGAGCAGGGTGGGTCTGTCATTTCTGCTTGGGAGGGGTTTTTGCAGAGGCACCTGAAGTGTTTGTGCACATCTTACATGGATGGTGGGGCGCACATCTGTCCTGATCTTTTGGTGTGAGCGCGTCCGAGGGTCCTGTAGCAGCTCCCTGGGCACACGCGTCCTCTTGCGTCACCTCTTCTAGGTCTGAGCTCTCGGTGATGGTGGGAAGGTCAACACTGGCCTGCTCTCTGGGGCATCATCCTGTCTCTGTGAGGCCTTCACATTCAGGTGGCCTTAAGTATCAGGGCAGCCTAGCCAAGACCTGGGCCAAGGTGCTGTTGAGACAGGCGGACAGACAGTGAATGCTGGGATAGGCACATGCCCCTCGCCCACAGGACGCCCTGGGAGAATCGCCGATTCTAACCATGTTCTGCACCCCAGTCCCCCACGCCGCTGATGGCTGACTCCAGTGGACCATTCTGGGCTCTGAACACTCTCTCTTTGGTGTCCCAGATCGCCTTGGCCTTACTTTGAAGTGGTCTTTTCCTTAAAACTCGGCTCCACGCTATCTGAATTCTCACCGCTCCTAAATCACTTCAAACCTTTAGACAGCAGGCCCATCCCTCTCCTGTCAAATTAAGAGGAGCCCAAAGTCAAAAATTATTTAGAGAGACTGGAAGTAAATACTTAAGCCTCAACTTTCATAGGGCTCTTCACCTGTTAATACTTTGTGAGACTGATTCAGGGAAGAGAGCGCGCCCTCTGCATCTGAGTGAAACAAGGCAGGATTGGGGTTCTTGGCAGCCCATTCACACCTGCCTTCTGGTGGCCCCGCCGCAGAGCAGAGGGGACGAGGGCTCTGCTCCAGGGGCATCTCAGATAGTGGGGACAGTTACATGTGGAAATGTGTGGAGTTCATTACATGTAACATAACAAGATGACATAGGGAAAGACCAAATTACTCAAGCAGGTATTTTCCAAGGTATTCCTGGAAAGTATTTTTAAGGAAGGGTGTGGTTTTGGGGGGGAGGGGTCTACATTATTTATTTCCTACCCTCTGCCAGGAGGCTGTGGTCAGGGCCCTTCTGTTGTCTGGGTTTTTGGATCTGGTCTCTGTGCAGTCACTCTTGGGTGTTGTGTGATCGCCCGTCCGTCAGTATTAAACGTCGACTCTGGCGAGGGTCGTGCTGGCAGAGCCAGATACTCGCTGGGCTCTTGCAGTATCTAGGGCTTTATCCTGGCCCTTCGGGGGAACGCCTAGCAGAGCACTCTTGCTTCCACCCTGCCCTCGGCCTGACAGGCAGCCTTTGGCTGGGGACCCAAATTCCAGGGCCTGAGGAGAGATGAGAGCCTAAGAGCATCCTGCCCATTTTCCAGGGGAAGTGGCCTTATGTGCGGTGGGGCTATAGGTGACATTTCAGCTCCCCTGAGTCTAGGCCAAGGAAGGTGGCATCTTCTGATGTGCACATCTTTACCCTGGAGGCTGCTGCCCTCCAAACCTGGGAAGGCCCAAAAAGGCAGGACAGCCACCCACATCCTCCAGGGTCCCACTTCCCTTCTCCACTGATTGTGTGACTCTTTGAAAACGTCTTAACTTTGATGTCAGTTTGGAGAGTCAGCCTCTCCTCACAAGAGAGTGGTCTGAGTCTTTTGTACACAGGGTCCTGGGCTTCCTCACCTGTGCCTCCTACTAGCAGGCACTTCTGTGTGTCCAGCCCTGGGGTCCCTTCACTGGCGTTATGCGTGTACAGATTTATAGGCTTGTATGACTGACTGAATGTACGTGTGTTTATACCTTCTCTGTATGTACAGTGTATATAGCATTGTGTACATAGGTGTATATTATGTATACAGCCACATAGCCAGACTTCCCTTGCGTCTTACAGAGAATCTATGAGAGAGTGGCTACAGTCATTGACATGCGTGTTTCCTGGTCCGTCAGCAGGATGGATTTGCTGACACTTTCCTTGGGGTGAGCCTGGCTGGGAACGGCCCTGCCCTCCACCAGGGCCAGGAAGCTGGAAGACATTCGTTTATCCCAATGCCCAAAACGAGGTGGGGATCTTTAACCTAGTTGCTATACATCTATTTATGGCCTCAGTCCAAGACCGAGAACAGACTGCGTGGTGGGCCGTGACTCCCAGTGTGGTAGAAACAGCCCACACGTGCTCCGGGACTCAGCGGACAGTGAGTCTCCCTATGACCCTCTCTCCACCACAGCTGCAAAACAAGTATTCCTTAAAAGTCAGCATGAATGCTGAGCTAACTCCTATGGCATATAAATTACAGGTCTTTTATTTCTCTACCTGTAGCATGTGAATAAAATTCACTGCCCTTATTCCTTTCTATAAATTATGATTCTGGAATTTTAAAATTTCAGATAAAACTTGCATTCCGGTACAGATATATACCTTAACACTATAGATGCCAAACTGTCCTTGTGCAGGTCTGTTCCGATGAACTCTCCCCGTTAATCGAGCTTTAAGCTGAGACACCGCACTCGGGAACCAGGGCCCAGCAGTAGTTGCTCACGCAGCTTTAGCAGGAGACCTGAATGGTGGGGAGGTTGAAAACTGGCCTGTGGAAAGAAATCACTGGATAAGTATGAAAACTCAGAGACACCACAGGTTACTTTAAAAAAAAAAAAAATTGAAGTGTTTGAAAATAGCTCGTTGAGACCAGAGTCCTCGGTGCCTTTGTGAGACGGGGGGTGTGCAGCCTTCAGCGTCCCGCGGCTTTGATGTGAGAGCTCCCGCTACTCCAGAGGCCTCGTCCCGCTCCCACGTCCCCACCTGTCGTGACAATCACACTAGAGAAGGGGGCTCTCCAGGCGAAATACAAGTGGAAGCTTAGCAGTCTCTAAATGAATCTTCAGAAGTTCTCCTCGGGGCTATTTAACTAGTCTAGGAATAAACTCTCAGTTTTAAGAGTATTTTAGGGGTGAGGAATGTCTGAGATATGCTAGGAAAAAAGGCTCAGCAATCTTTATCAATTGACAGACTGTGATAAAGCTTAACACTTGGATAACATTTGGAAATATATAAAACATGGCTTTTCTTTAGAAAACTGTGTCATCAATTATTTAACAACCAGAGCACTCACGGACTCCAATGCTGCTGCCACACACAACTCAAGAGCTCGAGTATTTTTCTACAGTCTCTCTGTTCTCCCAGTTATCTTGTGAGCCAGTGTTCAACTAGTTTTATATCTGAAAGCTGCACATTTTTCATAGTACAAACCATAGTTTTTACCTGTAGTTCAGAGCTGTTAAAATGTACCTGCATTACCAACCCTTTTAAAAGAAGTGTGTTAAAGGAAAATTTGCGTGTTACTTTCTTGGGACCGTTTCTGTAGCCTCTGCCCTTCACAATATAGATTATATTGTTTATGCCATCACATTTTAATTCTAGGTTTAAAATCTGTTGAAAGCTGTAGCTTGAAATCAGCTTTGTTTACGTGATGGCATTTAAAAAACAGCATGTTCTTTTTAAACTGAATTTTATATCTAATCAATGTCTTCAGTCTTGAAGAAGAATTTGCATTGTTGTGTTTGTATATAGAGTATTGCAGTGCATGAATTAGCTTTATGCATTTTATTAAATGCTGTTTCAGTGTGGCATTATTGTTGTGGCTTAATACTACTACCTAAATGAGGTTTATACTATTAAAAGTGAATTAAAAACTAGTAACGTACATCCTGCTCTTCATTTCTCCTCATAATGGTAATAACATCAGTAACCCTGAAGCCCAGTAGGTGGCAGAGAGGCACCTGGTTGCCAGAGCCGTACAGCTCTCACCCTTCCGTGCTCGAGGGTCTGCTGGGCTGTAAGTACCTTCAAGGGAAGCACTGGCGAGACTGTCTCCTCTGCATCTTCCAAAAGCCACGCAGACCTTTCTGGAGAACACAGCCTGTGCGGCTGGATGCACAGACGCACAGAGCCAGGCTTCCTGGAAGGGTCTCTGCTATCCAGGGGGTAAAAAAAAAACCCTCGTTGTGTCTTCTGATGGCTTGTTTTACAGGTGAGGATGCTGAGGTCCAGTCTGACTCGTGGCAGAAACCACTGGCAGCTTTAAATGGCTTTGCCAAGTAGAAGTCAAAGTGAAACTCAAATGGGTTACTTCAGTAGAACAAGGCCAAAAACCGTCCAGTGAACAGTGCTTATGCAAATGAAAGTAGTTCCATTATAAGATCCTCATAGCAATCTTCTCTATCATCGCTTCCAATTTCTGCAAATTTTAAACCCATCTTTCTGTCCCTATTTAAAGTAGGAAACGAGGAGAGAGCAGTGCCCCGGGCAGTGCGGATGCAGCCTGCTGCCGACGAAACAGCTGCCGGCGCGGCTGGACATCCTTCTCCAGAGAGGGGCCCGCACCTACCTTGGTTTCGGGTGATCCTCCTACTTAGCAGCCGTATTAGGGCGCCCCCGTGGCCATGGCGGGAAAGGCTGTTTCCGTGAGGCTGTCTCACTGCGTTCTGGAGACAGTCTGGAAGGGCACCCACTCTGACAAGCCTAGCCGGCCAGAGGAAAGGCCCTCAGCGGGTGTGGTGTCAGAAGCAGGGCGGGGCCGAGACCCCACCCGGGGAGGCGGCAGAACGCGGGACAGGCGCTTCCCTCCACATTTCAGGGACGCCGCCCCAGTCATCAGCCTGCAGAGCCTGCGCATTCCTCCTTCGACCCGCAGGCCCACCTCCCTCCCAACCCGCATATTCAGACCATCACCCTGAATGCGGATTTGGTACAAAATCACACTAAACCATCACCCGAGCATCAGGTGGGAAGAGCGCCAAGCTTGTATTACAGTGAGATCAATCTGCAGCGTTTATGCGCAACAGCTCACGGGGCGCGCTCGGGGTCAGCCCAGGTACCATCTCCTGCGGCCTGAAACCAACACGAGACTCGGCGGCGCTGCTCCGCGGGGGCCCGGCGGGCAGGGGGCGTCAGTGCACAGGCTCCCCACCGCGGTGGCCGCGGGACCCAGACGCGCGTCTCCAGGCGGCGGTCTGGCCCCTTCCCGGCCCTGAAGCCCCGTCCCCGCCGAAGGCCCAGCGGACGGGGTCACACGGCGCTGCTCAGCGGCGCGGCCTTCACGCACGGCCGTGATGGCGCAGGGTGTTCACTGAGCAGCTTGGCTGCAGCCCCCCCCACCCCCAATATGCTTCCACACACGTGCGTAAAGGGGACCCTTTTATTGCAAAGCGGTCGTCAGTCTCTCGGGGCAAAGAAGCGGGGCTCTCGGGGCCTCAGTCCTGGGCGCCGGCCCTCAGGGCGGCCTGGAACTTGCCGGTCATCTCCCTGGGCAGCGGCACCACGGCCGGGCAGGGCACCTGGCCCTCCACCTCGCAGATGCACTCCCGCAGGCAGTACTTCCGGGGCCCGAAGTGCGCCGGGTGGGAGAGCTGCTCGCGCTCCTGCCGCTCCCTCCGGAGGGTCTCCCTGCGGAGAGCAGAGCGCAGGAGGGGTGGGCGCCGCGGAGGAGGGCGCACAGGAAGGCTGCCGCCGGGACAAAGGGGGCTCGGTGCCCCGTGCGCCGCCTCAGGACAGCTCTTCCCCCGTCCCTCACTCCACTCTTGGAACAAAAGGGACACGGCACAGCAGGCCTGGGGCTGCTCCCCACTAGGGCCCACCTGAGGCCCAACGAGGGACACGGTCGCAGCCACCAGGGCAGGGGTCCCAGAAGCTTCTCAGCCCCCTGTGCACCCAGGAGGAAGGGCCTCCGGCCGCCCCCTCGGCACCCCTCCCGACCGCCTGTCTCCTCCGTCCACCCGACCTCCGGGCTAGGGACGCCTGCGCCCCTCCAAGTCCAGCCCAGCGACTCACTCGCTCTTCCCCAGGATCTTCTTGACGTGCTCCGTGATCTCCTTGTTGCTCTTGGTCTCCACGTCCACGAGCACTTGCTCCCCAGAATCTGGAGCAGGAAGGGAAGGAAAGGGGGGAGAGGGCTGAGAGGGCAGCAGGACCCCGCTCAGTGTCCACCGGCGCTGGGCGGCGGGTGTGCGTTCAGCGGAGAGTTCTAGCAGTAAAGCAGGCGTTTACATAACCCACAATGCAGCCCTTCTGCATTTCTGTAGTACCAGGTATGTACAAAAGCATCCATTCTGTTCTAAAGGAAACAACGTCCACGTTCATGGATAGAAAGATTTAATATTAAGATGGCAGTCCTAGCCAAACCGGTCTATGGATTCACTCTCCAAATCCTAGCAGATGTTATTGTAGAAACTGAAAACCTTAGCTTTAAATTCACGCAAAGGACCCAAAATAGCCAAAACAACTTTGACCAACCCAAAAATAGGAAAACATTTCACTTTCCAGTTTCCGTTTTACTGCAGGCTACAGTAATTGCCAGGTGGTGTAGTGGTAAAGAATTCTCCTGCCAACGCAGGAGATGGGGGTTCGATTCCTAGGTCAGGAATATCCCCTTGAATAGGAAATGCTCCAGTCTTGTTGCCTGGGAAGTTCCATGGGCAGAGGAGCTCGGTGGGCTACACAGTCCCTAGGGTCCCAAAGAGACATGACTGAGTGTACACACACACATACCCCCCATAGGCTACACAATCAAGTCAGCGTGGTATAAGCACAAGAACAGACTGCAGAAATGGAACCCAACTGAGTCCAGAAATAAACATTACATTTACGGTCAACTTCTTTTCAGCAAAGAGGGCAAGACAACTCCATGAGAAAGAAGAACATCTGATAAAAGACCTGTTTTCTGCCTAAAGAACTCTTACAAACAATCCAAAGGAAAAATGGGCTAAATACCTGAATAAACATTTAACAACAAAAATGGATGATAAGCACATGAAAAGATACCCAGAATCATCAGTCACTAGAAAAATACAAAATAAAATCAGTGAGATATTAAGTGGCTAATTTTAAAAAAAAAAAACACAATACCAAGTGTTAGGATGCAGAGTAACACTCAAAACTTTCGTGAATTACTGGTAAAAATGCAAAAAAATATTACAGCCATGTCAGACAAGGGAATGAGGACACACAAAAAAGATGGGAAAGAAGTAAAACTCACTTTGTAGAAGGGATGATTGTGTATGTAGAAAATCTTAAGGAATTTAGCAAATAAAAACTACTAGAAATGTGAATTATCAGGGTTACAAGACACTAGACCCACGTATCAAATCAGCAGCACTTGTATACAGCTGTTTGATGCTTTAACCAAAGAACCGGAAAATGAAACTGAAACTACTGTAAATGGACAGAAAACATACTCAAGACTATTAAATTGATATTTAATTAAGTAATTTAAATTACTATTAATTCTGATCAAAATCCCAGCAAGCTTTTCTTCCCCTAGAAACTGGTAAGCAAATTTTACAGTTAATACAGAAATGCAAAGAACCTACAAGGGCCAACTTTAATCTTGAGGGGAAAGAAAGGGTGGAAGGACAAAGCTGGATGCACACTACCTATCTTGACACATATTTTCAATCGACAAAAACCAATACAGTGTGTGTTAGCATGAGGACACACACAGAGCAGTTAGAGAGGATGGCGAGTTCAGAAACTCCAAAAGCCAAAGCAGTCTTAAAGAAAACCAGCTCAAGGAATCACGCTCTCTGACTTGAGACTACAGCAGAAAGCTGCAGTATTCCACACTGCAAGATGTTGGCACAAACACAGACACAAATCAATGGAACACAAAAGCGACACCGGAAATACACCTGCACAAATTACCACCAAGGAGGCAAAATATACAATGGAGAAAAGACACTCCCTTCAGTGAGCGGTGCTAAGAAAACTGGAGAGCGACAGGTAAAAAAATTAGAACGTCTTCTAACACCATCTACACAGATAAACTCAATATGGATCAAAGACCAGCTACCACAGAGTTCCTAAAAGAAGGTAAACATGAAATCTCAGCAATTACTTTTTTGATCTGTCTCCTAAACCAAAGCAAAAATAAACAAACGGGGAACCTCCTTGGTGGTCCAGGGGTTAAGAATCTGCCTTGCAAGTCAGGGGCCGTGGGTCTGATCCCTGGCTGAGGACCTAAGATCCCTCCCACACGCCGCGGAACAACTAAGCGCGTGCACCACAGCTAGAGAGCCCGCGAGCTGCGGCCAAGACCTGATGTAGCAAACACATACGGGAGAGGGATCGCGACCCCATGGACTGTAGCCCATCAGGCTCCTCCGTCCATGGGATTTTCCAGGCAAGAGAGCTGGAGTGGATTGCCATTTCCTTCTCCAGGGGATCTTCCCGACCCAGGAATCGAATCCAGGTCTCCCGCATTGCAGGCAGACGCTTTACCTTCTGAGCCACCAGGGAAGCCAAATACATAAATACTTGTTTAAAAACTAAAGACACATGAGTCTGAGCAAGCTCCGGGAGTTGGTGATGGACAAGGAAGCCTGGCGTGCAGCCGTCCATGGGGTTGCAAAGAGTCAGACACGCCTGAGCAACTGAACTGAACAGATGGGACCCAGTTACACTTAAAAGCTTCAGACACAGCAAACCAGAAAACAAAAAGACAACCTATGATGTGGGGGGAAATAATGGTAAATGATACGATAAGGCGTTAATTTAAATACATAAATGGCTCACACAACTAGGTATCAAAAATAAAAGCTGAAAAAAAATGGGCAGAAGAACTGACATCTTTCCCAAAGGAAATGCAAATGACCAACAGGCACAGAAAGATTCTAAGACCATCTCCAGAGAAACGCAGATCAGAATCACGATTAAGCTATCACCTCCCATTTGTCAGAATGGCTATCACCAGAGACCCCACGCACAGGGGCTGGCAAGGATGGGAGGAAGTGGCGCCGCTGCACCGTGCTGTTGTTTAGTCGCTACACTGTCTGGCTCTTGAGACCCCATGGACGACAGCCCGCCAGGCCCCTCTGTCCACATGCTGAATGTAAACTGGTGCAGCTACTGTGGAAAACGGTACAGAAGTTTCTCAAAAAACCAAACACAGAACTACCACATAACCCAGCAAGTCCACTCTTGGGTATACATCTGAAAAAACAACACTTATTTTAGAAAGATACATGCACCCCAATATTTGGAGCAGCATTATTTAATACAATTGTCAAGATGTGGAAGCATAAATCAACAGATGAAGGGGGTCAGCTGCGCTGTGCGTGCATGCACACACACACACACACACACACACACACACACAATGGGATATTACTTAGCCATAGAAATTTTTTTCTGCGATTTGCAGCAACATGGATGGGAGAGACAGCTCTACATCTGGTGATGTATCACCAGCTGGTCAAATACAGAAACCAGACTGATTCTATTCTTTGCAGCCAAAGATGGAGAAGCTCTACACAGTCAGCAAAAAGAAGAGCGGGAGCTGACTGTGGCTCGAATCATGAACTCCTTATTGCAAAATTCAGACTCAAAGTGAAGACAGCAGGGAAAAGCCACTAGACCATTTGGGTATAACCTAAGCCCGTATGGTTTCCCTTATGCTTCTAGACTGGAGGTGACGAACAGATTCAAGGGATTAGATCTTGTAGGACTATGAATGGAGGCTCGTAACACTGTACAAGGAGGTAGCGATCAAACACATCCCCAAGAAAAAGAAATGCAAGAAGGCAAAGCGGTTGTCTGAGACCATACAAATAGCTGAGAAAAGAGAAGCAAAAGGCAAAGGAGATAGGGAACGCCATACCCAACTGAATGCAGAGTTCAAAAAAAAATACCAAGGGGAGATAAGAAAGCCTTTTTAAGTGAAAATGCGAAGAAATAGACAAAAACAATAGAAAGGAAAAGATGAGATCTCCAAGAAAATTGAAGATAGCAAGGCAACGTTTCATGCAAAAATGGGCACAATAAAGGAGAGAAACTGTAAAGACCTAACAGAAGCAGAAGAGATAAAGAAGAGGTGGCAGAAATACAGAGAGGAACTGAACAAAACAGGTCTTAATGACCCAGATAAGCACGATGGCGTGATCACTCACCTAGAGTCAGACATTCTGGACTGTGAAGTCAAGTGGGCCTTAGGTAGCGTCACACAAAGCCAGTGGAGGCGATGGGATTCTAACCAAGCTATTTAAGACGACGATGCTGTGAAAGTGCTGCATTAGCATGCCACCAAATCTGTGAGACTCAGCAGTGGCCACACGACTGGAAGATCCCAGTCTCCATTCCAATCCCAAAGAAGGATAAAGCTAAAGAATGTTCAACTACTGTACAATCGTGCTCATTTCACACGCTAGCAAGGCAATGCTCAAAATCATTCCAGCTAGGGTTCAACAGTATGTGAACCAAGAACTTCAAGCTGTGAACCAAGATGTACAAGCTAGATTTAGAAAAGGAAGAGGAAGCAGAGACCAAATGGCCGACATAGGTTGGATCATAGAGAAAGCAAGAGAATTAAAAAAACAAACAAACCATCTACTTCTGCTTCGTTGACTATGCTAAAGCCTTTGACTGTGTGGATCACAACAAACTGGAAAATTCTGAAAGAGATGGGAATACCAGACCACCTTACCTGCCTCCTGAGAAACCTGTATGCAGGATAAGAAGCAACAGTTAGAACTGGACATGGAATGGACCGGTTCAAAATTGGGAAAGGAGTACGTCTAGGCTGTATATTGTCACCCTTTCTTATTTAACTTATATGAAGAGTATATCATATGAAATCCTGGGCTAGATCAATCACAAGCTGGAATTAAGATTTGTTCATCAAGCCAGGAGAAATAACAGTATGCAGATGACACCACCCAAATGGCAGAAAGCAAAGAGGAATTAAAGAGCCTCTTGATAAAGGTGAAAGAGGAGAGTGAAAAAGCTGGCTTAAAACTCAACATTCAGAAAACTAACATCACAGCATCCAGTCTCATCACTTCATGGCAAACAGATGGGGAAACAATAGAAAGTGACAGACTTTATTTTCTTGGCTCCAAAATCAAGGTGTGGACGGTGACTGCAGCCCTGGAATTAAAAGACACTTGCTCCTTGGAAGGGAAGCTATGACACACCTAGACAGCATATTAAAAAGCAGAGACATCACTTTGCCAAAAAAGGTCCACATAGTCAGAGCTATGGTTTTTCCAGTAGTCATGTACAGACGTGAGAGCTGGACCATAAAGAAGACCGAGCACCGAGGAACGGATTCTTTGGAACTGAGGTGCTGGAGAAGACTCTTGAGAGTCCCTCGGACTGCAAGGAGATCCAACCAGTCCATCCTAAAGGAGATCAGTCCTGAATATTCATTGGAAGGCCTGATGCTGAAGTTAAAGCTCCAATACTTTGGCCACCTGATGCAAAGAACTGACTCACAGGAAAAGACCCTGATGCTGGGGAACATTGAGAGCAAGAGGAAAAGGGGACGACAGACGATGAGATGGTTAGATGGCATCACTGACTCAACAGGCATAAGCCTGAGCAAACTCTGGGAGACAGTGAGGCCCAGGGAAGTCTGCCATGCTGCCGTCCGCGGGGTCCCAAAACGCTGGACACGACTTAGCGAATGAACAACAATGGAAGTGAGATGAGTCAGACAAAGACAAATACTGTGCGCTCTCACTCGCTTGTGGCATCTGAAAAGTACAACAGACTGGTAAGCACAACAAAGAAGACTCACAGACACAGAGAACAGAGCAGTGCTTAGCAGAAGGGAGCAGGACGGACAGAGGGGCGGCAAGGGGCAGAGTGCGTGAGATGCAAAGCATTGCACGAAAATAACCTACCAAGATGCACACCAGGGGCACACAGCCAGTTGTTTCACCATTATAAACTGCATAGAACCTTCACAACTGTGACTATTCTGTACACCTGTGACTTACACTACTGTACATCAACTATACTTCAGGTTTATTTGGTTTTGGCCTTGTGTCTGCAAGATCTTAGTTCCCCAAACAGGGACTGAACCCAGGCCTTTGGCAGGGACAGCGTGGAGTCCTAACCGCTGGACAGTCAGGAGCGCCCATGCAACCATCTTAAAGTGCAATCTGGCAGGTGTTAGCACTCCCACTATTGTGCAGCATCACCGCTACTGAGGCTCCAGCACTTTCCCGTGACCCCAAACAGACCCCTTGTACCCATGAAGCTGTCCCTTCCTCCTCCCCACAGCACCCCAGCCCCAGACAACCACCTCCTGTCCCGTGGGTTTGCTCGTGCGCCTCACACAGCTGGAGGCACACACGCCTTCCACGCCTGTCTTCTTTCTGTTGGCGTGCTTACAAGATTCACCCATATTGAAGCCTATGTTGGTACTTCAGTCCTTTTCGTGACCGAATAATAGCCCACTGAATGAATATATGCATTTTGTTTATCCATTCACGGTCAATATTTTTTTTTTTGACAGAGACGTCAAACAAATTTCACAAGAGAAGTGACTACCTTTCAACAAATGATGCTACAAGAGCTGAATATCCCAAATCAAAAACAATCAAAAATAAACCTCAATCTTTATCTCACTTAACACACAAATACCTAGATCACAGACGTGAATGTAAAATCCGAGGCTTTCCCCATTTTAAAGGAGACAAACCTTTATGCCTTTGAGGAAGAGAGATTTCTTGGCTAGGACACAGAAAGTACTAGAAAAAAGAAAACAGCTGAGAAGCTGAAATTCATCAAAATGAAAACTTCTGCTCTTCAAAAGACACCGTTAAGAAAATGAAAAGCCCGCCACAGACAGGAAATATTCACAATACATCATCTGACAAAGGGAGCGAGTGCAGAATATGCCAGCAACTCACCCAGAAAAGAGCCTCACCTTCAAATTTTCAGACAGACACAAGATCCAAGCAGACTCTTCAGAAAAGAAAGAAATGAATGGCCAGTGCGCGCATGGAAAGACAGGGAAATGCAGACCCAGAGGTCCAGGAGACACGCCACCGCGGGGCTGGCTGACCCTGAAGACACTCGCGTGGCGAGAGGAAGGGCTCCCACAGAGCCTGTGAATGACGCCTGATGGGGCCAGGGCGCCTCTGCAGAGGCGATTAAACTCAAGGACCCAGAAATCGGGAGAGTCTCCCGGGCAAGCTGGCGCCTCCACTTTCCACAGTCCTTAGAGCTGGAGAGCCTCCCACGCGGTGGTCAGAGGCACGCGGGACGGAGAGACAGCCGGCCGCCAAGGCAGCGCCCAAGGACAGAGGGAGACCCGGAGCCGAGGGCGGCACGGCCTTGACAAGCTGGAGGCGGCCCGGGAACGCTTCCGCCCAGGGCCTCCAGGAGCAGAGGCTCTGCTGACAGCCTGAGTGTACGCCCTGCTGGGCCCGAGGCCTACGGATCTCTCAGGTAAGGACTCTGCGTGGCTTTCAGGCCCCAAGCCCGTGGACACAGGAAATGCATACGAGCAACGGGAGCGGCCGGGCTGAGGCTGGGGGCCAGCAGGACCCTCACCCTGCGCACTGCAGGCTGAACGGCAGGGTCACCTTGGAGGCCTGTCTGGCGGCTTCTAAGGACGCTGTGCGTCTACTCTGTGGACAAGCCCAGCCTGAGCCTGTGCCCAGGAGCACTGAGCACCTAGGTCCACAGAGGAGGCTGCTCGCAGCCCCCTAGAGCGAGGACACCCCCCACCCGGCAGCAGAGCCAAGCCCGGCGCCCGTGGCCTCGGTCCAGGACCTGCCGCTTCTGCAGCACTGCCTGCTGGCCAGCCCCCCGGTTCCCAGCGCTGCACCTCCATCTGGGGCAACTCCTATCCAGGCCTCCTTCCGGGGACGTCAGCCCTGCCGTACCATCTGAAGGCTTTCCCTGCCTGCTGCCCTGCCCTCCAGAAATCTCACACCTGTAACTCTGTCTGGGTATCTGTCAAACACCCAAATGTTCATCACACTGATCAGTAGTAAAAATGAGTGAGCTACGGATACGCACAACGTGGGCGACTCTCAACACCACAAGTGAAAACCAGACACAGAGGAGTATATACTGTGAGACTCTAGATTAAGTCCTGAAAGAAGCAAAACGAGGTAGTCTTGGGCACCCCTGGTGGTGCAGAGGATGAGAATCCGCCTGCCAGTGCCGGGGACACAGTTCAATCCCTGGTCTGGGAAGAGCACACACCTTACTCAGAGCAACTAGTTGCCCAGGCCCCGCAACAAAAAGTGCCCGCTCACCTCAACTCGAGAAAAGCCCATGCAAAGCAGTGAAGCCTCAGCGCAGCCAGAAATGAATAAACAAATAATTCATCTATGGTGAAAGAAGTGCCGACAGCAGGAATTCCCTGGTGGTCGGTACTTAGGATTCAGTGCTTTCCCTGCTGAGGGCCAGGGTTCGACCCCTGGCTGGGGAACCAAATCCTACAGGCCATGCAGTTCAGCCACATACACACACCCAAACGGAAGAGCTGCTCATAGTGGTTGCCTCTGCTGGGACTGGAAAGACTCAGTCCTGGGGGATGTCCTGGGGGGCTTCCTGGAGTACGAGAGATGTCCTGTCTTCACTGGGGAACGGTGACACGGGCCCTTCACGTCCATCAGAGCTCACCCCTCTGTGCACAAAAGACCTGTGCATTATGGGTAAATTATCCCGCAATAAAGTTAGGTTTTTAAAACAACAACACAAATACAAACATAGAATTGCCAAACTACCACCACGCTCCTCAGTTCTACCTTGCTCTGGTTTTCTTTTTTCCCACTGCACTCATCGTCTAACAAACCATGTTACTGAGTTTCCGGTTCATTCTATCTCCTCCTGCTGGAATATCATCTCTACACGACTAGATATCTTTGTCCTTATGGCTCCCTGATACCCCAAGCACCCAGAAGAGTCCCTGTTGAACCTGATACATATTTGTTGAATGAATGAAAGCACATCATCGATTTGTTTCCTGATGCATTTCCCAATCTACACTTCACTTGATTCTCATAACCGCGAAAGGCAGATATTTCACCTTCCGCTAGAAATACGGAAGTAGGAACAATACTTGATCAGAATGATTGAGGAGAGAGCCAGGCTAAAACACTGGCTCTGACTTCCAGGGACTGAGCCCAGTTGAAAGGAATCTTCACAATTTGTGCCTCAAGAGGACAGGAGAGCATCGCGAAAGTGTGTATGATCCAGAAAGGGGACACACACAGTTCAAGAGAACACAGCCAGTGCTGAGGGACACACCCTGGGAGACCCATCTAAGGTGCAGGGAGGCTTCCTGGGGGAGTTGGTACCCAAGCTGACTCTCAAAGGATTTATTTTCTAATTTAGCCAAGAAAAGTAGGGGACTTCCAGCAGAGGGCCTGACATGAGCAAAGGCACCGAAGCACGTGGGGCAGGGGGATCTGCAGAGACGGGCCCGTATGATGCGGGCCTGGAGGAGATGTGGGGCGACAGCAGTGAGTCTGGCGGGGGTGGGGGCTGCGGGCAGAGAGATCTTGGTGGCGGCCGGGCACCAGGTGCAGAAGCCAAGGTGACGGACCCAGTGCTGCCCTCTCAGGGCCCAGCGACGGCCGCACGGGAGGAGCTCGCGGGAACGGCAGACCTGGGCCACGGCCGAGGGCCGCGTGCTCACTGTGGGGCCCTAAGCCATGGCCCCACAAGTGGAGCCCAGCACCAAGATCACCTCCGGAATGACTGCGCCCCACGGTCACCGTCCCCAAAGCGCCCCCGGTCAGCACCGAGCAGGCTTCCTGACCCCAGGTTAGGCCAAAGTGCCCACTCCAGTGCTCACCCTCTAGGGCCCTAACCAAGCACCTAACGCCACCCTTCCAGCAGGAATTTTGTCTTTAGATGATAAAAACGCTACTGACCCCCGAAAGCGTGGGCCCTCCCTGGCCTGTCAGGTGCTGGCCCGCTGTGTTTGCCCTTTGCTCTTAATAAACTCACTCCTTTCTGAAATGCTCTGTGTCTGGAAATTCTTTTCCAACCCGCGCCAGACAGCCGGGACACTCACCCAGGTAGAACCGCAGGAAAGGGGTCGGCGTCATGTTCTTAAACAGCATGATCTGCACCCAGGGGTTCTTGTACTGGATCTGAGGTATGTTGAAAAACACGAATTTCCTGCAACACAAGAAATTAAACCCATGAGTTTCTAACCGAAAACTTTATGCACCTGTGTATTCTTCTAAAGAGAAATCCAGAATTCTCATCAGATTCTGAGAGGACTCAGCCCCCCAAAAAGGTGGAGTGAGGAAAAGCAGGTCACAGGAGTCTATTAACACGCTGTCTGAATGTAGGTGTTGGGACCCCTGATTTGTCATTTAAGGAAAAGAAATCTATATCCTTACCTCACATTGCATGTTAACCTAAAACTCACCAAAGCAGAAGTATAAATACAAAAATGAAATCTCCTTGGTCTCGCTTGGTGAGACAGTTACACAGTGTACTCATCTGAGAAGCTGTGTATCTCCAGGTGAGCACTTTATGTTTTTATCATCGTCATGAAAGTTGCTCAGTCATGTCCGACTCTTTGCGAACCCACGGACTATACAGTCTGTGGAATTCTCCAGGCCAGAATACTGGAGGGGGTAGCCCTTCCCTTCTCCTGGGGATCTTCCCAACCCAGGGATCGAACCCAGGTCTCCCCCATTGCAGGAGGATTCTTTACCAGTTAAGCCACAAAGGAGCCCCAAGAATGCTGGAGTGGGTGGCCTATCCCTTCTCCAGCGGATCTGCCCGACCCAGGAATCGAACCAGGGCCTCCTGCATTGCAGGTGGATTCTTTACCAACTGAGCTATCAAGGAAGTCCTTATGTTTTTATACCAATATTTAAAAATAAAAGGAACCATAAGAACAATCATGGGGAATACTCTTACAATCTAGGAGTGGATAAATCATTGAACTCAGAAGGTTTAAAACACAGACCACTTTGATTAATTAAAACTTTTGCAGGATTTCCCTGGTGGTCTGCCATTGCAGCCTTTGTGTGGTGAAGGAGCTTGCGTAACTCAAGCTATGCCATTCAGGGCCACCCAAGACAGACGGGTCACAGTGAAGAGTTCTGACAAAACAAGGTCCACTGGACAAAGGAACGGTAAACCACTCCAGCATTCTTCTCGCGAGAAGCCTATGCATAGTATGAAAAAGCAAAAACTGTACCACCAGAAGATGAGCCCCCAGATGGGAAGGTGTCCACCACGCTACTGGAGAAGAGTGAAGGGCAGTTACTGATAGCTCCAGAAGGAAGGAAGCCTCTGGGCCAAAGTGGAAACGATGCTCAGTTGTGGATGTGTCTGGTGATGAAAGTAAAGTCTGATGCTGTAAAGAACAGCGTTGCGTAGGAACCGGGAAAGTTAGGTCCATGAATCAAGATAAATTGGAAGTGGTCAGACAGGAGGTGTGTTAAGAGTGAACATCAACATCTTAGGTATCAGTGAACTAAAATGGACAGGAATGGGTGAATTTAATTCAGATGACCATTCTATCTATTACTGTGGGAAAGGATCCCTTAGAAGAAAGCAGTAGCTCTCACAGTCAATAAGAGTCTGAAATGCAGTGCTTGGGTGCAATCTCAAAAAGGACAGAATGATCTCAGTTTGTTTTCAAAGCAAACCATTCAACATCACAGCAATCCAAGTCTCTTCCCCAACCACCGATGCCAAAGAAGCCGAAGTTGACCTGTTCTATAAAGACCTACGAGACCTTCTAGAACTAACACCACAAAGAGATGCCCTTTCCATCATAGGGGATTGGAATGTAGAACTAGGACGTCAAGAGATACCTGGCTGCTGCTGCTGCTAAGTCGCTTCAGTCATGTCCGACTCTGTTCAACCCCACAGACGGCAGCCCATCAGGCTCCCCCGTCCCTGGGATTCTCCAGGCAAGAACACTGGAGCGGGTTGCCATTTCCTTCTCCAATGCATGAAAGTGAAAAGTGAAAGTGAAGTCACTCAGTCGTGTCCGACTCTTAGCGACCCCATGGACTGCAGCCTACCAGGCTCCTGCGTCCATGGGATTTTCCAGGCAAGAGTACTGGAGTGGGGTGCCATTGCCTTCTCCGAGAGATACCTGGAGTACCAGGCAAATTTGGCCTCAGAGTACAGAATGAAGCAAGGTGAAGGCTAAAAGTTCTGCCAAGAGAACACACTGGTCATAGTAGACAGTCTTTTCCAACAACACAAGAGACGACTCTGCACATGGACCTCACCAAATAGTCACCGAAATCAGACGGATTAGATTCTTTGCAGCCAAAGATGGAGAAGCTCTATACAGTCAGCAAAAACAAGACCGGGAGCTGGCTGTGGCTCAGATCATGAACTCCTTATTGCCAAATTCAGGCTTAAACTGAAGACAGTGGGAGAAACCACTAGACCATTCAGGTATGGCCTAAATCAAATCCCCTGGGATTATATGGTGAAGGTGGTGAATAGATTCAAGCAATTAGATCTGGTAGACAGAGTGCCTAAAAACTACGGATGGAGGTTTGTAATACTGTACAGGAGGCACTGACCAAAACCATCCCAAAGAAAAAGAAATGCAAGAAAGCAGAGTGGTTGTCGAGGAGGCTTTACAAAGAGATGAGGAAAGGAGAGAGGAGAAAGGGAAAGATACACCCAACTGAATGCAGAGTTCCAGAGAACAGCGAGGAGAGAGAAGAAGCGAGTGAAGTGGCTCAGTCGTGTCCGACTCTGTGCGACCCCATGGACTGTAGCCTATCAGGCTCCTCTGTCCATGGGATTTTCCAGGCAAGAGTGCTGGAGTGGATTGCCATTTCCTTCTCTAGGGGATCTTCCCAACTCAGGAATCAAACCCGGGTCTCCCGCATTGCAGGCAGACGCTTTACCGTCTGAGCCACCAGGGAAGCTTAGGTAGAGATAAGAAGGCCTCCTTCCAAGAACAGAAGGTAACGACAGAATGGGAAAGACTAAGATCGCGTCAAGAATGCTGGAGATATTAAGGACCACTTCACGCAAGGATGGGCACAATAGAGGACAGAAGTGGTAAAGACCTAACAGAGCCAGAAGAGACTGAGAAGAGGTGGCAAGAATACACAGAACTACACAAAAAAAGCCTTAAGGACCCAGATAACCACTATGGTATGATCACGCACCTAGAACCAGACATCCTGGAATTTGAAGTAAAGTGGGCCTTAGGAAGCATTACCACAAACAAAGCCAGTGGAGCCAGCTGAGCTATTACAAATCCTGAAAGATGCTGCTGCTAAAGTGCTGCACTCAATATGTCAGCAAATTTGGAAAACTCACAAGTGGCCATAGGATGGGAAAAGGTCAGTTTTCATCCCAATCCCAAAGAAGGACAATGCAAAAGAATGTTCAAATTACCATACAATCACACTCATTTCACACACTACCGAGAAGGAAATGGCAACCCACTCCAGTATTCTTGCCTGGAGAATCCCACGGACAGAGAAGCCTGGCGGGCTACAGTTCACGGGGTCGCAAAGAGTCAGACACGACTGAGCAACTTCCATACACACACAAGGTAATGGCTCAAAATCCTTCAAGCAAGGCTTCAGCAGTACATGAACAGAGAAACTCCAGATGTATAAGCTGGGTTGAGGAAAGGCAGAGGAACCAAAGATTAAATTGTCAACATCTGCCGGATCACAGAAAAAGGAAGGGAATTTCAGAAAAACCGTCTATTTCTACTTCACTGACTACATTACAGCCTTTAACTGCGTGTATCACAACAAACTGTGGGAAACTCTTAAAAAGAGATGGGAATACCAGACCTCCTTACCTGTCTGAGAAACCTGTATGCAGGTCAAGAAGCAACAGTTAGAATCAGATATTGAACAACTGACTGGTTTCAAATTGGGAAAGGAGTATGACGAGGCTATATGCTCTCATCCTGCTTATTTAACTTATACACAGAGCGTATCATGCGAAATGCCAGGCTGGATGAATCACAAGCTGGAATCAAGACTGTGGGGAGAAACACCAACAACTGGGAAGAAGAGTTAAAGAGCCTCTTGCTGAGGGTGAGAGAGAGTTAAAAACCTGGCTTAAAACTCAACATTCAAAAAACTAAGATTGTGGCATCTCGTCACATCACTCCGTAGCAAATAGAAGGGGAAAAAGTGGAAGCAATGACAGGTTTTATTTTCCGGCTCCAAAACCACTGCAGATGGTGACTGCCGCCATGAAATTAAAAGACACCTTGGAAGGAAAGCTATGACAAACCTAGACAGTGTATTGAAAAGCAGAGGTATCACTTTGTTAACAAAGGTTTATATAGTCAAAACTACAGTTCTTCCAGTAATCCTGTACAAATGTGAGAGCTGGACCATAAAGAAGGCTAAGTGCCAAGAAATTGATGCTTTTGCATTGTGGTGCTGGAGGAGACACTCAAGAGTCCCTTGGACAGCAAGATCAAACCAGTCAATCCTAAAAGAAATCAGCCCTGAATATTGACCGGAAAGACTGAGGCTGAAGCTCCAACTCTTTGGCCACCTGATACAAAGAGTTGACTCACTGGAAAAGACCCTGATGCTGGCAAAGATCGAGGGCAGGAGGAGAAGGGGAGGGCAGAGGGTGAGACGGTTGGACAGCATCACCGACTCAACAGACAGGAAGAGGAGCAAACTCCAGGAGACAGTGGAGGACACGGGAGCCTGCAGTGCTGCAGGTCATGGGGTCACGAAGAGCCAGACACGGCTTAGCAACTGAACAGCAACTGGTGGCAGGGGTTGAGAGTCCACGCGCCAAGGCAGGGGGTATGGGTTCAATGCTTAGTTGAGGAACTAAGAACCCACATGCCATGGGGCATTTAAGCCCAGGTGCCCCAGTTATGTAGCCTGGGATCTGCCACTACTGAAGCCTTCATGCTCTAGAGCCCACGTTCTGTGATGAGAGAAGGCCCTGCTTGCTGCAACTGGGGAGCTGGCTTGTAGCAATGAAGAGGGTGTGCCACAGTGACGACTCAGGGCAGCCACGGATAAACAGGGAGATAAAGACAGCCCCTTGGCAAGGCAAAACTTACCAAAAACAAAACCAACCTCGCCAAGCACAAAACCCAAAACAAAAGGTTAATTCCCTTATAGAGAATTCTGCACACCAGTAACAAGATCTATAACCCAGTACTAGAGGCAAAGGCCACAAACAGGCAGAAACCCACATTGTCTATCAGAGGAAGGATCCTCAGTGTCTTCCCAACAATTATACATTATAATCATCCTCTATCATCTCTTAGATTGCTTAAAAGGTGAAAGTGTTAATCGCTCAGTCATGTCAGACTCTTTGCAACCCCATGGATTACAGCACTCCAGGCTCTTCTGGCCATGGAATTCTCCAGGCAAAAGTACTGGAGTGGGTAGCCATTCCCTTCTCGTTACTGTAAGGCCGGACCCCAGGGCCATGACGGGCTGCCCCTACTCTCTCCTGCTGGCGAGAAGGTCCCTAACGGAAGGGTCCTCCCAGATCCCAGGGACCAATGACAGCACACTTCGCCGGCTAAAGCTGCCCCACCCTAGCCACACAGAAAGACCTGTCAGCCCGCGACACCTCGGCCTGGCGACCTACCCGAACCCCCGTCCATCTAGCCTGACCATCCCTCACAACGAACGTATAAAAGCCACCCCCAACACGGTCCAGGCGTGGACTTCCTCGACCTGCCTCGTTCGGGTCCAGGAACCCCGCCCGGGAGCGCTTCCCCATTAAAAGCCTGTTAGACACTCTTTTTGGTGTCCTGGTCGTCTTTACCTAAGTTATAAGCAATTAATTTATAGAAGTGAGGGGAGCTTCCCTGGTGCTTCAGACAGTACAGAATCTTCCTGCAATGCAGGAGACCAGGGTTTGATTCCTGGGTTGGAAAGACCCCTTGAAGAAATGAATGGCGACCCACTCGAGTATTCTTCCCTGGAGAATTCCATGAAGAGGAGCCTGGTGGGCTACAGTCCATGAGGTCGCAAACAGCAACTTTGCTCCCGCCATGACTGAGCAACTAACATTTTCACACCTACAGAAGTGAGGAAACCTTTCCTTATTATATTCATTGGTTTGACTTCCTCGGGGGTCATTTTGGAACTAGCACAGATCTTAACTCAGTGATTTCACCTCTGCCTTTAGGAATTTTCACACTTGAATGCAAAGACACCAGTGAACTCTACTGCAGTATCATTTTTTACTGCAAAGGAACAGAAACAGCTTAAATGCCAGACTGACTACATAAATTATGACACAACTGCACACCTGGACCCGTCTACCTGCTCTCCATCCTGAGTGGCTAACAGATACGTGCTAACAGGGAGTGGGCTTTCCTCCCCTACGGCTTCGTGTTGGATTTAGCCCATAGTCACTGCAGATGGTGACTGCAGCCATGAAATTAAAAGATGCTTACTCCTTGGAAGGAAAGTTATGACCAACCTAGATAGCATATTCAAAAGCAGAGACATTACTTTGCCAACTAAGGTCCATCTAGTCAAGGCTATGGTTTTTCCAGTGGTCATGTATGGATGTGAGAATTGGACTGTGAAGAAGGCTGAGCCCCGAAGAATTGATGCGTTTGAACTGTAGTGTTGGAGAGGACTCTTGAGAGTCCCTTGGACTGCAAGAAGATCCAACCAGTCCATCCTAAAGGAGATCAGTCCTGGGATTTCTTTGGAAGGACTGATGCTGAAGCTGAAACTCCAGTACTTTGGCCACCTCATGCGAAGAGTTGACTCATTGGAAAAGACCCTGATGCTGGGAGGGACTGGGGGCAGGAGAAGGGGACTACAGATGATAAGATGGCTGGATGGCATCACTGACTAGATGGACATGAGTCTGAGTGAACTCCAGGAGTTGGTGATGGACAGGGAGGCCTGGCGTGCTGCGATTCATGGGGTCGCAAAGGGTTGGACACGACTGAGTGACTGAACTGAACTGAGCATTGTCAAAACAACAGAAAGACAGGGAGAGTCAAGGCAGTTATTTCTCTGGCTCGACCCCAGGCTCAGTCCCAGCTCCACAGGCTCCTGTCAGGCAGCCCTCTTCATCCCCAGGGCCCAACCACCATTCTCCTCACTTCTGCAGCCACGACCTGGGGTCTTACACTGTTCCCGAGACCTATGGCCCTTTGCTGCAGTCCTGCAAAGCCTGCACCTGGACGGACCTCTTGGGGAGCTACAAAATACAAAGAAACTATCTGGAACTAAAAATAACTCAGTGTGCATGCGCCGTTGGGGCAAGTTCTGGACCAAAAGATACAAAATATACAAACCCCAACTGCCACTTCTGAAGAGCCGGGAGCAACAACTGGGCGTCGGGCGCAAAACTAGGGTACTGCGCATGCCCCGCTGCGCTCGGCGCCACAAAGGTGGGTGGAGCACCGAAGCCCCGCCTCGAGCCCGCCCCTGGACACACCCCTACCCTCACGGCACATAAGGAACCGGCCTGGGCCTGCTCCCCCAGTAGCTGGTGCAAGAACTCCAGTGAGGCGTCGCCTGAGTTTCCTGTCTGTCCGTTTCCTTTGATCGGGGAAGGCCAAGAACCCGGCCAGCTGATGGCACCCAACCTGGGGCAGACCCCTTCCGGAGCGAGGACCTGGGCACGTCCGAGACTACGGAGTGCCACTTTACCGTGGCTGGGCAATGCCTACCTGAACCTCGTGTTCCACCATCGCCGCATGCTGTAAGTCTGCCTTCCTGGCCCGTGTTTGGGGCAGTGCTTTCCCTCTGCTGAAAGCTCTGCCCTCTCCTTCCGCGAGAGCTCTGTGAGTGTAGAGATCACAGTGGCTGGACCTTGTGCGGTCCCGGCACTCTCCTCGTTTCCCTGCGGTCTTGTTCTCTTCAGGCTTTTCTGTCCCTCCTCCCTGTACCTCCCCTTCAGTCCTTTTAACTGTACTCCTGTTCCTCTTGGGTCTTTAAGGTTGTCACTGGGGTCTTCCGTACTTTTGTCTGTCTGGTTGCTCCTGCAAGTCTCTGCCAAAACCGTGGGCAGGGTGGAACATTTAAATTTTGAAATACAAATGCAGCCCACATTGCCTGAGACTCCAGCCTTGGGGTACTTGGAGGAATTTTAAAGGACAAAGGGACTAGAGGGGCTTGCTCTTAACCTCCTCAGCTTTTGCAGCGTCACTGTCTGCAAGCTCCCAGAGCCCAGGCAGCTGTCCTCTGCTTTTGCAAAGTAACTGTTTCGCGTGAACTCAGGAACAGCCCGTTTCATCTGTAGTGCACCAGACGGAAGGTGGGGCTGGGGTGGGCGCAGGTGCCCCAGGGGAAGGAGGCCGCTTTAAATTCAAGCCGGAAAGCTAGGAAATCCCTGGTTCTATAGAAATTGGCTAGTCTGACTTAAGCTTATGGGTTTACCTCATACAGATCTGTCTTTAGAATCATCAACAATAAATACTTTCACTGTACCTAAGGTTACTGAAGGTCAGTTAAGTACACGCTGTGTTTTTGTTATGAAATTTGCCAACAGCTGTAATAATCTGATATGATTAAATTTTTAATGGGATGAACACTTGTTGGTTAACTCTAGGGGAATGACTGTGTTTTAGAAACACCCATCTAAACAGTCTCTTTACAGGACCTCCATGCTGCTCTACGGGTTAAGAAAGCGTCTTGCAATGCGCAGGACCAGAGTTCGACTCCTGGTGAAGGAGCTGAGACTGGACACGCCACGCCAAGACTAAGCCTGCGCTGCAACTACTGAGCCCAAGGACAACTAGAGAGTCCGCAACAAAGGATCCCACACCATGCAGTGACGATCCCCTGTACTGCCAGTAAAAACCTGCCGCAGCCAAATATACAAATAAATATTTTAAAAGCAAAAAAAAGTCTCTGTACATCTTGGTACTCAAAACTCAATTTACGTTAAATATAGGAATTCACTGAATATCCAGGCCATTCAAATATGATAGATAAAAATGTTGGAAATATTAATTGCTAAATAAGTCTAAATTTGCCTACTTTTGTGAGAGAGAAACTTTAAGCTTGTCTGGCGCTGCTTTGAGACGTTCTCTACCAATTGATAGAATGCCAATGTAAAACTTTGTGAGATGTGTGTTTTTAAAAAAGGAGGTAGGAGAGAGGGACATATACTTTGTTAAAGGAAAAAGGGTGATTTTTCTCCTAAAGCTGATTATTTCTCAACTGAAGAATAAGGGACAAAGTACTGCTACAGAAAAGGACAGGTTTGCAGAAGTAGAACATTGAGAAGAATTTTGTATGGGGTTGGGCTTTTCTGAAGTGGAATTAAATCTTATTAGGTAAGTGGATTTATTTTTTTCACCTTAGCTTAAGGAATAATTGCTTCACAGTGACCTATGATTTGATCTGACTGGGTTTTTTACATTTTTGATAGACTTCCCAAACATCAAATTCTAATTAAAGTTCTTTTGACCTCCAGCTAACCTTGCAGTGTTTTAAAAGGCTCCTGGAGTATCCCAGACAGATCCTAATTTAACTGGTACGTTAAATTATATGGGAAATGCTGTCCAAACCCACTGTTGCCTGTCAGATAGAGGTTGTCTCCAATTTTATCGCAGCCACCAAACATACGGGGGAAAGGGTCTCAGGTTTTTCTGCTATCTAGTCTCTCACCTTACTCTATGTCCAACAAATCCCCTGTGGGAGCACTCCCACCTCCAGCTCCAGCTCCCAACCCCGGGGCCTTCTCCACCGTGCCCAGCTCCAGCTCCCGACCCCGGGGCCTTCTCCACCATGCCCAGCTCCAGCTCCCGACCCCGGGGCCTTCTCCACCATGCCCAGCTCCAGCTCCTGACCCCGGAGCCTTCTCCACCGTGCCCAGCTCCAGTTCCCCCAGGAGTTCCTTTCTCCATCTCTAATCTCCCCTTTCCTCCCAGGCTTCGGCAGCCCCTACCTTACTACAGACTATTTGGCTGGCCACTTCCAAGCAGCCCACATCCTGGGATTTATAGATGCCCACTCTTGAGGAATACAACCCAACATCCACCATACAGAAAACTGCTATAGGACAGCCAGCTTATAGACCGCAGATGCCCCACTCAGGGAGAGCCCCACCAACGCACTGGCACTGGTTCAAACGTCCCCCATTGGGAACCCCTGGTGCAAGGGATGGTGGTGGCCAGAGGGGGAGATGCTCAAAACCCCACTAGGTGAGGAGGGCACCAACCCCACTCTGACGAAACCCTCCCGGGCAAGTGTCTCTGGGATGCTGGGTCTTGGTTGCAGATGACTCAACATGGGAGGATCCTCTTCTAAGCCAGAAGAAACACCTCTGGAATATATCCTTAAAAATTAGAAGTGTTAAAAATAGATGGGCTGAAAAGGAAAAAAGAAAAAAACTTTTACTATAACACTGCCTGGCCTTTACATAGGTTGGGAGATGGAGAAAAATGTCCTGAAAATCCATCTCTAAATTACAATATCATCTTGCAACTGGAAATCTTTATGTCACAAGATAGGAAAATGGACTGAGGTTCTGTACGTCCAAGTCTTCGTGGTCCTTTACCAAAACCCCACTCACTCTAGGCGGTTTCTGGGCATTCGAAGGCACACCTAAGGTTTCAGGTCATCTAACATCCCCCAACTCTCAGGGGGAGACCAAGCTTCCCCTGCTTCTCTAGACCCACCTACTTCCCCTGAGGCACCTACTTCCCCAGATGCCTCTGACCAATCCCACACCCTAGAAACTCACAGTGGAACTTCCTACCATCCAAGATCGGGCAAAGTGTGCCCTCTGAGGGAAGTGGCAAACGGCAAAGAGACAATCAAAGGACATGTGCCCTTCTCTTTAATCGATATAGTTAGCCCAAGGCAGACTGAGCCAGTTTTCTCGAGACCCTAGTAAGTTTGTCGGAGGGTTTTAGGCCCTAACACTGGCCTTTGATTCTACTTGGAAGGATGCCCAAATAGTCTTCTCTACTTGTACCTGCGAGGAAAAGACAGAATTTGGGCAGCAATCCAGCGACACGGTGACCAGCCTGCCAATTCATGTTTGTGTTGCAAACACGAACATTATACTATGTGTGGAGACGCAGTTCCAAACCGGGGGCCCAGCAGGAGATATAGTTCCTGGGAGGGAACAGAAGCCAGGAAGCACATGATGTGGTGTGCACTGGGAGGGGCAAGGAAGTGTATTCACAAGTCAGTTAACGACAAAAAGGTCAAAGAAGTGACCCAAAAGAGAGAAAAAGAAAATCCAGACTTCTTTCAGGGATGGCAGATGGAGGCTTTTAGAAAATCTGCTGGACACTGATCCACCCACTCCCGACGGTCAGACCCTGCTGGAACATTCTGTCAGCCCTAACATTAGGCGGAAACTCCAGAAGTTACAATTCGGCCCACAGACCCCAGTGCCACAATTCCTAGAGGTGGCCCTTCGGGTATTCAGTAATCCAGACCAAACTGAGGATGGAGAACCTGATGTAAAAACAAATCAGGGCTCAAGCTAAACGGAGGGTCACAGCTGTCAGCCATGCCTGGCAACCTCAGGACAACCCAAGGCGGGAAAGGAAGTTTAAGCATCTACCCGGAGATACAGCCAGCAAGGGGGATGGGTCGAATGTAAGCCAGTCAGCCAGTGGCTCCAAAGTGCCAGAAAGAACCCCCGGTCCGTCCCCAGTCTGCAGACAAACAGGTCATTGGAAGTGGGACTGTCCCCAGTCCCAAAGGGAAGGGGGACTCCCACTCCTGAGACGACCACATTGGACAACTGAGGTGGCCCAGGATGCTGGTGGCCCCCTCCAGCAAGACGTCTGTCTCCCTCAAGGAGCCTCGGGTGGCCCTTGGCACGGCAGGTAAGAAAATCAATTTTTAACTGATACCGGAGAAATCTGTCCTGATTTCTCAGGCTGGGCCTCTTCCCTCCAAAAGCTGTGCTGTGATGGTGTCGAGGGAAAGTGTCACACTCGCGTCTTCACTGGGCCTCTCACTTGTCAATGTAAACAGCATTTGATCTCACACGCCATTTTAGTTACGCCTGAGTGTCCCAAACCCCACTTCTGGGCTCTCTTGGAGTCTTATTACAGTTAGCAGGCCCTGAGAGGCCCCTTTTCTTGACTCTTACGACAAATCAGTTAGAAGAACAAGGGTTGATTGCCAGCCATATTCCACACACAGCAAACCCTGCAGTTTGAGACAAGGGAATCCCTCAGTCAGTTCAGTTGCTCAGTCGTGTCCAAGTCTTTGCAACCCTGTGGACTGGGGATCCCTGGGACAGCTATAAATGCTCAACCTTTAAAAATAAGCCTTACACCAGACTCGCTTATCCTAACAAAAGACAGTATAACCTATAAAGTTCAAACCAAAAAAAGGTTTGCAGCCCTTCATAGAGAAATTCTTAAATTAAGGCTTCTTAGCGCCCTGTCAGTCTCCATGCAATGCCCCTATTCTGCCAGTTATTAAGCTAAACGGGGAATGTCGAACAGTTGAAGACCTCAGGGCATTAAGCGAGGCAGGGGTCTCTCCACACCCCCTGCAGCCAATCTGTAACTGCATGTCAGCCCAGAGTCCCGGAGACGCCAGGTGGTTTACTGTGCGTGGCCTCAGGGCTGGCTTCGTTTGTGTCATCTCCTCCGTCTGCCTTCAAGTGGACTAACCCCCAGTCAGGCCAAATGTAACAATGTACCTGCACAGTCCTGCCTCAGGAGTCAAGATCACCCATATTGTTCGCTCAGACCATAGGAAAAGAACTAAGGGAAACAGACTTAAAAGATGGGGCCATTTGGGAATTCCTTGGTGGTCCAGTGGTTGAGAATCCACCTGCCAACGCAGGGTACACGGGTTCCATCCTTGGTCTGGGAAGACTCCGCACGCTGTGCGGCAAGCAAGCCCAAGGTCCACAGCTAGAGAAGCCACGGGGATGTGACTGAGAGCAGCCCCGCTTGCTGCCGCTGGAGCAGAGTCCACACCCAGCAGCGGAGCCCCACGCAGCCAACCACAGACAGAAAGAAGCGGCCTTTCCACAGTGTGCAGATGACACGCCAATATACAGGCCTACCATGGAGGCGTCAGACCAGATACCACTTAAGTCCTTAAATTCCTTGGGGTCTGCAGCTACAGGATCTCCCAGAAAAGAAAAGGGGGGCTGGGGGGGAGGAAGAAAAGCACAAATCTCAAAGCAACAAGTTAAATATCTGGGATACATTAAAAACGCCGGGAGGAGACAGTTCTCTCCAGAGAGAAAACAAGCTATATTAGGCCTAAGCATCCCAAAGACCAAAAAAAAAAAAAAAAAAAGTACCTTCGTAGTTTCTTAGGCATGACAGGATTTTGCAGAATTTGGATTCCAGGATTCAGACTAATGGCCAGACCTGTATATGAAGCCACCAAAGGCCCAGATGCTGAGCTACTACTTTGGACTGGGGAACAAGGGAGGGCTTTTAACAATACCACAGAGGTCCTCACCAGAGCTCCTGCTCTGGGGCTCACCAACTGAAAAAAAAACAAAACACATTTTTCTTACGTGTAGGTAGCTGAGAGCAGGAGGGCCCCTCTGGGGGTCCTAGTACAAAAGCTAGGACAAATTCCTCAGCCTACAGGCTATTTTCCTAAACTAGATTTCGTGGCCTGGCTGCCTCCGGGTGGTACCTGGCACTGCTCTTTTAGTGGAAGAAGCTCACAAGCGTACCTCTGGACAGTCACTGGAAGTCTAGGTCCCTCATCAAGTACAAGGGACTCACCACTGGCTAACCGGAGGTCACCTCACTAAGGACCAGGCTTGACTGCTTGACTCCTCAGAGCTAACCCTCAAAACCTGCCAGTGCAAATGCTCGCTAGCAACGCTGGAGTGGGTGGACAGATGCAAGCCCCAGTCGGCCCGTGCTTAGACGGGAGCGTGTCAGCTGTGTAACGTGAGGCTTCGTTACCACGTCTTCTGCACCTCCATGCAGTGTGCACTGTAAACTCTGTGGACTTTTCGCAATAAAGGACCTAGAATTCTAAACAGTGAATCAAAACACTGAACCTACTAACTACTATATTAACAAGCTGACTCGGGTAATTTTTTGGAGGTTATAAATGATGCTGGTTTGTTTAAAACACTCAATCACCTATCTGCTTTCAAGAAAATTGTTTTGTCTTTATTATTCTAAGCGTGCACTCCCATTTCCTCAGTGCTCTTTAGCAATTAGAGGTTTGTAACACTTACACACTTTCCAATTTTCAATATTATCATAAAATAAAAATTAGAAAATAAGGTATAAAAATGTATGTTCTGCTTTAACAGAAGACAAAAATGAGTGTTTTATCCCAACGTTTTATCTACTTCAATCTGTACATTCCACTTTCCCCATCCTTGGAGATAAAAAATGGGGTTCGGAACTTTAAAATACGACAGACTACACAGAGCGAAGTGGCTGGGGCAGCACCTACCTGGGGTCACAGCATTTGGAAGCTGGGCCCAGTTTCAGGACAATGACGGGCTGAAAGAGTCAATCTGGCCTGTGTTTCTAGCTGATGAGGACGTCCTCTGAGGAAATGCCAAATGCTCTTTAGGCGGCTCACTGACTGCTGTTGGGCTTTGTATTTGGCTTTGTTTTTTTTAAGGAGCAGCAGCAGCAAAACCTTTGCCACCTAACACTGCAGCCCAGAAGGCTGAGCTAACAGCCCTAACTAAGGCCTTATGCTGGGGAAAGGAAACATTAGAAATACATACACAGACTCAAAATACGCCTACCTCGTTTTACATGCCCATGCCACTCTCTAGAAAGAAATAGGGCATTTGAAAGCAAAAAATTGTCTTGTAGAAGATGGGACTGAGACCTTATATCTCATAAAAGCAGGTCAAAAACCAAACTAGTGGTAGCCACCTACTGCCACAGACACCAAAAGGAAATTTTTCAAATTACCCCGTGGGGACAACAGGGCAGATCAGCAGGCAAACAAGCAGCTCTGACTCCAAACCAGGTGAAAACCAGCCCCAAGAAGACTCCCCTGCTGGCACAGAGGAGAGGAGTCCCGCTGCCAAGGCAGGGGACATGGGCCTGACCCTTGCCCCAGAGCAAATGAGCCCAGGCGCCACCCACCAGGCCCTCGCGCCCAAAGTCTGAGCTCCGCCATAAGAAAAGCCGCCACAGGAGAGGCCTGAGCGCCTCAACACAGTCGCCCCGGCCCCCCCAAGCCGAGAAAGCCACGCGCAGCAGTGAAGACCCTGCACAGCCGAAGACAACTAAATGAGCTAAAAGAAGAAAAAGAAACCAACATCGAGGAAAGCTGACAAGCCACTTGGCTTCAGCAGACAATTAACCACCAAACCTTGGTATTCACAGGGACACCGAAAAATGGCTTCTCCTGGATTCCACACATTGTAAAAAACTTTGGAGGTTTTTATTTCCTTGTTAACTCTCTTCAGTCACGCTTATTTAGGCCATATTTCCTCGGATACTCTGTTGTCTTCCCTACTGTTGTAAACCTGAGACTAAGATTCTTCAGTCCAAGAAGACCTGGGACCAACAGGGCCGGATGTCACACTCTAAACACAGAGAAACAGGCACGTCTCTGGTGGGGTCCGCTGGACACGACTCAGACTCCACACTCTGCCGGCGACGGAATGAAACACCAACACTGCAGAGTGGTTTAAATCTTTATATTTTAACACTTGCTTCTTACAGCTGCTTTATTTTATATCCCTTGCACAACAACCTACAGGGCAAGCTGCCAAGCACTAGGATTCAGAGACTATACAGTGCGCAGGCGCGGGGCGAGATAACCTTTACCTTGACTTATTTACTGCAGCTAAGACTTTGTTTTGGGGAACTTCCTTATCAACTTAGAATCCATTTTGTCCCAGGGTCTGTTCCTTTTGAGGAATCAGAGAAACATCCTTGTGTGCAAGAAATGTTCTTTTCCCACGGGAACAAACAGGATTTTTAGCTGAACATCTCGTTTGCAAGAATGTTCAGCCCTGGTTGAGAGTCTCGTTTGCAAGCACTTCTCAACCTTCCTTAAACCTAGTTCCCTACACTGGGCAGAACATCTCATTTGCAAGAATGTTCAGCCCTGGTTGAGAGTCTCGTTTGCAAGCACTTCTCAACCTTCTTTATACCTTGTTCCCTACATCTCCCCCTTCCTTTTCTTGTAGATGCTGAATAAGCGCTTGAATACGCAAAGCTTCTTCTTCTAATTGTTTCCCTTTTCGCCAGCGCCGGTAGACTATAAAAGCAATAAAACATAAAGCAACAATTAACAAAGTATTCACAAAGGCTGTTGTTAACAATGCAGACACATGCCCTAAAGGGTTAAGGTTATCTAATCCTTCTTGGAGACTCTTCAGTATATCAGAACCAAGAATATCAGGCAGCGACTTACTAAAAGTTGACAATATAGTTTGTTCCAATTTTATAATTTCAGCAGTTAAATTCTGGTGTCCCACTAAAGACCTTTTCACCTTTTTTTAACCCTCACTCATATTAAAGGGAACAGGGGTTACAAATAGGTGAGATGAGTTCCAATCACATTTTAACACACTCTTTGTAGCTAACACAGTCACTTGATCTCCTAACCAGGAAACAGTATGTTGTAAATTTAATACATCAGTAGCCAATTGAGAGTCCAAATCATGCTGTTGTTGCCACAATAAATAAGCATCTTTATGCCATTTCCTGACAAAATCAGCAGTCTGTATGCCTTGATGCAAAGCAAGACCTGCTACAGTTGCTGTTGCTGTTACTGAAGCCACGGCGAGAATTGATGCGATGACAATGCCAAGCATTCTTCGAGATCGATGGAGAAGAGTTTGTACAGCATTCACAAGATGAGTGACAGCAAAAGAGTCCGACCAAGGTCGAGTAAGATTAACAGGCAACCAAAGTTTAGTCCGTGCTTTCACAATGACCAAAGAATAATTACTGGAATGGACCATCTTGTTTTTAACATTTTCCCACCAGGAACGATTTATACATTGAGTCAAGTTACAATCAGAACATGATATAACTCCCAAAATTTCATTTCAAATCCATTGCCCATACAGTAAAGTATAAGGAAATTTTACACATGCTATAGCAGAGTAAGATTTATTAATATGCAAATGAACTTGAAATGGCCCCTTAGGATCATTAATATTTAAAGTAAAGTTTTCCGTCCATATAGTAAGGTCACCTGACACTGCCCATAATTTTTATATATCTCCTTGTAATTGAGGGTGCCCATCCATTTGTAATTGAGGTGGAACCAATGCAAAATGTTGCCATTTTACAGTTTCATTTCCTTGAGATAATGGTCCGGGGAGAAAAGAATGAGCTCGAATATGAGTAAAAAAGACAGGGTTAGTTTGCCTAATTAATAATTGTTGAACCTGAAAAAATAATTTATCAATATTAGTTTTTAAAGTTACCGGTAGAGTGGCTTCAGGAAGATAAATACATGAAAAGACTGCATATTTAGAATCAGAAACAATATTAATAGGAATATCAAAAAAATCCTGTAATGCCAAACAAATGGCCCAAAGTTCAGCAGGCTGCACAGAAGAAAAGGAATGTGGAACAACTTTAGAAGTAGTATCAGTCCAATAGCCAGCAGTATTTTTATTGGCATCTGTAAAAATAGTTTTTCCTTCAACTGGAATATTAGATATAGGAGATTTATAAACCATTGATGTATGTCGAAGAAAATCTATCATTTTAGATTGAGGATATTGATTAGAAAAAGTCCCGGAATAAGATGCAAGAGCTATCTGCCAATTTTTATTAAACTGTAAACAATTAGAAATTTGGGTGGAAGTAAGTTGAGTAATAATTGTTTGAGGGTCACTTCCAATTAACTGGGTAATACGGCCTCGACCTTTCAAAATAAGGAAAGCAATTTTATCCATATAAGCAGTAAGCTTTTTTGTATAGTTATTGGGTAAAAATACCCACTCAATCAACCCTGCAGATTGAGCAATAACTCCAGTAGGAGAATAGGGAGTATGGAACACTATGAAATATATAGGTTGATCCTGTTGTAGATATGTAAGAAACCCTTCATTTAACCGTTGCTCTACAAAGTGTAATTCCTCTTTTGCTTGAGAAGTAAGAGATCAAGGACTGTTAAGAGCAGTATCACCCTCTAAAGTAGAAAATAAATGACGCAATTGATGTGTAGGAATCCCTAACATGGGACGTAACCAGTTAATATCACCCAAAAGCTTCTGAAAATCATTAAGAGTTTTCAAATTATCTCGTCTAATTTGGACTTTTTGAGGTTTTATTCTTTGTCGTTCCAAAATAGCACCTAAATATGAAATAGGAAATTCAGTTTGAATTTTTTCAGGAGCAATTTGAAGATTAAAATCACTTAAAGCTTTCTTTACATGAATAAAAAATTTATCTCGTTCCTCTTTACTAGGAGCTGCCAATAGAAGATCATCCATATAATGATAGAGAAGACAATTAGAAAATTGTTGTCTCACAGTAATAAGAGCACGATCAACAAACTCCTGACAAAGTGTAGGGCTATTAATCATTCCTTGAGGCAACACTGTCCATTGATAACGTTTTACGGGCTGCCCATGATTATACACTGGAATAGTAAAAGCAAATTTATTTCTATCTTTTATTTGCAAAGGAATATTAAAAAAAAATCCTTCAAATCTAAAACCATCAAAGACCAATCCTGTGGAATCAAAGCAGGAGAAGGGAGACCTAATTGCAAAGCTCCCATAGGTTCTATACATTTGTTAACTTCCCTTAAATCAGTCAACATTTTTTATTTACCAGATTTTTTCTTAATGACAAAAACAGGAGAATTCCAAGGACACGTGGAAGATTCAATATGGCCAGACTGAAGCTGTTCTTTTACTAATTGTTCTAAAGCCTCGAGCTTCACTTTTGGAAGCGGCCACTGCTCAACCCATTTAGGGACATCAGTTAACCATTTCAATGGGAGAGCTCGAGGAATCTGAGCAGTGGCTACAAGTTTTCCGACGAGATGGCGAGCGTTGTTCCTAAAGAAAATAAAAGATCTCTTCCCCAGATATTAATAGGTATATTAACAATGTAAAAAGAAATAAATATTTTTTTTCCATTAGACAATTGGCATGACAACGGTTGAGGGCTTCTCCACACATCTGCTATTGATCCTAAGCCTTTCAAACAAGAGGAATTTTTTCTTTTTTCCAGTCATTAGGCCACTGCTGGAGAGAAATAACCGAAACATCTGCTCCTGTATCCACTAATCCTTTAAACTGTTTACCTTCAATATCAGTGACATTAAAGGACGAGAGTCATTAATAAGCATTTTCTAAAATATACTTTTTCCCGTACTTCTAAAACCATTGACTCTCTCTCCCTACCTCAGCCTTGTTGGCAGCTACTGGAAATAGGGATGCGTAAGGTGGTGCAGAAGGGTTAACAGCCTTGGAAGTTTGTTTTTTATTTAATAAAACCTTCCGAAAGGCAGTAGTCATTGCCTCTACAGAATCTGAATCCTCCCCAGAACTCACATCTCTATTTGACTCAGTGGATGAATCTTTACTATCATCCGGAGGTTTGGGCGGAGGCCGAGGTAAAGCCCCCTCCTCAAGATAACATGAGGCGGCCTCACTGTCAGCAGCCATTAATTTTAAAGCCTGTGTTATCGCGCTACATAGAGTCCACAGCCTTAAAGGAATCACATTTCCTTTTTGATGCTGCCTTCTTAACTCTTTCTGCACCACTTTCCATTCCTTCAAATTCAGCTGTACTTCTGTTTGATATTGAAACCAATAGCAATGCTGCTCTATAAGACAGAATAACTCACTCAAGCGGCGAGTAGACGTTTTAATTCCTATAGAATGCAGGAGCCCCTTAACTAGCTCCATATATTGTGACTTTAAAGATGGGGAATTTCCCATAGTTTTTTCTTTTTCTTTTCTCTTTTTTCTGTTCTTTTTCTCTTATTTTTTTTATTTTCTCGAAAGTCCCCCTTTCAGCATTTCGCTCCGGGGTGCTCTCCCTTTCGGATTTTTATTCTTTTTTCTTTTTTTTGAAAGTCCCCCTTTCAGCCTTTTGCTCCGGGGTGTTTACCCTTTCGGATTTTTATTCTTTTCTCTTTTTCTCGAAAGTCCCCCTTTCAGCCTTTTGCTCCGGGGTGTTTACCCTTTCGGATTTTTATTTTTATTTTTTTTCTATTTTCCGAAAGTCCCCCTTTCAGCCTTTTGCCCCGGGATGCTTACCCTTTCGGTTACGTCGTGCCCCACGTTGGGCGCCAGATGCCGGCGACGGAATGAAACACCAACACTGCAGAGTGGTTTAAATCTTTATATTTTAACACTTGCTTCTTACAGCTGCTTTATTTTATATCCCTTGCACAACAACCTACAGGGCAAGCTGTCAAGCACTAGGATTCAGAGACTATACAGTGCGCAGGCGCGGGGCGAGATAACCTTTACCTTGACTTATTTACTGCAGCTAAGACTTTGTTCTGGGGAACTTCCTTATCAACTTAGAATCCGTTTTGTCCCAGGGTCTGTTCCTTTTGAGGAATCAGAGAAACATTCTTGTGTGCAAGAAATGTTCTTTTCCCACGGGAACAAACAGGATTTTTAGCTGAACATCTCGTTTGCAAGAATGTTCAGCCCTGGTTGAGAGTCTCGTTTGCAAGCACTTCTCAACCTTCCTTAAACCTAGTTCCCTACACTGGGCAGAACATCTCATTTGCAAGAATGTTCAGCCCTGGTTGAGAGTCTCGTTTGCAAGCACTTCTCAACCTTCTTTATACCTTGTTCCCTACAACACTCCAAGGCCGGGGGCCCAGGTTCACTCCCTGGTCAGGAAACTGGATCCAACACGGTGGAACTAAGGGTTTCCATGCTCCAACTACAAGAGATTTCAAATGTCACAACTAAAGATCTCATATGCTACAAGTAAGGCACCCCACAGTTAAGATTTTAAAAAAAAAAAAGAAAATAGTATATTAATTAAAAAGTTAAAGTAAAATAAAAAATTTTGATCAAACTTGTAAAATAGTGAATATAAAAACCAAATAAACAAATGGGACCTAAATAAACGTAAAGCTTTCTGCACAGCATAAGAAACCATGAGCAAAACAAAACGACAACCCTCAGAATGGAAGAATATAATTGCAAGTGAAGCAACTAACAAACAATTAATCTCCAAAATATAAAAGCAGTTTGTGCAGCTCAATATCAGAAAAGCAAACAACCCAACCAAAAAACAGGCAGAAGACCTAAACAGACGTTTCTCCAAAGAAGATATACAGGTTGGTCAACAAGCACATGAAAAAAAGCTCAACATCGCTCATTATTAGAGAAATGCAAATCAAAACTACATTGAAATATCACCTCAAACCATTCAGAGTGGCCACCATCAAAAAACCTACAAATAATAAATGCTGGCGACAGTTTGGAGAAGAGGGAATCCTCTTGCACAGCTGGTAGGGAGGTAAATTACACAGTCACAAGGGAGAACAGTATGGAGATTTCTTAAAAAACCAGGAGTAAAATTCCCATGTAACCCAGCAACCCACTACTGGGCACATACCCTGAGAAAATCACAATTCAAGAACACATATATATCCAAATGTTCACTGCAGCACTGTTCACAGTAGTCAGGACATGCAAGATGCCTAGATGTCCATCGACAGAATGAGGAAGCGACGGTACATATTTAAAATGGAATATTACTCAGTCATAAAAAGGAATGGATTCCAGTCAGTAGAACTAAGGTGGATGAACCGAGAGGCTTTTATACAGAGTGAAGTAAGTCAAAAAGAGAAAAAACAAATATCGTACATAGATGTATATAAATGGAATCGAGAAAAATGGTACTGATGAGCCTATTTTCAGGACAGGAATAGAGATGCAGACATAGGCAACAGCCTCGAGACACAGCTGGGGAAGGAGAGGTTGGGATAAACTGAGAGGGCAGCACCGAAACACAGTATCATGTGGAAAACAGCCAGCGGGGAGCTGCGTGTGACACATGAGCTCGCTCCAGTGCTGCATGAAAACCCAGCGCGGCGGGATGGGGGCTGGTGAAAGGGGGGTCCAGAGGGAGCAGGCATACTCACAGCTGATTCACGCTGCTGCATGGCCGAAGCCAACACAACATTCTAAAGAAATTATCCTCCAATTAAAAATTAAAAGATAATATAGCTTCATAAGACATATGGCATCATCACCCAGATTTAGGGGCAGAACCACATCCATAAAATTTAGAAAGTTTCTTGTGTATTACCAGCTTATGTTGCCTGCTAATGTAATATTTTCAACATTAGCCACCAAAAGGATAAATTCCTTATAACTGACTTTGTACTTAATTCTGTCAGATAATTTCCTCTGAAACTTTATGAAGACTACACTGTGGGTAATTTCTGGCAATCTTCATTTTTCAGTTGTGTTTTGCTAAAGAGGCCCAATCTGTTGTTTGTTTCCTGTTATTACAACATTAAATTATTTAGGGACACACACACACCAAAAAAAAAAAAATCAGCAGAAGACCTAAACAAAGACATTTCTCCAAAGAAGACAAAGACCGCCAACAGACACATGAAAAGATGCTCAACACCATTCACTGTTAGGGAAATTCACTTCAATGAAGCATCATGTCTCAATAATCAAACGGCCATCATCCAAAAAAAAATCTACAAACAATAAATGCTGGAGAGGATGTGGAGAAAAAGGAACCCTCTTACGCTGTTGGTGGGAATGTAAACTGATACGGCCACTGTGGAGAACAGTATAGAGATTCATTTCTGTACACCCATGGCGGATTCATGTCGATGGATGGCAAAACCAATACAATACTGTAAAGTAATTAGCCTCCAGTTAAAATAAATAAATTTATATTTTAAAAATAATAATAAATAATAAATAAATAAAACTAAAAAAAATAAAAAATTAGGGATAAAACTACCATTTGACCCAGCAATATACTGGGCATATATGCTGAGAAAACCATAATTCAAAAACACACAGCTACCCCAATATTCATTGCAGCACTATTTAAAATAGCCAAGACATGGACGCAACCTAGATATCCATCAACAGATGAATGGAAAAAGGTGTGGTACATATATGTAACGGATTATTACTTGGTCATAAAAAGGAATGAATTAGAGTCAGTTGAAGTGAGGTGGATGAATCTAGAGTCTGTTATACAGAGTGAAATAAGTCAAAGAAAAACTAAATATTGTATATTAATGCATACATATGGAATCTAGAAAAATGGTACTGATGAACCTATTTGCAGGGCAGGAATAGAGACGCAAAAAACAGACTTGTGGACACAGAGGGGAAAGAAGAGGGTGGATGGAACTGAGAGCCACAGTGAAATGCCTATGCAGCCACCTGAGAAACAGCTAGTGGGAAAGCACCGTACACCACAGGGCGCTTGCCTGCTGCTCCGTGAAGCCTGGAGGATGGCATGCAGGTTCGTGGTGGGAGGGAGGCTCAAGAGGAGGGCTCACTATGTGTGCACTTACTGCTGACTCACGCTGCTGTACAGCAGAAACACAACATTGAAAAGCAGTTATACGCCAAATAAAAATATTAGCAAACACTAAAATGCAAAAAACTTTTAAAAATGCAAAAAAATTCTTACAAAATAAATATTAAAAATTTTGATACACTGTCTAAAATAACGAACGTAAAAACAAAAAATAAACAAATGGGACTTACTTAAAAAGATTCTGCACAGCAAAGGCAACCACAAACAAAAAGAAAAAACCACCCTCAAAATAAGAGACGATATTTGAAACAAAGCAACTGACAAAATATACAAACAGCGCATGAAGCTCAACATCAAAGAATAACCAATCCAAAACCATGCAGAGACACGCAGAGTGCATCCCGAGACACGCTGGGCTGGAAGAAATGCAAGCTGGAACCAAGACTGCCGGGAGAAATATCAATAACCTCAGATATGTAGATGACACCACCCTTATGGCAGAAAGTGAAGAGGAGCTAAAAAGCCTCTTGATGAAAGTGAAAGAGGAGAGTGAAAAAGTTGGCTTAAAGCTCAACATTCAGAAAACGAAGATCATGGCATCTGGTCCCATCACTTCATGGGAAATAGATGGGGAAACAGTGGAAACAGTGTCAGACTTTATTTTTTTGGGGCTCCAAAATCACTGCAGATGGTGACTGCAGCCATGAAATTAAAAGATGCTTACTCCTTGGAAGGAAAGTTATGACCAACCTAGATAGCATATTCAAAAGCAGAGACATTACTTTGCCAACTAAGGTCCATCTAGTCAAGGCTATGGTTTTTCCAGTGGTCATGTATGGATGTGAGAATTGGACTGTGAAGAAGGCTGAGCCCCGAAGAATTGATGCGTTTGAACTGTGGTGTTGGAGAGGACTCTTGAGAGTCTCTTGGACTGCAAGGAGATCCAACCAGTCCATTCTAAAGGAGATCAACCCTGGGATTTCTTTGGAAGGAATGATGCTAAAGCTGAAACTCCAGTACTTTGGCCACCTCATGCAAAGAGCTGACTCATTGGAAAAGACTCTGATGCTGGGAGGGATTGGGGGCAGGAGGAGAAGGGGACGATCGAGGATGAGATGGCTGGATGGCATCACCGACTCGATGGATGTGAGTCTGAGTGAACTCCGGGAGTTGGTGATGGACAGGGAGGCCTGGCATGCTGCAATTCTTGGGGTCGCAAAGGGTTGGACACGACTGAGCGACTGAACTGAACTGAAAACAGACATCTCTCAAAGAAGACACACAGATAACCAACAAACACGTGGAAAGCTGCTCAGCATCGCTCATTCTTAGAGAAATGCAAATGGAAACTATGAGGTGTCGTGTCACACCAGTCAGAAAGGCCATCATCAAAAAATCCACAAACAATAAGTGGAGGAGAGAGTATAGAGAAAAGGGAACCCTCTAACACTGCTGGTGAAAACATAAATTGGTACAGCCACCACAGAGAACGGATGGAGGTTCTTCAAAAAACGAAACAGGGAAATACCACATGACCCCAATGCCACTACTGGGCATGCTGCTGCTGCTAAGGCGCTTCAGGCGTGTCCGACTCTGTGCGACCCCACAGACGGCAGCCCACCAGGCTCCCCCGTCTCTGGGATTCTCCAGGCAAGAACACTGGAGTGGGTTGCCATTGCCTTCTCCAATGCGTGAAAGTGAAGTCGCTCAGCCGTGTCCGACTCTTAGTGACCCCATGGACTGCAGCCTTCCAGGCTCCACCGTCCCTGGGATTCTCCAGGCAAGAGTACTGGAGTGGGGTGCCATTGCTTTCTCTGACTTCTGGGCATATACCCTGGGAAATCCATAACTCAGGAAGACACATGGAGGGATTTCCCCGAAGGTACAGTGGGTAAGAATCCATCTGCTAATGCAAGGGAAACAGGTTCAATCCCTGATCTGAGAAGATCCCACGTGCTGCAGGGCATCCACAGCTGGTGCCACACTCCCGACCTGAGCCCGAGAGCCTGCGCTCCACAAGACAGCCACTGCAGTGAGAAGCCCGGGCGCTGCCCCGAGAGCCCAGCACAGGCCGAAACATCACACAAACCAAAACCGAGAGCAGACACTTGTGCCCCCACGTTCACTGCAGCGCTCTTCATAATAGCTGGGCCACGGAAGCAACCCAGATGTCTACGGACAGATGAACGGATGGGTCAAGAGGATATCACACATACACACAACGGCGTATCACTCAGCCGGGAAGAGGCACGAATCTGGGTCCGCTGAACTGAGGCGGACGAGCCTAGAGCTTGTTTTACAGACTGAAGGACGTCAGAAGGAGAAAAACAAGTATCATATACGAACACACATAGACTGTAGAAAAATGGTGCGGTGCACCTACTCACGGGGCGTGAATAGAGACACAGACACAGAGAAGGCCTTGTGGAAAGAGAAGGGCTATGAACTGAGAGACCAGCACTGACACACTCACTTCACCGGCGGGAAGCTGCTGGGCAGCACAGGCGGGGGCTCTGTGAGGACCTAGACAGGTGACATCCGGGGGGCGGCAGGCTCAAGAGGAAGAGGATACATGCACACACGTAAAGGAGCCACGATGCTGGACAGCGGAAACTAACAACTCGGCAAAGCAGTTCTATTCCAATAAAAATAAAATAGAAAAACAGGTTAGACTTTAACCCCAAGATTAACAACACTGCATATCCAAGCACAATGGCTCCTTGGGAGCGGGGAGGGGGTGGCCCCCCCACCCCCTGCTGTCCAGCCAACAGTAAAACCAGAGCCAACCTGGTCCCGGCCCATCCTCGGTTCCTTAGGAGGAGAGTTGTAGTTCTCTTTTTTTTTTTCTTCTTTAAACCTTTGGGTAAAATTTGTGCCTTTTTGGCTAGAACAGTTCAAAGGTAAGCATATGACGGCTACTCCAGATTGGACAGGGGGCGGGGAGAGAGATTAAAGAGATGACACGTGTATGTTCACAGCTGAGTCGGGCTGCTGCATGGAAGACACAGCACAGCATGGTAACGGACTATCCTCCAATCAAAAGTCATTGGTAACCACTGATTAAAAAGTTAAAATAAAAGTTGTGGATCCACCTTTGTGAACACAGATGGCCAACACACACGTAAAAAGATGCCCCGCGTCGCTCACTGTCAGGGAGACGCCAACGAGGACAGCAACGGAGAGTCACACGTGGGCCAGGAAGGCCATTATCAGAAGAAGTCTACAGATAGAAAGTTCAGAAGAGGGTGAGGAGGAGAGAGGACCCTCTCGCACCGCTGGTGAAAATGCAAATTAATATGGCCACAATAGAGAACAGTATGGAGACTTAAAAAACAAGGGAAAGGAAAAAAAACGCCATATACCCCATCAATCCCACTACTGAGCATACACCCTAGAAACCAGTAATTTAAAAAAACTCTTAAACTCCAGGGTTCATTGCACTATTTCAGCGCAATGGACAGTCACTATCCTGGCTATCAACTCTGCTTTTTATGATAGGATATGCAATCAACCTAGATATCTGTCAACAGATGAATGGATTAAAAAGTTGTGGTACATATATAGAAAGGAATATTAGTCAGCCATAAAAAGGAACAAATCTGAGTCAGTTCTAGATAGGTGTATGAACCTAGAGCCTCTGATACAGAGTAGAGTAGGTCAGAAAAACAAGTATCATATATTAACACATATATATGTACAGAATCCAGAAAAATGGTACCGATGAACCCATCTGCAGGGTGGGAATTATGAGACCCTGAGGTAAAGAATGGACTTGTAGACACAGCGCAGGAAGCACAGGGTGGGAGGAATTGAGAGAGGAGCACTGAGACACATGTTACCGTGGTGAGATGGACAGCTGGTAGGAAGCCCTGCACAGCACAGGGAGGTCAGCCTATATTCTGCGATGACCCAGGGGGGCGGGCTGCGGGCAGTGGCAGATGGGGCAGGTTGGAGGGACGTTCAAGAGGGAAGGGATGTACGTATAATTCTGTCTGATTCACTGTTTCATGGCAGAAACCAACACAACACCTCAAAGCAGTTAACAAAAACGGTCAGAGAAAGAAGAAACATTTTGATTTTAAAAACTAAAGTATTTAAAAAATAAAAGCTTGATCCACCTTTGAAAATAATGAATACAAAAACAAAAATAAACAATTAGGACATATTTAAACTGAAAAGCTTTGGCGCCGCCAAGAAACCACAAACAAAATGAAAAGACAATCCACAGAATGCGAGACAACGTTTGCAAAAACAGCAACTGATGAACAATTACGCTCCAAGTTATACAAAAAGCTCATGGAGCTTAACTTCAAAAATAACAAGCAATCTGATCAAAAAATACCTGGAAGACCTAAATAGACATCTCTCCAAAGAATACATACTCTTGGCCAGCAAACACACGGAAATACGATCAACGTCACTGATTGAGAGAGAAATACAAATGAGAACCTCAATGAGGTGCTACCTCACATGGGTCAGAATGGCTAGTATCAAAGATTCTATCAATAAACATTGGAGAAGGTGTGGGGAAATGCGTGCCTCTTGGACTATTACCGGGAATGTAAACTGATATAGCAACTATGGACAGCAGTACAGAGATCTGTTAAACTAGGCATCATATGACCATACGTAGTGTTAGTCGCTCAGTCACGTCCAACTCTTTGTGACCCCACGGACTGTGGACGGACCACAGTCAGCTCAAGAAAAAAAGGCAATCTAATACAAAAAAACAGGGGAAGACTAAATGGACACCTCTTTGAAGAAGAGATACAGATAACCAACAAACATGAAAATATGACCAACATCGCTCTCTATTAGAGAAATGCAAATGAAAACCTCAATAAGGTATCACTTCATAGGGTCAGAAAGGCCACAACCAAAAATTCGACAAAGAATAAATGCTGGAGAGGGTGCAGAGAAAAGGAACACCCTTGCACTGTGGGTGAGAATGTAAACTGATACAGCCATCATGAACAATGGCATGGACACTCCTTAAAACAGGTAGGGATAAAACTACCACAGGACCGAGTAATCCCACTACTGGGCATATACCCTGAGAAAACAATAATTCAGAAAGACACCTGTATCCCAATTATCTATGGAGCACTATTTCCAATAAACAGTACATGGAAGCAACCTAGATGTATGTCAACACATGAACAGATAAAGAAGTTGTGCTACACATACACATACCATGGGATAGTGAAAGCGGAAGTCACTCAATCATGTCCGACTCTTTGTGACCCCATGGACTATACAGTCCATTGAATTCTCCAGGCCAGAATACTGGAGTGGGTAGCCTTTCCCTTCTCCAGGGGATCTTCCCAACCCGGGGACCGAACCCTGGTCTCCCGCACTGCAGACGGATTCTTCACCAGCTGAGCCACAAGGGAAGCCCACCATGGGATATTACTCAGCCATAAGGAACGAATTTGATTCAGTTCCAGGGACGTGGCTGAACCTAGAGCCTCTCAGACAGAGTGAAGAAGTCAGGAAAACAAATATTGTATTTGGTGCGTCTATACGGTATCTAGGAAACTGGTATTGATGAACCTATTTTCAGGGCAGGAATACAGACCCGGAAGTAGAGGAGGGCTTGTGGACTCCGCAGAGGACAGACTGGGTGGGACAAATTGAGAGAGCAGCATGGAAGTACAGACATGACCATGTGTAAAATGCATAGTGATGCACAGTTACGCGTAACAGGGAGCTTATCCTGGTAAGCTGTGATGACCCAGAGGGGTGGGGGTTGGAGGGACGGAGGTCAGGATGGAGGGGGTCTATGCACACATATGGTTGACTGACACTTTGTATGGCAAAAACCAACACATACTTGTAAAGCAAACATACTCCAGTTAAAGAATGAAATAATTATGAATAATAAAAAAATAAGTTTTGACACATTTTCTAAAATAATGAAAATAAAACCAAAAATAAAAAACTTGAACCCAATTAAACTTAAAAGGTTTTGCCCAACAAAGGAAGCTACATACAAAATGGTAAAGACAACACACTCAGAATCAGATACAATATTTTAAAGGAAGCAACCGACATCCGATTACCTTCTAAAATACACAGTTTCTAGAGCTCAATGTCAACAAACAATAAAAATCCATTCAAAACACATGCAGAATACCTAAATGGACATCTCTCCAAAGACATACAGATGGGCAACCAACACATGAAATCTCGTTCAACGTTAGTCATTATTAGAGAAATGCAAATGAAAACTTCAGTGAGCTTATTACCATACAAGGTCAGAATGGCCATCAACAAAAATTCTACAAACAGTAAATGCTGGAGACGGTGTGTAGAAAAAGGAACCCTGGTGCACTCCTGGTGGAAAAGTAAAGTGATACACCCACTATGGCGATAAGTATGGAGAGTCGTTAAAGAAAAAGAGGATTACAAATACCACATGACCCAGCGAGTCCACTGGGCATATACCCTGACAAAACCATAATTCAAAACGACACACGAGCCCGTTGTTCTTTGGAGCACCATTTACGATAGCTGGACATGGAAGCAATCTAGACGTCTGTCAAAGGATGAATGGATAAAGTTGTGCTAGACATATCCAATGGAATATTACTCAGCCATAAAAAGGAACGAATTTTAGTCGGTGCTAAGGTATCGGGTGAACCTAGAGCCTTTTATAGAGAGTGCAGGAAGTCAGTAAGAGAAAAACGAATACTGTATATCCAGGCACATGTATGGGGTCTGGAAAAATGGAATAGGGAGGCAGAGGCAGAGGGTGGATTTGTGGACACAGTGGGGGAAGGAAAGGGTGGGACCTACTGAAAGAGCAGCAGAGAAGTGCACCCATCAGCAGGTGCCAAACAGCCCGTAGGAAGACGGTGCAGACCAGAGGGCTCAGCCTGCGCTCTGCGACAGCTTAGAGACCGGGCCGGGGGAGGCGGCAGGGAGAGAGGCACAAGGGGGAACGGATGTGTCTATGCTTATGACCGGTTCATGCTGTCACATGAAGAACCCCACATGACACTGCAAAGCCATCATGCTCCAATCAAAAATCAACTTCAAATACCACAAAAAAAAGTTTAATAAAAATGGAATAAAAAATTTGAAGGCACCTTCTAAATAATGACTATTAAAACAGAAATAAACAAATGGGACCTAATTAAACTTAAAAGCTCTTGCACAGCAATGGAAAGCACAAGCAAAAAGACCACCCTCAGAACAGGAGACAATACTTGAAAGCTAACTGACACAGGATTAATCTTCAAAACACAGTAACAGCTCATGGAGCTCAGTTTCAAGAAAAAAGACAAACTAATCAAAGTTGGGGGAAGATTTAATGAACGGCTCTCCAAAGACATACAGATGACCAACCAACACATGGAAAGATGATCCACATCACCCACCTGCTATGCCTGCAATACAACTACTGAGCATAAAATTGAGAAAACACTTTTCAAAAGACACATGTACCTCGATGTTCACTGCAGCACTATTTATAATAGCCAGGACATGGAAGCACACTAGTTACCTCTGGACAAATGGACGGATAAAGAAGATGTGCTACATACACACCATGGGATATTACTCAGTCATAAAGGGAAAAACGTGAGTCAGTTCCAGGGAGGCAGGTGAACCTAGAGCCTGTTATACAAAGTGAAGTCAGAAAAACAACATATTACCGCATATATATGGAGTCTACGGAAACGGCTCTGATGGACTTACACGCAGGGCAGGAACACAGACCCAAAGGCAGAGAATGGACTTTTGGACACGTCAGGGCAAGGACAGGGCGGGAAACATTGAGAACAGCAAGGAAACATAGACATTACCATGTTAAAGAGCATAGGTAGGGGGAAGTTACTGAACAACCCCGGAGGCTCAGCCTGCTGGGCTGTCACGATCTAGACTGGTGGGGACGGGGAGATTCAGACGGGGGGCGATATATGTATATTTGGGGCTCACTCATGTTGTTGTATGGCAGAAACCAACACAACATGTACAGCAATTATACCCCAATTAAAAAATGAGAAAAAATTACAAAAAAAATAACAATTTTGGATCCATCTTCTAAAATAATGAATATACTTAAAAAATAATTGACATATTTAATCTTAAAAGCTTTTGCTCAGCAAAGGAAATCACAACAAAACAAAAAGACAACTCTCAGAATAGGAGACAATCTTTGAAAACTAAGCAACTGACACAGGCTTAACCTTCAAAATACACAAACAGCTCATGGAGCTCAATTTAAAAAATTTAAAAAGCCACTCCATTCAAAAAAAAAAAACAAGCAGAACAGCTAAACACACATTCCCCCAAAGAAGATATACTGATGGGCAACAAACACATGAAGTGATGCTCAACATCACCCATTATTAGAGAAATGCAAATGAAAACTTCAATGAGGTATCACCTGACAAGGTTAGATTGGCCATCATCAAAAATTCTACAAACAATAAAAGCTGCAGAAAGTGTGGAGAGACGGGAACCCTCTTGCACCCTTCATGGGAATGTAGGCTGAAACAGTCACTAAGGATAACAGTATGGAGATTCCCTAAAACCTAGGGATAAAAATACCGTATGACCCTGTAATCCCACTACTGGGCGTACAGTCTGAAAACCGTAATTCAAAACAACACGTGTACCCCAGTGCTCACTGCAGCACCATGTACAGTGTTGAGGACATGGAAGCACCCTAGATGTCTGTTGACAGATGAATGGATAAAGAAGTCGTGCTAAATATACAGAATGGAGTATTACTCAGCAATGAAATGGAATGGATTTGAATCAGTTTTAGTCAGGTGGGTGACCCCAGAGCCTGTTTTGCAGAGTGAAGCAAGTCAGAAAGAGAAAATGAAATGCTGTATATTGACACACATGTATCGAATCTAGAAAAATGGTCCTGATGAACCCATCTGCAGAGCAGGAATACAGACACAGATGTGAAGAATGGATTTGTGGACACAGCTGGAGAAAGAAAGGGTGGGACAAACTCAAAGAGCAGCACAGAAATGTACATAAAACCATGTGTAAAACAACCAAGCTAGTGGGAAGCTAATGCATAACACAAGGAGCTCAGCCCGGTGCTCTGTGACGCCCTAGAGAGACTGGACGGGTATGAGGAGGGCAGGGCAGGCAGAGTTTCAGCAGGAAGGGGATACATGTATACTGATGCCTGATTCATACTGTGGTATGGAAGAAACCAACACAATATTGAAGAGCACTTATACTCTAACTAAACATCAACATTAAATACCCCTAAAAAATTATTAGGGCTTCCCTGGTAGCTCGATTAAAAATAAAAATAAAATTTTTGAATGCACCTTCTAAATAATGAATATAAATCCAAAAATATACAAATGGGACCTAATTAAACTTAAAAGCTTTTGCAGAGCAAAAGAAACCATAAACGAAATGAAAAGACAGCCATCAGAATGGCAGACAATATTTGCAAATTCAGTAACTGAGAAAGGATTATTTATCTTCAGGATATATTAATACAAACAGCTCAAGGAGCTCAATTTCAAAAAAGACATCCAATCAAAAAATGGGCAGACATCAACAGAGAACTCTTCAAAGAAAACATACAGATGGGCAACAAACACAAGAAAAGATGGTCAACATCGCTCATTATTACAGAAACTCAAACGAAAACTTCAATGAGATATCATCTCACAAAGTCAGAACGGCCATCATCAAAAATTCTACAAAGAATAAATGCTGGAGAGGGTGTGGAGAAAAGGGAACCCTCTTGCACTGTTGGTGGGAATGCAAACTAATACAGCCACTATGGACAAAAGTATGGATATTCCTTTAAAAAGTAGGGATAGACTACTATGTTATACACAATCCCATTATAGGGCACAGACCCTGAGAAAACCGTAATTCAAAAAGACACACGTATCCCCAAAGTTCACTGCAGCAGTATTTCCGATAGCCAGGACGTGGAAGCAACCTAGATGCTCATCCACAGATGAATGGATTAAGACGGTGATCCTAAAGCCTGTTAAACAAAGTGATGTCAGAAAACAAATATCTTTATGCACATGCATGGATTTTTAAAATGGTAGATATGAACCCATTAGCAGGTCAGTAACACAGACGCAGACATAGAGCACATTCTTCTGGACACAGTGGGGAAATGAGAGGCTGGGATGAACTGAAAGAGTAGAATTGAAATACACGAGTAAAATACATAGCCATGGGAATTTGCTATATGAGCCGTGGAAACCAGCCTGCTGTTTTCTGACAACCTAGAGGGGTGGGATGGCATGGGAGGTGCCAAGGAGGTTGGAGAGGGAGGGCACGTATGCATACCTATGGCTGATTCATGTTGATGTATGGCAGAAACCAACACAGCATTGTAAAGCAATTATCCTCCAATTAAAAAAAAAAAATACTATCCCCAGCAGTCTCACTACTGGGCATCTACCTTGAGAAAACCATAATTTAAAAAGCACATGTACCCCAACATTCACTGTAGCACTATTTGTGACAGCAAGGACACGTAAGCAACTTAGATGTCTGTGGACAGGTGAACAGATAAAGAAGTCGTGGTACATATATACAATGGAATATTACTCAGCCATAAAAAGGACAGAGGCTGAGTTAGGTTCAGGCAGGTGGATGAACCTAGAGCCTCTTATGCAGAGTGAAGTAAGTCAGAAAGAGAAAAACAAATATCATATATTAACACATATATATGGAATCCAGAAAAAGGGTTCTGCTGAACCCATCTGCAGAGCAGGAACATGGACGAAGACTTGGAGAAGAGACTTGCGGACACAGCAGGGAAAGGATGGGACGAACTGGAAGATGCACAGAAGGACACATGCTATCATGTGTACAGCAGTGTGAAGCTGCTGTGTAGCACGGGGAACTCGGCTGGGTGCCTCTGGGGACCTGGAGGGGTGGGATGGGGGTGACATATATATATATACACACACACACACACTTATGGGTGACTCATTGTGTGCAGAAACCAACACAACATTGTAACACAACTATACTCCAATTAAAATTAAATTTTTAAAATGCAAAGAAAAATTATTTTAAAAATGGAAATAAAAAAATTTTGACCCACCTTCTAAAATAACGAATATAAAAACAATCGGAACCTAATTAAATGTAAAAGCTTTTGCAAAGCAAAAGAAACCACAAACAAAACAGAAAGACAACCCGCAGAATGTGAGACAATATTTGCAAAGCAGGTGACAAAAGTTAATTTTCAAAATATACAAACAGCTCACAGAGCACAATGTCAAAAAAAAAACCAAACAATTCAATTAAATAATGGCTGGAAGACCTTTATGTAGACTTCTCTCCAAAAAAGACATACAGATCATAATCAAACACATGAAAAGATGCTCAACACCACTCATTATTAGAGAAATACAAATCAAAACTATAACGAAGTATATCACCTCACACAGGTAAGAATGCCCATCTTCAAATCACACAGGTCAGAACGGCCATCTTCAAAAAAATCTACAAACAATAAATGCTAAGAGTGGAGAAAAGGGTACCCTCTTACACTGTTGGTGGGAATATAAAGCGGTACAGCCACTGTGAAGAGTATGACGATGCCTTCAGTTCAGTTGCTCAGTCGTGTCTGACTCTTTGTGACCCCATGGACTGCACCACGCCAGGCCTCCCTGTCCATCACCAACTCTCGGAGCTTGCTCAAACTCATGTCTATTGAGTTGGTGATGCCTTCCAACCATCTCACCCTCTGTCGTCGCCTTCTCCTCCTGCCCTTAATCTTTCCAAGCATCAGGGTCTTTTCAAATAAGTCAGCTCTTCGCATCAGGTGGGCAAAGTATTGGAGTTTCACCTTCAGCATCAGTCCTTCCAATGAACACCCAGGACTGATCTCCTTTAGGATAGACTGGTTGCATCTCCTTGCAGTCCAACGGACTGTCAAGAGTCTTCCCCAACACCACAGTTCAAAAGCATCAATTCTGTGGCACTCAGCTTTCTTTATGGTCCAACTCTCCCATCCATACATGACTATTGGAAAACCATAGCCTTGACTAGATGGACCTTTGTTGGCAAATAATGTCTGTGCTTTTTAATATGTTGTCTAGGCTGGTCATAGCTTTTCTTCCAAGGAGCAAGCACCTTTAAATTCATGGCTGTAGTCACCATCTGCAGTGATTTCATCAGTGTCTAACGACATCATTAGTGTCTAAGAAGATGTCTTAAGACAACAGAATTAAGATTACCATATGTTTCAGCAATCCCACTACTTGGTACATACCCTGCCAAAAATATAATTCAAAAAGACACACGTGGAACTTTCCTGGTGGTACAGGGGATAAGAAACCGCCTGCCAATGCAGGCGACACAGGTTTGATCCCTGGCTGGGGAAGAGCCCACATGATTTGGAGCAACGAGGCCCATGAGCCACCACCACTGAGCCCTGGCTGTAGAGCAGTGAGCCGCAGCTGCTGAGCCTGTGTGCCTGGAGCCTCTGCCCCACAAGAGACGCCACCGAAATGACAAGTCCACGCAGCGCAACAAAGACTGGCCCCACTCACTGCCAACTGGATGAAGCCTACACACCACAACAAAGACTCCGTGTGGCCAAAAATATAAGATAAATTCTAAAAAAAGACACAGGTACCCCCATGTTCACTGCAGCACTATTTACAATGGCTCCCCACTCCAGTACTCTTGCCTGGAAAATCCCATGGACGCAGGAGCCTGGTGGGCTGCAGTCCATGGGGTCGCTAAGAGTCGGACACGGCTGAGCAACTTCACTTTCATGCATTGGAGAAGCAAATGGCAACCCACTCCAGTGTTCTTGCCTAGAGAATCCCGGGGATGGGGGAGCCTGGTGGGCTGCCGTCTATGGGGTCGCACAGAGTCGGACACGACTGAAGCGACTTAGCAGCAGCAGCAGAACATGGAAGCAACCTGGATGTCCACGAGGGATGAATGGATAAAGACAAGTGGTACATTTATACACTGTAACAGTACTCAGTCATAAAAAGTAGCAAATTTGAGTCAGCTGAAATAATGTTTAACCCAGAGCCTGTTCCACAGAGTGAGGTTAGAAATAGCATATATTAATGTATATATTTGGAATCTACAAAAATGGGACTGACGAACCTACTGCAGGGCCGGAATATAGGCTCAGACGTAGAGAGCGGACTTGTGGACACACGCTGAGAAGGAGATGGGGCAAGCTGAAGGACTAGCGCTGACCTTATACACTGCCACGGGTGAAACATGACGAGCAGGAAGCTGCTGCGTAACACAGGGGCTCAGCCCTGAGCGCTGGGGTGACCTAGGGCTGGGACACGGGGCTGGGTGCGAGGCTTAAGACGGAGGGGATACATGAGTACACACGCCCGACGGACTCACCATGCAGCACCACAGAAACTAACAACACTGTGAAGCAGCTACACTCCAATAAAATTCAGTAGAAATAAATACAGGAAAGCACGTTAGAGGCTTCATCCCTGGGGCTGACACAAATACACATCCGAGCAGAACGGCTCCTTGGCAGGAGCAACGTGACCCCTGCTCTCATCAACAGTTAAGCCAGAGGCAGCCTGGTTCTTCCCCTGTCTAGTCCCCAAATAGTGCTCCCTGGACACACCACCACCGTCACCCCACAGAGGGAAACAGCTCAGGGGAACCTGTTACTTGATTTTGCTCCATCCTGCAGCCGGAACAAGAGCCCCAGGAAAGCCATGCCTGAATCTCTTGTCAGGCCTCTAGTCAACTTCTATGGCTTGGGGAAAGTCAAGAACCCTGGTCCGTATCATCCCTTGCGGTTTCTTTTCCCACTCTTGCCACACCTTTGCAAATCATCCCTTGAGTAAAGGCAACCCAAATGACCCGAATTTCAACGCACCCTCTGCTTCCTGCTGCCGCCCTGCCCCACACCAGAGCATGGACCGGTGTGAGCCGCACACAGGAGAAGAGCGCCTGCCTGGCTTTACCACGTCCCAGCCGTCCGGCCCGGGCAAGTCACTGCTCTGCGCCTCAGCGTTTATGTCAACACGGTGGAGGCAGGACAAGCAGTCCATACAGGAGCTTGTAGTCTACGCTCAAGAAAAGGACAGGAGCAACAGAGAGCCTGACTGTCTGACATCTGCTTGGGCAGACATCCAAAACTGGTGCAGAATCCAAAGTTAAAACCAAACCAACGACAATTAATAAAGCTATGGAAACAAGGAACTGCAAAAGAAAAATAAAAAACAATCACCATACTCTGACTCAACTGTGTCTAGTGTTCACAGTCACAGTAACTTAACAGTGAATACTGGTTGACTCGAAATTCTTCAATGGCTGTTGGGAGGCGGAGGGAGCTGTCGAGCAGTAAGCACTGTGCAGTCCCACAGCAAGGCCACGGATGCGGCCCTGGTCATCTCCGGACTGACTGAGCCCATAGCAACCGTCGCCATAAGCACCCAACCCATCTAAACTGGCCAGCTCCCTGATCCCACATTAGATACAAATACCCAGCCTAACCAATCACCTAATGTCACCCTTCCAGCAGGAATTTTCTTTGTCTTGAGACTATAAAAACTGGTTTCTAACCCTGCACTGGCTTCTAACCCTGCACTGGCTCGCCCTGGTTGGTCAGGGGTCGGCCCTCTGTGCCTGCAGTGTCCTCATTATCTCTGCTCTTTGTTCTTAATAAACTCCTTTCTGAAGCACTCTGTCTTTTCCAACTCACACTCAACATGCACGTGCTGGGGTGGGGAATGGCAGTGCTGCAGGGGGAGCTAAATCCTTGCCTTCTAAAGTAGCAAGTCAATCGATAAAGCCCAAAGCTAAGAAAGTAAGAAGGAGCTAACTATGGCATGTATATGGCGGTAAAACACTTCGCTAATCAAACGGTTAGAGTTGAAAAGTAGCTGCCTCTGGGAGGAAGTGGAAGCAGAGTGCTAACTAGCATAATAGGCTTTGGAGACCATCACAGCTCACAGGACTGGACTTTCCGGGACTCAGGACCCCTCACCTCAATGCCCACCCCACAGCAGAAGATGGCCACATAGCAAAAGTGTTTACAAAAAAATCAGGGCAAACCTGTGTAGGAGCTTCTCGCACCTAGAACTAGTAGAACAACATTCAACAGGGCTGTGTAACAGTTCCTGCTGGAGCCTGCTGCTGCTGCTGCTGCTAAGTCGCTTCAGTCGTGTCCAACTCTGTGCGACTCCATAGACGGCAGCCCACCAGGCTCCTCTGTCCCTGGGATTCTCCAGGCAAGAATACTGGAGGGGGTTGCCATTTCCTTTTCCAATGCATGAAAGTGAAAAGTGAAAGTGAAGTCGCTCAGCCGTGTCCGACTCTTAGCGACCCCATGGACTGCAGCCCACCAGGCTCCTCCGTCCATGGGATTTTCCAGGCAAGAGTACTGGAGTGGCGTGCCATCGCCTTCTCCGCTGGAGCATGGGGGGAGGTTAATAACAAAAGGTACCTTCAGTTCGCACCTGGGCACTTATACTCAAACGCTGGCAGCAACCCCAGAGGGGGGGTTTTTACATTAAGAAAACATGTCAAGGATCCAACCCAGGCACCCTGCATTGGAAGCACCGAGTCTTACCCACTGGACCACCAGGAAGTTCACACGCCCCAACTAAAGATCCCACATGCCGCAACAAAGATCGAAGATCCTGCATACTGCCACTAAGACCCAGTGCAGCCAAAGAAACAAATGTTTAAAAAAAAAAAAACAACTCCGAAAAGTAAAATGTCCTTAGTCACATGACCAGTAAGCCACAGACTCAGGGCTGTGAGCATTGGGCTCCAGTCATTATCAAATTCACCTGGACCCTGCAGCACAGGGCTGAACACAGAACCTGATAAACGCCAGCAGCTGTTACTACTCCCGTTGCATCATAAGGGCAAGAACACCTGGCAGAGGTGAGGCGGAACTCAGTTCAGACACTGAGCAAGGCGGCTCCCCACACACCCAGCGCACAGCCTGAGACTCACTAGCCCGGGGGGTGCTGTGCCAGCCACTGGCACTTGGAACGGAGGGACAGCTGAAGTGCCTAGGGCAAAGACCAGTGGGGCTGCAAACAGCAAGTCTGCCAGGCTAAAACCTCAATACCAGTGAGACAAGGCAAGCCTTTATCACTAGGAACACAGGCTCTTTGGCTCCTGTTTACCTAAAAAGTATTAAAATATTTGAGCATGCAAGTATGCGCAGGTCTATTCTGACTGAATGGTCTTTTAAAGAAATACACATATTATTTGGCTGCCCTGGGTCTTAGCTGCAGCAAGCGGGATCTAGTTCCCTGGCCAAGGATTGAACTCTGGGCCCCCTTCATTGGGAGTACTCAGTTTTAGCCACTGGACTACAAACGAAGTCCCCAAAGTCCCCAGCTGACCATTTAAAACACCAGAGACTTACACAAAATGCTGAATTTCAGGCTTCTTGACAAGTCAGGGATTCTCCATGGAGCCCACCTAGCTAACATGTGGCCAAGCAGTGAGTGACCCCCTGGGAAAGGGCAGTATTTCATTTTAGTGCAGGTCCATCCACACCGTGTCCCGCCTTCACTGTACCTGTCTGGCCTCTGCTCTGGGACTCCTGGTGTGGATGGAAGGATTCAAAGTCAGTTATGCAGGAGACCTGGAGCCCATTCAGCCCTATGACTGAGTCTTCCAGGAAGTCCTCATACCAGCTGACCCCACACAAGCAGGTCCAAGTTCCTAGGGGGCAAACACAGCTAGGGGGTAGCTTCTGGCTCTCCTGAACAGCCCTGCACTGAAGAACCCCCCGGAGTGAGTGGGGGGGGACCACCCTCGACAGGGAGCTGCTCTCCAATCACACTCTATTCCATCTCACACACCCAGGCCCAAAGTTTCTGAAAATCAGGAATTACATTCCCAGCACATCGCGGGGCGGCAGGAACAGGCACTCGGTAAACTTATATCTAACACCTGAGAAGCCCAGGGCACTGTCGCTGCCTCAAGGTCCAGTTCAAACCTTTCATTTGCAAGCTTTCCTTCCAATGAATCCCGACTCTGCTGCGGGCTGAAGAGCATCAAGGAGCTGGGGGTGCAGGGGCGAAGTGGGTAACGGGCGGCTGCAGAGCTGACACGGACAGTCCCTTCATTTAAAGGGTGATGAGTCCGGACGTTCCTGGTGGTCCAGTGGTGGAGCAAGGGGCGCGGGCGCCATCCCTGGTCGGGAACAAAGATCCCACACGCTGCAGCGCGTCTAAGCCCGGGCGCGCACAGCCGGCGGTCCACAACCAGAGAAGCCAGCGCAAAGAGTAGCCCCTGCTCGGGTAACAAAAGAAAGCTCCTCCCCCGCCCCCCGCCGCCCGCCGCCCGCGGCAACTGAAGACAGCACAGCCCAAAATTAATTTAAAAAAACCAACGGTGATGAGTCCTTGGGGAAGGAAGCGCTTTCGGAGCTGCCCCTCACCAGCCTTCAGGAGGGTGTGCCTGGCCGAGCCGGTCCCTTACCGTCTCGCGCTCCCTCATCCCTGAGCCGAGAGGCACACTGCGGTGAACCGCACGCGGAGCGTTCAGACACCGCGCTGCACGCCGGCTCCACCAAGGCCAGCGGCGGTAACCTCTCCCGGCGCACCGCCACCTCAGCCCTGGGACACAGGTGTCCCCCCAGTCGGGACACTGAGGAAAAACAACTCGCCCGGAGCCCGCGAGTGCAAGGAGAGCCGGGACGCCAGCGGCTCGGTGGCCCCGGCTGGGCGCCATCCACTCCGCCCCTCTCCCAGCCCGGCCCAGGGTCCCCTTCTGCTGTGGGACCTGGGGCAGCTGCCCGTCCGCGCAGTGGGGCGGGGACAGTGGCGCCAGGTCTCCAGCGGGCTCGCAGGCGACTGGTGGGAGCCGGCGGCTCGGACTGACCTGGCGCCTTCTCCCAGCTCCCCGTGCGTGTTGTAGTTCACCGTCATAACCTTCACCGAGTCCTTGAACACCACGTCCCCCTGGCTGAGGTACTGCAGGGTGCGGCGGATCGGGAAGCGGCCCTTCATGGGCATGGCGGCGGCGAGTGGGGACCGGACTGCCGGCCACGAGTCCAGCAGCGCGGAGAAGCGAGCACGGGCGACAGCTCCCCCGCTCCCCGCCGGCCGCCTCGCCTCAGCGCCGGCTTCCACTTCCCGCGCAGACTCACGGGAGAGGGAGGGTCGCTCCCGGCGGGCAGCACGCGCGCCGCGGAGCAGCTTGGGACTTGTAGTCCTGGCTGGCGGGGCGCTCCTCAGTGGGCGGCGGCGTGGGCGGGGAGACAGCGGCTCTGCCTACAGCCTTGGAACTCGTGGAGCGTAGAGGTTTTCATGCTCTGCGATTCGGTCCTTCTCCCCTCCGCCCAGGGAAAACATTTTATGTAGACTCAAACTCGGTCATTCGGACAGCAAAGTTAATAGGAGGAAGTAATTCGGCAGAGCTGAGTTTGAATACCAAGGCCCCCACTAACTTTCTGTTCAACCTCAAGTGTGCCAGTTTTCCTCACTCAACTCCGGCTTTACGGTGAAGGGTAAGAACTGCGCAATGTCTAACACTGACTTAAAAACAAACAAACAAACAGAAAACAAAAAACTGACTTGCAAAAGGGGGGAAAAAAGGAATTGAGTATGTATCCACTTCCTAGTTCCATCACTTCCGAGCTCTGGATCTCTATTTCTTGAAAGGCAAAAGGTGACTGAGAAGTACTCTCTCTGAAGTACATATTGATCCGAATATGTCAGTTGTTCTTTACTTTTGAAGGACAGTTTTGCTGGATACAGAAATACAGGTTGGGAGTCGGGGGCAACTTTTCAACACTTTAAATGTTTCACTCCACTCTCTTGCATGGTTTCTAAATAGGAGGCAGCGGTCTTTTTTCCACTATAGGAAAGACAGTTTTTTCTTCTGGTTTCTTGCCGGGGTCCAGCCCCGGTGGATCCAGGGTAATTCGAAGGGGAGACGGAATTGGCGTCCTAGGAAAAAACTTATTTAATTACAGATATAAAGAGAGATTAGAAAAGGATAGTGTAGTAGGACATGTTAGTGGAGAAAAGGAGGCTGAATAACTTGGTTTACGTGGAATACCAATCGAGTATCCACGCTCCAGATGGGAATTCAGCCAGAAGGGGAAAGAAAGAACGACCCGGGGGAATCAGTCTTTCCAGAAACTGATCCGATTTCTTTATTTTCAGGTTGCTTATATACTTTTTGTTATACATAGGGATGAATACAGAGTCACGCGGGGTCAGCAGACCTGGCCCTTGTCAAAATCAGGTGCTTCATATAAAATTATACAAAAGGTTTTAGGGGTTTTACATCATCTTCTGACCATGAGGCCTGCTGACATTTTATGGCCCTTTCTGATAACGGTCAGTCAACCAGAAAACTTATTTTTTCCAGGGGTGATTTTTTCTTAAACCAGGTGCCACCCTCCAAATAAAGTTGCATTCCTGTAGGGTGAGGGTGTAGTGAGTTACAATCAAGAAAGGAATTTACTTAGCCTAAGGTTTAACATGATTAATCTTAAAGGTTAATACTTATTTATCCTATATGCTAGTTATATTCATTATAAGGGCAGGGAATATGGAGATTTAGTGGCAAATATTGGCTCAACAAATGAAAAACCCTTCACCAATATAATTTCTAATCAACCCACTATACGCTACTAATAATTTTCTAACTTCTCAAAAGAATCTGTATTTAGAAAGTTTAAAGCATCTTGTGCCTCTCACGGTTGGGAGGCTGTAAACAATCACATGTGGCCAGACGAACCTGCTCAGGCAGGCTAGAGAAACTTCAAAGGAGTTTGTAAGTTGAAACACTGTTGTCACGCCCAGGAATTTTTATTAACTGGAGCTGCAAGTTAACTCCTTCTCCGAGAGAGGTGGTGGGGGGTCAGCCCCCCGTAAAGTCAGAGGTATAGGTGAGAGCATAAAAACAGTAAAGTTAGGCACTCTGGTTTTGGGGGTAGATGCTCGGGAACAGGGGGTCTCCTGAGGCTCGATCTCGCCTTTGCATAATGCCGAGCCTCCTTCCTCATGACCTTTGCCAAGGGTGGAGTTCCTCACGCTGGCTCCCGGCAGTTTCTTTCAAGATTTTCTTCATGCCTTTCATTTATAGAGTTTGAAGAAGATATACCTAGGTGTATAGGTTATGACAATCATCACCTTTGTCATCACCCACACAAGTAGAATTCAAATTTAGGTATACGGCCTGTGTGTGTAGACACATGCAGGTTATATATATATATATATATATATATATATATATATACACATATAAAACCTGCACACAGTATGTATTTATAGCAAAATTAAATATCTAAGGTACTTGTCAATTCAGTGAAGTGCACCAGAATAAAATTTCTAGGCAAAAAAAAAAGATATACCTAGTGTATATTTTTGGTATTTATCCTGCTTGATGTTCTCAGAGCTTTCCTGGACCTGTAGTTTGGTGACTGCCATTCATTTTGGAAAATTCTTGGCTGTTATTACTTAAAATATTTTTCTCTTTCATTTTTTTTCTCCTTCTGGTATTCTGATTTTTTCTCCTTCTGGTATTCTGATTTTTTTCTCCTTCTGGTATTCTGAAAGTGTCCCATCGTTCTTGGATGTTCAGTGGGTTTTTTGTTATTGTTGTCGTTGTTTTCCCATTTGCATTTCAGTAGGGAAGTTCAGTAGGGAAATCTGCCAGTAAATTTGGAAAACGCAGCAGTGGCCACAGGACTGGAAAAGGTCAGTTTTCATGCCAATCCCAAAGAAAGGCAATGCCAAAGAATGCTCAAACTACCATACAAGTGTGCTCATTTCACATACTAGCAAGGTAATGCTCAAAATCCTCCAAGCTAGACTTCAATAGTATGTGAACTGTGAAGTTCCATATGTACAAGCTAGATTTAGAAAGGGCCAAGCAACCAGACATCAAATTGCCAGCATCCCCTGGATCATAGAAAAAGCAAGGAAGTTCCAAAAAAAATTCTACTTCTGCTTCATTTTCTATGTTAAAGCCTTTGACTGTGTGGATCATAACAAACTGTAGAAAATTCTTAGAGAGATGGGAATACCAGACCACCTTACCTGTCTCCTGAGAAACCTGTATGCAGGATAAAAAACAGCAGTTAGAATCAGACATAGAAAAACAACAAACTGGTTCAAAACTGGGAAAGGAGTATGTCAAGGCTGTATATAGTCAACTTGTTTGTTTAACTTATATGCAGAGTACGTCATGTGACAAATGCCAGGCTGGATGAATCACAAGTTGGAATCAAGATTGCCGGGAGAAATATCAACAATCTCAGATATGCAGATGATATACTTCAATGGTAGAAAGTGAAGAGGAACTAAAAGCCTCTTGATGAGGGTGAAAGAGGAGAGTGAAAAAGCTGGCTTAAAACTCAACATTAAAAAACTATGATCCTGGCATCTGGTCTTATCATTTCATGGCAAATAGATGGGAAAAAAGTGGAAACAGTGACAGATTTTATTTTCCTGGGCTCCAAAATCACTGAGGATGGTGACTGCAGTCATGAAATATAAAGACACTTGCTCCTTGGAAGAAAAGCTATGAAAAACCTATACAGTGTTTTAAAAAGCAGAGACATCACTTTGCTGACAAAGGTCCATATAGTCAAAGCTATGGTTTTTCCAGTAGTCATGTATAGATCTGAGAGTTGTACCATAAGAAGGCTGAGCACCAAAGAATTGATGCTTTTGAATTGTGGTGCTGGAGAAGACTCTTGAGAGTCCCTTGGACTGCAAGGAGATCAAACCAGTCAATCCTAAAGGAAAAGTGAAAGAGAAAGTCACTCAGTCGTATCTGACTCTTTGCGACACCGTGGACTATACAGTCCATGGAATTCTCCAGGCCAGACTACTGGAGTGGGTAGCCTTTCCCTTCTGCAGATCTTCCCAACCAGAGATTGAACCCAGGACTCCCTCATTGCAGGAGGATTCTTTACCAGCTAAGCCACAAGGGAAGCCCAAGAATACTGGAGCAGGTAGCCTATCCTTTCTCCAGTAGAAATCAACCCTGAATATTCATTGGAAGGATTGATGCTAAAGCTAAAGCTCCAATCCTTTGGCCACATGATGCAGAGAGCTGACTTACTGGGAAAGACCCTGATCCTGGGAGAGACTGAGGACAGGAGAAGGGGGTGACAGAGGATGAGACGGTTGGATGGCATCACCATCTCAATGGACATGAGTTGGAGCAAGCTCCGGGAGATAGGGAAGGACAGGGAAGCGTGGCATGCAGCAGTCCATGGGGTCGCAGAGTCATACAACATAGCAACTGAACAACAACAAAGGAAGTCTCCATGACCGACCTCCAGACTCACTGATTCTTTCCTTGGCTATGTCCAGTCAACTGACTCTTTCCTTGGCTGTGTCCAATCAACTGATGTGCCCATCAGAAGCATTCTTTGTTAGTGTTTTTTTATTTCTAGCATTTCCTTTCAATCTTTCTTAGAGTTTCCTTATCTCTGTTTCCATTACTCATCTCGTCTTGCATATTATTTACTTTTACCACTAGACTCTTTACCATAGTAATCACTTAACTTTCCTATCTGGTAACTCTAACATCTGTCTAGTATCTGAATCTGGTTGTGATATATACTTGTCTTATCACAGTGGGGGTTTTTTTCCTTACCTTTTTTTAGCACACAAAATTTTTTGTTGAAAGTCAGACATTTTTGGCTGTATTAGGTAATAGGAACTGAGGTAAATAAGCCTCTCTTATGAAGGGTATGTTATTCTGGCTGGGACTTGAGCTGTTTGTTTGCTATAGCTGTAGGGGGCCAGAGGCTTCAACTCCTCTAGCGTCTTAGCTTTTGTCTCTTGTGACTTTGGGTTTCCCTAGAGAGTGTGTGTTTTGCTCCTCATTCAGTTGTAGTCTATGCTTATACTGGAGTTCTTTTGGTGTGGTGGTAAGGTGTAGGGGAAGGGAAACATTGTATAATTTTATGGTGAAATCTCAGTATTTTAATGGATCAGTGTCCTTGGGCTGTGACCTTTCTAAGTGTTTCTTAATCCACCTCTGTTATAAAAAAAAAAAAGAAATGTACTTGGTCTTTGTTCCCAGCTCCTGGTCAGAGCTCCTAAAACCCTTGTAGGGTAATTTCCTGGTGGTCCAGTGCCTAGGACCCCACATTCCCAATGCAGGGGTCTGGGTTCAATCCCTAGTCGGGAATTAGATCCCACATGGTTCAACTAAAGATCTGACATGCTGCAAAGAAGATCGAGGATCCCATGTGCTGCAACTAAGACCCAGCACAGCTAAATAAATAGAAATTTAAAAACAAAACAAACAGGTAATATTTAATGCTTGCTATAGGTCAGACAGAATGTCAAGTATTGGGTATGGAAACCTCATTTAACCCTCCCAACAACTCCGGTTTACAGATCAAAGAGAGTGTGGCGAGGTTAAGCATGCTAAGGGTTACACCCCTGGGATTCCAGCCTAGGTCTGCCTGTCTCCAAAACCCAAGCTTCCCTGGCCTGCTTCGTGTACAGACACTCAGGTTTCTAACATTAGGCAGGACATTTCATCCGCAGGAAGCACGTCTTCTGAACTTTAAGGTCACAAGCTCTCCTGCCTTAAACTCTTCAGTAGCCTAGCATGGTTTTCCGAAAGACTTCAAGACTTCCAGCTTCAGCTCAGAAACATGAAGAGTTTGATAGCTGTCACTCCTGTCCTTACATGAGAAAGCTGGCCAAACTGAAAGTCAGTGACTCTTCAGACCCCAGAGAACTGAGTTGGCAGGGCTGACTACCACCTAGAAACCTGGAGAGGTGAACGCACAGTGACAGCCAAGATCTGCTTACCTGCAGCAGAAGCCACTGGAGACAAAGCTGGAACACGAGATGAACGGCTGGAGGCTGAGTGTGGACTAGCATGCGAGAGGCAGCCTGAGGGGCACCCTACACTCTCCTAAACATCACCTCCTCCTGGGTGAGTCCTGGGAGGTCTCAAAGGTCCAAGTGATGGCAACATCGGAGACCCACTCAGCAGCTTCCTCTTTTCCCATTGCCCAGTTCTGCTACCTTTGGGCACACCTGTGTAAGACAGTTCATTTAATCAACACTGCAGGAATCACTGAACGTAAGGGCAGAACTGGAACCCGTATTTATCCCCTGGGAAGACTCCTGGTTTTGTCTCGAGGCCATAACCACAGGGGAACACAGGAGCTAGGGCTGTTTCTTGTACTCGGAAGTCATTAAGGAGAGGACTGGTATTAAGGAGACGACCAGATGTTATCTGGTAATTCTTGGTGTGCACAAACACACAAACACACACACCCAACCATGAATATCTTGTTATTTTATTTTTTAAAAAGGTTCCAATACAAGGCCCCAGAGTAGTACATGCAAATCAATGACCCTCCAACAGTCACTGTCGGGTGACCAGCACAATCTACCACCACAGCCTGTGACCTATTAGAGACCAGCCTCTCACCTTGAGTCCCATCACCAATCTATGCCAACGTCCAGCCTACCACATGGCTCTTGGTGACTCACGTACATTTTAGTATCTGAACAAAAGAGACACATTGAGCAGCGAGTATAATGAGTAAGTGTCCTTAGTGTATTAGACGAGGGAAAATACAATCAAGGCATAAAAGGGAAAGTCAGCTTCATTTGATGCCCGAATCCCCAGAGTCTCTTCCACACATGACCTGTGTCTAGAGACCTCTGCCAACGACGGGTCAAGGATTTGCTCATTTTCTGATGAGATGGATGGGAGCTGTCTGCGCTGAAGGGATGTAGGATGGGTGAAACACTGACATGCGGGAAGAACTTGAAGTGGCGGTTGCAATTCATAGGCCACTTTTTCCATGATGCTCCCCCATCCCTGTAAATCCAACACTGTGCCCATCTTTGGGTCTATGAATTCCGGGAAATGGTACAACGGAGGGATAGAGAATTCTGACTCCAGTCATGTCTGTGATTACAGGAGATGCAGCCACGGAGGAATTCAATCACATCAGAGGGTTTTAGTTTGGTTAAGTATATTCAGTGATTCTTTTTTAAGTTTAAAGACATGTTTCTTATAGGTCTGGTTCTCATTGCTCTTAAGTTACGAACAGATTGCTACCTGCAGCTGATTTCAGGGAAAGGGTATGTTTGGTAAACTAGTGTTAACTGAAACCACCAGCTAACTAAAGGAGATATATTCTCATTAGAAAAATAACTATGAGGACAAGCAGCACTTGGCTCCAGAACTACCTGCTTTTTGGTGCAGAGAGCTTCCTTCTTCTCGGTCAGAGAGAAAGGACAGACCGAGCACCAAGGAACATGCAGGCCTCCGCAAGACCCTCAAGAGTAACAGCATGACGGGCACTGACCTGGAGGGAGTAAGGACACCTGTACCAGGCAGCATTTGAGATGCCTGACTGCCGGCTTCCCCAAACCATGACAATCAGCAACGCTGGTAACTGGCTGACCTTAGTAACCCACTCGCACTGCTTTATGAACAGGACCCAAACTCAAAAAGGTCCTCCACACACGCTCCGCCCACCCACTCACTCCCCACTGCCACGCTTCTGTACAGGACCTCTTCATTCAGCCCAAAGAGCCAGCAGGGGCTAAAGAAATGTGAATAGTGTCAACACAAATACAGATTACTGTTACACCACAGTAATTTTTCAGACATTCCGAAGATCAACAGGGGTCTTCCCAGAATGAGACAAAATAAATTTCAGCCCTTACACCAGTAACCAGTGACCGTAAGAGCCAGAGTTAGTTATGGGTATAAAGTGACTAGTGGTCAGTTATTGTTCATTAGTTAACAAGCATAACTGCAGCAACTCTACCCAGAGCCGAGCACACTTGGGTATCTGATGTCAGATGTTAATTAAGGGTCATGTCCCTGTAAACCTAAGCACCAAAGCGAAATTCACAATTTCCCTTTTTGCCCTTAACTGGTGAAGAGTTCAAGTACTGCGGTTCTATCAGAATGATCCTGGGCTGTGCCTCCTGCAAACATTTTACTTTTATTTATTTTTTTTGGCCACACCACACCCCTTGCAGGATCTTAATTCCCTGACCAGGGATTAAACCCATGCCCTCGGCAATGAAAGCTCAGAGTCTTAATCACTGGACCGCCAGGGAATTCCCCATTTAATTTCTTAATACTACTAAATGTAGGTGAGAGAGTATCTCACCAGTGCCCACGGTCAGCACAAGATGACCGGCAAGACAAAAAGGCTCATTGACAAGCCTTGGAAGTTACTGTCATTGACCTTCTGACTCAGGGGACTTCAGCTCTCCTGACAAGGTTCCACAAGGGTTCCTGACCACCAACTCGTAAACTATAGCCTGGGCCCTTAGAAAAAGCCCAGCTCAGAGTAACTGGGCCTAAGCTCTAGACGATGCTTTCTCCAGGGACAACTGTCCCAGTGGTCATTCACTTCCACAGAGCAACACTTGGACAGACTCTGCTCCCAAAGTATACTACTTCTATCAGCCAAAAAGTTAAAAACTGCTGTTCTCTAAAAAGCTTATGAACAGACTCACAGTGATAATCCTGCACTGGGAGATTAACTTCCTGAAAGAGAGAAATGAGAACTAAAAGGAAGAGGGCAAGAGATCGTGAGGAAACCTCGCCCCCATCACCCCTTTTAAGAGGGGCTTTCCTGGGTCTAAACTATTGCCTCCACAGTGAGACCTTCCCCTGCCATCGCATAGGACGTGCCCAGGAGGGTAGTGGAAGTCCCAGGCGAAAGGAACATAGTCTCATGGGACAGCCTAAGAACCGAGTAAGATGTAAAGGGCTCTATGCTGTGTGTCTCGGCTAAAGGAAGGGCGCTATAGAAGGCTGCCCTCTAACACTGCAAGCTGATCGACACTAGGCAGGAGTGAACGCGGGCACAGGCGCACACGGGAGCCATTTCTGCCCAGGGCCCAGCGGAACCGCACCTGTGACACCTCGGCAGTGAAGATTTCACGTCCCTTCTACAGGGAGAACCCAACTATTAAAAAAAACTCAGGGAAAGCAGCAAATGCATGCTGGCTCTTCCTGCTCTCGTTCCCATTTCACTACTCAGCTGTCACGGGAAAAGCTCCAAGTGCACAGCACAGAAGAGCCAATTCCTCCGCCCTAACCCGCAGCCAGCTTAAACTCCGCTGGCCCCCTCCATGCCGCGCCCCCAGCCCGCCCGCCCGCCCGCTCCGCAGGCCCCCGCCCGGCCGGGTCAGTCGGTGCCCCGCTTCTGTTTGGCCAGGGTGCGCCTCAGCTCCCGCAGGTTCTCGGTCAGCACCTCCACCTCGTCCAGGCGGCCGCACTGCTTGGCGTCGAAGATGTACGCCTTGATGTTGTCGATCTGCTGGAGCAGCAGCTCCTCCTCGATGGGCTCGGCGCCCTCCTGCCCGTTGCTCTCCTCCTCGAAGGGGTTGGTGCAGGGGGCCTCCTCGAAGGGGTTGCCAGGGACAGGGGGCGATGCGGGTGTCCGCGGGGGGGGCTCATCTTCCTCCTCGAAAGGGTTGGGGGCGGGGCCATCTGGCTTAGCGAAGGGATTCCCCGCCACAGCCTCCTCTTCCTCCTCTTCCTCAAAAGGGTTGTACTCTCTGAGCACGCGGGCTGGCAGGCCGAGGGAAGGCTCTGGAGCAGGAGGGCTGGCCGTGCCCTCGGCTGAGGGGCTGGCGAGGTCTTCTTCCTCATCGAAGGGATTCAGGGAGGGCGCCTCACTGCGCTGCGACGCAGTGCTCTGGGGCAGGACCTCCTGGCCCAGGGCTGGGGGCCCAGACCACCCTCGGAAGGGCTCGGGAGCCGAGCTGGCTGGAGAGGTCTTGGTGGCAGTGCCGCTCTGAGCTGGGGAAGAGCCCAGATCCAAAGCGTGAGCGAGGTGGGTGCGCGGCTCTCTGCCCGGCTCCAGCTGAAAAGGCCTGATCTCCCGGAAGTCCAGGGACCGAGTCCGCGTGTGCAGAGAGGCCGCCTGGCCCTGCTCGCGCTCGCGCTCGCGCTCGCGCTCCCGCAGCACCTGCAGCTGCTCGCGCTGCAGGCCCTCCTCCTCGGCCTGCCTGCGGGACAGCGCGATGGCCTTCTCGGTCTGCTGCTGGTCGTACTCGTCCTGCAGCTGGCGCAGGTTCTCCTGCAGCGTGCGCACCTCGTCCGCCCGGCCCGCAGCCTTGGCCTGCCGGATGAAGGACGTGATGTTGCGGATCTGCTGCAGGAGGGGGTCCGGGTCCTCGCTCTGCCTCTGGCCTTCCGCCAGCGGGAGCCAGCCCTCAGCCTTCCTCAGCGGAGCAGGACCCCTGCGAGCGGGCGCCACCTCCCCGTTGGTCGCGCGGGCTGCCAGGTCACTCCGCCTCTCCTCAAGCCTCCGCTGGGATTCCAGGGCAGCCTGGGAAGATACCAAAGCCAAAAAGAAACACGGTCACCAGGCCAACAGCCACACTGCCGGCCACCACTGCGGCCATGCCATCCCCATTCCAGTGAGACCCCAGTCCCCCACCTCGGGACTGTGGTATTCAGCTGCTAAAATCAAGCCATGATTTTTCAAAATTAAAATAACAAACCAGTAAGTTAAGGGGTAAGCTTTCCTCCATCTCACATTCACTGGCTAAGCACTTACCTTAAACCTCTGAGGTCTATTACCACTCATCTACACTGGAATCTCACACAATCTTAAGTGCACATATTATTCTCTGTTTAATACTGCATGTTCCAGAGTGTTCTAAGAACTCCCTGGTGTCTGGGTCGTCTGCAGCCTGTACTGGGGGGAGGACTGCCAGTCTCCATGGTATCTAGACAGGAGAAAATCAGCAGAACCTCTGAAAGAAAAACAGGACCTGGGGGAGAAAAGCAGTTACTTAGATTTCTAAAATGCAAGAGGCCGGAACAGAAGGAAAACACAAACCAGAGCGAGTGAGAGGTTCTGACTTAACGACAACCTCACGGGACCCCCTGGGAGCCTTGGAGGCCTCTGTGCTCGTGGAGCCAGCGTCCCCTGCCTCGCTCACCTGCCTCTCCAGGATCCGCTTCAGCTCCATCTCCTGCTTCCTTTTCTGTTTCAGTTCCTCAAACTGCTCTTTGGTCGGCAGTGACATCAAACCAAGCAACTTTTCCTGTAGGGGGTCACGGACAATTTTACACTTAAACCCTTTTCAGGAGAAAAAAAAAAATGAATCTGAAGTTCCCTAGTGAGAACCCGCTGAAGCTACGTCACATCAGTCTAAGACAGTCACCCTAACGAGCAGACCAGGGAAGAACCTAACCTGGAAATCAGGTCCATGCCAGCTTCCTTATGGAGGGGCCAGCCTTTTCATTAGGAGATGATCAACACCAGACATCCCGGTTACTTGCTGTCTCAGTGAGGCCTTTTCCTGCCTTCCCTGTCTATTAGCACATCTGTAAGCCACCATCTGAGCCCCACCCCCATGCCCTCCTTCCGTTTCTCCCCAGCACTTACCACCCTCTTAAGCCATATATTCAGCTCTTTCTCATCTATCCCCTCTCTATAATATAAGCTCTACGAGAACGGGAAGGTCTATCAGGATACCCAGCACCTAAAACACTGCCTGGGCCACAGCGGGCACCCACCAACAACTATGGAACACAGTCATCCACCAAAAGCAGGGAGGGCGTCACTCTGCATGATGGTGTCAGGCAACTAACCGAACAGGACACGCAGAGCTCCGTCAGGAGCCCCACAGGCGACTGACTCTCACAAGGGCTTTCTGAGGTCGAGACGACTCAGATGCAGCCTCCCAGGTGGAATGAGCCATTGATCAATCACCTGTCTCCTCCAGACCAAGGGCCCAGGGAAAGTCCCCCAGGAGCTTATCGCAAGGAGGAAATACTCTGTGCAAGCAGGTCCACCAGGCACTCCTCACAGCAGCAGAGAAATGGGAGCCTATCAGATGCCCAGGGACAGGGGAACAGTTACACAAAGGGTGGCGAGCACACCCAGAGCAGGGTCGAGGTCACTTTCCTTTGACATGCAGATTTTTCTCTGGATGTGGCTGACACACAAGTAACCCTAAAGAGCGGTAAGTGTGCGAACGGAGAGCAAGCAAGCCATGGGCCCCGTCCGCCCTCCTGAGTGCTGGAGAGCGGCGGCTTTACCTGCACAAACAGTGTGGCCGAGTATCTGATCATCCTCTGCAGCCGCAGAGTGTTCGGATGTGGCGGTGGGTCCTGTTTCATGTCTAAGGTTAAGATCTTCTTACTGCATGAGAACAAACACGTCGCTGTAAGAGGCACGGCCAGCCTCAGAAACATGGGGGAAGAGTCCCCAGTCGCCAGGCTTGCGTGCCGGCAAGGTATGAGGAGAAATGGGCTCCAGGCTCCCCTGAAACGTCTTTGCGGGTGAAGCCCGTTTCTTACCTGGTGGCTGTACCTGAGGCCTCAGACAAGCACGGGGCGAACGACAAACACCCGGCCACGAGGGCCCGTGACCGGTGCAGCGAGGAGCCCTGTGCTTAGTTTAGCATTCTGCTGTCACTGCCTTACAAGCCTCCTTTTTTGTATTTATTTCTGTATTTGGCTGCATCAGGTCCTGGTTGCTGCTGCGGGCACTCGGGTGCGGCACGCAGACTTCTCTTCAGTTGTGGGTGAGGGCTCAGTAGTGGAGCACACGGGCTTAGCTGCCCCGTGGTATGTGGAATCTCAGTTCCCTGATCAGGGATTGAACCCACATCAGAAGGCGGATTCCTAACCGCTGGGCCACCAGGAAAGTCCCTTACAGTTCTAAACTTTGATCAGGGGACCTGCATTTTCATTTTGCTTCTGACCCTGCAACCTATGTAGCTAGTCTCGCACGTACGGATGGACAAGGGTTCCGCATCTGTTTTCTGAATCACAGTACTTCCTATACTGCAAAGGGCTGATCTAACCCCAACAGCCAATCCACAGTTAAAAAGCAGTAGCTGGGAATTCCCTGGTGGTTCAGTGGTTAAGACTCGACCACTTTCACTGCTGTAGGCCTGGTTTTGGTCCCTGGTTAGGGAAATAAAATCCCACAAGCCACACAGTACAGCCAAAAAATATACATATATATAGCAGTGGTCAAACTGAACTAAGAGTCTGGACTTCCATCCTGGTTCCAGCACTTTTGCTAGCTGTGGTGCATTCTTGCACCTGTAACATGGGGGTGTTAATCTCTGCGTCACAGGGTAACGGGTAGAGCACAAGAGCCACCCTGTGTGGCAGCAGCCAGTGACCAACACGCAGCTGCTGCCAGTTGGCTCCTGTTCCTGCAGCAATCACCAACGGGAAAACTCCTCAAGCAAGTTACCGAGACGCACTGAGAGCCGGAGCTGGCAGCCCCCTCAGCCTCCTCCTGACACAACCCCCCGATCACCAGGACCAGGTAAGCTGGGTCTGCTGGCCGCCCACCACCCCATAAACCCAACACATCCTCCACTTAAGCCGATAGGTAGGAGCATCACCTAACAGACCTTACCTTAGCGCGTCTATCAGCTCATACACTTTCTGCACTTCCACTCGAAGGTCACTGGCATGTTCCAGACTGTAGGTTGTCTCTCCGGCACTAGGGAGAAATAATGCAGATGTTTGATCTAAGTTTCACAGCACTGAATGGAGAGTGTGGTGTAAAAGGACTCTACAGGTTTAAGGCCTCACAGAGAGGGGGACAGTTAATTCTCTTCAATGCATTTTAGACTCCCCCGCCTTGTGGCTCTGCTGGTAGAGAATCCGGCTGCAATGAGGAAGACCTGGGTTCGATCCCTGGGTTGGGAAGATCCCCTGGCAAAGGGAAAGGCTACCCACTCCAGTATTCTAGCCTGGCGCATTCCATGGACAGTAGAGTCATCGGTCGCAAAGAGTCAGACACGACTGAGCGACTTTCACTGTCACTTTCATATAATGCAATGCTCGTTCCTTTTCAGAACGTGAGTGTTAATTAACCAGAAGTCGCTTTTAATTTGCCGATGCCGTGGGAAAACTAGTGCCGAGGCCTATGATGGCCAGCTCCTAAGCTCGTTGTCAAAACAAGTAGGACTGACCCTGCTTCAGCCTACTAAAACTTTCCCTGAACAACTTCTGTGCATCTAGGAAGAGGCATGAAGTGGTTTACTACACGAGCTGCTTACACCACACCAGAGGAGAAGGCACTTTTCTTTCCTCAAAGACTACCCAGAAAGCAGAGGAGGGGACATCAGAAGAGGCCACTGGGGGCTTAACGTCAGTTTCAGAGGAACAACGTGGTTATCACGTGGTCTCAGAATTTCATTTACAAGGCTGCCACTCCCACCAGGCGGCTTCCCTGGTGGCTCAGTGGTAAAGAGTCTGCCTGCCAAGCAGGAGACCTGGATTCGATCCCTGGGGCAAGAGGATCCCCTTGAGAAGGAAATGGCAACCCACTCCAGTATTGTTGCCTGGGAAATCCCATGGACAGAGGAGCCTGGCGGGCCAGTCTATGGGGTGGAAAAGAGTCAGACATCACTTGGCAACTAAGCACACACACACACACACCCCAGACTGCTGAATTCCAAGTGCAGCGATTGTGGCTGTTCATTTTTATACCCCCAGTAACTAGCACGTGGGACGAGCTTAAACAAGGTTTACTGAGAACAGAAACATTTCAGGTGATCTCCCAGCTACTAATCCAGCCTCAGCTATGGCCACTCAGCTCCCTCCTGAGGCAGCAGCAAGTTAAGGTAAATAAAAGCACTGCCAGGCTAACCTGCTTTCCCTCTATCGGGCAGTCCTGGCTGGAAAACTCCTGGTGTGTTCTGCAGTCTACAGATTCAGTAAAGCTGTTTCATCATCTCTAACTGCACAGTTTGCAAAAAGAACATCAGGCCAGAACCAAGAGGACTTGTACTTTGTCTCGATATCGCCAGGTCATGTGGAAGGTGACAGGGCTGGCCTGAATCCGGAATCGCTGCCCTGGTCTCAGTCACATCAACCCACTGTGTTATCCTCGGGGCAGCGATCAGGCCCGCTCCATTATCTTGCGTGTTATTTGTTCCCTTGCTATGGCCTGCGCTCCCATGATAATGGAGCTGTCCTCGCTGTGCCCTGCTACCGCCCCAGCACTCAGAAGAGTGCTCGGCACCTAACCCGCGCTTGGTAACATCCACTGAGTGAATGAGCGGCAGACTGAAATGCACCTGCTGAAGCCCCTCAGAACTGGTCTCTGGAGGAAGAGTTAACACGCCTGGAAATGCGCTCAGCAGTGGTAGCTCCCCTCTGGCTAGCGGAGAGCCCACAGACCCACAATGGTGTCTAAGGCACAAAGCAAAAACCCAACGGGACTCTGGGAGAGGAGGCCCTCGGGTGACAATGTCCTGAGGAAAGGGCTGGATGCCAGCACGCTGCCAGGAACACCAGCTGATGTTGCTGGCGTCCAGGTAGAAGGTAGGCCTGCTCTAATTTTAAACCCATGGGCAGGGGTGGGAGGAGGGCGCGTGGCCTCCAGTGAGTTCCAGGGAGGAAAGGAGCACACGGCAGACGCTCCCAGTCAAGGACTCTCCGTTCCGGGGAGGTTTACGCTTCTTCCCAGCTGCTCCCAGGAGGGCAGTGGGATCCGCTGAGTGAAGTGACTGCTCAGTGAACTGCAGGCAGAGAAGGGACTGTGCTTTCCCTGCTCTCCTTCAGAGCCAGTGGTCTCAGGCAAGGAGTGGAGACAGCAGGGCTGGGACGCAGGAGGCGCAGATATATGGGGGTAGTCGGGGACAGTGGGGCTGAGAGGACTCAAGAAACAGGGCTCCCCGCGCTTCCACCATCTGCTGCAAGGGGCTGCAGCGTCTAGCTGCGAGGACTGAAGGGAAAAGGGCAGGGCCTACATCTTCAGCTACTAAAGAATTGGCCAGAATGCCAGGAAACAGTCACCACTGAGTCAGGAAAACAGAGAGGAAGAGCTTACTTTAACGATGCTGCCATCTTGATGTATTCAGGAGCTTTTTGGTCAACCTTCTCCATGCAAAGCCGTAATTTCTAAGAGCAAAAAAGAAGAGGTGAGTTGTGTCTCAAGATACAGAAAAGGCAACAAAAAGGTTATGCGGAATCAGTGGAGATGTATATAAAATGTGCAGGTTTCTAACTGGAAAAAGTGCAGAGAGGGGCTTCCAGTTTTGTCCTGTTCATTGTTACCAATTTCCTGGTCTATAGACCTACTCTACAAGGAGATCTTGTAGGAAGGAAAGAAGGGTGAGCTTTGGCCAGATGTTTTTGAGAGGACCAAGGCCCTCCAGGACACACGTCATGTGAGCTCACCAAGGTAGCAAAAGAGATCAGTTGCTATGGCCTTTATCTGCCAGGTGACGCTGGACACCACACAAGGCATTGCCAGGGCTCACTTCAAAAGAGAAGGAAACCAAAAGCTCGGCGGCTGTTCACAGAAATTATCAGATCGTGAGCTCCACATAACAATGGACAACGGCTACGTCTGCAGCTCAGCAAGGTTTTAATTAACACCATTTCTAGTAGTCTGACTATTTTCACTGCGGTTCCAGAAACACAACCACTGGGGCCCGCAGAGCTGCTAACAGTGACCATTCAGTGATGACCAGACAAAAACTCTCTCCTCCCCTGTCCGGTTTTGCACCAACTGCTTCCTTCCACTCCCCCGTTTCCTATCACCTCCCTGCCCAACACCCTCCTGCCTCATCCTTCTCAGCCTGCAGGCCTCATCCGGGTTAGGAGGCAGAGTCAAGCTCACGCCCAGTCTGACTCTGAACCGCAGGCTCTGGCTACACCCTGCTCCTGTAACGTAGCAGCTCCTGAAGGCACTGCAGGGTTGCTGGTGGTAACTGGAGCTGAGGCATTTGAAGGGACTCAAAAGAGGAAGCTCTATGCTTCTGGGAAGTTTCTCAAACTCCCAAGTGAGTGTCCCAGGACCCTTCTGGTTCACCACCAGCTCCTGCTCCCGCTCTGACCCACAGAACCTGTTCATACCGCATGGCAACCAGCCTTCCTCCTCTTGCCCCTGGGCCACCGAAAGCGCCAACCTCCAACTCTCAGGTGGGCAGGGAAGGGCAAGGAAGCAAGTTTGTTGCAACACACCCAGTGACTCTGCGACTCACTCAGGGCCCCAGCTAGTGCCCTCTGGCAGAAACTAAAAATAACTGAAAGGAACAATTTCCCAAAGCATTTTTCAAAATCCACGGGTGTGCACATAACGAAGAGCCCGGCCTCGAACTGGACTCAAGCCGGCCCGGAATCACCTCGTAGAGCCTCACGACGTCGGGCGTGCGCTCCTTCTCGTCGATCTGCTGCTCCCTCTTGAGGAGCGTGTCCTTGCAGTGTGTGCAGCAGCGGATCCGGTCATCGTCCTTCTCATCCAGCACGGAGCTCACGCTGCTCACACTGCTGATGCTGCCCCGGCGGGAGCCGTGGACGCTGTTGGGTGACTGGCTGGGGCTGGTGTGAGTGCTCAGGGAGTCCTTGCTGGCACTGGTGAGCTTGTCTGTAAAGAACACAGGATGGGCAGTGGTGAACTCCACAGGCGGGGTGCAGACGCTGCCCCGGGCAAGAGGCACCCACACCTCTGCCTGCTGGGACTCAGGCTCTGCGGTGGGCTGGACACCCAGTGCCTCCAGGAGAGAGCCAGGAGCCAAGGACAGTCTGTCCTTGAAGCTCTGAGGCTCACCCCAATCTGGCCTTACCACCTCCTGCCCTGCTCCAGCTGCCCGGACACACCCAGGCTCTCCCTGGGACCGCCCCCGCAGCCTTCCCCCATGCCCAAACCCCACTGCTACCCCTGCCAAATCTCAGCTCAAATGGCACATCCTCCAGGAAGCCTTCCTCAATTCCTTGAGGCAAAAACCATTTGCCCACCTATCAGTTCCCACCATGTCATTCCTCCTGGGGCACTTCCCACTTGTTCCGTGTGATGACAGCTCTATGCACAGCCCAGAGCTGCCTAAGCAGTTGTGATTCCGAGGGCACAGACTGTCTCATTCATCTTTGCATCCCTATGGGATTGTTCCAGTAGGGCTACCGCACAGCAGCTGCCCAGTAAATATCAGCTAATCAGCCCAAGAGAAGGAAGATGAAGAGTGTCCCCAAAACATAGCTCAGCTGAGACAGGGAGTCGTCCTGGGGTGAAAGGGAACATACCAAGGTGACACGTGCCCACTAGACACCAGAGCCCCACCCAGGAAACATCTGCCCCTTCCCACGTTACCCAGATGCCCTGCAGCCAACAGCACGTGCATCAGCGGAACTCTGCAGGGTTGCAAAACCCCCACACATCCCAGAGTCAGCCAGAACGCCTTGAGATCATCTCCAGCAGCTTTTCACCAGCTGAGATTCAAAGTCCTGGGCCACTGGGTTCCTCCTACCCTGGAGGAATGGACGATGCTGATAGACCACATGTGGGCAAACAACGACCAGCGAGCCAAGTCCGCCTGGCTTTGTATGTGGCCCTCAAGCTACCTATGGTTTTCACACTTCAAAAAGGCTGTGTAATAAAGAAGAAATGTCACAGAGACAGGATGTGGGCCACAAAGCCTAAAGTACTCACTATCTGGTCTCTTAAGGGAAAAGCTGGCCAACCTCTACTACAGACCATTGCTCCCCTGGGCCCTAGCACAGGGCCGAGGCTGTAGTGGGCCTCAAGGAATCAACAGTAAATGGAAGGTCCCATGGACCAAACACCGAAACAAAAAGCTCCCCCAGCCCCCCAGTGGGGGCTGGTCTCGACAGGAGGTCAGGGTCCAGGCTGCCCCCACGTCACCTACTCGCCAAGGGAAGGCTGATGAGCTCCATGCACTTCTTGCACATGATAGACCCGCAGAGGCGGCAGTGGTGGCGGCGGCTGCGGATGCTGAACTTATTCCCGCAGTCTGGACAGAAAGGGACGTCCTGGTCGTTGACCCAAGGCACCACGGACTTTTCTATTGCTGTGGGAAGAACAAGACAGAAACCGAGCACACACAAAGGGAGGCCACTTTAAAAAAAGAGATCGGGTCAGGATGAACGGTAAAGAACAGAAGGGACGTGAGCAACGTCCTAGAGTTACCTCGGATCTTCGCAGACTCGGTATTTGTTCTGTCAAACGCGGTCAGCTGACAAGGAGAAAAAAGGGTCAAAAGGAATGAATCTGGTGGTGGATACACGGTCTACAGGCGGAGGCATCAAGTGGGAGTCAGTACACGGGCATTACTCAAGTCTATGTCATCTCCAACCCCACAAGGTCACAAACACAACTTCACAGGGACAGAGTATTAGCTTTGCATCCAGAAGGCACTCGCCTTCCCGTGACCCATTCCAGTCTCTTGACAGCCGGCTGCCCACGGAAGCAATGGCCAGGGGCAGGCAAGGACACGGTGGGGTGGCTACCACGAGCGAGGGGGACCCCCAGTTCTCCACAGCCCTCCTGGACGATGAAAGGAGACACAAGATTCCCGCCCCACGAAGTGCACGCAGAGAGCTGAGCCTGTAGTGCCACCGTGCCGGCCTATGTCACAGCCCAGCGGATACCCATCAGGCATTTCCAGGGCTGATGTAAACGAGAGCGGTCATGGTACTGAGGACTCGCTCTAAAACCAACCACAGGACAAGAGGTTTCCACCGCATACGCTGGTCCTGGTGGGCCCTCCTCCCGCGTCTGGCTACCAGCCTGTCGGCCATCACAAGGCATCACCCACCCTACCCCTTCGTGTGACGGCGCCTGGGACCCCCCAAACGAGGAAAGGATCTGAAGGCAGAAGGGCTGCCAGGCAGTCAAGTGGGCTTCACAAGAAGGGAAAGGGAAGCTGGGTATGTGGCCAGTCATCAGGCCGGGCTGCTACCCTCAGTAAAACCAGCCCAGGCCAGCCCCGTGCGCCGCATCCTCAGCACCGCTCTACGTAGGGGGTCTTCCTGCCAGCGTCAGACACACACGATAGACTTAAGACGACACACACCCAGCAGAAATGTAATTTTTCCCTTCAAAGAATTTATACTGGCAGAAAAAAAACATGTTTTAAAACAAAAAAATTTACCTTCTCTAACCTGATTATTAATTTATTGACTTCAACGACATAGTGGTCAATTCTGGCAGCTCGGTATTTTTTGAAGTCAGAAAGATGGCTTCGCATAGCACCTAGAAGGAAGGGAGGGGGCAACACAAACGACTTGTCATTTCCCTGAGGGAGCCTCCCTACCCTGAACTTCAAAAGCAAGCCAAAAACCTAGGATTTTAGCGTCTTAATAAAAATTTAAAAACTAGAAAAGCAAACGGAAGGAAGTTTGCTAAAATGATAACTATGGTCACCTTGGGGCTGCAAAATACGTTAAGAAAGACCTCAAGGACAGAGCCTGGGCTCTGGAACCAGCCTGTGCTCAATTCTGCCACACACTGTGTGACCTTGGACAAGTTCCTTAATGTCTCTGTAACTTGGAGTACTCAGCTATAAAATGGGGAAAACAGGAGTAGCTCCCACACAGTGCTGTTATCCAGATTAAAGAAGTTAAATTTATAAAACCCTTAGAACACTGCCCAGCATGTGAACTTTTGTTAAACGAAAAGGAAATAACATTATCGGCTATGCTTTTTTTTTTAAATCTTAAACTTTTCTATACTTTTCACAGTTGGTACAATACGGCTTTTTCATCAGAATGAACACAACCCTTCTCTAAATAGCCCCCAACATGCAAATGCTAAGAGATGCCCTTGTGGGGCTAGTTCAACCGATAGCATCCTCAGTCCAGCAGCCAAGACCCAGGACAATCCTCATACAGATGGAACCAAGTAGCTTTTTGTCTCAGAGTATCTGGATGAGCTCCTGCTCAATCTGTCACCGCTTCTGAAAGCTGGCCCTGCCCCCAACCCCTCCCAGCACTCAATTCATTTCTTCCTCCCAAAGACGGCTTGTTCATGCAGGTGCTTAACTGTATCTAGGTCTTTATACTAGATTCTTGACCGTCCATTCTTCTCTTCTTCCTAGCCATACTCTAACATCTAATTAAAATTTAGCTGCACATTTTTAGGAGTGTCGATGAGCATTCCTCTGAAAATCTGCCATTCACTTGACCTTTCGCAATTTGTACCTTCCTTCAGTTGTTAAATCAGGGAAGTTAACTGGAACATCATCTTGAAAAATTTAACACTGCCAATCATGAAATAAATTATCAAAAAACTCATAAGAGGTCATACACTTAAAATGTCTCCTTCGTGTTTTTAACTGTCTTTCATATGTAACAAATAAGTATATGCATACAGTCTTATTTTTATTTTCTCCCACCATGATGAAAATAAAACGTCTCCACTCTCTAATATGTTAGCCACTGGCCACACATGGAGACTGAGCTCTTAAAATTTGGCTGGTGTGTGGTCGTGGAACTGACTTTGACTTTTAAATCTTATTTAACTTTAAATGGAATGAGCATCACTATCCTTTCTACCTCACATGGCTTTTATGAAAGGTGAACAAGATAATGAATATCAAAGTATAATAAAGCAGTACGTGACTTCCCTAGCAACTGGTGGTTAAGACACCACGCATCCAATGCCGGGGTTGTGGCTTCAATCCCTGGTCGGGGAATTGTGAGCATGCCACAAGGCTCAGCCAAAATGCAAACAAAGTGTAACAAAGTACTACAAAAAAAATCATTATTTATCCATCACATGGATAGACAGTATTATATTAATGATAACTAACATTCAACAGTCAAAGGACACGGAAGATTAGTTAGTTCACCTCCATGTGGCATGATCTTTTTGGTAAAAGCTTCATTGAGTTATCATTCAAACACATACAATTCACCATTTAAAGCATACAAAATCAGTGGGTTTTAGTTTACTGACAGGCTTGTGCAACCATCACCAAAATAAATTTTAGACTATTTCCATTACCCTCAAAAGATGATAATTCGGAAAGCAAGTAAATGATACCATAATTACACAATTCAGAAAATTAACCTGCATGAACCAGTGCTTTTCAGTAGGCAGGTGAAATCTATATGAGAAGAGGCAATGGGCTGCGTCTGGAGTGATGTTCAGAGGCTGGGACTCCTATTCCAGTTCTGCAGCGCCCCAGCTGTCTGACCCCGGTCAGGTCCCCATGGAGTTCAGTAACAATTAAATGAGAGTCCACATGTAAAGATTTAATGCGGTGCCTAACGCCACAATGCTTTGTGTTTGAATGCCCAGCTCATCCTTGTTGGTTGTCTCCCCCTACTAGGACACAAAGGTCCTGGGAAGCTTACAAGCATGCAGGTATACTGGTGTCTCTTCAGCCAACTCTGAAAACATACAGGTGCTCAATAATGAATGAATGAATGAAAAGCATTTCTTACCAAGCTCCTGGGGTTCCCACATGTAAGGATCGACCCCTCCATAGCTGAAAGACTCGTATCCTTGGGTGCCTGATTCAGCTCGATCATCTCCTTCCCGTTTCAACAGCCTGTTCTTTGCTTTCCTAGCCTTCTGGACAAGACCTTAAGAAATGGAACAAACGCCATATGAATCCATGAAGAAAACCCAGTGGCGTGTTGAGGTGGTACAGGAAGAGCACTCAGATTTCCCCTATCAACAGGGTCCCAGTGCATTTCGTGAATTCTCCTGTATCAGGGTTCTTTCATTCTCCAAGGACAGAAGCAGTAGGAGGGAAGGAGGCAAACTTCTAGGACCAGTGTCCCAACCCCATCTACTGGTCCAATTCCATCCTCCAGCCCGTTATCATTATAGGGATCTTGTCGCTTAAAAAAATAACTGATTTAAATCAATTATGAAGTTAAGGGGAGACTCAATGGCAGGCTGAGGAACATGAGCAAACCCTACCAGAAAATCAGTTCTCAGGTAAAGACTCTTGGATTCAAAGATCTGGACAAGTACTATGAAAGATCTGTACATGCTGGACGCGTAGTACAGAAAGGAACCCCTGGGTCTCAGGTCCCATAAGAAAGCTGCAGATGGTGACTTCAGCAGTACTGTTATGATTAACTCTAGTCTACAATCTTAGGGCTGCAAAACAGACTTCAGATAAAATTAAAGAACTTCAAGGACAGTAATAGTTGGAGGCCAGGGAAGGACACACGAGGAACCATGGGCTCCTAAGAGGACAAAAACGTCCAGTCGAGAGTTTGAAAGGTGGAGGGAGAGCCAGCCAGCAGGAGCGTGAGGACACTACAGAGAGCATCGTCTCCCCCACAAGTCACTCCCTAGCCCTGGGTCTTGCCTCCCAGATTCCAGCAAGACAGATGGAATCAGAATCTTTAAGAACACCAGAGTGGCTCCCAGATTTCAAGCTTCCCAAATAAGCGGCTGATTAAGAGGAACAGAGAGGATCAGGAAAGTTAAATTCAACTGACAGCCCTTGTGTCCTGAAAAGGTTTTGTTAAAAAAAAAATGCATTTCGGACAAGGCACACGTCCTCAATTCAAGATGGACCCGGCAATGAATCCTTCCTGAGGGTTTTGTATGGCTTTGGGGCAGAAGGCAGCTACAAAGGAAGCCTAGAACCCACTGTGTAGCACAGAGAACTCTACTCAGTGCTCTGTGGTGACCTAAACAGGAAGAAAATTCAAAAAGAGGGGGATGTTTGCCTACGTATAGCTGATTCACTTTACTGTACAGCAGAAACTAACACAACATTGTAACCAACTGTACTGCAATAAAAATTAAAAACAAGAAGGAAAGAAAATAGTCCCCCCAAAAATAAAAAATAAATAAATAATTTTAAAAATAAATAGAGTAAGCTTAGTGAAGGCACCAGGACCATGGGCTGTATACACAGCGTCCCTCTGATGCCAGATATTGGGAGTTAGGAGAGAAAACAGCCCATAACCTGCCCCTGAAGCGATGGTGAGGCTACTTTTAAGAGGTTATGTTGGAGTTAGAACCAAAGCTTGAGCCAACCAAAGAAGGTCCCTCTTGTAGCCTTCCATTGTGAGCAGCGCTAAACGGAAAATGAGAAACGCCCTTCCTATAAAAGCAGGCTTTAGTGCTCGCAGCCTGGCCCCTTAGCTGGCCTCATCTTTGAGAGTTCTTTCCAGTCCCAGGTTTTCCAGGCGCCCACAAGTCAAGTACAGGAAGCAGGAGGTGGGAGCAAGGAACTCTGCGTGGAGATGTAGTTTCCAGTATCTGATCAGCCCAGAGCATTTCTTCAGCTCAGTACCACTTTCTCAGTACCACTCAGTTTCTCCTTTTCACTAGTTGAGAAGAAAGCCCAAGTCTCGACTTCCTGCAAATGTTTTGTGATTATGAGCCAGAGGAAAGGAAAGGGGGCTGAAGCCTAGGCATCTGATTCATTTTGCCCGTCTTCCCTTCACAGCCAAAGCCGACAAGAAACCCACTGTGTCTCAAAGGAGCAGAAGCAGGAAAGCAGGGAGAAGCACCAACAAAAAAGAGGAACTAAATCCGATAACTTCCGGGCTCTCTCTGGCCAGGATTCACGATCAGCCCTCACTTCCCTTCAGACGGAAACAGAAGGTCCTGTCTCTATTATTTCAGTAATCTTACACATTTTCCCTAATAGAAGCGCAGCCGTCCCAGCAATGTGAAGACACCACTCTCTAACCTCTCTAGCCACGAGCACCAAAGTCTTAGCAGAATCCCAGTATACTACCCAGTCCAGCTGACACCAAGACCGGCCGTTCACTGAAGCCCCTTCGTTGTCCCAAGGCCACTTAGACAAGCAGTTCATTTGTTTGCTAGTTTTCCAGCTGCAGTGTTTGCTGTGATCGGAATACAGGGCCTCGCCTCAGCTGGAATGCCACCGGCACAGAGCACGGAAGACACGGGGCCAAGGCCTAGCTCGGTCAACCCCTGCGCAACCTTGGAGAAGTCACTGCCCATCTCAGAGTCTTGCTGTTTCTCTGTAAAATGAGACCAACCACCTTCCCGCAGGGCTGTTGGGAGAGTCTGTGAAAGAACACACATTTCTCTCGTTCTTTTTTTCTCTTTCATCTCCTAAGAGCCTCCTAAGAGGCTGCTCCAGACTCTGTAGCCAGAAGCCACCTCGTCCATCGCACCCTTCAGGATTCTGAAAATGTTTAATTGTCATATTTTTTGTCAGAGGTTATAAGCAGTAATGCTTTCGACAATTTTTTTCTGACCTGAAAAGTGAGACACGGAGTGAGATTATTTCGATTACAGGGGGCGCATGACTCACATGTGCGGAGGCCAAAGTCCACTTAGGAATACATGGATCACTCCTTTCTCTCCCACCCAACAAAGCTGTGAATGCGGCATCAGAGCTTTTCATTGCCTTCAGAAGTGTGGCCAGTGGTTAACTGAATCACTAGGAAAGAGAGTTCCAGAGCGCCAGCACCGTACTTAGGGATTAGAGTCTGAAGCCTAGGAAGTGAATACTCTGAACAGCAAAAATCACCTTCAAAAATTCTTTCTGTATTCCTTTAGGACCTGAGGGTCGTTGGAAGCTCACCAAGTTTCACCTTTGTGGGTTTTCCTCCTTACATTCCAACCATACCTTCCTTTTCCTGCACTGCGGAGGACGAGGTGCCATGAAGGAATTAAGGATGGCAGGAAAGCCAGACTCTGCGACAGGTAAGCGGGTGTATAGCGTGCCTCCGCTTACATAGCAAAGGAAAGGAATCCCACCCGAAACCCTCTGGCACTGGCAGTTAGATAATCCAAACAGGCTAGGAAGAGACAGCAGAGAACAGTAATGACACTTACTAGGTGCAAAGCCAGGCTCTACCTCACCGTGCAGCTTCACGTTATGTGTGAAGCCTCGCTGTGTAGGCATTATCTCGGTGTTTAATCTCTGTGTGTCTGGAATCTTCATCAGTAAGATGGGGCTCATTGACAACACAGTTATGCTGAGAATTCAATGACATTAATGCAGGGGAATGTTTTGAATACGTGCTACATGGAGAAGGAAATGGCAACCCACTCCAGTGTTCTTGCCTGGAGAATCCCAGGGACAGGGGAGCCTGGTGGGCTGCCGTCTATGGGGTCACACAGAGTCAGACACGACTGAAGCGACTTAGCAGCAGCAGCTACATGGAAAACACTAGAAACGTGTTCTCTATTGTTATTGTTAATTTACTCTTATTTATTGTGTGATGGTGGTTGTCAGCTACAAACTGGCACTTACCAAGAGCACTGCCAACAACTGAACAGCAGAGGCGTTTGCCATCTGCCTCTACGGGGACTCAGCCCCACGCTGCCCTAGCTGCTGACCTTCAACAACCCCCGAGGGAGTTCAGGGTGGAGTGAGGCACGCTGTGCTCCAGGGAATCTGGTGGGACAGGTCTTTAGACGGTTGGATGTTTTTAGGAACAGATTTTATGATCTCCATCCTTGCGTCTCCTCATATCTAGACAAGCACTAAATCCCTTCATGGTGCATCAGACCCTCATACTCACAAAAAACCTGTTGTAAACTGAGTGCTTCAGGGCACTGAACTCCGCCTTCACCAAAACCTTATATACTGACTTCGCAGCAGGCGCCCAGAGCCATCTGAGATGCTGCCTCCAGGGCTGCAGTCCGCATTCTGCTCCCAAATAAAACTTAACTCACAACTCTCAAGTCGTGCATCTTTTTTCAGTTGACAGTGGCAACCACGCAAGCCGATAAAAACCATCCCACGAGTTAAAGCTCCCAAGGACAGAACGAGGTAAGCCGGAAATCCTAGCCTCTTACTTTTAATTTGCCCTTTGACATCACGGTCTTCCCCGGAGTGCTCTTCCTCATAATGTGACTGCAGCTGATAGAAAGACTGCAGGTCCTTCAGGCACAAAGGGCAGAGGAAGCCCTCTCTCACTTCGCCTGGGTCATCCAGAGATGCCATGGGGTGTCTTTCTCAACCCCTGCAACGCAGGGGCCTCATGCCAAGAGTCAGCTGGATTCCTCCACAAGAGACAAGGGATCGCACAGCATTAGCTTAGACAAGGGGTCAAGCAGCACCCAGACGACGGGGAAGTGGCATCATGGTCCTGGATGAGGTGTCCTCCCTGGAGCAGAAGTCCTACGAAAGGAAAAAAGAAAGGGGAGGGGGGGACAAATTCAGGCAAATTAGCAGCAACTGAGAACTTTCCTTATTCTTTTCACAATTCAAGATGGGTACTTAATGTTTTCCAGTGCAAGTCTGAGAATACAAACTGCTTTCTCAAATCCTTAGACGGAAACCTAAAGCTTTCTAAGATGAGACCATCACAGGACAACAGCAACTCAATGAAGGGGGAAGCACAGACTCCTGAAGATAAGAAAGGAAAATACTCTAACATTTCCAGCTTCATAAAGTGCATGCCATGTCTGAAGCAGTTCTCAACAAGCAGAAGTTTTTACTTAACTCTCTTTCCCTTGACCATTTATTCAACTACATATATGGAGTTTCTGCATCTGTCTCAGAAATGCACTGATGTAAAAGGGATAGCATCTATCCTAGAAACCAAACAAAAATGCCAACTTCAGTCTAGGGAGCAGCATTAGAAACTTGACTGATCAGAAAGAAAAATCTACTTCGATAGCCTCAAACTGAAAATAACACAAATACTTACCAAAAAAAGAAAAATATATTTTGTGTCTTATGTTTGTAAGGTACTTATTCTCCAATAAACTTACTAGACTTTATAAACCAGCAAACCTAACGTTCTCCCTGCCTCAAAAATAAAAGAATCGGTGCTTAAACAATTCAGAGTTTAATAAGTTACATTTTCAGTTTTATCCAGCCTAGACAAAGTCACTTTCAATGTCAACTTGGAAAGATTCCCAGCCACAGGGAAAACGTAGGCAAAACCATTTCACCAAAGCTGAGAAATTTCTCAAGAACCTGAGCCCACAAACGAGGGTGGAGAGTGAGCAGGAACCTATGAACCTCAGCTTTGAGCTGCCGATGGACCCGCTTCCAGGGCCACTGAGGAGGGACTGCCCAGTCATCAAAGCGAAAGGGGGTCGGTGACCCAGGAAATAAACAAATGAAACACGCGGTTCCTGTTTTCTTCCTCCAGTGAAAAAGCCCGACGATTGCATACAATCACATCTCAGCCCCTTTCAGAGACAGCCGCTGAAAAGACAAGCAGCTCCTAGCCAGAGGTTCACCCAAGCCTCCTCTCTTCCCACTCACCCGACCAGCCGCAAATCCAACACACACTCCCGAAACCTCAAGGCACCCTCACTTCCGCAGAAACGCACTGCTCAAGGTGTTCTGTCCCGGGGCACCTCTCCTCACAGCACTAACCCCAATTTGTAATCACAGGTACACAAAGCGACGAAAACCCACAGCCTGTGAGCTGTGTGAGGGCAGAGGCCACGTCCACGTTCCTACCACCACGCCCGCAGGGTCAGTGCCCGGCACGAACCTCCGACGATCCCAATAAGGCCCCGGGAGGGAATGAATGAAAGAACGAACTCTAAGATCACGTAACCAAACACCCACCACAAACCACCTAGCTGGGCCCCACGTCCACGACACAAGCGAGCCGCTCATCCCCGAAATCCTGTCCGAAATCCGAATAAGGCCCACGGTTCCTGCAGCTCCTCGTCCGGCGCGAGCGCCGCCGGCCGCTCTCCGCAGCCTGGGACCACACAGCCCCCCGCCGCAGAACCCAACGCCGCTAACGCGTCCCCGCGCAGCCACGGCCGGAGTGAAAGCACCGCGGACACCCGGGCGGGACGCGCGGCAGGAGAGGCCCGGCGCCCACCACGCAAGTCACACCCACCGCCGCACAGGGCCACCCCGCCACCGCCACCGCCACCAGCCGCCTGCCTGCTGGCCGAGGCGGGGTGGCGCCCCGACCCGGAGAGTCGCCTGGCCCTCTCCGTACCCTGCTCGGGCCTCCCCCGGGCGCGCAGGCCTGTCCAGTCCTCAGACGCGGGCTCCGGGCCTCCACGGGCCTTCACTCGGGCGCGGCCGCCATCTCCATCAGCAGCTCGGCGCTCGGCAGGCACGCCTGCGGCGGCCCCGAAACCAAAAAACCGGGGCAGAAAACACTCGGGAGCGCCGAGTCATCGAGAGGCCGGAAAAAAATTCCCCAGGAACAGCGCAGCGGCGGCTTCTGCGCAGGCGCCGGAACGAGCGGCCGGGTTTGTTTTGTTTGTTTCTTGCCTTCAGTCGTGTCCAGCTCTGTGACCCCATAGACGGCAGCCCACCAGGCTCCCCCCTCCCTGGGATTCTCCAGGCAAGAACACTGGAGTGGGTTGCCATTTCCTTCTCCAATGCATGAAAGTGAAAAGTGAAAGTGAAGTCGCCCAGTCGTGTCCGACTCCGAGCGACCCCATGGACTGCACCCCACCAGGCTCCTCTGTCCACGGGATTTCCAGGCAAGAGTACTGGAGTGGGGTGCCATTGCCTTCTCTGAGTGGCCGGGTGACGCCCCTTGATTTTACGTTTTTCCCAACCCCGGAACTTGGGGGTGTTGTTCAATGGCTAGGTCGTGTCTGACACCTTGTGACCCCATGGACTGCAGCACGCCAGGCTTCCCTGTCCTCTCTTTCCCTCTCTGTCTCTCTCGGAGTTTGCTCAAACTCATGTCCATCGAGTGGTGATGCCATCCAACCCTGTCATCCTCTGTCATCCCCTTCTCCTCCCGCCTTCAATCTTTCCCAGCAGCAAGGTCTTTTCCAGTGAGTCAGCTCTTCGCATCAGATGGCCAAAGTATTGGAGCTTCAGCTTCAGCATCAGTCCTTCCAATGAATATTCAGGGTTGATTTCCATTAGGATTGACTGGTTTGATCTCCTTCCAGTCCAAGGGACTCTCAAGAGTCTCCTCCAGAATCACGACTGGAAAACATCCATTTTTTGGCACTCAGCCTTCTTTATGGACCAACTGTCACATCCTTACATAACCACTGGAAGTTCAGGGGCGACCGGGGGTGGGGGTTGGCGGGCGGACAGTGGGGTGGGGCGGGGAGAGGTGAAGTTAAACCCCATTCCTTGCTTTCCACTCCATTGCAGATTGGAAAACTGAACCTTATAGCCCTTTAGGCCTTGGCCAAGGTGCATGGTATATGAGGCATCCAGGGGTCTTTAATGCCTCCTCCAGAACAACAACTGCAGTTCTATTAATAAATTAATTAGAAACAATAAAAGTTCTGGGGCTTCCCAGGTGATTCAGTGGTAAAGAATCCGCCAGGCAATGCAGGAGATGTGGGTTCGATCCCTGGGTTGGGAAGATCCCCCGGAGGAGGAAATGGCAACCCACTCCAGAATCCTTGCCTGGGAAATCCTATGGACAGAGGAGCCTGGTGAGCTACAATCCGTGGGGTCCCAAAGAGTCACACGCAACTGAGCACACACACCTAGTACATCAAGCTCCTGAGAGCCAGACAGAAAAGGCGTATTTGAGAAACTCGCAGTATGTGGAACCGTCTAGAATATCACTGCGTGAGCTTAAGCTTGAAATAAGATGGGGATCCAACCCAAGCATGTACAATGTGCTCAGGAAAATCTGTGAATCTTCAAATGCAGAACAAGATGGCAGTGAGACATCACTTTGTAACTGAGTGGCTGTATCACAGAGCAGTGTGTTGGTGAGGATGGGAACTGGAAATGTAAAGTGGTGCAGCCACTGTGGAGAACAGCATGGAGTGCCTCAAAAATTAAAACCAGAGCTGCAGTGGGGCTCACTGATTCTGCTTCTAGGTTTTATCTGAAGAAAACACTAACTGGAAAAGGCATCTGCATCCACTTACCTAGTGCAGCATCTCCTACAAGAGGCAAGACATGGACGCAACCTAGAGTATCCCGGAATGGATGAATGGATTAAAAAAACAGTGACCAAAAAAAGGGGGGGATGCTCATTATATTCACCGTGGGCCTTGGTGACCCTGACTGCTTTGACACCCCTACATCTGGGGAGCCCTGGATCCCAAGGCTGTACTGCAGTGGGGCTGAGGGAGGTAAGACAGGATGGTCTGGCAGATGAGCCCCACTTGGGCCTCTAATGCCTCGTCCGTGCTGATGGAGACCAAACTCTGCTGACCCAGGCGGGCGCCGCCGCACAGCCAGACCTACTGCACCCATGACGGTGGACGTGGGGATGCCCGAGCTTCGGACGGTCGGCTGCTCTCCAGATATCCTAGTGCTAGGACTGCAAGGGGATGCAACCAGTCCATCCTAAACGAGATCAGTCCTGGGTGTTCACTGGAAGGACTGCTGTTGAAGCTGAGACTCCAATACTATGGCCACCTGATGCGAAGAGCTGACTCATTTGAAAAGACCCTGATGCTGGGAGGGATTGGGGGTAGGTGGAGAAGGGGACGACAGAGGGTGAGATGGTTGGAAGGCATCACTGACTCAATGGACGTGGGTTTGGGTGGACTCCAGGAGTTGGTGATGGACAGAGTCGGACACGACTGAGCGACTTCACTTTCTTTTTTCACTTTCATCCATTGGAGAAGGAAATGGCAACCCACTCCAGTGTTCTTGCCTTGAGAACAAGAACAGCCTGCTGGGCTGCCGTCTATGGGGTCGCACAGAGTCGGACACAACTGAAGCAACTTAGCAGCAGCAGCAAGGCTGTATATTGTCACCCTGCTTATTTAACATATGCAGAGTACATCATGAGAAACGCTGGGCTGGATGAAGCACAAGCTGGAATCAAGATTGCCGGGAGAAATATCAATAACCTCAGATATGCAAATGACACCACCGTTATCAAAGAAAGTGAAGAAGAATTAAACAGCCTCTTGATGAAAGAGGAGACTGAAAAAGAAGTCATAATGGTCATCATCAAGTTGTTACAATGGCGGCGGGGGGGAATGAACTCTCCTTCACTCTTTTTGGGAGTGAAGGATGGATGGATGAATGGATAAGACTTAGAATGGTAGGAACATCTCCTTAAAAAAAAAATTTCAATGAGGGGCACTTCCTGATAGTCCAAAGTTAAGACTCCATGTTCCCAATGCAGGCGGTCCAGGTTTGATTGATCCCTGGTCAGGGAAATGGATGCCACACGCCACAACTAAGCAACTAAGAGTCTGCAATCTGCAAAGAAAGACCCTGGGTATGGAACTAAGACCCAGGGCAGCCAAGCAATAAATAAATATGTATTTTTACAAAATACCACAAAAAGTTGAGCCGGTGATCAAACTCCTGGACATAAATGCAAAAGAAAGAAAACCTGACATTTGAAAGGAAACATACAAACAACATTCATTTGAAAGGAAACATACAAACAACATTCATCATAGTTTATGGTATGACAGCCAAGAAGTGGAATCGAGGAAGTGTCCAGAGAGAGATGGGCGTGTCAGGATGTGGGACATACAGCTGCTGAACTCTGACTCAGACCAAAAAAAAAAAAAAGAATGAAAAACTGCCTTTTGCAACAACGTGGATGGACCTAGAGTTAATCATACTAGGTGAAGCGTGTCAGGCATAGAACAAAAAGCAGCCTATGATTTCATGAGATGGTGTCGACATATTAATACAAACATAGCCATTTACAAAGCGGAAACCTATTCCAGGAATCAGACAATGAACTGATGCTTAACGAAGCAAAAAGCTAAGTGGAGAGATATATTAGGAGTACAGGAGTAATATATCAATTCTAATACATATAAATACTCAAGGAGGACCTAATCAACAAGGGAACACTACTCAAAATAATCTAAAAACCAACAATTAAAAAAAAAAGAATACTTCTATATAAATGTATAATAGAAACAGGATGCTAAACACCCAAAGAAACACAACATACGAAATCAACTTTATTCCAATATAAACAAAACACCTGAAATTGAAAGAAGAAGAAGAAAAAAGAATGCCAAGGCTCTGTACCTGAAGTCTCGGTGACCGGGGCTTGTGTAACGTCCCCGAAGCCTAAGCAGCCTGGGGCCCCCGAGGCTGAGAGAGCTGGGGAGGGCGTGTCTCTCCCCTGAGACCTGGAGTGTCTGGTCCCATGTGGACGGGACCACGATCTCCCGATCCAGGCGCACCCTCTGCATCCAAGGACCGGCGCGCGCTCTGGGCTGGAAGAGCTTGCAAAAGTCACCTGGTGCGCAACTCTCATGCCAGTGGGATTCCCGGCTGCAGCCTCCTCGCATGGAGCCATCCCCCGACCTAGGAACCACAGCGTCCTCAGTGGAGCAGTCTGTCAGGGCTTGGCATCCGTCGCGGGTGGGAAATGTCCCGGGAAACAGCAAGGAGGACAAGCCCTCGGCTGTTTCTTCTTGCCCTGTTCACCCTTCTCTCCCACCCAGGAAAGCCACTTTCTTTTGCCGCCCACCCAGACCCAAAAATGGAAACGTGCTGCCGCCTTGTGGACACATCCTGTAACAACACTTTGAACACCACCGCTTCTGTGCGCTGGGTTCCCACAAGAGCTGGGGTCCTAGAAATGACACCTCACCTCCAGAAACGTCCTAGGGTTGGTTATCAGAAACAGTTCAAAAAAGAAGCCCCATTCAAGATGCAAATTTCAAGAGGTGAGTGGTAGGCAGGGAGAATGAGTTCCTGCGGTGGTGATTTTGCTTAAGCACAAGAGAAGCAAGCATTAGGGAGAGGCGGATGGAAATCTCAACCGGGTACCGCTTCACAGCCATCAGAGAGGAGATCAGGAAACAAATCAAAGCAGGATAGGGCCCGGGGGAAGGGACCATCCGACGGTCGTTTGGGGAAGGGAGAAGCACAGGAACCACGGTGGCCAAGGTTAGAAGGTCGCACGCTCAGAGAAAGTAAAGGCAAATACAGAGAGATCCCTGCCACTGGGCCCCGCAAGCACACTCCTGAAACTACATGCAAAGAGAAACCCTGATTCCCAAACAACGGGCGAAAACAACGGGCGAAACCAATGTTCACTACAGAATAATCTGCAGTCACCAAGACTGGCAGGCAACAGACACGTCCGTGGACAGACGGATGCGTCAACAAGACGTGGCACCCAGATGCAATGGACTCTCACTCAGCCAGAAACAGAAATGAAGGAAATGCTGCCTTTTGCGACCACACAGATGAGCCTGGCGCTGATCATACTTAGTGGAGGACCTCAGTCACAGAACGACAAACAGCCTGTAATGTCACTTAGACAGGCAGTGGAAAATGGACAGAAACGGACCTGTTGACCTAAGAGAAAGCAATGCCATGACCCAGGGGGGGAAAAAAAACAAAACTGATGGTTACCAATGGAAAAAGGTGGGGGGGGGGAGGGATGAATTAGGAGTCTGGGATTGACAAATCCCCACTAGCATACCGAGAGTAGTCACGAGGACCAACTGTTCAGCATCAGGGACTCTGCTCAACCCTCTCTAACAACATGTATGGAAAAATAAGCCTGAAATGAAATACATGGATAACAGTTAGGGTTATCCTAACACCCAAAAGAAGTACAACATTGAAAATGAACTCAATTCCAATTGAAAAAACTATGTAAACTTTAAAGGAAGAGGGCACACACACACACACACAACGCCACGGCTCTTCCCCTGAGCCTTCGGCGACCTGGGCTTGCGTCATAGCCCTGGAGCCTGACCAGCCTTGAGCCCCGCGGCCTGGGAGACAGCACAAGTTCCCAGAGACCTAGAAAATGCCTGGGGAGGCAATTAAAAACCATTCAAAACACAGGCACCTTTCAGAGAGCAAATGTCAAAGGTGATTTTTTGCACCCACTGTGTGTTTTAATTTTTTGCACAAAAACCATGGCTCTCCCGTATCAATTATTATGAGAGGGAAATCAGATCACCGCCAGGTATCACCTACCCCAGTTAGAAAGCAGATCAATCAAGGTTGACAGAGAATACATTCCGGGGAGGGCACGGAGGAGAGGGAGCCCTCCTTTGCTGTTTTTGGGAAGGTCAATTGCTAAGAGCCATGATGGAGAACGGAAAGAAGGGCCCCTTCAAAAATAAGAATTCACCTACCATTTAAGCCTGTGCTCACACTCCTGGGTACTATGTGAAAAAAATAAAAATTAAAAACAAGTAAAACCAACCTTCATTTGCAAAGACACACTCACCCAGCCTGAAGGCAGCATCATTCACAAGCGGAGACCTGGAAACAACAAAAAATGTCCGTCAGTGATGGATGCCTCGAGAAGGTCTGGCTCATTCATACCCTGGGATATTGCTCTGCCAAAATAAGGACTGAAACACTGCCTTTTGCAGAAAAAAAAAAAAAAAAACAGAAAAATGCACGGACCTGGAGGGGTTCACACTAAGTGAAGGGCCGCTGGCCTAGAACGACAAACACCTTCTGATGTCACTCAGAGACGGAATCCAAAGACTGATACCAATGAACTCATTTAGGAGAAAAACCGATTCTCGGGACCAGAAACCAAACGGATGGCTACCAAAGCAGAAAGAGCAGGGAGAGGCGCATATGAGGGGTTTGAGAGTAATAGATATGCACTAATATATAGACAAATTATCAAAAAGCTCCCATCCACACAGGCTGCTGTGCTCCACACACTCTGGACATCTGTATGGAGAAAGAAATCAACACAGAAAATGTTGAGCGTAACGGAATCAGGTGGCTGGAAACTCTCCCCCTAAAAAAACCCCACAACGTTGTAAATGAACTCTATTCCAACCTAACATAACCCCTTCAACCTAGAGAGAAGTAGGGTAGGGGGGAAAAAAAAAAACAGAAACGTGAACACTATCTCCCTGAAGGCACTTTGAGCAGGCTTATGTCACCTCTCTGGGGCCTGAGCAGCCTGGGGCCCTCCAGCCTGGACTCGGCCAGCTGAGAGAGCTGGGGAGGATAGGTCAGCAAACGAGCCCCCCTGAATCCTGGAGTGTCTGGTCTCCTGTAGCCGGAACCACAATCTCCCGATCCAGGTGCACCCTCCTGAAGAGTCCATGAAACCTCCTGCATCCAAAGACCGGTGCGCGCTCTGGGCTGGAAGAGCTTGCAAAAGTCACCTGGTGCGCAACTCTCACGCCGGTGGGGCCCGCTGCAGCCTCCTCGCACGGAGCCGTCCCCCACCTAGAAACCACAGCGTCCTCAGCGGAGCGGTCTGCCAGGGCTTGGCATCCGTCGGGGGTGGGAAACGTCCAGGGAAACAGAAAGGAGCACAAGCCCTTGGCTGTTTCTTCTCGCCCTGTCTACCCTCCTCTCCCACCCAGGAAAGCCACTTTGTTCTCTTAAGGCGCTGCTTGCCGCCCACCCAGACCTGGAAACGGGAACGTGCTGCCGCCTTGTGGACAAGTTCTGTAACAACACCTTGAAAACCACCGCTTCTGGGCACTGGGTACTCACTAGAGCTGGGGCCCTAGAAATGACACCCCAGAAATGTCCTAGAGCTGGTCATCAGAAACAGCTCAAAAAAGAACCCCTGTTCACAAGGCAAATTTAAAGAAGTGAACAGTAGGCAGAATGTGCTGCTGCGGTGGCAATTTTGCTTAAGCACAAGAAAAGCAATCATTAGGGAGAGGCAGATGGAAATCTCAATGAAATACCACTCAGAGAGAGAAGGAGAAGATGAAACCAGCAAGGAAGAACCCTGTAGACTATAGGTGATAATGAAATAAAGCTCCAAAGGAAGAGCTGTGCAGCGTGTCTAGAAAGCAACCAGCCCCGAAAGGAACGGGGCACACAGGACTTCAGGAGGAATCTCCCCACGAGAAGCAAGAAACAGAGAAAACACCTGATGTGTTTGTCTACAAAGGAGGATGTTTTACAGATTTGTAAGAGAGTTTGAGGGTGAATTATTTACAGGTATATAGAAAACACAAGACCTTCTAGAACTAACACCAAAAGAAGATGTCCTTTTCATCACAGGGGACTGGAATGTAAAAGTAGGAAGGCAGGAGACAGCTGGAGTAACAGGCAAGTTTGGCTTGGAGTACAAAATGAAGCAGGGCAAAGGCTAACAGAGTTTTGCCAAGAGAAAGCACTGGTCATAGCAAACACCCTCTTCCAAAAAGACAAGAGAAGACTCTACACATGGATGTCACCAGATGGTCAATACCAAAATCAGAGCTTCCCTGATAGCTCATTTGGTTAAGAGTCCACCTGCAATGCAGAAGACCCTGGTTCGATTCCTGGGTCGGGAAGATCTGCTGGAGAAGGGATAGGCTACCCACTCCAGTATCCTTGGGCGTTCCTTGTGGTTCAGCTAGCAAAGAATCCGCCTGCAGTACGGGAGACCTGGGTTCAATCCCTGGGTTGGGATATCCTCTGGAAAAGGGAAAGGCTACCCACTCCAGTATTCTGGCCTGGAGTCCATGGGGTCGCAAGGAGTTGGACACGACTGAGTGACTTTCACTTTTTTTCACGTTATATTCTTTGTAGCTGAAGATGGAAAAGCTCTATACGGTCAGCAAAAACAAGACCTGGAGCTGACTAAGGCTCAGATCATCAGTTCCTTATTACAAAATTCAGACTTAAATTGAAGAAAGTAGGCCATCCAGGTATGACCTAAATCAAATCCCTTAAGATTATATAGTGGAAATGACAAATAGATTCAAAGGATTAGATCTGATAGACTGCCTGAAGAACTATTGACCGTGTAAGAGACAGTAACCAAAACCATCCCCAAGAAAAAGAGATGCAAGAAGGCAAGATGGTTGTCTGAGGAGGGCTTACAAATAGCTGAGAAAAGAAGAGAAGTGAAAGGCAAAGGAGAAAGGGAAAGATACACCCATCTGAATGCAGAGTTTCAGAGAACAGCAAGAAGACAAAAGAAAGCCTTCTTACGTGAACAACACAAAGAAATAGAGGAAACAATTTCCTTTCAAAATAGAAAGGGAAAGACTAGAGATCTCTTTAAGAAAATTAGATACAAAGGGAACATGTCATGCAAAGATGGGCATGATAAAGGGCAAAAACCGTAAGGACTTAGAAGAAGCAGAAGACATTAAGAGGAGGTGGCAAGAATACCCAGAAGAACTATACAAGAAAGGTCTTAGTGACCTCGATAACCACCATGGTATGGTCACGCACCAGAGCCAGACATTCTGGAGTTTCAAGTCAAATGGGCCTTAGGAAGCATTACAGTGAACAAAGGCAGAAGAAGTGATGAAATTCCAGCTGAGCGGTTTCAAATCCTAAAAGACGATGCTGGTAGAGTGTTGTATTCAATTAGCTGGCAAGTTTGGAAAACTCAGCAGTGGCCACAAGACTGGAAAAGGTCAGTTTTCATTCCAATACCAAAGAAGGACAATGCCAAAGAATGTAGAAACCACCACACAATTGTACTCATTTCATAGCAAGGTAACGCTCAAAATCTTTCAAGCTAGGCTTCAACAGTATGTGTACTGAGAACTTTCAGATGTACAATGTGGATTTAGAAAAGGCAGAGAAACTAGAGATCAAATTGCCAATATCCAGTGAGTCACAGAAAAAGCAAGAGAATTTTTAAAAAAAATCTAATTCTGCTTCATTGACCATGCTAAGACCTTTGACTGTGTGGATCACAGCAAACTGTGGAAAATTCTTGAAAGAGATGGGAATACCAGACCACCTTACCTTCATTCTGAGAAACCTGTATGCAGGTCAAGAAGCAACAGTTAGAACCGGACATAGAATAACAAACTGGTTCAAAATTGGGAAAGGAGTACGTCAAGGCTGTATATTGTCACCCTGCTTATTTAACTTACATGCAGAGTACATCATGAGAAACGCTGGGCTGGAGGAAGCACAAGCTGGAATCAAGACTGTCAGGAGAAATATCAGCAACCCCAGATACGCAGGTGACACCACCCTAATGGCAGTGAAGAGGAACTAAAGAGCCTCTTGATGAAGGTGAAAGAGGAGAGTGAAAAAGCTGGCTTAAAATTCAACATTCAAAACACTAAGATCATGGTATCTGGTCCCATCACTTCATGGTAAATAGATGGGGGAAAAAAAATGGAAACACTGACAGACTTTACTTTCTTCAGCTCCAAAATCACTGCAGACAGTGATTGCAGCCATGAGATTAAAAGACGCTCCTTGGAAGAAAAGCTATGACCAACATAGACAATGTATTAGAATGCAGAGACATCACTTTGCCGACAAAGGTCTGTATGGTCAAAGCTATGGCTTTTCCAGTAGTCATGTACGGAGGTGAGAGTTGGACCTTAAAGAAGGCTGAGCACTGAAAAATTGATGCTTTCAAACTGTGGTGCTGGAGAAGACTCTTGAAAGTCCCCTGGACTGCAAGGAGATCAAACCAGTCAATCCTAAAGGAAATCAACCTTGACGATTCATTGGAAGGACTGATGCTGAAGCTGAAGCTCTAATACTTTCACCATGTGATGTGAAAAGCTGACTCATTGGAAAGGACCCTGATGCTGGGAAAGACTGAGGGCGGGAGGAGGAGGTGGCAAAGGATGAGATGGTTGGATGGCATCATTGACTCAACGGACATAAGTTTGAGCAAACTCTGGGAGATGGTGAAGGACAGGGGAGCCTGGCGTGCTGCAGTCCATGGGGTCTCAAAGAGCTGGACATGACTGAGCGGCTGCACCACAACAATGCAGAAACTAAGCAAGAAGGGACAAATGGACTGATTAACTCCAAGAAAACAAAGTTGTGCAGGAAAGTGAATTTCACTGTAGTATATAGCAGCAGTGAAGAAACCCAGTTGTCTTAGTAAATTTTGACTATTAACCTAAAATTATGTAATAATTATGCATACGTGCATGCTCAGCCACTTCAGTTGTGTCCCGACTCTGCGACCCCATGGACTGTAGCCCGCCAGGCTCCTCTGTCCCTGGACTTCTCCAGGCAAGAATACTGGAGTAGGTTGCCATGCCCTCCTCCAGGGGAGCCTCCTAATCCAGGGACTGAAGCCACATCTCCTGCACTGCAGGTGGGTGGGTCCTAAGCATCTGGGTGGATCACTGACCCGTGTGGAGAGCCCATGTGATGACTGTATGTGGGGCACAAGGGGGTGGTGGTGAAGGGAGAGGCGGAAAGAGTGCGTGAGACACAGAGAGTGTGTGTGTGGATGGAGTGCATGAGAGTGACAGATTCTCACATTCCATAAAAGGGTGACAAAAAATGCACAAAACTGAAAACAAATCAAGAAACAACAATCAAATCATCTTACTTATAAGTATGGAGATAAACACCAGAAGAATCAGGGAAGGAGATGAAAGCAGTTGCTCTGGGAAGTAGCACAGACAAGCAGGAAGCTGTGCAGCAGGGAACTGGTGCTTTTTGTTAAAAACCTTGGGGTGTCACCTAGTTTTCAAAGTGTGCAGGCATCACTTTGAGAAGAGTAAAAATTAAAAACAAAAAACCTCAATCTAAAGCAAACACGGCAAAATCTGTTAACCTGAGTGGTGGGTATTCTGGGCATTCATGTTATTCTCTAACGTTACATTTAAAATAATTCCTGTTTTTTAAAGTTTCCTTTCAGTTCTAGAAATACCATTAATTTGTTATTCAACATGAATTGCCCCTATTATGTGGAAGAGAAGGAGCTTTAAAAAAGTTAATGGTGTTATCGTAAAGATTAAAAAACCACGAATCGTGTAGTTTAAAAAATCTTATATCCAAATTACATTTTCCAAAGAAAAGGTTCTTTGACTTTTATTTTCAAAAAACTGAATATTTTTTTGAAAAGTGCCTTGAAGGAAAGTTTTGTCTGCTATGTCAAAAGAAAAGTCCCAAGACACAATGCATATAACAAGTAGGGGGAAAACAAGCTTCAGAATAACATATATGACTACATTTCTGTAAAATAAAACCAAATGAAAAAGAGCAAGCCACTTCCTACATGTCTATACATGTACAAATACACACAGAAGTGCATGCAATGAGATCTGGAAGCAAACACACCAACCTGTAATGAGACTACCTCTGGGAGGCAGGTGGGTTTGGAGGCGAAGAGAATGTAATTTCAGAGTTTGCTTCTAATTGTTTTTGATTAGTAATTAATATACGTAGCAAGAAGTTCAAATGGCAAAAAAGGTACACACGGTGAAGACCGGTCCCCACCCGGCCTCATGTCAGCCCCGGTCCCCTTCTCCAGAGACAGCCTCCTGTCTGTCACTAGTTTCTTATGTGACCTTTTAGCCTTATTTCAAACACACAGAGAACACATTTACACGCAAAACATACTTTCTATGACTATGTGACTACACTGGTCATACTGCTCACCCGACTTTTCCCCTAAACGGGCTCCTGCCTCAGGACGGACCCGTGATGTCCCACCAACCGCTCACCTCCAGGCTGCCCTGCTGGGCCTTATACACCACCTGGGGGCTCTCCTGCAGAATGCTGCCGTACAGCTCCCGGAAGTGGGCCATGTTGGGCTTCACGATATTCAGCACTTTTGCCTTATCCTCTCCAACCACCATCTGAAAGTCACCTGGTTAAAACAAGCACAAAACCAGTTTTGCACGCAACTCAAGAGTCTGCCCTGTGGACTGCGGGCCCCCAAGTGACCTGTGAACCACAGCCCCCCAGCTGACACTGCACCAGGTCAGCCTGGCAGGGTCTCTCACTCGAAACACTGGCCTTTTCACCTTCAAGACGCAAATACAGCAGCCCATATTAAATGCAGCACTTTCACAGCATCATCTTTCAGGATTTGAAATAGCTCAACTGGAATTCCATCACCTCCACTAGCTTTGTTCATAGTGATGCTTTCTAAGGCCCACTTGACTTCACATTCCAGGGTGTCTGGCTCTAGGTTGAGTGATCACACCATCATGACAAAGCCCTTTAGCCAGTTAAAATATACCACAGTAAAGAAGGCAGTCACCCTGAGAGTTAATATGCACTTGTTTTTCCAATGCAGAAGCTTCTCTATTTATAAACTTTCATCTTGTTAACAAAACTCTGCCTGTGACCAGTCAGAGACGGGGGTTGTGTGTATCTCGTCCTTGGTGCTGCTCACTCAGCTTGGCCCTGCCTGCTGTGTTTGTATGAGGGCTTTTTAGGTGCTCTGCGAATATGAATAACCTTATTACATTTGATAAGGGCAAAGTTTACATTTAGGATAAACTTTAAAGCTGACATAACTTTAAAAAGTTGCAAGTGGTGAACTGCTGATCTAGAGAAGCAAGAGGCAACGAGGCCTCCTCCTGGGGACAGAAACGCTGATGGACACCCTCCCAAGAAGCTCATTCCACCCACGACTACTCCACTGCTGGCCAGGGCCGTCTTGGCGTCCTCTGTCCAGCCCGTCAGCACCAGCCTGCTATCCAGCGGGCTGGAACCACCGCAGGCCCTACAGCCAGTCACCCTTGGACAAGCCCCGACCACTGGCATGTCAGCAGCCACCGCACAGGCAGGGCCGGCAGCTGCTGGGTCAGGGAGCAGCCCAGCCTACGTGCATGCCCAGAAGACAGACCCGCCCCAACAGAAGGGCCCATGAGGCCCATACAGGGGGCACCCCAGAGCAGGGAGTCCTGGTGAGCGAAGGGGCGTGCTGCTGGGCCCACGGGGAAGCTTCGACATGCCACTCCTCCAAGACTGGGCAGACAACCAGCAGCACGCTGATGCCACTCTATCAGCCAGGCAGCCCATCTGAGAAGACATCCGCATGCCTGCGCTCACTGCAGCACTATTCCCATTTGCCAAGACAGGTAAACAGCCTAAGTGCCCGCTGACAGATGAATGGACACAGATGGGTACATATGCACATACAGAAAGGAATATCAGCCATAAACGAAGGATGAAATGCTGCCATCGCAACAATATACCTAGACCTAGAGGAGGGCGTGATCACTCGCCTAGAGCCAGACATCTAGCCAGACTGCAGTGCGATGTCCAGTGGGCCTTAGGAAGCATCACTACGAACAAAGCTAATGGAGCTGATGGAATTCCAGTTGAGCTATATCAAATCCTAAAAGATGATGCTGTGAAAGTGCTGCACTCAATATGCCAGCACATTTGAAAAACTCAGCAGTGGCCACACGACTGGAAAAGGTCAGTTTTCATTACAATCCCAAAGAAAGGCAATGCCAAAGAATGCTCAAGCTACTGCACAATTGCACTCATCTCACACGCTAGCAAAGTAATGCTCAAAATTCTCCAAGCCAGGCTTCAACAGTACGTGAACCGTGAACTTCCAGATGTTCAAGCTGGATTTAGAAAAGGCAGAGGAACCAGAGATCAAATTGCCAACATCCGTTGGTTCATCGATAAAGCAAGAGTTCCAGAAAAACATCTACTTCTGCTTTATTGACTACACCAAAGCCTAGTCAAAGCTACAGTTTTTCCAGTAGTCATGTATGGACGTGAGAGCTGGACTATAAAGAACGCTGGATGCCAAAGAATTGATGCTTTTGAACTGTGATGTTGGAGAAGATTCTTGAGAGTCCCTTGGGCAGCAAGGAGATCCAACCAGTCCATCCTAAAGGAAATCAGTCCTGGGTGTTCATTGGAAGAACTGATGCTGAAGCTAAAACTCCAATACTTTGGCCACCTGATGTGAAGAACTGACTCATTTGAAAAGACCCTGATGCTGGGAAAGATTGAAGGTGGGAGGAGAAGGGGATGACACAGGATGAGATGGTTGGATGACATCACCAACTCGACGGACGTGATTTTGAGTGACTGACGAAGCCTCATCTCTGGAGAGCGAGCCCCAAGCCCCAGACCCAGAGGCCAGGAGGTGAAACTCACTGAGGATCTGGGTCATCGTCCTACTTCATCTGCCCACATGGCCGTCCCCTCAGGTGGGCACTGCCGCCTCCCCACATGGCAGGAAGGGGACAGGAACACCGGGACGACGGAACAGGCCTGAGGTCTCCGAGGAACCCAGCGAACACCCTCCACATACACGACTGTTCACTGAAGCACGATTTACAACACTGAAATCCTGGCAGCAACCAAATGTCCCTCAACAGGGGAACAGCGCACCCACACCAACCACGGACTGGGGCGCGCCCACTAAGAGTTACAGGAGCCACACACTGAGATGGAAAATGACCGTGGAATAATGTGCAGCTGAGAGACCAGGACACAGAAGTACCAGAAGGAAACAGCTTTGACAAAAAAAAAAAAAAATATATATATATATATATATATATATATGTATATACAAAGGACTATTTTTAAATGGTTCAGTTCAGTTCAGTCGCTCAGACGTGACCAACTCTTTGTGACCCCATGAATCGCAGCACGCCAGGCCTCCCTGTCCATCACCAGCTCCTGGAGTTCACTCAGATTCACGTCCATCGAGTCAGTGATGCCATCCAGCCATCTCATCCTCAGTCGTCCCCTTCTCCTCCTGCCCCCAATCCCTCCCAGCATCAGAGTCTTTTCCAATGAGTCAACTCTTCGCATTAGGTGGCCTAAGTACTGGAGTTTCAGCTTTAGCATCATTCTTTCCAAAGAAATCCCAGGGCTGATCTCCTTCAGAATGGACTGGTTGGATCTCCTTGCAGTCCAAGGGACTCTCAAGAGTCTTCTCCAACACTACAGTTCAAAAGCACCAATTCTTTGGTGTTCACCCTTCTTCACAGTCCAACTCTCACATCCATACATGACCACTGGAAAAACCATAGCCTCGACTAGATGGATCTTAGTCAGCAAAGTAATGTCTCTGCTTTTGAATATGCTATCTAGGTTGGTCATAACTTTTCTTCCAAGGAGTAAGCATCTTTTAATTTTATGGCTGCAATCACCATCTGCAGTGATTTTGGAGCCCCCAAAATAAAGTCTGACACTGTTTCCACTGTTTCGCCATCTATTTCCCATGAAGTGATGGGACAGGATGCCCTGACCTTCGTTTTCTGAATGTTGAACTTTAAGCCAACTTTTTCACTCTCCTCTTTCACTTTCATCAAGAGGCTCTTTAGTTCCTCTTCGCTTTCTGCCATAAGGGTGGTGTCATCTGCATATCTGAGGTTATTGATATTTCTCCCGGCAATCTTGATTCCAGCTTGTGTTTCTTCCAGTCCAGCATTTCTCATGATGTACTCTGCATAGAAGTTAAATAAGCAGGGTGACAATATACAGCCTTGACGTACTCCTTTTCCTATTTGGAACCAGTCTGTTGTTCCATGTCCAGTTCTAACTGTTGCTTCCTGACCTGCATACAGATTTCTCAAGAGGCAGGTCAGGGGGTCTGGTATTCCCATCTCTCTCAGAATCTTCTACAGTTTATTGTGATCCACACAGTCAAAGGCTTTGGCATAGTCAATAAAGCAGAAATAGATGTTTTTCTGGAACTCTCTTGCTTTTTCCATGATCCAGCAGATGTTGGCAATTTGATCTCTGGTTCCTCTGCCATTTCTAAATCCAGCTTGAACATCTGGAAGTTCACAGTTCGCATATTGCTGAAGCCTGGCTTGGAGAATTTTGAGCATTACTTTACTAACATGTGAGATGAGTGCAATTGTGCAGTAGTTTGAGCATTCTTTGGCATTGCCTTTCTTTGGGATTGTAATGAAAACTGACCTTTTCCAGTCGTGTGGCCACTGCTGAGTTTTTCAAATGTGCTGGGATATTGAGTGCAGCACTTTCACAGCATCATCTTTCAGGATTTGAAATAGCTCAATAGGAATTCCATCACCTCCACTAGCTTTGTTCATAGTGATGCTTTCTAAGGCCCACTTGACTCACATTCCAGGATGTCTGACTCTAGATGAGTGATCACACCATCGTGATTACCCGGGTCATGAAGATCTTTTTTTGTACAGTTCTTCTGTGTATTCTTGCCACCTCTTCTTAATATCTTCTGCTTCTGTTAGGTCCATACCATTTCTGTCCTTTATTGAGCCCATCTTTGCATGAAATGTTCCCTTGGTATCTCTAATTTTCCTGAAGAGATCTCTAGTCTTTCCCATTCTGTTGTTTTCCTCTATTTCTTTGCATTGATTGCTGAAGAAGGCTTTCTTATCTCTTCCTGCTATTCTTTGGAACTCTGCATTCAGATGCTTATATCTTTCCTTTTCTCCTTTGTTTTTCACTTCTCTTCTTTTCTCAGCTATTTGTAAGACCTCCCCAGACAGCCATTTTGCTTTTTTGCATTTCTTTTCCATGGGGATGGTCTTGATCCCTGTCTCCTGTACAATGTCACGAACCTCATTCCATAGTTCATCAGGCACTCTATCTATCAGATCTAGGCCCTTAAATCTATTTCTCACTTCCACTGTATAATCATAATGTTTGCTCTAATAAGAGACACATTTACTGCGGGCTCTTTAAAGGCATGTGCTCCACATCTGCTGTCTCATTTAAGGCTGCCAAGCCTGACAAGGAAGGTGCTGATTATCCTCAATCTCACGGACGACGACAAGGAACAGCCATCTGCCCAAGGCCCGGCCACCTCTCAGGGTCAGGGCAGCGACATTTCAGGTGCTAACTTCACTTCCCTCTGTAATTCTCCCCTGTAATTTCCCCCCTTTCCCTCACTTCTGTAATGCTGGCTCACTGCCTCTAGCGTTCTGAAGTAAGTTCACGGATGCACAGACATGCTGTCCCAGCAAATGTGAATGGAGAGGCAGCTGGGTTGACTTTCAATTGTGTATATACCCTCATGCTTTCATGCAGAGCCTATACATATTTTCTATTTCTCCCGGAAGGGATGAAATGTCATCAAACTCTGAGTCTCACACAGCTGGCTCAGAACTGAAGGATCAGTCTGCACCACTGTCGAGTTCTAAATATTTATGCCACCTCCTCACCTCCTGTACATTTAACGAACAAAAGCTCTTACGTTTTAGACGGTAACTTTCTGAGAGAGGGAGTATATTTTACCAAAATTTAAAGGCAGATGATCCAAATCCTCCCCAAACAACAACTCCCAGCCACGATGAAAGGAGCTGGGAAACATTAAGGACTTTGTGCGAACAGGGACCAAAGCGTATTTGTCCCTGTGACCCCGGCTCCTTGCCCGCTACCTGGTACATGAAGGCAGATCCATAAATGTCTGCTGAATTAGATTTCTCCAACTGCTGTGCAGCAGAACCGGCTCAGCCACGGGGAACAGCAAGCAAATGGGCTTATCATCCGCTGCTTCAGAACAAAATGAATAAAATTGTGGACACAGCATGAACCAGCATCTGATCCTAAGAATCAATTTTTCTTACCTCCGCAGATACGCTCACAACAAAACACAGAGATTGAGGGAAAACTGACTGCTGACTTGTATTTTATGGGAGTTTAACTCTTAACTGCCTAAGCCAGAGAACAGCCTGTCTAATGCAATGGCTAGACAAAAGGGTAATCTCTCCTTGACCTGAAGTAAGACAAATTCAGAGGCTTGTAGTCCATTTGGAGCTAACCTGCTCTGTGATTCCAGCACATCCTCCGCAGTCAGGGATCTTATTAGGAACATAAGGGTGTGGGTGGAAAGGCCCTGCTCTCAGGTCAGCCATGTCCCTGGGTGGCTGGGGGTGAGTTACTCAACCTTTCTCAATCAGCTTCCTTCTCTGCAACAGTCACACTAACCTCATAAGACTGCCTTTAGGTTTCAGTGATTAAGGTATCAGAGGATGCTCTGTCCACAGTGAGGCAGACATTACTGCTGTCATGATGTGTATATGTGAGGGGCAGGGCAGAGGGTGCAGGAAGCCCTGGGTTTCTATGACACTGGCAGGCTAACCTTCCCTCTTAGACGAACTGTCATACTCCTGTCATCTCAGTTCAATAAATATCTGGGTGGCTTCTAAGTGCCAGGAGCTGTGTTGGACTCAGGGCATACAAAGATACAGACTCTGCCTCAAGCAGCAACTGACGTGAAAACGGCATTTCAGAGCAGGTTACTGCCCGGGACTCCTGACGTGGAAGTGGTCAGGAACAGGAGCTCAAACTGGAAGCTGAGATATGTATGCAACGTAATACTCATTTTAAACTGGGGTGTTTTTTTTTTGAGATATAATTCACATACCATATAATTCTTATGTAAAGCACATAATTGTTTTTTAAGCATATTTACAGGGTTAAGCAACCATCTAACTTTAGACCATTTCACCCTCCCTAAAAGAAACCCTCTACCGTCAGCAGTCACTTGCCCTCCCTGCTTTCGTCCTCAGCCCCAGGCAGAGACTAATCCACTTTTTTTCTCTACAGATTTTCCTGTTCTGGACACTTTGTATGAGTGAAAAGTGAAGTCGCTCAGTCGTGTCCAACTCTTTGTGACCCCGTGGACTGTAGCCTACCAGGCTCCTCCGATCATGGGATTCTCCAGGAAAGAATACTAAAGTGGGTTGCCGTTTCGTTCTTCAGGGAATCTTCCTGACCCAGGGATCGCACCCTGGTCTCCCACATTGGAGGCAGATGCTTTAACCTCTGAGCCACCAGTGGAACTGCACAATACGGGGTCTCTTATGATCAGCATCTTTTCAAGTTCACCATGTTGGAGCACCTATCAGTACTTATTCTTGTTTGTGGCTAAGTGATATTCCACTGGGTATATGTACCACAGTTATATATCTATCTCTCAGTTAGCAGGCATTTGGGTTGTTTTTACTTTTGGGCCATTTTTTTTTTTAAATCAGTAACACTGCTATAAACAATTGTGTATGAGTTTTTGTGTGGATATTTATTTTCATTTCTCTTGGGTAGATACCCAGGAATAGAATTGTTGGGTCACACAGTTGCTTTAATATTTTGAGGAACTGCCAAACTGTTTTTTCCAAAGTGGCTACATTATTCACATTCCTTCACCAAAGTATGCAAGGTCGGTTTCTCCACAGCTTCATCAACACCTGTTCTCATCTGTATTTTGATTATAGGCTTTGAGAGTGAATTGGGGTCTAATGACAAATGGTGCTGAACACCTTTTCATGTGCTTATTTGCTATCTGTATACTTTCTTTGAAAAAAAAAATCTATGCAAATCCTTTGCCCATTTCTATATTGGGCTATTTGTCTTTTTACAGTGTTCTAAGAATTCTTTATATATTCCAGATACTAGTTACTTATCAGATATATGATTTGCAAGTATTTCTTTCCATTTCATTGGCTGCCTTTTCACTTTCTTGACAATTTTTTTTTGCAGCACAGAAGTTTAATTTTTATATGGTCCCATTGATCTATTTCTTCTTTAGTTGCTTTCGGTATATATTTAAGAAAACACTGTATCACTCACTGTATGACTCTTCTAAAAGTCTCACGGTTTTAGCTGTTACATCCACGATCTGTGTGTGTGTGCTCAGTCACGCAGTCTTGTCTGACTCTTTGCAGCCCCAGAGGCTACAGCCCGCCAGGCTACTGTGCCCATGGAATTTTCCAGGCAAGAGTACTGGAGTGTGGTGCCATCTCCTGCTCCAGGGGGCCTTCCCAGCCCAGGATCGAATCCGTCTCTTGCATCCTGCACTGGCAGGCGGATTCGTTACCACATCCATGATCTATTTTGAGTTAATTTTGTGTAGGGTGTGTTAGGGGTCCAACTTCATTCTTCTGCATGTGGAAAAAATAATTATTTCAACAAAGATGACTAAGGCAGTATTTCTAGGAGGTAGCCTAACACACCATTCAGAATACATCCTCAAAAATATCTCCATGGCTGCAGAAACGATATCATCACTAAACTAACTCACACATGGAAGAGAATGAGGTAAGAACAAATAGCTGATGCACTGGTGCTATACATTTGAATCATATATAAATTTTTCTCTTGCACACTTCAGAGAACACAAAATAGAGAGGTGTAGGAAGCATCAGGTTTACAATACTGATTCAGGAAGGAACCAGTACCACAACCATCCATCCATCCCCCCATTCCCTAAGTATTTACTGAGCACCTAGTATCTGTCAGGTACCACTATAATCACTGAAGGAGAGTAAACAACGCAAGAAAATAGGTCGGCCTTCCGCATCCTAGCGGTGGAACAAAGACCAGAGACAAGAAACCCAACAAGTAAACAGTACCTCAGAAGGTGGAAAGAGCAAAGAAGGGAACACAAGCAGAGGGAGATGGCCAGGAATGGGGAGGGGACCCACGGGGCCCTACAGTGCCTACCACAGTCCCCGGTGTGAGCCAGGAAGGGCACGCTCCGCAGGACAGGGAAGGGGAGGAGCGAGGATCCTGGACCGGAGCGCCGGCGTTCATCCGCACGCTGGACTAGAAGCTGCAGGGCCCAGCACGAGCTCCCTCCTGCTCTGGGCTTCGGGATCTTCACACACAGTGCAATATGGAGCGGCAGTACAGCGGGTTCATGAGTTTCCAGGATTAGATGAGTTAACACGTGTAAAGCACTTAGAACACTACCAGCCACACGGTAAGAAACCCGGAGACGTTAGACACGGTTGCTGACTGAAACCCATTCAGGAGCGCGGCATGCTCAGAAACCAGCTAGTGACCGAGTAAAGAAGCGTTCTGAGCGAGGCTTCAGCAAGCGCTCAGGCTTGCCAAGCCTGCAGAAATCTGTTTCCAAATGACTGCGAGAGTCACTCCCAACATGCACGTCACCCAGGCACACTGCTGGCGAGGGCACAGAGGCGTGACTGTCATTGAAGAAATCGCAGGCGCTCTGGCCCCAGAGGAAAAGTCTCTCTACTGGCTTTCACCAGGATCCAGAAATGGCGATGTTCACTCGCACTGTAGAGGGCTGGCACTCATTCCTAATTTTTTTTTTTCTCTAAGAATCACTCAGCTGGCACCTCCTCACTGCTTTGTCTTGTTCCTAGAAGTAGCTGAGCCTGCATTCAGACAGTTTGGCACCGAAAGAAACCATTCTCTCTCTTGCACACGTCAGCAGTTGAAGGGGTTTTTCGTTCCTCAAGGACTGTGAAGGGCCAAGTGCCTCTACCTGACTTAAGTCCTCTGCTAACTCTGTGAACACGCAAGCAGTTTAGTGGTCAGTATATCAGACAACATAATCCCAGTTTGGCGAACATGTCCAAGGAAGCTAGTGTCCCCCTTTGCTCTCTTCCCTACCAAACAGACTTGGCAGATGTGAGCCACAGTCACGTCATCAGTAAGACAACGGCAGATGAGGGCAGCCTGGGTGTCCACCAGCCACTGAAGCACTGGCGGATCAGGGTGTCTCGGCCTGAGGCAAACCTCTGCAGCCAGCAACGACACACAGGAAAAGTGACAAATGAGCAAAGGAGTCATTTTCTGAGCGCCAACTGTCAGTGAGCTGTGATGCTGGGGCTTTTATACATATTATCTCATGGAAAATCTTTTTATGAAATAGTTACTTCCCCTTTACAAAGGAGAAAACGGGCTCGGAAAGGTTCCAGCACCTCCACGAGGCTAGTGTTCAAACTCAGGTCTGACTGCAGCCTCGCCTTTCTGTCTACAGCGAGTGGCTGTGTTGTGTCTGTGTTAGTCGCTCAGTCGTGTCTGACTCTTTGTGACCCCAAGGACTGTAGCCTGACAGGCTCCTCTGCCCATGGGGACTCTCCAGGCAAGAACACTGGAGTGGGCTGCCATGCCCTCCTCCAGGGGATCTTCCCAACACAGGGATCAAACCCAGGTCTCCCACACGCAGGCAGATTCTTTACCGTCTGAGCCACCAGGGAAGCCCTATGTTAATACAAGCAAACATGGATCTAGAATAACGCAGGACGACATTTACTGAGCATTTACGATGTGCCAGGCACATATGATTTAATTTACATGTATGATTTACTTTCATCCGTATAAAAACTCCTTTAGAGAGAAAGAAACTGAGTCACAGGGAGATAAGAAACTTGCCCCAAGACAGAAGGTTAATTAAGGTTAAAGCTGAGGAGAACCCTGGAGTCTGACTGCAGAGCCCCAGCTTATAAACTCTGCACTAATGCTGCCTTCCATGAAGTGATATAATGATTAAAAAAAGCAAAGTACTAAATGGAATGGGCTTCCTGGGTGGCTCAGTGGTAAAGAATCCACCTGCCAATGCATACGTGGGTTCGATCCCTGGGTCAGGAAGATCCCCTGGAGAAGGAAATGGAACCCACTCCAGTATGCTTGCCTGGGAAATCCCATGGACAGAGGAGTCTGGTGGGCTATAGTCTGTGGGGTCACAAAGAGTCAGACACAACTTACTGACTAAATGGAACACCCAGCTGAGCAGCTGTTTCCATGTGAGGCTGTCGCAGTCCTGAGGCCCTGCCCGAGTGCTCACTGCTGTCCAGACTGGCTGTGCTTTGTCCATCCACCCACACATGCGGAGGGGCCTGCCATGCACCACAGGGCGGGGGGGTTTCTGGAGGCGACCCAACACCGGCCCGGTCCCAACCGTCCTCCCTGCAGGCCCCTCTGCCTGGTCAGCTCTCCCGGGGCTCTCCTCATGGACGCTCAGACGCTGGTGCTCAGGTCCCACCTCGGGAGAGGCCATCTCTGGTTGCACCAAAGTGACGCCTGCCCCCTCCCCTGTTCTGCGCTGCCCCGTGTCTGCCATCTGCCTTTTCAACTGCAGAGAAAGCGCCACGAGGGCCAGGACCGTGCCTGCCTTATCCCCAGAGCTTAGAAGGGCGTCCAGCAGAGGAAACTCTCGTGATTAGGTGCTGAGGGAAAAAACATTCTCATTCTCAGTCTTTCTCCCTCCTGCACACTGCTGGCAAAATTATCTTTCCACAACCACAAATCCTGGCCCGACCTGCAATGCTGGAAAACCTCTGTGGCTCTTAGTTGTCAAATTCCCATCTGCTCACTTTGTCTTCAACACCCTGCCCAACCCGGGTCTAACCTCTTTTCCAAAACACCAGAGAGGCAGTGAATTTCAGTGGTTAAGATGAGGGCTAACATGGAACTCTGTCAATGTTATGGGACAGCCTGGGTGGGAGGGGAGTTTGGGGGAGGATGGAAACATGTATATCGTTGAGTTGCTCTGCTGTTCACCTGAAACTATTGCAGCATGTTAATCAGCTATATACCAACACAAAATAAAAAGTTAAAAAAAGAGCGTGGACCAAGATTCCAGCTCTAGCACCTACTAATCTGAGATAACTGACCTGAGACAGATCTGGGCCTTGGTTTTCTCATCTGTTAAATGGTGCGATAATATAGCACCCTATCAAAGGGTTATGAGGATGAAATGAGTTATTAGATCAAAAGTACCGAGAGTCATTCCTGACATACGACAAAGAATGTAACTTTCTCCTGCCACCAGCATGGGCCTCCGTCACATCCATCTGCTCCTCCCTCCCTGAATGGGACACGCACTTACACACCCCTGCCTTTTCCACCTGGGCTGTTTTGAAGTCTGCCACGGACTCACTATGACTACATATGTTTGTTATAATGTGAAGCTCCTTAGAGCAGACATCGCATCCTTAATTCTTTATAAGGTATGGGACGCTGATTCACTTGATAAATGTTAAACCAGGGATCATCACCTAAAACTAGTCATTAGTTTGTCCTTTCACAAGAGTGTGAAAGGTGGCCCTTTAAAAGTTCATTCAGTTTCCTTCTCTGTTTACTTAAATGCTGACTTCTAAGAATAACTGAAGGATTAGAGGGCTTTCTCCTCCCCAATTCTGCAGGCTCCCATCTCCCACCCACTCCTTTCTCACCATCACTTATAATGATAATGCCATAAATACTGACCCTGGGGCAGTTAAAGTGATCCTCAAATACTACACAGAACACAGGGACTATTATTATTACTGCTAGTAATACTGACGGATCTTGCCTCCACCAGCAATTACTGGCAGGAACTTGTCCAGTGACACGGAGACAACTGTTTTCCATGTCCCCCAGACTCCACCAGGGAGAAACAGAACTTCGCATGTTACGGACAACATATCAGCTCTCTCAACTAGAAATAAGTGGAAAATAACTGTCCAAGTTATAAATAAAAATGAGATTTGTGGGTAATTTGAAGTCTGGAATAGCCTGAGGGCTTAGGAGGTTTGGGCAGTTTCCCGAAGGGATTAGAATCTGATCAATTCAAGGATACTGGGTTCTCAGAAGCCCACGAAAGGCAGGTAGAAAAGCTGGTTTTCAACACATCACCTGAGGCAAGTCTCACATCTACAGAAGACACCTGCCTGCAGGGCCTAGATCCTTCCCCACCTGCACCATCCCAGTCTAGTCCCATCATATCACAGGCTGGTTAACCATTAATTACACTGTTTCTGGCTTACCAACAACCATCATATATCATGCTGTTTCAATAGGGAAATATATTCCCAATCTAAACAATTTACTTACTGAGTACTTTTTGGAAAAGGTCTCACTCACAAGGTAGGGACTACACAGAGTGGGAATCAGCCCCCTCTGGGGAGGATTTGAGGAAGATCAAACCAGTCATTCCTAAAGGAAATCAGTCCTGAATATTCATTGGAAGGACTGATGCTGAAGCTGAAACTTCAATACTTTGACCACCTTATGCGAAGAACTGACTCACTAGAAAAGACCCTGATGCTGGGAAAGATAGAAGGTGGGAGGAGAAGGGGACAACAGAGGATGATATGGTTGGATGGCATCACCCACTCGATGGACATGAGTTTGAGTAAGCTCCAGGAGTTGGTGATGGACAAGGAGGCCTGGTGTGCTCCAGCACATGGGGTCGCAAAGAATTGGATATGACTGAGTGACTGAACTGAACTGAACTGGGGAGGATTTGCAAAGCATTGTGTTCTAAGTGTTGTAGGAAAAAGAAGCCAACCTCTTTGAAATGAGTAATGTGGGCTACTTGGTCAAAGTCTCAGACCCAAGGCTGGTTCAGTTCAGTTCAGTTGCTCAGTCGTGTCCGATTCTTTGCGACCCCGTGAATCACAGCACGCCAGGCCTCCCTGTCCATCACCAACTCCCAGAGTTCACTCAGACTCATATCCATCAAATCAGTGATGCCATCCAGCCATCTCATCCTCTGTTGTCCCCTTCTCCTCCTGCCCCCAATCCATCCCAGCATCAGAGTCTTTTCCAATGAGTCAACTCTTCGCATGAAGTGGCTAAAGTACTGGAGTTTCAGCTTTAGCATCATTCCTTCCAAAGAAATTCTAGGGCTGATCTCCTTCAGAATGGACTGGTTGGATCTCCTTGCAGTCCAAGGGACTCTCAAGAGTCTTCTCCAACACCACAGTTCAAAAGCATCAATTCTTTGGTGCTCAGCCTTCTTCACAGTCCAACTCTCACATCCATACATGACCACAGGAAAAACCATAGCCTTGACTAGATGGACCTTAGTCGGCAAAGTAATGTCTCTGCTTTTGAATACACTATCTAAGCAATGACAAATAGAAAACAAGGAGGCGAGATGAGAAATGGAAGCAACCAGAGGCTGAGGGGCTGGGGTCAGACAGAGCAGGGTGTGAGACCTGGCTCTGGGGAGCAACCCACTCGTCAGTCGGCTCTTCCCCAGCATCCCTGGGCCGGCTCGTAGACACCGTCCCCTGCCTCAGAGGGCCTTCCTGAGCCACTCACTGAGAAACAGCCTTGCCCGCAGCCTGCAGCGTTCCCTCTCCCCGCGGCACTCACCGCTGTCGGGACTGCCTGCTGCTCCTTGACTGTCAGTCTCTCCCTAAAGAACACGACCTCCACGAGGAGCTGCACTCGTACCTCGCGTGCGAGCACACACCCGGCCCAGTGCAGTGTGTGGCACGGGGAGACACAGGACGCACGCACGTCTGCTGAGCAGACAGGGCGGCACTATGAGGATCCGTGATGGAATAAAGGGGTAAGTGCTCCATCCACCTACCTACGCATCTACCCACCCACCCACGTACCGACCTACGGATGATGGAACAGCATCGCTACACAGCAGCTCTTAATGAATATTCTAGAAGAAGCAGAACAGAGGCTGATTCTGCTATCAATCAGGAAGTGTTTACTGAACAACTGGAGAAACCAGGAGCTTATGACATGGTCTTTTCAGGCGGTGGAACAAAAGTCAGCTCAAGATTGAAAGCAGCTTGAATGCTTCCTTAAAGTCTGTAAATAAATGTCCTCAGTCAGTGTTTGGAATTTATAGAGAACTCCTAGAGTCATGACATTAAAAGAGCTTGCTCCTTGGAAGGAAAGCTATGACAAACCTAGACAGTGTATTAAAAAGCAGAGACATCATTTTGTGAACGAAAGTCTGTCTAGTCAAAGCTATGGTTTTTCCAGTAGTCATGTATGGATGTGAGAGTTGGACCATAAAGAAAGCTGAGCACTGAAGAATTGATGCTTTCAAACTACGGTGTTGGAGAAGATTCTTGAGAGTCCTTTGGACTTCAACGAGATCAAACCAGTCAATCCTAAAGGAAATCAGTCCTGAATATTCATTGGAATGACTGATGCTAAAGCTGAAACTCCAATACTTTGGCCCCTTGATGAGAAGAGCTGACTCACTGGAAAAGACCCTGATGCTGGGAAACACTGAGGGCAGTAGGGGAAGGGGGCGACAGAGGATGAGATGGTTGGATGGCATCACTGACTCAATGGACATGAGTCTGAGCAAGCTCCGGGAGATGGTGAAGGACAGGGGAGCCTGGCGTGCTGCAGTCCACAGGGTCGCAAAGGGTCGGACATGCCTGAGCAACTGAGCAGCAGCAGCAGCCTGCAGTCCGCCTGACACTAAGCTGATGCCAACGACGTGCTCAGAGCCGACGACGTGCTCAGAGCCGAGGACGGCTCTGCACCTTCTCCCACAAAGTTGACTGAAGGCTCAGGTCCACCTCTCCTCACAGGGGAGCGGGGTGGGAGAAGCACCCAGACAGAGGCCCCCTCCCCACATGTTCCTCCTGGACGCAGCCCCACCATGCTGGCCCCTTGGCCTTTGCTGACAAGCAGGGAGGCTGCCGTGAGATGCTGGAAGCAACCGAGACCAAGGCTATTTCACCCGTGCTGCATGACAGCTGTGGTCACACACACACATTTTGGGTACAAGACTGAAGAGCGAGACCTTTCGCGTCTCTGTGAGCACGGTGTCTCCATGAAATCTTCTCTGTACAGGGATTCAGAGAATGAGTCAGCTGCCTCTGCAGTGTTTTCAGCATAGACTTCTTCGATTCATACTTAAAAGTGGGTAAAGAGAATATTTAAGATAGTGGTTTTCAAACTACCACTTAAGAGACAAACTACTTTTCTGAAGATGGAGTTATACACAAATCCTTAACACATTAAACAGATCACTGGGGGGCTCCTGGGGCCAAGGCTATGGTGAGGGGCCAGGCTCTGCCCTCTCAGCCTCCCCCTCCCCCTGATACCTCTGAGGAGCACAGCTGGCTTAAGGGGAAAGGAAGTTAATATTTAGATAAATAAATAGATGAATGGACAACGAGGGAGAAAGGTTTCCTTAATATGAGGAAAGGTGGAGTGGCCAAGTCACCACTTTGCACCCATCATAGTAAAGACTGTTTCCAGCAAGAATCATCAGTGGAAACTCACCCTCAGAGGGAAAGTTTGGTAAGAAATAGGATACTGGCCTGACCTTCAAATGTCTCCCCAGTTTGCTTAGACGGGAGAAAACACTGCTTATCCTCAGGGCACCAACATCACTGGTCTGCAGACTGCAAATATGTGAGCGTCATACGAGACAAAGGGAGGCTGAGGAAACATTACAAATTAAAAGATCAAAGAGATGGCATCTGAATACATTATGCGATCCCTGACGGGATCATGTACTTGAGGGTAAAATATTAGAAAGGGCACTATTGGGACAACCAACAACATTAGAAATGACGCTCATCAGTTTGATAGAAGTGATGCATCGTTGCTATTTGGCGCCTGCACTGTGGTTCTGCGAGAGGATGCCCTGTTCTTAGGAAACACACACTGAAGTAATGGGCCTGAACGGGATGTGGCACGTGTGCCCGACTCCCTGACAGCTCAGAAGAACACGCATCATGTGGCGTATTACGTGCAGAGAGGGAGCAGTGGTTCTCAAAGTGGGGTCCCTGGAGGAGCATCCGCATCACCAGGAACAGGAGAGAAATACAGACGTTGGGGCCCCGCTCCAGACCTCCCAAATCGGCTGTCTTGTCTGTCTGACAGGCCCTCCAGGGGTTTCTGCTGTCAACTTCTGAACATCACTGATACAGAGAGGATGATAAAACAAGTGTTGTGAGTCGTTTCTGGGGAAAGGGCATGGCTTTCTGGATGATTACTGAAACTTACCTGTACTCTGAAAGTGTTTCAAAATAAAAATTAACAATAACAACAACAGAGGGTTAGCCTATGTAGAGATGTGAAAAGGAAGAGACCCTGGGGGCAAGGAGGCAGATTGCAGGGTTCCTGCAGAGACCTTCACAGAAGTGCTGGGACCAGAACCTCTGTTGCCAGCGAGGGGCGGGGGGTCGGGTCGCTCGGTCTTCCAGCAACAAATCTCCTCCCGGCAGGAAGTGCAGCATGAAACCCTCTAACCTGAGTAGGAGAGCCCGGCGATCTCTATAAACAGGTCCTCTTCAGAAAAGCTTTCGGGGAGCATGAGGAAAGCCGCAGTCACAGCACTCTTCAGGTTTTGATCCAGGGCTGAGCGGAGGGCCACATCCTCATTCATCGCCACGATCTTCACCTGGAAAAGCGGGACGTTCAGAAGAAGGCTTCCTGAAGTGGGGCACTGCCCAACCTGGGGGTTACTACACGCGCTGGAGCTGTCCGAACCCTCAGCCCTGAAGATACTGCAGTGTTAGGCCAGCTGACATGGAACAGTCACTAATCTAATTCTGGAGTCTCCTGTTTTAAGCCCAAATCAGGGAACTCAGGACATAGGAAAGAAAACAAAATAAATATTTTTCTAAATGAGGAAACCACATGAGCTTTGAAAAAGAAGTCAGTACAAAATGGAATAAATGACCTTTGGGAAGTTGAGAATTTTATTTTTTAATTTCATTGTTCTTCACTTAATTTTATGGTGGACAAAGGCATTTTACTTCTTTATTCAGAACTCATCCCTGTTCTTATCTCACCTGAGCAGGCCATGCTCTATTTTGAACTGATTTGAACCTGACTAAGGAAAAAGGAAAGAAAGCTAGCTAGAAGAAACTGCTGTCTTTGACGTTCCCCGCCCATCAAGACACAAACTGCTCCAGTGTGTCTGACTGGTTGTAAAGGCTGCACTGTAGTCAACAGCATGTGCTCAAGCCCTATCTCTACCTCTCAATGCCTCTGTGACTATGGGTACTATTCTTTACCAGTAAAATGGGATTCATAACTGAACCAGGCTTACGAGGTTGCTGGGAAGATTCAGTGAGAGCCCGCAGCTGAAGGGAGCTTCCCTATGTGTCTCCTGGTGCACAGAGCACACGCTTCTTTGAGCCGGGGCCTCTCACCTTTATGAGATCAGAGTCTCCTGCAGGGCTTGTTCGAACACCCATTATTAGGCCCATCCCCAGAGACTCTGACTCGGCAGGCCTGGGTACATTTCTGCCAGGTTCCCAGGTGACGCTGATGCTGCTCCAGGGGCCGCATGTGAGCACACTGCTCTAAGTCACGAGCTTAGAACCAGAACTGCCACGTTGCTCTTTGTAGCGATTGTGCCAGTGTGCACTCCCGACACGATTGTGGACCATCATGCTGCTTCTGACTGACTTTCTAAGCAACCACTGGGTCTAGAAATCCCTCCTGAGGACACTCATGTATCTGAAACGCAGCCGCCGTCTCTGAAACATTTAGTGTTGTAACCAATCTCTCCTTGTGTTCCAGAAAGTAGGGTTTAGACTGCCTTTTATTTATCAAACACAGATCATTTCTGGCAAAATTCAGACTATACATAAAAAACACAAACAGTATGACAAACTCCAAATTAAAATTGTATTAGATAGCAAGGAAAGACTGGAATGATGTACATCCCAAAGTATAGTTTTTTCTCTGTTTTTTTTTATTAATTGTGAATAATAATATTAGAAGACTTCACTATTTTATAAATCAGGCTTAAGAAACTGACTGAAGAAAGACTGAAGGTAGGAGGAGAAGGGGATGACAGAAGATGAGATGGTTGGATGGCATTACTGACTTGATGGACATGAGTCTGAGCAAGCTCCGAGAGTTGGTGATGGACAGGGAAGTCTGCTGTGCTGCAGTCCATGGGGTCACAAGGAGTCAGACATGACTGAGCAACTGAACTGAACTGTAAAACCTGAATTCTACCTTTTACCTTTTGTCCTTATTTTTTTTTAATGGAATATTTATAACATACAAAGCTTCATATGGTACATAAGCTACTTAATTCCATATTGCCTCCTCTCTCATAATTATAAGGACTTAATGGCCCTGAATTAAGCCTTGGAGCACTTGGCTGAGTGTGGAATTATGGCAAACATCTGCAGAGAGTCAAAGCAGGGAGCAGCCCAGGAGCATGGTCCAGACTGGAGAGCCATCCCTAACAGAACACTCACTCACTGGTTTTTGGAGTCGACCAGCAATGTCTAAGTTATTCCAATTGAGGAGATCTTTGGTCAAAACACTGGTGCTAACAACTCCATATTTGATAAGCTGGAAAAGAAAAGAAATGTGCATGAAAAAGAGCAAACTGCCATATGGACCCTTGTGCAAGTGCAAAATATAAAGAACTGAATTTCTGACCAGGGCAGAAGCTTGATTTCCAAAGCCAATCAAAAACCACCTACCCTGTAAAAACACACACCTCCACAAAATCTTTTGCAATTAGTTTCCAAGACTGGAGAAGGAAATGGCAACCCACTCCAGTGTTCTTGCCTGGAGAATCCCAGGGATGGGGGAGCCTGGTGGGCTGCCATCTATGGGGTCACACAGAGTCAGACACGACTGAAGCAACTTAGCAGCAGCAGCAACAGCAGTTTTCAAGACTGTCTGTTGCCTAAGGTATTCGTGGTGCGATGACCACAGTTTTAACTCTGGCACTTGTGGTGTCAGAGGCAGAATGGCTCTTATAGGGTGTCTGGTCTTGGTCCTCAATGGACTGGAAATATCAATAAAAACACTGGTTCTGACAGACATGTGGCACAGTTCACGCTCCTCATGTGAGAAATAAGAAACCTGATGCTCAGAGAGAATAAACCATGTGCCCGAGGTGGCACCCGGCGGAGCAGAGCCAAACCAGGTCCCTGAATTTCAGTCTGGGCTCCAGTGTTGTTTCATCGCAGAGAATGAGAAATTTTCCTCAAAGTTTTCACTGACATCCTTCACATGGTGAATTTCTCTTTCACGGCTGACTATTTCAAACGCCTCTAATTACAGTGCAACATGCAAACATAAAGCCTCTTTATCGGCTCTGAACACACACAACTATGGTCAAGCTCACTTCAGTAGTAATTTGCACAAACCCTGAATGCAGTTGCTCCCGGTTACAAAACCCCATTTGCTTCAACAGATATCTTCAGACTCACTTCACTGAACTTCAGTATCCAAGCAGCCTTCGCAGGCTGCAAATATCTAAAAAGTAGCTAAAGAATTTCAATTAAAAAGTACAGTCCCTCTGGCACACAGTTACACCCAAACATTTGGTTACTGGAGCCTGTAATACTGTTTGAAACTACTAATTAGAGGTCGGCTCAGCATAACATTAATAATGGAGAAAGCATAGAGCTCCGAGCTCCATGACTAGCGTTGACGTGCAGGGCTGGGCTGAATGACCGTCTTCCCCCAACTCCGGCCACCACACTGCAGAGCCCTTCTTGCCGCAGGAGCCTAACAGCTGGGAGGCAGGACCGGACGGCAACCAGAAAAGCAAACGTCCGGCCCAAAGGCGATGCAGACATCACCAACCACAGCGCTCATCTCTGCCTCACTCAGAGAGGCCTGCAAAATCCTTCTCAAGTTGGTACTCCAGCCTCCTGCCTTTCGAAGTGTGGTCCACCGCCTAGCAGCATCAGCGTCACAGATCCTCAGGTGACCCGTCTGCCCAGGGAAGGGTGACAGCCCTGAGCTCTCGGGGGCCTGGTGCAGTGCAGGCACAGCAGTCACCCTCTGCCTGGCTGACTCTAGGAGGCCCGACTTAGTTCCCACTGGTCCTCTCACACTGGGGTCATGCCGGGTTCCTGGCCGTCCTCTTAGAGCCTGGACTCCTCATCAGAATGACTACTGGGCAGGGTCCCCACAGTCAGACAACCCTCCGCTGGGATCCGGGGTGCTCATCTGCCCTCCAACATCTGTCATCAAATTCCGCCCAACTGGTGGCACCGAGGGGTTCCTCCCACTGGGCACCACAGGCTTCCAATTACCTACGATCCCCTCTTCACTTCCAACTTCTCCCTGGGAGTGTGTGCCTCTCCGTATAAATAAGATTAATTTCCACCCTGATCCACAATGGGTCTGCCCATCCCTCCCACTGACCAAACCAGTGGTTCTCAAGGTGTGCTCTAGACGGGCAGCATCAGCATCATTTGAAAGCTTGTTAGAAATGCACATCCAGGGGGCAGGAGAAGGTGGGGAAAACTGAGAGAGAAGCACTGAAATATACACCATCATGTGTACAAGAGATAGCTAACGGGGAGTGGCTGTTCAACACAGGGAGCTCACCTGATGCTCGGCAACAGCTCAGAGGGGTGGGGTGGGGTGGGCAGTATGTTCAAGATGGAGGGGACATACGTATACCCATGGCTAATTCATGCTGATGCATGGCAGAAACCAACACATCAGTGTAAAGCAATTATCCTCCAATTAAAAACAAATAAAGAAATAAAGAAATGCAAATCCTTGCTGCTAAGAGAGTAAACCTTAAAAGTTCTCATCACCAGAAAAAGAAAACCAACTATGTCTGGTGATGGGTGTTAATTAGACTCACTGGTTATCAGCCCACAGTAAGATCAACCATTCCGCCACACACCTGAAACCAGCACAGTGTTACAGGACAATCACCTCTCAACGTGTGCAACAGGCAAATCCTCACACCCTGTCCCAGACCCACTGATTCAGGAACTCCGGGGGTGGGACCCACCATCCGCGCGCCCGACAGGCGCTCCGGGGGCTCCTGAGGCACGCTGCAACTTGGGACCAAGAGACATTTGCTGTTGTTCAGTCTCTAAGCCGTGTCTGACTCTTTGTGACCCCATGGACTGCAGCACATCAGGCTTCCCTGTCCTTTACTGTCTCCTGAAATTTGACTCCAGAGTCAAACTCATGTCCATCCAGTCGGTGATGCAGTCTATCCATCTCATCCTCTGCCGCCCCCTGTTTTTCCCAGCCAAAAAACATTTGGCCAAAGGCAACAAATAAAACACAGTCACATTCATCACCTTCATCTGGCAAAAGTGTGAGCAGTTCCTGACGATAAGAACACATATTTAGCTGGGATTCTAAGAATAAAGGTTAATAGCCACCGAAGTTAAGACAGAGGCCCGAAGTCACTCACCTTCCCGTCACACATAATCACTGGTGCAGTGATTATTCTGGACAGCAGTGAGAATCCTTGGTCCCAATACTCTTTTTTTTTTTAGTCGCTCAGTTGTGTCCGACTCTTTGTGACCCCATGGACTATACAGTCCATGGAATTCTTCAGGCCAGAATACTGGCATGGGTAGCCTTTCCCTTGTCCAGGGGATCTTCTGAACCCAGGTCTCCCACACTGCAGGAGGATTCTTAACCATCTGAGCCACAAGGGAAGCCCAATACTGAAGTGGGTAGCCTATCCCTTCTCCAGGGGATCTTCCCGACCCAGGAATGGAACTGGGGTCTCCTGCATTGCAGGCAGATTCTTTACCAGCCCAATACTTTAAGAGTAACGGTTACAATTTTTCTTCAGGTTCTTTGAATGCCATGCGACAGGGTCTCAACTGTGAACACGAAGTTCCACATGAGATTCTAGGAGGTGAAGAAAAGAGGATTTTTAGTTTTAACTCCTAGAAAGACAGCGAGACAGAGTTGAAAGCTCTAAGACTCCACGTTGCTGTGATTAACAGCAGACTCGGGGTCAGAAACTTAAGCAAACCTCTGGAACCAGGTTGAGCTTCATTTTTGTCAACTCGCATAACAGTAACGCTGACTGAAGTAATGTTCCAGCCCTCTTTTAAATACTTTCTGTATTATACATACAGTAACTTTTTATTCTCAAAACAATCCTACAAGGTAGATACCATTATAATCATATTTCTATAGGAAAGGAAACCATGGCGCAGAGTAAGCTCCCTGCCCAAGGACACACAGTTAATGAATGACAGACACAGTCTGGCTCCAAATTCTGGGCTAGACCACTTTGCTACACTGTCTTCCATCTAATTCTACTTAAATGTGCTCCACTTTCCTTCAGATCAGATAACACCATGTGGACAAGCTCTATAAAGCATTATGCAAAGGGCAAAAAGTTAATTTCACCCATGAGCCAACCTCTCCCTGATCATCTATGATGAGCTCTGATGGGTCCTGAGATAGAGGTAAAGAGCTCAAAGTCAACTGGGGGAAAAAGACAGATTATTAGTGAAAGGACTTGCTAGGGGAATTTCACTCAGAATGGGGTCACAGAAGAAGGAGGAATTTTCCTATAAGACGACACTCTTTAAGACTCTGGTAAGTCTGAGTCTTCAAGAATGCACAACAGTTAAGCAGATTTGGTGAAGTGTTAGGCAAGCCCTGAGGAAAGGGGTCAGGGGAGTCCTGTTAGATGAAAACACTCTTGTGGAGGAGACGAGAGCTGGGCATGTTCTGGGTGCTGCGTCTAGGTTGGTAGGACTGGATGGGATGCAGGTATAGAGTGGTGGGAGATGGACCAAAGAGGGAGACTGGCTGCCACGGTAAGAAATGCTCCCGCAGCAGAAAGGGAGGGCAGACAAAGGGTGCACCGCCAACACGGGGCTGCCTGCCAGTAACCAGGGCACCGAGGCAGGGACGCAACTGGACAGACGCAGGTGCTGGAATCTACTTGTGAACTTGCAGGGAACGAGGGTGAGGGAAAAGGAAAGACCTTTTCTTGGAGGGAATTCCAGGTCTGCTCAAAGGAAAAGCTTCACAGGAAAATGAAGAGATGACTATAGAATCAGGATGCTCTGAGTTTCCTACAAACTAGTGGTGATAGTTAAGAATTTGAGTGGACATGTTTTTAAAAATTTTCATGTTAATGTATGTTGGAAGAAAATAACCTATTATAATCTATAATTTCCTGTGTGCCCCAAATGTATCATTTCTCATATGTTGTCAATTTAAAGAACAGTTCAGTTCAGTTCAGTCACTCAGTCGTGTCCGACTCTTTGCGACCCCATGAACTGCAGCACGCCAGGTTTCCCTGTCCATCACCAACTCCTGGAGCTTGCTCAAACTCATGTCCATCGAGTCAGTGATGCCATCCAACCATCTCATTCTCTGTCGCCCCCTTCTCCTCCCGCCTTCAATCTTTCCCAGCATCAGGGTCTTTTCCAATGAGTCAGTTCTTCACATCAGATGGCCAAAGTATTGGAGCTTCAGCTTCAGTATTAGTCCTTCCAATGAATATTCAGGATTGATTTTCTTTAGGATTGACTGGTTGGATCTCCTTGCAGTCCAAGGGACTCTCAAGAGTCTTCTCCAACACCACAGTTCAAAAGCATCAATTCTTCGGTGCTCAGCTTTCTTTGTAGTCCAACTCTCACATCCATACGACTACTGGAAAAACCACAGCTTTGACTAGACAGACCTTTGTTGGCAAAGTAATGTCTATGCTTTTTAATATACTGTCTAGGCTGGTCATAGCTTTTCTTCCAAGGAGCAAGTGTCTTTTAATTTCACGGCTGCAGTCATCATCTGCAGTGATTTTGGAACCCAAGAAAATAAAGCCTGTCCCTCTTTCTATTGTTTCTCCATCAATTTGCCATGAAGTGATGGGACTGAATGCTATGATCTTCCTTTTTTGAATGCTGAGTTTTAAGCCAGCTTTTCACCCTCCTCTTTCACCTTCATCAAGAGGCTCTTTAGTTCCTCTTTGCCTTCTGCCATAAGGGTGGTGTCATCTGCATATCTGAGGTTATTTATATTACTCCCGGCAATCTTGATTCCAGCTTGTGCTTCATCTGGCCTGGCATTTCACATGATGTACTCTGCATATAAGTTAAATAAGCAGGGTGACAATATACAGCCTAGACATACTCCTTTCCCAATTTTGAATCAGTTGTTACATGTTTGATTCTAACTGTTGCCTCTTGACTTGCATACAGGTTTCAGATTTAGTTAGTGCAAGTGCAAAGTTGCTCAGTCCTATCAGTCTTTGTGACTTGCCATGGACTGTAGCCTGTCAGGCTCCTCTGTCCATGGAACACCCCAGGCCAGGATTCTGGATTGGGTACCTGTTCCCTTCTCCAAGGGATCCCAACCCAGAGACTGAACCAAAGACTCTGGCATTGCAGGCTATTTCTTTACTGTCTGAGCCACCAGGGAAGCCCAAGAATACTGGAGTGGGAAGCCTATCCCTTTTCCAGGGGATCTCCAAGAGCCAGGAATCAAACCGGGGTCTCCTGCATTGCAGACAGATTCTTTACCAGCTGAGCTACCAGGGAAGCCCTTGCTATTTGTTAAAGTCACTGCAAGTGCCCTAACTCTACCGTCCGTCCATCAGCTTCCCAAAGTTAGGAGAACCACTTTGTATTTTTTCCTACAGCCAGAGACATAACCCTCAAGCTTGGCTGCGAGACAGAATCACCTGGGACTGGGAAGTTTTTTAAATTCCTAAAGCCCGGGCTCATCCCAGACTAATCAAATCTGAATCTCTGCAACTGGAACCCAGATTATCAGTTTTTTTGTTTGTTTGTTTTAAGCTTTCCAGTAAACTCGAGAACACTGAACGAGGACCTGGCCACTTTTTTTTTTTTTTTTTTTTTTCCGTCTTGCACCAGCTCTTCCCTCCACATAATTGCATCTCCCGCTCTTGGATCCAAGCGGACTCCCACGTGTCCTTCGAAGCGCAGCTCACGCTGCCGCTCTGCTAAGAGCCCTTTCGTAGGGTTTGTATCGGGACTTTGCGCGTTGATACCGGGATGCGCAGAGCGGCCCGGCAGCTCCAGGGCTCGGGAGGGACCGAAGGCAAAGGGACCTCCCGGGCTCACCTTCTGGTCTGAGCTGGGCCCCGCCTGGCGGTACACCCCCGAGCCGTAGGCGAAAGCCAGGCTCAGCTCCTCGGGGAAGTGAGACAGGATCTTGCGGAAGGCCACCCCCGAGCTCTGCAGCGCCTGCAGCGCCATGGGGCCGGGGTCACCCAGGGCCCCCCGGAGGACAGCGGGAGGGACCGGGAACCCGCTCGGGGTGTGACAGGAAAGCCGGGGACTCGCCCGGACGGAAGAAGGCTGGGGCCGGGGGGCAAGGTGAGGGGGGCTCGCAAGGACTCGGGGCGGCAGTTCATTCAGACACGAAGTCTGTCAGACACGAAATCAGTCAGTCAGGCGGGAAGCAACCGGGACACAACCGAGTACGCAGCGTCCTGCCGCTCAGGAGGCCACGCGGACCACGCCCCCTGCGCGCACACGTGCTCTGAAGGCGGAAGAGCAAGAGCAGGCGCCCTCCCGCGAGTGGGGACGCCAGGCCTCTGCAGAGCCCCCTGGTGGTCGGAGGAGCGCGTTGCAGGCTGGCCGGCTGGGATTATGATTTGGACATGGGAACGGGAGAGTGACTGCTGATTGAACTGCCTTTGAGCCTTAAAAGGCTTGTTTGAGGCTTGTTCTCGCCTCAAACCTCATTTTCATAAATGACTATGAAATCACGTGTATAGTATTGCAGAAGATCTTTTGGATGAGGTGAAATTCACATAACGTAAACTTGTACGCTTTACAATTTAGTGCATTTATTGCGTTCACAATGTTATGCAACCGTTGCTTCTATTCAGCTCTGAAACTGCAGAAGGTTTTGAAGCTTTAGGGAAACACAAGTAAGGTTAAAATCACCCCCAAAGCCCACCATCCAGACACTATCACTGTTAAGATTTGGCTGTGCTTTCTTCCCATTAAAATCGTCTCCAAATTCTATGATGGGTAGGAAAGTGCTTCATAAGTAGTAAAACAAACAACCCTCCCCCCCCCCTCGAAAAAAAAACCCACACCAAGGTTCTCTGATATTTGTATTTAATTTTAAAGGTGAGGAAGAGTCTTTTCCCCTTTGCCTTATGGATTCAGCTCACCAAGGGGCACATGAAATGCAGTTTCTTATGGAAATGGGATCCTAGTAAGAGCTCACCTCTTCGTGAATAATTAGAGAAACTTGTGGGGCTTCCCTGGTGGCTCAGTGGTTACAGAATCTGCCTGCCAATGCAGGAGGCACAGGAGATGTGGGTTCGAACCCTGGGTCAGGAAGATCCCCTAGAGGAGGAAATGGCAACCCACTCCAGCATTCTTGCCGAGAAAATTCCATGGACAGAGAAGCCTGGCGGGCTACAGTCCACGGGGTCTCAAAGAGTTGAACAGGACAGAGCGACAGAATAACACACACACACACACACACACACACACACACACACGCACACACAGAAACTTGCTCCGGGACTCGGGGCCCTTCAGGATGTAGTCTGAATTCCTGGACAGGGACTTTTCAGATATGCTTCCCTCCTCCCCTGATGAGCCCGGCCTCTCAAGGATAACAGAAGTAGTAACGGCTAAATTGGGGTTTGGCTAAACGCCGTTGATGCGTTTCTCTGCATTTTCCATTGCGTTCCTTCTACAGCCTTGTGGGAGGAGGTGACGCCTTCATTTCGCAGATGAAGCAGCCAAGCGTTCCAGCAAGCAACGTGCTGGGCATCACGTCAGCCTCAGCAAACCGGAATGAAAATCCGACTCCGTGTCCTCCAGTCCTGCTCGGCCCTTGAAGGGCTTTGGGCAGGGACTCGTCAGGCTCAAACCTCGGCCTGGACCGGAATGGAGGGAGACGGGCAGGGAGACCCCTTAGGAAGCTGTTACCAGAGCTCCGGGTGCCTGAAGTTGCCTGGCCTGGGGTGACAGAGGCAAGAATAGGGTGAATTCAGCCAGGAAAAAGGTGACTGGGATTCAAACACGGCCTCACGCCCTGCGGTGAGTGCTGGGCTGTGAGGTGAGGAACAGGGCTGCCGCCTTGCAGGGACTGGGGGGACGCAGGACGGAGGAGCCAACCCGGCCCCACCGCGCAGGGGCGAGGCTGCGCGCCCAGGGCCCCGCAGGACCGAAGGCGGAGTCTACAAGTTAGAACCCGCCGGACGATGATAATCGGTGACGCTTGTTTCTGTTCTATTCTCAAGCTCTCTCTGTGCTTTCCTCTTCATTCCAAAGACCCCTGGGGCAGGTTCTCTCTTAGACCATCCTTGTTCACAAAAGGAGACAGGCCACTTGAGAGGAGAAGCAAATCTCCCCACGCCCCACAGTGAGGGCTTTCATTTTAAAATGAAAGCATACAAAATAAAAGCATGCAATGGATACTTTTTTTGTAATTTGCTTTTTTTTCCTTTAAAACATCAGTGACAACTTTTCATGTCAGAATATCTCATTCCAATTATTAGCAAAATTTTCTAAAATATGGATATGCCAGCATTGTTTAAACATATTCATGATGATGGAAATAGATTATTTCTATATTTTTGTACGTGCAAACTACACTACAGTGAACATTCTTGTACACAGACCTTGGATATGTGTTAAATCTTGCTAAAAAGTAGATTTTGTGAAGGGAACTTGTTGGGTCAAGTGTCAGGACATTAACAAGTCCCCTCCAAAAAACTGGACCAATTCACACTCCCACCAAATGGGCTTCAGCTCTGGATATAAATAAAGATTCTGCAATGTTGCTGCATTTTTCTCCTTTGTGGGCTTTCACACATAATTATCAGTAATTTTCATTTTCATAAACACTTTCCTTCCTGATACTGCAAAATCACCAGCTGGAAAGTTCCATCACGTTCCTGTGTGCATTTCGCCTCTCTCCAGAAAGAGGAAGAAGCCATGGAGCCAGAACACCTTCATTTTCTTCAGCAGAAATCTCCCTCCTCCTAGCAGCTCATCCACTTCTCTTTAAATGACTGTGGCTTGCTAAGTTAGAAGCTATTAAAAAGCCCCAGTGTTCCATACAATCACTTTAGGGTTCTATTGGAACTCTTATACCAAGGAAATAAAAGTGTTAGAGAGCCATTTAAAAATACAGATAAATGCCACTTGATTTGACTGAACGTTGGGCCTAGTTTTTCTGATTCATCTGGCTGTTGGCTTTGTACTCCTTAACAATGACCTTGTCAGGCTAGGTTTCACCAGGAGGATGTTTGCCTATTTCATTTTGTAAAAAGGCCCGTGAAATCTCTATAACTTTTATGCCTTGGTTTTTCTTATAATCAGTGTTTAAGTCAAGGACATAAAATGTTTGGGAAAAGAAAATCCGAGTTCTGTGATCCTTATGATTAATCCTATTTTCAGCTGATCTACTGATGGAACTGGAGGAGAGGGGTCTTGATGACTGGGTCCTCAGAGGTGGTCACCCTGCCACATCCATCCCTTCTCAGCTGACTGACGTGTCCTAAGTGGGCCCGACTAACGGCATCTTTAGTGCCTCTTTAGCCTCTGATCAGAGGTGCTGAGGTACCATCTGGGCCCCAGTAGTTAAGAGCTGTGTGGCCTTGAGCCAGGCAGCTGAGCTCTCTGTACCTTCATTTCCTCATCTGTAGAATGGGCATATGGATGTGACCCACCTTATAGGATTGTTGGAACGGCCAATGAAACAGTATCCAGGAAGCACTGAACAAGCACTCGGTAGTGTTCTGCATTGTGCTGAATTCTTAAGAGACGGAGTACAAGAGGAATTAAGAAGTATAATTATACCTAATATCTTTATGGCACTTAGCATTTCAAGCAAAGAACTTTTCCAGACATAGCTTTATTTAAGGCTTAAAACAAATCCTGGGAAATGAGTGGTTACTAGTCCAATTTTACAGATGGATAAACTGCTGTGCAGAAAAATGATTTGCTTGAAGTTGCAGGACTAATGCCAGTCCCTGTGAATACAGTGCCAAGTCTAATTCTTTTCATCTTGTACCATAAAAAGAACACAAACCATTTATTTTCCCAAGGGATTCATTCATTCATTCTCCCATTGAAATCTTTCTCTTCCTTTACCTTCAGCTCAAATATCACCCCCTTCTGATCAGAAGTAATTGTTCTGTCCTCTGTGCTCTTATATAACCCTTTACTCATAGCTTTAAGCTTGTAGCTCTCCAGCCCTGGTATTAAATTTCAAATGTGTCTATCAAAAACAGTTACAAAAGCCTTGGGGACTCTGGTGCCTGGTCCCCTGCGGAAGGGACCAGGGTCCCCCAATCCAGGTGTACCCTCATGAAGTTTCCATAAAAACTCCTGCGTCCAAAGACCGGGGCACCCTCTGGGCTGGAAGAGTTTGAAAAAGTCACCCGCTGTGCAACTCTCACGCCAGTGGGATTCCCCGCTGCAGCCTCCTTGCACAGAGCCGTTGCCCCACCTAGGAACCACAGCGTCCTCAGCGGAGCAGTCTGCCAGGACTTGGCATGGGTCTTGAGGGTGAATGGTAAGGGAAAAGAATTTCTGAGACATAAACCTTGGAGTGTTTCTTCTAGCACATTCCCCTGGAGTCAACAACCTAGGAATACTTTCTTTAGGTCTCTGACTGGGGGACTGAGTAACCTGAGCAGGGCAGGAAGCAGTGCTCTTGCCTTGTGGACATTTCTTGTAACAACAGCTTGGAAACTGGTGGTAAGAACTGGTGCTGAAGCTGAAGCTCCAATACTTTGGCCATCTGATGCAAAGAGCTGACTCAGTGGAAAAGACCCTGAGGCTGGGAAAAATTGTGGGCAAGATGAGAAGGGGACAACAGAGGATGAGATGGTTGGATGGCCTCCCTGACTCAGTGGACATGAGTTTCAGCAAACTCAGGGAGATTGTGAAGGACTGGGAAGCCTGGGGTGCTGCACTTCATGGGGTCTGGAAGAGTCAGACACAACTGAGCAACTGAATGACAAAAGTGCGTAGCCACGAAGGGACCTGAACCTGGTGAGGAGTGACCTCAGGGAACTGAGTGACTAAGCGTGCACACATGCACATGTATATCCCCTCCCTTTTGAGCCTCCCTCCACCCATCACACCCCACTCCAATAATCTTAATGGTAGTTTCATTTACTTAATAAATGCCAGATCCTGTGCTAGGCATTTGATATACAGTATCTTATTTAACCTAAGGCATACAATGTTCTGTGTTTACAATGGTTAAATAATTTCTAACCGGCTGTCTGGGGAGGCCTTACAAATAGCTGTGAAAAGAAGAGAAGCGAAAAGCAAAGGAGAAAAGGAAAGATATACGCATCTGAATGCAGAGTTCCAAAGAATAGCAAGAAGAGAAAAGAAAGCCTTCCACAGCGATCAATGCAAAGAAATCGAGGAAAACAACAGAATGGGAAAGACTAGAGATCTCTTCAAGAAAATTAGAGATACCAAGGGAACATTTCATGCAAAGATGGGCTCAATAAAAGACAGAAATGGTATGGACCTAACAGAAGCAGAAGATATTAAGAAGAGGTGGCAAGAATACACAGAAGAACTGTACAAAAAAGACCTTCACGACCAAGAAAATCACGATGGTGTGGTCACTGACCTAGAGCCAGACAATCCTGGAATGTGAAGTCAAGTGGGCCTTAGGAAGCATCACTACGAACAAAGCTAGTGGAGATGATGGAATTCCAGTGGAGCTATTTAAAATCCTAAAAGATGATGCTACAAAAGTGCTGCACTCAATATGCCAGCAAGTTTGGAAAACTCAGCAGTGGCCACAGGACTGGAAAAGGTCAGTTTTCATTCCAATCTCAAAGAAAGGCAATGCCAAAGAATGCTCAAACTACCACACAATTGCACTCATCTCACACGCTAGTGAAGTAATGCTCACAATTCTCCAAGCCAGGCTTCAGTAATACGTGAACCATGAACTTCCAGATGTTCAAGCTGGATTTAGAAAAGGCAGAGGAACCAGAGATCAAATTGCCAACATCCGCTGGATCATGGAAAAAGCAAGAGAGTTCCAGAAAAACATCTATTTCTGCTTTATTGACTATGCCAAAGCCTTTGACTATGTGGATCACAATAAACTGTGGAAAATTCTGAAAGTAATGGAAATACCAGACTACCTGATCTGCCTCTTGAGAAACCTATATGCAGGTCAGGAAACAACAGTTAGAACTGGACATGGAACAACAGACTAGTTCCAAATAGGAAAAGGAGTACGTCAAGGCTGTATATTGTCACCCTGCTTATTTAACTTCTATGCAGAGTACATCATGAGAAACGCTGGGCTGGAAGAAGCACAAGCTGGAATCAAGATTGCCAGGAGAAATATCAATAACCTCAGATATGCAGATGACACCACCCTTATGGCAGAAAGTGAAGAAGAACTAAAGAGCCTCTTGATGAAAGTGAAAGAGGAGAGAAAAAAAGTTGGCTTAAAGCTCAACATTCACAAGATGAAGATCATGGCATCTGGTCACATCACTTCATGGGAAATAGATGGGGAAACAGTGGAAACAGTGTCAGACTTTATTTTTTGGGGCTCCAAAATCACTGCAGATGGTGACTGCAGCCATGAAATTAAAAGATGCTTACTCCTTGGAAGAAAAGTTATGACCAACCTAGATAGCATATTCAAAAGCAGAGACATTACTTTGCCGACTAAGGTGCGTCTAATCAAGGCTATGGTTTTTCCTGTGGTCATGTATGGATGTGAGAGTTGGACTGTGAAGAAAGCTGAGTGCCGAAGAATTGATGCTTTTGAACTGTAGTGTTGGAGAAGACTCTTGAGAGTCCCTTGGACTGCAAGGAGATCCAACCAGTCCATTTTAAAGGAGATCATCCATGGGTGTCCTTTGCAAGGAATGATGCTAAAGCTGAAACTCCAGTACTTTGCCCACCTGATGCAAAGAGTTGATTCACTGGAAAAGACTCTGATGCTGGGAGGGATTGGGGGCAGGAGGAGAAGGGGACGACAGAGGATGAGATGGCTGGATGGCATCACTGACTCGATGGACGCAGTCTGAGTGAACTCTGGGAGTTGGTGATCGACAGGGAAGCCTGGTGTGCTGTGATTCATGGGGTCTCAAAGAGTCGGATACGACTGAGCAACTGAACTGATTGAACTGTCTCACCACTAAGGACATATTTTTATGAGTTTCTTGTGATGAATTCATTCAACACATATTTTGTGAGGTTGTGTGTGTTTGTGTGTGTATGTGCCAAGTACTGTCTGGACCTTGGGTCTATAACAGCTAAAAGAATACACAAGGTCTCTGCCTTCTTAAAATGTATCAATACTATAGTTACCCCCCTGTGGCAACTTGAAATAAGTTCTATCACAAACTGCATTTATAAACTGTGACTCTATTTCTTTATCTGTAGAACCCCTGGCGTAAGAGTACGGCCACACGATTAGCTATTCAGTGAAGGACTTCTGGGCCTTCCCTAGTGGCTCAGACAGGAAAAAATTCTCCTGCAAGGCAGGAGACTCAGATTCCATCGCTGAGCCAGCAACATCCCTGGAGAAGGGAATGGTAACCCATTCCAGTATTCTTGCCTGGAGTATCCCATAGACAGAAGATCTTAGCAAGCTACAGTCCATGGGGTCACAAGAGTCGGACATGACAGAGTGGTTACGCACACACACAGGCTGCAGAAAGAAAAAACAACACACACACACTCAGTAATTTTCCAAAGGCAATTTCTCTGTAAACAATGAGGAAACAGCTGAGGGGAAAGGAAGATTTGAGTGGTTTTCTCTTTAAATCTCCTATGCCTTAGGAAGCGCAGCAGAGAACCTAACTTTTCATAATGTCAAAGACAAAAACCCACATAATCCCAGGTAATCAGTCACTCCTGATTAAACCTTCAGGAGACTCTTAGGAGTTGGGGCGGCAACCAAAGAGCAATGAGTCTTGATTTTCAGCAACAGAAGGACTAAACCCCATAAATAAGGTTTTGCTTGGAAGCTAGGTGAGAAGGTGGACTGGTTAGAGAGGAGCAGAGCAGATGGCAGATGCCAAGGATAATGAAAGATGAGGACTCTTTCACTGGCCAGCAGACATGGAGACCAAGCTCTGTAGCCATCTATCCATCCATCAACCCATTCATTATCCATCTCTCCATTCATCAGTTCAACACTTACCGCCCAAGCACATGTGTTATACACAAGAGTGAACAGAAAGAGTCCTCTTCAAGGAGGTCTCAGGTGGAGCTTCCAGGTACAGTTGTACAGGGTGTACACTGCGTAACTTCAGGGGGCACTCTTTACAACCTTGTCTCTTGTGAGTTGTGCAGTGTATAACCTGGGCAGCTATACCACAGTCTAGAGAGGAAGAGAAACAAGTAAATGGACCATTATGGCACCATAGTTAAGGTAAGTAGGGAGGGAGACTGCAGGAGCAGAGACCAGGGGTATGTAAGTCATTGGCCAGGGAGGTGGATTTCACACAAAGCTTCCTGGAGAGAGTGGGGCTGAAACTGACCCCTTGGACTTCCTGGTGGTCCAGTGGCTAAGACCCCACAGTCCCAGTGTAGGGGGCTTGGGTTCCATCCCTGGTCAGGGATCTGTAGATCCCATAGGCTGCAACTAAAGATCCCATGTGCCACAACTGAGATCGGCCACAGCCAACTAACTAAATAAATAAAAATAAAAAATTAACTGAGCTTTGTGGGAAAATGGGAGTTAGCCAGGGAAAGATGTGGGAGAAAATGGTCCAAGCAGAGGGAAGAGCATTTGAAGAGCCCTGGAGGCAAGAAAAAGCTTGATACGTTCGAGGATCTATGAGTAGTTTATGTGGTTGGAATGAGGAATGGGGCAAGGAATATGGAAGATGAGTTTAGAGAGGTTGGTGGGGGCCACATCCCAGGGGTTCTTGTAGGGCCAGCTAAGATGCATGGACTTTATCCTGAGGCCAGTGAGGACCAATTGAAGGAGGGCGTGACACGGTCAGAGTTGCTCTTTAGAATAATCATTCTGGCCGCCGTGTGGAAGGTGGGTTGGAAGGGGGCCAGACAGGAAGCATGGAGTTTAGCAGGGGGCTGGGACATCATCCAAGATGAGAGGGCACAAGGTAAGGTCGTGGCAGAAGGGAATGGGGATGAAATGAGACAGGAGGTAGCACTGTCAGAATCTAGTGACTGGCTGGAAAACAGAGAGGCTAGCAGTAGAGAGATTGGGGCCATTACTGAGCTGAACAGGGGTGTGAGGACTGAGATGGTGAGTTGAGTCTGAGGTACCTGTGGGACCCATGGGTGTTGGTGAAGGTAACATATACCCTGATGCTTGGGAGGGTGATGGAGGCATCCTTAAACCCCACAGTCCTTGGAGGTGATCGTCTAGGGCCTTATGAGGAACAAGGGGAAAAGAAGAGCTAGACTAGAACTCCAAGAAGCACTGAATCTAAGGGACACGCTGCGATCAGGACGGGAGACTGAGGACAGCGACCCCGTTTTGTTCTTCCTGCGCCTCATGGGTTTCCAAGTTTGGCTTTAGCTATGGTACAGTGGGGTTGGGTGACCCATGAGCTCTTAAAACATTCATCACTGCACCCAACGACTGGCATAGAGCCTGGAAAATAGAAGGCTTCATCTGATGTGGGTTGGAAAAAAAAAAGATTGAATGAATAAATTAAGAAGTGTAACTATAAAGAACGAAGACTTTCAAAGTGATATACCAATATTTATATATAACAAATATATCCCAAATCCTGTTGTTCCCTGCAAAGTGATCTCCTTAATGAATAATTACCTCCACGGAGGAAAAGGCTTTTAAATTAAACCTACAAAGGGAGTTCCCTGGTGGCCTAGTGGTTAGGATTCAGAGCTGGCACTGCCATGTGGCCAGGGTTAAATTCCTGGTCAAGAACTGAAATCTTATAAACTGCATGGCATGGCCAAAGTATGTAGAAAAATAAAGGTATCCCAGAAAGAAAGATAACACATAGAGAAAGATCTATACGTTTGACTAAATGAAAGTAAAAAAAAACGTGACTTTAAAAACCATTCTAAAAAAAAAAACAAAAAAAAAAAATAAAAACCATTCAAGATTGAAAACAGTGACAAATTAGGGAAAACGACAAGACATCCAAAGGGTTGGCTTCCTTACTATGTAAGCATTCCTTAGAAAAAAGAAAAAAGAAAAAGCTAAATATTTCAGTATGAAAAATATGCCAAAGTTATAAATAGGCAACACACAAAAGAACAAATACAATAAACCTATTAAAAATTCCACCTTATTAATAATTCAAACATTCATCTTAAAATAACATCTTCACTAATCAACTTGGCAATGAATTTTGAAAGTTTTAAACATATACATACTCTTTGATCCAGAGGTTCTATGTCTAAAAATTTGTATTGAGGAAAAAAATCACAGATGTGCAAAAAATAGATATATAGGAGAACATTATTGCATCATAATTTTATTAGCAACAAAATTGGGAACAACAAAAGAATAACAGGACATTACGAATCATTTGTGCTTGTGTTTTCAGTCTTTTCTATTTTCTACTTTCTGCAGTAAAGATAAATGGCCTTTGCAATTCAGAAAACAAATAAATGCTGCTTTTCTGAAAAAGTAAAAAAGAAGTCACCTTGACTACAAATGTTCCTTTGGAAGGCTGCCACTGCTTAAAATCTGCCGGACCCCCCTTGCTAGCAGTCTTAAAAGTTAATATCTGAGACACATAGGAAATTGATCATGTTACTCTGTAGTCATCGTTTCATTTTGGATCCATAAAAAAAAGCCATGATTCAGTTTCACCGCCCACCTAATTCATCTGCCTCTATATCAAATGACTTAAGGGTCTTGTGAAAAAAATCACTCTCCCAAAGTATGAAAATGTTCTCTTCTTGAAGAAATTGCAAAGGAATGTTGTTTAGACTTTTGGAATATATATATTTTAGAAGATATATATATATGCTTATCACGGAGCTTGGCATATGGAGCTCAATAAATAGTAGCAGTTGTTATCCCCATTTTCTTATTTGGTTTTATTTATTTCCGCAGTTGTCTAGGAGGCCAGATTGCTGAGGCCAGATGGGTGAATTCTCCAGCCAATGCTTTTGATAAAATACTGACTCATTCCATCAGGTTTTTTTGAGGGGGGGAGGCGCGGAGAGGGAGAACATTCTGTAGCCTCCCACCTCAAAATGTCAAGATTCCAGGACCCAGAGAAACAAACGAATAACGTCCAATGGGCCTGGCGTGCTGCGATTCATGGGGTCGCAAAGAGTCGGACACGACTGAGCGACTGAACTGAACTGAACTGAACTGCCTTAGCAACGTCTGTGAACTGTGCGAATGGGCATCGTATTGACAGTTCCTCAATGTATGTTAATATGTCGTCTTTGAGATAAGGGGCTGAGTTTGGGGCTGAGCCTTGGTCTGCTCTCCACTGCCGCCTAGGGGCAGAGAGGGGACGTGCTGCCTCTCCTGCCTGGTGGTAGCTTCTGGAGAAGACGAAGGATTGCATAGTGTCACCTCTAGAGAGAGCTCAAGCTTGTCTTCCCCCGACACGAACGCGGGGTCTGGATGAAGATGAGAAGCTAAATGGAATCAAAACCCAGACCTCGGAGTGCGACAGACCTCCTTCGTATCCAGGCTCTGTCACTCACAGCTGCGTGACTTGGAGCAGTCGCTCTCCCTGAGTCTCGCCCTGTTACAATGGGGATATAATGATGTTTCACAGGCGTGTTTTGAACTGAGACAGCAAAAATAACCACTTAAAATGAGGTCTGATGCATCGCAGGTGCTCCACAGATGGTGTCTCCAGATTCAAAGCATGTGATTCGTACATACCGCCAGCGGGGTGTAAAGAGATCATTGAAAGAACTGGTTGTGCGAGAAAACCTCTTAGATTTTTTCTTTCCTTGAAATTTCAGGATTGCACTTCTCTCTTCTTTCTAGTGAATCCAATGCTGGGCTTCCGCCCTGCAGGCAGGCTCTGGCCCCTTGGAATGGAAGACCTGTCCACGTTGGAGAGAGCAGAAAAGAGCAGGTGGGCTGGGAGAGTCAGGACAGCGGCTCTGCCCGGGGTCAGCAGATCCAGGATCAGAGTGCGGGGCTGGAAAAAGAGAGCCAGGGAGAGCACACAGTTTTCCTTTTGCACACCCAGCCTGATTTGGGGAGTAGCTGGCAGTGCTGAGAAGGAGTCTGGGATTACCTTCCAGAACGAGTGTTGTGATCAGTTACCAGTGACTGGCTTGGCTGTGGACAGGAAGCTGAGGGCAGGTATTTGCCCCTCGGTGGTCTGCCAACTGCTCTTCAGCCACGGTTCGGGGACCAGGGCTGATCTGTAGGCTGTTTGAAATTGGTCTGCTGACAAGGGAAGAACAGAAATTGAGAGTTAAGTGTTCAAGAAAGATGTGTAGTAATTGGACAGAGTAATTTTATTGAATCTCATTGAATCTGTTGAGTTTGTTGAATCCAATAATGAAACATTCAGGCTCTTATTTGCATGTTTTTTCTTATTTTTTTTCCTAGTGACTCACTTTTATCATTTTTTATCAAATTATCTGTCCATGATAGATGCAGAGAGGGAAGAAAGGACGTAGTCCTTCACCAAAGAGACTTTGAGAAGCACTTACTGTGAGCTCCAGGCAAAAGGAGTTGTTTCTGCTCCTAAACTGACCAGCCAGCTTATTAGAGCAGGAGACAGCAAAGTCACGAGGATCAGTTACTGCTGACATTTCTGCAACTCTCCCTCAGGAACCTGTAGCCGTAAGGGGCTGGTGGAGAGTTCAGCAGCTTGAGGTCCTGACTGCCTTTTGCCTCAGAGAATGGTCCAGAAACCAGATACTCCCGTTTGCTTCTTTTTTTTTTTTTTTTTTGGCCTTTTGTCCTCCCAAAGGTTGATTTGCTTTTGGGAAAACTGAGGCAGCTCCTCAAATACGCCATGCGTTCTCACAAAAAGTTTCCAAGGGGGGATGGTTGACATGGATACTCCAGGTTCCCATGGAGACTCTGCGGAGGGTGTTCACAGGCCTCCTGAGTGGCTGGCCCAGGGATGTGCCCCAAGCAAATGACACGATGCACGTGCAGAGGGCTGCCAGCTGGCTCAGTCCTAAGGGTACATTTCCTCCTGTGTTCAACCTAACTGTAGATTTGGGCAATCCGATTTGTGTAGCAGCTGAGCGCTATAGGGAATGACAATTCCCAGGAAATCGCTTATATGGAAATCATGAAACAAGAAGCTTATGGGAGGGGAAAGCAAAGAAAAACCAAATGCTTAGCAGAAAATTGTGATCGTGGGAAGGGTGAATGGGCAGATGATGACCCTGCCCCTCACCTGGGAGCTCTTTCCACTCCCCCAGAAGTAAGAGCATCTTGCCTTGCAGCCAAGGCTTTGCACAGTGGTCCCAGAGCCTCCATCCTCAGGGGGTGTGGGACCAGAAGTGGTAGAGGCCACGTGTTGTCATGGTCCAGAGCCTGGGAGGGAATCAGACAGACCTGGGTTCAACCCCCCGTCTCTGCTTACTAACTGTGCCATCGTGGGCAGGTTGCCTCACCTTCCAGATACGCAGTTTCCCCATCTTTGGTGTGGGATGGCACTGGGATCCCCTCAGGGTCCTTGGGATCTAAGCTGACAAACCCCAAGGGACAGACACCGAGGGCTTGCCGGGGTGTAGCCCCGTGCACAGTCTGGTCGGGTGGGCTCTGAGGAGCTGACAGGGGGCCAAATGTGAGCGGCCATCTGGTTCAGCTTACCTGTATTTTCAGAGGGGGTCCCTGAGGCCCAGAGAGGGGCATGGAATTGCCTGAGGTTAACATGCCAGGACTGGGTCCAGACCCAGGTTTCTTGACTTGCCAGCTTGCTAAAAAAAAAAAAAAGAAACAAAACAACCCTCAGAACTGCTTTGTCATCCAAGTTCAAAAGTGCTCTAAAGCTGAAATGGTTTCCTAGCTTTTAGCTTACTTTTGAGAGTAGCTCAGGTTCTAGCTCTAGCCGTAGTAGGGGTTCAGATCAGAATCCTGACTTCCTGGAATACCAGTACCTCCTGGGAGAGAAGTCATCCTTAGGGGAGAGGGCGCCTGGCATAACAAGCCTGCCTGTGTGCGCTCAGTCATGTCTGACTCTTTGCGACCCCATGGACTGTAGCCCACCAGGCTCCTCTGTCCATGGGATTCTCCAGGCAGAGTACTGCAGTGAGTAGCCATTTCCTACTCCAATAACATGCTTAGCTGGTCAGCAAATTCTTGTCTTCAGGTGGGGCCATGACTCTAGCTGGACCCCAGACACTCCTCTCGAAGTCCTTGCACAAGAGGATTGTAAGTGACCTGTTTTACTAACAATTCTATAATGTTTTGAGTGTGCTCAGCACACTGTGTGACAATTTCTAACAGAGAGTGGCAGGAAGGGAGGAAAGAAGCGTTAACTCCACTTGGCTGCTACACACAGGGCAGCTCTGACCGCCTGGAGATTTCAGTCGTGGCAGGAGATGGTGTTGTGAAGAAGAGACGCAGGGAGAGAGGCCAGGTGGAAGCCTGTTACGGTGGAGGTGAGTCTATTTGAGTTGCAGTGGACACAGCTAGCTGACTATCCAGTACCATTTCCTCTTTGCCAAATGAACTACCATCTTGTTCAAAGAGGCAATGAACTTGACCAAAATGATGGATTGCTAATAAGTCCATGCCCTACTTTCCCAGGCTCCCTTGAAGTTAAGGAATGACTCTGTGCCCTAGTCTGGTCAATGTGCCCTAACAGGAAACTACTGTAGATACTTCTGAGAAGGTACACAGAATATAAGCATTGAGGGAGGGGAGAGGTGACTTGTCCTCTTTCTTTTTCTTCCTGCCTGAAATGTGATTGATGGCTGGAGCTGCAGCAGCCATTTATTTAGAATCTCCATTAGATAGTTCAGGCAAAATAAAAGGAAACAAACACTCTCCTCTTTGTTTATGCCACAAAATTCAGGTTTTCTGTTCTTTGGGGGCACAAAACATTCCACACTTGATAAGTGAACACAAGAAAAGAAGACCTGCTTCGGAGTCCAAAGGATGTTGGACTTAAGAGGAAAGCAGGTTCTACAGAGAGCTCTGTTGTTCTGTATAGTAATTAGGGTTATATCATGGTACTTAGGTAATGCACTCTGAAGCAAGAAAGATTAAGAGGCATGGTTATTGGAAAGGAAGCAACAAATATGTGATCATTTATAGATACTGTGATTGTGTATGTGAAAAATTCTGAAGAATCTACACAAATGATTAAGTAAATAAGAGAATTTAGCAAGGTCTCTGGAAACACGGTCAATGTACAAAAGTAATTTTATGTCTAAACACTAGCAACAAACAAATGAAAAAAGAAATTTAAAGAATCTCTTTATAATAGCGTAAAAGATGTCAAATACCTAGAAATAAATTGAATGAAAGATGTATAATGCCTTAAACCCTACAAAACATTACTAAGGGGAAAAAAATCTTAAAAAAAGAAAGGATGTTTCATAGGAAAGACTCCCTATTGTGAAGATGACAATTCTTACCACATTTGTTTGTAATTTTAATGAAGCCCAGGGAGGACAAAAGAAAGCCTAACATGTATTTTGGTAGTTATTGACAAGCTTGGCAAAGAGCTAAAAATAGCCAAAGCAATTCTGAAGAAGAATAAAGCCGTCTTCATCATTACAGCTTTTTGTTACCATCAGAGGCACATGCGTGCTAAGTACCTTCAGTCGTGTCTGATTCTTCGTGGCCCCATGGACTGTGGCCCGCCAGGCTCCTCTATCCATGGGATTCTCCAGGCAAGAACACTGCAGTGTCTTTCCATGCCCTCTTCCAGGGGATCCTCCCGACCCAGGGGTCGAACCCACATCTCTTAGGTCTCCAGCCCTGGCAGGCGGGTTCTTTACCACTTGTGCCGCCTGGGAAGCATCAGATGTTGTAAAAAAGCAACAAAAGACGATGGTAATTAGGGCTCAAGGACAGACAGGCTGACAGAGTAGGAGAGAGAGGCAAGTACCTGAGTGAATCTTACAGTTATGAAGAATGAAAGAAGATAAACACGAAAGGTTACATATTGTATACTTAGATGTATGCCAAGTTTGGAAGCGGGCAAAGTGATTCATGGTAATAAAGCGGGATGGTAGTTGCTCTAGGTGGCAGGAAGCGGGTGGGGCTGGGCAGGAAGGCACTTCCGGGGTCTGATCGTATTGTTTCTTGATCCGTGTCTGTTATTCTTCTATACAATGTTTACCAGTTAAAATGTTAAACAGCGTGGCCTCTGGAATCAGACTGGTCAGCCTCTTATTGTCTGTGTCCTTGGAGAAGTTACCTCGGGTCAGTGTCTCGGTTTCCTCACATGTAAATTAGGATAAGGCAAATGACACTATCTCTGGCAAATAGTAAGACTGGCTGCTGCTAAGTCGCTTCAGTTGTGTCCGACTCTGTGCAACCCCATAGACGGCAGCCCACCAGGCTCCCCCGTCCCTGGGATTCTCCAGGCAAGAACACTGGAGTGGGTTGCCATTTCCTTCTCCAATGCATGAAAGTGAAGAGTGAAAGTGAAGTCGCTCAGTTGCGTCCAACTCTTAGCCCACCAGTCTCCTCCATCCATGGGATTTGCCAGGCAAGAGTACTGGAGTGGGGTGCCATTGCCTTCTCCAGTAAGACTGGCTATTACTGGGACTTCCCTCATGGTCCAATGGCTAAGACTCCATGCTCCCAATGCAGGGGGACCCAAGTTCGATCCCTGCTCAAGGAACTAGATCCTACATGCTGCAATTAATATCTAGTGCAGCAACATAAATATTTTTTCAAAAAGATTGGTTACTATTAGTTCAATAATAACAAGAGTGGAACTCAAGATTGGTGATAGTTAGGGAAAGAACTGGTAAAGGATTAGTGTTTGGTTTTCCCTGCTGGCTCAGATGATAAAGAATCTGCCTGCAATGCAGGAGACCTGGGTACGAACCCTGGGTTGGAAAGTTTCCCTGAAGAACGGAATGGCTACCCACCCTGGTATTCTTGCTTAGAGAATTCCATGAACAGAGGAGCCTGGTGGGCTACAGTCCATGGGGTCACAAAGAGTCAGACAGGACTGAGCGACTAACACTTTCACTTTGTAGACAAAATGATAAAAAAAAAAAAATCAAGACGGTCCCTCAGAATTTGCTTGCCTACTTGCTAGCTAAAGTGTTTCCAAATCAAGATGAATCTGAGCCAGCAAAAGAGCTGGAAATCCATGGTGCAGTCCAGTTATTCCCTAGCTTGTTAGCTAGTTCTGAACTTTGAAGGAATAGGTTTCCTCATTAGTGTGCAAGTTAAAAAAAAAAAGAATTCAATTTCTTTGCTCATTAATTTGTCAGTCAGCTGAAAGCCTATGATTGAAGACTGCTCCCAGCTCTTCGCTTACAGTTGTCGTCCCAAGACATTCCTGGTTGTCAGCTGCCAAAGGGCAGACTCGGGGTTCCTGATAATCCTGGGTCTTTGCTGGTAGATAGGCTGGCAAGCCCTCACCTTGCCTTTCTCCTGGACATCTGCCTGTAAGCCTCATCGCTCATTATAGAAGAAAAGCTTTTGTTCTCCTGTGAAAGGGTTTTCAGGCTTCAGCAATCAGAAGGGGAGGTAGACAGTCCTGTATCCTGGGAGTCACCTTGGTGGAGGGCAGAGAACCATGGTGTGCCCTGCGGGGAAGAACACCAAATAAGATCTAGTAATGGTCCTGCTCTTTAGAACAAAAACCTGCCAGCTGGTTCAAAATGTCACCTGATATATATATATTTTTTATGATAGGAAATTAAATGACCACACCCGCCGTTGTTTCTGCATGAAACCTTTAGAACAGAGGACTTGGCTTTCCAGATCCCCGGGGCAAATGAAAGCAGCAGAAAGCTCTGATGAAAAACTGAAGGCAGGGGCTCTGCGCAACCTCACTCTCTCTGTTACTGGCGCCCTTCAAAGCCGAATATTTTCATCCATTTCTCCCTTTGGGGCCCTGAAGGATGGATGGCAAAGCCAGTCTCATTCCTGGTTGGATAGCAGGCACTCAAGAGAGACGGATGAAGGTCCAAGGAGCAGCTGGGCTCTGAGTCTCCTAGGCTTAGCGGGAATGGATAATTATTACGCTGCAGAGTTGGAGAAAGAATATTTCTTTCTTTGTTTAAAGGCCAAAGTGGGCAGTGATATATGAGGCCCGGCTTCACAGAGTGAGAAGGAAAATATAAAGTGCTCATCAGAGCAAGGGTGGGGTTTAAACCTTCGAACCACAGCTCTGTCACTTACTAGCTGTGGGACCTTGGGGCTTGTGAACGTGAATCTCCTCGCCTATTCAGAGGGTACCAGAGTACCTATTTCCTAGGGTGCTGCTGAAGATTAAATGAGATAATGCGTGGAGAATACCTAGCTTGGAGTCTAGCACCCGGCAGGCCCTCCATAAATGATAGCCTTTATTTGTTATTATTCATGTCAAGTGGTACCAGTCATGGCTTCTGAAATTACAGTCTGTCTCTTTTGACATCCCTTCTCTGTTGGAGTGTTCCAAACAAATTTTGTGGTTGGAATGTTTGTCTGTCTCCGGTGGTCTGGCGTTCTAGTTAAACAGGCCGCAGATGTCTGTACCTTGGAGACCTTTTGCCTGGATAATTGGTAAGAAATTGAGTTAGGGGCTGAGGTCATTTTCTCAGGCTGACCAGTCGTGCCTCTCATCTCAGGGGCAGGGTAGCCTGGCTTTTGTCTCCATCCTCAGGAAGTTGTCAGCGTGGGTGTGAGGGGAGCTCAGGCCTCAGCTGCCGCTGATGCCATTTGGAGGGTTGCCAGCTGGAGAGGGGGTGGCCCACACCCACGTTTGTCTGCTTCTGTGTGCCCACAGCTGGGAGAGCAGGGCAGGGCACAGGCTGCCAGACTGTCCACTGTTCAAGCCGCTGGCCTGGCCCACTTGGTGCTGGCCAACTCCATATTCTGACTCCAACCTTAGGATAACATTTCAGGCCTTATTTCTGGGGTTCCCCCCAATAATGACAATATTAGTAACATCAGTTGCCATACAGTGTACTTGTCTCACAAGATACCTGGCTTGCATTTGCAGAAACACGGATGGACCCAGAGATGATCATCCCAAGTGGAATAAGTCGGGAAGAGAGAGACAAGCACTGTACAATGTCACTTTTGCACGGGATCTAAAATACGGCACAAATGATCTTATCTGTGAAACAGAGTCAGACTCACAGACGCAGAGAACGGAGCTGTGGTTTCCAAGGTGGGCAGAGGTAGGGAAGGGAAGGACTGGGAATTGGGGATTAGCAGATGAAAATGAGTATATGTAGGATCGATCAACCGCAAGGTCCTAGTGAACAGCACAGGAAACTATATTGAATATCCTGTGATAAACCAGAATGGAAAAGAATATAAAAAAGGGTGTGTGTGTGTCTCTGTGTGTGTGTGTGTGTAAAACTGAATCACTTTGCTGTACAGCAAGAATTCACACAACATTGTGAATCAACTATGCATCAATTAAAAAAAAAAAAGAAAAGAAAGACACTTGGCTCGGCCATTTATTAGCTCTGTGAATTCAGACTATATGACTGTTACTGAAGCTGGTGGTTCTCAAACTTTGCAATAGAGTAGAATCATCTGGGGGAGGTTTTAAAAATCCCAATGCCCAAGCCACACCCCTACTAATCACATTCAGAATCTGTAGGGGCAGGACCCTGGCATCAGCAATTCTTAGTCGATACCAAGGAGCAGCTGCCTGCGGACCTGAGAACTCTCTCTCCAGGCTCAACCTTGCTCTCAGTGTGGTCCCCCGACTTCAGGGTGGACATCACCCAGAAGCTTGCCAGCACTCCTGGGCTTTGGGCCCCACCCCAGACCTACTGAATCAGAATCCCCGGGTGATTCTCCCCCGGGGAGAGAGAGGCCTGTTAACGTGCACAGGAGAGGCACTAGTCCGAGACTAGCTTTCCTTATCAGTGCGTGCATGCTTGGTCGCTTAGTCGAGTTCGACTTTGGGGACCCTATAGACTTAGCCTACCAGGCTCCTCTGTCCATGGAATTTCCCAGGGTGGAATACTGGAGTGGGTTGCCATTTCCTCCTCTGTGGGGACTTCCTGAGCCAGCGATCGAACCCAAGTCCCCTGGTTTTTCTCCTCCACCGCAGTCAGATTTGTTACCTGCTGACCCATCAGGGAAGACCCCTCCTATCAGTAAAGTAGGGATAATAGTAACACCCACTGTGTTTCTCAAACTTACCTGCACACAAGGGTCCCCTGGAACACCTCATGAAAACAGAATTATTAGACGTTACTGCAGCCCCACTGAATCTCAATGTCCGGGGCGAGAGTTCGTGAATCTGTAATTATACCATGTTGATTATTATAACCACGTACATTCTTATAACCAGGTACATTTGGGAAACACTCAGTTCCAATTTTCGGGGATTTTCTTTTTTTAGAAACAAAGATTTTGTTCTGATGTGGATCATTTTTAAAGTCTCTATTGAGTTTGTTACAATACTGTTTCTGTTTTAGGTTTTGGTTTTTTGGCCCCGAAGCCATGTGGGATCTTATCTCCCCTATCAGAGGCTGAACTGGCACAACCTGCATTGGAAGGCAAGATCTTAACCACTGGACCGCCAGGAGGTCCCTATAGTCATGATTAAGGTCACAAGTGTTAGTCGCTCAGTCGCGCCTGACTCTTTGTAACACCATGGACTGCAGCCCTCCTCTGTCCATGGGATTTTCCAGGCAAGGATACTGGAGTGGCTTGCCATTTCCTTCTCCAGGGGATCTTCCCGACCCAGGGATCAAACCTGGATCTCCTGCACTGCAGGCAGATTCTTTACCATCTGAGCCACGAGGGAAGTCCATTGTCATGATTAAGTGAGACAATAAAGCTCTATTTTTGTTTTTGTGACACAATATTAGCTGTTTTGTGTACAGGCTGATTGAATGGGTATCTCCACTCATTGTCTACATTTTCACAGAGAAAGCAATGGTTTTACATTTTGGCTATTAGGAAAAATTTGTTTCTCGGTTGATGAAAGTTTCCTGGGAATCCTCTCCAACCCCGAGGGCAAAGTCCTTCACGTGCTGATGCTTAGGACCTAGGCTGGTGCCGTTCTGTGGCTCCACCAGCTCAGCCCAAGACCTCTGTACTCGCCACGGCAGGAGGACAGAAGCAGAGAGAACTGCCACGAGCCCGTGGGTGCTTAGCCCAGGAGTGACACATGTCGCCTCAACTGAGCCTGCTGGCCAGCACTAGCCAGGTGGCCCTGTATAGTGGCAAAACTGTACTCTTCCTATGCACTCAGAAAGAGGGAAAGGAAAACCAGATTTTCAAGAGCACAAGTAATGTCTAACCCAGGCAGGCTAATAATTTGGCATTCTTACAAACCATTATTCCTCAAATATTTGCTAAAAGGGTACTTAGAGAAGAAGCTGAACGTTGCTGGGTTTTAAAAATGAAAACAAATAGGAGTCCTCTTGGCAGTATTTAGTCTCTCTGTTGTCCAAGCCGAACAGCTCTGAATTCAAAGCCACATCTCCATTCAGCAGAAGGAAGGCTAGCATTAATCTGAACCTCCTTCTTAGAAGATGAGTTGCTGCTGCTGCGAAGTCGCTTCAGTCGTTTCCAACTCTGTGTGACCCCATAGATGGTAGCCCACCAGACTCCCCCGTCCCTGGGATTCTCCAGGCAAGAACACTGGAGTGGGTTGCCATTTCCTTCTCCAATGCATGAAAGTGAAAAGTGAAAGTGAAGTTGCTCAGCCGTGTCCAACTCTTAGCGACCCCATGGACTGCAGCCTACCAGGCTCCTCCGTCCATGGATTTTCCAGGCAAGAGTACTGGAGTGAGGTGCCATTGCCTTCTCCAGAAGATGAGTTAAGAACTTGTAATTATGGGACTGGAGTCTGAAGTCAAGTGGGCCTTAGGAAGCATCACTGTGAACAAAGCTAGAGGAGGTGAAGGAATTCCAGTTGAGCTATTTCAAATCCTAAAAGATGGTGCTGTGAAAGGGGCACACACAATATGCCAGCAAACTTGGAGAACTCAGCAGTGGCCACAGGACTGGGAAAGGTCAGTTTTCATTCCATTCCCAAAGAAAGGCAATGCCAAAGAATGCTCAAACTACCGCACAGTTGCACTCATCTCACATGCTAGCAAAGTAATGCTCAAAATTCTGCAAGCCAGGCTTCACCAGTACATGAACTGTGAAATTCCAGATGTTCAAGCTGGATACAGAAAAGGCAGAGAAACGAGAGATCAAATTGCCAACATTAGTTGAATCGTTGAAAAAGCGAGAGGGTTCCAGAAAAAACGTCTACTTCTGCTTTATTGACTCTGCCAAAGCCTTTGACTGTGTGGATCACAACAATCTGTGGAAAATTCTTAAAGAGATGGGAATATCAGACCATCTGACCTGGCTCCTGAGAAATCTGTATGTAGGTCAAGAAGCAATAATTAGAACTGGACTTGGAACAACAGACTGGTTCCAAATCGGGAAAGGAGGATGTCAAAGCTGGATATTGTCACCCTGCTTATTTAACTTATATGCAGAGTACATCATGAAAAATGCTCAGCTGGGTGAAGCAAAAGCTGGAATTAAGATTACCAGAAGAGATATCAATAACATCAGATATCCAGATGACATCACCCTTATGGCAGAAAGCAAAGAAGAACTAGAGAGCCTCTTGATGAAAGTAAAAGAGGAGAGCGAAAAAGCTGGCTTAAAACTCAACATTCAGAAAACTAAGATCATGGCACCTGTCCCATCACTCCATGGCAAATAGTTGGAGAAACAATGGAAACAGTGTCAGACTTTATTTCTGGGGGGCTCCAAAATCACCACAGATGGTGATGGCAGTCATGAAATTAAAAGACACTTGCTCCTTGGAAGGAAAGTCATGACCAACCTAGACAATGTATTAAAAAGCAGAGACATCACTTTGTCAACAAAGGTCCATTTAGTCAAAGCTATGGTTTTTCCGGTAGTCGTGTATGGATGTGAGAGTTGGACCATAAAGAAAGCTGAGTGCAGAAGAATTGATGCTTTCCAACTGTGGTGTTGGAGAAGACTCTTGAGAGTCCCTTGGACTGCAAGGAGATCCAACCGGTCCATCCTAAAGGAAATCAGTCCTGACTATTCATTGGAAGGACTGTTGCTGAAGCTGAAACTCCTATACTTTGGCCACCTGATGCAAAGAACTGACTCATTGGAAAAGACCTTGATGCTGGGAAAGATTGAAGGCAGGAGGAGAAGGGGACGACAGAGGATGAGATGGTTGGATGGCATCACCGACTCAAAGAACATGAGTTTGAGTAAACTCTGGGAGTTGGTGATGAACAGGGAAGCCTGGCATGCTACAGTCCACAGGCTCACAAAGAGTCTGACACAACTGAGTGACTGAACTGAACTGACTTATTGGACCATGCTCCCTGGGTGTCCTATCTACCTAAAGAGTTCATCAGAGAATATTCTTCCCAACCATGGAGAGTACTTTCCCCAGAAGGAATTCTAAAGATGGAACAGTGGAGATGGTTAACTGTTTATCCAATGTTCAATCTCCTTTCCTTCTTTCTGACTATAGGCTAGCAATGAGAGTTAGCTACTTACCCAGTTACAATTTTCTTTCTGTTTCCTTAAGAGCAGGACTCTGTTGTGTACCTATGTGAAAAATTATATGTCTCAGTCTCCCCTGAAGATAAGAATGACCAGATGATAGTACTTAGGTGGGACTCCCAGGAAAGCTCTTTCAAGGATGTTGCCTGTGCTGAGACAGCAAGGTTACCTCTTGTGACCTTGTCCTTTCCTACTACTTGGAATGTAGATGTGATGGCTGGAAATGCGGCATCACTCTTATCACTATGAGGTGATTTTCCCAATGGAAGGTATTAGATAAGCAACCCACACGGAGGATGGAGTTATCATGTCTGCCATGAACTACCCATATCCAGACTTCTTTTATAAGAAAATGAAAATATGTTTAAGCCTGTAGCTGGTGTTATAGGCTGCCCTCCACTGCAGGCTTGTCACAGAGAGAAAGAGGTAGAGAATGAGAAGTAGAGATAAAAGACAGCATTATGTGTCAATAATGGAAAAATTAGGAGACCCAGAAAAAGAAGAAGAAAAAAGAATCTAACTGTCCCTTGTGGTAGGTACCATCAGCTGACTAACCTCACGCCAACCAACCTTGCGTTTTTTCCCAGCTTCCCTTGCAGCTGGGGTGGCCATGTGACCCAGTTTTGGCCAATGAGATGAGAGTGTAAAGCTTTTGATTTTCTGGCTCAGAGGAACAGATGGGGCTCGTGCCATCCCTTCTCCCTTGAATGTGGGATGTAACGTGTGGTGTGGCAACCATCTCGAGACCACGGAGAAAGGCCGAGGGAACTGCACAGATGCTGGCCCTGACAATGTTGGGCTGATGAGTCAATGCCAGCAGCCACCCACTTCCAGACTTCTCATTTTGTGAGAATAAACCCTCGTTATTTTAAGGCACTGTTAGTTGGGTTTTCTGTAACTTTCATCATAACTATTCCTTTAATATACTCTCATCATCCAGGGATTATAAATGATGACATTCCAGCATGCATCTTTTCAGATCTTTTCTGATGCCTGTGCAGCAGAAAAATATTTTCAGAGAGAAATATTTCGTTTCCTCCTATCACATGCCAACTTGAACCGTGTTGTGCACCCACCCTTTGGGCATTTTTCCAGGCATTACCCATGAGGGACAATAAATAGTTTAGAAAAACAAAAAGCCCAAGTCTTGGCTACTGAGGGTGACTTGAAAATTTACAGCAGAGACAAAAGCTTAGAAGCCAGAGTACATTTGATTCACAAGAGCCAGGATTTTGACAGAAAACATAAAGCTTATCTTCAGATTTGCAATAGCCTGACTTTATATATAAAAGAGAAAACCTGGGTGCTTCAGAGCACTTTTGGAAGATAAGCCCCACAATGGAGAAGAATGCAGGTCTGAAGAAAGAGAGACGAGGTGAGGTATCTGGAGAGAAGAGGAAACACGGGAAGGCTGAGAACAGAGCTGAACCTTACCTCCGTTCTGAAGAGGGGCTCAGAGTTCCGCCCCAAGCCTGACACTGGCCGTGCGCCTTAGCAATCCTGAGTAAGTTTAGTCAGGAAAACAGGAGGCACTTGAGCTTCTCCTCCCAGGACATGAGTCCATTAAAGTCACTCCATGTTAAACCTGGTGCCTTGAGAGGCAAAGTAGCCATTGCTTGAGTGGAGGTGGTGAGACAGAGGGCATCCTTTCAGATGCGGAGACATCTAAGAATTCCACCCCCAAGGGCCCCTGTGAAGGATACCAAGTGGGCTGAAAATAAATTGGGACCAGGAAGACCAGGGAGTGCATACATTTCTCAACTAGCAATTAGGATCAGACCAGATTAGTAGCAGATGCCAGAGCTTGATGATGGGGACCAGAAAAGATGACCTGCAGAGGCCAAGGGAAGAACAGAGGGAAGGGTGGGACCAGACGCCACTTCTCTGGATTCCAGGACAGCGCATCTGTCTACGGAAGAGCTAGAGAAGCAGGGGAGGAGGAAGAGATAAAGAGGATCTTGAACTGACCATATCTCAAATTAGGAAGGGTCAGAGTTACTTTGAGTTACAAGATGAAGTTTTCTATAATCAGCAAGAATATGGAATAATAGGATTAGTTGGGTTTTTAGGAATAAAGTTCATTTTTGAGGGGTGGGGCTCCCAAGTATTTATTCTGTAAATTTCAGCTCACCACCATGCATACGATAAAGAATCTGCCTGCAATGTGGGAAACCGGGGTTTGATCCCTGTGTCAGGAAGATCCCCTGGAGAAGGAAAAGGCAACTCACTCCAGTATTCTTGCTTAGAGAATCCCCGTGGACAGAGGAGCCTGGCGGGCTGCAGTCCATAGGGCTGCAAAGAGTTGGACACAACTGAGTGACTGAGCACAGCATACCATGTATACATTTATAAAACATGTATGTAATTTTTCTCAATATGGGAGAATATTGAACATGCTGTTTTGTCAATTTTGGTTCTCCCAATATATTGTGAACATTTTTCTAAGCCTACAAATATTAATTTGAAAAAGTGATACTTAAACTTTGTTTGAAAGTGTTGAGAATCCGAAAAGAATCATGCACCCAGGAAAAGCATATGCAAAAATGTCTGTCTGTATTTATTGATTGATTTGAAACATTTATTTGGCTGTGCCAGGTCTTATTTGTGACACACAGGATCTCTGATGTTCGTGGCAGCGTGTGGGATCTTTAGCTGAGGCATGCAGGATCTAGTATCGATGTATTTAAGGGTACTTGTTTAAGAATCCTTTGCCTGCTACCAAATTTTCAGTCCCTGAATAGTATATACTATAGCCACTCTGCTATCTATTCCATCAGCCTCCTATTGTTGCACGTTGAGACTCCAGTTTTCCTCTATTATAGATGCTCTTTATGATAAATTCCTAGAAGTAGAATTTCCAGTTATGTTAGGAATGTTTCCACTGCATATAACAGAATATTCAAACAACAACGGCTTGTTTTTCTCCACATTATAAAATATTCAGAGGAAACGGCCTGGAGTCAACTCAATAATACCATCAAGGACCCATACTTTTGCTGTCTTTCTGCTCTGCTCTGCTTTGCTTTTTGGTTTGTCACCTCATGGTTACAAAATGGCTGTTGCAGCACCAGCTATCATATCCTTCTTTAAGGCAAGGTAAAGAGAGGAAAAGGCAACACTTTTTATCAGGGAAAGTTGATTATTGCTTAAGTCTTCATAGCCAGAGTTAGATAACATGTCTGTAGGTCTCTAAGGGAGACTGAAAAAGTAAATATTCCATTTGCCCAGACTTTTTTAGTGGAGGCAGTTAAGGGAGAAGAAGGTCAGTGGTGGATCTTAGGTTAATCGGTATGCCACACAGGGCCTAAGTCTGAACATTTTAAAGGAATTGATCTACAGAGCCAACATACTTGAAAAGGTTTTATAAACCAACCAAATATTCTGTACAAATGTGAGGTATATAATTTATTAGAAATGATGCTGTGTTTCCCCAGGAGATTGAATATGTAGTATTATTGCTAATCTCTGGGCAGCTGCCTTTCTAATTAGCCACCTCTGTTCAGAAATAAATTGTTAAAAGCTCTTTCTTATAGAAACAGTTTTCCACCCCCAGTGACCAAATTACTTGTTTAAACCCTGTTTTGATACTTCAGTCACCTCGTGCTGGGGTGTCAGGGAAACAACTTTAGGCAGGGGGTCCAAAGACCTGGGTTGATTTCTGACTTCTGCTTTCTGACCACAAGAAAGCCATTTTTCCCCCAGGCCTTGGATTCCTTATCTATAGGATATGAATAATAATTTCTACTTTACAGCATTGCTAGTGGTGCAAGGTGCCCTTCTGAGTAGGAATATGAATTTTGGTTACCCTTGTTTTTCTAGCATTCATTCTCCTTTAAAAAAAAAAATAGTATCTTTATTTTTGGCTGCACTGGTCTTCGTTGCTGTGCTCAGGTTTTCTCCAGTTGTGATGAGTGGAGGGCTACTCTCAAGCTGCGGGGCTCGGCCTTCTCATTGCAGTGGCTTCTCTTGTTGCTGAGCACATGCTCTAGGGCAGGGCTCAGTTACTCCGTGGCAAGTATGATCTTCCCAGACCAGGGATCCAACCCACGTCCCCTGAATTGGCAGGCAGACTCTTAACCACTGGACCCCCGGGGCAGTCCTGCACTCAATCTTGCTGGCCGTTTTCAGACCTGTTGAATCAAGGCCAGGGCCTAAGGTTTGCAGATAAACTCTCCAGGGGGAGAAAATTAACTTGATTTGCAGTGTTTGGTGATAGGCACGGCGGATTTCAAACTATCAATGGTTTAGCAACTAGCTACACAATTTCCAGATATTTAACAAATCCTCTAGTTAGCTGGTACGAGCTGGTATGAGCCAGCTCCAGCATGTCATTGGCCCAGAGCAGACAGTCAGCCACCTTGCAGCTGACTGTGCTGGCTGGGCCATAATCAGCATTTGGATCCACCTGGCAAGTGTGGTTAGCTTCCCCAGTGGCTCCGTGGTAAAGAATCCACTTGCAATGCAGGAGACTCCGGAGACTCAGGTTTGATCCCTGGGTCTGGAGATCCCCTAGAGTAGAAAATGGCAACCCACTCCAGTATTCTTGCCTAGAGAATCCCATGGACAGAGGAACCTGGCGGGCTACAGTCCGTGAAGTCACAAAGAGTCAGACATGACTGAAGCGACTGAGCACGCGCAGGGTGGGTGTCGTTATCAGCTCTCGTGTGTCCTCCCTGTCTCCAATATCTCTTTTCATACATACCTCTGGGTTTTTGAAAGATGTCTATAAACTCCAGAGGGAGTTTAAATGCAAGTTGTCTGAAGAATTGATTTCTAGTAGTGAGTAGTTCTAGGCCTGAGTTACATAGGGAGAAAAGCTATTGAGAACTCTCTCACTTTCTCCTCTTCCTGTTTATGTTTGTCCAGAATCAAGTCTCAGTCAATTTCACGTCATCTCCACCCCTATATGCCATTCGTTTGGTTGATAAGTGACAGAACCCCAAGTCAAACTGATTTAAGAAAGGAGGAAAGTTTATTGGCTCACATCAACATGATATTCAGGATTATGCTGGCTTCAGCAAGGCTAAATCCAGGTTCTCAAGCAATGTAACCAGGACCTCAGGTAGGCTTTCTCCAGGTGACAAAAAGGCCATCAGAAGTTTGAGTGTACAGAAGAGAGCGCATCCTTCCTGACACAGCTTGTCAGACTCCCAGGAATTGCTGATTTGCCCAGTTGGGGTCATGTTCTCGTTGCTGAGCTGCCCATAGTTAATAGAGAATGTAGTGCTTTCAATGGCAGGCTGGAGCTATGTACTCATTTCTGGAGCTGGAGTTGCGGTCTGCCCCTCTGAAACCACATGGGCAGGACTTCCCTGGTGGCCCAGTGGTTAAAAATCTGCCTTGCGAGGCAGAGGATAGTCCCTGGTTGGGGAACTAAGATCCCACATGCTCTAACTACTGAGCCGGTGCACTCTGGAGCCTGCTTGCCAAGACGAGAGAGTCCATGGGCCTCAATGAAAGATCCCGCATGCTGGAAGTAAAATCAGATGCAGCCGAATCAATCAATAAGCCATATGGGCTAGGAATGCTGGGAGGTGGGCCACCCAAAGAACAGTGGGATTCCACTAACAGAGGAAGAAGGGTCAGGATTCGGCAGGTCAAAATAGCAAATGTCCACAACAATTCTGGTGTGCTTCCTGTTACCCTGGGGAGATCTCTGTGGCATCAAAGACAGAAATGACAAATAAAGCTAAACGTCCCTGGGCTTCCATCAGCCTGTGATTCCCAAGGAGGTCATATTAACACTAATACTTGTAATTTTTTTTTTCATTAAAAAACCCTGCTTTTATTTATTTATATTTTTTATTTTACTAAAAAATTTTTTTTAATTGGAGGATAATTGCTTTACAAGGTTGTGTTGGTTTCTGCCATACAACATGAATTAACCACACATAATCATATATTCCCTCCCTCTTAAGCCTTGTTCCCCACCCCTACCCCCATCCTACCCCTCTAGGTTGTCACAGAGAACCAGGCTGAGCTCCTGGTGAAAAAACTGCTTTCAAAGGCAGCCTCTATGATAATTCAGAGAGTCTCTCTGGGTGGATTCACGTGGCCTCATGAATCAGTCTGGGGTACTTACTGCTCCAGCAAAGCTGTCCAGCCAGTGCCCTGCTGATCACTGAGACCTCTAGGGCTGTCAGGATAAAAGGGCGTGGTGCCCTGTGCCTGGAGCCCCCGCCCAGGGGGCAGCTGAGATGAACCGCAGCATTGTATATGAAACACGGACTGTAGACTGGGCATTTTACATGTGGTTTCTCCTTTAATCCTCTCAATAACTCTTTTGTTGTTCAATTGTTCAATCATGTCTGACTCTTTGTGACCCTATGGACTGTAGCACACCAGGCTTCCTGTCCATCACCAACTCCTGAAGCTTGCTCAAACTCACTTCCATTGAGTCGGTGATGGCATCCAACCATCTCATCCTCTGTCGTTCCCTTCTCCTCCTGCCTTCAATCTTTCCCAGCATCAGGGTCAGGGAATCTGACTTTGAAGGTCAGCGGCATTCAATTACAGAACTGCCACAGGACTGTGCAAACAGAGACTCCTGGAGGGCACAAACAAAACCTTGTGTGCTCCAGGACCCAGGAGAAAGGCCCAGTGACCCCACAAGAGACTGAGCCAGACTTGCCTGTGAGTGCTTGGGAGTCTCTGGCAGAGACGAGGGTCGACAGTGGGTCTACAGCCCTTGGAGGTGTGTATTGTATCATCCTGCCCTTGATGATAAAACTGGAGACTAAAGGTCGTGTCCAGACTAAGTTGGCGAGATAGGGAGCTGGGATCGGATGATCAGCCGTTCTGATTTTCAGTCTTTCGCTCCTCTTCCTGCTTATTTCTGTCCAGAATCAAGTCTCAGTCAATTTCACATCATCTCTACCCCTAAAACAGAGCTCCCTTCCCAAGAGAAGCTTAATTACAGTTAATTGAATGTAAGAACCTCTTCTTGTCCCTCAGAGGCACGGGTGAGTTAATCAGTGTAGAGCCGGGTCATGGGGTAAGCTGCATCCTCCAAAATTCATGTGTCCAAGTCCTGACTCCCAGGCCTCAGAAAGTGAAGGTATTTGGAGATAGGATCTGAGAAGAGGAAATGGAATTAAAATCAGGTCTTGTGTATGGGCCCTAATCCAATATAATATAATACAATATAACTGGTGTCCTTGTGGGAAGAGATTAAGATCCAGACCTGCACAGAGGGAAGGCCAGGTGAGGGCAAAGTGAGAAGACAGTATATACAAGCCAAGTGGAGAGGCTTCTGCAGAAGCCAACCCTACAGACACCTTGGTTTGCACTTTTTTAGCTTCCAGAATTATCAGAAAGTACCTTTCTATTGTTCGAGGCACCTGGCACTTTGTTCTGGCAGCCTGGCAAACTAATAAAGCCAGAAGTATCTTTGAAGAAAAGAGACATCAGAATTAAACAGTGCTGAGATGGGGGAAGAATGTCTTTTTTTTTTTTAATTAAAAAATAAAATTTGTCTAGGACTTCCCTGGTGGTAGAGTAGATAAGAATCCACCTGCCAATGCAGGGGACACGGGTTCAATCCCTGGTCTGGGAAGATCCCACGTGCTAAGGAGTAACTAAGCCTGAGCACCACAACTACTGAAGCCCAAGGCTCACAAGAGAAGCCGCTGCAACCGAGAGTAAACTGCCCCCACTACAACTAGAGAAAGCCCTCCACGAAGCAACCAAGACTCAGCACTGCCAAAATAAAAATAAATTAATTTTAAAAAATTGTCTGGGTGATAACACAGTCACAGGCAAAAGGCATAAAGTCGCCTTCCTACCTCTGTCCCTCCCTTAAGCCACCTGGTTTCCCTTATGGAAGGTGAATGGTTACTGATCTCATATTTCCTCCCAGAGTTATTCATTCTCTCTCTCCACACACAGGCACAAATGTATATTTAAATAATTTTCCTCACCTTATGCACACTGTTTTGCACCTTGGTTTCTTTGTTTAATAAAACACGCTAAAGATCCTGCAAGGATGACTTTAACCAAGCAAGTTGGGAAAGTCAGAGAAATACCCTGCTGAATCACCAGCGTGATTAAAAACTAAAAGCAACACATTAGAACAGCACTGCCACCCTATCAGATATTTTAAGCCTGCTGCCTTCTGCAGAGGCAGGAGGGAGGCCCCAGGAGCTTCTGAGAGGGGCACTGACTGAACCATTCGCGGCTGGAGAGGAGCCTGGCTTGTCGCGAGGGCAAACCTTTGGTTATTTGCTCCTGCCTCAGGCCTCCTCTCTGCCCTTCTCTCTCCCGTCATACAACAAAGTAGGTCAGCCGGAGAGATGCTGCCTTGAGCGGGCAGGAGAATGGTCCTGCTGAGTGGGAGGGCCCGCTTCTGGGCCCATATTGGGATGCCATCTGTAATTGTAGACTCTCGGAGCTGCAAGAGATCTTAAAGATCGTCATGTCTAATTCCTTCGGTTTACAGATGGGGAAGCTGAGCCCAGAGCAAAAAAAGAACTTTGCTAAGGTCACCAGCTAAGTGGGGACGGAGCAGGGACAAAAGGTCAGTGTCCTGCACGTTTCACAGCACAGTCCCGACCTGCAGTCCCCAACCTTTCTGGCACCAGCGACCGGTTTTGTGGAAGACGATGTTTTCCGTGGACTGGCGGGGGTGGAGATGGTTTTGGGATGATTCAGGTGTGTCATATGTATTGTGCACTTTATATCTATTATTACTACATCAGCTCCACCTCAGATCGCCAGGCATTAGATCCTGGAGGTTGGGGACCTCTGAACCGTAGACGATATACGAGTGGTCCTCCCTGCGGTTGTGCAGTGCACAGACTGGGAGACCACACGTGGGACGTGGCAGGCAGTGATGAGCTAAATGAAATTGTGCTCAACATTCCTTTAGCATACCAAGAGAAAATTAAATGTTGGCTCTTATCATCATTATAATTTTTATCATCATCATGAAGAACCAACTATCTTGTTTCTAAAAGCAGAAAGGAATAGAACTGAGACAAAAAGTCATCTTTTCATGTTTCTTTCCTACTATAAAGGTAACACGCATTTAGAACAGAAAGCCTGATAAAAAATACCAAATAACAAAAATAATACAATTCCACCAACCAGAAACAGCTTCTTTTGACATATGGTGTATGGTTTTGCAGATCTTTTATTCCCACCTGCTTTTTAGCTTACACATATATTGGGGGAAGAATTTCCCACGTCAATAAATGTTCATCTACAATGTCAGCTTCAGAGACAGGACCACAGCCTAGTGGGAAAGAACATGGACTCTAGATCTAAGTGGCCTGTGTTCAATGTCAGCTCTACCCCTTACTAGCTGTGTGACCTTTGGCAAGATAATTTCTCTGTGCTTGAGTTTCTTCTTCTGCAAAGTGGAGCTGATAATAATAATATCTACCTTGTACAGAGTGTTTGCCATATTACTGTTCTTAGATCAGCCTGTTTTGTGAAAATACTATAATTTGCAAAGCTCGTCCTCTATTGTTGGCCCTTTAGATGGTTTTCAGTTTCTCCCTGTCTTGAATAATGTGGCCACAAATATTGTCAACCATGTATCTTTGAGCACATCTATGGTTATTTTTATTATATTCATAGAAATGGAATTGCCAACATATAGGGGGCTTCCCTGATAGCTCAGATGATAAAGAATTGGCCTGCAATGCAGGAGACCTGGGTTCCATCCCTGGGTCAGGAAGATCCCCTGAAGAAGGGAATGGTAACTCACTTCAGTATTCTCTCCTGGAGAATCCCATGGACAGAGGAGCCTGGTGGGCTACAGTCCACGGGGTCACAAAGAAATGGACATGACTGAGTGACTAACAATTTCATTTTTTTCCCCACCAGGGGATATACTTGCCAAATTATCCAGAGTTTGTACCAACTAACTAAAGGACTAAAGAGCAGCATGAGGCCCTGGAGTTCTGGAAACAACAGGGGACTGCGGGGACACAACTTAGGATATATGATTGATTGATTGATTTTTAAATTTATTTGGCTGCACCAGATTTTAATTGCTGCACGCATGATCTCCATTGCAGGATCTTCCAGTTGTGGCATGTTGGTCTCTAGTTCCTTTACCAGGGATTGACCCCTAGTCCCCTGCACTGGAAGTGCAGACTCTTAACCACTGGGCCACCAGGAAAGTCCCCCAGACATGAGCTTTAGTTGTCAATAAATCCATGTACTTCCCTGAAGAAGCCATGTCTGGTCTTGCAGCCTAATACCATGCTTCCCACCTTCAGGATATTTTTTTCATATAGAAGAAGGTGTATACCATAATATGTTTAATATTGAAAAGAAACTTACTTTAAAGACAACATTTATTTTAAAAGAGAACTTTTGTTGTTCATTGGCTAACTCATGTCTGAGTGTCTGTGACCCCATGGACTGCAGCACGCCAGGCTTTTCTGCCCTTTACCATCTCCCAAAGTTTGCTCAACTTCAGGTCCACTGAGTCGGCGATGCCATGCAACCATCTCATCCCCCTTCTCCTCCTGCCCTCAGTCTTTCCCAGCATCAGGGTCTTTTCCAATGAGTTGGCTCTTTACATCAGGTGGCCAACAGTATTGGAGGTTCAAGAAAAGAGAACTGTAAATGTAAAATCAGAATCACTCATGTAAAAAGTAAGTAACTGTAAAAATAAACATAACAGTTACAAAATATTACTGAATTGTAGCTAGAAGCTTTTGCCTGGGAGGGCTCTGAACTCCAGGCCCTGCACTTGGCATCTCTGGAAAGGGGATTAGCAAATCGGCAGGAGCCAGAGAGGTGTTAAGACTTATTAGCTCCAACCTGACACTTTCTCTTTGGTATAGTCAGAAAGATCAAGAGAGCATTGAAAAGCGATTTTAGTGGGAGTAGAGGGGACATTGATTTTATGTTGAAGGGCCTGTGAAGTTACTTTCTAAAACTGCCCTGTAACCATTTTCTTCAGTTTAGGAAACATGAGCCAGAATTGCTTCATCAAGGGCCAACTTTCCAGGTGTGAAAGAACTCTTCCTGCACACATCCATCCCATTAACAAGGTGTTATAAGTAATTATCAGCTCCATTTTACAGATGATAAAATGGAGGTATAGAAAGGTTAAGTAACACAGCCAAGATTGCTATAGCTAATGGCCAGTAAGGCTGGCATTTGGAACTCAGGTGTTCTGGCTCCAGAGTCAAATAGCACTTGATACTGGCAACGGCTGATCCTGTGACTAGTTACCAGTTACATCCCCATTTGCGTCTCATTCTCAGAGCTGAGAATGTTTAGACAACGGGACTCAGCTTGGACCCCTTTAACCCTGCTATAACTCATCATGCTAGATTGACCTCGCTTTGGCCTTGACTTGACCTTGAACTTTCCTTGTTACCTGGCCTGGTGACGAGACTCTGCTGTCCTCCACTGGCACTGATGGCTCTAGGCCTTTTTGCACCAGGAACACTTGGGTCTAGAAGTGAATGTTACATTGGCATTTTGGGGGGCTACAGTGTAGAGGGGAGTTATTTGCCAAGGGCTGCAGAGCGAGTTCCTGCCAAGCCTGAGCTAGAACCCTGATCTGTCGAGTCCTACGTGCCCCACCACACCCTGCAAGTTTCTTAATTACATAAACGATTTGTCTTAGTGACAGTGGTCTTACTTGCTTTTCCCAGCAATCTTGGGAGACAGGTAAGTGTAAGTGTTGGGGGAACTGAGGCCGTGTCCAGATCAGAGCTAGTTCTGTACACCAGAGAAAATTCTATCAGAAAGGGGCATGGGACGAGAACCCAGTCCTGCCTGGCTTTAAGTTCAGATCTCTTCCTATTAACACAAATGCCCCATCTCCACTTCTGTCTCTTCAGTTTCCCAGGTCCTCTCTCTCATTTCCTAAGACTTTTCATCTTGTCTCTTTTCTCGTAAGGATGGTGGTGCCAAAATGTGGGTGATTCATACTGAAGTGTGAATGACTATACCTAGGGTCATATGTTTCTCCATCTGGGTGTGTTTGCACTTACAGAGATTGCTCTCTACTGCAACGGAGGGTTTCATTCCTATATTTGTAATCTACTGCTAAGTAACAAATTACCCTAAGACTGGTGGCTTGATATTAATACAACAGCAGTCATTTATTATCTCTCACAAGCTCTGTGTGTCAGGAACCCAGACAGGGCAGAAAGGAGAAATCTTGACTCCATTCCACAATGTCTTGGTCCTCAGCTACGAGTCTCAAAGGCTGGGGGGAAAATGGAGACTTTCACTTATGCATCTGTGGTTGGAGCTGTGTCAGCTGGAAACACCCCTCATGGCCTCTCCATGTGTCCTAAACTTCCTCTCAATATGGTAACTGAGTTTCCAGGGCAAGTAACCCAAAAAGAGCTAGACAGAATTCATTGCCTTTTTTTTTTTCTTTTCATGTAATAAAATATATCTATATTATTTTGACTGCTGCTTAGTTGCAGAATGTGGAATCTTTCATTGTAGCATAGTAGTTCCCTGACCAGGGATTGAACCCAGGCCCCCCCGTGTTGGGAGTACAGAGTCTTAGCCACTGGACCACCAGGGTAGCCCCTGAGCTCATTGCCTTTTATGGTCTAGTCTTGCAGTTCCTGCAGCGTCGTTTCTGCCTAATACCACTGGTTGAGGCAGTACCCAACGTCCATTCACTTCCCAATGCAGGAATATCAACGTCATATGATAAGAAGAACATGTGGGATGGACACGTATTGGTGTAGCCATCTTTGGAAAATACAGTCTGGCACAGCTCTCTATTGCTGGGATCTCAAGTACAAGTCTGTGGGGACAGCTCTTAGCCACTTGGTGGGGAGGGTCTCTCTCTGTGTTTCCCATCAGACTCGCTAGCTCTTGGGGTTCTCTTTGCTCTAGCTTCCTGCATTCCAAATTCTGCTTTTCTCTGCTCTGCATTTACACTGCAGTTAGTTTGTGATACATTATTTCTTAAAAGGTTCAGACAGCCCTCTCCACTGATAGGCAGGGGCGTGATCCTGTCTGCCAAGAGGAACTGACATTGAAAATAGAGAGGAATAAAAAGTGCTGATCCAATTCTGTGCCATTGGATGGAGCCCAGCCAACAACAACCAAAAAGCTTCCTCTCTGGAGTAAAAGCATTCCCTTGTCCCAAAGGAGGAATTTAAAAGCTGAAGGTGGGCTGAGCTTCAGGGATTGTGTATACTGAGTGCATGCTGTTACATCCAACTCGTAGTGACCCCATGGACTATAGAGCCTGTTAGGTTTCTCTGTCCATGGACTTTTCCAGGCAAGAATACTGGGGTGGATTGACATTTCCTTCTCCAGGGGATCTTCCTGATCAAGGGGTCTAACCCACGTCTCCTTCAGCTCCTGCATTGACAGATGGGTTCTTCTACCACTGAGGGTGGAGGTTATCAAGATCTGTCCAGCAAAGTGGTAGCAGTTCCAGAATTCCTAATTTGGGGTGGGAGGTGTTTTGGGGCAGCAATCTGTTTAGCATAAGGGATTGGAACTTCCATTTGCATAACATTTTACAGATATTTGAGACAGCATCAGTTGTCTGTTTCAAGCATTTGGAAGGGGAGCTGTCTTAGTTTGAATTTGACCCCAAGCAGACTCTGATTCAAGAGTGGAGAAGTGAAACAAACAAGGGGAGGAGGGCAATCAAAGGCATGTTATCAAGCCAGCTACCACTGTGGGTGAATGGAGCTAAGCTTGCTAGGGAAACCACAGGAGTAAGTGCAAAACTCTCACCACCAGAGCTATCCCACCCAAGAGGCGACAGAGCTGGGGTGCTGATATTCCAGTTGCCATCAGAGCTGCTCTCGTAGAGCAGGGTTTAACTCCATCCTGATGCTGCAAGCCGACCAGACTTTCAAGGCTTTCGAGAAAGGCTATAGTCAAAAGAGATGTAGGCACTGGCAGGGGAAGCTGGTACACACCCAAGTGGAAAGGATTACAGGCATGACATTGACAGCGTATCCTGCAGGGAAGGTGAACACCCAGAATTAAGAGGGTTCTGGGAGGTGAGACTTTCAATATTAAGCTAACAAGCTGCCAGACAAACCAGGATGAAGGGGTCACTCTAGCTCTGTGTGTGTGTGTGCACATGTGTGCACGCTCAGTTGTGTCCAAGTCTCTCTGATCCCATGGACTATAGCCCACCAGGCTCCTCTGTCCATGGGATTTCCCAGGCAAGGACACTGGAGTAGATTGCCATTTCTTTCTCCAGGGGATCTTCCCGACCCAGGGATCCCACCCGCATTTCCTGCATTGGCAGGTGGATTCTTTACCACTGCGCCACCTGGAAAGCCCCAGCCTAGCTTTGAGGGCAAAGAAAAACAAGGAACCCATCACCCAAAACTACTATTTGGAGTGAAAGGATAAACAAAAGATTTACAAATGATAAAACTCTTCTGGAATTAGGTAGTAGTGATGGTTGGACAATTATGTGAATATTCCAAAACCCACTGAATTGTACACTTAGGGTGAATTTTATGGTGTGGGCAACCTACAAAACCCCTTTGAGCCTCTGTGTTCTCTTTATGAGAAAGGAATGATAATAATATCAATTCCTATCTCAGGGGGTTGTTGTGAGGCTTCAGTGAGATAGTGCTTCAGACACTACTATTGAGATCCTTGGTATTCTTTACTCTGTTTGTTGGTAAAGACAAGCCTGGGGAAAGCAGGTGTTAGGGCTGAGCTGACTGATAATTTCTCAGAGGGCAGCAGCATCAGTTTGGGAAGAAGAGCTTATTTCTACGGGCCTCTCTAGGCTGGAGGGAGGAGAGTTTTGGCTGAATTTCAAGCATTCGCTCTCACTCTCTCAGCACATTCAGAGGCTGCCTCCCGGGTGGAATCCTGTACCACCGTAATCGCCTGTCTGGCTTCCTGCCTCAATCCTTCTCATATCCACAGCTGAGATCTCTGTCACCCCCCGTGGCGTCAGCATCACCCCAACTTCAGGCAGAATCTAAGGAGACTGAGCCAGAGCAGGAGCATCATCATTAACCAGTGAAATAGCATTTCCACGGCTTACATTTATCATGTATTGGCTACACACTGGGTATTATCCTGGGCTTCTCTGGTGGCTCAGACAGTAAAGAATCCATCTGCCATGCAGGAGATCCGGGTTTGATCCCTGGATTGGGAAGATCCCTTGGAGGAGGGAATGGCTACCCAGTCCAGGATTCTTGCCTGGAGAATTCCATGAACAGAGGAGCCTGGTGGGCTACAGTCCATGGGGTCGCAAAGAGTTGGACATGACTGAACAGTGAAGACTTTCAGGTATTATGCTTAGAACTTCACCTGTGCGATCTATTTTTGTCCCCCGTGATAAACTTACAGGGAGGTCCTGCTATGATCCTCATTTTACCAGTGAAGAAATTGGTCTTAGAAAATCATATAAATTGCCAAAACCCCTGCCCCTGCCCGCCCCTGAGCCTTAGCTAACTGGATCAGGATTGGACAACTGATCCAAGCTGGGTGACTGATTCTCTCTCCCAGAAAATTTGGGGATTGGATTTGGATCCTTGCTAGTGTCCGTTGGCCACTCAAAATGAAAACACATAAACTAGGGAGTTGAGGGGGAGGTGCTTAATAGTCATGTATGTCTGTTTGGTCACTGAGTCATGTCTGACTCTTTGGGGCCCCATGGACTGTAGCCCACCAGGCTCCTCCGCCCATGGGATTTCCTAGGCAAGAATACTGGAGTGGGTTGTCATTTCCTTCTCCACCTCAATGGTCATATGTGCACGCAAAGGTGGAAAAGAATGAGGCAGACATGCAGAAAGACACAGAGATGAATGGGCCTTTGGAGAAAGAGAAAGTGAGAGAGAGAATGGCTTCAGATTCCCCAGCTACACTTCTTTCCTGTGTGAGTCAGGACTCTAGGAAGTCAATGATAGAGGTCTGACTCCTACTGACTTAAATGAAATCTGTTGACTCTAGGAACAACACTGGCTCCAGCCATGGCTGGATTGGGGGATCCTCTTTTCTTTTTGCTGATCTTTATTTCTTATAAAGAAACTGCATTTACTTGCGAATTAAAGAGAAGATATAGAAAAGAAATCCACGATACTGTAGGGAGCTCAGGTAAGAGGAGGCATTTTAAAATATGATAAACATGTTAATTTTTTTTGGCCGTGCCCCACGGCATGGGGGAATCTGTGCCCCCTGCATTGGAAGCACTGAGTCTTAACCACTGGACCACCAGGGAGGACCCAAAACATGCTACCTTTTGATGAATAAAATATACGCACACTTTTCCGTTCAATAGTTTCTGGAGTGTGGTTTGTGCTGAATTATCTCAAACTTTTGAGTTGTTAGAACCCAACCTTATTCCCAAGAAGACTACATAAAATGTGATATTTTCCTGCCCCCTTGTTAATTAAAGAACTAATCATGTTACAATGCTGACCAGGTGTGACATACTGATTTCACTTTAAAAATACTTTCCAGGGAACTGATTATGAAAACATAAGGAGGATAATGTGCTTCTTTCAATACTGAACCCAATTAATTTCAGTGACTCATAAATACTAGGGTGAAAAATTAGAATATTAAAGCTCCATTTGCTTAAGAAAGGAACTATTTTCCATGTTCTCAGTAGACTTTCAGTTGTCTTGAACATAAATTTCTCTCTCAGCTTAGAGAATTCACTGAAACTAAAGAAAAGTTCATCCCCAAGTGTTATTGAAAGTATATCCAACTATCAGGTGACAGATGGCTGGCTGAAGAAGAATTGATCACCCTGTAAGGAAAGAGAGGCAATGTCTTTGCAACCCCATGGACTATGCAGTCCATGGAATTCTCCAGGCCAGAATACTGGAGTGGGTAGCCTTTCCCTTCTCCAGGGGATCTCCCCAACCCAGGGATCAAACCCAGGTCTCCTGCACTGCAGGTAGGTTCTTTACCAGCTGAGCCACCAGGGAAGCCCAAGAATACTGTAGTGGCTATCCTTTCTCCAGCGGGTCTTCCTGACCCAGGAATTGAACCAGGGTCTTCTGCATTGCAGGTGGATTCTTTACCAGTTGAGCTACCAGGGAAGCCCAATGATTATCATAATAACTAATATTTATTGAAGCCTTTCATGGACCACACAATTTGTTGAATTTCTCACAATACTGTGAGGCAGGTAATATTTTGACATTTTTTTGGGGGGGGGCGGTGTGGATCATTTTTAAAGTCTTTATTGAATTTGGTAAAATATTACTTATGTGTTTTTTTTTTCTTTTGGCTACAAGGCATGTGGGATCTTATCTCCTTGATCCGGGATCCAACTGTCACCCGCTGCATTGGAAGCTGAAATCTTAACCACTGGACTGCCAGGGAAGTCCTCTGACACAGATATGTTTAATTCCCATTATACAGAAGGGGGAAACAAGGCTTAGAGAGGTTTAGTGACTTGACAAGTTCTTCCAGACGGTAAGTGATAGACATGACGCCCTAATCCAAGTCTATTTGGAGAGCCATGATCTTTAAGAATCCACCACTAAATTCTAACATGGATACAATCTCCAATGCTTATACATGAGGAAAGCAAAGTTTCAGAAGATTCCTGGTCCGGTGTGGTTTCTAATGCACCAAATGCCTTTTACTGAAGTGGGCCCACATCTATAAAGCTGGTGAAATTGATCTGTTTGTAACACATAGGTGATTCCCTACTGGTATGACTTTGAGAGCCCTGGGAAGACTTTGTTTTCTCCAAGGTAAGATTTCTCCTCCATTAGATGATCTCTGAGGTCCTACCATTAATTCCTCTAATTTAAGCCATTCTCCTGTTTTTCTTAAAATGCAGTTGCTCAAGCATTCCATTGCTGGTGTGTGCACGCTTTCCTGAGAGCAGATTTTAACTGGAGAGAGAGAACCAGGAGAGAGAAGATGAGCCGACTGACATGAGTCCTGGGACAAGAGAAAGAAGAATGGGGAAAAACATGAAATGAAGGGAGGTGGGGTCGAGGATCCGGACGGCAAATCTCTCTAACTACTGTGCTAAAGAACTGCTTTCAACTAAAGGGGGACTTAGGGCTTACATTCTTGTTTTGAAGGCGGATAAAGACGACACTGAGAAGACCCAATTTCTCACACTAAGATCGCTTACAGATACAACGCGGATGTGGAGCACAGCTTCAAAGAGCTTGAATCGGAGACTTAGTTGTTCTTGTGACCTTGAGCAAGTCACTCCACCCTGCTCCCACCTGGCTTTACTTTGAAGACTTTGCTGTAAGGTGGGGCAAGGAAGCAAGGGTCACTTGAGAACTGATTTGGCTGCTGAGTAGACATATTTTTGAAGCATCTGGAATCTCTCTTGGGTTCCTCCAAAAGCTTCTCCACTCTGGATAGTGGTCAAACAAGGCTGACATTCAGTTCAGCTCAGTTCAGTCGCTCTTTGCGACCCCATGGACTGCAGCATGCCAGGCCTCCTTGTCTATCACCAACTCTGAGAGTTTACTCAAACTCAGGTCCATTGAGTCAGTGATGCCATCCAACTCTCTCACCTCCATTAAGCATTAAGCATGTTCAGTCACTCAGTTGTGTCCAACTTTTTGTGACCCCAGGCCACTCTGTCCATGGGATTTTCTGTGACTACTCTGTGACCCCAGGCTACTCTGTCCATGGGATATTCCAGGCAACAGCACTGGAGTGGGTTGGCATTTTGTCCTTCTAGACAGTTCTCAACTCACAATAGCCCCTCTGGTTCATTTCCCTCTCCTGCTTTTTGGTCATTAGTGGAGCAGACTCAGGTGTCTTTCAAATTCTTGTTTGGCCAGAGAAGCCCCTGCTAAGTTCCTTTTCCTGGAAGGGTCCTTTCTCACCTCTGGGTGAAACAGCAGGAGAAAGAAACAGTTTATGTAATGGTGTGACTGCACGAATGCCTCAAACTCATTTTTTCTCCAATTACCACATTTTCTGACAGCTAGTTCGGAAGTTGCTAACCAAGAAAATGTTTTTCCAGCCAGAGAGCTTCCAGTTAGAGATACAAGTTTATGAGAGCATAACTTTAAAGAACACATTGAAAGAGAACTTCAGGTTTTAAAAGAGACACAATGAGTGCTTTCTCGTGGATGACACAGAGTGGGAAGAGAATGACTCTAAGAAACCTATACTGCTGTTCAGTTGCTCAGTCATGTCTTTCCCTCTGCGACCTCACAGACTGTAGCATGCCAGGCTTCCCTATCCTTCACTGTCTCCTAGAGTTTGCTCATTTTCATGTCCATTGAGTCAACGATGCCATCCAACCATCTCATCCTCTGTTTGCCCCCTTCTTCTCCTGCCCTCAATCTTTCCCAGCATCAGGGTCTTTTCAGTGAGTCGGCTCTTTGCATCAGGTGGCCAAAGTATTGGACCTTCAGCTTCAGCATCAGTCCTTCCAATAAATATTCAGGGTTGATTTCCTTTAGGATTGACTGGTTTGCTCTCCTTGCAGTCCAAGGGACTTGCAAGAGTCTTCTCCAACACCACAGTTCAAAAGCATCAATTCTTCGGTGATTAGCTTTCTTTATGGTTCAGCTCCTACATCCATACATGACTACTGGAAAAACCATAGCTTTGACTAGATGGACCTTTGTCAGCAAAGTGATGTCTCTGCTTTTTAAAATCCCGTCTAGGTTTGTCATTGGTAACTTGCCTGCTAAATTTCTTGAACATTTAATTTGTTAAATATGTGTTGTTTCTCAAAGGACTGGACGGACAGACTCCTTCAGAAGAGCCTGCGGTGGGAAGCAGGGGGCACTGAAAGGCCTCGATGTTCACCCCTGGACCCACAATTGCTTTTTGCTGAGGCCTCGTTTCCCCTAGACTGTTTCTAGGCAGTAACTGAGCAGCCGGGGGGTCAATATTGGACCAATACTCTATTGGGCAACTTTGGCTTAGTGACTCCCCATAGGTCTGACCCAAATGTTCTTAGAACTATGCTGTAGTCAGAGACTCTCCTAACCAGTCGTCCCTCCTTCCCTGGCTCTCTTCATAGGTCAGGCCTGCACTGCTGTCCAGGCTCTCCCTGTCTTACTCCTGCTCACTCCCCACCATTCTCCATGGGTGTTTCCCTAAGGAATCTCTTCTATGTCTAATCCCACTTGGTACACTTTTCAAAAGATGAACTAACATAAATAATAAAAAGGTTGGGGGTAAGTCTTGTATTTCACCACAGAATTTCTACCCACCATAGACTGCTGTTCTTTAATTCAGTTTTTTCTTTCTTTATTTTTAATCTCCGGGAGAAAGACTAATTGACTTGGCTTGAGCCAGGTAAATCAATGAACTGTGGTCAAGAGAGTGAGTCACGTGAACACATGGCGGCTGTGTGGATGGATTATGGATTATTGGATTTTTCCCCAAGAAAAGGTTGGAGAAGAGGATACCAGATGACAATACAATAAAAAATTTCCACAGGGTCTTGAAGGCATTGCAGATTTTCAGAACTCTTTGGAAAATCCAAAATCAGAACTCTTTGGGAAAAAGGGTTGGAAAGAAGCATTCATAAACCTAATCAGCTGGTGTCTTAAGGGTGCTGATGATTGTCAACGCAAAGAGAATCTTTATGGAAAATGCCCAGAGGATAACAGCGTCATTAATCTGGGCCAAGGGCCCTGGGATGGCATGGGAAGGAGTTACAGGCAAATTTGTATCTTCCTCCCAATTCTGCTAGCCTTATCTGGGTTCCCTTAGGGCAGGGGGAGTGATGAAGGTATTTAACAACTATAAAGGCTATTCGGATAACAAATAATTTAGGAACCCTAAGGTCTAAATGCCAGGGGAGACACGAGATACAAAAATCTAGAAGGAGCCAGAAGCAGGGATCGAGATCCGGGAATGGAGCCAGGGGTTCAGACCTGGGAGGCAGACAGATCAGAGAGCTTGCTTTTAAGGTCTGGCAGGAATATGATGAGTGGGTGGGATGGTCTTATTGAAAAGTCCTGGGGTAGAATGGCCGATGCACAGGGTAAAATGCACACATTGAATTCTTACCATGAGCTGAGCTGAGCCACAATGATAGGTTAGTGTCCCTGGAGCCTTAATGGAATTTTCCAGGAGAACTCAGGGCCAGAGAGTACAGCGTAGGGCAACAGAAATCGGTGATTCATGGATATCAGAGGCTTCGGGAAATAAAATAACTACAGAAAGGGATTTGGGGTAATTGGATCTTCTGAGATAAAAGGAGGTGGCTTTGTGACTGTCAGTGGAGTGCAGACATAGCCCAACAGCAGACAAGTTGAAGGAGTCAGAAATCTAGCACTCTGCACTTCTCCTGGTTCTGGGCGACCACTAACTACGCTGTCACATCCACTCTCCTCTGAGCACATGCAAAGTGCCCTTCACGCATCTACCGTATGCCAGACATTGTCCTGAGCATTTGTTGTGCACTTCCTCTTTGAACCTCAGAAAATCTGTGATCGTTCCCATTTCACAGAGGAGAAACCTGAAGGTCATAGGATGAAGTCAAAGTCACACAGCTAGCACAAAACAGATCTGGACCTTGAATACCAAGTTCAAGTCCAGATTGAGCACCCTACTATACTCCCCCTCCACACTTGCTTTTAATTTAAACTCTCTCAGTTATCAACTTTATTACTCATTTTCCCACATAAGGCTTTGATGCTCACAGTGGTCTTTTTAACTAATACCCAGAGTCTTATTGAGTATTATTTTAAATTAGTTTTTGTTTGTCCCCCTTTTTTTGAGCTCAGTTTTTTTTTTTTTTAAACTGGGTAATACAGCCAAATGGTACAAAATTTAGAGACACAAAAGAGCATACAAGTGTTGTTTCCCCGTTACCCAGCCTCTTATTATGATGAGGTTTAGAAGTCATTTGTATTTTCTTTCTTTCATGTCTATTACCACCTTCGCTATAGAATTGTTTTTTTCCTTATTGATATGTATTATAGAAGCTTCTAATATATGAAGGGAACTAGTCCTATGCCTGTGGTATGAATTGCCAGTATTTTCCCAGTTTATCTTTTGCCTTTTGAAAATGTGAAGGTTTTTTCCATGGAGAAACATTGTGGCAGTCAAATCTGTCAATTTTTAAATTTTATGACTGGGATATGCCATTCTCAGACAGCTATACCTCACCCCAAGATTATAAAACAAAATTCCCTTCGTTTTCTTCTATTACTGTTCTGGGTTTGATCCATCTGAAAACTTTTTGCTATAATGAGATATGGATTCACTTTAAGTTTTTCATAATAACAAGCCAGTTATTCCAACAATGTTTGCTGAATAACCTTTGTTCCTTACTGATTTGAAATGCCCCATTTTTTCTGTGCTAGATCTCTCAATATATTTACTTCTGAGCTTCACGTTATGGATATGCTTGTCTCTTGATGCAAGTACCGCACTGTTTAAATTACTGCAGCTTAATATCATGTTTTAGTAGCTGGGAGACCCAGTCCCTTTCTTTCTACTCTTCCTTTCAGAATTCTCCTGGCTATTTCTGATTGTTTACTTTTCCATGTGAATTTCAGAATTCATCTCTCTACTTCTCCCCATCTCTAGGACCCTAAAAACTATTGTTTTTTTTTTTTCTATTGGAATTGCACTAAATTTACAGATTAATTTAGGAAGAAATGACTTCTTTATGAGTTGAGTCATCCTATTTAAGAAAAAGATGTAACTTTCTGGGACTTTCCTGGCAGTCCAGTGGTTGAGAGTCTGATTTCCAGTGCAGGGGACATGGGTTCAATTCCTGGTCAAGGAACTAAGACCCCCCCAGGCCACAGAGCAACTAAGCCCGTGTGCCACAACTGTGGAGTCCAGGCATCACAATGAAAGATCCCACATGACACAACTAAGATGCCACGAGCCACAGCCAAGACCTGATGCAGTCAGATAAATGAATAAATATGTTTTTTGAAAGATATAACTTTCTTTTTTTAAGTGTTCTTTGATGTCTCTCAGGAATGTTAATTTTTCAAATAGAATTTCAATGCATCTTGTTAAGTTAATGGATGGATCAGTTCAGTTGTTCAGTCGCTCACTCGTGTCTGACTCTTTGTGACCCCATGGAATGCAGCGTTCCAGGCCTCCCTGTCTATCACCAACTCCAGGAGTTTATTTAAACCTATGTCCATTGAGTTGGTGATGCCATCCAACCATCTCATTCTCTGTCGTCCCCTTTCCCTCCTGCCTTCAATCTTTCCCAGCATCAGGGTCTTTTCAAATGAGTTGGTTCTTTGCATCAGGTGGCCAAAGTATTGGAGTTTCAGCTTCAGCATCAGTCCTTCCAATGAATAGTCAGGACTGGTTTCCTTTAAGATGGACTGGTTGGATCTCCTTGAAGTCCAAGGGACTCTCAAGAATCATCTCCAACATCACAATTCAAAAGCATCAATTCTTCAGCACTCAGCTTTCTTTATAGCCCAACTTTTGTATCCATACATGACTACTGGAAAAACCATAGGTTTTACTAGATGGACCTTTGTTGACAAACTAATGTCTCTGCTTTTGAATATGCTATCTAGGTTGGTCATAACTTTCCTTCCAAGGAGCAAGCATCTTTTAATTTCATGGCTGCCGTCACCATCTGCAGTGATTTTGGAGGCCCCCCCCCAAAAAAAAGTCTGTCACTGTTTCCCCATCTATTTGCCATGGAGTGATGGGACCAGATGCCATGATCTTAGTTTTCTGAATGCTGAGTTTTAAGCCAATTTTTTCACGCTCCTTTTTCACTTTCATCAAGAGGCTCTTTAGTTCTTCTTCACTTTCTGCCGTAAGTGTGGTGTCATCTGCATATCTGAGGTTATTGATATTTCTCCCAGCAATCTTGATTCCAGCCCAGCGTTTCTCATGATGTACTCTGCACAGAAGTTAAATAAGCAGAGTGACAACATACAGCCTTGACATACTCCTTTTCCTATTTGGAACCAGTCTGTTGTTCCATGTCCAGTTCTAACTGTTGCTTCCTGACCTGCATACAGATTTCCCAAGAGGCAGGTCAGGTGGTCTGGTATTCCCTTCTCTTTAAGAATTTTCCACAGTTTTTTGTGATCCACACAAGTCAAAGGTTTGGCATAGTCAATAAAGCAGAAATAGATGTTTTTCTGGAATTCTCTTGTTTTTTCAATGATCCAATGGATGTTGGCAATTTGATCTCTGGTTCCTCTGCCTTTTCTAAATCCAGCTTGAACATCTGGAAGTTCATAGTTCATTTACTGCTGAAGCCTGGTTTGGAGAATTTTGAGCATTACTTTACGAGCGTGTGAGATGAGTGCAATTGTGCGGTAGTTTGAGCATTCTTTTGCATTGCCTTTCTTTGGGATTGGAAAGAAAACTGACCTTTCCCAGTCCTGTGGCCACTGCTGAGTTTTCCAAATTTGCTGGCATTTTGAGTGGATGGATAATCTACATTTGTATTGCTATTATAAATATCTTTTCCCCTTCCATCATATTTCCTAACTAGATGCCATTTTAGCTACAGTTGTAAATCTCCACTCTGGCAGTATTGCTGCAAGTTATCTTGGGAAACTTCACATCTGACTTGGGTTCCAGTTGTTGGAACTCGGCAACAACTCCAGTTGTTGCCAACTCAGGTCCAGTTCCTTCCACCAGCCTATGGTCAAGACCCAGACCCTTTGGAATCTGAGGGTTCTGGCAGAGGGAATGCCCTACCCATACAGCTAAGTGCCTTTAGGATGGGAGCCATGGGTTCTCAAATAAGTTGATGATGTTATGTATGTCATAAACAATTACAAATGTGTATGAATCCAATGCCTTTTCATCCTCTGGGACAGAGGAGAAGATAGCAAAGTAAAGTTTATGTTGCTTCAGTCTGAAACTGGATAAACTTATCTTTGGTGTCCTAACAATTGATCACCTGGAGGAAACTGAGGCAGTATTCAATATTACATGTTCTAAAGATGCAACGCTATTTTTTCCTCAAATCACAAAAGGCAATAGGGTGTCAGGTGTCCTCCCAAGAAAACTGAATCAGTCTGATATTGGAATTCATCAATGTTCATTAGTATTCTTGATCATCACTGGTATTTAATGAACATCTATTATCTATGTGCCATCTGGCACTGGGAGTTGAGGACACAGAAATGAATAAAGCTACAAGTGCCACCATCCAGTAGGGAAGATAGGCAGAAAGTCACTCTAATGAATAAGGACAAATATTCAATAGACTTATGTTCAACATGCCACAGGAATGTAGAGGAGGGGGCTGTGGAGTTTACTTGGGTTTGGGCTTCCCACGTGGCTCAGTTCAGTTCAGTTCATTTCAGTCGCTCAGTCATGTCCGACTCTCTGTGACCCCATGGACTGCAGCACGCCAGGCTTCCCTGTCCATCACCAACTCCCAGAGCCTACTCAAACTCAAGTCCATCGCGTCGGTGATGCCATCCAACCATCTCATCCTCTGTCATCCCCTTTTCCTCTCACCTTCAATCTTTCCCAGCATCAGGGTCTTTTCAAATGAGTTGGTTCTTTGCATCAGGTGGCTAAAGTATTGGAGTTTCAGCTTCAGCACCAGTCCTTCCAATGAATATTCAGGATTGATTTCCTTTAGGATGGACTGGTTAGATCTCCTTGCAGTCCAAGGGACTCTCAAGAGTCTTCTCCAACACCACAGTTCAAAAGCATCAGTTCTTCGGTGCTCAACTTTCTTTATAGTCCAACTCTCATATCCATACATACCCTCGAGGCTCAGTGGTAAAGAATCTACCTGCCAAGCAGGAGATGTGGGTTCGATCCCTGGGTTGGGAAGATCCCCTAGAGAAGGAAATGGCAACCCACTCCAGTATTATTGCCTGGGAAATCCCCTGGACAGAGGAGACTGGTGGACTATAGTTCAGGGCGTCCCAAAAGAGTCAGACTCGGCTGAGCGACTAAACAGCAAGAGCGGTAGTCTGGCTTTTGAGCTAGGCCTTAAAAGGTGAGGAGTAGTTAACCAGTTCTGCAAGGGTGGCAGAGGGTGCTAGGACCTCTGGGCTTTACCTGAGAGCTAGCACTGGTGGGGGCTGGGCCTGGCTCTTGCCCAGGGCAGGATGTCAAGGGTGGGAAAGGGGTGTCAGTGGCAGTTAATGTTCCCAGGAACAGTGCTCAAGCAATCTGGAGTGGGATAAATGCCCTAATTCTCACCCACCCAGTGGGACAGCTCCAAAATGTGTTCTACAATACTGCTCAGTGGATTGGGCCCCAGTTGCTCAAAGGGTAACTTGCTCGCTAACACACATCTCTGCTTCCTTCCCTTTCTGTCCTACTTGTCCACATCCCCACAGGATCCCTTCCTGGGATCCCCTCTTCAACAATCTGCATGCTTACGTGCTAAATCGCTTCAGTCGTGTCTGACTGTGATCCCATGGACCGTAGCCCTTCAGGGTCCTCTGTCCCTGGGACTCTCCAGGCAGCAATATGGGCGTGGGTTGTCATTTGTGCTCAAATCCTAGCGTCATGGTGTGCGTCTGGGTAACTAACCCCATACAGCAAAGGATGGGCAGAGTGCATTCCTGGAAGGAAGAATAGTGTCAGTGAAGGCACAGAGGTATGACAAAGCATGACTTGTCTGGGGACCAGAAAGAAGTTAAATAGTGCATGACTGTAGAGCCGTTCAAGGACGCTCAAGGGAGATGAGCTTGTCAGGCAGTGTGGAGAAACATGGGTGCCCGGGTACCTAGCGGCTTGACCCTTTGCGGAGAAAGGATGTGGGATTATAATGAAATGTTTTAGAAGTTCAGGGGATGATTTGGTGGTGGGCAGGGGCACTGCCTGGGGGCTTCCCTGGGGGCGCAGATGTAAGGAATCCGTTTACAATGCAGGATAGTCTGCCTGCAATGCAGGAGACGCAGCTTCGATCCCTGGGTCAGGAAGATTCCCCTGGAGAAGGAAATGACAACCCACTCCAGCATTCTAGCCTGGAGAATCCCGTGGACAGAGGAGCCTGGTGGGCTATAGTGCTGGGGGCCGCAAAGGGTCAGACACAACTGAGCGACTAAACCACCAGCACCCGGGGCACTGCTTGGGGAGCAGCAAGGAAGAAGACCCTGCCCTCCTCTTCCTCTCCTCTCTCTGACGCTTTTGCCCAGGGCTCGGGGCTCCCAGCGCCAGCTCGGGGCTCCCAGCGCCAGCTCTGGGGCTCAGCACACTCCACCCCACGTGAGCGAGCCTCCTGCCTTCCAGGAGAGATGCTGGCCGCCTCCCCGACTTGCGGCGCCGGCTGCGGTCGCCGAGGCTACAGCGCAGGTTAGCGGAGGTGGGCGGGGCGCCGCCTGCAGCCCCCACGCGCCGTTTCCAGGCCTGGGACGGCTGTCTGTCCCCAGCGGCGGCACAGACGGAATTTTCCTTTCTGCAGCTGCGCCTTCCCGCCGCCTTCCCCACTCTCCGAATGCCGCGCTCATCCGAGGCCTCCTACTCAGGCGGTCATTGATAATCTCATCCTGTTGCTGGCTCCTGTCGATGCAGGATGAAGGAACCGGGAAGGCCTCTCAGACAGGCTAGGGGGACCAGGAGCCTTTCCTGTCTGCGTGGACACAGGGACAGGCGTTTCGGGCGAGCACGTGGTCCTAAGCAGATCTGTGCCTTATTTTCTTTTCCTTCTGTCTTTCCTTTTTCTTTCTTTTCCCTTTCCCTTCCTCCTAGGCCCTGAACTAGGCATTCCGGATTCAGAAATGACTCAGTTGAAACCTTTGCCCTCAGAAAGCTCCCAGTCGAATGAGGGAAACAGAACATGATGACCCAATACTTACAGTTTTGTGTGCTGAGTACTGTGATAGAATTCTTTATGTATTTCAAATATTCGTTGAATGATGAAAGAAAAAAATTGAATGAATGTTAGGGCAGGGAGGAGGGAGGTGTAGTCAGGGAAGGCTTCATAGAGACAGAGTGGTGTCTGAGCTCATTGGGAAGGGCTGGTTATAATCACTAGCTCTTGCTAACTGCCGGATACCTCACTAGGCCCTTTTAGCTGGAATCCTCATGAGAAAACTGTGAGGCAGACAATCCTGCGTTACAGAGGAAGAAAACCTCAGACAGACTGGATAAACTGCCTGAGACCATAAAGGATTCCAGCACAGCTCTGTCTTCTGCAAAGCTTATGGTTGTCCACCAGGCCTGGGGAAGTATATCCCCAACAGAGGGAACAGCTTGAGCACAGGCTTGGGGGGCACACTCTACATGACAGAGGAGCTTATTCTCTGAAACCCTTGGCTGTCACGCTCTCTAATATACTCGAGCACTTTCCAAAGCACTCACTGTGGCTTGCAGGAAAAGCAATTGGCAGGTGAGTGTTCAACACTTCCTCCTAGAGCTGGGAATTAGGGTCTGAATCTCAGCTCTTCTGTGATGGGCTGTGTGACCTTGGGGAAGTGCCTTCCCCTCTCTGAGCCTCTTTTCTCTCATTTGTTTAAATGACTCTGTGATTCTTACCCTGTAGAGCTGTAAGAATTCAAGGCAATGTGTGAAGCCTTGAATTAGTCTATCCATTCAAGGTGACTTTGGGATACCCAGGACTGGCTCTTGATGAAGGGTTTGGCTGAATCACCAGGCAAGGGGACTTTTAGATAATTGGATAGGAAATGCCTTCCATCTTCCAAGAAACGAGGGTGCTGGCAGACAGCCTGCTGCTAGCCTGCTTCAAATGGACCAGATGCTATTTTGGAGATGAGAAAAGACATTCTCTTGACAGTGGCAGTGTAGAGAGAAGATAAAAACCAAGAAATAGAAATACTGACTGACTCCTGATCAGGAATGGGAGACAAGCAAGCCAGCCAGGTGTCTCCAGCCCTTGAGAGGGCCTCTAGTCCTGGCAGTATCCTGCAGATGTTCACGGTGAAAGGGAGGGGATGGAGAGAGAATGCCGATGGGCTTTCAGGCTGAATCATATTCATGAAAATGACAGTCAAGTGTTTGACCTTGGACTATGACTCTGTTTTTCTCCAATCCCTGGAGCTGGTTGTTTTCAAGAGAAGAAGAAATGGGGCCATCTGCTCAGAGCTGGCCTTGGCACTGAGGAACCTTTCCCTGGGGACAGCCATGCAGGAACTCATACAATGTGGTGTCAAGGTGGGGGTGGGAAATGTTCTTCTCAATGTACAGATATTTACATTAAGGAGTAAGGCATTAATGCCTCATGCCATCTCACCAGTAAAGAAGAGGATGTCTTTTTTTTTTTTTTTTTTCCTGGCCCAAATCCTCAGGTTCTCAGCAGAGATATTATAACCATACTTTCAAAATAAAATCTTCACAGAGTCTATGAATTGCATCCTGACCTCTTCAAGAAATGGGAGACTCAAAAAAAAAATTGACTGCAGAATATCACATAGCTATTAAGTGGTAAGCCACGGATTCAAATATTGGTCTGTTTCCAAATTGGAACATAAGTTTCATTACACTCTTTTTTTTTTTAAGAAATAATTGGTATCATGAACATGTACTTACCATGTGCCAGACACTGTATTGGGCACGTTTTATACATGATCTCTTAATTTTCTTCAGTAACTCACCAAAGAATGATTAACCCCACTTTACAGATAAATAAACTGAGTGTCATTAAAGAAAGTGCAGGAGGCTGCCTGGCTAATAGGTGGCTGAGGCAAAGGACAAACCACTTGGATCTGACACTAACAATCTAATTGATCCACGGTCTGAGAGTGGTGGAGCAGGATGGGGAGTCAAGAACTGCCCACTATTTCTGTAAACAGCTCATTTACTGGCCTCTTGTAAATATCTCATCCTACCACCTGGAAGGCACCTCCTTGAAGAGGAACTGTACCAGAGGTAGAGAGAGGGGGTTGCCTCCTGCGTGGACTTGGTACAGAAGGCTCAGCTCTGTCTCTGGGATGGGGTTAAATGCTAAGTGGAAGGGATGCTCTTTTACTTATCTGTGAAGTGGTGTGCAGATGCTGCTACAAAACAACCTCTGATGAATTCTCTGAGTTTCCCAGGCAGGGAAAACCCACTCTGTGCTGCTCCTGCGTGCATGACAGAAACAGAAATGTTCCTCTGTCACCATGGCAACAGCCAATACACCCGCATCCCACAAGAGGCCAGAGCTGCTCTGTGGGGAGCTGTGGTCCAAGCTTGGTGGGAGTAGGAGTGGGGTGTATGGGGGGGAGGGGTGTCTCATCAGCTAGATTCTTCTTGCTTGAGGCCAGCTTGTTCCTGGAGCAGGAATGTTTATACAGGATTCCGAGCCTCCTATGGCTGCAGGAATTTGGGCAAAAGGAGATGGTAGGGAAGCTGAGGAGAGTCCAAGAGGCCTATTATTTTTTCTATGGCTTCCAATAAATGTGTTTAATAGACAAGCTGCTGATGAATGCAGAATCTCATGGGCCTTGCACACAACCAGATCTGACTTACAGCTTTGTAACTTTTTAGTTCTAAGACCTCACGTTAGTTAGCGTACCCTCTCTGAAGTCTAATAGCTTCATTGGCAAAAGGGGGATATTTAACACTATTATGAGAGGTTAAATGAGATGATACATGGGCAGTTTCTGGTATCCGGTCAGCATCTAATCAGTTGCAGTTATTATTATGTCCCCAGTACTGTCAGAGAGATGGAGACTTAGCGAGGGGACCATCTCTGACTCCCTTAAGTCAGGGGCAGACTTGGAATTAGAATTCATGCCACCTGTGTTGCTTCTGGGCGCCCCAGCTTCTCTCTCTTCCTAAAGCCATCTGCCAGTGTTTAGCCCCTGTCCCTGCATTCCCCGGCTCAGCCTGGTGACGTCAGGCGCTTACTTCCCCCTGTGGGGCCCCGCCCAGAGAATCTCATCGCACCAGACCTCGGGGATCACCCAGGTTAGCTCCCTCTCCTTCATCTTTTCCAGCCCAGGAAGTAGAAGCCTGGAGACAGAAGTGAAGGTCCTTCTTCAAGGTCATCCAGAAAGGCAGAAGTTATTAGTTAAAGTGCTTGTTACCTTTATTTTGGCAGCTATAACTCAGCCCGGGAGTAGCTGCAGAGGTGCGCCTTGTGTCCTCTATGAATTCCCTTGGGTGTGTAACGTCGTGATACGTATATATGAGAGGAGGTCTTATTTTGCATTTTAGTTGTGCTAGTGGCAAACTCTATGATTCCCGTGGCATCAGAAATATTAATAGCTAACATTTGCACAGTGCTTTACAGCTGATAAAATACACTCACATACTTGATCTTATTTAGGCCTCCAAATAGTCCTTCAAGGTCGTTGTGATAATTATTGCCATTCTTCTACAGATCAGGAAACTGAGGCTGAGAGTGACTTCTTCAGGACACAGCTACCATGAGGCAGGTTTAGGAGTTGAACTTATATTTGTGAGATTCCTAAATACAGCAAAGTGGCCCAGCTGATGTGCCACCTTCAGAGAATTCAAAGATGGGGACATGGCTGTCTTCTGCTCCGGGGTGGAGGAGGAGGGCATCCACAGGGCTGATGGTCATGAAGGCCTACTGGAATGCAGATGACAAACCCTCAGTTCAATCAGGTTCTCCAAATGACAGGTCACAAGATAGTATGGGAGGCAATTATGATCCCTCTTCCAGTAAAGCTTTGTCACCTTCAAAGTTTTCCCGTGTTATCTCATGAGAGGCCCAAGGAAGACCTGTTCCTTCCGGTTTCCAAAAGAGGCCCAGGTTGCTAAGCAGCTTGTTGAAAATTGCAAAGCCAGTGAGTGACAGAGCCAGGACAAGGACCTATTATACTTTCTGAACCCAAAGTCTACCTCGCCTTAGGGCAGCTGGGTCTGAATGGGGTCCCAGATGCTAAGGCATGAGGGAGGGACAAGGATAATACCTACGTTCCAACAAACTTCCGTGTTAAGGAGGAACTGAGACAGTGCACCAAGGTTTGCCTTTAAGCTCAGTTTTTTGAGCTGTGCCTGCAGAACACTCCTATAGCCAGCCTGGCTGCCTGTGAGCCTTATCCACTGCACTGCTGCTCAAGGGGAAGAGAGAAATTCAAGAGGCGGTAAAGCATTTAAATTGGTTCCTGATTTTAGCAGGATTCTTTTCATCTGCGGTCGCCAGATGTTTGCTTGTGTTTACAATTCAGTGGGAAGATAAAGATTACACAGGGAAGGACCTCAAAGAGTCCCAGGCTTCCAGGCTTGAAAGAGACATCCAAGATTCTGACAGTTGGTTTAGTCAATCCCTGAATGATTAAGAAAGATGGGGGAGACACCCCCCACCTCCTGCCTTCCTCACCAATTACTCTGGGAGAAATGCCTTCCCCCTGCAGACGAGGAAAGGTGCTGGTTGGTTTCAGAGGAAGATAGGTAGAAAAGGGCCTAAGTGCACCAGAATTTTCTATTTTACAGCATTTCCTAATCCTGCTCCTCCTTCAGTTCCAGAGGAAAGGCACTGGTAGCTCAGATGGTCAAGAGTCTTTCTGCCAATAATGGAGACCTGGGTTCAATTCCTGGGTTGGGCAGATCCCCTGGAGAAGGAAATGGCAACCCACTCCAGTATGCTTACCTGGAGAATCCCGTGGACAGAGGAGCCTGGTGGGCTCCAATCCATGGGGTTGCGAAGAGTCAGACAGGTGAAGAGCACTGTGTTCTCCCTGCATCTGGATCCTAGATCCACAGGTAAGGATAAGGGAAAACTTTGAATTACAGCTCATGAAAAACCCCAGCCCATTTATAATGCAGCGTCTTTGCACGCTGCAAAGACACTTCTTGGCAAGGACTCAGAGGAACACAGAAGATGTTGGTTTAAGCAAATGCGATTTACAGTTGTGCCAACAAATGAAAATCTTCTGACCTTATTCAACTGATTAATAACCTCCCATGCCCAATCATAAGAAAGTAGTCTGTTCTTCTGCAAGAGTAATATCTTATTAAAACCAACCAGAAGATAATTGTGAATGAGTGGAATGTTTAATACATATTTTTACTGGTCTTGTGGGCCTCCATTGTATCAGTGAAGAACTCTCTAGATAAGCAATTCTCTGGGAACATTTTGATCTAGCACTCAAGACTGGGAAACTTTCTGTGTGTTGGATATTATATGAGGCTTTGCAGATCATTCTAAGAGAGCTAGGAGACAGAATTCCTCACTGGGATTTGCCATCTAAAGAAGTAGCTGGATAGGGACTTCCCTGGTGGTCCAGGGGGCCTGGGTTCGATCCCTGCTCAGGGAACTAGATCCCACATGCCTCACCTATGAGTCTACATGCCACAGCTAAAGATTCTGCATGCCACAAAGAAGACAGAAGATCCCCAGTGCCACAGACATGGCATAGCCAAATAATAAATAAAGATATTTTAAAATTAAAAAAATAGCTGGATAGACACTAACAAAATAAATATACGCATAACTACAGCCCCTCAGAGCACCTCTACAGACATTTGAGTGCATTCCACATGCCAGGTGCTATTCTCAGGCTTAAGGAGTGTAATGTTAATACAGGGAAGGTCTTTGCCACCAAGGAATAGATCTATACATTCTTATGACTTACCCAGGGCATCATCCCTGACTTTGCTCTTGCCATCTCCTCTGTCTTGGTTGTCTCCTCCAGTCTGTCCTGGTTATCTGAATTCTACCCACTTTATAAGCCCTCCCCTGTGAAATCTCTCCTACCCCAGAGATCTCTTCTTCCTCTGGCTCCTTTGAGCACTGCCTGCTCCACTTTCTGGTCACACACAGTTGTTGTTGTTCAGTTGCTAGGTCATGTCCAACTGTTTGCAACCCTGTGGACTGTAGCACACCAGGCTTTCCTGTACTTTCCCATCTCTTGGAGTTTGTTCAAACACGTCCACTGAGGTGGTGGTGATGCCATCCAACCATTTTATCCTCTGTTATCACCTTCTCCTTCGCCCTCAGTCTTTCCCAGCATCAGGGTCTTTTCCAGTGAGTTGGCTTTTCGCATCAGGTGGTCAGTTTTGGAGCTTCAGCATCAGTCCTTTGAACAGATATTGAAAGGTCACACACAGACTTCTCTGCTATTGTTAGTTATGTGTTCACCTGTTTCAAAGTTGTCTCCTTATGGGCTCAACTTGTATTTTCTTCATCCTTGAATCTCCTCTACCCTCCAGTGCCTAGCATCATGCTTTGTGTGTATCAGGTTCTCAAAACATGTTTGTTAACTGGTTGATTTTTTAATAGTATATATGCACTACAAGCAATTCATGGGATCGCAAAAAGTTGGACATGACTGAGTGACTGAACTGAACTGAACTCACTGACAAGCTTAATGATTAGGGGGAATTACTTAGTGAAATATGAAAAGAAATATAATCCACTCATCCACACACACCCAAAAAAAGTGATGCAGTGTCTGAAATCCCATGATTAGAGATTCATGCCTTTGAAAAGTTTCCCCTCACTTTCTAAAACAGTACTTCTAGGAAGGACAATATCTTAATCAAAGTTTATTTATCTAACATATTAGTGACTTACTAGTTTTATTCTCCATGGAGAAGGAAATGGCAACCTACTCCAGTGTTCTTGCCTGGAGAATCCCAGGGATGGTGGAGCCTGGTGGTGGGCTGCCATCTATGGGGTCGCACAGAGTCGGCCACGACTGAAGCGACTTAGCAGCAGTTTAATTCTTCAACATACTCAAGAACTAAGTTGGGTACAGTTGGATTGTAAAACAGCAGAGTCCTTGCTATGTATCAGGCAGTGTGCTTGATGCTGGAGTCCAAACATGACCACGACCCAACCCTATCCTTGAGATGCTTCTATTCTAGTCACCAGAATATTTTGTTATCATTTCTTCAGGGACTCTGATGAATCCAAGCACAGGCAGTGAAACACATCCCAATGTGGGGACTGAGGAAAGGCTTCCTGGAGGAGTCATCAAGGCGCATTCCTCCAGGACTTCCCTGTCTGCGAGCTTTCTCCACTTCTCTGCTGGTAAACTCTTACAGCTGCCTCGAGACCCATCACAAATGCCACCTCCTCTGAGAAGCCATCCCCAAGCCTCACAGGCAGAATGAATCCCTTGTATTACAGTGTTTCTCACAGCTTATTGTGGCGATTGATCCTCCCGACTCTTTCCTCTAGCCCACATGGACGATGAACCCACAAACAGGGGCCACTTTCTAATCACGTCATTAGGGAGATGGGTGAAAGTCGCTCAGTCGTGTCTGACTCTTTGCGACCCTTTGCGACCCCATGGACTATACTGTCCATGGAATTCTCCAGGCCAAAATACTGGAGTGGGTAGCCTATCCCTTCTCCAGCAGATCTTCCCAACCCAGGAATCAAACCCAGGTCTTCCACATTGCAGGCGGATTCTTTACCAGCTGAGCTATCAGGAAAGCCAGGGAGGAGACGGGAGGACTGCTGTATTACTACAGTTGACTGAAGACCTCTCGGGTATCACTGGGTCTCTGGCTCAGGGCTAGACTGTGCATCTCCAGCTCCCAAGCTGAGTGCCAGCTGGGATGTAGGAAGCAAAGGCTGCCTGCCAACATTAGCACCAAGCTGCTCAGTGATTCCATTCAGTCCAGCATATACTTAACTTACTGAGCACTGAGTTCCAATAAGAATAAGAATCTGGCCACCACTCCTAGAATACTTACTGTGTGCCAGGTGCTTTACATACATGATCTCACTGGCTCTGTGTAACACTTTTGTAAAGTGTGATCCCCTTTTACTAGCTGAGGAAAATAGGCTGGGAGGTCTGGTTTTGCCAAAGGTCACACATCACTCAGAGTGGTCTGAATGTAATGTGTATCTGCTGCAGCCTGCTCCAATTCAATGTGGAGATTAAGTATATCTCCTGAGAGGTGAAAACAAAGGTCTGGGGGCGGGGGGCATACAAGATTTAGGGAACGTCCACGGGAAGGCCCTTATCAGAAGAACTTCATGGAGGTCAAGGCAGATCTGGCCAATAAATGAACTGGAAAAAAGACATTTGTCTTAAATAGGAGACTTTCTTAGTACAACACAGGATGTACCAATACCTGTTAGCAAGGATCGAGAAGGGGTGGGGGAGTCTTAGATGTCTCACTTCGGGGGGCTCCTCCTGGGGGAGGGACATCTCCAGCCTCTCACCTTTCCTCTCTCTTATGGAAGAGAAGGAAGAGAGGATACGTGCTTGGGGGTGAGGCATCTCTAAGGAGCAGGTGCTGAAAGTGCATCTCACACACCCTTCTAAGACAGGTGCAGAGCACCTTACTCCCCAAAGTGGAGATGACCCTTGGCTTCCTCACGAGGTCTTGTCACCTTAGGGTGTGTGTTGGGGGGTGACTTTCACTCCCAGCATTGAGCAAGGGATTCTCACCATAGGGTGTGTGTGTGTGTGTGTGTGTTACTGGGGGCGATTATTCCTTTCTCCTTCATCTGGGGGCTGGGGAGATGGCACTTTTTCCCTGCTTTGGGAAAGGAGGTAGTTCTTTTTTTCCTCATTCTCGCCTTTGTGTGTGTGTGTGTGTGTGTGTGTGTGTGTGTGTGTGTGTGCATATGCGTGTCCGCGCGCGAGAGAGGAATGGCTCCTCTCTCACCTCAGGGTGGGGAAGCTGACATTTCTCTTCGCTCCCAATGGGGACAGTTTCCCTCGCCTCCATCTCGGGTGGGACACGGTTCTCTTCTCCCCCAGTCTAAAAAGGGGTAGGGGCTCTCGGCTCCCCTTACCCACTTCTTGGGGAGCAGGACTGGCTTCCACGCCCTCTCCACAGAGCCGCGCCCAGGTCGCAGGAGCCCTGGCACTCCGCGGACCTCGAGTCCCCAGACCCCGCAGACCGGAGGCTCCCGGCCCGCGGCACAGGCGGCGAGTCGGGGGCGGTGCCGGCTCTGCGGAGAGGGGCGTGGCGATCCGTGGCCCCGCCCCGGCCCCGCCCGCTCCCTGGCGCTGAGCCTCGCGCCGCCCCGCCCGCCTGGCCCAGTCCTCCGCGGCTGTCTGCTGGGCTCGCTCGCCGCGGACTGAGCTTGGGCAGCCTCAGCCGCCTCAGCCGCCTCAGCCCCTCGCCGCCGCCTGCGTCTCGCCCTCTGCGCCGCCCGGCCCCGCCGCCCCGCGCGCCCCCAGCCTCTCAGCCAGATGATGAACTTCCTGCGGCGCCGGCTGTCGGACAGCAGCTTCATCGCCAACCTGCCCAATGGCTACATGACCGACCTGCAGCGGCCGGAGCCCCAGCAGCCGCCGCCGCCGCCCCCCGGCCCGGGCGCGGCCTCGGCCTCGTCGGCGCCCCCGGCCGCCTCACCCGGCCCCGAGCGGAGGCCGCCGCCCGCCCAGGCGCCCGCGCCGCAGCCCGCGCCGCAGCCGACCCCGGCGCCGTCGGTGGGCAGCAGCTTCTTCAGCTCGCTGTCCCAGGCGGTGAAGCAGACCGCAGCCTCGGCGGGCCTGGTGGACGCGCCCGCGCCCGCGCCCGCGGCCGCCAGGAAGGCCAAGGTGCTGCTGGTCGTCGACGAGCCGCACACCGACTGGTAGGTGCCCGGCCGCCGCCACTGCCGCCCGGGGCTCCGGGCTGGGGGCGCGGGGGTCGCGCGGAAGCTGCTCCGGGGCCCAGGGAGGTGTCACAGCGACGAAAACCAGGGTCTGGGGTCCCGCAGTGAGGACAGGTCCTGCGAGCGCGCGCGCGGAGGGGGCGGGGGGGGCACTGATCGGCCCCGAAAGGTGAAGTCTGAGGTGAGCCCCTCAGTTGACTCAAATCCCTCGTAATATGCTGGAGCTACTTTATCCAATAGAGAAGAGTCGTAAGATGTAGTGTTGTTTTTTTTCCTCTTCTTTCTGAGGGGTCGCGGAGGGGACAGACTTTTCTGCCTGTATACATCAAAAGCTGAGGTGAAAAAGGTCCCAAAGCCCCGGAGGGACATTTAAGGCCAATGAAATGGGTTCTGCTTTATGAAGCCGGGCAGTGGGGGGCGAGTAAGGAATTAAAATAGGTATTTTGAGGGGCGGGGTGGTGAGGTGGAGAGGGCAAAGGTAATTTTTCACCTGGTCGGTTGAAGGCTGATGTCAGTATTGACATCAAGGTTGACCACAGATGTGGGAGCCCAGGTGTACACCGACCTGTACAGCATGGGGAAGTCGTTTAAGAATAGTACGATTCTTGTATTTTGTGCAGCCCCAGGTGTGTGAGTGTGTGTGTGTGTGTGTGTGGATCGGGATATGTGGCTTAATAAAATCTCTTTTGGAAGGGGGTATGAGTTTTGGGGTGGAAGTGATGGTGGCTTTTTCCAGTCGAAAGGATGATGACCGAGGTAAAATATTCTGGATCATTAAAGGATCACAAATAAAAAGAGATCTGCCTTAATGCAGTAGATGGGGAACTTAAAAATTTTTTGCTTCTTCTTTTATTCTTTTCTATTTTTTAAAAGGGATATTCCAACCTGGAATGGTGAAGGTTGGGGGACTATGTGACTTCTGGTTGATAAAAGCATGAATGAAGTCTAAGACAAATTCGTTAAAAGAAGTTCCAATTTATGGAGGAGGAAATTGACCCAGGAGTGCATGGTTGGGGTGGGAGGTGATAGTGGAATTGACTAGTGAAGGGCTTGAAGAAATGAAGAGGTGAGGGAAAGGGGTTACTTTTTCTTCTGGACCATGGAAAGGGTTTCGTTTTGTTTTTGTTTTTTAGGGGGGAGGGGGGCTTGTTTGTTGGTGGTTTTTCCTTTCCTCACTAGAGTTGGGGTTGGAGACTAGACCTAAGTCTTTCCTCCCAAGAGGCAGGCACAGAGGGACCACTGAGCTATTTATCTCCATTTCCTCTTCTGACTGCTTCTCTGGTTTTCTCTATCATTTTCTTACTGGGAGACCTACAGGGAGAGAGTGCTGGCGTGGGGGTGATGACAGTGAGATGTAGATGTAGAGATGCTCTCCTGCTGGCCCGTAAACACAACCATTCTGAATAGTCACTTGGGTGACTTGTGTAGTTGGTTTTTTCTTAGGACAGCAGAGTAGAAAACCTAAAGGGACCTTTGTAAGGAAATGACAAAGGCACAAGGAAGAGTGTACTGGGGAAGGTAAGAGAGTGCACAAGGTGCCGTTGGCAGTACCCTATGAGAATTATTCTAACTCAGTTCAAAATCAACAAGTGCTTATTAAGTGGGAAGGAAAGGTATCTAAGCTTTTTTAGCATTGTTATATGACAAACCTTGTGCTAGGTGTTCAAATAGATCTCTTGTCAAATTTTTACCACCAAACTGAGGCTTAGCGAAAGTAAGTAATGTGTTCACATTCAAATGGTAGGACTAGAATTTGAGCTTAGGCCTATTTGACTCCATTATTGCCACTCCGTTATATTACCTCATTATTATTATTATTTTATTATTAGTAATATTAATAATTATCTCCCTCTAGGGGCTAGACAGTGTACCCACCTTACAGGGAACTAGACTCTAATTTGAGAGACAAAACGAAAACATAAAACAGTTAACAAAAAGGAATCTAGAATAATTAGTTGAGACTAGTGTTTCAGGCATTCAGTAGATGTAATGATTAGTGAGAGTTATTGGAGAAAACTTCACAAAGGATGAGTCCTGAAGAAAGGCCAGGAAAAGGAGGGGAGAAACGAGAAAGAAATCAGTGCTTCATTTTTTATGCAAGAATCTGATCCTTCAGTACACGCTCCTGCTCTCCTACCCTGTTGAAGGCATTTGTTTTGGGTCTAATTACCAGTTAGGTACAAGTAGGAAGATACTCATTTGTATGGGTATGTGTTTATAACTGCTTCAGTGGCTTGAGATTTGAAACTCTCCTTGGGTAGTGTTATTCTCTAGGAAGACTACCTGCCTGGCATGAACCACAAAATTTACCTTACCCTGGAGAATAGACTTCTGATGAAAGTAATAGAGGCCATTTTCCTATGGCCTGACTCCCAACTGTTTTCTCTGAAGTAATAATGTTGATTTATTAAAACTCATAAACCCAGTTTGAGTCTAGTGCTTGACAACAGTTCTGTGCTTCTGTGTTTCTGTGCTTAACAGCAGTTCTCAGACTTGCAGAGTCTGTCTTCTTTTAAGGTGTCTATGTTTGTTAAAAACATCTCAGTTAAATATTGCTGAGTGGTTTTATTGAAAAGTTTCTATGAGTTAAGAAGCAGATGCCTGTTTATGACAAGCTCAGTGACTTTAAAAGGTGTTTTTTGCTCTAAAGGTTGATTTTAGTAAATTTGTCTCACAGTTTAAGCTACCTACATAGTATTCTGTGAGCAGGTGTCATACATGCCTGGTATTTTCTTGGTGCTTGAATAGGAAGTCAAAGTATAGCCTCCCAGTAAAATTTAAGAATTTTGGTCCCATTTGAATTATGGAGTTTTAACAAGTGTTTCAATAATTGGAAATCTAAAGAGGGGCTTAAAATAGGCAGCCTTGATACACAGCCGATTCTTCTGAATTTCTATAGCATAATTGTGGGCAATGGAATTTGGGGATCTTATCACTAACCAGATTGATGGGAAAATTGGAGGGTGTTTCTCTCTTTTTTTTTTTGCTTGAAATGTGTTTTCATTGGGTGCCTGAGGCCTTGAGATTAATTGCACATTAAAGAATCATTGAAAAATGTTTCTGTTCCACTAAAAAGTGATATCAAGCTCATTATATACCTTTTTAGTTAATTATTACCATAATTATTATATATAATAATCATTTATTTTAAAATTACTATTATATAATAGCTGTATTAATATATAATAATATATATGTATATTGTGTGTGTATATACACGCACACACACACACATGCCTGAAAATGTGTGTCTTCTTTCATAGTTTGTACCTGAATTTGAAGTCCAGTTAAGATTGCATTTTAATGACCTTTGAGCTTAAACAAGGAACAAGCATCCAATTGTATATATTATTTTTTCTGTGTATGATATTCTCACTGGTTATGAGGTAAGTTTTCTCTCAGATTCTTCCCTGCCTCTGTTCCTGTGAGCCTAATTCCAGTGACCAAGTGCTTTTTCAACATCAAATGTCTCAGTGTTTGAATTTGAAAATCAGGATGGTTCTAGGGATTATCTAGAGTATCTAGAGACTGCAGATTGGTGAATCCACAGATATTTATTGAACACCTCTGTATAGGGTATATATGCTAAGAAAAATGAGACATAGTACCTCTCTACTAAGATCTTTCTGTCTGGGTGAATAGACAAGATAAATACATTTTTAAAAGTTTCCAGAAACTTCCCCTCCTATTAGAACTATGGTCCTTGGATCAACAGAGTTGGCATCAATAGGAGCTTTTCTTTTTTTTTTTTAATTTATTAAGGGATCATTTTACTACCTCGATGGACATGGGTTTGGGTAGACTCTGGGAGTTGGTGATGGACAGGGAGGCCTGCCGTGCTGCGATTCTTGGGGTCACAAAGAGTTGGACACGACTGAGCGGCTGAACGGAACTGAACTTACTACCTCTACTTTTGTCTTTGTTGTTGTTTTCAATTTTTTAAATTATGAAAGTATGATAACACATTTACAGGAGACTTGGAAAATACAGAAGTTTACATATAGTTCCACTATGTATTACAATTATTTTTTTAAGTAGATAAATGTAAGATTTTATTTGAAGTTTCAGTATCAAACACTCAAAAATTAATAGAATGAATATACAGAGAAACAGAAGGATATAATAGACCCGAAAAGCACTATGAACCAATTCAACATAATTAGATGTATACAATTTTTACACAACAACAGAATTTGTAGGAACTTACAATTTCTGTGTAAGTTCCCATAGACTGTAAACTGGGAGACACTGGAACATATCCAGGGACACAAAACAAGGTGCAAAAGTTTCATGGTCTAAACGTATTAAAATCATATGGAGTCTGTTCTCTTATCACTATGGAATTATGTTAGAAATCAATATCAAAAGATATTTGAAAATAATCCACATATTTTCAAGCACAACTTAGCCATCAAATGTCTCAATAAAAGACTGAAAAAAATAGAGGGTAATTGCAGAGAAGAAAGCAGTTAAATGAGAAATTAATATCCAAATGAGAAATTAGTATTAAAGATACTTTAAACAAAATCCCATGTATTTGGAAATTAAATGTCTACTTTTAAATGATGGGTGTATCTAAGAAGGCATAACAAGGAAAATTAGAAACAATTTGTAATAGAATAAAAATGAAGAGAGAATTTATCAGAATTTGTTGCATGCAACTGAAGCTGCTCAAAGCAATTGAATACAATATGGAGTCTTGAATAGGGTATGAAAACAATGTCTTCACTTTCGCTTTTCACTTTCACACATTAGAGAAGGAAATGGCAACCCACTCGGTGTTCTTACCTGGAGAATCCCAGGGACGGGGGAGCCTGGTGGGCTGCCGTCCATGGGGTCGCACAGAGTCGGACACGACTAAAGCGACTTAGCAGCAGCAGCAGCAGCAGCAGCATTAAATTTTGTGAAATTTGAACAAAATGTGTACTTGAGTTAGTAATACTGTATCACTTTTTAATTTCCTGGATTTTTTTCTTTTTTTATAGCATAGTATTTCTTTATATTCTCAGAATTGGATTGGAACTTTCAAGCCTCATTCGAATTTTTTTTCAATCAGTAAGATAATAAATTTTCTTTACTTTTATCAGTAATACTAAATGCCAAAATACATAGAACTATATCAAAGTTTTAAGTGAATATAAATTAGAAATCTAGCATTCTATTCACACTAAGTAAAACAAGTGGAATCAAAATGTCATAAATTGTTTTAGCTAGGCAAAAATTCATAAATTTTCTAAAATATATATATTATACATTATATAGGCTTCCCTGATGGCTCAGATGGTAAAGAACCCACCTGGCAATGCAGGAGACATAGAGACATGGATTTGATCCCTGGGTCAGGAAGATGCCCTGGAGAAGGAAATGGCAACCCACTCCAGAAGCCTCACAGGCTACAGTCTCTGGAGTTGCAGAGTTGTACATGACTGAGTGACTAAGACACACACTCACACACATGCCTTATATACACACACACACACACACACACACACACACTACCTCTACTTTTAATATACTTTGGGCATTAGAACTTGCTTATTCTTTAATACACATTAATATTAATTAAAAGGCACAAATAGACAATGGTTAGGCAATGAACTTGTCTAAAGACTAATGGGCACAGACCCTTCTTAAGCAGGAGTTTTTTGAACTACAGATTATTAGGTCCCACTTGACGCCCACAGAATCATAATTTGCATTTGAATAAGCCCTCCAGGTGATTCACAAGCACATTAAATTTAGGATGCACTGAATTAAAGGTTATGTGATTAGTGCTAAAGGTGTGGTAAAGCACCAACTCCGATCCTTTTTTGAGCCACTGCTATATGTTGTGTGGTGCCATGTTCTTTACAAATATCATTTAATCTCTACCACAACGATGTATTGTATTGTGGATGTTTGAAAGAGGGAGAGATGGATGTGGACTAGAATGGAAATAGTGAGGTTTGAACTGAGCTTTAAAGAGTTTAAATCAAAAGAGACAAATTGGCTCAGTCCAGACGGTGGATGGCATAAGCAAAGTGCACCGGTAGAAAAGAGGGAGACCACCATGAGACCAACTTGGTGTGTGATCTGGGAAGCGTGTGTTTCCATTCTTCTGTGGTTGGTTTTGGGCATTTCATTAAGAATAGGGGAATTCAAAGTACAGTAGCCTGGACCAGTGCTTGTGTGTAGTTCGAGAAAAATATATGAATTGAAACTTGGGGTGGGAGGCTCAACTGAGGTCTGAGGGTTCTCTCAGCCAAATGTTGTATCGATATGTCCTGTTTCTAATACAAACATACTGATTCCATAGAATTTTGTTGTTCATAGCAACAGTAGCCTATAGCTTAAAATCCTAGGTTGTTAGAGCTGGTATATCATCCAGATTATTTTATAAATGAGGGAAATGTGGATCTGAAGAGGCAAAGTGGCTTGTTCAAGTTTACTGAGAACTAGGATCTAGAACTTCTAAGTCTTCCTTATAAGCCCAAAGAAATGGAATGGTTTGCCCAAGGTCAAATAAGAAGTTAGTGAGAGAATGGAGACCAGAATTCTCATCTTCTGACTCTTTAATTATCGGTAGATTCCTTAAATTTAACCCCTTTGCTCTGTGAAAATTCTGTTGTGTCTGCTTCTTCTAAGGAGTTATTGTGAAGTTGTGAATGCTTCAAAAAGAACCACTTGAGCATAATATTGCACTATATCTCCACCAATAATTTCACTATCTTATTTGAGTTATTGTTGTTTCAGCAAAGGTCATTGTAAAATGATTGAAGGAGACTCTTAGAGCCTACTCATCAAACTCCAATAGTATAATAAAGTTAGTAGGACTGTAGTTTTAGGATGATGTTGCTCCCAGGGATGCATTTTTACCTTAGTGTCCCTGTCTGCCTAAGACTGTTTACTGTCTTTCTGTACCCAAATTCAGAATGGAGGCCCAAATAGCAAGTTTCCCAGAATCTCATACCTTCCCCTCGGATTTACAAAAGAGTTAACTGGGATATGTTCAGTTCACTTGAGCATCTAAACACAAGGCAGGTGCTGGGAATATAAGATTAAGTTGGGCATAGGCCTTGTCCACTGAGATCTTCCAGTCCAGAAGGGGAGAGGACAGACATCTAAATAGGATTTTAGTATAGCATGGTAATTAGTATGCATAAGATGCTGTAGGAACACAGAAGAATAATGTTGTGGTTAGAGGTGTTTGTACCACTACTCGTTAAAAATGTGCCACTGTTGAGCCTGATGGAGAAGGAAATGGTACCCAACTCCAGTACTTTTGCCTGGGAAATCCCATGGACAGAGGAGCCTGGCAGGCTACAGTCCTTGGAGCTGCAAAGAGTCAGACACAACTGAGTGACTAAGCAGCACTGAGACTCTGCTCTAGAACCCGGAAACCATGACTACTGAAGTCCTAGGGCCTGCGCTCAGCAGCAAGAGAAGCCACCACAGTGAGAATCCTGTGCACCGCCCCTGGAGAGTAGCCCCCCACTCAGTGCAACTAGAGAACAGCCCAAGCACCAATGAAGACCCAGCACAGCCAGTAAAGACATAAATAAAAACTTGTTTTAAAACAGTGCCATTGTGTATTCTTAGCTAAACCACTTTGCGTCTTTGGAGTTTGATTCTCTCAGTTCAGTTCAGTCGCTCAGTCATGTCCAACTCTTTGCGACCCCATGAATCGCAGCATGCCAGGCCTCCCTGTCTTGAACTCAAGTCCATTGAGTCCGTGATGCCATCCAGCCATCTCATCCTCAGTTGTCCCCTTCTCCTCCTGCCCCCAATCCCTCCCAGCATCAAAGTCTTTTCCAATGAGTCAACTCTTCTCATGAGGTGGCCAAAGTACTGGAGTTTCAGCTTTACCATCATTCCTTCCAAAGAACACCCAGGACTGATCTCCTTCAGAATGGACTGGTTGGGTCTCCTTGCAGTCCAAGGGACTCTCAAGAGTCTTCTCCAACACCACAGTTCAAAAGCATCAATTCTTTGGCGCTCAGCCTTCTTCACAGTCCAACTCTCACATCCATACATGACTACTGGAAAAACCATAGCCTTAACTAGACAGACCTTTGTTGGCAAAGTAATGTCTCTGCTTTTCAATATGCTGTCTAGGTTGGTTATAACTTTTCTTCCAAGGAGTAAGTGTCTTTTAATTTCATGGCTGCAGTCACCATCTGCAGTGATTTTGGAGCCCCCCAAAATAAAGTCTGACAGTGTTTCCACTGTTTCCCCATCTATTTCCCATGTGATGGGACCAGATGCCATGATCTTCGTTTTCTGAATGTTGAGCTTTAAGCCAACTTTTTCACTCTCCTCTTTCACTTTCATCAAGAGGCTTTCTAGTTCCTCTTCACTTTCTGCCATAAGGGTGGTGTCATCTGCATATCTGATGTTGTTGATATTTCTCCTGGCAATCTTGATTCCAGCTTGTGCTTCTTCTAGCCCAGCGTTTCTCATGATGTACTCTGCATAGCAGTTAAATAAGCAGGGTGACAACATACAGCCTTGACGAACTCCTTTTCCTATTTGGAACCAGTCTGTTGTTCCATGTCCAGTTCTAACTGTTGTTTCCTGACCTGCATATAGGTTTCTCAAGAGGCAGGTCAGGTGGTCTGGTATTCCCATCTCTTTCAGAATTTTCCACAGTTTATTGTGATCCACATAGTCAAAGGCTTTGGCATAGTCAATAAAGCAGAAATAGATGTTTTTCTGGAACTCTAGCTTTTTCGATGATCCAGCAGATGTTGACAATTTGATCTCTGGTTCCTCTGCCTTTTCTAAAACCAGCTTGAACATCTGGAAGTTCACGGTTCACGTATTAGTGAAGCCTGGCATGGAGAATTTTGAGCATTACTTTGATTCTCTAAACCCTGTCAAATGAGAGCATGGACACAGACATTCTCTAAGATCTTTTACAGCACTACGTTAGTTCCATGTTATCGTTTTTGTGCGTTTTTCTTTCAAAGGCTTTGGCTCTATGATTTGTTCTATGTGGTAATGCTTGCAAACTTTTGAAAGAGGAGGCATGGGTCAGTGTATGGCTCACATGTCCTTGGATGAAAAGCTCATCTTCAAGTACTCACCCTTCAGTACCCCTTTCTTACAGCATTGCTACCATGTCGTATACACCCCCAAAAGGGGTTGGTCCTGTAATGCCCACTGTGTATGTTTCCTCCTCAATAGTGGGGACTTGTGGTTGAATTTCTCTCTCCCTGATAGATGGAAGAACATTTGAATACATACGTTGAAGTGTTGGCCAACTGCGTTTATTTCTTGATCCCTGCTGGGTGCGCTGTGTTGCACAGTTTGCACAACATCTTCATACCCATTGTCTCATTTTATCTTCATGATGATGAACAAACAGGCTCATAAAAGTAGTTGCTTGCTGAATATTAAATAGCTATTCAGCTCTCCAGATCGCCGTTTTTTGGTGTGCATGAACACCCCATGCTTGCTCTTCCTCCTTCCTTTCTGGAGAACAGCTATTGTGCTCTCTGCCTCTTCTGCTCTCTCAGCCTGGGCATGAAGATGTCTTTCTTTTTTCTTTCTGTCCATCTAGTCAAGGCTATGGTTTTTCCAGTGGTCATGTATGGATGTGAGAGTTGGACTGTGAAGAACGCTGAGCACCAAAGAATTGATGCTTTTGAACTGTGGTGTTGGAGAAGACTCTTGAGAGTCCCTTGGACTGCAAGGAGATCCAACCAGTCCATTCTGAAGGAGATCAGCCCTGGGATTTCTTTGGAGGGAATGATGCTGAAGCTGAAACTCCAGTACTTTGGCCACCTCATGCGAAGAGTTGACTCATTGGAAAAGACTGTGATGCTGGGAGGGATTGGGGGCAGGAGGAGAAGGGGACGACCGAGGATGAGATGGCTGGATGGCATCACTGACTCGATGGATGTGAGTCTGAGTGAACTCTAGGAGTTGGTGATGGACAGGGAGGCCTGGCATGCTGCAATTCATGGGGTCGCAGAGAGTCGGACACGACTGAGCGACTGAACTGAACTGAAGACCTTTCTTCCGTTTTACTCCTCCCAAGCCCACCTTTAATCCCTTTCCAGGACATTGTGTGTATCTAGTTCTCTTTTAGGGGACCTATCAACTTCATGAAGTAACTTGAGCCTGATTTAATCCTACAAAAGGAGGCTTGGGCTTTGTGGGAGTAAACTGGAAATCCCCTCTCTCTAATGTGGACTTGAATCCTTGGAGGGGCCCTAATATTAATAATAACATAGCTTAAGACTGTGTTTCCTTTTATACCTCCAAGTTTTAGTGATACAGAATGAATCTTCTGTCGTCAGACCCTGTGATGTGCTTCTTGGGACACCTATGGATATGATTCCCTCTTCAGTCCTATCACATCCTGAGGCATAGCTGATGATGAGAATTTACGTTCTGTAGAGTCCTATATTTACTAACATTTTAATTCCTGGGGAAAAGGACAGCGATGAAAGATTGATCTTTAATTAATCAATTAGCGAAGAGCTAATAACTCCAGTTTGTTAGTTTCCATGAAGACTACAAAATAAGTGAAAAACTTGGAATTAGATAAATTATATAATGCGTGCTTTCACTTTTGAGAACTTGTATAGAATCTTAGGGAAGACAAAATTAGCATTGTATAGTGGAAAGATCATTGCAAACATTTAAAATATCTGGATTCAATCTCTCCTCTGCCATGTAACGTTTTGTTTCACCACAGGCAGTTTAACTACTGAAGCCTCCTTTTCTATTACAGAAATTAAGGATTAGAGCTAAATCATTTATCTTCAGAGTCCTTTAGAAACTTGATTTTTAAAGGTGAGATTGTTTGATGGTATAAAGAGTTGTTCAGAGAAGGAAGAAATCACTGTGGGCTGGTAAAGTCACAAAATACGTCACAGAAGGGCTAGGTCTGAACTGGGCTTTGAAGGCTGAGTGAGATTTATATTCATAAGGAAGGAGAGAGGCATTACAGTTAAAAGGAAGAGAAAGCAAAATTACAACAGCAGTAATTCATAAAATGTGTGTAAGAGAACTCTTAGGCTAGTCAGCATACACACTTCAGGACAGGGAAGAGAAGAAGGGAGGTTTGGATAAGTGGGGTGACGTGATGATAGGAGAAACGATAACAATAATATCTAATGTATTGGGTATACAATGTGATAGGGCTTCTTTTATACAGAAAGTTAATTTTGAGATGGCTTATTTGTAGAGACACTTTATACTTGGAGGACTGTCACATCCGTGTCCCATTTAATCCTCCATACAGTAGTATTTGGGCTTTCCAGCTGGTGCTATATATGTGTATGTGTACATATGGGGCTTCCCAGGTGGCTCAGTGGTAAAGAATCCCCTGCCAGTGCAAGAGATGCAGGCTCGATCCCTGGGTTGGGAAGATCTCCTGGAGAAGGAAATGACACCCCACTCCAGTATTCTTGCCTGGGAAATCCCATGTACAGAGGAGCCTGGCGGGCTATGATCTGTGGGGTTGCAAAGAGTCAGACATGACTTAGTGACTAAACAGCAGTAGCTTATGCACATCTGCTATTTATTTATTATTTCTGATTGCACTGTGGGTCATGCAGGAGCTTAGTTTCCCAGCCAGGCATTGAACCCATGCCCCCTGCATTGGGAGCACAGAGTCTTAACCTCTGGACCACCAGGGAAATCTCAAGGGGTTCTAAGTAAATGTATTAACTCATTTACCAAGTTATGAAACAGATTACTGTTGTTACCCTGATTTTACAAATGAGGAAACTCATGGTGAATTTGAGATTTGAACCCAGGTAGTTCAACTCTTGAGACTATGTTCTGTAATCACTAGATAACAATGTTCCAAATTTCTCCTTGGCACCGAACATGTTGGTGTTTCTTTTCCTCAGTGTCACAGACATGTGTTTTATGTTGAGCAATGTCTTGTTCTCTGTGAACTTCAGTTTCAACTATAAAGAGGAAATAAAGTAAATTTCAAAGGGTTCTTGTGAGAATCAGTTGATGTAAGCCCTCAAAAATCCTTAATGTGACTAGGACCTGGGAAATGTTCAATAAATGTTTCATCATGACAAGCAGATTTTCATAGCAGCTTTGAGGCAGCAGCTTACATATGAGTATTTATAGGAGCCTTCGAGTCAAGCAAAATCATTTGTAGACAGGTTTCTATGACACTAAAAATAATTTTGAAAAATAGGACAAACCTAAATGAATATTCCTTCATTTTGGTTGGAGTAGTTTGTTGCACATAGTTGGGAAAACACTGATTACTAATGTTTTGAAACAGTCTTGGGGTAAGTTGTTTTTGAGATGGCTCAGTTGTAGAAATTATACTTTGAGGACTCTCACATCCATTGTCTCATTTAATCCTCCATACAGTAGTCTTTGGGCTTCCCAGACAGCACTAGTGGTAAAGAACTCACCTGCCAATTCAGGAGACGTAAGAGACACAGGTTTGACCCCTGGGTCAGGAAGATCCCCTGGAGGAGGGACAGCTACCCACTCTAGTATTCTTGCCTGGTGAATCCCATGGACAGAGGAGCCTGGCAGGTTAGCATCCTTGGGGTTGCAAAGAGCTGGTTGGACACAACTGAGGCAACTTAGCATGCGTTCATGGTAGTATGTGTGGGGCAGTAATTAATGTTATTTTAGTTTACCTATGAAGGAATTAAGGTGGGAAGGTTACCCAAAGTCAAATAGCCAGGAAGTGATACAGTCAGGACTATCACCCAGGTCTCTGTCTTTGGATCTTGTGTATTTTTCTGTGGGCTTCCTAGACTGAGTTGCAGGTGCCACAGAGCTAGCTGGTTAACTAATTTAGTTAGAAACTTGTTTTAAATGAACAATATTATTAGTTATTCCAGCCATTTGTTAAACTTTCTTTGCCATGAGTATTTAGATTAATGATTTCCCTTTAGTGCTACCTTGGGGTTCTCTTGCAGAAACTGTTATATTTGACTCAAAAAACCAGTGAACAGTGCCATGAAAGATGGTCACAGGAAGGTTGGGGCTGGGATTTATCTTCTCTGGCGAGGTTGGAGCCAAAAGACCTCAAGAAGCACCATGATGTTCTGGATAGCTTTGGAGATTTGTAGTTAGAAGGTCTGGGTTTAATTTAGCCATAGCAAGCTGCTATTCTCTGAGTCTCAGTTTCCTCATCCTTAAAACTGGAGTCATAAAACCTGCTCTGCTTCCTTCATAGGATTGTCCTGCGGACAGATTTCAAACAGTAACATCCACAACAGATTTAAATATATGCATATTGAAACTGTAGCAACAGGTGGGACTAAGAGTAGATATGGGGAAGAATTCCACACTTAATTTCCTTCTAAGTATTGTCATGGGATTCCCAGGTGGCCAAGTGGTAAAGAATCCACCTGCCAGTGCAGGAGGCACACGAGACATAGGTTTGATCCCTAAGTCAGGAAGATCCCCTAAAGAAGGAAACAGCAACCCACTCCAGCATTCTTGCCTGGAGAATCCCATGGACAGAGGAGCCTGGTGAATTACCGTCCGTGGGTGTGGAAACAGTTGAACACGACTGAGTGACTGAGCACACACACACAAGTATTGTCGTGGGAAATTTTTCTATTTAATTAGGAGTAAGAATTTAGGGGGAAAATAGTTTTTTCGCAAGTGTCAGGGCTGCTGATTCTAGTGGGAACTGTGGAAATGGTTAATTCTGTTTCTCCATGTTTCTGCACCTTCCCCCTCCACTGATGCCTTTCATTTTTTGTCCATGGCCTCCTGCGGCCTAGGACCCGTTTCAGAGGTGAACATGTTTTCTAAAACAAATTTGGGAATGAGGTCTTGTTTTTCAGTAAGAAGATAGTCTGAGAGAGGTTTAGATGCTGACATATGGAAATTGGGGGGAAATCTGGGGCTTCCCTCGTGGCTCAGATGGTAAAGAATCTGCCTGCAATGCAGGAGACCCAGGTTCAGTCCCTGGGTCGGGAAGATCCCCTGAAGGAGGGCATGGCAACCCACTCTAGTGTTCTTGCCTGGAGAGTCCCATGGACAGAGGAGCCTGGCAGGCTACAGTCCATGGGTCACAAAGAGTAGGGCACGACTGAGCGACCAACACATTTTGGAGGCTGAAGACAATGGTGGTTGCTGATAGGAACCTCTTTGAAGTCCAGAGATTCCTGGCCAAGTTGTTGTTGGCTTCCTTATTTCTGAGCTTTTCATTTTCAGCAGGCTGAGTTAATCTTTGTTCAGTATGAGTTGTTAGTGGCTATTGACAATCCCTTTTTACAGGTTTTTGCATTTTCCTAGAAGGAGCTAGAAAATAGAAAAATCTTCTGTATCCCTAAGTAATAAACAGTACAATTTTAGCATTAAGATAGGAGGAAAACGAGAATCATACTTTATTTCCACCTACTCACATGGAAAGTCTACTCCTTAAAAGAAAAAATTATCATGACTTGGCAAAGAGGGGTGAGATCAATTTTCCTGTAGCCCCTGGATGACTTACACAGTCAGATCAGGCTGAAAAATGCACTGACCTTAACTTTCACCCTGGAAGGAAATTGTAGCATTTGTGATTCTGTAATAAGGCCTATGTTTAAGTAAAAATGTATAACGTACTACATACTTCATCTTGCATGTATCGTCTCATTTAATTGTCACCTTTACCTTGTGAGGTAAGTTGGTATGGTTGCCTATTTTGATTAGGAAGCCAGTGCTCAGAGAGAGTGTGGTTTATTCAAAGTTACAACATGAAACAAGTAGAGCTGTATCTAAAATCTAGATTCTTCTTTCTCCACACCCTTCTCTCCTTGCTCAGTGTCCCTTTCTCCACGCAGCTAAACTTTCTGAGCTCTGCATTAGTCAGTTACGATGCTCTTGCCTCAAAGCACCAAGGACGGATGAAAGATTGCCTAAGCTGAAAAGAGCCTGTATGGTTTGTGACAGGTGCTGCGTAGGTTGGTTGAAAAATAACTTAAAGATTGTCTCCTTTCCCTACGTGTTTTTTGTTAATGCTTATAATACTCTGATGACTTAGAGTCCTTCTGGTGCCTCTGATATATTTCAGACTGCTTTTAAGTTGTCAGGAAAGAGATTGTTCACTCCAGAGCTCAATTCCTTTAAAGCTTCTTATTTTCCTTTTGTATCTGGAAATTTATTTTTTAACCAAAGCTACACCCACTCTTCCTCACCTCAGTTCCAGCTGGAGTCATATGTAAAGTTCTGCGAGTCAAGAGCAGCTAGTTTGGAGGCAAAGAATATGAAGCTCCTGTCCCTTCTGACTCTTCCTTTTCCCGAATATGCGAAGCATCCTGCTTCTGTGTCCACTTAGCAGAACCCTGTGCCTGTCTCTAGACCCATCAACAGCAAAGGTCTGGGCAGTGGCCTTGAGGGAAGAGAGACTTTCCAGAGATTCTTCAGTGAGATTATTTGGTTTTCCTCATTGTTAGAGCTTAAAAACAGGCATAGAGACCACCCTTTTGTTTGTTTGCTTTTGGCCTTGTGCTTTCGGGATCTTAGATTTCCCAGAAAATCTCCACAGTGAAAACATGAAGCCCAAACCACTGGACCACCATGAATTCCCACCTTGTCTTCGTTTTTAATTACCCACTTCTTCACCCCTTCTTGGGGATTAGTTTGGGGTTTCCCGTTTATCTCATTAATTCTTTCATGAAATAAGAAACTAGTGCTATAATGCTGAACACAAGAGACATTGTCTTGTCTTCATAAAGCTTATAGTTTATTTGGGAAAGTAGTCAAACAAGCATTGTAATAAAGTATGCATATCAACACGATGAAGCGAAGTTTTAAATAGAACATGTTTCTGTCATAATTTCACCATAGCAATAGAGCAGCTGTTACATTTTTATATTCTCTTCCAATATTTGTTTAAATACAAGTGTATTTTTACAGAATTGTGATTGTTATTTAGCAGTAATTTCATATTTTGTTTTTCTACTTATAAATAATTTTATATATTGTTACATAGTCTTAATAATTATATATATTTTAAGAACTGTTGTATCATAAATTACTCAATTATGTTTCTATTAGAGAACTGTGTTGACTTCCAATTTTTCAACATTATTACATAGTAATACCACAGGCATTTTCATCTTTCAGGAAATGAACTATTTGATTGAATGTTATAATACGACTCAGCATTGGATCTCTTGGCTCAAATCTCAATGTAAAAGACAGCTAGTTGCCAGAATTAATGCGAATTGCAGGACACACTGATCACTGATACTTAGAGTGCCCCTGGGGGCCTGGGGCTATGCCTTGTGAGTGTTGCTGAAAAAAAAAAAAAAAAGGTTATGATCATATAAGTAGCTTTTGGTAGATATTGCCATATTGTTTCCTATATAAGGTTTTTCCAGTTTGCAGTCCATCAACTATATTCACCTCACTTTTCTGCACACAGTATTACCCTTTTAAGTGTTAACAGATATACAAGCAGTATTTGAATATTTTATCAAATATTTCTGTGAGTACAGATGAGTTGAATGTTTTCCCTAATGTTTGTTGATAAATATGTGAAACAATTGCTCTGGGATTTTTGGCATTTTACTGGTTGATTTACTAATTTGATGGTTTGATTTTGAATGGGACATTCATTGTCAATGAGGAAGAATGGATGACAGTGGTAGAATGTCTGCTGGGGATTTGCTTTAATTTGACAAAAAACTTCTGTGATTGTAGCATTAAGAGTCAGATTCTTTGAGCTAGAATCAGTACTCTGTGTAGAACCGACACCTGTGGGGTCTACAGTGGACTGTGAGCTCCTTCAAGGCAAGAGTCATGTTTTATTCTTTGCCTCAGCATTTAACAGCCTGGCCAATACGAGGCCCCCCCAAAAAAAAAATTGTTGAAGGAATATGAATTTCCTGGGATTGTCTCCTTCTCTGAATATCATTCTCACATCTTTACCATTTAAAATTCATTCTTTGGATCTCAAAGACTTTCTAATCGTGGACGCCTCTAGGAATTTATGAATGCCTGTAGGAGGGTGAGTGTGGTGGTCTCAGGAACATATTGGAGATTATAACCACAGTACAAGAGCAACACTCTGTAGAGGTGGAATGAAAAATGGATACTCAGTGATGCACGTGTGGAGAGGGAGTGAGAGAGACGCTGAGAAGAGTAGTAGGTAGTTGTCAGGAATAAGCCTCATTTATTGTAGAGAATCCCAGGAATGTGAGAACAGGACGGTCACGTTAGTGATAGCCTGAACTTTGGTGTCCATATAATAAATGCAGATGAGAATATTTACTTTCCAGGTTTTTTGTGCAACTGTATTTAAATAAAGTAGGTTATAAAAGTGCTTTGTAAACTCTGAAGTGCTATGTGAATAAAAATTCACTGTTATCGTCACCATCATGTAGGAAACCAAGGAGTAGAGGGATAAAGTTACTTTTATCTTTTTGCCAGGAGCTAGATTTCATCTTCATATTTTACAGTCAGTCTTTATCATTTGAAGATAAAATGGAAATTTCTAAAGTATTATTCCCGCCGACCTCCCCCCCGCCCCACCCCGTTATAATAGTGAGGAAGAATGGAGGATGAGGTTAGGTAACTCTAGGGACTAAATAGACTTTGTTAAGCTTTTTGTCAAGTGCTTTTGACCAAATGATTAGTTTCTCTTTGCCCAAGTCCTTTTCCTAGAGCATGAAGCATAGCAAAAGGGGAGAATAAAACAACCTGACATGGCTTTGTTCAGAGGTGGTAAGTGATTTGATGGAGGCAGTGGGTTAAGATGTAGAAGAATCATGAGCCGGTCCTGGATTAGTAGATTAGGGTCCAGCAAGGAGAACCTTGAATACAAAGTTCAGACATGGTCAGTAGAGAACAGTGGAAGTTTTGAAACAGGAGAGTGGTTGAATCAGTGCTGTGGTTAGGAAGGTTTATCTGGGATGCCCGCTTAGTTGCTCAGTCGTGTCTGACTCTTTGTGGCCCCATGGACTGTAGCCTGCCAGGCTCCTCTGTCCGTAGGATTTTCCAGGCAAAAATACTGGAGTGAGTTGCCATTTCCTACTGCAGGGGATCTTCCCAACCCAGGAATCAAACCCGCATCTCTTGTGTCTCCTGCATTAGCAGGCAGATTCTTTACTGATGTGCCACCTGGGAAGCCCGTTTATCTGGGGATGGTGTAGAAAATGGGGAGGAGGAAGAACGCGGGCAGGGCTGGAGGCCGATTTAGTGCAGGCTTTGGTTGTCTGTCTGTGAGACACCGAAGGCTTCTAAGAGGACCATGGTAGTGGAAAAGAAGGGGTCAGCACAGGATGTCAGAGAGGGCAGTCCCAAGCTGAAGGAACTCTGGGGCATTATCACCTTTCATCTAGTATCTATCCCAGAGGTTTATTTCCCTGTAAACTTTTTAAAAAATTGAAGTATGAAACTGGAGCCGATTATACAGAGTGAAGTAAGCCAGAAAGAAAAACACCAATATAGTATACAAACACATATATATGGAATTTAGAAAGATGGTAATGATGACCCAGTATGCAAGACAGCAAAAGAGACACAGATGTATAGAACAGACTTTTGGACTCTGTGGAAGAGGGAGAGGGTGGGATGATTTGGGAGAATGGCATTGAAACATGTATACTATCATGTAAGAAATGAATCGCCAGTCTAGGTTCGATACAGGATACAGGATGCTTGGGGCTGGTACACTGGGATGACCCAGAGAGATGATATGGGGAGAGAGGTGGGAGGGGGGTTCAGGATTGGGAACTCATGTACACCCGTGGTGGATTCATGTCAATGTATGGCAAAACCAATACAGTATTATAAAGTAAAATAAAAATAAGTAATAAAAAATAAAAAATTGAAGTATAAAAGTGCATGAATAGTAATAGTTCAGTGAGTTTTTACAAAGTATGAAGTCTGAGCCAAGTTAAATATACAACATAACCAGCATCCTCTAAGCCTCTATAAGCCCCAGTCCTGGCTCAGACAGAAAAGAATCTGCCTGCACTGTGGGAGACCTGGGTTCAATCCCTGGATTGGGATGATGCCCTGGAGAAGGGAATGGTAACCCACTCCAGTATTCTTGCCTGGAGAATTCCATGGACAGAGGAGCCTGGCGGGCTACAGTTCACAGGGTCACAAAGAGTCAGACATGACTGAGCGACTAACACTTTCACTTTCAAGCCTCTATAACCCCTTCAGTCATTACTTCTCCCTTCCCAACAGGTAACCACTGTTTTGGCTTCCTTCACTATATGTTAATATTGCCTGGTTTTGAGCTTTCTATGAATAGAATCAGGTGGTACTAACTCTGCTTTGTCTGGCTTCTTTTGTTTGACATTACGTTTTTGAGATTGTTCTGTTTTCTGGTATGGAACATTAGTTCATTCTTTTTCAGTGCTCATTTGCATTTCATTGTATGAATATATCACAATTTATTTATCCACTCTGCTATTGATGGACACATAAGTTGTTCCCAGTTTGAGGCTGAATAATGAGTTTATTCAAGTTATGAATCATATTGCTATGAGAAATTCCTTCACATGTCTTCTGATAAATGTAAGCTCCTGTTTCCTACCCAAGAGTGTAATCTGCTGGGTTATAGGGCATATGCATGTTCACCTTTAGTAGCTACTACCAAATAGTTTAACATTTTACAGAGTTTACCGGTTTACACTGCTTTTAGCAGTATGTCAGAGTCCCTCACCAATTCCTGTGTCTTGGTCAGCTTGGGATGCTGCAGTACATACCATAGGCTGGTTTAATGAGCAGTTACTTCTTTCTCACAGTTATGAGGCTGAAAGTCCCAGATCAGGTTGCCAGCATGATCAAGTTCTGTTGAAAGTCCTCTTCTTGGCTTGTTGATGCCACCTGCTTGCTTTATCTTCACGTGGTAGAGAGACAGCTCTGATCTCATCAACTCCTGATGAGGGCACCAATTCTGTCACAGGGTCTCCACTCTTATAAATTCATCTAAACTTAATTACCCCCAAACGCCCCACTTCCAAATACCATCACACTGGGGATTGGGGCTTAACATAGGGACCGTGGCAAGGGACACAAACATTCAGTCCATAATAACTCAGCATTGTAATATTTTAAGGGGTTTCCCAGGTGGTGCTAGTGGTAAAGAACCTGTCTGACAGTGTAAGAGATGTAAGAGATGTGGGTTCGATTCCGGGGTCAGGAAGATATAGTGGAGGAGGGCTTGGCAACTCACTCCAGTGTTCTTGCCTGGAGAATCCCATGGACAAAGGAGCCTGGTGGTTTACAGCCCATGGGGTCGCAGGGAGTCGTAACAACTGAAGCGACTTAACACTCATGCATGTAGTATTTTAAATGTCAGAGGCTCTTAAATTATAAGAAACTTGAACAGAGAGGGCTGAGTCTAGCATAAAAGAAGAAAGGGACTGCAGTCCTCCCTTTGCATCCTCAGGCGATTGGTTCCAGAACCCCTTCCCCCACAAATCTATGAATACTCAAGTCCCTTGTTTAATAATGGTGAAGTATCTCAGGGACGGGGGAGCCTGGTAGGCTGCCATCTATGGGGTGGCACTGAGTTGGACATGACTGAAGCGACTTAGCAGCAGCAGCAGCAGCATTTTCCGTACAAACTATGCCCATCCTCTTGTATACCTTAAATCATCTCTAGATTACTTGTGATACCTTGAATACTGGAGTGGGTTGCCATGCCATTCTCCAGAGGATCTTCCCAACCCAGGGACTGAACCTGGGTCTCCTGCATTGCAGGTAGACTTTTTGCCACATCTGAGCTACCAGGGAAGTCCAATATAATGTAAATGCTATGTACATAGCTGTTGCATGGCAAATTCAAATTTTGCTTTTTTGGGGGGAACTTTCTGGAATTTTTTTCCCAAATATTTTTGAACCCCAGCTGGTTGAATCTGTGGATACAGTATCTCAGGTACAGAGAGCCGACTGTGCTGGTTATTGACGGCCTGCCACATACCAGATACTGCCTCAGTGCTTTTACTTACATTGTCTCATTTAAGCAAGATAATTCGCATGTACATTGTGAGCTCAGTGTTATTGCATTGATGTTTCAGGCCAGAAAACAGATTCACAGGTCAGGCAGCTCGTAATTACTTCCAGAATCCAACCTAGATCTGCTTGAATCCAAACAGTCACATCACATAAAACTACAGTTTGTCAGTGAGGCGTTTTCAGTTTTTTGGTGCATAAAGGGGGCTCTTGCTGATGACCCTGAAGTCCCCTCATATACATAGTCCCCTTCTGAGACTTCGACTTAGCTGACCTTGTAAACAGCCTCCCAACCAGACACCCCCCCTGCCTTGTGCCCTCTCTGCTTCCCCACTGAAGCTCTTAGCAGCCAGTCATTAAGACCACCTCAGGGTAGTTATTATCCTGACATGTCCTCCAGCTAGCAGGATGATGGAAGAAGCTCCCATGGAATTTTTAATGCTAGCCAAGCCTCTTCTATCTCTCACCAGTTTTCTTCATGTAGCTTTCCCCTCCCATGACTAGGAAGATGGACATGACATATAATAGAAAGTGCTAGAAGGCAGGAGACCTAGTACAAAGTACTAATACTGCTAAAGACTAATACTGACCCTAATACTAAATTGTATGCTCTTGAATGTCACCTGCTCTTGATCCAGGTTTCCTAATTTATTAGAAATGAGATTGGATTGTGGTTGGTGGTTACATGGATCATCCTCAGGGCTTACTGTGGGAAGACTCAAGCAGAAGATACTTTGAATTCTCTGTATATGATTGTAAACAGAGCAGCTCTGGTTTTACTTTTGTTGTGTATATATTGAGCTTCCTCATGAGATTTTAGTTAAGGTGGAAGATTATATGAAAGTGCATGCTTGAAATCCACTAGACTAGATGTATCTGTTAAGTCAGTGTATCACTTTGTGAAAACTTTATGAAAGATTATAAGTGGCAAAACTGAAATGAGCAAAATTGTTACCCTTTACATACACACACAAACACACACACATACTTACAAGCCTTCATGCTCTTCTCTGACCACTGTAAGGGAATGGGGCAGATATAATGAGTTTTGCCCAGGGTGGTAGGTTGTGGAAGGATTAACCAAAGAGGAGGCATCTGAGCTGGACTTAAAGGAAGAGCAGAGCTTCTCTAGGTGGATTAGGAGACTGGAGAGAGAAGCCATTTCAGGCAGAGAAATGAGGCAAGAAGGCATGGAAAAACACTGCTCTTTTAGAAGTATTGTGTTTTTGGTGTAGAGGTTGTATATGATGGAAAGAGAAAGAAGGAGGAAAGCCAGGTGACGAGGCCTCTTTGTGAAGGGACTTGAACATCTGAGGACTAATGAAGTGTGGATGTCATTTGAATTAGCACTGTTCATTCATCTGGGGCTCCTTTAGTCTCAGGACCCCTGATCCACACAGCAGTGGTTTTGCATGGTAGCTATGGCAATGATGATGCTCACATACTCCGAAGTGACTTTGATTAGAGGCAACCTTGCTGATCTGCATTAATTTCTTCTTAACTGGCTAGGAGTACTGGGTATATATGTGTCATACTTGTATAAAACGAAAGGGTAGGGGTGGGGGAGGCTGTGCTTGTGGGCAGCGACTTTCCACACTGTAATAAACTCAGTAGTGTCCTTACCATTTAATTCATCATCAAGAGTGGAAGTGGCAAGATGGTCATTTTACCTCCTATGTGAAAAACTAGTCAGGCTTGTGGCTCAGACTTCACAGATCTTCTCCATAATGGATCTCCTGATTCTGTCCCTGGAAACATATGTTTATTTGTAATGCCTTCCATTTGTGGTAATTGGAGCACCATGCCTTTTCATTCTCCTGTCAGATAGCTGTCTTCCTGCTTGGAGGGCCTCAGAGCCTGATATAATGAGCCTACGAATTGCACTGGATCAGGAATCAGGTTTCTGGTTAAGCATGTAGGAGGGGCATCTCACCCACTTGCCCCTTTTTCTCATTTGTGACCTTGAGATGTCCCTAAATCTCATATGAATCCTATCCTGGTTGAGGACAGATTTCAGATTGGGACACATATCTGCCCATTTGGGGGCAGTGTCAGCTTCATCCATTTTACAGAACCATGAGAAGGAGCGAGCTGACAGGGACTGAAAAGTTACATGGAGCAGGCACTTTACGTACATTGTCTCACTGAGTGCTTACACCTAAAAAGAGGGCGTACCAACATTTTGCATATGAGCAGATAGTTAAGTAATTTCCCCAAAGTTGTATATAGCTAGAAAGTGATAAGTGAAGATTTGAATCTTTGTCTGAATTCAAAACTCATGTTTTTTTCTTTTTTTTTTTCCATTTCGTGACTCTGAAAGCAGAATGGTTGTGCTAATAGAGTCATAGGAATTTTGTAGCTCGGTGGAAAAATTTTAGGGAGGAGGCTTTAGGCATTAGAGCCAGAGGAGCGGCTTTGGAAAATCAACACTAAAAGCTAATCAAAAGAGTAGCCTTTATAAAATATAGAGAGTAAAGAATTATAAGCTGTTCTAATACTTTCCTCACTTTGGGAATGAAACACATTATGCTGTGACCAGTGATAAGTTTAGGTGATATCCAAGTGTGAGGCAGAGTAGGGAGCAAGAAATTGATATGATATGTAGCTGGGACTTAAAAACAACCGAGATTTAATTTGCATACCATATAATTCACCTTTCTAAAGTGTACAATTTTTTGATCTTAGTTTACTTACGAGATTGTATAACCATCACCACTGTCTAATTGCACAGTCTTCATCACTCCAGAAAGAAAATGACCTGTATCCATTAGCAGTCATTCCATTCCCCTTGCTCCCTTCCCCCAGCCACAGACAACTGATTATCTACTTTTTGTCTCTATGAATTTGTCTGTTCTAGACATTTGATGTAAATGTCTAGAATTACACAATAATGTGACCTTTTCTTCTTCTGTGTCTAGCTTCTTTCACTTAACATTATGTTTTCAAGGTTTATCTGCATTGCGGAATGGAATAAAAAGGAACTAAGTAAATAGCACTTAGTAGTACTTAGTTCCTTTTTATAGAATTTTATTCCTCTGTTCCTTTCTGTAATATTCCGTTGTATGGATGTACCACATTTTATTTACCCATTCATCAGTCAATGGATATTTGGGTTGTTTCTACCTCTGTGCTGTTGTGATAATGCTGCTATACACATTTGTGTATGAATTGTTATGAACATGTTTTCACTTTTCTTATGTGTATTCCCAGAAGTGAAATAGGAGTGACTCTATGTTTAACTTTTTGAGGGACTGCCAAACTGTTTTCCAAAGCTGCTGTGCCGTTTTACATTCCCATCTGTAATGTGTGATGGTTCCATTTTTTTCCCACCTCCTCAACAACATTGTTATTGTTCTTTTAAAAATTCTTATTCTAGCCATCTTAGTGTGTGTAAAGTGGTATCTCATTGTGTTTTTTATTTGCATTTCCCAAATTAAAAGACGCTTACTCCTTGGAAGAAAAGTTATGACCAACCTAGATAGCATATTAAAAAGCAGAGACATTACTTTGCCAACAAAGGTCCGTCTAGTCAAGCCTATGGTTTTTCCAGTAGTCATGTATGGATGTGAGAGTTGGACTGTGAAGAAGGGTGAGCACTGAAGAATTGGTGCTTTTGAACTGTAGTGTTGGAGAAGACTCTTGAGAGTCCCTTGGACTGCAAGGAGATCCAACCAGTCCATTCTGAAGGAGATCAGCCCTGGGATTTCTTTGGAAGGAATGATGCTGAAGCTGAAACTCCAGTACTTTGGCCACCTCATGCAAAGAGTTGACTCATTGGAAAAGACTCTGATGCTGGGAGGGACTGGGGGCAGGAGGAAAAGGGGACGACCGAGGATGAGATGGCTGGATGGCATCACTGACTCGATGGATGTGAGTTTGAGTGAACTCTGGGAGTTGGTGATGGACAGGGAGGCCTGGCGTGTTGCGATTCATGGGCTCGCAGAGAGTTGGCCACGACTGAGCTACTGAACTGAACTGAACTGAATGATTAATGATGATGAGCATCTTTTCATGTGATTATTGATTATTTTTATATCTTATTTGGAGAAGTATCTATTTGAATATTTTCTCATTTTTAATTGGATTAATTGGGTTGGTTTGTCCTTTTGTTGATAAGTTGTAAGAGTTTTCTTTATATATAATAGTTATAAGTAACCTTACCAGAATGTGATTTGTAAATATTTTCTCACACTTAGTGTATTATCTTTTTACTTTTGATAGGGTTTTTTGAAGCATAAACCAAATTTTTAAATTTTGACGAAGTCAAGTTTATCTGTTTTTTCTTTTGTTGCTTGTACTTTTGGTATATGTCTAGGAAATCATTGCCCAGTTCAAAGTCACCTGTTTTCTTCTTAGAGCTTTATAGTTTTACCTCTTGCATTTAGGCCTTTGATTCATTTTGAATTAATTTTTATAGATGGTATAAGGTAGGAGTCCCACTTCATTCTGACACATGTAGACATCTATATTTCCCAGCACATTCATTGAAAGGATTCCTCTCTCCTCATTAAATTGTTTTGACACCCAGTTCACTATAGAATTATGGATTCATTTTTGGATTTTCAGTTCTCTTTCATTGATGAGATGGATTCCAGTGATCTGCTGTCTATCCATATATAATATCACACTGCCCACACTGTAGTGGCCTTGACGTAAGCTTTGAAATTGGAAAGCATGAGTCCTCCAGCTTTGTTCTTTTATAAGACTTTTGGCTATTCTTGGTTCATTGAATTTTCTTATGGATTTTAGGATCAGTTTCTCAATTTTTAAAACTTGTTTATTTTTTTTTTTGGCTGTGCCACACAGCTTGTGGGGTCTTAGTTCTCTGACCAGGGATTGAACCTGAACCCCAGCAGTGAAAGTGCTGAGTCCTAACTACTGGACTTCCAGGGTTTCTTTTAAAAAGGCATTTGGAATTTTGAGACGGTTTATGTTGAATCTGTAGATCTATTTGAAGAATCTTGGCATCTATTAAGTCTTCTAATCCATGAATACTGTTGATTTTCCACTGTTTAGATCTTTTAAAATTATTCTGTAGTTTTCAAAGTATCAGTCTTGTACTTCTTTTTAAACATTTGTTACCAATAATTTTATTCTTTTTGATGCTATTATGGATGGAGTTGTCTTCTTGATTTAACTTTTAAGTATTTATTACTGGTATATGGGAATGCAACTAATTTTTTTATATTGGTTCTGAATCGTGCAACCTTGTTAACCTCCTTTATTAGCCCTAATAGAATGTATGCATGTATTCCTTAGAATTTGTTGTGCACAAGATCATGGCATCTGCAGACAGAGGTAGTTCTGCCTCTTCTTTTCAGTCTGGATGCCTTTGATTTCTTTTTCTTGTCTGATTGTCCTGGCTGGAATCACACAATGCTAAGTGGAGAGAGCAGACGTCTATGTCTTATTCCTGACCTTTGAGGGGAAACTTTTAGTCTTTCACCTTAGTATCAAGTTAACTGTGGATTTTTTCATAGATGCCTTTTATTAGCTTAAGGAATTTCCTTTTGATCCCTAGGTTGCTTAGGGTTTTTTTTCGTTTTGAAAACATACTGGGTTTTGTTAAATACTTGACTGTGTCTGTGATCATGTGGTTTTTGTCCTTTGTTACTATTGTGTATTATATTGATATTTATATGTTGAATCAACCTTGCATTGCTGGGATAAATCTCGGTCATCATGTATAATCCTGTTTTTCCCTCTTGAATGTTTTTTTTCTTTACTGAGGTCTAGTTGATGTATAATATTATAAATGTTTCAATATACAACATAGCGATTCACATTTTTTAAAGTTATATTCTGTTTATAGTTGTTATAAAATATCGGCTAATATATAATTCTTTTTATATACTGGTAGATTTGGTTTGTTAGCATACTGTTTATAGCTGGAGCTTTTTGCAAAATGTTTTTAGTAGATCTGACATTATACAGAGAGAAATAGAAGGTGCCTCACATTTCACCAAGTGCTGTGTGCTGCCACCATGCTGAAAGACTTACTTGTCTTTGTCTTATTTAGGCTTCTAGGCTGTATTGTCCCTGTCTTGCAGATGAGAAAACAGAGGCAAAAAAATTTTTTTTTTTGGCTCAGGACTTCTTCTCTTGAATAGGGATTGATACTGCAAGGAAAAAGAGTAAGACAGAGCCAATAGCCAAAAAAGCAGCAGAATTTTTGAAGATGTATCATAAGTTATAAAGCTAGCTTTATATATGTAATAACAGAACCGAACCTGTCATGGGTATAATCGTAGGCTAGACATCTCATATAAGGTAAAGGGTTGAGGATAGAAAGAAACACAATTTTTTCTTGGCTGTATGACTACTCTTTTTTGATATCAGATATGGTCAGGCCTTTAACCCTTAAGCCTCAGTTTTATTTTATTTTATTTTTTTGCCTTGCAAAGATAGTATCTTTTATTTATTTTTTTTTAATTTTAATTTTTACTTTATTTTACTTTACAATACTGTATTGGTTTTGCCATACATTGACATGAATCTACCATGGGTGTACATGAGTTCCCAAACATGAACCCTCCTCCCACCTCCCAGCCCATATCATCTCTCTGGATCATCCCCGTGCAGCCTCAGTTTTAAAGAAGACATAGTTTCCTGCCCTTAAGTCTTAATAGTTAGTTTCTAGTGTGGATGACAGGTAAGCTGTTCAGTGAGGTTCTGGGTCCCTAGCGATGCCCACATTAACCAGGTGGGCACTGGTGTTGGGGGAGCCTGGAATACATATTGTATACTTAGTTAATAACAATGAAGTATGGAATGATTAAGTATAAAATATGCTGATTTGGGACACAGATTGGTGATTTGGGAGATTTGTGTCTGTGTTTGGCAGCAGAGATTCTCAGTTGGATTCCCATGAGTTAAGATTTCAGGAGGATTCAGCTTCCAAAGATGATTGGAATTTGATGAGGGACTGCCTGGCAAGTGTGTAGCTGCAGACAGAAAAGACATTAAAAGTAGATGTCAGAGTGGGAAAGGAGGTCTTTGGACTAGCAAATTAATCTAGTTCTGATGAACAGGAGAGAAGAAGGATAAACACAACATTCTGCATAGTGATTACTTCTAATGGAAGCCAGGGTAAAGCAGGAGGGTTGGATAGAGAGCTTTAATGATATTGGTAAGTTCTGTTTCTTAAAACAGTTGGTAGATCCACGAGTGTTCTTTTTATTAGTAGACTTTATAGTAACTTTATCATGTTTTTAAATATATCCAGTATTTCTTTCAGAAAAAAGGAGGAGATGAAAGAAAAATGATTGAAGAATAAAGGAAGAGAATCAAGTCCCAGCAGGGAACTAATGCCAGGCAGCCTTTGCTTAATATCTGTCATGTCATAGTCATCTTGCCCATTTGGAGTTATTAGGGGATGTATGTTTCTCTCTTTTTTTCCATGACTTATGACTGAAAGGTAATTTCTTAGAGCTAAGCTTTGGGAAGAAGAGAAGAAAATGAAGGTTTGAAACAGATTTTGTTTCTCCTTCTCAGGGGAGAAAGTGGAGGGTGTGGGAGTGGGAGCTCGTGTGTCCAGGCACCAAACTTGGCAGACAGCTCCCTCAGAGCAGATGGAGCGAGGATTTCATCGCCTGACAGACTGACTCAGACCTGCCTCCCTGCAGCCACTACTGGGTATGCTGGGGATGGCTTGAATCTCTGTCAAAAGCGACCGGATGGTGTTATTTCTCCCTCAACTCTAGCAGTGGCATACTCTAACCTTCCCAGATGAGGAGCTGCCCAGGACCTGGCAGACCCCATGTTCGGTCAAGGAACTGGTATATCTGACCTCTGTTGTTTGCAGGGACAGTGGCTTTGATGGAACGGGCATTTCTTAGACTGAAGTGTTTAAGCAGAGGCTGTAACTCTCAGTGATGACTTCCCCAATCCATGTTGCTGTAGGGAGGATTTTCACATTGAATTAGATCTCCTGTGTGTCCTCTGAGCTTTTTTTCTTCCCAGAGATTATGAGAAATGTGAAGTGGAAACTCTTATATAGTCTGTGATAGGTTTAGTGAGATCAGCATAGGGGGAAAAAAAAAACAAAAAAAAAACCCTGGGAAAGACTTAGAATTATCGCCTAAGAAGTAAGCAGCTTTCTGGAAGTGACAGATTTTGCTGCCAGTCACGATTTTAGTAACCAGTGAAGATGAACATGTGCTGGATTAGGGCCACAGCCTTTTAGTTAGTGTCCTTGCCTTTAGTCTCTCCCCTGCCAGTTTAATTGCAAATGGTGCCAGGCTTTTTTTCCTAAAAGCCAACTTTCATCATGGCACTTTCCACTCAGGTTTCTCCAATAACTGCCACTCTGCATCAAGTCTAGGCTTACTGTCTACCTTTGAAAGTGAAAGTGTGAGTCTGTCAGTCGTGTCCAACTCTCTGCGACCCCATGGACTGTAGCCCACCAGGCTCCTCTGTCCATGGGATTCTCCAGGCAAGAATACTGGAGTGGGTTGCCATTTCTTTCTCCAGGGCATCTTCCCAACCCAGGGATTGAATCCACATCTTCCGCACTGGCGGTAGATTCTTTACTGTTTGAGCTACCTGGGGAAGTCTTTGAGATGTGTTATATCTGGCCTTCTTCTCTATCTAAAACCTACCTACCTGTCCTGTAAGTCTTAGCTCAGTTTCCTCCTCCTTCAGGCTGTCTTCTGTGCTCTAACAAACGTATATAGTAGTTTCTAAATAACGTAGTGATAAATTGTTTCATAATGTTTATTTGTGTATGAGTGTTGGACTGAGAGCCCTTTGAAGCTATGGACCTTGTTTCCTCCTCTTCCCCATGGTTTTAAGATGGTACCTGGCACTTATCAGTATATTTTGTTAAATTATTGAACATTGAAATTTTTGTAATAACTAGTATCTGTATATTAATAATTTTAGAGTTCATAAGTGCTTTTACATTTATTGTTTCATTTAATTCTCCCAGAAATTTTATGATATTCCCATTTAGAGATGAAGAAATTGACTCTTAAGAGAGATATAATTTTTCCAAGATCTCATGGTTGCTAACTGGTAGACAGAACTGGAGTCCAAGTTTTTACTTCTGTTGAAAATACCGACTTGCCTCAGGTTTTCTTAAAATCTGTTTTCTTTAAGGGATTTGTAGATATTGTTATTCAGTACCATGGAAATATACTGGGAGTGCAATAAGAAGGTACTATCTTCCTGTGAACTAGACAGTTATAGAAGATGTTATGTTTCAGATTCAAACAGATCTGAAGAGGAAAGTTATAGTGAATTGAGCAGGGTCTCTCTAAAATTCATACCACCCTTCACTTCAGAATGTGACCTTTTTGGGAAATAAAGTCTTTGCAGAAGTTAAAGACCTTGAGATGAAATCATCCTAGTTTAGGGTGGGCTCTAAAGTCAATGACTGGTGTCCTCATAAGGAGAAGAGAGCACACAGAGAGGAGCAGGGAGGAAAAGGCCTGTGAAGATAGAAGCAGAGACTGGAGCTAGGCAGCAGCACGCCAGGGAACAGTGAGGGCTGCTGACAGCCCCTCAAAGCTGGAAGAAGCAAGCAACTGATGGGCCCCTACAACTTTCAGGGGAAACATGGCCCTGCCATCACCTTAATTTTAGGCTTAGCCTCCAGAACTGTGAGAGAATAAATGTTGGTTGTTTTCAGCCATTATGTTTGTGCTAATTTGTTATAGCAGCCTTAGGAAACTAATACAGAAAGGGAAAAAAATAAAAGTCTCTTATATACCAGGCTAGTTCTAGGTACTATAATATGTTATTTTACTTTATCTCTCAAATACTTTATGTAGGTAGAGTGATTTACCCATATTTTATGGTCAGGAAAATAAGGCTCTGAAAGGTAAAATAGAAAGCTCATGTTTTAAAAATGTTCTGTCATCCTGTTTTCAGCTGCGTACTTTTCCTTTTCCTGTTCATTGCCTGAGAAGCTTATTTTGTGGTCCTCACAGTGCCAGGGCACTGAATTGTGATGGTCTATCCTTATTAGATTGGTCAAAGATGTGAACGGTGGATTAATCAAACGAGGGCTGAAAGTCTCATATGACCTTTCTTCTGGCCTGACTTTCAACCTCACTCTCCCAACTTCCTTACCTACATATTCACACAGCCTTCATGAATCTTTCTTAGGTTCCTCTTTACCTAATATTCTCTGTTTCTCTCTCTTTCTTTTTCATCTGGAACTCCATGGCAGCTTATGTATTGAATTTTATTACACCTATTGTTGTCTATCTTTCATTATGTGCTTTGTGCCTGTCTAACTCTCCCAGGTGTATTGTCGGTTTCTTAAGGTGAGGATCTTGTCTCATTCATTTTTATGTCTTCCATATTACCTATTGGGAATCGTTAGTTGTCACAACTGTTAATTAATGATTAGTTGAATTTTGCTTTCCTCTTCTTCCTCCTCCCCAGTTTTCAGGTTCCATTGCCAACCTTTGGAACGCAAAGTTCGCCTTTGGCTTCCTTCTGTCCTCCTTTCCAGTGGCGTCATTGTTCTGTGTGCCTCCTCCCTTCTCCGAGCCTTGCTGTCCACTGGCTGTCACTTAATTCTCTTGTGAAGCGCTGCTGTGCTCTGCTCCAGATCACTTTATAGGAGGCCTACCATAGCGCTGTCGTAGCGCTGTCGTAGTGTAGTGTTACGGCCACGTTAGGTGTCTGCCTCCCAAGCTACAAACTCCTCAAATGGAAAAGAACTTTCCTTGCCCATTCTAGTACTCAAATGCCTAGCTCTTTGCTTCACATTCATTAAATGTTGATTGAGTGAGTAAATTAAAGGTGTTTTACTTCATAGGATGTCTATATTTTTCTAGGAAAACTGGTAACATGATAGGCCTTCCAAATCTGGTTGAATTTGATGGTAGAATTTTTAAAAAAATATTAACAAGTATTGAGGTAGAGGTCTGAGTTGGGAGCCTTTTGATTCCCCAAGTATTCAACCTTATAGGTTACTTTCTATTTTATATGGCTAGTCTTGCCAGGTATAGATGTGAAGCAGATCATAAGGCCAAGGTCATCTTGAAAAGTGATGCCAAAACCCTCCGTATGGAGCAGAAGTGTTTCCTGGAGTGTTTTGTGAAGCCGTCTTTTCATGAAAATAGCTTTTAAGAAGCAAAGCAAAGCAAAGCATTTTAAGCTTCAGATAATTCAAGGCTTAGAGGTGATTGAGATTCTCTTTTCTAGTTTTCTTCGCCTAGGGGAGTTGCATAGTATGAGAGAAAGAACACCGAACTGGGAGTCACAGTGCGAGTTCTTCTCCCATATATGACTGTGATTAGTTACATGATTATAGTGGGCTCTTGTCGGGTTTGCCTTCCAGTGTCTGTTTTCCCTTCTTTTAAATACCAGTGCCCAGGTTTTCCATCTCCTCCCTAGAACTCAGGCCTTATGCTTTGGACATAGCCCACTTCACCCCTGGCTCCAAGGATACACATGTGATTCGTGCCTTTCTGATAAGAGGATCGCATTCTTTCTGATGATGTAGATTACTTAAGAATGGGCAGCGGTCTCAGTTTGGATATATGCCTGACTTTAAAAAAAACTATTTTTTACTTGAAGGATAATTGCTTTACAGAATTTTGTTGTTTTGTGTCAAACCTCAACATGAATCAGCCACAGGTATACGTATATCCCCTCCCATCTCCCTCCCCATCTCACCCTCTAGGTTGATACAGAGCCCCTCTTTGAGTTTCCTGAGCCATACAGCAAATTCCTGTTGGCTCTCTATTTTACATATGGTAATGTAAGTTTCCATGTTACTCTTTCCATACATCTCACCCTCTCCTCCCCTCTCCCCATCTGTTTCTCCATTGCTGCCCTGTAAATAAATTCTTCAGTACCATTTTTCTAGATTCCATATATATGCGTTAGAATACAATATTTATCTTTCTCTTTCTGACTTACTTCAGTCTGTATAAGAGGCCCTAGGTTCATCCACTTCATTAGAACTGACTCAAATGCATTCCTTTTTATGGCCAAGTAATATTGCATTGTGTATATGTACCACAACTTCTTTATCTATTCATTTGTCAGTGGACATCTAGGTTGCTTCCATGTTCTAGCTGTTGTAAATAGTGCTGCAGTGAGCAATGGGATACATGTGTCTTTTTCAATTTTGATTTCCTCAGGGTATATGCCTAGGAGTGGGATTGCTGGGTCATATGGTGGTTTTATTCCTAGTTTTTTAAGGAATCTCCATACCATCTTCCATAGTGGCAGTATTAATTTACATTCCCACAAACAGTGCAAGAGCATTCCTTTTTCTCCACACCCTCTCCAGCATTTATTGTTTGTAGGCTTTTTGACAATGGCCGTTCTGACTGGTGTGAGGTGATATCTCATTGTAGTTTTGATTTGCATTTCTCTAATAATGAGCCATGTTGAACATCTTTTCATGTGTTTGTTAGCCATCTGTATGTCTTTTTTGGAGAAATGTCTGTTAGGTCTTTTTTCAACTTTTTGATTGGGTTGTTTGTCTTTCTGGTACTGAATTGTATGAGCTGCTTGTATATTTTGGAAATTAATCTTTTGTCAGTTGTTTCATTTGCTATTATTTTCTCCCATTCTGAGGGTTGTCTTTTCACCTTGCTTATAGTTTTCTTTGCTGTGAAAAAGCTTTTAAGTTTAATCAGGTCCCATTTGTTTACTTTTGTTTTTATTTCCATTATTCTAGGAGGTGGGTCATAGAGGATCGATCTTCCTTTGATTTATGTCATCAAGTGTTCTGCCTATGTTTTCCTTTAAGAGTTTTATAGTTTCAGGTCTTACATTTAGGTCTTTAATCCGTTTTGAGTTTATCTTTGTGTATGGTGTTAGGAAGTGTTTGAATTTCATTCTTTTACGTATCAGTTCAGTTCAGTTCAGTCGCTCAGTCGTGTCCGACTCTTTGCGACCCCATGAATCGCAGCACACCAGGCCTCCCTGTCCATCACCAACCCCTGGAGTTCACTCAGACTCACATCCATCAGGTCGGTGATGCCATCCAGCCATCTCATCCTCTGTCGTCCCCTTCTTCTCCTGCCCCCAATCCCTCCCAGCATCAGAGTCTTTTCCAATGAGTCAACTCTTCACATGAGGTGACCAAAGTACTGGAGTCTCAGCTTTAGCATCATTCCCTCCAAAGAAATCCCAGGGTTGATCTCCTTCAGAATGGACTGGTTGGGCTCCTTGCAGTCCAAGGGACTCTCAAGAGTCTTGTCCAACACCACAGTTCAAAAGCATCAATTCTTCAGTGCTCAGCTTTCTTCACAGTCCAACTCACATCCATACATGACTACTGGAAAAACCATAGCCTTGACTAGACGGACCTTAGTTGCCAAAGTAATGTCTCTGCTTTAGAATATGCTATCTAGGTTGGTCATAACTTTCCTTCCAAGGAGTAAGCATCTTTTAATTTCATGGCTGCAGTCACCATCTGCAGTGATTTTACACGTAGCTGTCCAGTTTTCCCAGCACCATTTATTGAGGAGGCTGTCTTTGCCCCATTGTATATGCTTTCCTCCTTTGTCAAAAATAAGGTACCTGTAGGTGCATGGGTTAATTTCTGGGCTTTCTATCTTGTTCTGTTGGTCTATATTTCTGTTTTTGTGCCAGTACCATACTGTCTTGATGACTGTAGCTTTGCAGTATAATCTGAAGTCAGGAAGGTTGATTCTTCCAGCTCCATTCTTCTTTCCCAGGACTGCTCTGGCTATTTGGGCTCTTTTGTGTTTCCATATGAATTGTGAAATTTTTTGTTCTAGTTCTGTGGAAAATGCCATTGGTAATTTGATAAGGATTGCATTGAATCTGTAGATTGCATTTGGTAGTATCATCATTTCCACAATATTGATTTTTCCCACCGAGGAGGACATCTGTTTATGTCGTCTTTGATTTCTTTCATTAGTGTCTTATAATTTTCTTTGTACAGTTCTTTTGTCTCCATAGGTAAGTTTATTCCTAGATATTTAATTCCTTTTGTTGCAATGATGAATGAGATTGATTCCTTAATTTCTCTTTCTGATTTTTCATTGTTAGTATATAGAAATGCAGGTGATTTCTGTGTATTGATTTTGTATCCTGCAACTTTGCTAAATTCACTGATTAGCTCTAGTAATTTTCTGATACTATCTTTAGGGTTTTCTATGTAAAATAACATGTCTGACTGACTTTTGATCAATTTTTTCTTTTTTACAGAAGGCATATATTCTTTTTATATTGGATATGAACCTGGGAAGATGTAAGATTGGGGTCCTCAGGAGAAGTTCTGCCTGGGAATAAAACTAAAACGGAGATGAAGAGCAACCAGGTCCTTTGAACCCCTAAAGTCTGTTGAACTCAAAACGTGGATGTTTCATATGTGAATTAGTAGAAAAATTTTTTTGCCTAGTTTACTTTCGCAAGTCATCTGAAATGGTGACTTTCAACAAACTTTTTTGAGACTTTATTTTAGTATCTTTAAAACGAGTAGACTGGGCTCATTAAGAGATAGATTTACTTCTATGTTGATACCTGTTTGAAATAAAATAGATTTTTTTTCACACTGGAATTATACGGATTGAGAGTCTAGGTGTTCTTGGTGCTACTAAATTGTGTTTCCCTGTAGTTAAATCTGACCACTGATGTTTCAGTGAATTTATAAAGTTATAGCCTTGTCATTGATCAGATCTGTGAACTTGACCACATCTTTTAGCCTCTGAGGTTTAATTTCCTCTTTTAGGATGTGATGCTGATGTTGTCTTATTAAACTCACAAAGTCAGATGATGGAATGAAATCAGAGGGTCAGAAGAGAAGTGTAATTTTGATGGTACAGGATAGGTAGGGTTCAGATGAGGAGAGGAAAGGTAAGGCATGAACATGAATGATGTGAGCAAAGGCAGAAAAGAGTGAGTCAAAGTCTGTAAGTCAAATTTGTTCAGATTCCAGATGGAATATTGTGTTTCATTCTGTCTTTCCCACTACATGAATAATCAGGGTACTGAAAGATTTGAAATAAGATCTTTGTGGGAAAGTAAAGGCTTCCAGAAATATGACCGAGAATTTAGTAACCGTCTGGAGTTATCTTGCTCTGTGGTTGAAACAACTTGAACAACTATTTTCCATTCTTTCAGAGGAGAGGACTAGGGGAATTAGTATGAGATATTTGGAATCTAATGGAGACATTTGGTTAAGCATTATAACCCCTCAAAATAGGAGGAATCTATCTTGAGTCATGGTCCTCTAGTTTTACAGAAGTATGTGGAGGCACTGAGGTTTCCGGAGGAGCAGTTTACATCCCCCATTAGAACCACGTGGTCGTGGTTCTTGTTGTAAACTACAGATATTTCTGTTATTGAGGAATAAGCACAATACCTTCGAATAAGTTTTTTATATTTTATTGTACCCCGTGGCATTAGGCTTACAGAATCATGGAACTTTAGAGCTGAAGAGATAGAATAATAGAGCAAGTATTTATGGAGTTCTAGTTGTGTGCTATCCACTGCCCTGATTTCTTTACATATATTAAATCTTCCTCGGCTTATGATAGAGTTACATTTTTATAAATGTATTGTAAGTTGAGAATATTGTAAGCTGAAAATACACTTAATACACCTGACGTCCTGAATCACATCACAGCTTAGCCTGGTGGTGTTTTAATCATTAAGTCGTGTCCAACTCTTTGCGACGCTATGGACTGTAGCCCACCAGACTCCTCTGTCCACAGGATTTCCCAGGCAAGAATCCTGGAGTGGGTTGCCATTTCCTTCTCCAGGGAATCTTCCCAACCCAGGGATTGAACCTGCTTTTCCTGCATTGTAGGCGGTCTCCAACTGAGCCCCCAGGTGGCACCAGTGAGATGAAGTTTCAATTCCTGGGTCAGGAAGATCCCCTGGAGGAGAAAATGGCACTCTACTCCAGCATCCTTCCTGGGAGAATCCCATGGACAGAGGAGCCTGGCAGGCTACAGTCCATAGGGTCTCAAAGAGTCAGACATGACTGAGTGTCTGAGTGTAGCACAGACAAAAATAGCACAAATTGACAGTATTGTAAGATGAAAATGCCCTTAATACACCTAACCTCCTGACCATCACAGCTTAGCCGAGGCTACCTTAAATGTACTCAGAACACTTACATTTGCCTATGATTGGGCAAAATCAAGTGCTGAATCTCTCATGTAACTGCATACAATACTGAAAGTAAAAACAGAATGGTAGTCTAGGTACAGAATGGTTGTAAGTGCATCATTTGTTTACCCTCGTGTTCGTGTGGCTGACAGGTTTTGGGGAGCTGTGGCCCAGTGCTGCTTCCCAGCATCATGGGAGACTGTCCTACCACACGTCGCTAGCCTGGGAAAAGATCAAAATTCAAAATTTGATGTATGATTTGACGAATGTGTATTGCTCTTGCACCACTGTAAAATAAAAAAATTGTAAGTCAAACCATCGTAATTTGGGGACAGTCTGTGTGTTTAATTCTCACAGGTACCCTATAAAATAGGTACAGCTATCACTCCTGTTTTTTAAAAATACAGAACTATTAGTGGTGGCGTAATGTAATCCTTAAAGGACAAGAAAAAAACAAAAACAAACCACCCAAACAAATAGAGAAATAGCAGTCTCTATTCAAATCTGCATTCAAATATTGTATTCAAATATCGTACTGCATTCAAATATTGTATTCAAATATCGTACTGCATTCAAATATCGTATGCAGTATGAAGTATGGTTGATTTACAATGTTTCAGGTGTATAAATCATTCCTACTTTATGAGTGAGGAGATTGAAAGGTTAACAGGTTAAGAAATGTGCCTTTAAATCATGCAACTGAGAAGTGGCAGAGGCAGAATAATTAAAAATCTGTAATTGTATATCCTAAAGTTTCTGTGGTCTGGGGGTTTCCAGCCTGGGCTCCTGGTGTTTAGTAATGTAGTCACAGTCCCCTTCCCTTCCAGAGTCTTTGCACTGTACCACCACCAGGGGGCAGTACTTGTGGTGTAGCAAAATCTGCTAAAAACGCAGTTTAGAGGGAGTTTACTACACTTAGTATTTTAGTATATTTTTTTAATATTAACTTCAGTGACTGCTTAATGACTGAGATGTGATTATAATAAATTAGGACTGTTAGCCTTTTAAGATTTTTCTGATGCAATAAAAGAGTAGATAAAAAGCAAAATGCATAAATTAATTTTCCTTTTACTGCAAATAAGAATTTTGGATTTAAAATTATTTAAAATGAGATGCTAAGAATGAATGAGGAGAAATATATTTCAGGTTTTTTCCTGGGTTAAAAAAGTAAGTGGCGGTGCTATTTCTCTATTTGAATGGGTGGTTTGTTTTTGTTTTTTTCTTGTCCTTTGAGGATTACATTCAGTTAAGTTTAGTTCAGTTCAGTCGCTCAGTTGTGTCCGACTCTTTGCGACCGCATGAATCGCAGCACGCCAGGCCTCCCTGTCCATCACCAACTCCCGGAGTTCACTCAGACTCGCATCCATCGAGTCAGTGATGCCATCCAGCCATCTCATCCTCTGTCGTCCCCTTCTTCCCCTACCCCCAATCCCTCCCAGCATCAAAGTCTTTTCCAATGAGTCAACTTTTCTCATGAGGTGGCCAAAGTACTGGAGTTTCAGCTTTAGCATCATTCCTTCCAAAGGACACCCAGAGCTGATCTCCTTCAGAATGGACTGGTTGGATCTCCTTGCAGTCCCAGGGACTCTCAAGAGTCTTGTCCAACACCACAGTTCAAAAGCATCAATTCTTTGGCGCTCAGCCTTCTTCACAGTCCAACTCTCACATCCATACATGCCTACTGGAAAAACCATAGCCTTGACTAGACGGACCTTAGTCGGCAAAGTATTGTCTCTGCTTTTGAATATACTATCTAGGTTGGTCATAACTTTCCTTCCAAGGAGTAAGCATCTTTTAATTTCATGGCTGCAGTCACCATCTGCAGTGATTTTGGAGCCCGCCAAAATAAAGTCTGACACTGTTTCCACTGTTTCCCCATCTATTTCCCATGAAGTGATGGGACTGGATGCCATGATCTTTGTTTTCTGAATGTTGAGCTTTAAGCCAACTTTTCGCTCTCCTCTTTTACTTTCATCAAGAGGCTTTTTAATTCCTCTTCACTTTCTGCCATAAGGGTGGTGTCATCTGTATATCTGAGGTTATTGATATTTACACCACCACTAATAACACTTGAGTAAAGTTTTACACTTCACAGTGCACTTTCACTTATGCTATCGTACATATTAGTCTTTCCATCTTTTGTGTTCCCATAGACGTCTGCACAGAGCCCTTCACTGTGTTTTATGTGTTATTTACTCCCCAACCAACTATAGTCTCCAGAACAGTGTTCCCAGTGAACTGGTTTGTGGGTCCTGTGGAGTTAGTATTGCCATGTTGAGTGGTAGGGAGCTCAGAGCTGCCTCCCAGAACTATATGAACTTTGAATCTGTTGGAGTTAAGAAAAAAGTTAAAATCAATTTGCTTAGAAATATAAATGAAGGTTCTATTTCAAGCATAATATAGCAGGAAGAAAAGCTTGGACTTGGAGTCAGAAGACCTGAATCTGAGTTCCTTCCCCTATTTTACTAGACATTGATTCATGTTTAAAGCACCTTGTACTTCTCCTCTATGGTATTTATTGCAATTGTAATCAAATAAGTATTTGTTTAATGATTATATTTTCCACTAGTATATAAATTTAATCAGGAAAGAGACTACAGTATTCTTCACAATTGCATTCTCTGCACCTAGCACAGCAACTGATACATTTTAGGTGCTTAATAAATATTTGTTGGATGAATAAATGAATGAAAACCCAGTAAATTGGGACAAGGGGAATTAAAATTGGCTTGACTGGATCTGAGGAGTTGGAAACTTTTTCACTGAGGATGCTGTATTTAAAATTGAGACTTGAAGGGTGAAGGGGAGTTGGCAAGGCAAATAATGAGGAAACTGTTCTGAGGGAAAAAACATCTGGGAAGGGGAAAGAGCCTGGTTAATTTGAAGAAACACATCCCTGGGTGATTGGAATGTAGAAGGGGCAGGAGGAGCGCTGTGAAGTGAGCCTGGAGTACGCAGAGGCGGATCATGCAGAGGCCTATGGGCTTTGCTAAGGCTTTTGCACTTGATTCTAATAGAAATGGGATGCTCTCAGAGTTTTGGTAGAGGAGAGCCATGATTAGGTGTCCCTTTTGAAATGGCTCTCCTAGCAGTTGTCTAGTGGGGTCTGGATTGGAGGAGGGGGAATCTGGGCCCTGGGAAACCATTAGAAGTCTCTCACAGAAGCCCACGTGGGAGATGATGGTGGCTGGGGCAAAGATAGTGGCAGTGGGGATGGAAGGAGGTGGAATAGTATAATGTTTGCTAGATAAGATGGTCAGGTGTTGATGATTGATTGGATGTGAAATGAAGGAGAGGGAGGTAGCAAAGTATGTCTAATAGGTTTCTGATGAGGCACCTGAGTGGATGGGGTGCCGTTTCCTGAGAGGTGAGGAACACTGGAGGAGCCTGAAGTAACAGATTTTAGAGTGAAAGGGGGAGTGTTATTTTAGACACGTTTCTGACATGCGTTTCAAGTGCCAGTGAGACATCCAAGTAGAGGATGACTATGGGCAGTTAGGTATACGGGTTTGAGCTTCAGGAATGCATATTGTATTCTATGACTGTGAGAACAGAAAGAACCACCTTATTCTTTTTTTCATGACTGCATGTTTAAGTACTAAGGTACCAATTATGTGGTGTAATTATCTTAAGGAAAATATACATAATATGGAGAGAAAGAAATGTTTTTTGCCCAGAACTTTTTTTTTAATTGAAGTATAGTTGATTTACAATTTTGTGTTAGTTTTAGGTGTTATCACAGGTGTGATCACAGCAAAGTGATTGTTATACATATATTTTCTTTTCCAGATTATTTTTCGTTACAGGTTATTACAAAATGTTGAGTACAGTTCCACCCTGAATGTGCCCCACCACCCCCCACCGCCAAATTGTCTAATCTCATAAGGTCAGCACAGTGGGGCCTACTTGGTTGAGAGAGAAGAGTAGTTTAAAATGTGAGTTTCCTTTAAGAGAAAGGGGAAATGAGGTTCCCCTAGCAGGTGGTTTTGGTCTTATATTAGAGGAGGTCCACCCGATTTATTATTTTAACAGAAGGGATGGAGGAGAATGTACAGAGGGATGGAGGGGAAGATACAGAAAGCTATGTAGACTGAATGGTGTGAAGTTGAGGACGTATCCATCTGGTGGATTCTATTTTCTTTGTTAAGTAGGAGGCTAGGTCATCTACTGAGATGACAGAAGGGAGAAGGAAGGGATGCTATTTGAAGGGAATGAAGAAGACTGGAAGTCACCATTGTCTTTTGACCAGATAAACATGTGATTTATTGGCAGTTGAAGACTTTGTTGAGGTCCTTTCTGCCCAGTTATATGTGGGTGTTTTGGCATTCCTCAGCAACTTGGGGACATACTTGGAGAAGGTGGGTAATTGAGCTTATCAAGGGGTTTTGAAGTTTTACCAGGTAGAGAGGATGAAAGGCAAAGGAAATATAGGCTATTGGAAAACTGGGTCATGGAATCCAAGTTGAGTGGAGAAGCAGAAGGCAGGAAAGGAGCAATGGAGTGAGAGAGTGGCACTCAAACTTTGGTGTGCATCAGAATCATTTGGAGGATTTGCTAAGACATAAGTTGCGTTCATTTGTGAAACAGGAGGATAAGTTCTGATGCCTGTTTCATTCGATTATTGTGGAGTATAAAGAGGGGGCATGTGAATATTCTCTTCAATTTGAAAAGAGCGATTAACATGCTTTTTTTTTTTTTTTTTTTTTTTTGCAGTAAGGCATTCAGATTTAAGGTGGCTCAATAAATCAGCAAGTAATTCTTGGTATAAGAATGCTTTCATTTCCCAGGTACCTGATTACACACAGGTTACATACTTTGTGTATTCCAGCCTTTTGCTCTGACTTACAGGCAAAGTGCTCATTATTTGTCTCTAGTGGATCAAGCGTTTTCTGTGATCCCTAATGAAAGATTTAACCTCTCTGTGCCTTTTTAAAATGAGGCAATCAATGTTTGCATTGTTTTGCTTCCCCATGAGGAAAGTATGAGATTTCATTATTTTTTTCAAATAAAAACTTATTCTTATACTTTTGACATTTTTTCACATATAATGAAAGTCTTCATTTTAGTTATAGAATCTGGTGATTTATTATAATGGTGATGATGGCTAACACTTATTGAGCATTAATTGTGTGCCAGTCACTGTCCCAGTTACAGTAAATAGGACAATCCAAGGAAGAGCCTACTTAGTGTTTTTATGTATTTCACTTAATCCTTTCAGTAGTCTTAGGAAGGTATACACTACGTTCCCCCTATTTTACAAATAAGTTAAGGCTTAGGTAAGCAATAGGCCCAAGTCATGCAGCATCTGTATGATAGTTAGGGTTCAAATCCAAGGTTATCCAATTCCATACGCCTGCTCATAATCACTAGACTAGAATTGCAGCAGTCAACATAGTAGTGTCTTCTGTTAGTCATTGAGTCAGCTGGCTTATTAATTTTGCAATCACATGCAGACTTAAGCACCAGGAGCTTGTGTGTCATTCTTTTGAGTTCTATATAAGATGGGATTGTCAGGGTTTATGAATATGCAGATGAGAGTGGAGGCACTTGAAGTTAAGAAATGTTCATGGCCCTATCTTAATCATTTATTCAACAAAAACTTATTGAAAACTTAGGGTTTGTAAGGACATTATGCTAAGTATGTTCTAAGGAAGATAGTCTGAATTCTTACTGGTTTAGCATAACTTAGGGATTTTAACATTGGGGCTCAAAAGAGAAGCAGAGATAAATTGTGGGAAGAAGATTAGATTGAAGCTTGAGAGATCTAGGTTCTAGTCTGGTACCAGAGTGCTATAGATGGGTTGGGGGTTTTATCGGAAATGGTACAGTACTTCCTGTGAAGTGGCTAGAACTTGTTGAATGAAAGCCATGGTTTGGAACTAATTTTGTTTTACAGTTCTGTGATATTTTCTGTTATGAAATTCTTCTCTTTTGTTTATTCATACATCCATTGGGCCCATTGGGCAGTGTATATGTTTGTTCCACACCTCTGCCTAGGTGGCTGATCAATTTGGAAACATGCTTGTGTGCAGAGGACTGGAGGGCAGATATAAGCCAGAGGTAGAATCAGTACCCTGGAGAGCTCCAAGTGGGCCTGTGATCCGAAAACAAACCAGTCCTTAGGCTGTCAATGATTGTAATTCTCTGCAAGAACCTTAGAATGTTAACAGATCCTGAAGTCACGCCCTTCATTTAATATAGATTCCTTGAAAATGATGGCTCCAGTTTGAACTTATTTCATAGGTTTGTAGACTTGGAAAGATCTTTGGGATCATCTCACTGACGTCTTAATTTTAAATATAAAGAAAACAGAGACCCAGAATGAGAATAGCAAAAGGATAAATGGTCTGGACAAGAACCCAATCTTTTGACTCAAAGGCCAGTGCTTCATGTGTGGTGATGGATCCACCTGTCTTTAAGTGTCCTCTTAATAAAAGCAGTTCGGATTATAAGAATAAAGTGAAGTGAAGTGAAGTCGCTCAGTCGTGTCCGACTCTTTGCGACTCCATGGACTGTAGCCTATCAGGCTCCTCTGTCCATAGGATTTTCCAGGCAATAGTACTGGAGTGGATTGCCATTTCCTTCTCCAGGGGATCTTCCTGACCCAGGGATTGAACCCAGGTCTCCCGCATTGTAGACAGACGCTTTGCTGTCTGAGCCACAAGGGAAGTCCTTGTAAATAAGTCCTTCTTATTTATAAGAATAAATCCTTATTTATTTATTTATATAAATAAGTCCTTCTTATTTATAAGAATAAAAGAAGTAGGAAATCTTCCACAGTGTTTGTAGCAAGAACTTATAGTTTTCTTCTTGAACCAGGGTTTAAGATGATCTCATAGGACCATGGCAAAGGGATATATAGTGTCAGTTTTTTTAGATACTCTTGGTGTCTTTCAGTGGAGAATATTCTTTTTTATTACTGGAACATAAACAGAGGGTATTGTGCTGAGAGATGAATTGCTGCATTGTTCTATATCTCTGGAAAAGGCACTGCTGCTGCTGCTGCTAAGTCACTTCAGTCGTATCCGACTCTGTGTGGCCCCATAGACGGCAGCCCACCAGGTTCCCCCATCCCTGGGATTCTCCAGGCAAGAACACTGGAGTGTGTTGCCATTTCCTTTTCCGCTGGAAGAGGCACAAGCTCTGATAATTTCTTCTGCAGAGCTGCTACTGGTCTTCTAGTGTAGGGTGGTTGTGGTCTGTTCTTCACATTGCTGCTGCCCTAGCAAGTTTTCTTAGTACAAATAGATACCCAAATGTCAGAGCTGAAGGATCTTACCTAAGGTCTGCTTCCTTAATTTTATGGAGTACTTTTAGTTCTGAGCTATTCTCCAACTTTAAGTGTATCTCAGGGGCTCTGAAATTGAACACTCAGGCTTGTTCTTACATTGACCTACTTGGAAATGGCTTACCAGAAATCTTTTCTGAACCAGAGGAATATACCTTAAATAGGTCAGTTGCAGAGAACCTCTTTTGAAGCACACTCTGAAACAGCATCTGGCCTGAGGTGATAGGGTAGCGTGTCTTCAGGCAAAACCTTTCTCAGATACTCATTTGACTTCTCTGCGAAAGAAGCTTTTTAGTCCACTTGATATTCTCTTGTGAAGTTCACTCTGTGTTTCCCATGTGGGTTTCTGCCTCTGGGCTGGCTTTCTGCTGGTTTCCTCTTCCATTCTCTTTCTTTATGTTGTGCTTTTTAATGATGATGATTCTTTGCCTTTGACAGGTGTTTCAGTTTGAAAATTGTTGACACATCCTTATTTAATCCTCCCACCAATTATATGAGATATATATTATACACATTTTAGTATATAGATTTAGCAAACATTTATGAATGTTAGCTACAGGCTCTCATATATACCATTTTTAAAAGTGTCAAGTTTCATCCACATTTTAGGAAAGAGAAACTAGAAGCTCAAAGAAATTAAGTAACTTCTATTCCATTCTTGTTTTCTTTCTTTCTTTCTTTCTTTTTTATACCTATCACCGATTAGAATTGTTCTTAGCACTTAGGAGAGGTAAAAGACAAGTTTGCTGTTCTCCGGAACTCATGCAGTGTCTGAGGGAGTCAAGATTTGTAAAGATAGTGTAGACTTTAATCAAGGTTAAGAGTTAATTGTTGGTTATACTTCCAAGGAAAAAAAATAAGTTGATCTGTTAGAAGAGAGCAAGAAAAATCAGAGTGGACCAAAGAAACAAATACAATTTACTGATGAGAAGATAGAACCTAAATTGAGGGATCTGGAGCCATTATAGGTTCCTGATCTGTGGATAAGATGAGAAAGAGTTAGGTTAGGAATGTTAAACTAACTAGAGGGATTAGTGGGAAAAGAGATTAGAGGCTGAAACACAAACTAGGAAATTGTTTTAATCTAGATTACCCACAGGGGCCAGGCCTGGCCATGTCTTTGAAGTTATAAGAGAAAAGAGAATTTTTTTTTTTTAATACAAAGGATCATAGCATTTTTGAAATTCTTAGCTTTACCCCTATAGTTTAGCCTTCAAAGAAGTGGTAATTTAGTGACTTTGAACTCTTTGTATCCCTCTTCTCTTCCTTTGACCCTAAAATGCTGTTTTGAACTTGCTAATACTCTCTTCTCCCATCTCCTGTGTGGAGATCTCCCTCCCAGAACCCTCTGTTCTGTCTCAATCTGTATTATTTGCTGTCTAGGCCTATTGCATCCTGGGGTTTTGTTTTTTCTTTCAATACTCTCCTGGGGATTAGACGCTATTTTATGGATTCAGCTTTTCTTCTTTATTTTATATTCTCATTCTTCAGGAGCACATACTCCCGGAGGTTTTGAGAAAGAGGCCTAAGAGATGAGTCTTCTGAGAATTGCATGTTCAAAAAGATTGTTTTTGTACTCATACATTTGGCTTACACCTTTGTTGAATACAGAATTCTAGATTGAAAATAGTAATTTTCTCCCAAATTTAGAAAATTATTGTTTCTTTCTTAACAGCATCTCATTTTACTTTGAGAAGTTTAATACTGATACGTTAAGAAGGCACAATTGAAAATCGAAAAGCTCAATGCTTGAACTTTTGGTGATACAGATTTCTGTATCAAACAACTTAAGGATATACATGGAACATTTATAAAAATTAATATGAACGAGTCATAGAGAACACGTAAGGTTTCAGAAATAGAAATTATAAAGGATGATCTTTGACTACAACTTAACAAAATCAGAAGTTAATACAAAAAACATAAATGTTTAAATTCTTTATGTATGTTGAAAATTTAAACGCATATAGCTAACCTACTGTATATAGCACAGGGTAAATCTGTTCAGTATTCTGTAATAACCTAAGTGGGAAAAATATTTGAAAAAGAATAGATACATGTGTACGTATAACTGAATCACTTAGCTGTACACCTGAAACTAACACAATATTGTGGGGGTTTTTTTGACATTAAAAAAAATTATCTATTAAATTCACATTTTAGTGCTTCACATTTCTGAGTGCAGACTGTAACTTTTTTTTCAGTTCATATGCAGAACATATTTACCCATTACGCATGTGACACCATTGAATATATTATTGATTTAGAAACAAAGATTTCAGTAGAATTTTAGTTCTGAACGCTATGGGGAAAATACATTTTCTTTGGAATTATCCATTATTAACACATTATTAATCAACTGTATTCTAATATAAAGTAAAAAAATTGTGAAAGGCCTACTGCCAAATAAGTAACACAAATTTAAGATGACTAAAACTGAATGAAAATGAAAACATTACATAGCAATATTTGAGGGATAAAGCAAAGGTAGAGTTTTGAAGAAAACTTATATTTTAAATACATAAATTAGTTAAGAAATCTTTAAAATGAATGAACTGTTTTATGAAGTTAGGAAATGAGGAGAATAAGCTGAAAGGAAAAAAGAAGCACATAAAAAATAATGGATTTCCATACACACAGAAAAGACCTGTTGAGATTTTGTGATTGGAATGACTCTGTGGACCAGTTTTGGAAGAAATGACATCTTTGTAATTATGAGTCTTCTAGTTCATAAACATGATGTATCCCACCATTTATATGTTGCTTCTGTAACTTCTCTAAATTTCATTTTGTGGTTTTTCAGTGTGGAGACTTTTGCATATTTCATTACCTTTATCCCTGGGTGTTTGGTGGTTTTTTTAATGCTATTATAAATGGCATTATTCTTTGAAATTCATTTTTTATTTGCTGACTGCTGGCACATAGAAACAAGTAAATTTTTGCAAAAAAAAAAAAAAGACAAAACTAGAATATTATCATTTTGCAATGCCTAGTGAATTAATGTATCTAGGTATTGAGCAACAGCAGCTATTCAGTTCAGTTCAGTTCAGTTGCTCAGTCGTGTCAGACTCTTTGCAACCCCATGGACTGCAGCAGTCCGGGCTTCCCTGTCCATCACCAACTCCCAGAGTTTACTCAAACTCATGTCCATCGAGTCAGTGATGCCATTCAACCATCTCATCCTCTGTCATCCCTTGCACTTCCCGCCTTCAGTCTTTCCCAGCATCAGGGTCTTTCCCAGTGAGTCGGCTCTTCACATCAGGTGGTCAAAGTATTGGAGCTTCTATACATTTTATACATATTTTCTGTGATCTGAACTAATGAGCAAGAGGATTAGTGGAGAAAAGAAGGGAGCTGTATAAGAAAAAAAATTTTTTTTTTTTTTTACTACTCTATGCTGCTCTCTGTGCTAGGGCATTTCACAGATAGTATCTTAATATTCAAAACCCACTATCCCTGTTTTACTGAGTCTCACAGAGGTTAAATAACTTGATCATTAGAGTGAGTTAGCAGAGTAGAAGTTAAAGCCCTAACTTGACCTGGTTCCAGATTACAGATTACTTCTGCTTTTCCCATTGATTTGATGTTGGCAAGCAGAAATGTGGGGGGTACACTGATTTCTCTCTAAATTCATTCTCTATTGTATTGGTCCTTCAATTAGTATTTTGTGTATATGAAAAATTTTCTGGAAATATGTATGCTAAATTCTCTTTCTCCAACTGATCAATACAGACAGACTCATTATATTTTCATTCTAACAGAAAAAAAATGATAGTTCTAAGAAGATATCATAAGATATGAAAATACAGTATTACCTTTAAATATCGTTTTTTTAGGGGAGTTTTTTTTCTAGTGAAACATGGAAAAAAGATAGGAATGAGTTACAAATATAGTCTAGTTTCTGAACAATGCCAGAACAGTCTTATACATATAGAAATATATGTATTGGGAGAGATATTGTTTTTAATATTTTGTGTTGATTTTAGCCCTCAACACTATATAAACTTGGATTAGACTTGCCAATAGATTGACAAAAATTAAAACTGTTACTTTTCTGACTCCAGCTTGATTTTCTAAAGTTTATTTTGTATTTAATTTTGACCTAGATTTACTTCTCTTAGCATTTTATCTGTTGATAGCTTTGTTTGTATTCTTAGTTCACAGGAAACTGATCTCTTCTACTCTGTTGCCCTACTTCTCCTTTCCCACGTTGCTGCTGTTGTTTAGTTGCTCAGTCATGTCCAACTCTTTGTGACCCCATGGAATGTAGCCCACCAGGCTCCTCTGTCAATGGAATTTCCCAGGCAGGAATACTGGAGTGGGTTGCCATTTCCTCCTCCAGGGGGTTTTCCCGAAAGAGGGCTCAAACCTGTATATGCTGCATTGGCAGGCAGATTCTTTACCACTGAGCCACCAGAGATGCCCGTTCTATTCCCTTATCGTGCCTTTATTGTTACTATAAGACGATCAGGGGAGATTTTGTGAAATGCTTAAAACAAGCATATAAATTGAGCTGGGTTTAATTTTAAAAGAATCTTAAAACTAAAAATAATTATATAACTATACCTGAAATATATTGACGGTTTTAGAGCATGGTTTCTCAAAGTGTGATACTCTGCCTGCCTGAGTCAAAAGCCCCAGGATGCTCATGATTGTAAAAGCATACTCCATAGGTCCCTCTCCAACCCTTCTGAATCAGGATCTCTGCATTTCTAAATGAGTGCGTGTGTTTAGAATTTGATTTTCATCCTTTTCTCAATTTCCGTATTTCTTACCTATAATTTCTATAATGATTTATAGATATCGATAGACCATCTGCAGGTTGACTTTGTAGATTTGTGATGTAAGTGGAAGATGTTAAGAGCATAAATACATTTTCTTTCCAACAAATTAATGATCTCTTTAATGATAATATATGATTTCTGAATGATTCCCAGCTGCATTATCAAAGACATTAAATTAAAATGTTATTAGGCTTTGTGTATAGACTAAAAGAGGAATCAAGACTCAGAATTTCTTTTTCCAGAACGAGTGTCAGTTATTGCAGTCATTATTAACCTTTGTATGTCTGTATGGCTTGAGATAACAGTAATTTACTTCTTTTCCTGACAAGCAGTTGTTCCCTTTCTGTTTAAATATGTCAGAGGCAGGAAGCTCTTTCCTGAAGCAAACTGTTCCTTGCAGTGAAGGACAATTTGCCTCTATTATTTCCACTTATTCTAGGATCAGTTCTTCTGATAATGATTAAGCTCTAGCCTGTCAAAGTAGACCCAGTGAATGAGTCAAGATAAGTATTGGGGAAGGGAATATGAAGGCAGTGCTGAAACAGTAAGAGCGGCCTGGGCAGAGAAAAGCCCAGAAAGGAACATGGGCTCTGGAGATCTATTTGATTATTTCACTTTCCCTGACCTAGTTAAAAGATTCTGTTGGAGTGTCATAAGGTGCTGAGAATGGCTTCCAAAAGGAGCTGCTGCTGCTGCTGCTAAGTCGCTTCAGTTGTGTCCGACTCTGTGTGACCCCATAGATGGCAGCCCTCCAGGCTCCCCCATCCCTGGGATTCTCCAGGCAAGAACACTGGAGTGGGTTGCCATTTCCTTCTCCAATGCATGAAAGTGAAAAGTGAAAGTGAAGTCGCTCAGTCGTATCCAACTCTTAGCGACCCCATGGACTGAAGCACTTACCTTTATTATCTCCCACCCCACCCCACACCCTGAGAGTCCCTTCTCATTTCAGTTCCATGCTGGTTCCAACTACTTTCTCATCATATAAAACAATTCTCTAATGGTAGCACTTGAGCCCTAAGTCACCATCAGTTTGGATGAGAAGGCATATTTATGTCTATCTCTCTGGTTACATGCATCTCAAGTATTATGTTGCCAGGTGGTTTCTTAAGAGGGCAATTGATTAAACCATATGGATAAAAATGCAAGCAGCAGGTGTCAGTTCCCACATACAAAGAGCTTAGAAGTCATGACACCCACCCATACACAAGAAACAACTGAGCAAAATGAAAACTGGTAACTTTTCTTGGACAGTAGGAAATCAGTAATAAGTAAGTTTTCTTATCAGAGAGCTGAGATTGCTGCCCCAAAGTTTGGAGAGACTTATCCAGAAAAACAGTTGAGATCTGCTTACTTGGGGCAGAAGCTTCCACAGTCATGAACTGGTGGGAACACCTAGATGGTAATTTAGATGAATTGCTACAGGCTGAGTGCAGGCTAGCTGGAGAATGAGAAACTCCTGGGGCCACAATCTTAGAGATGTCCCACATTTTCATAGGTTTTACACCCAAGAACCTTATCAGGTTCTCACTGTGAAGAGCCAAGAAAGACCCCATCTTGATTCTGGCAAGAAGAGGAGAGTAACTCTTATGAAATGTACCTGGAGCCTTCTTTGTAACAAAGGTCTGCTTTCCAGGGGAAAAGACTTGGCCAGAGCCCTATCCCACCTGTGGAAAGGACATTTCTCTGACTCCAGCCCCTCATGTCTTATTGTCTCACCTAAGTGAGGAGAGGAGAAAGAAGTTGAGAAACACTGGTGAAGGTCCTAGTCCAGGGACAGAATCCCACTAAAAGACTGAGATATACTCATAGGACTATAGAACTCTTCCTTCTCCCTTATCTTACCACTCGATTAATAGGACTCTGATATAATAACTGGATTACAGCCAATAATCTAGTATTAGATAGTTGGTGATGTTTGCACAACCTTCTGAATATACTGCTGCTGCTGCTGCTGCTAAGTCGCTTCAGTCATGTCCGACTCTGTGCGACCCCATAGATGGCAGCCTACCAGGCTCCCCCATCCCTGGGATTCTCTAGGCAAGAACAATACACGAGAACTCTCTAAATCGTACACCTTAAAATGGTGAATTTTATCTTATGTGAATCATATCTCAGTAAGCTAAGGAAAAAAAATAAAGAAATCTGAATAATGTTTGTACTTTAGTTAATAATAAAGAATATAATGACTTATTAATTTTGTTAAGTGTACCATATGAATGTAAGATGTTAATAGACAAAGCTAGGCTTCGGGGTTTTGAGAACTCTCGATCTAAAATTGTCCTAAAAAATAGAGTTGGTTTTAAAACAGGAAAGCAGCTGTTTCAACATCAGAAGTGAAAACAAAATCTCCCTTATGAAAGCAGAAATAGTTGGATTCAGTTGTTTTTGAAAAAAGAAAAAGATTTAGAGGGAGAGAAAAACCTAATCACACTGCAAAGTATGGATTGAGGATGTTCACCAAAACTCTTGGGGCTATTCGTAGAAAATCCAGCTGATTCTTATGCAAACTGGATATCTTATTTGGCATAACTACTGAGTTTTCAGCCCAAACATTTTCCTCTCTTCCCCCCAACATTTCTATACTTACTTCAGAATGTTTATAGCATGTTGGATATGGAAATAAATATGCTGGAGCCCTGATATCACAGGGTGATATGGTAGTGACGTTTGGAAGGTAAAGCACTATATTCTGTTTCCAGAATCTCTTCACCAGTTTTGTGAAGTTTGTCTCTAGGGGAGAAAGGACTGATGCAAATTGTAGCAAGGGAAAGGAAAAGAACAGATCCATGTCAAAATGCACCTCAAGCTGTGTTCAGTGATAAAAGGGAATGTTGTTCCTTTATTGTTGCAACTGTCCGATCTTCCCTTGTGAAGTTCTTTCCATCCTCCAAGACCATGTCTTCTATGAAACCTCTGTTTCTCTCTAGTCCGTATTATGTCTCTGTTGAATTGCTCTAACTACAATTGGTGTCACTACTTTGGCCCTTAAGTACTTATATATAGTCTGGTTATTTGGGACATCGATATCATGTATGACATGTCTCCTTTTTGTGAGACTCTGTGGGCGGAAGCTCATTTTAGTTCTGATTGTGAGATACAGTTGGGCTTCAGAGGTGGTAAAAGAACCTGTTTGCCAATGCAGGAGACACAGGAGATGAGGGTTCGATCCCTGGGTCGGGAAGATCCCCTGGAGAAGGGCATGGCAACCCACTCCAGTATTCTTGCCTGGAGAATCCCATGGACAGAGGAGCCTGGCAGACTATAGTCCATAACGTCGTGAAGAGTAGGACACGACTGAAGTGACTTAGCACGCACGTAAGATGTAACTAGGTTGTATGTGCGTGTGCTTAGTCACTCAGTCGTGTCTGACTCTTTGTAACCCTGTGAACTGTAGCCTGTTAGACTCCTCTGTCCATGGAATTCTCCAGGTAAGAATACTGGAGTGGGTAGCCATTCCCCTCTCCAGGGGAATCTTCAGACTCAGAGATTTTCTTTGCCTTAACACCATCAATAATTTATTTTGCATTCTCTATTGTATGTATGTTAGGAAGCACTCGTAAACCCTTTGTAAAAGGGTTTAAACGTTAAAATTACTTGTGGGTGTGTGGTTATTATAGCTGGTATGGTGAGAACAGTAATTAGCAAGTCAGTAGACTTGGGTTCTCAGTGATCTGGGACATTAACTAGTTATTTGCATTTCCTAGCTTCCATTTTGCCACTTGCAATATGAAAGAATACTATCTTATACAATTTCTAAGGACATTTTGTGATATAAAATTCGTGGGACTTCCCTGGTAGTCCAGTGGTTAAGAATCTGCTTTCCAGTGCAGGGGACATGGGTTTCATCCCTGGTTGAGGAATTAAGATCCCACATGCCGCAGGGTATCTAAGCCTGCCCACCACAATTTAGAGAGTCCGTGTGCTACAGTGAAGATCCTGTGTGCTGTAACTAAGATCCGACCCACAGCCAAGTAAATAAACAAACAAATAAACATTAAAAATAAATATGTGTGTCAGTCTCATCCCACTATGTGAAAGTCTCTGACAGCAGCAACTGTCCTTCATCCCTTGTATCTCGCAGAGCTTATTACATAAGGCAGAGTACCTGTTGGGATATTAATAAAAATTTTTGTTAATTAAACATTTTTCTAGGCACTATTCCTGTGTATGGAGTCATGGTTATATTTTCAAATTGATACCCCACTAATTTTTACTAACAGATGAGGAGGTCCATTTATTTCACAGAATACTGCAGAGTGCAGACTTTTCTATGCTGCAGGCATTATGAACTGTTTGCACATACCCTGGGGGTTTCTGCAGGGCAAGTAAATGGCTGCACTTGTCCCAATATGTTCCATTTGGCCCATTTATCAAAACTGAGATACTGTAACCTCTGTAGTAGACATTAATGTCAGGCTTTCTGGGAAGAGATAGCAAGTCTCTTCTATCTCTCTAAGATACAAAGGTCTTATCGTTGATGAAAGGCAGATAGGAGGACATGTAAGAGAGCTAAACTTAGAGTTCTAAGTTCTGGTTCTGGCTCTGCCTTTGATTTTTATTTTTGAAACAATAAAGTTGGTTTTTAAAAATATAATCCCAATATTATTGGTCCCAAATAATTTTACACAGATTTTTTTTTCTTTTTTTACTTTCTTCTAAACTTTGGAAAATCACTATACCTCTCAGGTCTTTAGACTCTTCATCTTCACACTGAGGAGTTGGACAAGATGATTCTTGCAGTCCTTTCCCAGAGCGAACATTCCAGAACTTGTATGGCTTAAGTGCTTGAAGATGATAGGCTTTGCCTGAAACCCCTGATGGGTGATAAAAGTTCACAGTCACACTCATAGCTTGAGCCTAGAGCGCTGAGGGAGTCCAGATTTTCTCCTTGATAATTTGTACAATCACCTCTAGTGCTTGAGGCACTATTACCTCCCGGATAGATCCACTTCAGATATTTTGCAACTGTACACGGGAAAGTTTATATGGAATCACACAGATGCAGCCTAAGTTCTGTTTTTCATGTCTGAAAATACTACCCTAGTACTTAATTGATAGTTACCTGGCTTTGGAGTTCTAGATTGGAAATCTTTTTCCCTTAGAATGTTGAAGGCATTATCTTCTAGATTCCAGTATTGTTCCTGAGAAGTTCAAAGCCACTTTGATTGCTCATCTTTATTCCTGGTTTTTTCTATGTGATCTGTTCCTGTGGCTCTTCCTTAAAAGCTTTAAGTATTTTCTCTTTGGCTTGCTCTTCTGAAATTTATAATGTTGAACCTTCATGAAAATCTATTTTCCTTCTTTGTGCTGGGCTCTCGGGAGCACTTTCAGTTGGAAAAACAAGTCCTTTGATCTTGAATGCATTCTCTTGAATTCTTTCTTTGTTCATTTCCAACCCGTATTTTTCTCATCTCTCTTTCTGGAGCTACTGTTATTTGGATGTTGAACCTTCTGAACCAATTGGCTAGTTTTCTTAATTTTCTTCTCTTCTGTTTTCCATCTTGGA